>NC_142311.1:11270000-12520000 GCF_054855325.1 Carica papaya | reverse complement strand
TTAGAACCAACATCAACGCCTTTGTGCTTCAGATAGCCCTTGGCCTCATGAATGTCCTGCAGATAAGGTAATGCAGATCAGTAGACAGAATGACAAATATTTTTGACTCTAGTGGTTTTGTTTGACCATTGCGTCTGCCAGTCTACAAACATTGTTCAGAATGTCCAAGATCTCTATTTCCATTGATATTCATATTTGACATGCTCGGTTAACTGGTTGTTCGAGATAATATTTTCCTTGATTCTGAGAGAGCAAAGACCCTTAAATGAAGCATGTAGCCTAAACAACAGCCACAACCAGTTCTCTTCTCTTAGAGAGCTAGCCTTCAAGCCAATCAAGTCTTCTATGGGTAATTACTACAACAAAAACTAGAGAGCAAAGAACCTCATCTCTTACATAATTTTCAAGTAACCGGGACTATTCAACAGCAAACAATAAACAAGCTGCAGTTATAAATAAACAAAAAAGTAAAATACCTGCTGCAACAGCAGTGCTTCTTCAGGACAAGTTGGAAATCGCATCAGACCAATTCCAACCATTAATAAACCATAGCATCCTAACGACACTATAAAGTAGATTGGCAGCTGCAAAAACACCAAAAATTAAAGCTCACCTAGTAAACCAAAAATCAGAGGGAAAAGATGCAAAATGAAAATAACTTGACAAGGAAAATAAGACCCAAAAAAAAAAAAACACTCACCAACCAAGTGTGGCTCCGTGAAACTACTGATGCCTGTATGAGCCCAATCCAAAAGGCAGATATAGTCACAAATAGGGTCAAGATCTTAATTATATGCTTCATTTGAAATTCAACTTCAATGCCCTCCTTGGTCCTGATTACATCAAATAACATGAAGCATCTTAAATGTAGATGTAACCAACAAAGGTTGAATTTTTCTTGGTAGAAAAAAAAAAAAACTTAACTTTTAACTCCAAATGAACTAATATTCATGGGCAAAAATTGTGCCGCAGTGTTCTCTCAGGAACCTGTCCTGATTTGTGAAGAAATAAAGGAAGAAGAAGAATTGCAAAAGAAACAGAAAAGTATCTAGAAGAAGATGCGAGCAGAATTAAAATTTAAGGAGAAGAAAGAGTAAGAAAGATGAAGATAAAAGAGGAATTGCTGTAGAGAGAAGCTTGAAATTTTCTTTCACATTTTATGGATACAATTCTTTTTTTTTAAGACAAAAAGTATGACGTGATTCATGCATTCACCAGCACCAAGAGATTGTTGACCCATTTACAAAAAATATTTACATGTCAATCAAAACATTAATAAGGTCTCCAAAATTATCCATTGTATAAAGAGGATGACTCATAATAAAAAAATTTAGGATCTGAAACTATCTATCTCTAACTTTATCAAAATCATCTCTCAAGTCCTCAAAAGCTCTCGTGTTCCCAACTATACCTTTCATAGCTGAAACAAACTAATGAATTTCCAACTCAACCTTTTGTGGCTAAAAGAAACTAATTAAAACTAATTCTTACCTAATTTCAGTAATCCCAACAGCTCAATTAATTATTTCCAATAAACTCTAATTATTAATTGGGTCTTGCCATTACCCTCCCTATAAAAGCATCCTTGCCTTCAAGGATGTTTAAGCTGAAAACATAGTATCGGCAATGAACCGGAAAACAGAAAAAGGAAATTGGGTATTTCAAAATAGAAAAGAAGGTTCTGCCTCTTATCTCCTTTAATTCTCAACTGAATTGGTGCCAAAGTGGATGCTTTGCTGTATCTATTTCCTAAATCCTTGCTCACGTGTCCTCTCTAGCACAGGCTCTTGCAATAAGAAGCTCTTGATGCTTATTGTAATAAAATTGAACATACAACCAGACATCAACTAATATCCTTCTATTGTGTTGAATAAACTTGCCATTCCAAGTAGCCATCAAAAAATTAAACAAGTTACAACAGATCCCCCACTCACAACTTCATCTTCAACAATCAAATATTTATTCTGAATAAAACTCTTAACTTCTTCCCCTCTTATGTTCAACAGCCTCCAGCACTCCCATTTGAGCCTCATGGATGATTCACTTGGAACAAAGTTGAGTGTTCTTCGGTTATCAAAATGATTTTTTTTTTGAAATAAATTCACTTATCAAAATGATATTTAACAGACATCCAAACATCAATTGCTAATGGTATATTATTATCGGAAAAGACTAATGCACCCTCAAAGAAACCAGCAACTTTCTATTCTGCATAGTTCTCAAAGAAACCTATCAATTACTGAATCAAATGTACCAAACCAAAAGCTTTTAAGGGCCTGTTTAACCATATGCACATCCAAAAGCATGTTGAAACAAGAGTGATTTATCATGCCTATTTACCTCGCAGTTTTGCTCAATAAACCCAAAGCTGAGACTATTATGAAAGATAGAAAAATCAGAATCCTCTCATGATGAAGATATAATATGAAAAATTACTGAACTAAGGCATGTAAAAACATCAGGATCAGCATATCAAACTATTTTGTCTAATCTAGTTCCATGGCACCATACCCATTCTAAAACAATCAGGCCTTGATCAAACTAAAACAGCCCATCCATGTCAGATATAAGCACACAGACTAACCAGGTTCCTCAAGCAACTCATACATTTAGAGAAGAAACCGGCTACCTTTATGGCATTTTCTCAACCGCCTTCAAGGCATCATCTTCTTAAAGGCTATAGTACTCTATCAGCTCCTGTACTATTTGATATTTTTCCTCCAAACCCTTGTACTATTTTTTGGCATGTTTTAATCCATTACTTTCAAATTTTTACCCCATCCAGTCTCAGTCTTAACTGCTGTTTATGGGTTGTTTAATCTTACATACAAGGCTAATGATGAGTCAAAATTAGAACACGTAAGCGGTGACATGGGACATACCCTGACATTCAATGTGGCAGCCACATCATGTCAAAAACTCAAAATTCCATCTAGGTCCCTGATTCTTCCCATCTTCTTCCTCTGAGCCCCACTCTTTGTTCAAGCAACAATCTCATAAAACCCTAAATTCCAAGTGCCATCTTATTCCTTATCATCTCCTTCTACCTCCTTCCAATTGTAGTGCCTGAAAACCCTAAACTTCTGGCTGAGTCTGGAATATTTTTCGAATTTGCAGACATGTGTATCTGTCATAGGCACATGAACCAGTTAGTTGCACTAACTTCATTGCTCCTCCAACAGCTTTCTCTATCTCCCTACACTCATTGTGGTGCTACTATCCATCCACATTGGTAATCTAAAGGCTCCTCAGAATCCAATCAAGGTAATATTCAAGAACTCCCTTTCTTCCAATAGACACTGCCATGTTGGCCCACTACCACAAACAGCAGCAATTTCCCAAGACCAACACCTGATATTGGCAGTATTGACAGTTTTTGAAACATGAGATGCACATTCTGCCACTGTCGCTAGGATCTCTGTAAACTCCATCTTTGGTCTTGGATGGAGCAATTTAGACTCAAAATAAATCAGATCAAAGTTGACAATTTTGAGATTAGAGTTCAACACAGTAGCCTTCAAGGACCTTCACAGATACAAATGTGCAACAATTCACATTCCAAATACTCTTACCTTCTAAACATGATTCTCCAATAAAAATAAATTAACAGGATATAACCAAAAATAAATTAGTTCAGATATGACCATATTGATATAAAATTCCAACATGTTAGTCAATATTTTTTTAAATAAAAAGTATAGCATATATCATTGGATACAAGCACCAAATGGGTGCCAACCTATAAACAAAAAATATTTACATATCAATCAGGATATCCAAAAATTTTCCTAAATTCTCCATAGAGTAACATATTAGCCAATGCACAAGCAATTCGGATCAAAATATTCTTCAATCTCAAAAGACGAAGAGGATAGACATGAAGAAGCAGAAATCAGAGACTTTGAATTTTGAGTTTTTTAATCTAACATAACTGTCACGTCATATATCACACCATCACTTACATATTCTAATTTTTTACACATCATCGGCCACGTGTTCGAGATAAAACTGTCCAAAAAGGCAGTTAAGGTTGAGAGTGGATCGGGTAAGATTTTAATGTTAAAATAGACTAAAAATTAAGAGGCTCATACAGAAAAAAATCAAATAGTAGGGGGGATTGCCAGGGTATTTTGCCCTTGTCTTAAATGTTCAACTGCATTAACTCAAAAGCTAACTAATCCATATAATCAACAATCATGACATGAACCAAATTCTACCTCCAAATGAACTAAGACCTAAACAAGAAGCATTACGAACTTTCTCACAGAAACATCAAACAGTATCAAACAAAGACCAATAACCTACTGGAAAGAAAAGAAAGGAACGGAAAATGAAAATGGAAATGAAAAAGCAGCTAGACACTTCATCCATATAGAAATGAATACAAAAAATAAAGCCTGATTTCATTTATTCTCAAGTTCAGACGCAAAATGGAAGTAACAAAGCAGTAAAGGAGGAAGAGAGATTTGATTTAACCTTTATCTTCAAGCCTACTTTCTTTCTCAAACCCTATAAATTTGTTCTTTCTCTCCCTTGATTCTAACTCCCGATTATTCCCCTTTCGGTTCAAAAGAAGAAACCCAAAAAAGGCTTTCCTTTTTCACCTGATTTTATCTTCTCGCTCTCTCTCCAATTTTCTTGTGGTATGAACCTAAGGCCGCTGTTACGGCTTCGACGACACCCTTTTAGAAAATCCTAATTGAGAACCTTTTCCCGAGTTTTCTCTCCTTCTCCTTCGCCTCGTTTCTCTGACGCCCTAGATTCTCCGTTATCCTCTTCAAAATCGCCTCTGAGGCTCTCTTCTTATATCTGCGGGATCCGTTGTCCTCTTCGCGTGCTCCAGCTCGGCTCGCCGTTACCAGACTTGGTGGTTCTAGTCCTTCACTGCAAATTCTTGGCGATTACCACGGTGACCTCTGCATTTTGCTGCTACTCCAAAACCGCCTATGATTTTGCACGACTTGGGAGCTCCTTCTCGTCTATCCCGACAGTTTGCTTCTTCTATTTTCCTCCCTCTCTCTCATCACTCTGTTTCTCTCGCTTCCCTTGACCTCGAACAGAGAGGTGAGACGTGGATCAGCCTATTGCTTCTGTCTTCATTTAACAGCAAACACCCCCGTCAAAAAACGAAGCGAGAAACGAACGGAACGGGACGGTGACGTTTCTTACGTGGAAAACATGGGATTGGGGTTGAGATTTCGGGGTTAATAAAAAGGGTTGTTTGGATTAGATGGATTTGGGTTTAATGTGATTTAAGGAATAATATTCAGAATAATAATGAAATTTGAAAATATTAAAGTTATTTCTGCAGTACAAATTTTATAAATTGTCAAAATATTTACGAAGGGTGATGAATTTTGTCAAGGTTTATTAATTGATTGTTGACATTCAAAATTATCTTATTGAATTAGTGACATTCTCATTTCAAAACAAATGGCTATGGTGATCTAAAATTCATGGTAATTTTCTTGCAATAATCAGAAATCATATCAAAGAGAGAAAGTAATCAATTGAATTAGAAAAACAAGCAGAGGAGATTATAGTCCCAATTGGGCAGGACTAGAACCAAAGTCCCCATATATATTTTTGCTAAAAAATTAAGATTCAAAAAAGTGAATTTGAAATGTACATCATAATCCTCTTCGATTTTACTAGATCAAAATGTTATACAGGCATGCGTAAAATAAGGTGGCCGTCCATGACACTGCAATTGAAAGAAAAAAAAAAAAAAAAAAAGATTTAGACAATAAAATTAAAATCATAGATATAATTTTGTGCAAGCAACAACAGAAAATCAAAATGTGACTAAAATGAAAGAAAACAAAACAGTTTTACCTCTTTACGTAATAGTAACAAAAGTCAGCAAGGATGAATGTTTGAACAATTTCTGCGAGGAGAGCTACTGGGAACCAGAAGTATCCGGCAGTAATGAAGAATAAATACGTTCCTCGGGTTACATAAATCTGCATTTTCAACGGAAAGATGAAGTATGAACAAGCTGGAAACAAGAGTGGTATCACTTGAAAACCTAAAACAATTTTTTAGACATAAACCACGAATTCTAAAAGTTAAAAAGCTCAAGCTATTCTTTTGAGGCCTTTATCTCTTCCGATTAAAAAAAACAAACTTTCTACTGTTTTGATCATTAGAGATTCTTCACGGTAAAAGTTTTCAATGCCCCTTTCTCCTGTTGACTTCGTAGATGACTTCAAAAGACATGAGATAATTCTGAAGAATACAGGAAAGTTACATATACTCTGGAAAATACATATCATATGAGATAAATCTACAAGGTTATGTTGAGAATGCCCTTATGAAAAATACAAATGTTGAATGAATACTTCCGTGCTGGCGGCTTAAAAAACAAAAACTTACCTGGATTATCCAATGAGCACAAGCAAAGAATCTTGCAACACCAAGAGCAAATACATAATGCGCAGTAAATGGTTCTATCATCTGAGAAATAACGTAAACAAAGTTACTAGCTTGCGAAAGAGAATTAGCATAGTTTGAACTCAAGTGGTGGTATTTTACCTTTGCCTTCTGCATCATTCGAAGCTGAGGTGCGACTGAAACAGATTCCAAGAAGACACTGAATGCCCACATAATTCGACTAATCCTTGGATGATGTGTATAAGGGTGTATAATTACAGCCAGAATAGCACAAGGTACCAACTATCACATATTGAACAAACAAAATCAATGAAGTGAAGGAAGATTTTTGAAGTGTCTGTTTAAACATATTTTCTAATTTCCAAACAATAAACAACTGAATCAATAAAACAAAATGGAGATAAAATAAAAAAGAATAAGTCAATTAATTTCCTCAATCAAAATTGTACCAGGAAATAGTATGGATGCAGAACTAGCCGAGTGATGATACCATGTTAAAGAAATAAATCTACAGAGTTTTGTGTCATACAAATAATAAGTAATTGATGAGTAATTAATTGAACTAATTATTTTAAAATCTTGAACGAATTTGTAACGATTACAATGAATTGTTTATATTATAAGAGTAGTGATAATGAAGAATGCAATTTACCAAATAGTAGATGGGCATATCGTCTAGCTCCTTGATGTAAGTGGCCTTCAACTTACGACGTATCATATAAATAACCCACCCAGTCGAAACAATGGTGGTGAAATCTAGCACCGTGTGAATGTCTGCCTCTATCATGGTGCTGCAAGCCAATCGTACAGCTAGAAATATAGCTGTGAGTTCTTGAGACTTGAGTGAAAGACCTGAATAAAATCACACTCCTAAGTCAACAACTTGATTATCAGGGCTAATGAAAATTTTAGTTGTGACAAAATAGACAAGCTTGGTTTCTTTGTTCACTTGGCTCACCAAATTTATCACTCTGAAACCAAATTGAACTTTCTGTGTTCTCAATTGTCACCTTTTCTAATTCAACATACCTTTGATTTCATACGTAGTCTAATATTTTTCAGGACACGATAGTATAATCCGACTTAAACCCTATTTAGCCCCCCAAGTTTTTTGCTTATTTGTTTAATCTGCGATTATCACATCAATCGTGTAATGTCTCGCAGAATTGAATGCAAAACGTTCAATATTAACATCAAGTAAATTATGATTTTGAAAAGGAAGCTAAATTCTCTCTGGTTTTCCCCTGGCTGAGATGAACAAGATAAGACAATTCAGAACCACCGAACATCAAATCAAAGCCATCAATCGTACAGCACTCCATAAAACAGAGAGAGAGAGAGAGAGAGAGAGAGAGAGAGAGAGAGAGAGAGAGAGAGAGAGAGAGAGATTCAATACACTCTGGTAAATTTTTATATTACCCCTCGGGAAAAAAACAGAGAGAACAAAAAAAAAAACAGAGATATTTGACGATAATGGAAAAAAAAAATACCAGAGCAGGTCTTTGTCTTAGTGAGCTTGTAAATCAAGACCAAGATCCCAGCCGCATGAACCACCTCGGCTGCAACAAAGAAGTGTCTTATGTTGTCTTTCACCAACAACCTCAAACCCACCAACGCACATAAAAATAACGTAACTCCCATCAAAATTTTCACCTTCATCGACTGCCTCCTCACGAACCCAGACAGCATCTGCGCTCTTGACAGATCTCTCTTCTGCCCCATCTCTCCTCTTTTTTTTCTCGTGATAGAAAGCCAGATACGAGATACAAAAGCCTGTAAATGTATACAAGGATATCCGAATTGTTTAATTGAATCGACTTTCTCGAGAGAGAAAGAGAGAAAGAGAAAGAGGAGATTTCTGATTTTTGTTTCTACAAATGGCGGAGACGGGGAAGACTAGAGAGAGGCAGGCGTTTTAGGACGACACGAAGAACGCATGCAGTAGCAGAGTGGGGGGTTTTATTAGGTTACGTTGCGTTAAGTTTGCTCTTGAACACTCAGCCAATCATTTGGTGACACGTGGTTTTGGTATTTAGACCAATTAGATTTTGTAACGGATTAATTGGCGTTCTGTTTGGTAACAGAAGCTGATTTGATTTGGGGAGTGTTTTGACTTTGATTTCTTGCCTGCTTATGTTTTGGTTTGATCTTGGACTCTTTTAAGTAGTCAAGAGTAGAAATAGGTTGTATTAGTGGCTGAATAAAATCATACTAAGATTCAAATTATGCAAAATAATATATATTTACACTTTAGTTAAAAAAAATAAAAATAAAAATTCTTTGTATATTTTTAAATATATATTTTTTACTTAGTTGATTATTTTATTTCATTAGTAAAAGATTTATTATGTTAATTAAGTGAATCTTAATTGATAATATTCAATTTTGTCCTGACTAAATTCAATCCAGATCCTGTCCAAAATAAAATGCAATCCAAATCTCAATAAATTAGGGAAAAAATAATAACAATTAAAACGGATAATAATAAATTATGCCTAATCATTATTATTATTATTATTAAATTTTAACTAAAAATTTTAAAAAGATTAAATGATTAAAAAATTATGAGATTTCTTAATTAATAAGTAAAAGAAAGAACAATGAAGAAAATCTTCATCTTGACTAAAAAACTGGTAAGCAACCTTCCTTGTAATTTGATAATAAGAATAAGAATGATAATTAAAAAATTAACTAAGTAAACAAAAAAAAAAAAAAAAAAAAGAAACAACCTTATATGCGAGTAAATTAATGTTAGATTAGGACGAAAATCTAAATTAAGATTTGTGTTTTGTAAATTTAAATTAAAAATAATATCGCCATTAGCCGTATTAACTTAATTATTTAGTTTAAGATTAATTAGTGCGACGCGAGTCAAAAATGTTAAAATTGTGTTAAAGTTAATCGATTTTATTGGTTCGATTATGATCCAAAAATGTATAAACATAGAAATTAGTTAAATTAATTATAATTAGTAAGTTTAACCGATTCTATTACTTTATTTTGATCCTGATAAAATTTGATATTTTGACTTTCGTTCTTGATTTAATTTATAAATATAAGATTTGAATATTTCGAACAATATTTTTATATTAAAAATTATTAGTAATAACAATATTGGACAATGTTAAAAAATTCAATACTAAAATTTATTAGAAAATGAAATACAAGATCTAATAATTCAACAAATATGTTCTATTGGTAATGGAAATCCATTTTCATTCAAACAATTAACTATTGGAAGAGAAAAATTAAGAGCTTTTCCATGAGCATTCCAACAAAAGGGATATGCATTCTTCTCACCTGGAGCAGGATGTAACTCGATATCTATCAACTTAAGATTCTTACACGAAAGCGCATCACTACAAGCAAAATTGACAGGTGAACTCTCTCCATTTTTGTTTTCATACGTGCCTTTGATATTTTCATAGTAAATATCATGGATCATGACGGCACTAGATTCATTCTTACATTTCTCTGTGGAACAATAATATTGATCAATGATAATTGGAAAACGTACACTTTCAATTTGAATATAATTGAAAGTGATATTAAACGACCCTCCTTGCCAAGTTTTAATACGAACACCATTGATTATTGAATTTGTAATTGTAATATTGGAAACACAAGCATGAGAGTGATCCTCCCCGAGGCTACCAATACTGCGAATAATTAGTAAAATATTAGTTTAAAGTCAACTTAATAAATTTTTTAGACTTAATCTAAAAAAATTATAATCAAAAGTTACTCATAACTTTGCATATAAAAGATTATGAAGTCGGAGAAGAGATTAATATACCTTATTCCGTGGCCTAGACTACATGTTAAGTTGTTTATATTCACATTATAACAATATGTTCTAATTGATACGCAATCATCTCCTAAGAAAAAAAAAAAATCATTGATAAAAAATAAATAAATATCAAGAGCGTGCAAAAATTAAGCTAATTAAGTCATGAGAACGAAAGAAATAAATAATTTTACCGTTTGATATAACCGAGTTATTTATTTGAACATCTTTTGTTCTTCCCAAATGAATTCCATCAGTATTTAGGCTATCACCGGGTGATTCAATATGGATATTCTCACATTCGTCAAATTTGACATGAAATTGAGGACTATTCTTAATATTAAGTCCGTGCAGTGTAATGTTGGAGCTCTTAAAGAATCTAAGTGTCTGTATTGAGAAAAAAGCCTTGTGGTATTATAAATAATTCAAAACAAAATATGAATACATACTTACAAGGGGACTATCACATGGAACAGATTGTGTTGTCTCGTTGCTTCTCTGTTTAATTAACAACATAACATAGTTATAAAATCATTATTCTCAAAAGATATTTCATTACGTTTTAATATTTTTGAAATAGTGTGCATGAAAACGAAGTCATCAAATATCATACCCTGTGAGGTTTGCATGGCAGATCCCACCATTTCTGTCCTCGGCCATCTATGATTCCATTACCTTGTAGACGCATTCCATGAATACTCTCAAACAAAATCCATGGATCCTTGGGGTTAGCTTCCGACGGCCATTGATCTGGTCCACCTGGTGCCACTATAGTTCCATCAACCTTGTTATAAAGAAAAATGTTAACTAATTGCGGCCATTATACAAATATACAGACACATATATGTAAATATATATATATATATATATATGTATGCATTGCATGTTGGGACATTGTCTTAATTTTGAGAAGAAGAAAAACACACAACATACCTGAAATACAAGTTCCCCTTGACACTCTCCATCAAAGGTGATTTTGCTTACCATGAAAGTATTGTCTTGAGGAACCAAGAGTGTGGCTCCTTGGGTTTGACAAGATTGTTGCCAAGCATTACTAAAAGCTAGGGTGTCATCGGTGACACCGTCACCAACTGCGTCAAATGATTTCACATCAAAAATTTCTCCATGGCCCGGTAAGAAGGAGATTATAGTAAAGAAAAACGAAAGAAATAATTGAGAAGAGTTCATTTCAATTCAAAAAACAAAATCAACACAGATGATGAACGAACACGACCAGTGTGAAGCAAGAATAAGCCCGAGAGAAAAAGAACTCTGCTTCTGAACTCAAGACTTTCACTTAGTTTATAAGGAACAAGTGCGGGAGAAATAGAAGTTGGGTTAGTGCATATATATATACATATATATATATAGTAGAGCCAGCATTAAAACTGAAGTTGATTTTTGCACTGGCTAACTCTGTCAATAAGTGCTGCATATTCGTCACCATCATCTGTTTTCCTATTCACATTAACTTATAAACCTAAACCTACGGTGGATGTGTCCCATATTCTATTTATCATATTGCATATATATACATTCCTCCAGATCGTGCCTGCAAATCTATATATATATATATATATATATATGTATGTATTCATTCTCTTCTTTACATATGTACCTCTTTATTGCTTCTTGTAATCATAAGAAGCTTTTGAAATTTTTTTTAAAGATTGAAATTTCTTTCAAAATTAAAAGATTTTCTTTTAATTATTTGTTCAAAGTCTTTTATTTTCATAAATGCACTTGGACTAGTATTATCCAACATAACTTTTTTGGGAGTTACAGAAATAATAAGGAACTTAATTCTTTTAAAGATAACATTCATTATGTTTTAAATTTCTCCAATTAATCAGTCTCTGCATTCGCACTTCTCTTATTCTATAAGAAGGATATAAAGTGTATTGAAAAAATTTGTGGAACAGAACCATTTTTGAGTTTGATTCTTTAAATTTTCCTTTTCAATCTTTTTATGCCCATAGTTACCAGTTTAATTGGTATTGCAAAGTATTGTAGTAACTCAAACATATATATATATATATATAATATCTCGTAGCTAAGCTAACTCTAATACTAGAAAGACTTCTTATAATCACAAGAACAAATACAAAGTAGAACAGACTATATATGTATACAGGCATGATATCAGGTCTTATGTGCATATATATATATATATATTGATATGTAATATAAATAGGTTATGGGGCACATGCAGGTAGGTTTAGGGTTGTAGGTGGATATATATGCTCACAGTAAAAGAGATGATCATGGTTATAATACTATGTATCAGGAACTTATTTGCTCATCATCAGAAGAAGCAATACTAGGTAACAGAGAAGTGTACATGCTTGCTACATCTATCGATGACTAGGATGTGTGTACGTATGTATATATGTATACACGTAAGTGGTCTATGTGGCACATGTAAGTAGATAGGTAAATAGGTATAGGTTTGTAGTTTGATGTGTAACTAGATAAGTGTTGCCTGTACATATCATGATCATTAATTTTTTCGCATACACATGAACCTGCAAAACCTGTACGTACTTATTTACTTATATGTGCAGATATACCATTTATATACACATATATATATATATAGGTGCAAACATATACCTATCAAAAGTCTTAATAAATGGAGCCTGCTATGCAAATATCTCTGTTCACACCATACACATCTTAATGATCAATAAACAGAGCCTCTGTGTGTGTGTATATATATATTTGCATACCCTCGTCTTTCTAATTTTAAAATGTTTTCAACATTAAAATTAACAAAATTAAGACATTTCAAGAAAACATTAACTGTTTTTGAATACATAAAGGCCATTAGTTGTCATCATATTTGAATAACTTTAGAAAAATTCTACCCATAAAAAAGAGTTAATTATAAGTTCCAGTTAATTGTTCTAATTTTTTTATTATTATTATTAGGTAACTATTTTTTTGTTTTAATTGCCTACCATTAATATTAATTCTGTCTGTACCATACGAATTTATAATTACCAAAATAGTTATTTATTATGTCAAAATTTTAGAAAATATTATTAAATTAATTTATAAAATTTAATATTTACTACAGTTTAATTATTAATTTAAAAAATAAATATAAACTAAACTTTTGAAATAAATTTCAAAATGTTGAACTTCAAATTATAACAAAAAATATTAAGAATCAAATTATAACAAATAATAAATTTTAAAGGTTAATTTAATAATTTACTTAAAACTTTAATTTTTTTACATTTAACATTATATGTCTAATTATAATTAAATTTTAAATAATTAAAAAGTTTATCCTTGATTTATTAATATAACTTTCTTAGTACATATAATAAAGTGATTAAGTACGTCTCATGGCATAACTTGTAATTAGTGATAACAGAGCGAGATGACACTAATTATTTAGTGATAGAGGCGGTGATGAAGGCGTGGCGTGAGACAAACATGTAGTGGGTTGACCTTAGGCATCGAAATTCCTAATCCCTCTCGCATATCCACACTACTTCCCACGGCTGCTCTCACATGGAATCCCTGAAGCAATCGAGCAACCGTCAACTGCACAACCTGCAAACCATAAGTAGCACCGGGACACCCTCTCCGACCAGAGCTGAAAGGAATGAATTCAAACTTGTTCTGATGATCGCCATTATTATCTGCCATGAATCTCTCGGGTCGAAACTCACATGGGTTTTTCCACACGCGAGGGTCCCTCTGCAACTTCCATATGTTGACGATGACCCGAGTTCCCTTCGGCACCAAATACCCGCCGATGTCACAATCTTCCATGGCCTCCCGGAGGCCTGTTATGGGTCCCGGCGGGTACAACCGCAGAGTTTCTTTGACGATGGCTTGCAGATAGTTTAACTTGTTCATGTCTGATTCTTCAACCCATTTTTCCTTTCCTATTTCCCTGTCCAGCTCATCTTGTGCAACCTTTACCACGGTTGGATTGTTTATGAGCAAGGAGAGTGCCCATGTCAGAGTAATTGATATGCTTTCTGATCCTGTTAGCGTAAGAATCTGCAACAAATATTGAATTACATGTATAAATTTCATTTCTTTTATCATATAAAAATAAAATGAAATAAATGAGAATTTTGGGTTTGAAAAAAGAAATATTAATTTTCTAAGATTGGTGATCATCGTTTTCTATTTCTTCCTTTTTTTTAAAAAAAATTTGGAAAAAAACAAAGACAATTCCATTTCCCCCACCAGCAGGATGACCACATTTGAAATTCTTCCTAACCACTTATTCGTCCAGTACAATCACCTAGCTGATATCAGTCCGTTTCTGTCACCTACTATAAGATTGATATAAAAATTTAACAAATTTATTTATTTATCCATGAGCCATTAATGATGTTCGGTACCAGAGCAGTCGCCTTGACAATGATATGGCGAGTATAGCCGGAGATGACAGCATCTTCTGGTAAGGTGGAGAGCATGGCATCCATGAAATCACTGTCCTGAAGCTCCGCCGTGGCCTGCCGTCTTTTCTGCAGATGCTCATCTAGCCAGCCCGAGATGACACTATCCAGTTCCTTAGCAGTCTCCTTCATTGACCTCACATGTCCCTGAATATCCAGCCACTCCAGCCATGGAATTGCATCTGCCTCCACGAACACCCCGCTTAAATACTCCGCTTTCTTGATAGCCGACTTGTACCGCGACACTTCACTATTCCCTTCCCCATAGTCATCGCTCGAGTAACGCTTGCCCATAACCATTCTAAGTATCATGTTGAAGGTCAACCCCTCGAAGGACTTGCTGAGGTCAACTGCCGCACTCTGCTTATACAGCTCTTTGATGAACGTGTCCACTTCTAAGAAGCGAATGTGCTTGAGGAGCTCGAGTCGGTCGGTGGAGAGGAGCTCGACGGTGACCAGCTTGCGGATGTCACGCCAGTATTTGCCTTGCGGTGCGAGCGCCAGAATAGCGTTGTTGTAGCCCATGTACCTCCCGGCTGCTATGCTCGGCCTGGTGGCTAGAATTTTGTCATTGGTTGTGAAGCAGTTCTTAACGAGTTCTGGGCTGCTTACCACAAGCAGGCGGTGGCGTCCTAGTTTTAGCCAGAAAATAGGGCCTAGCATGTCGGCCATGGAACCCATCTGTCTGCAAATTGGGTCATGGCGGCCTAGAAGATGGAGGTGACCAATCAAGGGCCATGGTCTAGATGGTTCAGGGATTTTGCGAGCAGCACTGCTCTTATTACTCTGCTTAAACAAGAAGGTTTTTGAGAGAGCATAGATCATAAGCAAAGTCAAGAAAACAGAAATGGAGTGGATGTAATCAGAAGGAAAATCCATGATGGGGACTTTGGAGTTAGGGGATCGGTTAATCTTGTGCAGAAAACTGGTTTGACATCTTGGAAATTTATAGCCATCAACCTTGGATCACCTCACGTTACTCCTATACCATATAGAAACCTTTATATATATATATATATATATATATATATATATATATATATATTAATAAAAATATAGTTATAAGAAAATATAAAACAAATTTGTTTGATTTAATTAAGAAAGTGAACTTAAAAATAAAAGTAACAAAACATAGATAGTGTTATGAAAATAGTATCTGTAACACACAATTTTTTTTTTTTGGTGATTAAAAATTAATAAATATAAATTTTTATTATTTTATTTTGATTATTGTATTTTATTTTAATTTATTTAGAGTAAAAAAATGAAATAAAATATAAGGATGATTTAATTGAAAATAATTTTGCAAAAAATAGATAAAAATTTGGATTCTAAAAATATTTTTGAAAGAAAATACGAAAAATAGAAAGCAAAACGCAATTTTAGGAAGTTTCGTTACGTCAAACGCTGAGTCAGCAGCTTTGACCAACCAGAACGCACCAAGTGGCAGAGGCGCTAACGCGGGAGGCCATGCGGGGGACGGGGGGTCACGTGGGTGATCCGCGTGCGTGCGATCGAACAACTGAGGTCTGTTCTCACGCGCACGAACAACCTAGATGCGCTCCCTCCCAAACACAATCGAACGACAAAATTCAAAAGCAATCGGACAGCCCAGAGTGAATCGCGATAGACGGTTCAGATTCACTTTTTATTTAATCGCGATCGGACGGTACAGATCAAACACGATTGACTGTCCAGATCAAAAGCGAATGTATATAAATAACTCACATCCACACCAAACCCTAACCTAGCCGCCAGAACCTCTCACCGGAGAAGACGACCTAGCCGCCGGGGAGCCGACCGCTGTAACCTGCCGCCGCAACGGATCCCTTTCCGACTGCCAAAAAAGGTAAAAACTTTTTTTTTTGCATGAAATTCAATTTTAAGCTCACCTATGGTCAAATCGGAGTGAAAAGACCAACCAATTGGCCGGAAAACACCGGTGAAGCCCGGCGGCACAGTCGCGGAGAATTTCACAAACCGCCTCCGATGCCCTTCCCGATTCTTGTTTCGCGTAATTTTTTCACCGTTATGATCACTGTTTTCTTCTTTACAGATTGACCGAAACGAAACACCCAACCGCAACGTGAGCCGGAGGAGCCGTCGCACCGGAGAGCCCCGTCGCCAGTGAGTTTCGGTTTTTCGTATTTTTTTTCGGCCAATCAAGGCCCTCTAACGTATTTGCTCATAAGAATCAATGCAAAATCGGCTGAAAATGGCCGACCTGAGGCGGACCGCCGCCGTGAGCGGCGGCAATGGCGCTGGAGCAAGGCAGAGCCACCGTGTCGAAGTTTTGAAATTGGTCGAGTGGGCCCTGGGACTGATTTTGAGTTTATTTGGAATATTTGTAGGTATTATAAACGCATTTCAATTCCTACAGAAAAATTCAGAGAACCTAGGGATCGCCCGTAGGAGTAGTAAACCGTTTAGCTTTCGGCGTTAAATCGAGTAAGGATCCCTCACCCTATTCTCTATCATAGAACTGAAGTTTAAATAAATAATAATGTAGTATTTTGTGCGATTTTAGTAAACATGTATAATTAATTACAGGTTGCTAATAGAGTCGGAATCGAAAATTATCTACTGCTGTTGTTGATTGTTTTTACAGCTTACCTGCATTATGGTATCTTATTTATTTATTTTATGACTTTGAACGCATGTATGGTTTATTTTATATCTTTACTGCTGAATCGGAAAAAATGAAGTTTAAACGGTAAAAAAATTGTATGATTAAATGATTAGATGAAAAGGCAGTCTTATTAGATATTTTGAGAAATGGTGGACGGAACAGGTAGACAGGAAATCCTACCGTGAACACTGTCTCATACCGGACGAGGTATGCAAACTGAATAATTTGGCACTCATACCGGACGGGGTATGAGAACGGCCAACTTCACCCTCATACTGGACGGAATATTGAGATTTAATGTTTTAGTGCTCATATCCGGACGGGGTATGGAGACGGCTTTGTAATTGAGATTGTTAAGAGAAATAGTTCACGTGTAGCGGAAACATTCTTATGAATCCCTATGGATACTAGTAGGTTGGTGAAAAAAGAAACCGTTATGGTTTGGTTTATTGTTAATAGATGTGAATTTATAATATGTTTTATATTGTTGATGGTTCAGAAAATTATGATTTATATAGTATTATTATTTTTTATAGGTTGTTTTCATAAATTCCATTATAGTAAGTGAACGACAAAATGATTTTATGATTGATAAATGAATTTACTAAATTTAATGCTCCATTAGTAGTTTTTAATTTTATACCAACTTTTACTTCTGTGACGGTGATATAGTGTGATATTCTTACTGTACTAGTATATCTCATCCTTTATTTAACAATTTCATATCAAAAGCACCTGGTTTCAGAGCCCAATTCGTAAAAAAATTGCGAGTAGATATGGTAGATATTTTTTATTTGTTTTCTTATTTATCGTGTTTTTTTTAAAGAATTAATTCTATAATATTATTTAGTATTTTTAAGTTATTACAAGATTTATTCGAATATGAAATCTAATTCTGGAAATACAGCATCCCCCTTTTTCTTACTACCCAATGTTTCGATATATTTCGAAATCAAAAAATTTCTAATGAGAGGGGTGCTATCCGAGAACAACTAGTCAATCTAAATTTGTAAATTATTATAGAAAGTGTGAACACATGCTGTCCAGAATTAGGAATCCTGCATCAATAATTTTGTCTACAAAGTCATCAACGTGAAACTTGATTGTCAGTAATAATGCCTAAATTTTCAGAAGTGGCTGTCCTAACATCCACAAATATCTTAACACCGCAGAACCACAAGAAACTGAAATCTGGAGTTGTGGTGCATAATGTTATGGTCAGCTGACAAAGGTGTAGCACGTGTACTGGGAAGCTGAATTAAAATACTTTATTAAAAACAAATTTGTTATTTATTAAGTTGAAGAAATTAAAAACTAATTAAATTTAGCTAACTCTCAGCTTTTTTTTCTTAATCAGAATCAAGCACCTCCTTTCGTTTTAACTTCTCTTCCTCTCCTGGATTCCATTTGCCTGCCCTCTTTCCCTCTTCAACTCTGCAGTCTAGCACCCATATCCTGCAGTTGCCCTAAACCTGATCATGAAAACTCAGAAGGAGCAACTGAGTCAGCAAGAAAACTTTTTTGGCGGAGAGTATGAAACATAATTGATTCTAAATAGATGGAATTGAGCAATCCGAACAACATTAGGACCTGGGAGTTCAACCCTCATCAGACATGACATTGCTACCAAGTGCTGCTGGAAGAGGATGGCCTTCCTTCTACCATTCCATCGGATACAAGCAAGGCAAAACTCCCTCAGATAAGGAACAAAGTTTTTGGCATGTCTAAGATAAAATGTTCCAAAGAAACACGAAACTTCCAAATCAGTAAAATGCAACCCACAGTTCAAATCTAAGATCGATGGAGATGAAGATTGCATATAAAAGCAAAATAATCAGCTTAGAAGTAAATTCAGTGTTCAGTCCAGTCCCATTTCACAATTTTGGAATCATAAAGCTATTTTAATCACCAAAACACTAGCCAACGCAAAATACTTTGTCTGAAGTCAGGAATTAGAAGCCTAGTAACCAAAATAACAGTGCTGGAAACTTGAAGAAACATTCAATCAAGCATCATTTCACTTTGCTCGATATTTACCAATAAGCTATAAAATCATTTAGGAGCCAAGAGATTTATCCCTCAGACCATTCATGATCAGGCGGTTCAATCAATGACTGCCTATTTAAGTCTTAGCTCTAGGTAGCCTCCAACTCAAAAGACGACCCCTTGCCTGCTCACTGATGGTCTTCATATCCATGTCAGAAATGACTTGAGTAGAAAAAGTTGCCTACTTGTAAATATCAGATGGTTTCACCTTTGGCCATGGAAGCTAACAATTGCCTAGATTTGAATACAAACCCCCCAACTGAACTTCCTGATGCTGCCAGCGAGGCAGAATTTGACCTGCAATATGTTGAGCCAAGCTCACTGATGACCCACAGTGAGCAAGCCGACTTCCCCTAATTGGCATTCAGAAAACAGACCATTATGAATCAAGTGAATTGGTCTTTCCTGAAGCCTCACTAGAAACTGGAGCGATGCCTGATTAGGGATTGCTTGCAGGTTATCTCAAGAAAGAACTGCAGAATCAAGTGCACTCATCTAAGCTCAATGTTGATCCCAGTTGACCTTGGAAATATGTCTAGTGAGGCAGGTGCACAACTAACAAAGTTTTGTACAAAGATCCTTGATTTTGTTAACAGTTTGAGGAAAGAAATACATCGCCTCCAAACGGAGTCAGAGTCAAAACCATTTTAGAAACAATCTAGAATCATCAATTCTAGGCTGTGAGGATGAACAAAACTATAGTCTGTGGTTTCTGAGGCAGCTAATACAGTTGATGGACTAATCCATCTTAACTCTGTTGGAGATCCACCAACCCTTGCGCCGAACCATTCATTTGAGATGCTTGTGCGTAAGATATCAGGACTGGCAATACTAGCATGCAGAGCTTGGGTTTGAGGAAGCAGTACCAGCAGGCATCCTTGATTTTGACCAGGTATATTACTTGCTCTATATTCTGGGCTTAAGTAGCCAAAGATGCACTGGCACCAATGCCACCAGGCATGGCTTGAGGTGGTCTCATTTAGCGACTTTCCTAAGAAAGAAAATAATATTGGTTACCTGAATTCAGAAGCCCTGGTCTTCTAAACCCAAAATATTGAGAAGTTGTTTACCCAACCAAACCCTTCTTTTCGCAGGTACAGCAGCCACTGAATTGAATTGATGTCCACGAGCAACAGACTGCAACATGCACCAGGGGTCATAATGAATAACCATAATACACTGGACAAGCAAAATTACGAATAGAAAAACCATCTTGCCTTGTATCCAAGTACCTGCTTCAGGAATACCAGTGCAGAGGATGCAGAACATATTCACATTCATCGCTAGTAAACACATCAAAAGTGCCAGCCATTTGCACGCCAATATCTTCGGGCATTTTCATAACGACGAGCATCTTTGATTTTCAAAAATAGCTTGTAAGCGGTCTCCACTTTATATGAAGCTAGCAGTTTATTGTTTAGTTTGCTGTATATAAATCTGCTTGGACAAAACCCTTTTTGCAAAGATTCCTCCACGACTAGTACAGCATTTTCAAGGTGTCCTATGTTGCAAAGTCCATTAATAACGTACTCATAAACTTCCCTATCACAAGCATAACCACTTTCTTGCATCTCCTCCCATAAATTTAGTAACATTCCACATTTTCCAAATCTTGATAACCGCATGAGCAATAGCTTATAAGCACTAAGTGAAATCCTACAGCCAACTTTTCGTGCTTTCTTATAGACTACCATTGCAGCATGAGGTGGACCATAATGACACAAAGGTTCAATAAAAGAGGTTGCAGCCCCAGTTGTAGGAATAATTCCTCGACTTAACATCTCTTCAAATATTTCAAGCGCATCAGCCACTTTTCGGACCTTAAGAAAAGCACAAATAAGTTTGGTATAGGTACCCAAATCTGGTTCACATTTATCATTCAACATAGTCTTATAATACCTCCTACATTCATCTAAATTTCTAACTGAGACAAAATTAGAAATCATTGCGTTATAAACCCTAATGTCTGGAACATAACCTTCCTCTTTCATGTGATCAAAAATCCGAACCGCATCACCAATTCTACCAGCTCTCCCTAGGCCCTCAATAAGGTAACTGAATGTCAAACAGTCAGGCTTATACCCAACAGCTACCATTGCCTTCAGAATTCTCTCAATTTGATCTACTTTACCAAATCTTGACCACCCACCAATTATAATATTGTACGTAGTCGCATCAAATTGTATCCTTCCATTCATAGCATTGAAGAATGAATTTGCAGCACCCACATGAGATCGTCTACAGAAACATTGTAAAAGCACATTCAAAGTTTCAGTATCACATTCCAAGCCAACCTCTTCTAGATTTCTAAATGTTTGTATAGCTTTATTTATGTGATTAGCCCTAATAAAGCTGTCCAATACAATTGATATGGTCTCTAAGGTGGGTTTTTTGCCATGTGTCCCCATTTCATGCAAAAGCTCTACCATAAATTTGAAATACTTTCTTCTTCCTAATGCTTTAAGAACTAGGTTGTAACAATGAATATCTCTACATATGCTTGGCTGCTTAATTGCCCAATTGAAAAACGTAACTATTGCTTCCCCGCTTAAACTGTCTCTACTAACTACTTTAGAAACAATATCAAGACTCAACTCAACACCAGTGCTTGTCAAAGCATTCTCAATTGCAGTTTTGCCCTTCAGTTTTTGAAGAAATATACCTCTGAGTTTCTCTTCAGGCAACAAAAAAGCATCAACAGACCTTCTCTCTACTTGTTTCTCTGGTTCAAAATCTTTATACAAGTTAGAGATTGAAGTCTTAGGAGATACTTTTAATAGATCAGAGAGTTCAGTGATAACATAGCTTTCATCAAGAATATGCTGATTCCCACTCGAACTTGCTGATGGTTCATTATGCAAATAATTTGATTGGATGTCTGGAGTTAAACATGGAAATAATGAAAATGATGAGCCTAGGTAGGGCAAAGGGTACCTGGTCATCTTAAGCTGCAGGCCAAACCCTAAAATTCTCTGGCAATAAGATAACATTGGAGAAAAAAAAAATTCTTGGGGCTTGGGAACTTCTAAAATAATTAATTGTCTGCACCAAAATCAGCTCTACTGGTGCAAAAGAAATTATGCCACTGATTGCACACAATCAAATTAGCTCCAATGAGGCATGCATCTCCAACTCCTATCATCCATAAAGTAGAACCCAATAAACCTCAGTGCTTCACTATTATCTCTAACTAGACCACCCTGGAGTCACTGTCCTTTGCTCCGCCAGTGGGTATTCACCATTCCCCAGAGTCCTACACAACCACAACAACTGTAAAGAGCGAGAACTGAAAGAAAAACAAATGTCAAAGTAAAGAATAGAGATTGATGAAGAAGGAAAACTGACTTTTGCTGAAGAGAGATAGAAAGAAAAGAAAGTGAAAAAAGAAACAAGAGAAGCACTTGGGAGGACAATCACAGAACAGTAATTCAGATAGGTGAATCAAAGAAAATTTAAAGAAATTTTAGATTGGAGGAAAGAAAACAGACGGAGAACCGCAACATGCAAAACCAAACAAATGCTAGGTTGGGAGAGAAAAAATGGAGGGTAGAGGAAAGCACATAAAATTATTGTTTGAATGAATGCTCAATAACAAGTAGAATTCTTGGAGATACTGAAAGAAATCTACACAATCAGTAAAAAGAGAAAGGAAAAAGACGAGTTCTTTTTCTAAAACTTTTAGGAGTGGCTAGAAAGCACAAGGAAATATGCAACCCTCGCTCCATAACAGCCTAAAAAGGTTTTATATGGCCATAGAGTGCCGTTTGAGGTTTCAAGAATTAACTTTTACCCTTAAACGCCTGGTTTCAGTAATTGACACAATAATCGCTTAGCGATTGATAAAACACAAAAAATGAAGTTGAAACTATATCACTTAGGCAAAACCTAGTTCCAGCCTACCAAAAACAATAAGCTCTGCCATTGATGCCAACAGAAACATGATCTTAATCATATTCATCCCATAAGAAATAATCAAAAACTAGGAAACAAGAAACTCTATCATATGACCCTACACGATTTTGATCTCTGACAACAACTTCAGAAACAATTATGCTTGTTGCAACACTGTCAAAGAAGGACCTGTGAGTTGAGCTAATTAAAGTCTATTGCTTTCTTTTGCATTCACAACAAACAACAAAATTAAAAATAAAGTATGCATATAAATGTAACAGATAAGAATAAATCCCGACATTTCATAGGAAACTAACAAATTGCTCAGGCTCTAATAGATGGGTGGAACCGACAATGGGATAAGGGGATAAAGTCGACGACTGGGAGACGGGCAGAGAAGAATACCTGGACGTTGACGACTGGTGTTTATTTTTCCAGTGTCAGAGACGGACGACATGCTTCCGGACCAAAAATTGGCCTCTGTCGTCCGGGAAGCGACGGTGCTGATTGTCCTCGAGGACACTGAGCGGGAGAGAGTCGAGGTTGAGGGTGATGTGCTGAACGAGCCGGGTAATTCAGTCGTTCCTTATTTTACTACGGAAACATTTTAAAATATGTAAATCAGATTTAACTTTTTATAAAGTTCTAAAATATGTAAAAAAAATTAAAATAATATAGTATTTTAAAATGTTATTTTTCTAATACATCTGTGTTTAAATAAAAATTTTAATCAACACAATTTGTAAAGTATAATTTTTTTAAAAAGAATATGATATCATACTGAAATTTATTTTAGTAAGTAATAACCGGGTCCGAAATTTAGTTCGGGATTAAATTTAAAATTTGAAAAAATATATAAAATATAATTTTAAAATTAATAATTTTTTAATTAATATGAAATTATGAAAAAAAATAGATTGATGATGAAATTGAAAATAATTTTGAAAAAAAATAGTGAAATTTATGTTCAAATTGTATTTTTGAAAGAAAAATCAGATATTAGGAGGTCAAAACGAAATTAAGAAAAATTATGTCACGTAGGACCGTCCAGTTAGCAGCTCCGACGAACAGGAACACGTCGTGTGGCAAGGCACGCTGACTCGGTACCACACGGGAGGCCACGCTGATAATCTGTATGCCCGCGATCAGACGACCCGAATGTGTTCCCGTGCGCGTGGACGGTCTAGATCCGTTCCCTCCTCATGCACGATCGAATGGTCGCGATTAAACGTAATGAACGATTCATATTAGTTCTATCTTTAAACGCGATCATACGGTCAATATGAAATCACGATGAACGATCCATATTTATTTCTTCTTTAACTGTAATCAGACGGTCGAGATCAAACATAATAAACGACACAAACTTCAAAAAGATAGGTATAAATATCTCGCATCATACTGAACCCAAACCCTAGCCGCCAGCCTCCCGCTGGAGAAGATGAACCAGTTATCGGAGAAGGGAGCCGACCACCGCCCATTGTCGCACCGGAGCCACCTTCGACTGCTAACAAAGGTAAAAATTCTTTTATCCACTTAAAATTTGATTCCAAACACCTCCATGGAGAAATCAGAGCAAAAAGAACAACAGATGAGCTAGAAACAGCGAGTAAAGACCGGCAGTGCTGTCGCAGACAAAATCCGAAACCGCATCTGATGAGCCCCTTTATGTTTTCCGTTTCTACGATTTTTTTTACCGTTGTGTTTATCGTTCTGTTTTCTACAGGTTGATAAAAAAAACACTCAGTCGCGAAGCTGAGCGGGCAAAACTGCTTCATCGAAAAATTTCACCACTAATAGCTTTTTATTTTTTTAACTTTTTTCGATTAACCGATACTCCTTAATGTATTTTATCATAGGAATGGGTATAAAACCGGTCAAAAACGGACAGGCCGAGGTAAACCACTGCCACGGGCGATGGTGCCGCTGTGTCGGAATTCCAAAATTGGTCGAAAAAATTTTTAACACCGATTTTGAATTTTTTGAGATATTTTTAGGTACGTGAAACGTGTTTTAATCCCCGCAGAAAAATTTAGAAAATCCGAAGACCGTTAGTAGACGCAGTAGAAAGTTTGGTATTTCGGATACCAATTTGGGTAATAATTTCTCACCTTATTCTCCGTTATGGAATTAAAGTTTAATAATCGATAATATAGTATTTGTGTAATTTAGAAAATTTTGATAATAATTATATGTTACCAATGGAGCTGGAACTGTTTAGTCATTTATTTGTTGTCTTATTTAACTGATTGTTGAATTTACAGCTTTAAATACATGATGACATACTAGTATGGTTAATTGATTCAATTGTACTTCCTTGATATATATATATATTGCATGTCTTGCGTGATTTACGGTTGATTTATGAAACTGATAATTAATATGCAAACGAAAAATTGATTGATCATGTAAATTAATGAATGGTAGCCTCACTGGATATTTTGGGAGATGATGGACGGACCGGGTATATAGGAAACCCTACCTTGAACGTTGTCTCATACCGGACGAAATATCAAGGACTAATATTTTTAGCGCTCATACTGAACGAGATATGAGGACGGCCATATTCACCCTCATATCGGACAGATTATTGAAGGATGGTAACTTTGACCCTCATACCGGACGAGGTATGGGGACAGCCGATTAGTTGACAATGTTGAATGTTGGTTCACGTGTAGTGGGATATCCTTATAGACCCCTAAAGATATCAGTAGGCAAATAAAAAGAAAAGTGGTTGCTATTGCTCACTTGAAAATGAGATTGTAATGTTATTTAAGTTATTGTCTCTATAGGTTGATTTCAGAAATCTCGCAACGGTAAATATATGCAATAAATGATTTTTTTCTTATGAAATAAATTTACTTAAATTAAGAATTTTATTAGTTATTTTTATAATTTTTATCAATCTTCAGTTTTTGTATCGGTGAGTAGTGTGATATTTTTATTAGGGTAGTGTAGTTTACCATTTCATTATCTGTTTCAAATTAAGATGACAAAGATTCAGATCTCGATCAATAAGAGGGTTGTGAATAGTTTACTACCCGGACTCCCTTCAAAAGCTAGTGAAAGTCGTTCTAAAATGTTCAGTTATTGGTTTTTTGTTTATTTTCTTAATTTTCGTAATCTCTTTTAGAATGGTTATTCCAGTAACTCTATTGGGCATTCTAAATTATTGTGTAAGAAATGTAAATCCTAAGCTCTATTGTTTCGCTTTCGCATTTAATTCATGATTTTATTTTCTTTCAAGTTCTAAGTCTTTACAAGTAAGATATTATTTATTGAAATTTATTTTAATAAAATAAATTAAAATATAACGACTATCGCAAAATGTTACAAAAGATTTAATTAATTGCATATTTTTTTAAAGTTAATAATCAAAATAAGAAATAGGTAAAATCTCATAAACTAAAAAGTATGTTAAGATTAGTAGGACAGACATAGAAAAACGTTGTTTTTCGTATTAACATAATTAATCTAATGTTATGTTTTTATATTATTTGCTAATCGACATCATAAAAATAAAAAAGAAATATCATAGAATTTTATTATAAATATTTTGAGTTGATGAATAATTACATATGCGATGAATCAACCTTCCAATCACATGTTCATTGCATCATCTATGCAAAGTCTCTTAATTAAGTCCGTTGCCTAATAAGTTTAAAGCGAGATGTCATCCTAATTAAAATAATTAAACTTTTTTTTTTTCTGTAAATGACGTATAATTATGAATCTATGTATAATGTTTTAAAAATATTTGTTTAATTAAAATAATTATAAAAAAAAATGCGAATATACCTGGATTGGATTAAAAATTTAACTAAAAACAATTTAGGAAAATTTAGAAATATTTAAAATATAAATATTTTATTCCTTGTTCAGAAAAAATGACAGCTATATTTCTTGGAAACGAAAATAGCTGCTTCCTTTGTATTAGATTGTTTTAGCGGGGAGGTATTGAGTTACCAAAATCATAGTAGCCAGCTACTTTTTATTCTTTTTTAATTTAATTTATAATTAAACAGTAATCTGATTATTTATAAGCAATTAAATATAATCTGCTTACTTATTCTCCTAATCTCATCTGCACTGCTTCTAGAAACTTAAACCCCATATAAAACGTGTTTGCGCTTTCCATCCGCGGGCGGCCGCTGGTATTAAAATGATATATTCTCCTTTAGGAAACTTACCTTCTCCTGTTTTCATTTTCAGGAGGAACCAAATTAAGAATGTATGCTGTTATAAAAACCAAACACTCATCACAACAGCAACACGGAAAACCAGATGACGACACATGGAGCTATATCTATAGGAGCTAACCGAGCACGCTTCTATTGCCATCCATCTCAAAAAAGCTTCAACAACAACCAACTCCCAAAACACATCTTCTCTGTCAAGATTCCATCTAATGGGTGCCGCACAATGATCAGATCACCGCCAAAAGCCGCCATTAGTAGCGGCTGCCCCACCACCGAGAGCCTGTATGATTTACTGGGCATTTCGGAGACGGGGACGCTGATGGAGATCAAGCAAGCTTACAAGCAACTAGTCAGGAAGTACCACCCGGACGTGTCGCCGCCGGAACGCGTGGAGGAGCATACCAAGAGGTTTATCCAGGTGCAGGAAGCGTATGAAATTCTGTCTGATCGCAGAAGCAGGGCTCTGTATGATAGAGATTTGAGCAGAGGCCTGCATGTGGCATTTCCTTCCATTAAACAATACCATTACAGAGAGGTAGTAATATTTAGTGGTTTTGTTCGCGTACATTTGTATGTGTGATTTCATGAGCTGATCTGATAGATGGGTTTAAGTTTCAGGGACTGGAGGTTGAGGAGAAAGAAGAATGGAAGAGGCGGTGGTGGGCTCAAGTGACGGAGCTGAAGTGCCGGAGCAGGAGTAAGGATAGTCGTTCAATGGCGCAGGAGATGTCATGGGGGGCCCGAATGCGTACGGAAGAGAAAGGAAGCAAATGATTTTGGATTTGATTTGAGATTCTCATAAAAATTTTGCAGTTTTTTGTTTGAGGGAGAGGATTCTGCAAATTATTTTATTACTGCTAGTTCCAATCATGAACTTTTTCTATTTCTTTTTTTAATTTATAAATTAGAGTTTTGATTTTTTTTTTTTTTAGCAATTGTCTTTCCTTTTTTGATTATTCCACACACACATATATATATATATAAATAATTAATATATACCATATATTGAACCACCATTTAATACCAATTAACAAATAAATTTATTTTTCTTAATTAACTATGATAATAAATTTAATTATAATTACATTAAAACTGAATTAATTATATATTATAAAATTAAGTAGTAACTACATTAAATATTGAAATCCATGTATTTTTTTTTTCTCAAGAACAAATATTTTTAATTTTTTAAATAAGTTTGAAAACAGAATTCACAAATGCCATACAAGAGCTTTATATAGCCTTCGAGGTATTAGCTCTTGATGATTCATGATCGGAATTATATAAATGAATTATAAATTACTGTAAATTTTAAAATAATTATACCAAAGATCTACTCGATTCTAATTAAAATTAAATTTATTTCGTACTTAAATACCATACTCTTGCTTAGTTTTAAGTTATCGTTTTGAAAATAATATTTTATTATTTTTTAAAAATAAATGTTTTTTTAAATTTATATACATCAATATTTTTAATTTAAACATTCATATTATTTATTCTAATATGAATAATATATATATATATGTTTGAGAACCAACATTGACTATTACATATTTTTATAAGTGTTTAAAATAATGGGTTATCCAACTAATTATTTCATATAATATTTATATTAAAAGTTACGAAATTTAAAATACCCAAGAAACTTATATATGTGAATATTTTAGAATATAAATGATAATTAAATTATAATGCATCAATTTAAGATTTTTTTTTATCAAATCACTCAATTAATATTTTTATAAATTTATTTTGTGCCCCACTATTGAGGCCCTTGGATCTTGATGTGCCCTAATTGATCCTGGCCACTGAATGGGCCTTACGTCTTTGACTTTACGATGTTGTAATTCTTTTAGTCCGTTACCGTTATCAAGAAGCAAAACCAAGCGGAAATAAATTCTCAGATAAGAACATTCAGGAAGGACTGTCATCTCCTCCTGTGAAAACATGGCTGCCAATTTCTGGATTTCGTCTCACTAGTAACCATCAAACGCATAAACATGGCTGCAATTTTTGATTTTCTTTCCCTTGTTTCTAATTTGGATTCTGTTTGTTTCTGCAGTAAACAGCTCTTGGACCCCGAAGAGGTAGATGTGGTTGCACCTCTTGACAAAGAGAGGGGCATCAACATCGAGGATTTCAAGCTCATCAAGATGCATATGTCGAATTGTACTTTCCTTGCATACCTCGTTGGTTTGATTCGAATTTTATTTGGTTTTCACTAATTTTAGCGTCTTATATTGATACTTCTTGTCTGGGTTCGTTTAAATTTCGTGGAATACATACTTCGCGTTCGTGAAAGTGTGTTGATTTTTCTTATACTCATGTTGAGTTTCTTACGAGGCCGCTGCTTTTCTTCGTTGGTTCAATCTTGTTTATTTAGCCCGTCTGCTTCTTGTTGCTATCTCTATTTATTCCTTAGAAATCCATTTAAGAACTAAACCCTGAATTTACATATTTTGTGGGGGAAGTTCTACCCTGTCTTTTGGATGCTGTCAAAAGTGTGGGATAGTTATTTTAATCCAATGGGCTAGATACTTGAATGACTCTGTCTAGGTAGAGTCACGATCAATCTAATTGCTATCATCAATTACAAGGCGATGAATTGGGAGGGTAGATCCTCCAATGCGTTAGAACTAGATAGAGAGTCATAGATGTACAAGTTATTAGGTTACTATGGCACGTAGATAGATAATCAAGAATAAGTTTAAGTTACTTACCGGTGAGTAGGTAATTATATGATTTATTGTGAGTTTGCATGCAGTTATTTGATTTTCCTTGGGAAGCTGGCTTTCCCATATACATACTTCGTAGTTTCCTTTTGCATCACTGGATGACTTAAAATTTATTAATCCTGTATATGTCTCTTTACAGATGTATTGAAATTGGCTCAACATGTTAAAGTGAGGCAAAGGTTTGTTCTTTAACTCCAGATATATCGCACCTTAGCCAATTGGGCATATCCCATGGGGAGGTTGGGTTCAATCTCTCGTGTGAACATTTTTCCTATCAAAGAAGGAAAAGAAACACTATATACATGTAGCGGAGGAACGTGTTGCTTTTTTAATTTGTATATTGGGGTTTTGCTGGATTAGTGAAATGTCTGTGGCTCTGCCATGCCTGTGGTCTCAACAATATGTTCTTTTTACTTTTTTCTTACGGGTTGGGGTGTGCCATGGGATGAGAGGAGATGGCTGAAAGAGATAACTCTTTGAGGTAAATGCAGCATCACCAACCATCTAGAGTAGTTTATCTCAGCTCATGGATTTTAGCATGTATATACTTCTATAGAGCTTCTTCTTTAAGTTTTATTAATTAATATATGCCTAGGAAAATAACCTGTTCAAATTAATCATCCTAGCTTACCTAATGGTCTCTAGATAAAACATGATTAATAGGATTTCAATGAGACTTGTTTAGTTAATCTGGCCATCATATTAACAGAAATATGACAAAGAAATGAAATCATGTTTTACCAGTGTATTGTTAAGATATTCTTTGTACTAGTGGCCGTCTCTTGGTTCTCTCTTGTCTGCTTCCTGGGTAATTGGGTGGCAGTTCCTTTTCATTTTCTCAGTCATTATTTATGATAAAAAGTATCAGTTTCCTGTAGATATCAGTTTTCTTTGGGTATAATATTGAACTTGAACAGGGTCTGTTCATGGCTGATGAGTTGTCAGCGGTAAGTCCAATATTCATGGACTGCCCTGTGGCAACATCTATTTGTGCATCAGATGTGCTGGCCTTAAAGCCAATATGTTCCTATAGTTGGGCTCTAGGGAATGCATGAAGAAGAAAGTTAATTCTGTTTTTCTTTATGATCTTAAGTCTTTAAATGATGCAAAAAATTTGTTCATTCAATTTTCACCAATTTGTAATACCTTGCATTTTCAGGGTCGTGGCTACTGCAATTGCATATATGAGACGTGTTTACACCAGGTAAATACCTGATTTTAGTTACGTAATTAAGGTTAATTATCAGTTATCAAAAATCATAATTTTGATGCTGTTTTGAATTATTAACATTTTTTTTGGTCTTTCATAACCCAGAAATTAGTATTCCAACTGATAAACTTTCTGACAAACAGAATATATTTCTAGACTAAAATATTTAACATGATAGGCAAACGCCATGTTGTTTGGCATCTACTTCATATGTTTGCTTTTTCTTTCTCCCCTATTTTCACTTGTTAGTTTGCAGATAGTTAATGTTTTTGGAACAATATTGATTTAGAACAATATACATTCTATTTATTGAATTCCTGTGACATTAAATGCAGACTTCAATTGGATATTGATATCAGTCTCTAATCATAATTTTTCTTCATGCTTTCAGAAAGAGTATGACAGAATATGATCCACGCCTTGTTGCTCCAGCATGCTTATATTTGGCATCTAAGGCAGAAGAAAGCACAGTCCAAGCCAGACTTCTTGTATTCTACATAAAAAAATTATGTAATTTCTTGTTTCTGAAACTTGATATAGTAGCACAGTGAATTTCCTGCATCCTTGTTTTATGTGGGAACTGCTGATGACATGATGTTTTCTTTTACAGATGTTGATGAAAAGTATAGATTTGAAATCAAAGACATATTAGAAATGGAAATGAAGATTTTAGAAGCGCTTAACTATTATTTAGTTGTATTCCATCCTTACCGTTCATTGGCTCAGTAAGTGTTGTATTTCTTTTCCATTTTTGTTATTTACTTTTAGTCCATTTATTTGTTTGATAAATCTCCGCCGTGTGTTAATAATCTTATCTATTGTGATAGAGATACAAGGACTCATAAACATGCAACTTAAACATGATTTTGTTACTAAGTAATTTAAGTAAGATTATATTTTATCATCAATTAAATCACTACTCACGTTTTTTTCTTTTTTATTATCAATAAAAAGATTTGTTTGCTTGTATGACTTAAATTTTTCGAAAAAGTGATTCAATTGATAGTAAAGAAAAAAAATTCTTTATTCAGTTCTTCACTTTAATGACAGGAAAAAGATTGATCATATTTTATTAAATTTGACTCATTGTGATCATTCATCAAAAAATGACTCTAGTTATCAAATAATTAAACAATCAGGAACAAGTTACTTAAAATACTTAGTTGACATTCATAAAAAGTATGTAATGAATTATAAGTTCAATACGTCATATCTAATAAAAAGACGGATATTCCTTATTTATTATCAAACAATCACTTCTTCACAAACTTTATATGAGGCTAATAAATTTTATTTCCTGTCTCATGAAAAACCTTTTTTGCTCCTCTTAGTCCTATTGCTCCTTTAGGGATATTTTACTGATAGGTTATGAGAACGGGGTGGTCCTATTTGATCAAATACCTAATGACAAACTATTATGTTCTTTTCATTATAATATTTCTAAAAGTTCCTGGATAACAAGCCTAAAGATTTTTTTTTTATTAATGATATCAATATTGATGATAATGACGATATTAATGCTAGTGATGGATATCGATGCACACAACTTTAATGGTCGTAGTATCTTTCACATCCTTTCATCAAATTATAAAAGTTTTCTGCTACCAAATCTCTAGACTATTATAGTGTCCATTAAATGGATATATGTTCCCACATTTTTGTTTGATTTAAGCCAATTGGAAACACTGGATTTTTTTTAGTATCTTTTTCATTTTCGCAGGTTGTTGCAGGATGCTGGTGTCAATGACATAAATATGACACAGTTATCATGGTAAGAATCCAAAAGTCCTGGTTATTAGGAGGCACTTTAACATGTGCCGACTTTCACTTTGGAATTTTGTTGAGAACCTCTCTTCATACAGTGGTTATATTTTGAGATCCATGGATGTGGATTAGGGAATAGTACTTCTAGCTAACTCATCTAATTCTGCTAGTCTAGAAGTGGCTCCCTGCCTCGGGAGTCGCCTCCCCAAAATATGATGGCCTCATCAAGAGAGCCAGAAGCTGGGGCCTAAGCTGGAACTTCTTTCTATTTCGGGGGCTTGGCTTGAACTACTCCAATTTGTGGTTTCAAGTGATTGGGGTTTCCTTATTCATGAGGAGTCTTAGGAGCGGGGCAGGATTGCATAATGAATGTGACAAGTGTCTTATTATCTATTTCTTTTGATTGAATGAATTTAGAAGAATTCAAGTAAGAAGATCCCCACAATATATAATAAATTTATCAAGGTCTTGTGATAGACCAATCTTGTGGAGTTCTGACTATTACTTGGGTAATACATGAGGACTGAATCTTTGAAGTGGCTACACTGAATAAAACTTGCTACCAATTTTTTGTTGTGCATATAGGTTTTCCTATAGCTACTATGTGCAGCATCTACTGTCAGCATCAGTAAGTATTAACTGAGTTGAAGCTTTTGCTTTACTTGTGGCCTTTCGGTATTTAGCACTCATTTTGTTGCCGGTACTAGTCTTATTGTTAATGTTACAACAATTCTTTTTTTATTGTTTCTTTTGCACGTTTTATTTGAAAAATGATAGACATCTGATGTTGTTTGCAATTCTAATCACAGGGGACTTGTGAATGACACATACAAGATGGATCTTATTCTCATGCATCCGCCCCATCTGATTGCTATAGCTTGCATATATATTGCTAGTGTGTACAGGGAGAAAGATACCACTGCATGGTTTGAAGAGCTCCGAGTGGATATGAATGTGGTGAGTCCCATGAGCTAAATCTTTTCGTTATTGCCCTTCTCTGTTGAAAATACATGTTGAATCTTAAGATAAGGGTGTTTGGAAAATCTCAAATAGTGTAATTGGAGATACTGCGTTGGATTTGAAAGGGGTATGAAATCTATGTAGTTTGGATTTATCCTATGGGAACTGAATTCTGTGTGCATAAACAGCATTAGTTTGCTCATTGCATGTGTCAAGGTTTTAAAACAAACTACGGTGAAGAGGTTTGCATTTGAGATCGTTAGCTAATTTTGGGGGAAGAAAGCAAATTGTAGTCAAGATTTCCAGGTTTGTCAACTATCGCCTTATAAGGAAAAAAAATCAACTTAAAGAACAAGTATACTTCACATCAGTTTTTTGTCTTTTTTTTTATAAGTTTATAAACTCTATAAATACAACTTTGGTTCTTTACTTTTTAAGCTCAAAAATTAAATTAAATATACGTACTATATTTTTCTTTACTTATTTACAACTTTAATTCTTAACTTTTTTTTTTTCTCAAAAAATTATAAAGAAAGAAGTAAACCCAAACGACCTTGAACATATGTTTAAGGCAGTTTTCTTGTCAATTATGTAGGGACTGACTAAAATGCAGATGTCCAGTATGAGTATGGATCTGAGTGCCTAACTTGATAATATTTATAATCGAAGGTATGGGAACTCGGTCAATAAGAGTTTGTAAATCCAATGTGGATACTTGATTTCATTTGATGCAACATACTAAAACTAATATAAGCTTTTTGAAGGTTATGGTGATGTAATGACAAAATTAATGTTACCGATTTTAGTATTTATTATGTAAAATATCGAAGTTTAGACATTCAGTGAGAGATATTGCTGGTGTTTTTTCTTTAAACAATAAATCTAGGAGTCTTCATTTTTTATGCAATTTAAGAGTCTTCTTTTAGATAATCAAGTGTCTGATATACACAAGAAATGTGGACAAAGATACCAAATTCAATATTTTTGTGTCTGACATGGGTATGACAGTAAAATCAAAGAATTAATTTTATCGGTATCTGAAGAGAGAACTTCATTTTCGTGCATTGCTAATGGATAAAATTGTTACTTTGCAGGTAAAAAACATCTCAATGGAGATATTGGACTTTTATGAAAACCACAGAATGATCACAGAGGAGAGGATACATGCCGCTTTCAGCAAACTTCCTATGAAACTCTAAAGAATTTGCTGCTAATTGGAACATAATGCTGGTTAATTTGGGTATAACCAGAAAGCAGTTGCTTTCCTTGTTTTGAACAGTAAATGCTTGTAATGTAGGCTATGTTCACTTTTCTAGTAGAGCCAGTGTTTGGTGATATTTTTCTTGTAAGACCGCCATGGTTGTACATTGAGAAGTTGTCACAGGAAAGTTCAAGGTGATCTAAATTCAATCCAGTAATTTTGAGTTGTCATGACTTTTTTATTGTTCCAGATTGACATTTTATGGGTATTACTTGCTGCTCTAAAATGACTTCATACTTGGTGGGGGTTGGTGGTGGTGCCGACCCCGACAGACAAGTGGAAATTTTGTCTTTTTAAGAAAGCAAATTCGAATATCCAAAATATAATTCGAAGCAGAATTGACAAATGACAATCGGTGGGGGAACTTCTCCATCGCCAGATTTAGTAATTTGGTGGATCTTAAACATCTGATTCGTTTTCATATTTAATATGTAATGTCATAAGTCGCCATTAGGAAACCAAATTCTTATCACGTTAGTCGAAAGCTTAATTTTGACCAAATGCATGTTACTTCGCTTACAAAGAATCTAATCATGTTACTTGGAAGAATTGAAGTCGTAAGTATGCAATTTACAGTAGAGTGAGAGACACTGTCAAAAAAATAAGGCCTTACAAATTTTATTCCAATATTATAATTTTAACTCTCATGTCAAAAATAATTCCATCACTAACTTCAAATTTTATTTTTCGGAAATAATTCTTGCATCTAATGCTAGGGACATAAATAAATAAATTTAAAATAGGTGCTTACTATTAATTATATGGAACATTGTACAAGTATTATTTTATATAAATTAAATTATACCAAATTAAATAAATTTCTAAAAAAAATACAAAAAGTTATCGTACTTTAGTTTTTGATAAAAGATCCGCATAATAAATAAGATGTGAGAAGAAAATTAACTATCAAAAATTTATGTAATGTATAATGTATAATGTTAGAGTTTATAATCAACTATAGATAAATTATACAACAATTTAATCAAGTAATGCTTATATATTTCTACGATAAAATTATATAGCAAGTTCTAAGATGATTGCTAGCTTTGAAGAAAGTCCTAAGTTGTGTTTGAGGGTTTCGGAATAGTGAAATCAAGTAATGCTTATATATTGGATTGAATATTGACAAATAATGGTACTTGAAAATTTGTGACTAAAAATAATTTACCATATTGTACGAAGGACGAAAATCTATATATTTTTACTGTATATAGATAGAGACAGACGGAGAATAATTATGATAATTTTAAATCTAAATTTTTATATAATATTTAGTGATTTTAAAATAAGATAATTAAAGAATAAAAATAATTGTAAAAATTGAAAAATCTAATAAAAATAAGTACTTTTTGTGCTTGTATACGCACAATCATCATTTAATAAACATATTAAAGTTTAAGAGGTAGTGTGCCTTTACTTCATATGTAGTGCTTGAGATGAAGTAAATAAAAGAAATCAATTATGCATGTTGAGAAATAACCACTAATTAGTATAATTGGGATATGTTGTTTTTTTAAAAAAAATTTATGGTTTTAAGTTAAACTGTGTTTTAAAATTGTTTTTAGTTATATTATGATTGATATATATATATATACATGTATCAATTAATTAATTAAGACATTAATTTAAATTTTTTTAAAAGACGATGTAAATTAAGAGAGTGAAATATGTCAAATAATGTACGAAAACTTGCAACATCACGAAAACAACTCAAACTTGTTTATAAGAGTAGATGCATAAAGGTCTCCTATTGAAAACTTTCGAAGTAAAAAAAAGACGTTACGAATGTATCACTTCCATGCGATGTATCATAAGTATAATAAAAATATCCACGCAAATTAATGAGGATGAGAAAGTAGACAGAAGGTAGAGGGTCCTCCTATTCTAGGTAGAATAATTTGAACGTGTACGCTAAACTCTAAATTCATAAGGTTGATGAGATAACAATAATTTTTTCTTGTTAAGATTTATTCCCGACATAAATAATTTATCTTGATTAAACTAGAGAGAAATTTTTTCTACATGTATGAAAGTGGACTCAAGAATAATTAAACTATATTTTTTGAAAAAAAAAAAACTCTATGGTGGGTGTTAATTTTTTCCTCCTCAAACTTAAAAATAATGCCTTTACAACAAATGAGACATGATATACAATTCTCAAAGGGCAAAGTATTAAACTTTCAAAGTCCTTAATCTAGGGCTTTCCTTTCTACCAATTGCTCGGTTGGTGATATTAAGTATTCCTACTAGTAATTTTTTTTTTAAAAAAAAAGCAGCATAAATTGTTCCCAAGATTCTTTTCTACGGGGCTAATTGAAAAGAAAAGAAGAGGAAAAAGATACCAAAAAGATTCTGAGAGTAAAAAGAATTCAAAGAGATGGAAGGCAATTGGTAGAGGGTAAAGCCAGAATCCGACATTGACCAGTTGGGGTTGGGGGGGGGGGGGGGGGTAGGCCCCAAATGGTCAAAACGCCATCTCAGATCCGCAACAGGCGGCTTTTGGCTTTTTTCCCCTGTGGGTTGGTGAGTCTCTCCATCTTCATGCCATTTGGTTGGTGGGTCTTTCGTGCGTCCTACATCACCATGCTAAACCGCCATGGCTATTTCTCGAAGCATAAAATAATAAACAAGAAAAAGGAAAGAGCAAGAGGAGAAGAACCAGATCTTTGCCCTGTGGCGGTCCCGTTGAAAAGCGCAGCCTTTCATGAGAAGATGTGGTTATGGGTCCCACTCTTCAGTGTTTGAAAAACCTAAAATGTTATGGAGCATATCTTTCAACTTGATTGATTTTATGAATGAAATTATGAATATTTATTTTTTATAAGAATCCACAGATTCCAAAGGCCAACGGCAACCCTTCGTTTCCCTTCCACTTCTCCTCCCTGTCGCTCTTTCCTCAGCTTATCATCTATCCTACCCCTCATCTCTTTCCACTTCCATTCACACATTCATACACCTCTGCTTTCTCTTTCATTCACAACTAAATCTATTTTGCTTTCTTCATTTCCTTTTTCTCAAGATCCATTTCGTGTTGCCCCTCCTCAGATTTTGGAATTTCGTTCATTCATGGATGAGCTTTTTCATTTCTTCGGACTACGAGTTTACAACGGTTCGTGCTAACCCTCTTCGTTTTTAACTTTATTCTCAATCCGGCTTCGTCAAATTCTGCAGCTTCTCTGAGAAACGAAAAGGAAGACTCCATCTTTTTGCCTTCTCAACAATACATTCTTTTTCGCGTACGCCGCATCTGGGTATCGATAAGATCGATCTGTTCTTTGGAATATTTAATCTGATTGTTCTCTCGTGATTCTCGACCCGGCTGAATTCTGTGGGATTCGTGTGGTCTGTCAATGGGCGCGTTGGATGAGGGGCATTTCAACGCGGAGCTCGAGAATGGAGTGAAACCTGGATGCGTTGAGCTTGGTTTTGAGGACGAACCAGAGACCATAGCTATTAAGGATGCTGTGAAAGTTCTTTTACAAGGTTTAGGCGAGGATGTCAACAGAGAAGGTCTCAAGAAAACCCCTCTTCGCGTTGCCAAAGCACTACGGGAAGGAACAAGAGGTGCCTACTATTGCTTTCACATTTCTCTTGTAACTCTCTGTTCTTCAGCTTTTCTGTGTTGCTACGCTAGGAATTGTGATATTTAAGATTCACAATTTCTCTGACATCCGTTCTTTTTGCTTCTTTAGTTCATATACTCAACATGTTAAATCTTATTTCTTTGGCCTTTCATTAGATACGGATGGTAGTTTTTATTTACTTAGTTGGTTGGTTGGCTTGTATTTAATATCCACAGGTAGATTGTCAACGTCTTGGTAATTTGCATTTGGGTTTGTATTCCCCCTTCCGGGTTGTGCCTTGGATTCTTTGATCTGGCATCTAGATGCTTTTTGAGGCTGTTTTTTAACAGGTTAGCAAAATGAATTTTACTTGATTGCCTTGTGAGACAAGCCAAGCTACAAACGACAAGAGGGAAAAAAATAGATCTGCTGATGTTTTCTTTTTCTACTACGATGGGCTGGGATTTAGTTTTTGTTTGTTTGTTTTGACTCTATGCTTAAATAATTAACGTTGTTGAGTTTTTTAAACGTCTAAAATGAAGTTGCACTTGCAAGCATACATTATATATAGCCGATTTGAGTCTTAGAGTTCAAGATATTGCTTATGTAATACCGGTCCTACTCTTAATGTCTGTACCAACCAAAAAAGTTCAGCTGGGAGTTCTGTATGGCACAAAATAGCTTGTTAATGAGGTCTTAACTTGGAGGAAGCAATTGGTTAGAATTTTGTCCATAGCTATTCTCTGTACCTGATTTAAGAAAAATCTTTTTTGTTTTTTCTTTTCTTTTTGTGGGAGGTTGTGTTCCTTTGGGTTTGTTTTATTGAAGTGTTGCCCAAATATGTTACTTCCATAGACAGATTTTCTCTTCCTTTTAAATGTATTTTCTGAAGATCTGATATTCAGAAAACCATTTTGGTAGACCACAAGCCTTCAATATAAACGAGAGCAGACCTCCATAACATGCCAGAGTGGAATATTTAAAAATCCTTATAATCAAGTTCAACTTTGTTATCAGTCAAATGAGGTATTCCTTTTCGATGGCTATAAATTACTTCAACTTATAGCTTTTCTTCATGTCAGATATTGTTAGATGTATAAAATTGTTATTAAATAAAATGATCATATTCTTTAATTTTTCAATAAAATGTATATTATAAAAATTTCTCTTGTTTTTTCTTATTTGGAATTGTTGGTACAGAGTTCTCAATGGGGATTAAAGCCATTTCTTCTTTTGTCAGGTTACAGACAAAAGGTGAAGGACATTGTTCAAGGTGCTTTATTCCCTGAGGCAGGGTTAGATAGTGGAACTGGCTATGCAGGAGGAGCAGGAGGCCTTGTGGTTGTCCGAGATCTGGACCTTTTCTCCTATTGTGAGTCTTGTCTGCTTCCTTTCCAGGTAAAGTGTCATATAGGTTATGTACCTTCTGGTCAGCGGGTTGTGGGATTAAGCAAGGTTTCCAGGGTGGCCGATGTGTTTGCAAAAAGACTACAAGACCCACAGCGCTTTGCAAATGAAGTGTGTTCAGCTCTTCACCATTCTGTCAGACCGGCAGGAGTTGCTGTAGTACTTCAATGTTTGCATTTACAGTTTCCAAACATAGAATCAGTGTTTCTCGACTCAAACCATCATGGATGGGTAAAGGTACTGGTTTCTTCAGGTTCAGGGGTTTTCGAAGAAAAAAATGCCAATATTTGGGATGATTTTTTGAGTCTTTTGAAGTTCAGAGGCATAGATGTGGACAAAATTCATACGACAGATTCTAACAGACAGTGTTGGTGCCCTTCCCAGTTGTCGGCAGCTGCTAAACTCTCCTCCATGCTTGGAACGCCTAACCCTGCTATGGATGCTGCTGTTGCTTCAATTCTGAGATCAGTGGGTGAAGATCCACTAAGGGAAGAGCTTGTTGGGACTCCTAGTCGTTTCTTAAAGTGGTTGATGAACTTTCAGAACACTAATTTGGAGATGAAACTAAATGGCTTTGCGTGCAATAAAATGAATCTTGTGAAAACCAATGGTGAAATCTGCCACAGCAATGAACAAATATATTCTGAGCTGAACCTGTCCTTCTGGTCACAATGCGAGCATCATTTGCTTCCTTTTCATGGTGTTGTGCATATTGGGTATTTCTGTGCTGAAGGACTTAATACCTTTGGAAAATCTCTTCTACAGTCAATAGTACATTTCTATGGTTTCAAGCTCCAAGTACAGGAAAGGCTAACCAGGCAGATCGCTGAGACTGTTTCTTCGCTTTTAGGTGGTGATGTGATGGTAGTTGTGGAGGCCAGCCACACCTGTATGATCTCTAGGGGGATAGAAAAGTTCGGAAGTAATACAGCAACCATTGCAGTCCTGGGTCGATTTTCAACAGATGCTGCTGCAAGGGCCAAGTTTCTAGAGAGCATTCCAAAAAGTACTACTTAAAAACAGGAATGGTAGTAAATGTCAAGCTAGTCTTCTTTCTGTTGAAGGAAATCATTCTTTTTGCCTTTTTTTGGTGGTTATTTCAGACTGCAAAGATGCAGGGATAACAGGGATGAGTTCTACAAGTTAAAACAAGCCCATAACCCAGCCTTTTGGATATTGCTGGAGTTATCTACATAGGGACGTGGCAGATTCATCTTTAACTTTCGGACATTGCTGGAGTTAGGATGCGGTAGATTCATGTTAACTGGGAATGGTACCAGAATTGATGATTTGGAGTTCTTTTTTTTCCCTCCCTTAATTATTTTACTCTGTAGCGTAAAAACTTTGAGAGAAAATTTCACGAGCAGCCATCATCTGCATGATTACGATACTGTTTTGTAACTTCTTTTACATTGGCTCTATAGATTCATGAGCAATTGTCAAAACATTGGTGATACCAGTTACCAGATGGAGAAATAAGATATAGATCATTTTTAGATTTCATGTTATATTTCTTGCCTTCCATGATACAAAAAGATACTTCCAACTCTCACCCAATGACTGGGAAGCTATCTTTTCTTTGTGAAAATAGAACAGGGAAAGGCTATGTAATTCAAGCCTCTTATGATACTTCAGAAAAGCACCCTTGTTCATAAAGGATTATAACAAAATTAAATGAATAAATTTATTTGCAAATAAAAATTTAGTATTTGAAATTTATATTTAATTCCACAACTATTTTGTGAATTGTAGAAGCACAAAAGAGTCTAAATATTTCTTTCCCATCAAACCAACCTTATCTTTATAAGAAATAAAACTTAATATACACTTTAAATTAAAAATAATTCCAAACATAGAGATACAAATTTATAAATGATTTTGCACCCCAACTTGATTATGCAATGTGCATTCTAACACGTCTACAAGTCTGCCAGAAGTCCGGATAAGGCCGGTCCTTGGAGTCAATGAACATCAATGTCTTTTCATTATCCTCAACAGGAAATCCATATGAGACGATTATATACATCAAACAATACTTTTGTGTATTACTCGTGCATGTAGATATACATTGAATAACTGCTTGTGTGTGAATATGTATATACATATATACAAGTGTTCATCAACAAGTCTGTAAGTTCTGTGCAAGGAGAACTAGAAGGCATTCAAGCACTAGATAGTAGCAGAATATTGCCTAATCTGACCACAGATGCCGGATAGCATGCCAATCTATATGAGGCTCCGGTTTTGGAATCATACGTTTGTGTGCATGCTGGATACAGCATGCTGCAACCAAGATCCCTAGGATTATAACGAGATAAAAACTTGCTGAAAGACAGGATCTAGAAATCTGCACGTAAAATAGCATCATCAGAACAGGTTTCCAATGTATAGACTGCATAAGATACTATAATGGCACCCAGGATTTAGTGAGACAGGGATTTTCCCAAAGAGAGAATCGAGGAATCGTCAAGCAATGTAGCGTAATCAGCATAGTTTTATATATAGGCTGCATAAGATACTGTAATGATACCTACAAAATACTAGAAAAAGAGGCTGCTTTGAGCATAATTAGGATAGTAAAATGTTTATAAATTGATATGTTAAAGATGATGATTCATAATGAAAGAGAAGAAAGAAAAAAGTAGCATCTGAAGGATCCTATGAATTCACAAATTCAATGGAATTTCAATCAGATAAGATCATATGAACAGAAAATCTTAACCTTCACAGTTCAGTTTTACCAAAATTTTACTCTAAACTACCTCATCTGAGTGAAAATGGTTGCCACTTCACAGACCCTTAATACAAAGTATATTCATCAGCACCAAAGAGGTGCCACCTGTACACAATATTTATATGTCAATCAAAATGTTTATAAGATCTCCAATATTCGTACTTAAATAATATGGATGACCTCTTAATACAAAACTCAAGTAGGAAACCACATTTTTTATATTGTCAAAGTTAGATTCAATGCCACCGAACACCCTTCTATTCTGCTCTTTCCAAATCATCCTAAAAAGATAGCCAACAATATGAGTCTCAATCTCTTATCTCCGTGAATAGTGGTCCAAGCACATAACTCCTCCTTCACATATCCAGCAATGAGTCAATCCCAAACCCAAAATACTCCGAGCCAAACACCATAGTCAATGAGCAAACAGACACCATAAAAGAATATGATTTTAGGACTAAGCTTCTCTCATACATAGGTAGCAACCATTTACAAGAACTTTCCCTCTCTTGATGAGGTTGTCCAGAGTTAGAATGCATCCTTGGATGGCCTCCCATGTGAAAAAAGTGTTCCTTGGAGTTGTTTTTACTTTCTAAATCAACTTGGCAGAAAAATTCACCTCCTCTGGCTTATCCTTACGAAAATGATCATAATCAGATTTCACCAAGAAAACGACCTATTACCTGTGGACCGGCCCCTTCATAACAATAATAGCATCTCCAAAAGGTTCATATACGCTGGGATTCTCGATCATTTAAGTTTCAGTTCAGCTTAGCCCACCGGTCCTCATTATTGCCTCGCCCTATCACATAATCCTTTTCGGTGGCATCCCTGTCAAGTGCAACTGTGTAAACACAAAGCACCCCTCTCCATCCAGTCATCTCTCCAAAACCTCACTCTGTCCCAAGCACCACGCTGTACCTAATACACTCACAGAAATCTTCCTTCTCCCTACTGATTCTCTTCCACAGACCCACCCCTGGGAACTCTGGAGAACAATCCATGCCCATCCACCCTGTGTTTGACCTCAATAATTCTCCTCCAAAGACCCTCCTGCTCCATCATAAACCTCCAAAGCCACATTCCTTTAAGGGCTCTGTTCAAATCTGTCAAGGATCTCAAACCCAAACCATCCTAGTGTAGTGGTTGTTTCACCTTGTTCCAGGTCACCAAGTGATAGTTCTTGTTTCCTACTGTGTTGTCCCAAAGGAAGTTAAGTTGGATTTTCTCCAGTCTTTTAGGCACTCTGACAAATGTTATTGAGATATAAACAGCAATGGAGAAAGTGGATCTCCCTGTCTCAAACCTCTAGATTCTTTAAAGAAAGCAGAGGGTCCTTCATTCAACATATTTGCAAACCATACAAATGTATCACAAGCCTTAATCCAACTACACCATTTATCACTGAAACCCAGCCTATCCAACACGTAAAACAAAAACCTCTAGGCCACATGATACTAAGCTTTTTCCATATCCAACTAGCATAAAACACCACTCTTTCCATTTTTAAGAGGCCATCAACAACCTTATTAGTAATTAAGGCTGCAATTAGAATTTGTCTTCCTCCCAGAAAAGCAGGCTGACACTCACCCACGACCTCCCCAACACTTTAAAGTCAAGACTTTTGCTATGATCTTGCCCACCCTACCCACCGAAACTATCGACCTGATATCCTTGATATTTGACGCCCCTTCTGTCTTTGGGATTAGTACCAGGAAGTGGAGTTCAAACTCTTAAGAAAGGAGCCTGTGCTATGAAATTTATTAAATAAGTCAATGAAATCTTCTTTTATGGTCTTCCAATTGCTTTGAAAAAACACATGTTGAAACTGTCTGACTTCCGGGCTTTCTCACCCTTGCAATTCATAAGCTCCTCAAGAATCTCCTCCTCCACAAACTTCCTCGTCACAGCACATTATCCTGATCGCTCAAGCGATCAAAATCCAAGTTGTCGAGAGAGGGCCTCCAAGGAGAAATCTTTGAGTACAAGACCTTGAAGTGTGACATGATTTACCGTCTCAGTTCCTCATCTCTTTAACCTTCCCACCACTCACCTCCAGCTCCTCCATGTAATTAACTCTCATGTGATGACTAGTCACACTATTAAAAAATTTTGTGTTCTTGTCCCCCTCTTTGATCCATCTTGCTCTGGCTTTCTACTTCAATTCCACTTCCTCCATAATCAATAAATTGGCCAGTTCCTGCTGAATCTTCTCCCTGTCTCCAGCTCCTCTCTCCCCGGATCTCATCCTCCAGACTATCTAATCTCTTCAACTGAGAGAATAGTTCGTCTTGTTTTCTATCAGCTTTCCCGAAAATTTTCTTACCCCACTCTTTCAATCTATTTCTTATCATGGATAATTTCTGGGTCATCCTGTAACTAGTATTGCACTGTAACTAGCATTTCTTCAGCAGCCATATGACATAAGTAGGTCACTGACTGGAGATGGATGTTCAATTTTTTTCTATCGAACCTTCTAAATGAATAGAAATTGACTCAATCTCTAGCACATGACGAAAAACAAAAGAATTTAGCCATTCAAAGCAAAGCAGCAACCCCTATATTTCAGTTCCTACAAATACCAAAGGAAAAGATGGCACTAATCTCTGCGGGTTGAAATCTAAAAAGAAACACCAAACCTTATGCATGGCCCAGATCCTGCCAGGAAGATTTCTATCAGCACGCTCAAGGGAATAACGTAACATGTCTACTATTGTCAGTTCAGTGATTGGATCATAGCTTTCTGCAAGAACATGCAATTATAGATAACTCCCCTAATTTATTAATCATGCCAATTTTTGGCATAAGAAATTGAAGAAGTACGATATAATTTCTTAATCATGCTAATTGTTGCCATAAGAAATTGTAGAAAGTACAATAACAATGAAAAATGAATCAATAGCATCACATAATCACCTGGAATGTCAAAAATTTGTTCTATAGGTGGGATACCCAGCAGCTCTCCTAAATAGACACGGATATGAGAACGGTCAGCTAGTGAAAGTAGATCACCGTGTGTGAGGATGACAGCAGGTTTATCATCTGCAGAATAAAGAAATTACCAGCAGTAAATCAGTCACAATAACTGATGCTCACAAAACAAATTGAGAAAAAATGATAATGAGGGATCAAGATACTGTAGAAAAACAATGTTTTCATTTCAAATGGCAGTTCCAATTAGATGAAGCATTTGATGACAGTTTACGTATTGCCAGTGTAGGCTGACATTTAACAGTTGAAGCAACAAAATCTTTTTAATTTTGAAAAACAAAATTTCTCCAAGCATTAGTTACGAATTGATCTTTCCTATGGATTGTATCTTATGGATGCCTGGGGCAAGGGAATCTGCTTAATGCTAAGTGGGGGCAATTAATCCCACTTGTTGAAGAAAATGTATATGTGATTTTTTTAATCAAAGATACTTTTTATTCATAGTTTTCATCATTTTGATCATTTAGTAGTAATTTTGATTGTATCAATCATAATAAAAAATGATATTGACCATAATAGTTTTTGGTAATCTTGAGCCTCTTGATAATTAGTTTTATTTATTGTCCTCACTATTATAATGTTCTACCTCCACAGCCATGGCTGCTCAGGTTCTCAATTCACTCAATATCAATGCTCAGTAATTAAAAAGTCATACGCATGAGTTCCACTAAGAATTTCGTTAGTAAAACAAAGATGTTCTTATACCTTTAAATGATAGGTATGGAGTATGGAAAGCTGATGAAATCATCTGGGTATATGACATTTCTGCGCCATTCGCACTCTCCATGGATTTCAAAACCTCAAGTCCATTAATAACAAAAATGACAAAATTAACCATCCTGATGTCACTGGACTGACAATGGTGACCACGGGCTTTGCATTTTAGTCTTTCCTTAAAAGTTTGGCTATCCGATGCCCTGACAAGTAAATTACATAAATATAGCAAATATTTGCCTCACCCTTTGAAGATTAGTGAAAATAAGCCCCTTGGTGAGCTTTCAATAAGTTGTTCAATCTCCAAACTTTATAAAGCCTTGTTTGAGGTATACCCAAAAAACATGGAAAACTTCTAAATCTAAAAAAGAAAATGCCAATTAAGTTTCGAAGATCATACCAGATGACAGGTTCTCCATGGCGTACACCTTTTGTCATCCATCGCTTTATCATATCAATGTTATCAGAAAAGCAGTTGTCCAACCCACGGGTATCATAAAGACAAAAAGAGCCTGAATATCTAGGGATCACATATTCATGTAGAAAGTATGTCCCTTCTGTAACTGATGAATTATCTGCATTGTTAAAGAAAATGCTAATTAAAACCTTTCTGATAGTAAACTGGTGAATTTACTCCACATGAAGTAGAACATCTAATTTGAGGTAAAAATATAAGAAAATCAGCAAAGCAACAAGTACATGATACTTGAGCTCTCTCTGATGCAAACTTGTCATCCTCAAACACCTTTGAAATTCGATTGATAAGACTACTTTTTCCAGATCCTCTTGGACCAATCAAAATGAGGGTTGTTGTATTTGGAACTTCATAGTTACTAAGCTTCATGCCACCAACTTTCTCAATCCACTTTCCCGGAGTGTAGCTGTATCTTTCAAACTATCATGTTAATCTAGGCAAAGCACAATACCAAACTCTAGCTTTATAAAGAGGAAAGCATAGTGCCATTAAAATTTGTTCAGAACTACTCTGTTTTCTACCAATGACAAGAAACCTAAGTCACATGATGCATGAAAATTGATTTTTGAAGACTACCTAAAGCTCTGAAAATCTAGTTGTGGCATCAAATTATATATGTAGAACAGTGTAGGCCTGGGGTTGGAATATACAAGGACACAACCCCGAGTTGCAACACTAGACTGGTTTCAGGCGAAATTGAGAATTTGATATTAATAAATTCAACTTTAGATGAAACAACAACTGAATTTTCAAATAGTTGTTTCAGTGCCTTTTTCACCTCAGAACCAATTTGTACAGCGAAGATGCAAGAACCACCAAAATAAGGTACATCATCTTTTGTAAAACAGCACTCCACTTTCAATAAGATATGCACAAAAATGAAATTCTCTTAAATCTTTATTTGAGCATAGAGTTTGAGAAACCAGGAAGATAGCTAGACTTTACTATTTTTGCATAGTTAATCTCTGTGCCATTTCTACATACCACATAAATTACCTACCTTCATTCTAGAATTAATTGCCTTTACTTCACATAGTCTATGATGTGTTTTAATATCTTTGTTCACTGACTAATTTGATAGCAAAGAAATAGCCTAGATTACAAGCTATATATCATCTATCATACTTACACTTACCAATAGAGCTTAAAATCCCAAAGTACTAAAGCAATTGCAGAACTTGAATGTTAGAAGTCTACTAAGTTCTTCCTCAGAAAGGAGAGAAAAAAATCTACTGTGAGTCTAAAAAGACTTCAAGACATCAAATTTTCGACTTAAAAAAAAAAAATATTTTTAAGACCTCAAGTTAATATGTATATACTCCTACATTTCAATTTAATCCAATTCATGGTTATACATACCACAAAATCACGGCAACAATGCAAAAAATGGAATTGTGCTAAAACCAATACCTCAATATTTTGCTCTTTGCCTCACTCAAACTTGAGCTTTGCATCTCATAACTCTGCAAGATCTTTTCATAAAGATTGCGTATTCTCCTCTGCTCAGCTTCAGATTGCAAAGGAGAAGCACGACGTTGCAGACTCAGTTCATCAGGTTTCCCAGACACCAAAGCATCATAATCATCTCCGATTATTGCCCTATTCTCACCTTTTATTTTCAAGTCATCCCTAGCCGTCAAAACACTACACCACTCAATCAATATTTCAACAACAGTATATAATATTTTCAATAAGCACATTTTATTTCCTTCATATAAGAAAAAAAAAAACACATTTCACTTTCATAGAGAGAAAAAAAAAGAAGAGAAATTAGCCCTTGAGTTCTTCATGTTATAGGACCTAAAAAAGTGATCCTGACACGACACACACTATCGAAACAATACACAGCAACCCCATTTCAAAAGGTTTGAATTTTCCGGAAACCAACCAGAAAAAAGTAAAAACTCACCAAAACATTGACCTTTTTCCATATCATCACTCATCAGCCCTACTATTTCCAATCAAGTGTGAGGGGGGAACAAAAAAGAAAATCAGCAATGAGTACCTGACGATAGAGGAAATTTCAGAGAAGTCTTGGTCCGGCAGAAATTCTTCGTCTGAAACTTAAATGTGGGTTAGGATTAGCACACAAAATACAAGGGTCAAAAGAGAAGAAAAAAAACAAAGAACATAAAGACAAACCGTGACTGAAAGAGAGATTGGTAACGGTGTCACCACCCATAGGCAGTAGCTTCGTTCTGGTTTGATTTTGTTGATGATCTCCTGATGATGAGAAAACTCTCCTTTTTCTCTCGGCGAAGATGACGAGAACCTCTCCTGAGTCTTCTTAACCCAGAAGCCAACTCTTGAGTGATGAAGAAGACTTTGCCAAAGTCCAACACCTAACATGGGTTTCTGCCACGTGTACTGATGACCACGTGGCAGCACTTTTGGTGTTCAGGGTTCATATGGTTCCATATTTCAGTTTGTATTTTCTTTTCTAGCCCATTTTTGTTTTGAGATGCTTGGGCCAAATTATAGAACTCCTGTTCATAAAATATACAGAAATTTTTTTACTTCTAAAAACTAAACAGAAATTTCTCTTATTTTTTAAAAATAGCAATATATAACACTAATGTATTGTCTCTGGGCAGGTGGGTTTCATCAAAGATTCAACCTACCTATGTACGTATAGACATACAGGAGTGTAAATATCAACTCCATATGTACGTATACACGCTGGCCTATTTAAGTTGGCTTGGGCTTTTATATCTGATTAGCTTGACATATAACGCATAACCCATCTCCAGCTCACCTACATGTATTAGCAAACTGCAACCCAAGCTGGCATCCCATCTCCAATTAATTCTACAAATTATTTTTGATGTCGACTGTGCATTATGATTGTTTTTATCAAGAACTTGTATTATTATTGATTATGTTGTGTTTTCATTTACATATGTATACATGTATGTATGTATGTAATAGTTCGCACACTTGGCTAGCTGATTCTCGTGATACTTACCAACATTTAACGGAACGGTCTTAGGTACATAAACCGGCTGGTACGTGGTTGGTAAATTTTGTGCTGAAAAACAAACAAGGAGTGTGTGTATATATATGTATAACGTCGTAGATTTTATGAACAAAGATTTGTAGGAGGAAGAAAAAGGTAAAATGCAGAGGGAAGAGAAGAAGAATCAGCTTCATATAGTGATGTTTCCATGGCATGCTTTTGGGCATATCAGCCCATTTATACAGCTCTCTAACAAGCTCTCACTTCACGGCCTTCAAATCTCCTTCTTCTCCGCCACTGGCAACATTCCCCGCATCAAATCCTCCCTCAATCTCCTTCCAAATGTCCAAATCATCCCTCTCTCAATCCCTGACGTTCCTGGTCTCTCTCCAGATCTCCACAACACTTCTCAAATGACCCCTGCCATGGCCGAACTCCTCAAGCAAGCTTCTGACCTCATGCAGCCTCAAATTCACGACATTCTGTCTCATCTTAAACCCCATTTTATCATCTTTGATCTCATTCTAGACTGGATTCCGAAAATCGCTGCCGAACTTGGCATTAAAAGAATCTCCTTCTCTGTTTTCTCCGCCATTGCTGGTGCTTACCTCACTGTTCCTGCCAGGCTGATTAGTGGACATACTCTTGATGATTTGACCAAACCACCCGACGGGTTTCCGGCAACCTCTGTTACTTGTGTCAAACGTTTTCAGGCTCGAGATTTTTTGTATATGTTCAAGAGCTTTGACGGCCGCCCTGGTGTCTTCTACAGAGTCATTGACTGCTTGCGTAGCTGTGACGCCGTGGCCATGAAGACATGCGAGGAAATGGAGGGTCCTTACGTGGATTTCATGAAGACCCAGTTTCAGAAACCGATTCACTTGACCGGTCCCCTTGTCCCCGACCCACTGTCCGGCGTGCTGGAGGAGAAATGGGCAAACTGGTTGGGTCAGTTCCCGGACAAGGCCGTGGTTTTCTGTTCTTTTGGGAGCGAAACGTTTATGAACCAAGAGCAGATAAGAGAAATAGCTCTTGGATTGGAACTCACTGGGTCGCCATTCTTTCTTGTTCTGAACTTTCCCGGCGGTGTTGACGGGCTGGCGGAGCTTGAGAAGGCTCTGCCGAAAGGGTTCGTGGAGAGAGTGAAAGGGAAAGGTTTGGTGCACGTAGGTTGGGTTCCACAGCAGCTGATTCTGGCTCATAAAAGTGTGGGTTGTTATGTGTGCCATTCAGGGTTTAGTTCGGTGATAGAAGCATTGATGAACGATTGCAGGCTAGTACTGTTGCCATTCAAGGGTGACCAGTTCCTGAACTCCAAGCTCATAGCTCTGGATTTGAAGGCTGGTGTGGAGGTAAATAGGGAAGAAGAGGAGGGGTATTTTGGGAAGGAGGATATTTGTGAAGCTGTTAAAACAGCAATGGCAGATGATGGATCCATTAAAGAGAATCACGAGAAGTGGAGGGAGTTTCTGGTGAATGAAGAAATCCACAAGAAGTTCATTGCTGATTTGGTTGAGCAAATGAAAGCCATGCTTTAGTTTAATTTAATTAAGCCTCTTTCCACTCCTTAAGAAGGTTTTAAAAGTTAAATGTTTTTCTTAATCTATATTTAGTGAAATTAATAATTTCTAATATGATAAGTGTAATAACAAAATTCTCAAACATTTTATTACGAAATAAAATTTTATTAAATAAATAGAACATTGTTGGAAGTTGTGTTTCTCTAACAATTACTCCAATTAAATATACATATATATATATATATACATATTTTATTATAAATTTTCAATTAGAATCTAAATAAACGGAGAATAAATTATGAGATCTAAAGATATTTATGCTTTTATAAGACGTATAAAATATTTATTTTAAAATTTATTATTCTTGTAGTTATCGTCCTAATAAATACTCCTGTCTGGTGTCTCCCTGCGTGAGCCCACATTAAAATTGCTTTGAATATATCTCTGTCGATTTCTCCAATTTACTACGACTTCCCATTTTTCCTTGTAGTTGGTACGTTTATAAATGTTCTTTTATTGATTCGTACTTCATTAATTAAATTGTTGAAATGTAAAAAGTCTGACAGAATTCCAGATGCAATCAGTTGATTAATTCAAAGGTTTTTAAAATCAAGTTTTAAATTCCAAATTTTTTCAAGTGAGAGTTCTTGATGTACAATGAATAAATAAAATTAATTTATGCTGGTTGGTTTCTTTATAAAAAAAAAAAACCAACTAAATCTTCTTTTTTCACCCTTCGTAATCACTTAAGACAGCAGCACGATTTTGGTTTTGTGGGAGCCATAGCCAAACATTATTCGACTATTCATGGTGAGCTTTAAAAAACTTTAGGTAGTCTTTTTTCAGAGATGAAGACAACATTAACACCAAAATGAAAAATAGGAACGACGTGGAACAGAAATGAGAATCTGTCAACGTATTTTTTCTCCAAGATACACGGTTTCTCTACTCCTTGCTAATTATAAAAATGCAAAAATAAAGGAAATTTCATTCTCACTGTCACATTAACCAGACCATATATTTCTGGCTCCGATGTATGTATTGTTTTGGGACAACAAGTTACTCAAGTTTCAGTATAAAATGTGTATTTGTTGATTATAAAAATGGGAACCTACAGATTCTGTCAGAAGCTAGTCCCAAGCAAAATTGAAGTGATTGCTTTGGACGACAATGGCACAATGGGGCGGTACTAAAATTAAGCTTTACAAGAAAAAAAAAAAAAAAAGAAATTAAATTACAGATACTTTCTACAAGAGCCCTCTTTATTGGATATTTCCAAATTAACCGAATCAAAGGTAATGACCTTGTCGGAAGGGGGAGGACATGGCCAACAATGGACGATCCAAGATATTCGGCTGCAGTGATCCAATTGTGAACCCAGCTGATTGCGGAACTCCTATTGATGGATGTGGAATGGAACTGCTGAGGAGGTTAGACAGGTGCAAACAACAAAGCAGTAAGTCAGGTTACTTGATAATGCTAAAGTGATTAGACCATGTAATGAACTAAAGATAACCTTCTGGTATGTACAGGCAGTAACATAAATAATCAAAACCCCACCCCTGACCCCAAAGTTTACCATTTGTACCATTTTTACTGTAAAGGATATACTACAGCCATGGACTGACCTGAACGACAGAGACAAGGATGATTCAACTGGGGTGTGAATTCTATTTTGATCAGGAGAAAGCAGCGACCAGAAAACTGTGACACGAAGAACCAACAGCTAATTAGTAGCATATGCTAAAGAAGAAAAGTCAAAACTTTCTTTTATTTTTTTCTTGGTAAATAATTAAACTAATCTGCAGAGTATGTTCCTGGAAATTCGGTAAATATTCTACTTTGAACAGCACAATTTTTCACCCATATGGAGCTCAATGCCCAGTAATTTCCCTTGAGGGTTTAATTTGAGTCATTATTGTGGCTCAGCCATTGTCATCATCCACATTCTAAATACCCCAATATAGCATCTGTTACATTGTATTTTCCATCAACATCCTCAAAATTATTCCTAACAACTACTATTATCTCCAGGGAGGACAAAACCTCCTCCCCCACCCAAGCAGGACAATAATTTGTATGGGAACAGAACATTACCTGATTGTTCTCGACGATCTTTCAGACCAGAGCAAAACAGAATATTCTGCAGTTTGGAATTGAATAGGTTTCAGAATAAAGTAAACATATCTTCTTTTATCTTATCTAAACAATAAAGTTCTACAATTGAATGTTTGAGAAACATTTCTTTATGGCAGCGGGTAGACTTACCTCACCATTTCTACAGGATACATTGTCAACCATTTCTACAAGAGAGTTTCATAATCAGATTCTCATTCAAGAGAAAGAAAAGGAACAAGAGAATAAATGACTATCAAGCGAAATCTAGAGAAAATAAGCATAACGAAAAAAACCCAACTGGTACAAAAGGCTCTAGACAACACACTACACAAAGTGTGAGTTTTGTACTCATTAACTTCTATATGGAGGAACCTCTGTTAGGCAAACCAAGTTGATCAACCAAAGAGGAGAAAACAGAGCCAGGAAGAAGACAAATGAGTATCCATACAACATTCAGAGAAGTTTTCATGCACCATGCAGTAAATATAGAAAAGAGTGACACATGAATACAAACAACTCGTTCACCCGGTTTCATCAAAAGAAAATGTTGCTGTACTAAACTAGACACCAGAGGAATAATAAAGCTTACCCAAGTTTGGGACACTAGGTTTTACAGCCAGTGTTAAGCCAAGAAAACAGTCATCAGGTTCAGTGTCGAAGTCCCAGAGATTCAACTCAAGATTTGGAGTTGCCCCTGGAGAGCAATACAAAGAGAAAATGATATGTTGAATTCAGGAAAGAAAAAAGTGAAATAATTTATATGCAACAAATACATATGATAGCCAGCAACAAACTTCAGAAAGCTCACCCATGTTATTTAGCCTCAGCTCAAGTGGATCTCGGAGTGGATACGAAACCAATGCACCCACCTATTCAGCACATGTTAGTGATTTATCTAATATAAAAGGAAAGCTGGGAACAGACTTGAGAACACATGTTACATTAAAAAATGGATGCTGCAATGCTTGATCAGCAGTTGGCCTCCTCAGTGGATCCCATGAACAAAGTTGCTACAATCAGTAGAAAAGATGTAAGAAACCAAAATACATCAAAACTAGTTAACCCAACAGAACAACTGCAACAACCTAGTACATATAGACACCCACCGTGATTAAACTAATAGCCTCTGCGCTAGCATTGGTAATTATATCAGAAAGGTTGGTAGGCAAAATCTACACAGGAGATAAGAACAACATGCGCAAAGTGAGGAAATAGGTAAACAGAGAAAATTAATGAACAGTCCAAGGAAAGAGCTTACATCTGAATAACTAATATTGATTAACCGAGAGGTGTTCTTTGCTTCAGGAAATGCAGTCCAGTCTGGTGTACCAAGAACAGAACATATCTTGTATAATTGATCTGCTTCACTGCCCAAGAAAGAACTAAATTTATATGATATTTTGAAGACTCAGCTACATTCCTCTCCTTTAACAGAAGTAAAATTCAATAAATGCCAATCTTATATATCTTGATACCAAACTTAAAAAGAGTACTGCATGACCATAAGACATTTAAAAAAAAAATGTATGAAGCTCCCAGAAAATTATTCAGGCACATATGAGATACTTTGTATGGAAAAACCAAAATATTTTCCAGGTAGCTTGGCAAGATATACATAATTAAACATACTGGGAAGATAGAATAGTAAGAATGGAAGAATTAAGTTCATGTCAGTCCAGAAGAATAATTTCCATTTATGCATAGAAATACCAAAATACTTTTCCAAGTAAAGTTTGCAAAACATACACAAAAGAAAAGAAACAAACAATTAATGAAAAGACATGCTGGAGAAGTTAGATCAGTAGCCATGGGAAAATAATTTTCATCCACTCGGGGTGTCAAGTTACCTTTCACCAGGAAAAATAGGACATAAGGTGAAAAGCTCAGCTACTATAGCCCCAACTGCCCACATATCTGCAAATACAGTCAACAGTGATGACCATTCAGATTGGGAAAACAGGCATGAAGAAATCCAAAACAAATATATTACATGAAACTCACTGGGTCATAGAATAAGCATGTGTACAGGCTTTAGGCAACATGTACAACCACACAGAGATCTCATGGTATACCAGACGACAAAAGAAAAACAAAAGCATAACGCAACATAGAAAATCCATAAATGCCTCCAAAATAGTCCATATTATATTTCATAAACCAATATTTCCCAACAAAAAAAACACAACTATGCTTCCTAATAGATATTCCCAAGAGTGAATGCTGTTCCAAATTTTCATACATTTGCTATGTCCTTAGCTTCACAAATCAAATAAAAATCTATAATTATATTCAAAGACTACCTGCATACCTTTTTCATGTCAATAGCATTTTTTTCTTTTACATCCCAAAACAAGGATATCAGGGTCATTTTGTCCACAAGTTAATGATGAGGGAATGTTACTTTGTGCAAAAAGGAGGGGCCACAATCTGTTCTTTAAGATAAATTTACTGGAAAGACATAAGTGTGGGACCCATGGACAAGAACAAAAGGAAGGAGATCGAATTTGTACTTGGATATGAAGTCAGTTTCTTTAATGAACCCAGAAGAGTTAGAATTCTTCAGGAACTTATACTACACATTTAAATTTAGATTAAGGAATTGAACTAAAACTGAATTCCTGTAATCGTAATAAAGATATAAACCAATTAGTTTCCATATAAATATGCATATTATCATAAATAAAATCATCAACTATTAATCCAAAGAGTTCTTCTAAAAACTTGGAGATCATCTTAGATGAGCCAGAAAACTGGAAGCAAGCAGCTTGCTTGCTTCAAGACTTCACTTAGAATGCCCTACACCATATCCAAGTCCTCAGGCCATGACAAAGAAGCATAAATTCCAATGTGGACCAGTAAATGAACATGTGAAAAAACAAGTTAAACAATGTCAAATCCATCGTTCATACTATTCATAACATCAATAACTTAGCTTTTCTAAAGACTCAAAGAAACTTGCTTTCTATAAAAATGTCATTTTGCCCCTAAAATAGAAAATGCTTATTCACATTTGGGATCAATTTCTCTTTTCTTGCAATCCCTCCTGTAGTTTACTCTAACAAAAAAATTACAATCAACACTAATTGCACTCTAAATTTACTTATTATGACTAAGGAGCACTTTACCTCAGAGTACAAAGAATTCTCACAACTGAATGTAAAAATTAATTAAAAATAATAAGAATTAGGAACAGGCTCAAACATCAAAACTTTGTCAAGCTCAAATTTAAATATCTCAACTTACTTCATTCATAGGCCAGTTGATTATGAAGGAAAAACTTGTAACAAATTAACTTGGGATGAGTAAAGCCGATTCATGCTAGAAAACTTTAAGAATTAATGAAGTTCTTAAATGGGCTAGAACATAATTTATACCAATTGCAGGGGTATAAACTGAGGACTGCAGCAAAACTTCTGGAGCTCGGTACCTGGCAAACAATTGGCACAAAAATAACATACGATACCATCTGAATAGTATTGAAATTAATTGACTGATTGCAGTAGTATTGTGAGTTCATTCAGATATAAGGTGGATGAACCATAACACCAGAGTAGATGATCACTCACCAACGTGTAGAAACATATTCAGTATAAGGAGGCATTGATGAAACTTCTCTCGCCAGTCCAAAGTCAGCAATTTTAAGAACATCATTTGTCACCAGCAAATTCTCTTTAAAAAGAAACAAAATACTGGATTTATGAGCATAAAGTGACAGAAGCAAAAGTGCCTTGAAGTTCTAATAGAGATTTCAAACCAAGAAACAGAGAAGTATATAATAATGTTAAAATTGAAAACTTTACCAGGTTTTAAATCCCGATGAAAGTATCCATTTTTATGCATGTGAGCAAGTCCTTGTAGCATCTGAAACATAAAACTTCTTATCTCTGCCTCAGAAAAGGGTCTTTCTCGTTCCCTCATTATTTGGTAAAGATTATATTCCTAATAAGAAATCCAAAATCAATGACTGACCAAGCAAGATATATAGTTCCATTAAACCATGAACTTCAAAAGATGATAACAACTCCTACAAGTAATTGAGTGAAATTCTGGCCACTGATCACTCAATTCAGAATTGACAAGTCAAGATGTATACAAGTGGAAATGAGTAAAAAAAAATTACTCATGGATACATTTATGCCTCTATACATCACAATCCAGATACCACATAATCTAGATGTGCCCAAATATTATGCTCCGGGCCTCCGGCAGGATCATTAACAAATAAAAGAGAAATTAACCAACCTAAAATGAGTTCCAAGCCACTTTTAGACTACTGTCCCAACAAAATGGAGAGAATGGATAATAAGAAGTACGAGCATCAATAATGAGAAGCTGACCTATTTTAGCCAATATCATCTAAAGAACTCTAAATGTAAGTTATTCATGAGAGACCAGTTAAAAACAAAAGTCCATACATCTGCATATAGATGCCTCCGCTTATGCTGATGACACAGCATTGCAGAAACCAAGATGAAATTTTCAGTTGTTAATATCTTCCTCTCTTAACATACACATTAACTTGAAAACTTTAGCCATCACTTTACCCTCAAATGAACATTCAAAACAAAATCAAAATCTAGTAACATGCATCTATACCCATACTTAGCACTTCTTATAAAAGTCAGTTCTACATTTTATACCTAAGAATAACCAAACTAGAGCCTGAAACTCAGTCAAACAGAAATGCAGTTTTCTTTTGCCCTCCCCAGAATTGTTCCCGCGGAAACCCTCCACCATATTTTCATGTAGTAAGATAATGTAGCACATGAGGATTGAGCTTCTGTAGCATTCAGAAAATGATATATCTTGTTATCCATAGAACCGATATTAGACTTTTTTTCTTCTGAAAACGTGAAAGAACGACTGAACTGTCATTCCAAATTCATCCTCTTTTGTCCTGCATTTATATAACTTAATAATTTAACAACTATGGAAAAGATGTACCCAACCAACTAAATAGAAAATGCGGACTGAAAACATACAAAAAATTGAATGATTGCAAGAAAGCAAATCAATAAGGTCCAATTTAGTTGAAGAAGAATGGAAACCCCAAACTTCTCCTAGGAAGTCAAGATTTATATGGAGCGGAACACTTCAGTCCAGAAATGAATAACCTTGTTCCACTCTATCAAAGCACTTCACAGTGTCAAAAATCCAGTGTCCCTATTTGCTTACACACCAGACAATTAAATTGATCTAAGTTACTTTTTTATATACTAGAGAATAAACTAAAACCTTTCTAACAAATAAAGTTTGTATGGACGCCATGTAACAAAAAGAATCGACATAAAAATAGTAAAAATTAACAGCAAAGGCTCTTTACCATGTATTCAAAAATGAAGAACAGCTCATTGTTTTCCCGGACAACCTCCTTCAACTTTATGATATTGGGATGATTTAGTTTACGAAGGGCCTGATAAAAGACAATCCCACCAATGCCAATCAACACAAGGTGTAGAAGATATAGTAACATATTGATGAGGTAAGTATGTTAAACCCACAAAGAATACAACAGAACAAACCTTAACTTCTCGTAGATTCACACATTCTTCCCAAAAATAGAACTTTCTTTTCATTTTCTTGACAGCAACCTAGAATTAGGCATAGAACAGAATTCATAATATAGAACAAATAAAACTCTATTTGGTTTACAGCCAAAATGAACGACATATAGATCTAACATCAACATTAAGCTATACTTGGAAAAAATGTTCTGTAATACCTATGCTGTTGATAGAGTTTTGAGCAATAGAACTAGCTTACCCCTGATTATACGTTCAGGAAAATTTTGCTATACGCAAATAAAATAAAAGACTTCTTATATGAGAACACGGACTTTGCAAAAATAACTCACAATCTTCCCATGAAAATTGATGCTCATGAATGTTCATAACAGTAAGGATCCAGGGATACATTAATGCTTAGAAATATTCAGAGAATTGTTGCACATCCCAAACAACTTTAAGCTGGGAAATATGCCCATAAATTCTTGTCCAAGCTTGAACCTCACTAGGAAAAGCATCAGGGCCAAGTTCCCATCTCATCCAAGTTCTCACTCCGTAGGCCAAAGAAGAGATCGCAGAAGAAGTTCAAATATGAAGGACGGGAACTAAAAGACAAAGGTAAACAGATAAACAAAGAGAAAAAACCGATACTCGGGCATGCAAATCCTTACAATTTCATATGTTTCTATATTGAAGGCCTTATATACACTACCACAAGTACCATCTCCAAGCTCGTCCAAAATTTTATACCTGCAGGAGGAAGAGTGAAAAGAACACCAGGAGACACATGCCATAAGTCTAGCAAATAGAAGCTGGACAAAATTTGCAAACAGAATATTGAAAGGAAATCTGAGGAACTAACTTTTCCATTATTGAAATTGGAGCAATGACAATCAAAAAGTTGTCAATGAACTTCTAACAACCTCCAGACAGAGGTGTTTACTGTATCAAAGCAATATTGATCACTAGCTTGCACAGGAAGTTTAGTGCTAAACTGAGGCATGAAATGTATGATGTTGATAAGTGTCCAGTTTTCATTGTAGGAGTGACTGAATATCAGCCAAAAAATTGACAACATTCTTTTGTGCAGCTCCTACAGCTGCAATCAGCTAGTATCATCTAAAAACAACCAGCCCACGAGCCCTCAACCGGGAGTCCGGCAGAAGAAGTAATTAACTTAGATCAATCCATTTTCTTTACATTAGCTTTGACAATGCTCACTGCAGAAAAACTAGGGCAGAACTACAAACAACAAAAAGGAATAATAAAGTCAGCAAAGCAAATTTTTTTGGATGAAGACAAAATATGAAGAATACCAATATACAATATAACATGGATCTACAGCCTCTTTTATAGAAAAAGAGATATATTCATTGAAGAAATGGGAAAAACAACCTAGAGGGGAATAAACTATCCTATATAAAATAAAAAACACAAAAAATAACAAAGAAAACCAATAGAACAAAAGCTTCAATACAAGATCGGCACGGTCTGCAGTCCTTAGAGAAACCTTTGTATAGTGGAGCTACAGCTATTGCACCTCGCACTTAATTGATAAGGAAAAAGAGAGGACCAAAAATTAACTTTGTTTTTCATGTTATGCTGTTTATCAACAAATAAATCCACCTCAACGACAATGAATTAATTACGCTCATCTCTTTGGAGGTGAGTTCTTCCAGCTCCAGGACACTGACTAAAGATGCAGAAAAGTAAGGGAAAAGGGCTCAAGCTTCATTCTTTAAGAGAAAATCAATATCTTATTTCTTCCCTTTGTCGTGTATTGGAAGGAAAGCTGTTGCTTTTTAATTGTCCCACCCAATAATCTTAGATCATACAAAAATTCTATTGAAGCTAACAGATTTAAAGTCATCACTCCATTGATTTTTGTTAGAATAACCATTACGGTAATATATGATCTGATCATGACAACAAAAGCTGCCAGCTTGCTGATTCCAGTCCTCAACTTCGAAAATATCAAACAAGAATACTTCAATTTCCAAATCCAAATATCCTGGAAACAATGATTGGATACCTGGAAGGAACATGACTAGACCAAAATTCTTGAACTTTTTTATAAGCTATTTAATTATCTCACTGGAACCAAATAAACAAACTGTTCAATTACATACAGAGAAAAAAAATACCACTCGTCCATAAAACATTTGCTGTCCGTTAAATCACTGAGAAAATTGATAAAAAGAGAGGAGACAGGAAATACAAATCTGAAGCAGACAGCCACCTGCGTTACACCTTTCACTAGAGAAGACTAATTCAACCATTTATCTCAACTGACTAGGTCCCATCCATTTTTCCTCAATTTTAGTTTCATGATGCAAAGCAACAAAGAAAGAAAAGAAAACGCTCAGTTATTTTTTTCTTCACATCCTTGGAAACCAAACAAACAGAGCATGAAGCTGGAAACTCCAACTGCATTTGGATACACAACTGACAACAGCTCACAATTTCCACAGAGAAACGCAAAATTAAAAATTCAGAAATCATGTGACCGTGCAAACAAATAGAATGGAAAATCGATGAAGATCATGCTCACCATTGACGCCTGACAGATGGAACCAGAGGGAATAAAGATCTGATTGATAGGCTTCGAAAATCACCAATGTGTAAGCAATTTCGTCGGGAAAAAAGAGAAAACGAAGAAACAAATGCAGAGAGTTCTAGAGAGAGAAGAATTTTGGATTACTGGTGAAGCCACGAGAGAGAGGATTCCGCAGAAGCAGCGAAAGAGAAGAAACCAAATATGTATTAAACAAATAATAAAACAATTATTTTATTAAGAATATTTTATGAAGATAATGATTTTTAAATTTTATTTGCGAAAATAAAAAATAATAAAAAAAAGAGAAACGAAAGAAATGCTTGGTTGTGGTGGGGAAAGGGGTGGTCCCCACCTTGATATGATATCGATCCGAATTGAATTACATAAATACCCCCTCAACCACTTGCATATTACAGGAATATTATTTTCATTTGACAATAATGTCCAGAATACCGGATAAGGATTGACGTAAACTGTGAGAGGCCCACGAGGGGTGTAAACGTCATTAAGTCAAAAAAATACGGGTAGTTTCGTCAAGCAAAAGAATTTCATTTTTGAGCGCCATCCCGTTCTTTGGCTTGGCGTGCGCGTGCAGCTCACACGGTTCGGATTCGGGTTACCCGCGTTTTGATTGAACCGAGCGTTATTCGGGTCCGGGTTGGGAAATTGTAAAGTGACGAAATTACCCCTGTGTGAATGCTCAACGATATATATGGTATGTGGCGAGGTACCAGTACAGAATATTCACGTGGTCGTTATATTTATTTATTTTTTAAATTTTTTTTTTATTTTTTTTTTATTTTTAGGCAGTTAATTTGGACATTTCCTTTGAAAAAGCTTCATATTCATATCACAAACCAGAATATTCATGCCTTTTGTTCGAGTCAAAATTCTCTTTTTACGTTTTTTTTTTTAATTATTTTAATTTGTTTTCAGCTTATTTTAATGCAATTAAAGGATCACATCCAGTGCTATGACCAAAATTTTTCTTGGGGAGAAAGAAAGATATCAACAATTTCAATCAGATTGCATATGTTTATGTATTATATATGATGGGTCCATTTGGTGCATCAATTTTTTTTTTTTAATTTTTTAAAAATAAATTCGTATTGTATTCATAAAAATAAATAATCAATTAAAAATTAAGAACATAATATATGTCTTTTTTAGAACAATCTCTATTATAAGATTAGATATTAATTAAATTTTCTATTATGGGCTAATAAGCTATATTGCGTGATCTCGTATCTTAAAGTTTTCCTTTGTTTTCTGACATATATTCTTCTGCTCATTCATTTCTTGATTCTGCTCGAGTTGTTTGGGTTTAAGTTGGGAAATTACTGCAAAACCAGCACTTGGTCTTTCAATTCACCGATTGCACTATATTTCATCTCTTTATTTGGTAGCCCACTTTCACAAACAGTTGGTGTATTAAGTGTTTTTTTTTTTTTTTTAATTTTTATTTATTTATACCTAATTTCTTTCTTATTGAATTCTCTTTTCACTTTCCGTGTATATTAACCTCATTTTCCAATGCTAGAGTCGTCGTCTCAACTTGCTGCTTGTTTAGAATTCAATGCATCGAAGAATATCTTACACATTTTTAAATTCGGCTCATAGGTTAAACTTTGTTAAAAATATGAATTTCAACCTTGGGTACATTATTCTAATTGGCGCTATGGTGTTGATTGATATTACTACTTCCGCAAGTCACTTGCACTCTTGGTGTGGGCAAAATGCCTTTACTAGTTAGGTTTGACCGAGTCTAAATACTCACTAGAGCACATACGAAATTGGAGCATTTCTGTAACTCCAATATGTGATCTCTGATCAAATTTGGAGTTGATTCTGCTTTTGCATTTTGTACATTTCAAACAAACTTATTGAGTTTTTGATTGAGATTTTTGCCCGATTTACCAATTTGTTACATTCTCTGTTCATTGAACGGTGTCGATTTATCTTTGTTTATTGCCATCAAAACAAGAATTGTTTGTGTTTCTTCGGAGTTGAACTGCTTTAATACTATTTTTGAAGAGTTTTAGACATTAACTATTGATTTCAGATTGTAGATGAGGAACAAAAGAAATTAGAGTAAGATAAAAGGAGAAACAAAATAGTAGAGATGAGGAAACTCGGAAATCATAACGACTTCCCCATACTGATTGCTAATTGCATTCAGTCTTTTGAGTTTAAGATTGAACACACTTCATCTACTCACTTACAGTTTATCTATAATGATGTCTTGCATCTAACAGAAAACAAACAACTGTTTTAACAACTTCCTAACTAAATTTTAACGATACAATAATTTTAACTGACTCGAAAATTAATTACGTAGAAATTAAACAGAACAATAAAATTTATAAAAGTAATCATACAACTATTTATGGTTAAAAATATTTAGTTCCAAGAATCGACCTAATAAAAACCAGATTTATGACCGTTCGTAAGGGAAAATAAGAGAAAGAACTACTATGCTACAACTGCTACTAATACTGAGCTTGATTATTATTATTCAAATGATAGTATATCTGAATCTTTATCCGGTGAGGAACTAGATACTGTTATTATTTTGGTCTGGGCCAAAAACAATTATGTAACTATTCAGTCAAAGCTACCATGGCTCATGATCTAGTAACTGTACCAGGGCCAACGGTTGCATGGAATTATGTTTTAGTGTAGGTAATAAGATACTGGATCAAAAAGAAGTCAAGTAAAAAGAAGATTATGGAGATGAGCATATATATAAAAGATTGGCTTGATGCAATAGAATTTTGTAGAAACAAAGTACAGATGAAAACACAGACTCTGACTCAGATTAGGAGCAGAAAATCTAAAATTCACAAGATCAAGCTATACAATTGTGTTAATAATTGCATCTGAATAATATTTTAATGTAGATGATAAGATCCTGGATGAAGAAAGAAGTCAGTTAGGACTATAATATGGAGGCATGCGCATGTCCGAAAGATTGGCTTGATGGAGAAAAAAAGTTGCAAAATAAAAGCAGCAATGACGACTTGGACTCAGACTTGCATTTTCACAATTAACAAGCTCAAGTTATAAATTGGGATTTGCATTTTCCTCTTTATATAAATTTTTTTGGGTAAAATTCTAGAGTTTGATATTTGATGTGATTTTCATAATTTCTTCATGAAAAATGGGTTCAACAATAAAAATTGAGGCATTTTAGCTTCAAAAAATTTCATGTAGTTTGTAAAAGAAAGAAATCATTTTGCTTCCTTTTTCTTCATCGTTTGAAAACAAGACTGAATGAGTAATAAAAAAATTGAGTTTATCTTATAAGAAAATAAATGCAAGGTCTTTGATACCACCACAGAATCATTTTTCAGCTATCAACAAATAAAAAACTAGTATATCTATCTAAAAGGCATGGATAAACACAGGCAACAGGTATACCTGCCACAATACTTGCAGTTAAGCAGGCTTCAGGAATGCCAATCATAATTTATGAATTTAAGGCTCCATAACAATCTTTCCAGTAGCCTGACTGTCAATACTCTTTACCAGGCATCTTCAGCTATGCACGTCGATACTCAACACATGCATCTTCTTAGCGTTGCTTGAATCTATCACAGTCTTAAAAGCTTCCTCTGCACCAGTTTAACAAAATACAGGTTTTCATGTTTGGGAATCATGAGAAGGAGCAGAAGTCGATTTTTGGAGAAGGTAGCTTATTTCATAGCAAAAGTAAGGATGACCCTTGTCCCAGGATTAATATCTATTGACTTCCCAGTATTAGTCAAACAGGCGAAAAAGAATGGCAAGCACAACATACGAATTTAAGGCTCCACAATGATATTTCCAGTAGCCTGACTGTGAATACTCTTTGCCTAGGCATCTTCAACCATGCCCGCTGATACTCTTCGCCCAGGCACCTTCAGCCTTGCTCGATTCTATCAGTCTTAAAGATTTCCCCTCCTCCAATTCAACAAGATACAGGTTCTCATTTTTAGGAATCATGAGAAGGAGCATAAGATGATTTTTGCAGAAGGTAGTTTCTTTAATAGCAAAAGTAAGGATGGCGCATAGCGGGTATATCTAATACCTTCCCATTATCACTCAAATTAGGCCCAAAGGTAGACCAGGGAAATCTGGTTTGCATCATATTTCTGACCAGATGGACTTCTCAGAGCTGCCCCTTCTGGAGTATTATAGTCCGAAACCTCTTCAGCTCCCAAGCCCTTTACCAATTTAACGTTGCAAGACCTGCAAGTGGCTGTCACTGTGTGTTTTCACTATTCGCCAGGTGAACAGCACAGTGATGTTATCCTTTTAAGCTGCAGTAACAAGAATGTTTAACTACTTGCCACTTCCATCAAGCTTGATGCCAGTAGATATGGTGAGAGCTTGCTGACTGTCAGACCAGCTATAGGTAAACTGGCACCATCACCTGCTGAACTTCTGAGGTCCTTGCTACTGTCAAACTTTCTAGCCACTGCAAATTCAGCAAGCACACCTCCAGTCTGTGATGCAGAACGGAAAGATGTTAAAGAGATAAATTGTGATATTTATGTATTACAAGGATATTTAACTTACATTAATTATAGGCTTATCATTAGTATGAATTTATTATTTCCTATTTAGTTATTCTTCATTATAGCCTATTCAATAATTAGCTATTTCCTATTTGATAGAAGTTCTACATAGATTTCTTATTTTGATTGTGTTGTGGTGACTTTAAATAGGGTATGCTAGTTTAGTTATTAGGTAAACTTGAGATTTGAGATATCGAATTGTAGTTCTTAATAAAATTCTCTAAGTGCTGTGTTTAAGCTTTCTTTATCTTTCATCATTCTATCATTCGTCAACACAAGTATAGAGGTGAACTTCAGGAATAACCATAATTTGCATGCATCCGTCAACACAAGTATAGAGGTGAACTTCAGGAATAACCATAATTTGCATGCATCAGATTTGCAACATTGAGATATTTAAATACAAAATTAAAATCTTGACATCCCAATACATATCATAGACATGTATAACCATAAAAGCAGGGAAGGATAGAGACTGGAATGTGTATTAATTGGCTTTTTCAATTTGAAGAAAAAATTTTCCCCAGGAATTGATCATTCTAATCCTCCTTGACAGAAGTATTTGAAGAAACAAAAACCATCCATCTGAATCACTTTTCCCCACGAATGCTACGGAAATAGAATGCATCATAATCTATTTGGTCACTTAACAGATGGACCAAAAATGGGCTAAACAACAAAGCTATATTAGATAGATATTCGAGAATCTCTTTTAGGGACTTTGAGGACATCAAATAAGCAGTTACTTAAGAATTAACACCAAGATGCAAATTTGGATAATTTCTGGGCATAACTCATTTGGACAAAAGTGAAGATAAGGATGCCAAAATGTTTAACCAACAAATCACAGGACAATTTAAATTACCAGGTATTAAAGGAAAACTACAAGGAAGAAGACACTGCGACATTCCTTGCTTTGTTTCCCAATCAATAGGATTCAGGCTAGTTGCTTCCAATTTTAGTAAAATCTCATCTTTGTTTGGTCTGAGAACTCTGGAACTTTAACATGCTGCAGCACACAAAATTTATATTACAAAAAGCCAAATGGAACACTACCTAAATACATTGAAGTAACAATTAATGAAATACACATAGATTTTTATATAGGCAAATTCTGACATGGGTTTGACCTATGTGTAAGAACCAAGTGGACTAGAAGACAATACCTGACATGTAAGTGGCCTTACTGGTATTCTACTACTTCAAGTCACCCACCTTCATCCCGTCACCACCAAGGTGCACAACAATCCCTACCCGACCACCATCATCAGGCTACGTTGCTCGGAGTCTTCAATCTCAATATCGAACCCATTTTGGACATGAAACTTGTATCAGACACAAACCATTACTTACAGGATTCCCAGATATGTGACTCCACAAACTTACATTATTGCAGCATGATACTATTTCATATTCTTCTCTAGCAAATGTCAATGGAGAAGAAGATCAAGTTTGAACTAAATAACTGGTCTTCCCCCGTGATGCCCTCGTTCAACAAGATTTTGAAGCTCAAAATATTTGCTAGATAATTCATCTCCCTTTAGTAAGAATTCAATATATGGTAAGGTTGCAGCTTCTTCTTCTATCCCACTTGACCTCAGGAGGTCAGAAACTACCCTTTGCACTTCTTCACTCTTGCCCTCATTATAAAGGCCTTGAATCACTAAACAGTAGGATTCAAAGGATGGAAGAAAGCCACTACTGACAAGTGAAGCTATGAACTTGATGCATTCATCATATTTCCGCTCCGTGCAATACCACTCAATGAGAGAGTAAATGGCCTTGTCAGGAAACACGCCACATCTGACAATATGCTGGGTAAGATAATGAGCTTCAGAAAACCTCCCCTCCCTACATAAGCCCACAACTAAAAAATTGTACAAGTCAACAGTAGAACCCCCAAACTTCTCAATTTTATTTTGAAGACTGAGAGCATGCTCAACATTCATTTCTCTGAAGAGATTATTAGCACACTCATCAAGATCTTCTTCCGAAGAATCTGATGCAGTGGTGATACTGTAAGTTTCTGCTTCAGCAGTCTTCTCTGACAAAACAAACCCGGCTAATAGAGCAGAGTAGGTACGGTTATTGGGTTGACATCCATTTCTAACCATGGAACTTGTGATTTCAAGGGCACGGTTTATTCTACCAGCATTCACATGTGCGTTCACCAATACAGTATATGTAACTTGATTTGGAGATACTCCTAAACCAGACATACGAAAAAGAAGTGCTTCTGCTTCCTCAACTCTTCCAAGTTGGCAAAGACCATTGATGACAACCGTGTATGTATAGACATTTGGGGGACAGTTGTTTCGTTTCATCATTTCTATCAGGTTAAAGGAACGAGTGACATCACCAGTTCGAATAAGCCCATCAATTAATATTGTGTAAGTCACCACAGAAGGAACTAAACCATACTTGAGGATCTTCCCAATCAAAGCATACTCCTCTTTCAACTTACATAATTTGCTGAGAACATCTAGAAATATATTTAGTGCATGAGAAGTCTTCATATGGATGGTTGTAACCAAAACAGCAAAAATCGCCAAAGCATCTCTTGTTTTGCCTGCTTTGCAGTAGCCATTAATAAGGGCAGTGAATGTTATTTCATCATGTGAGATTCCCCTCTTTACCATCAAACCCAGAAAAGCAGAAGCTAGTTCAAGCTTCTTTTGCCTACAAAGCCCATCAATTATTGTGGTGAAACTATAACAATCAGGATCAAGACAAAACGTGTTCATCAAGTTGAATACTTTGTAAGCCATATCAAGTTTGCCTTCTCTGCAGAATCCATCAATAAGAATGTTATAGGTTACAGTGGTAGGCAACAATCCACTATCAATTACCCTCTGCAAGAGGAACACTGCTTTGTATGGTTTATTAACTCTACATAACCCATCCATGAGCTCATTGTAGGTTCTTATATCAGGCTTGCAATTCCTCTTTTCCATCACGCTAAGAAGTTCGAAAGCAGAAATTATCTGCCCTTGTTTGCAATATCCATTTATCAGTGCATTGTAAGTTACCAAGCTAGGAAATAGGCCATCTTTCACTATCCTTCTGACCATCCCATTAGCCTCGGCAACCTTTCCTTCTCTGCACAATTTGTCAATCAAAACCGTGTAAGTATGAATATTCGGCTTGCATTCCCCTGCAACCATTTCATCGAGCAAGCATAAAGCCTTATCTATCCACCCGTTATCACACAGAGCTTTAATAAGCACCGTGTATGTGCGAGTACTCTGCTGGCATCCCCTCTCACTCATTTTCTCTTTCAAGTCAAAGGCTTCATCAAGCCTCCCCATTTGACATAAGCCATGTATAAGTATCGTCCACGTAACAGAATTAGGAAGACAACCATCTTCTTTAGACATTTTCTCAAACACCAGGAAGGCACGTTTAAGGTCACATACCCTGCAATAACCTAACACCAGAGAGGTGAAAATATGAGTATCTAACCTAAACCCAAGCTTCAAAACTCTACACAAAAACATCTCAGCAGCTTCTACAAGTCCGTTCTTGCATAAAGCATTGATTATGGTTTTGTAGTCTATATTCCCAATAACAAATCCTTTAGCTACCATTCTTTCATAAACCGAGTAGGCTAAAAAGCCCATATTCAATTTAGCTAAGGACATCAAAAGAGTGCTGTAACATGGGTAATTTAGCCTAAACCCGCTCTCGCTCAAGCAATCAATCGCATCCATTAGCTTCAGAATCTCTATCTCGCTTTTTGCACTGTCTTTAATCAGTGAAAATATAGCCCCATGTGCAACCCCATATAAATTGGAAGACACAATCAAGTTTACTAGATGGATTCTGTGCTCTATATCGTAGCAGTAGGTTGATTGTTTACACACCCACTTGAAAAAACGAACACCGAGCTGAGGGTTAATATTATGAAGCGATATAACGTTTGAAGCAACATGCGGGGTCATGTGAGATACTACTGATTTGAGGAGGTTGTCCTGTTCCCAGTTGGGTTTTCTAAGCAAAGCCGATACATTGAAGGCCGAGTGTTCTATGGTTTTTGGATCGGTCTGCTTGTAAGAAGAGAAAAGAGAGAGAGATATGAACAGGGAAGGAGAGCAAAACGCATGAGCTCCAGAAAAGACTTTGACAACTTTGGTTCCGTGAATCAACATACAGAGAGCGAGAGAGAGAGAGCGCGTGGAAGATACTAGAAACAAAAAGCCATAAAAATGAAGGAAAGAGAGTAGAAATGGAAAAAGATACTGGAGGCAACAGCTCTATTTACAAAAAAAAATATTGGCGGGTTATCCTTCTTCGAAGAATCATTAATCATATGGGTAAAAGACAGAAAATGAATCAAATATAAGAGAAAAGGTCTGTCATTGGGCTGAAGGTTGAAGCTGCACAAGACACTCCAGATGGGCCATAACACGGTGTATTTAGGCGGCCCACATGAAGAATTCAACGTTGGCGGCTAAAATCGGTCAAGCTGACAAAGGACAAAACACCGGGTAAGTTCCGCTGCTCCGCGCCTTTTCTTGAATATTCAGAGGAGTTAAACAGGAGATGGAGTTTAGCAAAATTTATTTTCAAACCCAAGCTCCTACGTTCCATAGTAGAAGAAAAAGATCTGCTTTCCTCTTCGAAAAGTCATTGAACTGGATTTGCATCCGCTTCTCTCAAAGCTACTGTACTTTCATCAACATCAGTGGAAATGGCAGGGAAATTCATGCCTGCGGTACAGTACGATAGCTATGGTGGAGGAGCCGCTGGTTTAAAGGTAAAACTACTTCTTCTTCTTAGCTCGTGTTCTTTAATGTTTTCTTTTTTCCTGAAGAAAATTTCCTTTTCGACTGTTCTCTCTGGTTCGTTAATTTCATATCCTAAAGGTTTCCTGTCTTGCTTTTTTCTTTTTTAATGTTTTACTTGTAAAATACTGCTAGGAGGAGGTTGAACATTACGTTATTTGTGATGAGGCGAATCAGGTGATTGAACAAAGGGGACTTTGATTTGAACTTAGTAGCTACGAAGATAAGATTTTGAAGATGATCAATTTTCATTTAGAAAAGGATATTCATCCCTCATAGTTAAAACTAAGAGTGGATTTTGAAAGGATTTTGTTAAATGAAGTTTATTTGTTTCGAATATAGCCTTAGATAGTTTAATGAAGGTTATAAATATAGCCTTCGGCACAAAAAATAGCAGTTTCATTTTTGTGGAGATTTGGAAAAAGAAAAAACTGATACTAACTACAAATACATACCATTAACTATTACTTGTATGAAAGTTCAAGGTTTAGGTCTTCAAAAGGTCCTGTCTCTGTGATGTATTTTAAGTTCTAGCATAAGATTTATCATCCCTCGTCATCAGCTTCACATTGTCATATTTAATTCTGGATGATGTATTTCAAGTTCTAGCATAAGATTCCTCATCAGTCATCATCAGCTTCATATTATCATATTTAATTTTGGATGATGTATTCCAAGTTCTAGCATAAGATTCATGATCAATCATCATCAGCTTAACATTATCATATTTAATTCTGGATTGTCACATGTATTACATGCACATGAGTAACTGACACAGATCTTGCACCCATGCAAATCTCGTGTCTAGCACCAATGCAACATCAAAATTGAGCAGTTCAAGCAACGTACCCTAATGGTGGTAGTTGGTTAGGAATTTTTATGCACATTAATGATGATAAAGATTATGTTTATTTAAAAAAAAAGGATAGGATGAAGATGAGCTACTCACATTGGTGGCTTACTAGAAAGGCTGCTGGCATGTCAGTTGAGTCCATAGTCCACTTCCTGCTCACAGATAGGTCAAACCCATGCGTTTGAATTTGCATATATGAAAAATCTATCATTAAATATCGTGCTATTATTTTAGTTGGTACGGAATTTGGTATTTTTGTAGTAATAAATTTAATGTCTGCTGCAGCATGTTGAAGTTCCAGTTCCAGTTCCAAAAAAAGATGAGGTTTTGATAAAACTAGAAGCAACTAGCCTGAATCCTTATGATTGGAAAATGCAGAAAGGAGTGATGCGGCCTCTTCTTCCTTGTAAATTTCCTTTCATACCTGGTAATATAACTTTTCCACTGATTTGCTGATCAAATACTTTTGAGAGACTATCTTCACTTCACATGTCTGTTCATAAGTAAGTCTCATCAAAATGTCCAAATGAATTATGCCTAGAAACTTTACAGATTTGTGTCCACGTCTTGACTCATAAGTAATCACTTATTTGATCTCCTTTTATTGCCCATCTATTAAGTGACCAAATAGGTCATGCATGTTGTTTGCATGATAGTACTGGGGAAAAGTGATTCAGATGGATAGTTTCTATTGCTTCAAAATACTTTTGTTAAGGAGGATAAGAATGAATATCCCTCGTCACATTTTGAAAAGCCTTATCCATGGACTTGTGGAGAAAAAGATTTTGGAAAATGTCATGCATGGAATGTCAATCTAAAATCCTATATCTTAGAAATTTTATGAGTGGTTTTATCATTGGAGTTACCTGCACCAAAACATTGTCTCCCATGCTCAGGCATGGTTGTTTCTTTTTCTTTCTAGCTTGGCTTGAATATTGGGCAAATTCTGGGTAGCAAATGGGCTTCTTTTATGCTTTTCTTATTTTCCCTTTTTTCAAATTTTTATTGCTATATTGTTTGATTTTGGGATAATGATTTTTTGTTGGAGTAGCCAACGATGTGGCAGGAGAAGTCATGGAGGTTGGATCTGCAGTAAAAAATTTTAAAGTTGGTGACAAAGTTGTGGCTCTGCTAAGCTCTTTGGTAAGTGATTACTGTTATTCATTTTAATTAGTTCTCTTTAAGGAGCTTTGAATTTAGATTATTCACAACTGCAGAATTTTTCCCTTAAATATGGAGAATTTTCTGATACTCAGCAATGATTTTTCTTAGATTAGGAAAGAAAAACAAAACAAATGCTAGCTGCTGCTTTAGAAATCATGGTACACTAGGGCTTCACCAAGTACCTAGAAAAGCAAAAACATGCTTTCAAGTGATGGCTAAGCGTCCTGAAGGATTGCTGCACTTCTCCTGAAGTTCGAGCTGTCCACTTACGATTAATCTTGTCATTTCTCAGAGTTTTGCATAAAGCAGAAGGTCTAGCTTCATGGTGTTATGACTCATTTCTTAAATCTCTGAGTAGTCTTCCTAGAACATATAATTGCAGAGTAGTTTGATGCAAAATAGCTTATTGATTTTCTTCATACAGCTCTTGTTTCAATAATTTACCATCTTTGGAAGAAAGGGGGAAAGAATAATAAAACAAGCTTATGTTATATCCATGCATGTCTATGGTGTTCTTGAGATGTCAAAGTTTCTGAGATTCAAGATCTAAATACTGCAAACCCAAAGCATAAAAATCATGGTTATTGTAAATTGATCCTCTCTATATTTGTGTTATGCAATGACAGAGTGGAGGTGGCCTTGCCGAATTTGCTGTTGCTAAGGAAAAATTAACTGTGGCAAGGCCCCCAGAAGTTTCAGCAGCTGATGGTGCAAGTTTACCGGTTGCTGGTCTTACTGCTCACCAAGCTCTCACAAAATCTGCTGGCATCAAGCTTGATGGAAGTGGCAAGCAGGTAAACATTCTGGTCACTGCAGCTTCAGGAGGAGTAGGTCATTACGCTGTTCAGCTGGCAAAGCTCGGAAACACACATGTGACAGCCACCTGTGGGTCTCGCAACATTGAATTTGTAAAGAGCTTGGGAGCTGATGAGGTTTTGGACTATAAAACCCCAGAAGGGGCAGCTTTAAAGAGTCCATCTGGTCGGAAATATGATGTGGTTATACACTGTGCAAACAGCATTCCCTGGTCTACCTTTGAGCCTAATTTGAGTGATAACGGGAAGTTAGTAGATTTAACTCCTGGGCCAAGAGCCATGCTTACTTTTGTTCGAAACAAAGTTACCTTCTCCAGAAAGCAACTTGTGCCTCTTCTCATGAGTCCCAAAAAAGAGAACCTAGAGTATCTACTTAACTTGGTGAAGGAGGGGAAGATTAAGACTGTGATCGACTCAAAGCATCATCTGAGTAAGGCTGAAGATGCCTGGGCGAAGAGTGTCGATGGTCATGCTACTGGAAAGATCATTGTGGAGATGTAAGTTCATGTATGTTGTGATTGTGATTATGATTGCTAAAGCTGGCTTGACTTCTGAAGGCTGCTTGTGTTATTGTGTAAAAAATGATACCATGTAGAATAAATTAAATGCCGTGCTTTTAAGATATGTTGATAGTTGAATCGTATACTAAGAAGACATACTTCTCCATTTATATTCTTGTAAGATATGTGGATTTATAAGATTTGTGTTATGTTATTAAATTTGTAAACAAAATATGTTCAGGAGTTGAGTGCCCTCAATCCTTAATTAGAGTAACTATCAAACTGATTTTTTTTAATTTCTAGATAATTTTATATAAAGCCATAGTTTAATTGAATTAAAACAGTCATGGCTACTGAATTGGATTATAAAATTTAAAATTTAAATCTTAAAATTTACAATATTAAATAAGCTTATAACTTAAATTATCTTTTTATAAGTTGATGTTTTTTTAAGAAGATGGTCCTACCAATATTAAAGAATTAATTACCATGCCAGATATGATATCTTTAGGAGCTTCATTCCATTACATTTATTATATAAAAGATAAAAAGTAGTAAGCCCAACTCATGGCAGTTGCTGATGGACCAGCTCTATATTCTTGAAAGCTGTAGAATTTAGGTGGGTCTTGATGGATGCTTGTTACTGTCATTTTCCATCTCACATTCTTACCCAAGTCCAAACTTTGTTGATTCCATTGTTGGACGCAGTTGAAATTCGTACATGACTTTCATTGTGGGTATTTGTGTCAATTCAGCCTTCAATCCGCCATTGTATGGTTGCCGATTGCTTACTATTTATTTCCCTCCCGAACAGGAACTCCTCTTCGCATCCGCTTCTCTCGAAAGGACGGCGCTTTCATCAACATCAGTGGAAATGGCAGGGAAACTCATGCGTGCGGTTCAGTACGATAGCTATGGTGGAGGACCCGCTGGTTTAAAGGTAAAAACTAGTGCGTTCTCCTTACCTCATGTTCTTTCATTATTTTCTTTTTTCCGGAAGAAAATTTCCCCTAAAACTGTTTTCTATGTTCGTTAATTTCATATTTTAAAGGATTCCTATCTTGCTGCTTTTTTTTGGCTGGTAAAAATAGTGCTAGGAGGAGCTTGAACATTACGTTATTTCTAATTAGGCGAATCAGGCAAATAAACAAAGGGAATTGTGATTTGAATTTAAGCTGTAAAGATAGGGTTTTGAAGATGATCAATTTTCATTTAGAAAGGATATTCATCCCTCATAGTTAAAACCAAGTATGGATTTTGAAATAAATTTGTCGAATGTAGTTATGTTTCTCTCCAACATAGCCTTAGGCAGTTAAATGAAGGCTACAAGAAATGATCATTATTAATATGTGTAATATTAGGACAATTTCTTGTCATGGATTAGTTGCTTGCATGTGAAAGTATAAAAATCTATACGTGAGACACCAGAAAAACTATAGGTTGTATGAGGCAAACAGTCTGAAAGTAGCCTAATATGTTAAGAGCTTTGTCTCTATGCTGAAGCTGGAGCAGGTGGCTCATGTTATAGCTATATGATATCCATCAAATGTTATTTCACTAGACAAAGCTAGTAACTAAGGAAGTTGAAGGAGACTGAGATGGCAGTTCTAACTGAGTAGATGATAGTGCAAATTCCCAGAAAGCATAGTTAAGTCAGATTCAGAGAGTTAGGGAAGTGACAATCTTTACTATTATTGTCATATTGACATATATATTTAGGATAATTTGATGGTGGACCTCTTTGGGTAGCAGACGGGTCGCAGTCAGTTAGAAAGGAGTATGGTGCCCCTGATAAGTGGGAATGTCAATTTCATGTTGCTCAAACTTTAGGTGTATTTGTTAATGTCCATGGGGAAGCTAAGGATGATTACATGCATGAAAAGATATAGCCTTTGGAACAAAATATAGCAGTTTCATATTTGTGTTGAAATTGAAAAAAGGAAAAATTGATACTCACTAATAATAATACTATTTCTCTTTTATTGCAAAAAAAAAAAGGATACTCACTAATAATACATAACGTGACAATTACTTGTACACAAGTTCAAATTTTGGATATTCAGAAGCTTCTATCCTTGTGTTGTATTTCAAGTTCTAGCATAAGCTTTGTCATCAATTATCACGAGCTTCATATTATCATATTTAATTCTGGATTATCACATGTCTTACATGCACATCAAGTGACTGATGCAGTTGCATCTTGCAAGTTGCATGTCCTGCACAGGTGTATTCGAAATTGAAGAGTTCGAGCAACATATCATCATGGTAGTAGTAGGTTAGGAATTCTTGTGCCCATTCCATTGCAATGGTGTTGTGCTGGTAAGGCGGCTGATGTGTCAGTTGAGGTGTTTCCTACTCCACTTGATGCTCGCACGTAGGCTAAATCCATGTGTCTGAATTTGCATATATAAGATATCTTTCAATAAATCTCTTGCATTGTTAATTTAATATATTTAAGTTGGTATGGCATTTGGTATTTTTTTAGTATAAATTTTATGTCTGCTGCAGCATGTTGAAGTTCCAGTTCCCACGCCAAATAAAGAGGAGGTTTTGCTAAAGCTGGAAGCCACTAGTCTGAATCCTGTTGATTGGAAAACACAGAAAGGAATGTTACGGCCTCTTCTTCCTCGTAGATTTCCTTTTATACCTGGTAATTTAACTTTTCCATTATTTTTTGTCAAATGCCTTTGAGGGACTATCTTCATTTCATGGATGTTTGTTCATCAGAAAATCTCATCAAAATATCCAAACGAAATATGCCTGGAAAAGATTGCATCCACGTGTTGATTCATTGGTAATCACTTGTTTGATGTACTCAGAAGTGCCCAATGACTATCTTGGAATATACATCTGATATAGTTTGTTGCTTTTCCTTTTTCTGTCCATCTGTTAAGTGACCAAATAGGTCATGCATTCTGCTCACATAATAGTAGTGGGAAAGGTGATTCAGATGGATAGCTACTGTCGCTTCAAATACTTCTGTCAAGAAGGATTAGAATGATTAATTCCTCATCAGATTTTGAAAAACCTTGTCAGTGTACCCGTGGAAAACAGATTTTGGCTAATGTTATGGATGGAAATGTCAGTAAAAGTCTGTACCTTAAAACTTTTTATGTGTTTGGTTTTGTCATTAGAGTTTCCTGCATCAAACCATTGTTTCCCGTGCTCAGATGTGATTGTTGTTTAATTCTTCTTTAGCTTGAATATGGTACAAATGTTGGATCGCAATATGGGGTCCTCTTGTGCTTTTTCTTGCCCTATTTTCAAAATGTTATTCCTATATTGTCCGAGTATGGGCTAAAGCTTTTTTGTTGGAGCAGCTACCGATGTGGCAGGAGAAGTTGTCGAGGTAGGACCAGCAGTAAAAGATTTTAAAGTTGGTGACAAAGTTGTGGCTCTGCTAAGCCACTTGGTAAGTGATTATTGTCATTCATTTGAATTAGTTCTCCTCTTCAAGGAGCTTGCATTTTAGACTACTCACAAGTGCAGAATCTTGCATTTAAATCTTGAGAATTTTTTATGAAAACAACATTTTAATAGTCTGCACTTGACTTTGCTAAAATTAGGAAAAAAATAAAACAAAAATAAAACAAAAGCTGGCTGGTGTTTTAGAGATTTGGTAACAAACTTCACGAAGCACGTAGAATAGCATAAACATGCTTCGAAGTGATGGCTATGAAGACTTGCTGCTTATTTCCCAAATGGACCCAGGCAGAAGTTTGAGCTGTCCAGCCATGATTTATTCTTGTTTTTCCCAGGATTTGAGTACAGCAGAAGGTTTGCCTTCTTGGTGTTATGCTTTCTAGGCTGTTTGGGTCAGGCGAATAGAATCAGTTTCTCTTAAATTTCTCAGCATTTTCCAAGAAGCGAATGTGTTCCTTAACTCCCCCCCCCCCTCTCCAAGCTCTACTTTTATGCATATGCATGTCTATGATGTGTTTTGAGATGTCAAAATTTTGAATTTTAATTTCAACATCTAAACATCGCAAGTCCAGAGCTTACAAATCATTGTTGTTGGTAGTTCATCCTCTATATTTGTGTCATGTGATGACAGACTGGAGGTGGCCTTGCCGAATTTGCTGCTGCTAAGAAAAGCTTAACCGTAGCAAGACCCCCAGAAGTTTCAGCAGCTGATGGTGCAAGTTTACCGGTTGCTGGTCTTACCGCTCATCAAGTTCTCACAAAATCTGCTGGCGTCAACCTTGATGGAAGTGGCAAGCAGGTAAACCTTCTGATAACTGCTGCTTCAGGAGGAGTGGGTCACTACGCTGTTCAGCTGGCAAAGCTTGGAAACACACACGTGACAGCCACTTGTGGGTCTCGCAACATTGAATTGGTAAAGAGCTTGGGAGCTGATGAGGTTTTGGACTATAAAACTCCGGAAGGGGCAGCTTTAAAGAGCCCATCTGGTCGGAAATATGATGCGGTTATCCACTGTGCAACTGGCATTCCATGGTCTACCTTTGAGCCTAATTTGAGTGATAACGGCAAGGTAATAGATATTACTCCTGGGCCAAGTGCCATGCTTACTTTTGCTCTGAAGAAAGTTACCTTCTCCAAAAAGCAACTTGTGCCCCTTCTCATGATTCCGAAAAAAGAGAACCTAGAGTATCTAGTTAACTTGGTGAAGGAGGGGAAGCTTAAGACTGTCATTGACTCAAAGCATCACCTGAGCAAGGCTGAAGATGCCTGGGCGAAGAGTATCGATGGTCATGCTACCGGAAAGATTATCGTGGAGCCTTAGATTCACATATATTGTGATTGTGATTACCATTCCTGAGGCCAGTTAAACTTCTGAGGGCTGTCCGTGTCTCGTGTAAAACAAGATACCATGTAGAATAAAGGTAAGCTTTGTGTTTTTTAGATATATTCATAGTTGAATTATATGCTAAATAGACATAGACATAGTTCTCCCTTTTTTTGTTTTTTTTTTTTTCTTGTAAGATATGCGAGTATATGCTACTTACATGTCTTGTTATCATATTTGTAAGTGAATGATGTTTTACTAGTTCAGAGCTCAAGCCTCAGCACCAAAAGTGAATTTCTTTTTAATTCCCAGATAATTTTAGTGAAATTGTTTTCCAAGTCAGAATCTTAAAAACTGTTTACATACATTTCAAATCCCGAATTAATGAAAAATCTATAATACGAAATTCTGTATAACTTTTCCAAAATGAATTTTATAATTTATACAAGAGGTTCTATAATTAATACGTTAGTTAGTTTATGAATAGAAATTATAATTTTTAGTGGAACGAAATTTGCAGTGCTTTTTCTTGACAAGATGCATTTGAAAATATATCAGGCATCAAATTTTGAATATAAGACTATAATGAGAATTTTTGAATGACCAAGAAAAATTCCATTATATTAATTTATCATAAATTGTACAGTTAGTTTTATTTTAATTAATATTAAATCAATATTTAAATGTTATTTGCTTAAAAGTGTCAATTTTATAAGCAGTTTTCTTTTACTAATATTCTGAAAATAAACACAATTTGTTTTGGAAGCAAATATTTTTCTTAATCATCTATTATACTAGTGTAAATTTCATAAGATATTTTACCTATTTTTTTGGCTATATAATACATATTTTCAAATGATTACAATTACAAAGTACACCACTTTCTTTCTTAATTGCTAATTAATCAACTATACAAAACATTATGTACAGCAAAACTTGCCCAGTGCCAAAACTGTTGGTTTAATACAGGGTTTTTCAATTACAAACAAGGGAAGAAAAAAAAAAAGATGAACTCAGAGTTCTAGGCATTCTCTGTCACGTACCCAATAGCATCCCTGTAATTGTTCCACAAATCTTTGACCACAGTCAACGCCATCTCCTTTAACCCATCTCCAATCTCTGGAAAATCTGTAAACAACCCATCAAACGCACCTTTTGTTTGCTCCACCAGTCCTCCAATTGCTGATCCTGTAAAAGAAGCAGACCCCAGAGCAGCCTCTTTAACCTGCTCAAACACACTAGACATCACAGACCATATTATTTCCATGGCAAGCTCAAATATAAACTGAAAACAACCTCTGATGAATCCGGCAAATTGCTCCAGTACGCTCTGAACGGCCACTCCCGGAACTCTAAATGCCTGGATTACCAACACCACGATGCAGGCCCCGACAGTGAAGACTAAGCGAGTAATCACAAAGGATATCACGCTAATCACGAAGAAAATTATGTTTAGTAGGAGGACGATCATGTTCGTTTGATAAAATTATGAAGAGCACGGAAGAAAACTTGACAGGGAAGGCAAATAAGTTGCAGGTTTTAAAATTAATGTGGTCGAAACTTCCAAGCATGACCTGTTTGCTTCTTGTATTTTAAGGATATGTAGTTGTTGTATCCACACTTTTTCATGGAAATTCAGAAAAATAATATATACAGGATGAATTTGTCAAATTTAGTTCTGATTAGTTTATTGAAAAATAAAGCTTAATAAATCAAAGATGGTTGATCAAATAGGACGTGTTTGGATCAAAAACTGGAGATCATGCAATTTACATGTAAATTTAGGCGTGCATTGTTGGGTTTGTGAGTTCATGAGATTCCCAGAGGTGACGTAGAAGAAACTTAAAATATATGTGTTGGTTAAAATATGTAAGTGTTGGTGTATACGTGATGTTTGGCAGTTGAATAAGACCTGAACCCAGAAAATTTAACCTGGAAGTAGCTTTCAAAGTCCTGCTGATTTGTATAAACAACCGCGTCTGATAATTTAACTCTTTAAAACTGATTAAGAAGTCAAACTTGTTTTCTTTTAAATTTCGATAACACAGATCATTGAATGTTTCTCAACTTCGAATTCCATGAACGTATTTGTATTTGTATGTCTGTTTCCCTTCTTTTTTTTTTTTAAGCTTCATCTTGGATAATTTTTTAATTTTTTTTAATATATCTGACCTCACCTAGGATTGCATGCGTGATGGAACAGAACAAACAAGAGTTGTCTTCTAGTGACTCTAATAACACAGTTTTCCCATGTTGCTTTGTAGCAGAGCAATTTTAAGGAAAGCAATTTTGCTTGCAAGGCTTATCGTGGCAATTCAAAGGGACTACGCAAGTCGTGCAAATGAGCTGTTATATATATTTTAGGTTACAAAACAAAAACCACACGTGTGCGTCACGTATATATATGCGTATTGTAAAACAATGATGGTGGCTGCACATTAACAAGTAATAGTCCTGCATTGCAAGGAGATTTCACTTTCATCATACAATTCAAAACAGAACACCTCCGGGCCTCCTAAAACTGTGATCAGTTGCTTCCAGATCAAAGCTTTTATGAATTAGTATTTTATAATGAAGGCACCAACATAGTCTTGGAGCATTATGTTATTTCTTCACTCCTTTAGCACGATTGTCATTACAATTTCCTACTCTGTAAAGAAAGCTCATTAAAATGAGCTGCCTCATTCTAGTAACAAAGAACACTCTAAGGGTTCCGAAACTGTACATTACTTTATAATACTGACTATTCTATACAGTGGAAAAATGCTGATTCTCAGCAAACCGCAGTGAGGAAACAGCAAAATCTCACAAACCCATAATATAGCACGAAGCTTTTAATTTTGCCACAGCTTACTTGCTAACTGCCTCAGAGTTGTCCTTGAGCTTATACACAGTATCAACATATTCTTCTACGTCCCAGAGGAAAGAACCAAAAGCAACAGCCTCCAAGACTAATCTCTTCATGCTCAAAAATGATGTGGATATTACCTCATTGGCATCCAGCATACCCACGTTTTGATCTCCAAAGAGGGCACAGCTATGCTTCTCAATCAAATTCAGAACTTCCTTACTTTTAGGTTTTGCACATATCTGCAATGCCTCTGAGTCAAATCCCATAATGTAACTCCTCAAGCTTTCACTCGGTTCCTGTTTACTTGAACCCTGAACCAATGGAAGAGACTGCACATTTCTGACGCAACCAAAGGCCAGAGTGTTCGGTCGAGGAGTCCATAAGTCTGGAAGTTGAATGGAGGTCCTATGAGTGAGATGGAAGTCTTGATGAGCCAAAGTTAGACATTGCTCAAGATTGTGCCTCAGTGATGCAGATTTCAGGAAGTAACCATATAAAATGGAGGCCACGTAAACTTGACCAAGCTGGAATTGGTGGATCTGAGTTCTTGCCCAATAATCTGCAACACTAGAATTTGCTCTCAAACCAATAACAGTACTTACATGCTCTCTTACCATTTCTAAAATCTCAATGCTGTGAATGGACTCGAGCTCAAAGTCCTTGGAAGGCCATATCTCTAGTCTCCCGTTATAAACGCACCTTGAGAGCCTAGGAACCAATGGGACTCTGATCTCAGAAAATTTGTAAAATATCAACATATATATGACATCTTCAACAGCAGCTTGGCAGTCACGCTCTTTCAGTTGGGCAATCCTTCTGGCATTCAGGAAAATCATCTTATTAGATCGTGAAAGAAGATTCGTTAATCAGCATGCATGAATTGAAAATTCAAATAACAAATATTTCAGTTCACCAGAAGGTAACTTCAATTTTTGTTTAACAACAGTTAAAATCTACTTTTTTTCTCCGTTCTTTTTGTGTGTGTTGAGAGAAGAGGAGGGGTTTGAAGTACCAAAGGTAATACTGCCAACTTTAGGATAGTGAAAGCACCCTGCAACTGTGTTACAGTAATCACACTTATTCTTGTTTTTGACACCAGCAAGAAGTAAAATTTGTGAACACCAAGGGTAGAACCCTATACATCCCACAGGGAAGACACACTTGGGAAGACGGCAGGGTCCTTTTTCTTCAATACAATATAAATGTGTTTTTTTCTTTTTTGGTTTTCCATACAATTTTTTGGAGGAAGATTTCCCATATGATTATCAAAATGTTGATGAGGAAAAGTAAGGAAATCAGTACTAGTTAAACTTACCCGTGCATGTTGAATAGAAAGGGGGAAACAAATGCACCATTAAAATCCACAAGCATATGGAACCTAACAAAAATCTTACTGAAGAATTGATTGTGGATCTTATAGTTTATAAATTCTTCACTATATATTTTCAGCAGCTTCTTAATAAGAAAACTATAAGACCGACTGGTTGACTGGATTTATCCGATCAATATATTCATTTAGAAACAACCAAACTAAACAAATGGATTCCAACAGAGAGATGACTTCTCCTGCGGGTTAAGGCTAACGCATCAAGCAATTGTTGGCTGTTTATATCATTGAAGAACTTGGGGGCTGCAAGACAAATATCTAAGTAAGCTTCTTCGTCAATCTAGTATAAATTTTCCCTGATAAATCTATCATCCTCCAGTTCAGAGGTTATCTGATTTTGGCAACTAACTTTACTATAGTCGCATCACTATGTACCTAATGGGCCAAAAATTGTCGACGTCTTTTCAGCGAAGAAACCATTCTGAACGAAAGAAGTCATTGAAATGGAGATTAAAGTGATACAGGATGGAAAATAAAGCATTTGCAATGAGAAAACAACCTGAAAGCCATCCATACAAATCACAAGATAAATATATCAACTAAAAATTACTAAAACAAAGCATATATATGCCAACTGAGAATCACAAGCGACACTTCATTGGGTATACTCCCTGCACCTTCAGTAACAAGAAATTCCGAGGCTTGAGCTACATAAGGAGGCTAATATTCTAGCATCAACCACACAGCAAGTAGACACTTCTAACAGCTAAAGGCAAAACAATAAATACAAAAGGCACCTTCATGAAGGTTCTCAACTACCCAATAAATAACCCAACGCTGAAAATAGTAGCAAGATGTGGGAGACTAAGTTTCAAGGTAAATCAAACTTTTAAAGTTCAAACAATTTACGTCTACACAATGAAAGATATCAAAAGAGCATATATGCATAATTATGTCTTGCAACCCTTCACAGATATTTCAAAATCCCTTTATAAGAGTAAAATGAACTAATTCTGACAAGTTATCATTGGAGGGCAATTTGTTGAGAAAGCTTCTGGGAACAAGCGGGGCCCAGTTCCTTTGACAAATATATCAATAGCAAATATAATTTGACTAATCTCACATACTGATTTAATTCGAAACATTCTTGGAAATTGACCTTTTCTATCAAAAATCAAACAGCAGAGTCATCAATCAAGCTGACCATCATGTTGCAAATAGGATAACTAATTGAATCCCACCAAGATGTTATCCTCAATCTTACTCGAGAAGCAATATGTACACATGATCAAGGAGCCTCAAAGAATCGTCTCCTAATTCTCCCAATTTTTTATTTTTCAGATTACCCAATGCAACAAGAAAACGAAAAACCATCCTGGCAAGAAATTGAAACGTACAGAAACGCCTCTAGGCTATGACAAAGACAAAAATTGAAAGCCCTTTGTCTTTCTCAGAAAGCTCCAAAGACGGCGAGAAAACCAATAGAACAACTGGGTTTGGAGATAAACCCACTTCTAGAAAACAAACTTAATCTTGATCAGGAAGGTTTCTTAAGAATTGAGCCAAAAAAATCAAAACATGGGTTGCTATAATACACAATGAATTAAATGCGATAACCCAATAAAAAATAAAATAAAAAAACAGAAGGTAGAAGAAAGTAGTAGAAACCGCGTGCAAATACATACAAACATATATACGTATGCTTGTGTGTATATACACTAGTGGTTATACATTAGACTAAAACGACAAACCTATGGAGGCACTCTTCATCGGAGCCAGTGCTGAGGAGCATACGATTAAGCGCGGCGTCGCGATCATCGGCCAGGTGTTTGAGCTCGTCCCCAGCGGCAAAACGAAAGAACTGACGCTGGTTCAACAGGACACTGCTGAGGAAACGACCCGCCTCCGAGCGCGGTTCGAGCGGCGCGTTAAGACTACTACCGGACTCGCAGTGGCTGGCTCCAGCGGCTGCTACGACGTGATTTGATCTCCGCAATCTTAAGGTAGTATTATTAGTAGGAGGAGGAGGAGAAGAGGGGATGGTGGTCCGGTGAGCGAAGTTGGGTGAGTTATGGGGCGCGATGGAGCGGAAAGTGTGGGGCCGCTTGGCGATAAGGGTGCGTGGTAAAAAGGAGAGGGTGTTGGGGTGAGTGTGAGAGAGACTATATTCCATTAACAGTGTGTGAAAACCCTAAGAAAGGAATTAATGGTAATTGGTTGCAGTGGGTTATGGCGAGTGGAGAAGAAGGATCAGGAATCAGTTGACGGAAGATGCCATTCGGATAAGATCATGGGTGGGCTGAAAGGCTTTTGTCTTTTTGCGGTAAAAGATAAGATCTGGTAGCAGAGTCTGTGTATTTATAAGTACAAAGTAGTTGTATATGAATATAATACGTGAGTGAGCGGAAGAAATATATACGTACACAAGTTGGCAATTGGGAATTGGGTTGGAGATCATTGACTCGTATTCGGAAACAAGAGACTGCCAACGATTTCTCTTTTTTTAAATATAGAGTTGTGATAATACTAAGTTTTCAAATCCAATAATTTTTTAAAAAATAAAATAAAATAAAATAAAATTTCATAATTAAAAGAATAATATAATCAGTCAATTAATTAATTAAATGGAAAATATTTAGGTGATAATTAATAAAAAAAAGTATTTGGAACAACGAAAGTAGGTAGAAGACAAACTTTGTAGGATGAGAGGAGTTGAGAGGACTACAAATAAAGAAAGGTGATATATATATATATATATATGTACATAAAGTGATAACAAGGACGAATAGCCCTGCAGACTTATCTTATATATATATATATATGTGAAAAGATAAGACCACTTATATTTTTCTCTTACTCTATAAAAAAGAATATTCGTGAATATAATATATCGGTTTTATTGCTAAACCGGCCGGCCAATGAAAATTATTGGAGGAGATAATTAAAAATTAATTATTTAAAATTAAAATTCCGTTTATTAAGGATGGGGTTCACCCATTATAAATAAAATAAAATTGCCAAACTTTGAAAAATGCTCAAAATGCGTGCTTTATTTGGTCCACTTAGATTTTTTTAAATATTTTTTGGAGCTTTGTATAGAAATTAAGTGAAAAAATTAAATGAGGGCAGATCTCAACCACATTGCAAAGATATTTGAAATAATGCCTAATAATTATAAAAGATTTATACATATATATATATAGAAACATACCGTGTGTATATTTAATTTATATGTGCCGTAAATTCTAGAACTCATAAAAGATATTAAAAATTGGAGTTACTATTTCGTGTACGATTTTTAATTTTTCTTTTTTAAAATCTTTTATGATGCATATATATAAAATTTTGAATGATCTTTTATGATACATATATATATGTATGTATATTGAACTTTGCATATTTATATGTACGGATGTATATACTAGAAATATGTATACATAGATATAACAAATAGAGAATAATATATATTATATTACGTTTCTCATTCACAATAGTAACATAAATTTATACACGTGGTGAACATTATAGTTATCTTGGCTATGTATTTTTGGAAGCTTAACTCTAATTACTAAGCTTTAAAATATAAAGAGTGTATTATCATATAAATAACATATAATATTTCATATTAATTTAAGTTTTTAAAATAATAAGTTATCACATTATTTAAAAAATTAATATATTTAGAAAATAAGAAGTTAATTTAGAGACGATAATTTTCAAAATTAAGGTATTAATTACAATAGTAATTGTTGTTGTAAGAACAAGTAATTAATTAACAAATCAATCGCAAATTGATTCTTCACTAGCTTTAACCAAATTTCTCAATCCTCGTATACCACTAAATTTGAATCTTAAGCCACCAACTTATAACCATTTTATCTCACGTTATTCTTTAATCTTCCTAAAAAATCATCGCTTTAAATGGTTAACATTCTAATTTGATGAAAAATGGAAGAATATTTTTGTAAATTTGAAAAAATTATTATGAATTCGATAAGAGTATTTTAGTAACATAATCTAAATAAAAAAATTTGTTTAAAGACTTCTAGCACCAAAATCAAATCAACCCTATATATATAAATACCCCTTAATGAAAATTTAAAATTAGATAAAAAAAAATATGTACATATTCGTAAAAAAAAATAAATAAAAGGAGACTATTTTTTTAGTCAAGACTTAAAAATGAGTGGTCGTCTTTTCTTTACCAAAAAAAAAAAACCCACAATTTGAAGTTATTTCCTTAATTAGACCAATGTTTAGAAGTTATATAATGCTAAGATTGTTGGACCTTGGCTTAGTCAATCAATCAGTCCTTGATCAACACAAGATCAAAAAGGAGAGAGAGAGAAGACAACCCACGAAGAAAGGAAGAGAAGTGACGTCAATAGTCATAAATGGCTCTCTCATCAACAAGAAAGACATGGATCTTGTGTTTGGTTTTGATGAGCATGGTGGTGCTCATGGCTGATCATGCGGAGGCTTCAAAGAAAATTCAACCGTGGGTGGTCGATCCCTGCCAGAAGCCAGGATCACCTTCGCCACCCAATTGTTCCAACAACAAAGCTGGACACCATGGTCCTCCGACCCCTTGGCGTCGCATTTGCAAAAAATTCTCTATCTGTCGTGGAATTAATTAGTTGCCAATTTATGCATCATCGTTCATCCTTTCTTGAAAACTTTTTCCTCCTCCATTTATGTAATAATCTTTTGGAAATTTTATTTATATATATATATATATATAAACTCGGTAACCTAGTTCGTTTCCCTAATGAATCTTGTATTGAGCAAATAGAAGATTTATGGGAATTACAAAATGGCTTTATTCACCCTTTTGGGTCCATTGATTCTCAAGTATTTGTGTTAATTATCTCATAATTTTTGGTCTTTGCGGCTCGAATCAACTGGAACATCGACATTAATATTATTTACTTCAACTAAAGTTGACAGAGTAAGTTAACACAATGACCAGATCTAATAAGTACGTGCATCTACGTTTCTGAATCCTCCTTTCTTCTTCTTCTCTTCTGAATGCTTTCTCCTTCTCATTCTCTCTCCCTTGTTCTTCTATTCATATATACATATATTTCTTATGTTAACTATTCTACGATGCATGAATACTTATGTCACTGGTTCCATCAATTTTATCTTTTGCTTTCTAACTTTTTGCTTTACTTTCTACTTTGAAGATTTTAACAAGTTTATTTTTTCTTTGCTCCTTTTATTTTTATCTAGTTACTTAAAAACTTTGTTATGTATGAATATATGTATATTTGAAATATATAAAAGATCATTTGACTATCAAAAAACATATAATTTATTTTTTATTTTCAATTAAATATATTAAAACTAACTGTAAATGTAAAATTCTGCATCTAAAGATAAAATACACAAGAACTGCTTCTAACACCAAATAAAAACAGTGAATTTCATCAAACACTCATTAATCAGTACATGATCAGTATTTATATATATATCACCAAAGTTAATGATGGAGTAAACTTAACTAATTAGTAGCTAACTAATTGATTAACAGAAAAGAAATTAATAATTTAATTAATTAACCAATTAACTAATATTCCCTCTCCAGATGAAGCAAATATGCTTTTGATTTCCATCTTGGATAGTAAAGGAAGTTTATCATGAGAAAATAAAGCTTTGGTGAAGATATTCACAAGTTGATGCTAAAACCAAATAGGAAGAAGCTTGATGTGCTATGTTAAAATTTGATTTTTGAAAAAGTTACGATCGATTTTAATATGTTTAATTTGTTCCTGAAACACTAGATTGGAAGCTACATAAATGGTGGCTTGACTGTTAAAAAAAATTAATGCAAATTATAAATATATAATATATAGAGCAATTCACTAGTTGTTAAATTTAGGTTTACAGAAAATTAAAAACTGTGAATTGTTCTTTGGCTTTTTAAGATATCATAAAATCTCTTATAAATATATAATATCTAAAAATAGAATTTTTAAAGTAGGATATAATGTCCAATCAATATCAAAAAAGACCTTCAACTGCAAGGAACTTTATGAAGACAAAAAAAAAATATCTTGTATAACGCCCGGAAAATATAAAAAAAAAAAAAAATTGATTATATTATTTTAAATATTTTAAATAGGTTTTAAAAAAAATGTCACGTCAGCAGCCACGTCAGCAGATCCAGTCAGCAGTCCTGGCCAACCAGGACCTGCCACGTGGCAAAACCACGTTGACCGGGGACAGGCCACGTTGGCGATCCGCGTACGCGCGATCGGACGGCACAGATCAAGCGTGCGTACGGACGGCTCAGATGCAATCGCACGGACGACCCAGATTCAATAAAAAACGGACAGCCCAAATTAAAACAAAATGGACGGCTGAGATCAAAAGGCAAAAGGGTATAAATAGAACCCCCAAACCTGACCACAAAAACCCTAGCCGCCTGCCCTCGCCGGAGAAGACGCACCAGACGCTGAAGACGCCGGCCGCCGCCACCTGCCGCCGCACCGGAGAGATTTTCGACCGCCGATTGAGGTAAATTTCATACCCCCGACTCGTTTTTCCACGCTGATTTCCCCTGTGGCCAAATCGGAGCCAAAATCCCGACCAAACGGCCGGAAAACACGACCGAAACCTAGCGGCGCCGCCGCGCCCCTCCTCGATTTTTGCCTCCGATGAGGCCCTTCCCAGCCTCCGTTTGATGCAATTTTTATATCACCGTGATCACCATTCTTTTCTCTACAGGTTGATCGGAGCCGAATCACCAAAACACGAACCTCACCGGAGAGCCGCCGCACCCGAGAGCACCGCCGCCGGTAAGCTTCGGTTTTCCGTAATTTTTTGGCCCCCCGAGGGCCCTAGGGTTATTTTATCGCAAGGATCGATGCAAGTGTGGCCGAATTCGGCCGAAAACGGCCAAACCGAGGCGGATCGCCGCCGCAAGCTGCGGCGCCGTCGCCGGAGCACGACAAAGCCGCCGTGCCGGAATTGCGATATTGGCCAAAAAGGGGCCCTGGGCCTAATTTGGGATTTTTTGGAACACATGCAGGTACCAGTAGTGCGTTTCAGTTCCCCGGAAAAAATTCAGGAAAAATTAGGGACAGCCTGTAGGCGCACTGTGAAGCCATGTTCGGACCCCGAAATGAGTAAGGACCCCTCACCCTATTTCCTATCACGGTATTAAAGTTCAATAATGATAAAACGGTATTTCTTGAATCAACGAATGTATGAAATTGCTTAAGGTCGCTAATGAAGCCCGAGTCTAGTGTGTTTGTCGGTTAACTGTTATTTGGCCTATTTTACAGTTTTAAATGCAGTATGAGGTTTGATGTTTTCATTTTATAGTTTCATGTGCATATTTTACTGTTTTATTGATTATGAATTGAATGACTGAGATATTGATGCTGTATGTTGCCTGTTTGGCATAAATTACCGTTTTACTTATTTGTATGTGGATTAATGATGCTGACTGAGGAAAAAGAGAATGAAAGATTATGTAAATGGGTAATTGTATAAATGTGGTCAGCCTGAGTAGATATCCTGGGAGATGGTGGACGGACCGGGTTCGTAGGGAACCCTACCGGGATTGTGGTCTCCCATACCGGACGGGGTATGAAGATCTTATGTGTTTTGGCGCCCATACCGGACGGGGTATGGGGACGGCCCGTTTCACCCTCATACCGGACAGGGTAATGAGGTTTATAGTTTTGACGCCCATACCGGACGGGGTATGGGGACGGCCCTGGAATCTGATTTCAAGTGTTAAGGGTTAACGGGTAGCGGGACCCCTATGGATCCCCATGGATACTAGTGGGCTGGTAAATGAGGAAAATATGATGTGTAACGATTGAATTACAAAAGGCTTGATAAGTATTATGTTATACAGTTTATATATGATTTCATGATGATGATAATGTTATTGCTTTCGTATACTGTTTTATGAATTTCACCGAGGTAAGTGGATGGTGAAGAATTTATTATTGATAAAAGAATTTGTTGTAAATTATGCTCCATTGGTCTTTTTGTGTTTTCTACCTATCTTTACCTCCGTGACGGTGAGATATCGTGATGTCTTTACTGGGCTAGTGTAGCTCATTCCTTATTTAATCATTTCAGATCAGGAAGACATTGTTCCCGAGCCGGTTCCGCAGGAAGACGACGAAGGGGACGCCTAAAGACTCCATAGTCATATTCGTAGCTTTTACTTTCAAGTTCTCCTTTAGGTAGTTTGATCTTTTATATTTTGTGAGCACGTTTTTGGTTTTAGTGTAAGGGATGTTAATCGAATTTTTGACTTCGCTTCCGTATTTGAGATTTTTAATACACATTTCATTTTAAATTTCCGGGGCCGTTACATCTTAGCTAAGTGTTGTTTTAAGGGAATAAAGTAATATGTGTGCTGCATGTAGACGAGGAAGGTGTGGCTAAGATACAAATTGACTAAGCTTATGTATAACAAAAGAAATATCAAGTTTAGAAATGACTAAATGCAATAACATGTTAATACGCATTTATAATTAATTGTGTGATATAAATACCTCTCATAACCCTATATTAATTACTATTTTAATGCGTCAGTTTCTATTCGAAATCAATAGTTTTTTAATTAGTTCTAAAGGAGAAAAAAAAAGTACCGTACATTAATTAAAAAAGATAACCGTAGTAGCAGAATATCTTTTTGTACTACTGAAGATAACAACAATTAGTTTTTAAGATTAAAAAAACGGCTATCTACTAAATTTAAGTTGTTTCTTTGAATTTAGACCAACAAAAGCATTCAAAATATATATAAAATGAACTAAAATCGTTTATAAGAAAATCAAACAACAACAATTAGGAATAAACAGAGAGATAGAGAGAGAGCCTAATAATCGTGGACAAATGACGGCAGTGTTTGACAAAAAAACGACGTTGATTGTGTTGTTTGTTCTTATGATGAGCATGTTGCTGGTGACGGAGGCAGTTAAATGGATCGATCCGGGGGTTATGGATCCATGTTTGAGACCAGGACCAAAACCTCCTGGTTGCTACCAAAATCCTTATGCTCCTCCGGTTGCGGCAAACCCTTATCGTCGGGGTTGCTCCAAAATCAACCGCTGCCGTGGTTCTAATAAACTAGTTCTTGGTCCCCTTTAGATATTATGTATTAAATTTTTAATTTTGGGTTCACTCTCAATAACCTTATTATTATTAACTACAAACTTTAAAGTAAATGAAACCTAGTTTTGTTTGCCAATAATAAATTTTGTTGCCAATGACAAATTTTGTCTCCATCAGCTTTCTTGTATTATTATATAATGTTCTTATATTTATTTCAACGATTAAGTATTTTTTAACTAATAATAGTATTATTTTTTACAATACAATATACTGTAGGAACCAAAAATATATTTGCAAATAAGGGTTGATTACAGAATATATTTTCAATAAGTTAATATTAGATGTGTAAACTAATTAATTAGTTATTATTTTTTTAATTAATTTAGCGTTATTGTTAACTTTAATTATATAACTATGATACCTTTTGTTTCTAATTAATGAGCAAATTAATAAGAATACCAATTTTTCCTTTCAACCTTTTCAAATGGGAAATTCACTAAACCTGTTGAAATCAACAGGTTAAATATGGTATAAATTGCTCGAACCAAATATTTAATATATAAATTTTTGAATGATTTTTCATGATACATATGTATAAATAAATATGTGCATATTGATTTGTGAATGTTTATATGTACGGGTGTATATACTAGAGAAATATGTACATATAGATATAACAAATATGTTTTGATGCTCTGAGTCAACTATCCAATTTGTCGTTAAAATAACTTATCAACTTAAAAAAGTAATATATATATATATATATACATGCACTTTGTGAAGTTGAGAGGTTTCTCATGAGATTTTGATACCTTACAATAAAACTGGACAAAAGTGTTACCCTTTGTAATTTGAAAGGGATTGAGATACTGAACAAAATTATTAACTCTAATTTTTGATTTATTTGTAACTTGTGCCATAATTTGGTTAATAGTAATAGGATTTTTTTATCTATGTCCATGGCCAGAAGGCATGTCCCTTCTCGAATTCTTATTTTCACCCGGCGTTAAAATTCTCAACTTTAATCATAAAAGTCACCTTTCTAGATGGCTCAGTTAGCTTTAAAGTAGGGCTAAGATTAATAACTCATTATCATCCCTCTTGAAAAACTGAAAAGAAAATTTTATTAATGGAAGGAAGGGGATCAATAAACAATATTTATCTTTTGATACCAGAGATACTATCGCTTAATTTTATGAGAAAATATAAAACATACTTCTTTTAAAAATAGTTATTTTGTTCGTCAATTTCTCTATACATGCATTTTTTCATGAGTACATATAGATTGAAAATTATTTAATTCTTGCTAAATTTTTTTTTAATTTAATAAAACATATATTGATATAGTTCTGGTTACGAATGTGATTGAAAAAATCCTTGGTAAGTTCAAAAATTCTCATACCATTATTTTGTTAGAAGTGTACACTAAGATTTTGTCCACATTTCAAATGCATACTCAAAAACAACTAACATTCGTTGAAATTTTTTTTAATATTGAGTCTAAAATCTAAGAAATTACTATATAGTTGATGCGAATCCATCAATTAAAAATATTCTTATTAAAACCATAAGGTTTTATAATAGATCCATCGATAAAATACAAATTTATTTTTTACCTGTCCATCGGTTTGTTATAAAAGACGTACTTGTTTCCGTTGAGTTGTTGAGACACTAGCACTAGACCGAGACTATCTAAATGATACAAAAAGAAAGGAATGGTTGGATTTTCGAAAGTATAATTATTAATTAAGAACTATTTTAATTGTCAAATTATTTATACATTAACATATAAAAATATTTTCCATTTCATTAATTCTTAATTTAATAGGTTGTTTAAATTTAAATTATGAAATTAAAGAAATAACTGGCTGAGTTTGTATTAATTCAAATAACTAACTGAGTTCATAATTTTTTTATTTAACACTAAATTATTGCAAAAACAGAAATAATCCTTTAAAAATATTTTAACTAGTTTTTAATTAGTATTTTAAGCTCATAATTATGAGCAAAATATCACACATTTATGATTAATTGTATAACACTATATTAATTATCATCTTAACATGTTAATTTTTATTTTAAGTCAAAAGTTCTTTAGTGACCTTTAAAAGAAAAAAGAAAAGTGACCACAAATTAATTAAAAAAGATATCCAAAAATGGAGAAGATCTTCGTGTATTAGTGAAGATTACAACCGTTCATTTTTAAGATTATGAAAACGATTAAATGCCAAATTTAACTTTGTTTACTTCAATTTAGACCAAACAAAAATATTATAAAATGAAGCTAAATCATTCATAAGAAAATCAAGTAAACATATACAAAGAGAGAATCTAATAATCGTAGAAAGATGGCGGTGGTGTCTGAAAGAAAAATGATATTTATTGTGTTATTTGTTTTGATGATGAGTATGTTGGTGGCGATGACAGCGGCTCAGCGGATTGATCCATGGGTTATGGATCCATGTCTGAAACCGGGACCAAAACCTCCCGGTTGCCACCAAGATCCTCATGCTCCTCCTGTTGCGGCTAACCGTTACCATCGGGGTTGTTCTAAAACCGACCGCTGCCGTGGTGATCATGGAAAAGGCAGTTCCCATCCCCATTAAATAATATTTATTAAATTCTTAATTAATTTTGAGTTACGTGTAAGCAACCTCTTTAATATAATTACATAAAAGAATATCTAGTGTTTTTATTTCTCAAATAATATTTTTTCTCTCCCTCAACTTTCTTGTATTATTAGATAATGTCATGGTGTTTATTTATTAGATCATCGTGTCTCGTTTCATGTACTGAGACATGAATATATTTATAAATGATGATTTATGATGAAATATTTTTTCAATAAGTTAATTAATTAGTTGCTGGGTTTTTATTAGTTAATTTACCCTCATCATTAATCTTGATTAATTATCTATAGATACTTCTTGTTATGTCTGATTAACGAGCAAATAGGTTTTAATTCACTAAACCTGTTGAAATCAACAGGTTCAATATCATTTAAATTACTCAAATCAAACACATTTATAGTCAAAATTAACAGCTCCTTCTGTTAAGTCCAGTCCATTAAAATAAAAAAGAAAAATACGTGAAAATAAATAAGAGATAAAATTTCAGATTTTCGAAAATTTTTGCTGAGTGGAAAAGTTGGTTTACACTATTATGCCTGCTTATAAAAGGAGAGGCGTAGAGCTGGAAAAATAGATTTAAGCGCATGGAGAAGAAAAAATTCAGAAAGAAAGAGAGAGAGAGAGAGAGAGAAGACAGAAGAGAAAAATGAAGGGGTATACATATATATATATATATATATATATATATACACACAAGTTGAGTGGCGATCAAGACAAAAGAAAAAATATGGTTGTCATTCTCTCTCGTTGGTAACATCAATGCTGACGTAATCTATTTTGTCTTTTTTAATAAAATGATTTTTTTTTTCCTTCAAATTTTGCACAAGGAAAATTGTTTTTTTTTTATTATTTTAGATTTAATTTTTAATAGATTATATTGTAATTATTTCTATTAATAATATATTTAATTCAGAATTTCATCCGTAGTTTTGAAAAAAATTTTACATAAAATTTTATATCTATTTAATTTTTAATTATTATATACTTAATATTTTTATTTAATTATGCATCAATTTAACTTAAAATTATTGTTATTAGTTCCTGTTAATTAATTTAAAATTATCTTAATTTATACAATTAATTATATTTTTGTACAGGATCCAACACCATTAATCAAACTGTATTTCATCCCACCTCATTCTTATGTTTCTAAAAACTCTGTCGTTCTAAATGGATAACATTTCAATTGAATTATAAACAGGTAAAGGAGATTTTCCGATTTGTTCTTAAAACTATCGAGCAAATAAGATCTATAAGTCCAGTAAAAGTATGTTAGGCATGTTAATCTAAATAAAAATTATTTTAAAAACTTCTAGTACCATAATTAAATTAATCCTAAATATAAATATTCAAAGAAATACCAAATCAAACTAAATCAATTGGGACATTAACATTAATGTTATTTACTTCAACTAAAGTTGCAAGATAAGTGAACAAAGTTTCCTAATCCTCCTTTTTCTCGTTCATCTAAGCGCTATCTCCTTCTTCCTTGTTCTTTTTTTTTTTTATGTTGATACAATAAATATTTAATTTTAACATATTAGAGATGTAATTTTTATTTTAAATTGTTGCGTAAAGTTACATTTTTAAATTCTTTCATTATTTATAGTGTGCATGCAGTCAGAACTTAAGAACTCTACATGTAGGTTCGGGTTGTTACATGCTAACTATGCTATCATGCATGAAAATGTCACGTGCTTCCATCAATTTTATCTTTTGCTTTTCTACCTCTTATTTTACTTTCTGGTCTGAAATTTTTAACAAGTTTTATTTTTTCTTTGTTCCGATTATTTTCATCTAAATTATTTAAAAATTCTATTACATACGAATACATGTAGATTCGAAATGTATCAAAGATTATTTCACTACTGAAAAACGTATATTTTATTTTTTATTTTCTATAAATACTTTAAAACTAATTGTAAATATAAATTTCTTATCTAAAGATAAATACATAAAAATTAATTCTAACACTGATTAAAAAAAACAATTTTCATTAATTACTCAATAATGGGTATCTATTGATATATTGTGAAAGTTAATCATGGAGTAAATTAATCAACAACTAATTAATAACTAATTAACTCATTAATAGAAAAGAACTAATTAATTAATTGATTAACTAATTAACTAATAACTTCACAAAAATAATTAATTTGTATATTTCAATGAATTAGTACAAGCTATATTTTTATTTTTTATTTTTGCAAGAAAAATCTTCATTTAGATATCCATTTTTAGAATGCATTAATCCAATTTTGGAAAAGTCCCTAATTTTAGTACATAACTGATGGAATGGTTTAATCAAGAACTATTATAATTGTCAAATTATTTATACACGAACATGTATGTAATACAAAGGAAGCTTCCATTTCAGTAATTCTTAATTTTCTAAGTCACTAAAATTCGAATTATGAAATTGAAGAATTATATATTATTTAAGGTGAATATTAACTTGCAGTGGGTGGCTGTCTCTCCAAAATTTCCGTTTATCTTTAAAAATCATTTTCTTAAATACAAACGATTGGATGAGTTTATAAATTATGACAACCATTAATTTTAAAGATTAAGAAAATTTATTTACTAAATCTAAATTGTTTCCGTGAATTCAGACAAAACAGAATTACTTGTATTAGATATAAAAAGAACCAAAATAATTTATAAGAAAATCAAACAACAACAATTAGAGATATACAGAGAGAGAGAGAGAGCCTAATAATTGTGGGCAGATGGCGGTGGTGTCCGATAAAAACCGAACATTGATTATGTTGTTTGTTTTGACGATGAGCACGTTGCTGGTGGCGGCGTCAGCCAAATGGATCGATCCGGGGGTTATGGATCCATGTTTGAGACCAGGACCAAAACCTCCTGGTTGCCACCAAGATCCTCATGCTCCTCCTGTTGCGGCTAACCCTTACCATCGGGGTTGCTCCAAAATCCACCGCTGCCGTGGTGGTCATGGAAAAAGCATTTCCCATCCCCATTAAATAATATTTATCAAATTCTTAATTTTGGGTTCTCTATCAGTAACTATATGCTTTTAGTAATTACAATTTGAATTTAACTGAATGAAGAATTTCTTTTGTTGTTCTTTGCCAAATAACAACTTTTCTTTCCATCACCTTTCTTGCGTTGTTATATAATATCCTACTATTTATTTACACAATTGTGTCTATTTTTACCGTCAGTTGTATTACTTTCCTACAATCTAATACATGAAGAAGAACGTACTTGCAAATGATTAATACTGGAGGTGTAAATTGATTAATTAGTTGTGTTTTTGTTAATTAATTTTATCTTATCACTGATTTGATAATGTATTTATAATTACTTGTTGTGTCTAATTAATGAGTAAATTAACGAGAATAATCATTTTTTTTCTCATAGCCCTTTTAAATAGGTTTTAATTCACAAAACATGTTGAAATTAATAGATTAAATATGGCTTAAATTGCTCAAATCAAAACCGAGAGCTCTATCTTTTACTGGGTTTCTTAGAAGATCTATCTTTCATTTATTTGCAACTTGCATCATAACCTAGTGATGCGGAACCCCAAGACCCTTGCTTGAACTTTAGAACTTTTCAATCGGTTTAGAATAGAATTTAGATCACAAGTAAAAAGGAATCAAATTTGTTCAATCATCCAAATAGTAGAAGTTAAATAGAACCCAAAAAAGATAAATGATATCCCTTAACCCAATCCAAACAAGCACTAAGAACAATTGAAATAAGAAATCAAAATTGAAATACAAGTGATAACAATTGTATTCCAAATTGAAAAGAAAGCCAAAACACTCTCAACTCAATTCTAAAATATTTGATTACAACTCCTGATGTCCACAAAGAAGAGTTCTTTTGGTATTTATAGACAAAGAAATCAATGATAAGTTATAATACAATAACTACAATTGTAACTCCCACAATAACTAAGTTAATTATGTGATAATTATAATTGTAACTCCAACAATAACTAGGCTAATTATAGGCATGTAATTATTATGTAACTCTTTGTAACTCCAATCTTCTTAACCAACACCACTAATTGTTTGTGGCACCATATAATTATGGGCTCATTCTTGTAATAACACCAAGATAAGACTTAAGCCCAAAATGAGTTACACTTGACTATATGAGCTTAATTAACTCAAACTAAAATAAAATAATTCAAAATACTTAAAATAACTCAACTAATCTAGCCCATACACAAAGCTTATTCACCCATTACTAATAAGATTCAAACAAGCCCAAATCATTTAAACCCAATTAAAGTTACAAATTTGAGTTGTTCAAAAAGCTCATATTTGAACTTTTCACAATTGGTCAGTCTATCATCCATATGTTTTTGAGTGAAAACTTGGAGCAACTCTTTAAGCTTCTTTGCCTTTGATCTTGTTACTGCTCCGCTAAAACTTTCCAGGTTTGGAACTTTATTTGTGTTTACATCATTTGAAATTTGTTCCAAGTTACTTTTTGATGCTCTTTGAGTATCTTGAGTGTTTTTAGCCTTGTTTGTATCACTTAGTTAATAGTGTCGATAGCCAGAAGGCATGTTCCTTCTCGAATTCTTATTTTTACTAGGCTTTTAAAAACTTTATTTATGAAAGCCACTTCCGTATATGGTTCAATTAGCTTTAAAGTAGAATTAGGATTATTAGCTCATTATCATTCCTCTTGGAAAACTAGAGAGAAAATTTTATTAATGGGAGGAAGCTTATCAATAAAGAAGATTTACCCTCTCATATGAGAGAAACTATCATTTAATCTCATGAGAAAAGATAAAACATACTCTCTTTAGAAATATTTATTCAGTTCACTAATTCCTCCATACATGCATTTTCCATAAATATAGACAGTTTGAAAATTATTTATTTTTTTCCAAAAAGCTTTTAACTTAGTAAAATATATATTGACAGAGTTTTGATTATATATGAGGTTGATAAAATCTCTTCTGAGTTCAAAAATTCTCAAACTATTACTTAGTTAGAAGCAGTCATAAATATTTGGTTCAAATCTCAAACATAAACTCAAAAAAAGTAAAGTTCTTTGAAATTTCTTCTAATATAGACTTTAGAATCTAAGAAATTATTATATAGTTGTTGCGAATCCATTAATTTAAAATATTTTGATCAGAACCATAAAATTTTATAATAGATTTATCGATAAATCCTAACTTATTTTTTTCTGAGAGAGTGATTACCATCACTTTAATGTAAGAAACATACTTGTTTCCATAAAGTTGTAGAGACACCAGAACTAGATCAAGACTATCTGAATTATGCAAGAAGAAAGGAATGGTTGGACCGTCGAAGACATAATGATTAATTAATAACTATTTTAATTGTTAAATTATTTATACATTAACGTATAAAAATATTTTATATTTTACCAATTCTTAATTTAATAAGTTATTAAAATTCAAATTATGAAATTGAAGAAATAACTTACAGAGTACGTACTAATTCAAATGACTGGCTGAGTTTATAATTTTTTAATTTAACATTAAATTATTGCAAAAAAGAAATAATTCTTTAAAAATAGTTTTAACTAATTTTTAACTAGTATTTTAAGCCCATAATTATGAAAAAAATATCATACATTTATGATTAATTGTATGATATAAATACTTATTATAACACTATATTAATTACTATCTTAACGTATCAATTTCTATTTTGAGTCAAAGGTTCTTTAATTACCTCTAAAAGAAAAAAAAAAGTGACCATAAATTAATTAAGAAAGATATCCGTGGAAAATGGATAAGATCTTCTTATATTCCTGAGGATTACAACAATTAATTTTTAAGAATATGAAAATGATTATCTGTCAAATTTAACCTTATTTACTTCAATTTGGACCAAACAAAAAAACTATAAAATGAAGTTAAATCATTCATAAGAAAATCAAGCAACAGTAAGTAAAAAGCTTACAAAGAGAGAATATAATAATCATGAAAAGATAGCGGTGGTGTTCGAGAGAAAAAAAAAAGATATTGATTGTGTTGTTTGTTTTGATGATGAGCATGTTGGTGGTGACGACAATGGCTCGGTGGATTGATCTGCGGGTTATGGATCCATGTCTGAAACCGGGATCAAAACCTACTGGTTGCCACCAAGATCCTCATGCTCTTCCTGTTGCGATTAATCGTTACCATCAAGGTTGCTCTAAAGTCGACCGCTATTGTGGTAGTCATGGAAAACACATTTCTCATCCCCATTATATAATATCTATCAAATTCGTAATTTTGGGTTATGTGTCAACAACCTCTTTAATATTATTAAATAAAGAATATCTAGTGTTTTTATTTGTCAAATAATAATTTTTCTCTCATATTATTATATAATGTCCTATTATTTATTTACATAATTGTGCCTTTTTTTAAATGTACGAGACATAAATATATTTATCAATGGTGATTGATAATGCAATATTTTTTCAGTAAGTTAATATTAGATGTGCAAGTTAATTAATTAGTTGTTGCCTTTTTATTAGTTAATTTACCCTTATCATTAATCTTGATGAAGTATCTATAACTACTTCTTGGTGTGTCTGATTAATGAGAAAATTAACGAAAATAATCATTTTTACTCACGATCTTTTTAAATAGGTTTTAATTCATTAAAACCGTTGAAATCAACATGTTTAATATCATTTAAATTGCTCAAATCAAACCCATCTTTGATCGAACTATATTTTATCTCACCTCATTTGTATACTTCTAAAAACCCTATCGTTCTAAATGGTTAATATTTTAATTGGATTATAAACGTATAAACGGAATTTTCCAATTTGTTCTTAAAGCCATCGACCAAACAAGATCTCTGAGTCAGTAAAAGTATATTAGGAACGTTATCTTCTTAGTCCAAATAAGAATTATTTTAAAAACTTCTAGTACCATAATTAAATTAATCTTAAATATAAATATTCAAAGAAATACCAAATCAAACTAAATCAAGTGGGACATTAACATTAATGTTATTTACTTCAACTAAAGTTGACACAATAAGTGAACAAAGTTTCTGAATCCTCCTTTCTTCTTGTCCTTCATCTAAATGCTTTCTCCTTCTTCCTTGTTCTTTTTTTTTTATGTTGACACAGTAAATATTTAATTTTAACAGACAAGAGATGTAATTTTTTATTTTAAATTGCTGCACATAGTTACGTTTTTAGGTTCTTTCATCATTTATAGTGTGCATTCAGTCAGAACTTCAGAACTCCATCCTAACACCCTACACTCGATATGAGATGCAATTCTTACTCATATTATTTTTATATAGTGGGTCCACAAAATATACATATGCATAACTCAAAATTTATCATACAACCTAACATCTCATGTGATAGATACAATAGTTATATATACAAAACATTAGGCCAAAATTTAGAGTTTAACAAAACAAAATGAAAATCTCTCGAATATATATAAAACATACATAAACATGAACCCTTTTACATGTTTTATTCGTCTCACAGCAGTTCTAACTCTTTTTTCTCATCTGAAAAATATCAGGGTAAAATTTAATGAGTTTCACCGACTTAATAAATATTTCCGTTCTTTCAACCCAGATAAAATTTTACGTAAAACACACAATATGAGATAAAAGTAGTGTAATGTTTCAATGAAAAATTCATTTATTATTTTCACCCTTTTCATATATTTCTGATCAGATTTTTAAATTTCTCTCGAATATCATTTATAATCCTCGAATGTATATCTACATACTCTCGAAAGAACATATATATACTCTCGAATATCAATTATAATCTCAAATATAATCACATATACATGAAAGATCACATATACACTCAAAATGTTATTTTTAAAGTTTCATCGTGCGATTCCATTGATGTCGTCATCGAGGAGAGACGAAATGAATTCCCTTATTGCATGGATAGCACATACACACAAATCTCACAATGGCGACCATAGGCACGTTTGCTAGGTGACCCACACTCACAAACACTTATCCACGTCTGGATTAGGTTTCAAACTCTATCCATGTGAAGGTTTACCATACCCGCTGAACTTCAGCCACACACACACGTTCCCCTTCTCGATTCAGACTAAACGAAAAAGGCATTCAGGGTCCGTACTCTAACTACTCGCATCCTCTCGTTTCTGATTTCTTATTTATTTTACTCTCATACTACTTCCTCTGAACTTTTATTTAACTAATCATTTCACAACCATAATTATTCTTTTTCTTTTTTATTTTTATTTCTTCATATTATTTATTTTCTTTTTCAACTTTCTACTTAATTAGGAATTTCTTTTAATTTTAGATTAATTTCTCATCACAGTCCAAGTATTTCTCAATCTTTAGGTTTGTTTTCTAGTTTCTGTCTCCTCATAATTTTCAATAGTTTAGGTTCACTGGTTTATAGGTTCGAGTTCTGTTCTTCTTCAAAAATCGGGTTAGTATTCGTTTAAATTTTAAAATACACATAAATTAATAAAATACATGAAAATTTAAAAATCCTAATCCAGGTTCAGAATAAGAAATACTTACAATCCTACGCAACAATCATTCTAGATCCACTTGAACGTCCTAATTTCCTGTACGCGCACGATACAATTTAATTAAAATAATGTTAAATACTAAACAAAATTAATTTAACCGAAATCACGGGTTTCAATGAAAACCCTACAAAATACCCAAAAATATCAGGATTTGTACTTGGAGAAGACCTTTCGACTTCCCGATCGGCGGATCAGATTCCCTAATGGGTGAATCCGGTCTCCATTCCCAAGGAAGGTCCCTCGGCTTCCACTGGTGGGCTAGTTTCCCATTCCCGAGGAAAGCTCCTCAATTCCCGTGCGGGTGGGTGTCCCGGCCGAGCTCCCGCAGCTAGCCCGACACTAACCACCGTTCCCCCGTCACTCAACAGCTACCAAAAACACACAAAAAAAGCTTTACCTTTCCGGCATGGGCCGATTTGGCCTCAGTTTGGCTCCCAGTAGTTTACTCTCGGCCACTCTGCGGCTCCCTGGCTTGCTTACGATTGGAATGATGATTTTCACGCCTAAAAAACCGATTAGTGTAAAATAAAAAAAGATTGAAAGGAAATTAGGGGAAGAAAAGACGCAAAACAAACCCTTTTTACCTTGTTCGCGTCAGTCTCCATCGCCGCACGGTGCCTCGGGTCATTTCCTCTTCCTCCTTCTTCCTTTTACCTCGGTTTCCATCGCTCTCCTGCCTCCGCCTCTCTCTTCTTCCCTTTTTTCCCCTTGCGTCAGTAGTTCTCGGCTTCTCCTTCCCTCTCCCGCCTGGCCACTCTTTTTTTCTCCTTCCTCTTCTCTTTCTCTGGCCTCCCTCTTCCTTTCCTCTCCTTTTTTCTTCTTCTCAGCTTCCATCGCACGACAATCTCCTCTCTTCCCTCTCACCTAATCGGCTCACCTCTTTTTCTCCTCCTCTCTCTTTTTCGGCTACTCACCCAAATGAAGAAACACCCTAAACTTTTCCTTTTTATACATGTCCTCCCCAACCGTTGCATCTTGCTAGCTCGATCTAGACTGTCCATTCTCCATTAAATCTAAGCCATTTGATCCTCTCAAACGGTTAGATCAGGACCGTCCGTTTCTTGATTTCTTTTTGTCCCCTTTCACTTCTATTTCTATATATTTTTACCCCCATTTTTTCTTATTTATTTTTATTTAAGTCCTTTAATTAAAATAAACCCCCCAAAATTCTTAAAACTCTTTCATTTAAATCTAAATTCTAATTTTTAGTTATTTTTCACATTTTCTTTTATTTATTTAGGGGTGTACATATATATGTGGGTTCGGGTTGTTACATGCTAACTATTGTATCATGCATGAAAATGTCACGTGCTTCCATCAATTTTATCTTTTGCTTTTCTACCTCTTATTTTACTTTCTGGTATGAGATTTTTAACAAGTTTTATTTTTTCTTTGTTCCGATTATTTTCATCTAAATTATTTAAAAATTCTATTACATACGAATACATGTAGATTCGAAATGTATCAAAGATTATTTCACTACTGAAAAACGTATATTTTATTTTTTATTTTCTATAAATACTTTAAAACTAATTGTAAATATAAATTTCTTATCTAAAGATAAATACATAAAAATTAATTCTAACACTGATTAAAAAAACAATTTTCATTAATTACTCAATAATGGGTATCTATTGATATATTGCGAAAGTTAATCATGGAGTAAATTAATCAACAACTAATTAATAACTAATTAACTCATTAATAGAAAAGAACTAATTAATTAATTGATTAACTAATTAACTAATAACTTCACAAAAATAATTAATTTGTATATTTCAATGAATTAGTACAAGCTATATTTTTATTTTTTATTTTTGCAAGAAAAATCTTCATTTAGATATCCATTTTTAGAATGCATTAATCCAATTTTGGAAAAGTCCCTAATTTTAGTACATAACTGATGGAATGGTTTAATCAAGAACTATTATAATTGTCAAATTATTTATACACGAACATGTAATACAAAGGAAGCTTCCATTTCAGTAATTCTTAATTTTCTAAGTCACTAAAATTCGAATTATGAAATTGAAGAATTATATATTATTTAAGGTGAATATTAACTTGCAGTGGGTGGCTGTCTCTCCAAAATTTCCGTTTATCTTTAAAAATCATTTTCTTAAATACAAACGATTGGATGAGTTTATAAATTATGACAACCATTAATTTTAAAGATTAAGAAAATTTATTTACTAAATCTAAATTGTTTCCGTGAATTCAGACAAAACAGAATTACTTATATTAGATATAAAATGAACCGAAATCGTTTGTAAGAAAATCAAACAACAACAATTAGAGATATACAGAGAGAGAGAGAGAGAGCCTAATAATTGTGGGCAGATGGCGGTGGTGTCCGATAAAAACCGAACATTGATTATGTTGTTTGTTTTGACGATGAGCACGTTGTTGGTGGCGGCGTCAGCCAAATGGATCGATCCGGGGGTTATGGATCCATGTTTGAGACCAGGACCAAAACCTCCTGGTTGCCACCAAGATCCTCATGCTCCTCCTGTTGCGGCTAACCCTTACCATCGGGGTTGCTCCAAAATCCACCGCTGCCGTGGTGGTCATGGAAAAAGCATTTCTCATCCCCATTAAATAATATTTATCAAATTCTTAATTTTGGGTTCTCTATCAGTAACTATATGCTTTTAGTAATTACAATTTGAATTTAACTGAATGAAGAATTTCTTTTGTTGTTCTTTGCCAAATAACAACTTTTCTTTCCATCACCTTTCTTGCGTTGTTATATAATATCCTACTATTTATTTACACAATTGTGTCTATTTTTACCGTCAGTTGTATTACTTTCCTACAATACAATCTAATACATGAAGAAGAACGTACTTGCAAATGATTAATACTGGAGGTGTAAATTGATTAATTAGTTGTGTTTTTGTTAATTAATTTTATCTTATCATTGATTTGATAATGTATTTATAATTACTTGTTGTGTCTAATTAATGAGTAAATTAACGAGAATAATCATTTTTTCTCACAACCCTTTTAAATAGGTTTTAATTCACAAAACATGTTGAAATTAATAGACTAAATATGGCTTAAATTGCTCAAATCAAAACCGAGAGCTCTATCTTTTACTGGGTTTCTTAGAAGATCTATCTTTCATTTATTTGCAACTTCCGTCTTAACATGGTTAATAGTGATTGGATTCTTTTGTCTATGTTGATAGCTAGAAGGCATGTCCCTTCTTGAATTTTTATTTTTACCAGGCTTTTAAAAATTTCAACTTTATTTATTAAAGTCACTTCTGTATGTGGTTCAATTAGCTTTAAAGTAGAGCTAGGATTATTAGCTCATTATCATTCCTCTTGGAAAACTAGAGAGAAAATTTTATTAATGGGAGGAAGCAGATCAATAAGAAGATTTACTCTCTCATATGAGAGAAACTATCATTTAATCTCATGAGAAAAGATAAAACATACTCCCTTTAGAAATAGTTATTCAGTTCACCAATTCTTCCATACATGCATTTTCTACAAATACAGACAGTTTGAAAATTATTTAATTCTTTCCAAAAAGCTTTTAACTTAGTGAAATATATATTGACAGAGTTTTGATTATATATGTGGTTGATAAAATCTCTTATGAGTTCAAAAATTCTCAAACTATTACTTAGTTAGAAGCAATCCCGAATATTTGGTTCAAATCTCAAACATAGACTCAAAAAAGTAAAGTTCTTCGAAATTTCTTATAATATAGAGTTTAGAATCTGAGAAATTATTATATAATTATTGCGAATCCATTAATTGAAAATATTCTGATCAGAATCATAAAATTTTATAATAGATCTATCGATAAATCCTAAATTATTTTTTTACTATAAGAAACATACTTGTTTCCATAAAGTTGTAGAGACACCATTACTAGATCAAGACTATCTTAATTATGCAAGAAGAAAGGAACGGTTGGATTGTCGAAGACATAACTATTAATTAAGAACTATTTTATTTGTTAAATTATTTATACATAACTATTAATTAAGAACTATTTAAATTGTTAAATTATTTATACATTAACATATAAAGATATCTTCCATTTCATCACTTCTTAATTTAATAAGTTATTAAAATTCAAATTATGAAATTGAAGAAATAATTGAGAGATTTCGTACTAATTCAAATAACTGACTGAGTTTATAATTTTTTAATTTAACATTAGATTATTGCAAAAAAGAAATAATTCTTTAAAAATAGTTTTAACTAGTTTTTAACTAGTATTTTAAGCCCATAATTATGAGCAAAATATCACACATTTATGATTAATTGTATGATATAAATACTCACTATAACACTATATTAATTACTACCTTAACGTGTTAATTTCTATTTTGAGTCAAATGTTCTTTAATTACCTCTAAAAGAAAAAAAAAGTGACCATAAATTAATTAAGAAAGATATCTATGGAAAATAGATAAGATCTTTGTGTATCTCTGAGGTTTACAACGATTAACTTTTAAGATTATGAAAACGATTATATGTCAAATTTAACCTTATTACATCAATTTAGACCAAACAAAAACACTATAAAATGAAGTTAAATCGTTCATAAGAAAATCAAGCAACAACATATAAAAGTATATAAAGAGAGAATCTAATAATCGTGAAAAGATGGCGGTGGTGTTCGAGAGAAAAAAAAGATATTGATTGTGTTTTTTGTTTTGATGATGAGTATATTGGTGGCGAAGACAGCGGCTCAGTGGATTGATCTGTGGGTTATGGATCCATGTTTGAAACCGGGACCAAAACCTCCTGGTTACCACCAAAATCCTCATGCTCTTCCTGTTGCGGCTAATCGTTACCATCGAGGTTGCTCTAAAGCCGACTGCTGTCATGGTGGTCATGGAAAATGCATTTCCCATCCCCATTATATAATGTCTATCAAATTCGTAATTTTGGGTTATGTGTAAGCAACCTTTTTAATATTACTAAATAAAAAATATCTAGGTTTTTGTTTGTCAAATAACAATTTTTCTCTTGTATTATTATATAATGTTCTATTCTTTATTTACATAATTGTGTCTTCTTTTTAATGTATGAGACATGAATATATTTATCAATAGTGATCGATAATGCAATATTTTTTCAGTAAGTTAATATTTTATGTTTAAGTTAATTAATTAGTTGTTGTCTTTTTATTAGTTAATTTACCCTTATCATTAATCTTGATGAAGTATCTATAAATACTTCTTGGTGTCTCTGATTAATGAGCAAATTAACAAAAATAATCATTTTTCCTCACGATCTTTTAAAATAGGTTTTAATTCATTAAACCCGTTGAAATCAACAGATTCAGTATCATTTAAATTGCTCAAATCAAACCCATCTTTAGTCAAACTTATTTCATCCCACCTCATTCTTATACTTCTAAAAACCCTGTGGTTCTAAATGGTTATAATTTCAATTGGATTATAAACAGATAAAGGGGATTTTTCGATTTGTTCTTAAAGCCATCGAGCAAACAAGATCTCTGAGTCTGGTAAAAGTATGTTAGGAACGTTATTTTCTTAGTCCAAATAAAAATTATTTTAAATGTAATACCCGGGCCAAGAATTTGGTCCGTGATCAATTTTAACAATTTAAAATTTATAAAAATTTATTTTTAAATTAATTTATTTTAATTTTTGTTAAAATTATGGAAAAAAAAATAGGTTAGGGATGAAATTAAAAACAATTTTGGAAAAAATATGTGAAAACTTAGGTTCGGTGGGTATTTTTGAAAGAAAAATTGGAGACAAGTGGTCAGAGTGCAAATAGAAAAAATTGTGTCACGTAGGACCACCCAATCAACAACCCTGATGAACTAGAGTACGCCGCATGGCGAGGTACGGTGACATCGGTGCCACACGGGATACCACACAGGTAATTTGCATGCCCCGCGATTAGACGGTCTAGGATCGATCCCATGCGATCGGACGATCGAGATCAAATCGTGATGGACGATCGAGATCAAATCACGATGGATAATCTAGATTTATTTTTTCTTTAAACGCGATCGGACAGTCGAGATAAAATTGCGATGGATGACCTAGATTCATTTCCTCCTTATACGCGATCAGACGGACGAGATCGATCGCGATAGATGGTCTAGATCAAAGCAGGATGGATATAAATACTTCACATTACACAGAAACTCAAATCCTAGCCGCGAGCCCCCATCGGAGAAGGAGGTCGACTGCCGCCATACCGGAGCCACCGCTGACTGCCAAAAAAGGTAAAAAAATTTCCTACCCGCTCCGAATTTTATTTTGAGCACCCCCATGGCCAAATCGAAGAAAAAGGGATAGTGAGTGAGTCGAAAAATGCCGGTAAAGCCCAACGGAGCTGCCGTGGTCAAAGTCCTAAAACCCCTCCGATGAGTCCATTCTCGATTCCCATTTCACATGATTTTTTGAATATTATGTTTACCATCCTTTTCTGTCTAGGTTAGCAGAAGAAAGACCCTCAGCCACGATGGAAAACTGATGGAGCCACTGCACCCGGAGGTCTCGCCACCGGTAGATTCGGTTTCTTATGATTTTTCGGCCAACCGAGACCCCTAACATATTTTTCTGTAGGGATACGGCCAAAACTGGCTAGGCCAAGGCGAACTGCTACCATAGGCGGCAGAGCCGGCGCCGGAGCACGGTAGCACCACCATGCCAGAATTCCAAAATTGGCCAGAATGAGTTTTGGACACCGATTTTAGATTTTTAGAGTATTTTTAGGTACGTGACAAGTGTTTTGAATTCCGCAGAAAAAATTTAGAAAATTTAGTACTCGTTAGGAAGCGTAGTAGATAGTACGACGTCTTGAAATACTGACCCGAGTAAGGATCCTTCAACATTTTCTCCGTTATGGCAAATTGAGTTTTAATCATCGATAATTGTGTATTTTTATAAAAAATTAGAGAACCCTAAAAATAATTACAGGTCACTAGTAGAGGCAGAACCGGTTAGTTCACGATCGTTTTGATTTCCTATTTACTTTCTTGTATTACTTATATTTATTTATTATTATACTGTGCGTAATTGAATTGATGGTCTTTAGGATCTTTTTGGTTATTTGGTTATTTAGTTACCCTGTATTATTTGTCGGTATTCCAGTTATTAGTTATTTGGCTATGTTAAACTATATTAATTGTTTAAGTGAACTGTGAGTATAAAATGAGTTATTAATATTGCATGATTGATTGTTATGCTGATGGAAATATGTACGAAAAAGACTTACTGGATACCCAGGAAATGAACCCTACCATGAATGTTATCTCAGTCGAAGGGGGTTGGAAAGTCCCTTACTAGTAAGGTTTGGGAGATATGGCTCACTCTCATACCGGACAAGATATCGAGGTAATGGAATGTTTGGCGCCCATTACCGAACGGAGTATGAGAACGACTGGTTAATTGTTAAATTGGATATTGGGTTTACGAGTAGGAGGACATCCCTATAGACCCCAAGGGTACCAGTAAGCAGGTAAAAATAAAAAGTGATTGTCTCTTATTATCTTATATGTAAAAATAAAAAATGTATGGATATGAGTCTTTATATGTTATTTTTGAAAAAACTTGTTACGTAAATATAGAATAAATAGTTTTTTTTTAGCAAATGAATTTACATTAAATTAAGGGCTTAATTGGTTATTTTTCTGATTTTTACCAATCTTCAATTTTTCGTATATGTGATTAGTGTAATATTCTTATTAGGCTAGTGTAGCTCACCCTTTCATTAACTATTTCATATCAAGAGGATCAAGATTCAGATCCCGATCAACAAGAGGGTTGTGAATAGTTCACCACCTGGACTCCCTTCAAAAACTAGTGAAGGTCGTCCTATGATGCTTAGTTATTTATTTTTCGTTTATTTCTTTAATTTCTATTTGTTCGTTTAGAATGGACATTCTCATAGCCCTATTGGACATTCTAAATTATAATGTAAGGAATGTAAACCCTAACTCTATTATTTCGCTTTTGTATTTAATTTATAAATTTATTTCCATTTAAGTTTCGGGCCTTTACATTAAAGACTTCTAGTATCATAAATAAATTAATCTTAAATATAAATATTCAAAGAAGTACCAAATCAAATTAAATCAATTGGAACATTAACATTAATATTATTTACTAACTAAAGGTGACACAATAAGTGAACAAAGTTTCTGAATCCTCATTTCTTCTTGAACTTCATCTAAATGTTTTCTCCTTCTTCCTTGTTCTTTTTTTGTATGTTGACACAATAAATATTTAATTTTAACAGACAAGAAATGTAATTTTTATTTTAAATTGCTACGCAAAGTTATGTTTTTAGGTTCTTTCATCATTTATAGTGTGCATGCGGTCAGAATTTTAGAGCTCCATTATAACACCACACACTCGATATGAGGCACAATTCCTACTCATGTTATTTTCATACAATGAGTCCACAAAATATACATATACATAGCTCAAAAATTTATCATACAACCTAGCATCCTATGTGATGTATACAGTAGTTATATATCAAAACATGAGATCAAAATTTAGAGTTTGATAAAATAAAATAAAATTTCTTGAATACGCATTAAATATACATAAACAGGAACTCATTTACATGTTCTATTCATCTCACAGCGGTGCTCTTTATTCTCCTCTAAAAAATATTAGGGTGAAATTTAATGAGTTTCACCAACTTAATAAGTATTTTAGTTCTTTCAACTCAGATAAGATTTTATATAAAACACACAATATGAGATAAATATAGTAGTAATGTTTCAATGCCAAATTCATTTATTATTTTCACTATTTCACATGTTTCTGATCGAATTTCTAAATTTTCCTCAAATATCATTTATAATCCTCGAATGTATATCCACATACTCTCGAAAGAACACATATATACTCTTGAATATCAATTATAATCTCAAAACATAACCACATATATAGGAAAGATCACATATACACTCGAAATGTCATTTTTAAGGTTTCATCGTGCGATCCCATTGATGTCGTCATCGAGGAGAGGCAAAATAAATTTCTTCATCGCATGGATAGCACGCACACACAAATCTCACAATGGCCACAACAAGTATGTCTACTAGGTGACCTATACTCACAAACACCTATCTACATCTGGATTTGATTTTAAACTCTATTTATGTGAAAGTTCACCATACCCGCTGAACTTCAGCCACATACACACGCTCCTCTCCTCGATTCGTACTAAACGAAAACGGCATTCAGGGTCCGTACTCTAATTACTCGCATCCTCTCATTTTTTATTTCTTATTTATTTTACTCTCATTCTACTTCCTTTGAAATTTTATTTAACTGATCGTTTCACTACCATAATTATTCTTTTTCCTTTTTATTTTTATTTCCTTATATTATTTTATTTTCTTTTTCAACTTTCTACTTAATTAGGAATTTCTTTTAATTTTAAATTAATTTCTCATCACACTCCAAGTATTTCTCAATCTTTAGGTTTGTTTTCTGGTTTCGTCTCCTCATAATTTTCAATAGCTTAGGTTTACTGGTTATAGCTTCAGGCTTTGTTCTTCTCAAAAATCAAGTCAGTATCCGTTTAAATTTTAAAATACACATAAATTAATAAAATACATGCAAATTTAAAAATCCTAATTCAAGTTCAAAATAAAAAATACTTACACTCCTATGCAACAATCATCCCGAATCTGCTTGAATGTCCTAATTCTCTGTACGCGTAGGACACAATTTAATTAATATAATTTTAAATACTAAATAAAACTAATTTAACCGAAATCATAGGTTTCAATGACAACCCGATGGAATATCCAAAAATATCAAGATTCGTACTTGGGGAAGACCTTTCAGCTTCCCATTCGGGGGATCATATTCCTATACTCGAGGAAGAGTCTTTTAGCTTTTCGAACGATGAATTGGATTCCCGAATGGGTGAATATGGTCTTCATTCCTAACGAAGGCCCCTCGGCTTCCACTAATGGACCAGTTTCCCACTCCCGAGGAAAGCTCTTCAGTTCCCACGCGGGTGGGTGTCCCGGTCGAGCTCATGCAGCTAGCCTGACACCAACCATCGCTCCCCCGTCGCTCAACAACTACCAAAAACACACAAAAAAGCTTTAGCTTTTCGGTGTGGGGTGATTTGGCCTCGGTCTGGCTCCTAGTAGTTTCCTCTCGGCCACCCTGCAACTCCCTTGCTTGCTTACGATTAGAATGATGATTTTCACGCTTAAAAAATCGATTAGTGTAAAATAGAAAGAAATTGAAAGGAAATTAGAGGAAAAAAAGACGAAAAAATAACCCTTTTTACCTTGCTCGCATCAGTTTCTGCCGTTGCACAGTGCCTCGAGTCATTTCCTCTTTCTTCTTCTTTCTTTTGGCTCGTCTTCCACCACTCACCTGACTCCGCCTCTTTTTTTTTTTCCTTTTTTTCCCTTGTGGCTGTTGTTCTCGGTTCTCCCTTCCCTCTCCTGCTTGGCCACTTTTTTTTATCCTTCCTCTTCTTTTTCTCCAGCCTCCCCATTCTTTTCCTCTCATTCTTTCTTCCTCTCAGCTTCCCCTGTGCGATAATCTCCTACATTCCCTCTCATCCGATCGAGTTCTCTTTCTCTCCTCCTCCCTCTGTAGCGCCCGGGAAATTGAAAAAGGAAAAAAAAAAGGGGGGGCCACGTCAGCAGACCCAGTCAGCAGTCCCGGCCAACCAGGACCCGCCACGTGGCAAAACCACGTCGATCGGGGACGGGCCACGTTGGCGATCCGCGTACGCGCGATCGGACGGCCCAGATTTAATCAAAAAACGGACGGCCAATATTAAAACAAAATGGACGGCTGAGATCAAAAGGCAAAAAGGTATACCTCCGATGAGTCCATTCCCGGCCTCCGTTTAATGCAATTTTTATATCACCGTGATCACCATTCTTTTCTCTACAGGTTGATCAGAGTCGAATCACCAAAACACGAACTTCACCGGAGAGCCGCCGCACCCGAGAGCACCGCCGCCGGTAAGCTTCGGTTTTCTGTAATTTTTTGGCCCCCCGAGGGCCCTAGGATTGTTTTATCGCAAGGATCGATGCAAGTATGGCCGAATTTGGCCGAAAACGGCCAAACCGAGGCGAATCGCTGCTGTTTGTGGCGGCGCCGTCGCCGGAGCACGGAATCGCTGCTGTTTGCGGCGGCGCCGTCGCCGGAGCACGGCGGAGCCGCCGTGCCGGAATTGTGATATTGGCCGAAAGGGGCCCGGGGCCTAATTTGGGATTTTTTGAAACACGTGCAGGTACCAGTAGTGCGTTTCAGTTCCCTGGGAAAAATTCAGAGAAAATTAGGGACAGCCTGTAGGCGCACTGTGAAGCCGTGTTCGAACCCCGAAACGTGTAAGGACCCCTCACCCTATTTTCTATCATGGTATTAAAGTTCAATAAATGATAAAACGGTATTTCATGAATCAACGAATGTGTGAAATTGCTTAAGGTCGCTAATGGAGCCCGAGTCTAGTGTGTTTGTCGGTTAACTGTTATTTGACCTGTTTTACAGTTTTAAATGCAGTATGAGGTTTGATGTTTTCATTTTATAGTTTCGTGTGCATATTTTACTGTTTTACTGATTATGGATTGAATGACTGGGATATTGATGCTGTATGTTGTCTGTTTGGCATAAATTACCGTTTTCCTTGTTTGTATGTGGATTGATGATGCTAACTGAGGGAAAAGAGAATGAAAGATTATGTAAATGGGTAATTGTATAATGTGGTCAGCCTGACTAGATATCCTGGGAGATGGTGGACGGACCGAGTCCGTAGGGAACCCTACCGGGATCGTGGTCTCCCATACCGGACGGGGTATGGAGATCTTATGTGTTTTGGCGCCCATACCGGACGGGGTATGGGGACGGCCCATTTCACCCTCATACCGGACGGGGTAATGAGGTTTATAGTTTTGGCGCCCATACCGGACGGGGTATGGGGACGGCCCTGGAATTTGATTTCAAGTGTTAAGGGTTAACGGGTAGCGGGACCCCTATGGATCCCCATGGATACTAGTGGGCTGGTAAATGAGGAAAATATGTTGTGCAACGATTGAATTACAGAAGGCTTAATAAGTATTATGTTATACAGTTCATATATGATTTCATGATGATGATAATGTTATTGCTTTCGTATACTGTTTTATGGATTTCACCGAGGTAAGTGGATGGTGAAGGATTTATTATTGATAAAAGAATTTGTTGTAAATTATGCTCCATTGGTCTTTTTGTGTTTTCTACCCACCTTTACCTCCGTGACGGTGAGATATCGTGATGTCTTTACTGGGCTAGTGTAGCTCATCCCTTATTTAATCATTTCAGATCAGGAAGACATCGTTCCCGAGCCGGTTCCGCAGGAGGACGACGAAGGGGACGCCTAAAGACTCCATAGTCATATTCGTAGCTTTTACTTTCAAGTTTCTCCTTTAGGTAGTTTGATCTTTTATATTTTGTGAGCACGTTTTTGGTTTTAGTGTAAGGGATGTTAATCGAATTTTTGACTTCGCTTCCGCATTTGATATTTTTAATACATTTCATTTTAAATTTCCGGGGCCGTTACACCCTCTTTTTTGGCTATTCACCCAAATGAAGAAAAACCCTAAACGTTTCATTTTTATACATGTCCTCCCTAACCGTTGGATCTCGCTAGCTCGATCTGGACTGTCCATTCTCCATTAAATCTCAGCCATTTGATATTCTCAGATGATTCGATCAGGACTGTCTTTTTTTTTATTTCTTCCCCCCCCCCCTTTCACTTCTATTTATTTGTATTTTTACCTACAATACTTAGACCCGAAATTTGGTCAGGGATTAATTTTATTGTTCTAAAATATATAAAAATCTATATTTGAAATTAATAAATTTTAATTTAATGTAGAATTATAAAAAAATAAGTTGTGGATGAAATTTAAAACAATTTTGGGAAAGAGGGGTGAAAATTTGGGTTCGTAAGGTGTTTTTGAAAAGAAGCGATTCCGTGCGTCTGTTTTCCCCTTAGGCGCGATCGGACGGTCAAAATCAAACGCGATGAACAGTTCAAATTTGTTTCCTTCTTAAGTGCGATCGAACGGTCGAGATTAAACGTGATAAACGGTTCAGATTAACACGAGATATGTATAAATATTTTGTAACACACCAAACCTGAACCCTAGTCGCTAGCCTCCCGTCGAAGAAGAAGAACCAGTCACTGAAAAAGGAAACCGACCGCCACTGCACCAGAGTCACCTCCGATCGTAAAAAAAATTGTAAAAAATCTCTTACTCGCTCGAAATCTGATTCTGAGCACCTCTTTGGCTATATCAGAGCAAAACGAATTACAGATGAGTCGAAAACTGCAGGTAAAGCTCGACGGAGCTGTCATAGGTAAAACTTATAACCTCCTTCAATGAGCCCCTTTCCATTTTCTGTTTCGTACGATTTTTCTACTGTTATATTCACCATTCTATTTTCTATAGGTTGACTATGGAAAAAAAACCAAGCCGCGAAGGTGAGCCGGCGAAATCGCCGCACCCGAAAATTCCACCATTGGTAAGTTTTAATTTTTTTATTTTTTCAGTCAACTGAACCCCCTAACATGTTTTTTTTGCAGAAATATGTATAAAGGTGGCCGAAACCAACCGAAATCGGCCGAAAATGACCAAGCCGAGAAAAACCACCATTGCGAGCAACGGTGCCATCGTCGAAGCATCATGGTGCCATCGTTGAAACACGGCAATGCCGCTGTGTCGGAACCCAAAATTTGCCAAAAATGATTTTTAACACTTATTTTAGATTTTTCGAGTATTTTTTGGTACGTGAAGCATGTTTAATCTCCACAATTAAATTCAAAAAATTCTGAGACTGCCAGTAAGCGCAGTAAAGAGTTTGTTGTTTTGAACAAAAATTCAGGTGAGAGTTCGGTGTTTTGAACAAATATTCGGGTAAGAATCCCTTATTCTATTCCCTATTACAGAATTGAAGTTTAATAATAAAAAGTATTATATTTTGTGAAATCTAGAAAAAAAATTTGATAATAATTACAAGTCACTAATGGAGCTGAAATTGGTTAGTTATTTATTTGTCATGTTTAACTGATTATTTGATTTTATAGCTTTAAATACATGAAAATATATTAGAATTGTTAAATGATATTGTTGTGCTTCCTTGATGTATATATTGCTTGTCTTGCATGATTTACAGTTGATTTGTGAAACTTGAAATTAATATGCAACAGAAAATTGTTTGGTTTTGTGAATTAACGAATGGTTGGCTTACTAGATATCCTGAGAGATGGTGGACAGACTGGGTACATAGGGAACCCTACTGTGAACGTTACCTTATACTGGACGGGTATCGAGAAATGATATTTTTGGCACTCATACCAGATGGGGTATGGGGACGACCTAATTCACCCTCAAACTAGACAGGATATCGAGGGATGGTATTTTTGGCGCTCATAACGGATGAGTATAGAGACGGTCGATTAGTTGACAAGTTTAGATATTAGGTTCATGCGTAGTGGGACATCGCTATGGACCTCCAGAGATACCAATAAGCAGATAAAAAAGAAAGTTGTTGTTCTTTCTCACTTGAATATGAAATCATAATGTTATTTGAGTTATTGTCTCTATAGGTTGATTTTGAAAATCCCGCAATGGTAAGTATGCAATAAATAATTTTCATTACAATAAATGAATTTACTTAAATTAAGAGCTCTATTTGTTGTTTTTATTATTTTTACCAACCTTCAGTTTTTATATCGGTGAGTAGTGTGATATTCTTATTGGGCTAGTTTAGCTCATCCCCACCCCTATTAACCATTTTATATCAAGAAAATCAGGATCCAGATCCTGATCAGTAAAAGGGCTGTGAGTAGGTGGCCCCTCGGATCTTATCAAGAGCTAGTGGAGGTTAACCTCCTTATAATATTTATTTATTATTTTCATATGTTATTATATTTTTTTATGAACCGTTGTGAAATGAACATTTTTGTAGCCCTATTGGGTATGCTAATTTATGTATAAGGAATGTAACTCTAACGTTATTATACACTTCCGCATTTAATTTATGACGTTATTTCTTTTTAAGTTCTGAGTCTCTACAGTTGGTATTAGAGTTGTATTCTTCGAAATCATTCATTACACATAGGCCTAAGGAAACACCAAAAATGAATTATTGCTCAACCATTCCTTGTGAAATGTTGGTACATATAGATGAGGAGAGAAGGACCCCCACTAAACCGAGCAGCCCGGGACAGTTCATTTCGAGAGGATGTTGACCGACTATTTGAAATGCTAGAGAGACTCATCGCTGCCCAACAGACTCGGGAGAAAAGGATGAAGCCACCTGACCCTCCCTCACTGCCACAGTTTGAGCCACCTTGCAGCAGGAGGATCCTGAGCCACTCCGGTACAACCATGCTCCTCCACAGTACTATTCGGCACCATCACAGTATAGTTCGATGCCCCCATCGCATCACCAACACCACCATAATACAATCATGTGCCTCCACCGTATCATCCAGTACCACCATATGGTCATCTGGTCCCTCTCCAGCACAATTCAGTCCCTCTTCCACGAGACCTAGTTCCACCTATGATGGACCCAGGCTACATTGAGAGGTATAAAAGACTAAACACATATACTTTTGTAGGGGCATCCTCTTTTGAAGAGGCTGAATACTGATTAGCGGAGACAGAGAATATTTTCACGATTCTTGGAGTGGTCCCTGAACAGAGAGTTATACTTGCCACTTACATGCTGGTGGGAGAGGCAAGTCGCTGGTTATAGCTCAAGCAAGCCACCCTTCCCGTTTCAGTCACTTGGGAACAGTTCCTAATGGCTTTTAATGCAGAGTACCTCCCAGAGAACCTCCGAAATTTGAAAGAAATAGAGTTTGCACACCTAGTCTAGGGTGATATGACTGTGTTAGAATATGCCCGAAAGTCCTACAATTAGGTCGGTATTCCCCTGAGAGCATGATGAATGAAGGCATAAAGGCAAAAAAGTTCGAATGGGGCCTCCGTCCTGAGATTATATAGTAGTTGTATGTGTTCGAGCTTAAAACTTACTCAGCCGTTCTAGCCAAGGTACAGTTAGTGGAGAGGAACCTTCGCATTTTTTCTCCAGCAGTGGGGAATATAAGGCCTCTGGTTTCACACTGCAGACCAGCACCCACTGCACCTGTTCAACAGAACGAAAGACCTAGGCCAATGACTCAGACTCCTCCTCAGATTCTGGTAACAAGATGCGGTAGGACTTGCCAGCACTATGACAAGGATCATAGGGACCGACCCTGTTATCACTTCACCAATACTTATCGTTTATGTGGGAGTGCCCAACACTACGCGAGAGAGTGCTTGAGAAATTAAACCTCCTATCCAGAGTAGAGCTTACAACCTCACTCAGTAAGATACAAAAGTCAACACAGACGTGATACATAGTACGTACACTATCTGTAATATTATTGCATATGTTTTGATTGATACTGGTACCTTACATTCATTTGTCTCATATGTTTTATACCAAACTTGAATGTATTACCTAAAAAACTTGATTCTGTGTTGTTTGTGTTTATTCCTGGGAGTAGAACACTACTATAGGAGGTTATATACAAAGCTTGTATTATAGATATAGTAAATAGAAAATTGAGTGTGGACCTAATAGAGATTGACCCGGAAAAATTTGATGTAATCCTAAGAATGGACTAGCTAGCGGCATGTCACGCCAATGTAGATTATTTTCACAAAAAAACTTGTATTCAACCCTAATAATGAAGAAACATTTACAAATTAATAAAATTTTTAAATATTATTTTTTCATGGAAATTTTCTTAATACAAAGTAATTTAACTCAGCTATTTTTTCTAACTAGGTAAACCTATGAAAAAAAAATTGCATTTAAGAAATTCTGGTAGCTCGAGACTTCTCGGATGTGCTTTCTTATGAATTACCCGGACTGCCAGTGGACAGAGAAGTTAAATTCACCATAAATCTTCAGTCAGGCACCCACCCTATCTCGGTCGCCCCTTACCGCATGAGCCATGTTGAGATGGAAGAGCTGAGAAAATAGATCAATGAATTACAGGATAGTGGGTTCATCTGACATAGTGTGTCCCCTTAGGGTACTGGAGTCACATTTGTAAGGAAAATGGATGGGATGTAAAGGTTATGTATTGACTACAGGAGACTGAACAGGGTCACGATCAAGAACAAGTACCCCTCCCCAGGATCCATGATATTTTTTATCAATTGTAGGGTGCCTAGGTGTTCTCTAAAATAGACATTTGTTCAGGTTACTATCAAGTAAAGATCAAAATAGAGGACATTATTAAAATAGTTTTTCGAACCAAGTACGAACACTATGAGTTCCTGGTCATGCCATTTGGACTAACCAATGCACCAACCATCTTTATGGATTTGATAAACAGAATTTTCATATAATTCCTGGATCAGTTCGTCATTATATTTATTAATGATATCCTAGTCTATTCAAAAATCAAAGAGGAACACGCTCTTCATCTTACTCAGGTTTTACAGGTTCTAAAAGAAAAGAAGTTGTATACAAAGTTGAGTAAGTGTGGGTTCTGCCTCGAGTAGACTACCTTCCTATGGCACATCATATCAAGGGATGGAGTGTCAGTGAACCCGAAAAAAGTTGAGGCAGTACTTGGTTGGGAGAAATTGACATCGATCAAGGAGATTCGTAACTTCTGGGAATGGCAGGTTATTACCGCAGATTTGTAAAAAGATTTTCTAGCCTAACTACTCCTTTGACCCAACTTACAAAAAAGAACATCAAGTTTAAGTGGAACGAGGACTGTAAAATGAGCTTTTCATAACTAAAGAATCGATTGACTACAGCATCTGTGTTGGCCTTGCTGAGTGGGACAAGTAGATACACAGTTTATAGTGATGCCTCATACCTGGAGTTGTGTTGTGTTTTGATGCAGTATGGGAAGGTCATAGCCTATGGGTCCAAAACAGTTGAAGAGTCATGAGAAAAACTACCCCATCAATGACTTAGAACTTGTCGCGATTATCCACGCCCTGAAAACTTGGCGTCATTACTTGTATGAGGAAATTTTTCATATCTATACCAACTATAAGAGTTTGAAACACATATTCACTCAAAAAGATCTCAACATACATCAAGATGATGGATAGAACTCCTCAATGACTATAATTACAACATTTTGTATCACCCGGGCAATGGCAATGTGGTAATCGACGCATTCAGCAGAAAAAATACAGGTATGTTAGCTCACTTAATGGTTTCATAATGCAAGGTAATAGGGGCCGCACAATATATACGACTTCAGGACCTGAAGAGAGTTACATGTTTGGGCCACCTAACTGTTCAACCTGAGTTGATCCAGAAAATAAAGAAAGCGCAATTCACCGATTCTACCCTAGTAGCTCTTAGGAAAGATGCAGAATAAAGGATAAGTTCAGAATTTTGAGACTCTATCGATGGGTTACTCAGATTTCAGAACATGGTGTGTGTTTCATGTAACAGTGAGCTGAAAAAAGATATCATGACAAAGGCTCATAGCTCAAAATTTGACATGCATCCCAGAAGCACTAAAATAAATCAAAGTATGCGACTCCGATTTTAGTAGAACGGGATAAAAAGAGAGGTAACTGACTTTATTTCTAAGTGTCTAGTGTTTCACTATGTCAAGTTAGAGCATCAACGCTCAGACGGCCTACTTCAGCCATTACCGATTCTGGAGTGGAAGTGGGAACACATCACGATGGATTTCGTGACATGATTGCCTAGGGCACGCTCAGGATATGATGTTATTTTGGTAATTATTGACCGACTCGCCAAGTCTTCTCACTTCTTAGCCATCAAGATTACCAACCCCTTGGATAAACTAGCAAGAATGTATATCCGGGAGATAGTCAGGTTACATAGAGTGTCGATGACAGTAGTATTCGACAGGGACCCCATGTTCACTTCTCAGTTCTAATCTAATTTTAGACAAGTCATGGGAACGAAACTGTCTCTTAGTACCGTATTCTACCCTCAGACCGATGGATAATCAAAAAGAACGATCCGCACACTGGAGGATATGCTCTGAGCTTGTGTTCTTGACTTCGAGGGTTATTGGGATGATCATTTACCTTTAATAGAGTTCGTTTATAACAAAAGATAGCAAGCGAGTATCGGCATGACTCCGTCTAAGACGTTATATAACTGCTCATGCAGATCACCAATCTGTTGAAAAGAGGTGGGTGATAGAAATTGTTCAATCCAGATCTTGTGGAGAAGACTACAACCAAAATAGTTAATATCAGGAAAAATATCCAGATGGCTCAGAGCAAGCAGAAGAGTTATGCAAATACCTAGAGAAGAGATTTAAAATTTGAGAAAGGTGATCGAGTGTTCCTCAAGTTCACCCTTTTCAAGGGAATCAGTAGGTTTGACAAGAGGAAAAAACTAAATTCCCATTTTATTGGGCCATTTGATATCTTAAATAAAATTAGTACCGCCGCCTACATACTGGCACTACCTCCAGAACTGTCCAGAGTCCACAATATGTTTCATGCGTCCATGCTATACAAGTACAACTCGGACCCCTCTCACATCTTGGGCCACGAGCTCCTTTTACTCCAGGAGGATCTGTCTTATGAGGAGGTACCGGTGGATATTGTAGACCGAAAGAGCAGAGTACTCCGCAGCGAGAAAATTTCCTTTGTTAAAGTCCTATCGCAGAATCACACACACACAGAGGCCACATGAGAGCTAAAATTAGACTTTAAAAATTCTAACTATGCTAACTATGCTATCATGCATGAAAATGTCACGTGCTTCCATCAATTTTATCTTTTGCTTTTCTACCTCTTATTTTACTTTCTGGTCTGAGATTTTTAACAAGTTTTATTTTTTCTTTGTTCCGATTATTTTCATCTAAATTATTTAAAAATTCTATTACATACGAATACATGTAGATTCGAAATGTATCAAAGATTATTTCACTACTGAAAAACGTATATTTTATTTTTTATTTTCTATAAATACTTTAAAACTAATTGTAAATATAAATTTCATATCTAAAGATAAATACATAAAAATTAATTCTAACACTGATTAAAAAAAACAATTTTCATTAATTACTCAATAATGGGTATCTATTGATATATTGTGAAAGTTAATCATGGAGTAAATTAATCAACAACTAATTAATAACTAATTAACTCATTAATAGAAAAGAACTAATTAATTAATTGATTAACTAATTAACTAATAACTTCACAAAAATAATTAATTTGTATATTTCAATGAATTAGTACAAGCTATATTTTTATTTTTTATTTTTGCAAGAAAAATCTTCATTTAGATATCCATTTTTAGAATGCATTAATCCAATTTTGGAAAAGTCCCTAATTTTAGTACATAACTGATGGAATGGTTTAATCAAGAACTATTATAATTGTCAAATTATTTATACACGAACATGTATGTAATACAAAGGAAGCTTCCATTTCAGTAATTCTTAATTTTCTAAGTCACTAAAATTCGAATTATGAAATTGAAGAATTATATATTATTTAAGGTGAATATTAACTTGCAGTGGGTGGCTGTCTCTCCAAAATTTCCGTTTATCTTTAAAAATCATTTTCTTAAATACAAACGATTGGATGAGTTTATAAATTATGACAACCATTAATTTTAAAGATTAAGAAAATTTATTTACTAAATCTAAATTGTTTCCGTGAATTCAGACAAAACAGAATTACTTATATTAGATATAAAATGAACCGAAATCGTTTGTAAGAAAATCAAACAACAACAATTAGAGATATACAGAGAGAGAGAGAGAGCCTAATAATTGTGGGCAGATGGCGGTGGTGTCCGATAAAAACCGAACATTGATTATGTTGTTTGTTTTGACGATGAGCACGTTGCTGGTGGCGGCGTCAGCCAAATGGATCGATCCGGGGGTTATGGATCCATGTTTGAGACCAGGACCAAAACCTCCTGGTTGCCACCAAGATCCTCATGCTCCTCCTGTTGCGGCTAACCCTTACCATCGGGGTTGCTCCAAAATCCACCGCTGCCGTGGTGGTCATGGAAAAAGCATTTCTCATCCCCATTAAATAATATTTATCAAATTCTTAATTTTGGGTTCTCTATCAGTAACTATATGCTTTTAGTAATTACAATTTGAATTTAACTGAATGAAGAATTTCTTTTGTTGTTCTTTGCCAAATAACAACTTTTCTTTCCATCACCTTTCTTGCGTTGTTATATAATATCCTACTATTTATTTACACAATTGTGTCTATTTTTACCGTCAGTTGTATTACTTTCCTACAATCTAATACATGAAGAAGAACGTACTTGCAAATGATTAATACTGGAGGTGTAAATTGATTAATTAGTTGTGTTTTTGTTAATTAATTTTATCTTATCACTGATTTGATAATGTATTTATAATTACTTGTTGTGTCTAATTAATGAGTAAATTAACGAGAATAATCATTTTTTTTCTCATAGCCCTTTTAAATAGGTTTTAATTCACAAAACATGTTGAAATTAATAGATTAAATATGGCTTAAATTGCTCAAATCAAAACCGAGAGCTCTATCTTTTACTGGGTTTCTTAGAAGATCTATCTTTCATTTATTTGCAACTTGCATCATAACCTAGTGATGCGGAACCCCAAGACCCTTGCTTGAACTTTAGAACTTTTCAATCGGTTTAGAATAGAATTTAGATCACAAGTAAAAAGGAATCAAATTTGTTCAATCATCCAAATAGTAGAAGTTAAATAGAACCCAAAAAAGATAAATGATATCCCTTAACCCAATCCAAACAAGCACTAAGAACAATTGAAATAAGAAATCAAAATTGAAATACAAGTGATAACAATTGTATTCCAAATTGAAAAGAAAGCCAAAACACTCTCAACTCAATTCTAAAATATTTGATTACAACTCCTGATGTCCACAAAGAAGAGTTCTTTTGGTATTTATAGACAAAGAAATCAATGATAAGTTATAATACAATAACTACAATTGTAACTCCCACAATAACTAAGTTAATTATGTGATAATTATAATTGTAACTCCAACAATAACTAGGCTAATTATAGGCATGTAATTATTATGTAACTCTTTGTAACTCCAATCTTCTTAACCAACACCACTAATTGTTTGTGGCACCATATAATTATGGGCTCATTCTTGTAATAACACCAAGATAAGACTTAAGCCCAAAATGAGTTACACTTGACTATATGAGCTTAATTAACTCAAACTAAAATAAAATAATTCAAAATACTTAAAATAACTCAACTAATCTAGCCCATAGACAAAGCTTATTCACCCATTACTAATAAGATTCAAACAAGCCCAAATCATTTAAACCCAATTAAAGTTACAAATTTGAGTTGTTCAAAAAGCTCATATTTGAACTTTTCACAATTGGTCAGTCTATCATCCATATGTTTTTGAGTGAAAACTTGGAGCAACTCTTTAAGCTTCTTTGCCTTTGATCTTGTTACTGCTCCGCTAAAACTTTCCAGGTTTGGAACTTTATTTGTGTTTACATCATTTGAAATTTGTTCCAAGTTACTTTTTGATGCTCTTTGAGTATCTTGAGTGTTTTTAGCCTTGTTTGTATCACTTAGTTAATAGTGTCGATAGCCAGAAGGCATGTTCCTTCTCGAATTCTTATTTTTACTAGGCTTTTAAAAACTTTATTTATGAAAGCCACTTCCGTATATGGTTCAATTAGCTTTAAAGTAGAATTAGGATTATTAGCTCATTATCATTCCTCTTGGAAAACTAGAGAGAAAATTTTATTAATGGGAGGAAGCTGATCAATAAAGAAGATTTACCCTCTCATATGAGAGAAACTATCATTTAATCTCATGAGAAAAGATAAAACATACTCTCTTTAGAAATATTTATTCAGTTCACTAATTCCTCCATACATGCATTTTCCATAAATATAGACAGTTTGAAAATTATTTATTTTTTTCCAAAAAGCTTTTAACTTAGTAAAATATATATTGACAGAGTTTTGATTATATATGAGGTTGATAAAATCTCTTCTGAGTTCAAAAATTCTCAAACTATTACTTAGTTAGAAGCAGTCATAAATATTTGGTTCAAATCTCAAACATAAACTCAAAAAAAGTAAAGTTCTTTGAAATTTCTTCTAATATAGACTTTAGAATCTAAGAAATTATTATATAGTTGTTGCGAATCCATTAATTTAAAATATTTTGATCAGAACCATAAAATTTTATAATAGATTTATCGATAAATCCTAACTTATTTTTTTCTGAGAGAGTGATTACCATCACTTTAATGTAAGAAACATACTTGTTTCCATAAAGTTGTAGAGACACCAGAACTAGATCAAGACTATCTGAATTATGCAAGAAGAAAGGAATGGTTGGACCGTCGAAGACATAATGATTAATTAATGACTATTTTAATTGTTAAATTATTTATACATTAACGTATAAAAATATTTTATATTTTACCAATTCTTAATTTAATAAGTTATTAAAATTCAAATTATGAAATTGAAGAAATAACTTACAGAGTACGTACTAATTCAAATGACTGGCTGAGTTTATAATTTTTTAATTTAACATTAAATTATTGCAAAAAAGAAATAATTCTTTAAAAATAGTTTTAACTAATTTTTAACTAGTATTTTAAGCCCATAATTATGAAAAAAATATCATACATTTATGATTAATTGTATGATATAAATACTTATTATAACACTATATTAATTACTATCTTAACGTATCAATTTCTATTTTGAGTCAAAGGTTCTTTAATTACCTCTAAAAGAAAAAAAAAAGTGACCGTAAATTAATTAAGAAAGATATCCGTGGAAAATGGATAAGATCTTCTTATATTCCTGAGGATTACAACAATTAATTTTTAAGAATATGAAAATGATTATCTGTCAAATTTAACCTTATTTACTTCAATTTGGACCAAACAAAAAAACTATAAAATGAAGTTAAATCATTCATAAGAAAATCAAGCAACAGTAAGTAAAAAGCTTACAAAGAGAGAATCTAATAATCATGAAAAGATAGCGGTGGTGTTCGAGAGAAAAAAAAAAAGATATTGATTGTGTTGTTTGTTTTGATGATGAGCATGTTGGTGGTGACGACAATGGCTCGGTGGATTGATCTGCGGGTTATGGATCCATGTCTGAAACCGGGATCAAAACCTACTGGTTGCCACCAAGATCCTCATGCTCTTCCTGTTGCGATTAATCGTTACCATCAAGGTTGCTCTAAAGTCGACCGCTATTGTGGTAGTCATGGAAAACACATTTCTCATCCCCATTATATAATATCTATCAAATTCGTAATTTTGGGTTATGTGTCAACAACCTCTTTAATATTATTAAATAAAGAATATCTAGTGTTTTTATTTGTCAAATAATAATTTTTCTCTCATATTATTATATAATGTCCTATTATTTATTTACATAATTGTGCCTTTTTTTAAATGTACGAGACATAAATATATTTATCAATGGTGATTGATAATGCAATATTTTTTCAGTAAGTTAATATTAGATGTGCAAGTTAATTAATTAGTTGTTGCCTTTTTATTAGTTAATTTACCCTTATCATTAATCTTGATGAAGTATCTATAACTACTTCTTGGTGTGTCTGATTAATGAGAAAATTAACGAAAATAATCATTTTTACTCACGATCTTTTTAAATAGGTTTTAATTCATTAAAACCGTTGAAATCAACATGTTTAATATCATTTAAATTGCTCAAATCAAACCCATCTTTGATCGAACTATATTTTATCTCACCTCATTTGTATACTTCTAAAAACCCTATCGTTCTAAATGGTTAATATTTTAATTGGATTATAAACGTATAAACGGAATTTTCCAATTTGTTCTTAAAGCCATCGACCAAACAAGATCTCTGAGTCAGTAAAAGTATATTAGGAACGTTATCTTCTTAGTCCAAATAAGAATTATTTTAAAAACTTCTAGTACCATAATTAAATTAATCTTAAATATAAATATTCAAAGAAATACCAAATCAAACTAAATCAAGTGGGACATTAACATTAATGTTATTTACTTCAACTAAAGTTGACACAATAAGTGAACAAAGTTTCTGAATCCTCCTTTCTTCTTGTCCTTCATCTAAATGCTTTCTCCTTCTTCCTTGTTCTTTTTTTTTTTTATGTTGACACAGTAAATATTTAATTTTAACAGACAAGAGATGTAATTTTTTATTTTAAATTGCTGCACATAGTTACGTTTTTAGGTTCTTTCATCATTTATAGTGTGCATTCGGTCAGAACTTCAGAACTCCATCCTAACACCCTACACTCGATATGAGATGCAATTCTTACTCATATTATTTTTATATAGTGGGTCCACAAAATATACATATGCATAACTCAAAATTTATCATACAACCTAACATCTCATGTGATAGATACAATAGTTATATATACAAAACATTAGGCCAAAATTTAGAGTTTAACAAAACAAAATGAAAATCTCTCGAATATATATAAAACATACATAAACATGAACCCTTTTACATGTTTTATTCGTCTCACAGCAGTTCTAACTCTTTTTTCTCATCTGAAAAATATCAGGGTAAAATTTAATGAGTTTCACCGACTTAATAAATATTTCCGTTCTTTCAACCCAGATAAAATTTTACGTAAAACACACAATATGAGATAAAAGTAGTGTAATGTTTCAATGAAAAATTCATTTATTATTTTCACCCTTTTCATATATTTCTGATCAGATTTTTAAATTTCTCTCGAATATCATTTATAATCCTCGAATGTATATCTACATACTCTCGAAAGAACATATATATACTCTCGAATATCAATTATAATCTCAAATATAATCACATATACATGAAAGATCACATATACACTCAAAATGTTATTTTTAAAGTTTCATCGTGCGATTCCATTGATGTCGTCATCGAGGAGAGACGAAATGAATTCCCTTATTGCATGGATAGCACATACACACAAATCTCACAATGGCGACCATAGGCACGTTTGCTAGGTGACCCACACTCACAAACACTTATCCACGTCTGGATTAGGTTTCAAACTCTATCCATGTGAAGGTTTACCATACCCGCTGAACTTCAGCCACACACACACGTTCCCCTTCTCGATTCAGACTAAACGAAAAAGGCATTCAGGGTCCGTACTCTAACTACTCGCATCCTCTCGTTTCTGATTTCTTATTTATTTTACTCTCATACTACTTCCTCTGAACTTTTATTTAACTAATCATTTCACAACCATAATTATTATTTTTCTTTTTTATTTTTATTTCTTCATATTATTTATTTTCTTTTTCAACTTTCTACTTAATTAGGAATTTCTTTTAATTTTAGATTAATTTCTCATCACAGTCCAAGTATTTCTCAATCTTTAGGTTTGTTTTCTAGTTTCTGTCTCCTCATAATTTTCAATAGTTTAGGTTCACTGGTTTATAGGTTCGAGTTCTGTTCTTCTTCAAAAATCGGGTTAGTATTCGTTTAAATTTTAAAATACACATAAATTAATAAAATACATGAAAATTTAAAAATCCTAATCCAGGTTCAGAATAAGAAATACTTACAATCCTACGCAACAATCATTCTAGATCCACTTGAACGTCCTAATTTCCTGTACGCGCACGATACAATTTAATTAAAATAATGTTAAATACTAAACAAAATTAATTTAACCGAAATCACGGGTTTCAATGAAAACCCTACAGAATACCCAAAAATATCAGGATTTGTACTTGGAGAAGACCTTTCGACTTCCCGATCGGCGGATCAGATTCCCGAATGGGTGAATCCGGTCTCCATTCCCAAGGAAGGTCCCTCGGCTTCCACTGGTGGGCTAGTTTCCCAATCCCGAGGAAAGCTCCTCAGTTCCCGCGCGGGTGGGTGTCCCGGCCGAGCTCCCGCAGCTAGCCCGACACTAACCACCGTTCCCCCGTCACTCAACAGCTACCAAAAACACACAAAAAAAAAGCTTTACCTTTCCGGCATGGGCCGATTTGGCCTCAGTTTGGCTCCCAGTAGTTTACTCTCGGCCACTCTGCGGCTCCCTGGCTTGCTTACGATTGGAATGATGATTTTCACGCCTAAAAAACCGATTAGTGTAAAATAAAAAAAGATTGAAAGGAAATTAGGGGAAGAAAAGACGCAAAACAAACCCTTTTTACCTTGTTCGCGTCAGTCTCCATCGCCGCACGGTGCCTCGGGTCATTTCCTCTTCCTCCTTCTTCCTTTTACCTCGGTTTCCATCGCTCTCCTGCTCCGCCTCTCTCTTCTTCCCCTTTTTCCCCTTGCGTCAGTAGTTCTCGGCTTCTCCTTCCCTCTCCCGCCTGGCCACTCTTTTTTTCTCCTTCCTCTTCTCTTTCTCTGGCCTCCCTCTTCCTTTCCTCTCCTTTTTTCTTCTTCTCAGCTTCCAGCGCACGACAATCTCCTCTCTTCCCTCTCACCTAATCGGCTCACCTCTTTTTCTCCTCCTCTCTCTTTTTCGGCTACTCACCCAAATGAAGAAACACCCTAAACTTTTCCTTTTTATACATGTCCTCCCCAACCGTTGCATCTTGCTAGCTCGATCTAGACTGTCCATTCTCCATTAAATCTAAGCCATTTGATCCTCTCAAACGGTTAGATCAGGACCGTCCGTTTCTTGATTTCTTTTTGTCCCCTTTCACTTCTATTTCTATATATTTTTACCCCCATTTTTTCTTATTTATTTTTATTTAAGTCCTTTACTTAAAATAAACCCCCCAAAATTCTTAAAACTCTTTCATTTAAATCTAAATTCTAATTTTTAGTTATTTTTCACATTTTCTTTTATTTATTTAGGGGTGTACATATATATGTGGGTTCGGGTTGTTACATGCTAACTATTGTATCATGCATGAAAATGTCACGTGCTTCCATCAATTTTATCTTTTGCTTTTCTACCTCTTATTTTACTTTCTGGTATGAGATTTTTAACAAGTTTTATTTTTTCTTTGTTCCGATTATTTTCATCTAAATTATTTAAAAATTCTATTACATACGAATACATGTAGATTCGAAATGTATCAAAGATTATTTCACTACTGAAAAACGTATATTTTATTTTTTATTTTCTATAAATACTTTAAAACTAATTGTAAATATAAATTTCTTATCTAAAGATAAATACATAAAAATTAATTCTAACACTGATTAAAAAAACAATTTTCATTAATTACTCAATAATGGGTATCTATTGATATATTGCGAAAGTTAATCATGGAGTAAATTAATCAACAACTAATTAATAACTAATTAACTCATTAATAGAAAAGAACTAATTAATTAATTGATTAACTAATTAACTAATAACTTCACAAAAATAATTAATTTGTATATTTCAATGAATTAGTACAAGCTATATTTTTATTTTTTATTTTTGCAAGAAAAATCTTCATTTAGATATCCATTTTTAGAATGCATTAATCCAATTTTGGAAAAGTCCCTAATTTTAGTACATAACTGATGGAATGGTTTAATCAAGAACTATTATAATTGTCAAATTATTTATACACGAACATGTAATACAAAGGAAGCTTCCATTTCAGTAATTCTTAATTTTCTAAGTCACTAAAATTCGAATTATGAAATTGAAGAATTATATATTATTTAAGGTGAATATTAACTTGCAGTGGGTGGCTGTCTCTCCAAAATTTCCGTTTATCTTTAAAAATCATTTTCTTAAATACAAACGATTGGATGAGTTTATAAATTATGACAACCATTAATTTTAAAGATTAAGAAAATTTATTTACTAAATCTAAATTGTTTCCGTGAATTCAGACAAAACAGAATTACTTATATTAGATATAAAATGAACCGAAATCGTTTGTAAGAAAATCAAACAACAACAATTAGAGATATACAGAGAGAGAGAGAGAGAGCCTAATAATTGTGGGCAGATGGCGGTGGTGTCCGATAAAAACCGAACATTGATTATGTTGTTTGTTTTGACGATGAGCACGTTGTTGGTGGCGGCGTCAGCCAAATGGATCGATCCGGGGGTTATGGATCCATGTTTGAGACCAGGACCAAAACCTCCTGGTTGCCACCAAGATCCTCATGCTCCTCCTGTTGCGGCTAACCCTTACCATCGGGGTTGCTCCAAAATCCACCGCTGCCGTGGTGGTCATGGAAAAAGCATTTCTCATCCCCATTAAATAATATTTATCAAATTCTTAATTTTGGGTTCTCTATCAGTAACTATATGCTTTTAGTAATTACAATTTGAATTTAACTGAATGAAGAATTTCTTTTGTTGTTCTTTGCCAAATAACAACTTTTCTTTCCATCACCTTTCTTGCGTTGTTATATAATATCCTACTATTTATTTACACAATTGTGTCTATTTTTACCGTCAGTTGTATTACTTTCCTACAATACAATCTAATACATGAAGAAGAACGTACTTGCAAATGATTAATACTGGAGGTGTAAATTGATTAATTAGTTGTGTTTTTGTTAATTAATTTTATCTTATCATTGATTTGATAATGTATTTATAATTACTTGTTGTGTCTAATTAATGAGTAAATTAACGAGAATAATCATTTTTTCTCACAACCCTTTTAAATAGGTTTTAATTCACAAAACATGTTGAAATTAATAGACTAAATATGGCTTAAATTGCTCAAATCAAAACCGAGAGCTCTATCTTTTACTGGGTTTCTTAGAAGATCTATCTTTCATTTATTTGCAACTTCCGTCTTAACATGGTTAATAGTGATTGGATTCTTTTGTCTATGTTGATAGCTAGAAGGCATGTCCCTTCTTGAATTTTTATTTTTACCAGGCTTTTAAAAATTTCAACTTTATTTATTAAAGTCACTTCTGTATGTGGTTCAATTAGCTTTAAAGTAGAGCTAGGATTATTAGCTCATTATCATTCCTCTTGGAAAACTAGAGAGAAAATTTTATTAATGGGAGGAAGCAGATCAATAAGAAGATTTACTCTCTCATATGAGAGAAACTATCATTTAATCTCATGAGAAAAGATAAAACATACTCCCTTTAGAAATAGTTATTCAGTTCACCAATTCTTCCATACATGCATTTTCTACAAATACAGACAGTTTGAAAATTATTTAATTCTTTCCAAAAAGCTTTTAACTTAGTGAAATATATATTGACAGAGTTTTGATTATATATGTGGTTGATAAAATCTCTTATGAGTTCAAAAATTCTCAAACTATTACTTAGTTAGAAGCAATCCCGAATATTTGGTTCAAATCTCAAACATAGACTCAAAAAAAGTAAAGTTCTTCGAAATTTCTTCTAATATAGAGTTTAGAATCTGAGAAATTATTATATAATTATTGCGAATCCATTAATTGAAAATATTCTGATCAGAATCATAAAATTTTATAATAGATCTATCGATAAATCCTAAATTATTTTTTTACTATAAGAAACATACTTGTTTCCATAAAGTTGTAGAGACACCATTACTAGATCAAGACTATCTTAATTATGCAAGAAGAAAGGAACGGTTGGATTGTCGAAGACATAACTATTAATTAAGAACTATTTTATTTGTTAAATTATTTATACATAACTATTAATTAAGAACTATTTAAATTGTTAAATTATTTATACATTAACATATAAAGATATCTTCCATTTCATCACTTCTTAATTTAATAAGTTATTAAAATTCAAATTATGAAATTGAAGAAATAATTGAGAGATTTCGTACTAATTCAAATAACTGACTGAGTTTATAATTTTTTAATTTAACATTAGATTATTGCAAAAAAGAAATAATTCTTTAAAAATAGTTTTAACTAGTTTTTAACTAGTATTTTAAGCCCATAATTATGAGCAAAATATCACACATTTATGATTAATTGTATGATATAAATACTCACTATAACACTATATTAATTACTACCTTAACGTGTTAATTTCTATTTTGAGTCAAATGTTCTTTAATTACCTCTAAAAGAAAAAAAAAGTGACCATAAATTAATTAAGAAAGATATCTATGGAAAATAGATAAGATCTTTGTGTATCTCTGAGGTTTACAACGATTAACTTTTAAGATTATGAAAACGATCATCTGTCAAATTTAACCTTATTACATCAATTTAGACCAAACAAAAACACTATAAAATGAAGTTAAATCGTTCATAAGAAAATCAAGCAACAACATATAAAAGTATATAAAGAGAGAATCTAATAATCGTGAAAAGATGGCGGTGGTGTTCGAGAGAAAAAAAAGATATTGATTGTGTTTTTTGTTTTGATGATGAGTATATTGGTGGCGAAGACAGCGGCTCAGTGGATTGATCTGTGGGTTATGGATCCATGTTTGAAACCGGGACCAAAACCTCCTGGTTACCACCAAAATCCTCATGCTCTTCCTGTTGCGGCTAATCGTTACCATCGAGGTTGCTCTAAAGCCGACTGCTGTCATGGTGGTCATGGAAAATGCATTTCCCATCCCCATTATATAATGTCTATCAAATTCGTAATTTTGGGTTATGTGTAAGCAACCTTTTTAATATTACTAAATAAAAAATATCTAGGTTTTTGTTTGTCAAATAACAATTTTTCTCTTGTATTATTATATAATGTTCTATTGTTTATTTACATAATTGTGTCTTCTTTTTAATGTATGAGACATGAATATATTTATCAATAGTGATTGATAATGCAATATTTTTTCAGTAAGTTAATATTTTATGTTTAAGTTAATTAATTAGTTGTTGTCTTTTTATTAGTTAATTTACCCTTATCATTAATCTTGATGAAGTATCTATAAATACTTCTTGGTGTCTCTGATTAATGAGCAAATTAACAAAAATAATCATTTTTCCTCACGATTTTTTAAAATAGGTTTTAATTCATTAAACCCGTTGAAATCAACAGATTCAGTATCATTTAAATTGCTCAAATCAAAGCCATCTTTAGTCAAACTTATTTCATCCCACCTCATTCTTATACTTCTAAAAACCCTGTGGTTCTAAATGGTTATAATTTCAATTGGATTATAAACAGATAAAGGGGATTTTTCGATTTGTTCTTAAAGCCATCGAGCAAACAAGATCTCTGAGTCTGGTAAAAGTATGTTAGGAACGTTATTTTCTTAGTCCAAATAAGAATTATTTTAAATGTAATACCCGGGCCAAGAATTTGGTCCGTGATCAATTTTAACAATTTAAAATTTATAAAAATTTATTTTTAAATTAATTTATTTTAATTTTTGTTAAAATTATGGAAAAAAAATAGGTTAGGGATGAAATTAAAAACAATTTTGGAAAAAATATGTGAAAACTTAGGTTCGGTGGGTATTTTTGAAAGAAAAATTGGAGACAAGTGGTCAGAGTGCAAATAGAAAAAATTGTGTCACGTAGGACCACCCAATCAACAACCCTGATGAACTAGAGTACGCCGCATGGCGAGGTACGGTGACATCGGTGCCACACGGGATACCACACAGGCAATTTGCATGCCCCGCGATTAGACGGTCTAGGATCGATCCCATGCGATCGGACGATCGAGATCAAATCGTGATGGACGATCGAGATCAAATCGCGATGGATAATCTAGATTTATTTTTTCTTTAAACGCGATCGGACAGTCAAGATAAAATTGCGATGGATGACCTAGATTCATTTCCTCCTTATACGCGATCAGACGAACGAGATCGATCGCGATAGATGGTCTAGATCAAAGCAGGATGGATATAAATACCTCACATTACACAGAAACTCAAATCCTAGCCGCGAGCCCCCATCGGAGAAGGAGGTCGACTGTCGCCATACCGGAGCCACCGCTGACTGCCAAAAAAGGTAAAAAAATTTCCTACCCGCTCCGAATTTTATTTTGAGCACCCCCATGGCCAAATCGAAGAAAAAGGGATAGTGAGTGAGTCGAAAAATGCCGGTAAAGCCCAACGGAGCTGCCGTGGTCAAAGTCCTAAAACCCCTCCGATGAGTCCATTCTCGATTCCCATTTCACATGATTTTTTGAATATTATGTTTACCATCCTTTTCTGTCTAGGTTAGCAGAAGAAAGACCCTCAGCCACGATGGAAAACTGATGGAGCCACTGCACCCGGAGGTCTCGCCACCGGTAGATTCGGTTTCTTATGATTTTTCGGCCAACCGAGACCCCTAACATATTTTTCTGTAGGGATACGGCCAAAACTGGCTAGGCCAAGGCGAACTGCTACCATAGGCGGCAGAGCCGGCGCCGGAGCACGGTAGCACCACCATGCCAGAATTCCAAAATTGGCCAGAATGAGTTTTGGACACCGATTTTAGATTTTTAGAGTATTTTTAGGTACGTGACAAGTGTTTTGAATTCCGCAGAAAAAATTTAAAAAATTTAGTACTCGTTAGGAAGCGTAGTAGATAGTACGACGTCTTGAAATACTGACCCGAGTAAGGATCCTTCAACATTTTCTCCGTTATGGCAAATTGAGTTTTAATCATCGATAATTGTGTATTTTTATAAAAAATTAGAGAACCCTAAAAATAATTACAGGTCACTAGTAGAGGCAGAACCGGTTAGTTCACGATCGTTTTGATTTCCTATTTACTTTCCTGTATTACTTATATTTATTTATTATTATACTGTGCGTAATTGAATTGATGGTTTTTAGGATCTTTTTGGTTATTTGGTTATTTAGTTACCCTGTATTATTTGTCGGTATTCCAGTTATTAGTTATTTGGCTATGTTAAACTATATTATTTGTTTAAGTGAACTGTGAGTATAAAATGAGTTATTAATATTGCATGATTGATTGTTATGCTGATGGAACTATGTACGAAAAAGACTTACTGGATACCCAGGAAATGAACCCTACCATGAATGTTATCTCAGTCGAAGGGGGTTGGAAAGTCCCTTACTAGTAAGGTTTGGAAGATATGGCTCACTCTCATACCGGACAAGATATCGAGGTAATGGAATGTTTGGCGCCCATTACCGAACGGAGTATGAGAACGACTGGTTAATTGTTAAATTGGATATTGGGTTTACGAGTAGGAGGACATCCCTATAGACCCCCAAGGGTACCAGTAAGCAGGTAAAAATAAAAAGTGATTGTCTCTTATTATCTTATATGTAAAAATAAAAAATGTATGGATATGAGTCTTTATATGTTATTTTTGAAAAAACTTGTTACGTAAATATAGAATAAATAGTTTTTTTTTTAGCAAATGAATTTACATTAAATTAAGGGCTTAATTGGTTATTTTTCTGATTTTTACCAATCTTCAATTTTTCGTATATGTGATTAGTGTAATATTCTTATTAGGCTAGTGTAGCTCACCCTTTCATTAACTATTTCATATCAAGAGGATCAAGATTCAGATCCCGATCAACAAGAGGGTTGTGAATAGTTCACCACCTGGACTCCCTTCAAAAACTAGTGAAGGTCGTCCTATGATGCTTAGTTATTTATTTTTCGTTTATTTCTTTAATTTCTATTTGTTCGTTTAGAATGGACATTCTCATAGCCCTATTGGACATTCTAAATTATAATGTAAGGAATGTAAACCCTAACTCTATTATTTCGCTTTTGTATTTAATTTATAAATTTATTTCCATTTAAGTTTCGGGCCTTTACATTAAAGACTTCTAGTATCATAAATAAATTAATCTTAAATATAAATATTCAAAGAAGTACCAAATCAAATTAAATCAATTGGAACATTAACATTAATATTATTTACTAACTAAAGGTGACACAATAAATGTTTTCTCCTTCTTCCTTGTTCTTTTTTTGTATGTTGACACAATAAATATTTAATTTTAACAGACAAGAAATGTAATTTTTATTTTAAATTGCTACGCAAAGTTATGTTTTTAGGTTCTTTCATCATTTATAGTGTGCATGCGGTCAGAATTTTAGAGCTCCATTATAACACCACACACTCGATATGAGGCGCAATTCCTACTCATGTTATTTTCATACAATGAGTCCACAAAATATACATATACATAGCTAAAAAATTTATCATACAACCTAGCATCCTATGTGATGTATACAGTAGTTATATATCAAAACATGAGATCAAAATTTAGAGTTTGATAAAATAAAATAAAATTTCTTGAATACGCATTAAATATACATAAACAGGAACTCATTTACATGTTCTATTCATCTCACAGCGGTGCTCTTTTTTCTCCTCTAAAAAATATTAGGGTGAAATTTAATGAGTTTCACCAACTTAATAAGTATTTTAGTTCTTTCAACTCAGATAAGATTTTATATAAAACACACAATATGAGATAAATATAGTAGTAATGTTTCAATGCCAAATTCATTTATTATTTTCACTATTTCACATGTTTCTGATCGAATTTCTAAATTTTCCTCAAATATCATTTATAATCCTCGAATGTATATCCACATACTCTCGAAAGAACACATATATACTCTTGAATATCAATTATAATCTCAAAACATAACCACATATATAGGAAAGATCACATATACACTCGAAATGTCATTTTTAAGGTTTCATCGTGCGATCCCATTGATGTCGTCATCGAGGAGAGGCAAAATAAATTTCTTCATCGCATGGATAGCACGCACACACAAATCTCACAATGGCCACAACAAGTATGTCTACTAGGTGACCTATACTCACAAACACCTATCTACATCTGGATTTGATTTTAAACTCTATTTATGTGAAAGTTCACCATACCCGCTGAACTTCAGCCACATACACACGCTCCTCTCCTCGATTCGTACTAAACGAAAACGGCATTCAGGGTCCGTACTCTAATTACTCGCATCCTCTCATTTTTTATTTCTTATTTATTTTACTCTCATTCTACTTCCTTTGAAATTTTATTTAACTGATCGTTTCACTACCATAATTATTCTTTTTCCTTTTTATTTTTATTTCCTTATATTATTTTATTTTCTTTTTCAACTTTCTACTTAATTAGGAATTTCTTTTAATTTTAAATTAATTTCTCATCACACTCCAAGTATTTCTCAATCTTTAGGTTTGTTTTCTGGTTTCGTCTCCTCATAATTTTCAATAGCTTAGGTTTACTGGTTATAGCTTCAGGCTTTGTTCTTCTCAAAAATCAAGTCAGTATCCGTTTAAATTTTAAAATACACATAAATTAATAAAATACATGCAAATTTAAAAATCCTAATTCAAGTTCAAAATCAAAAATACTTACACTCTATACAACAATCATCCCGAATCTGCTTGAATGTCCTAATTCTCTGTACGCGTAGGACACAATTTAATTAATATAATTTTAAATACTAAATAAAACTAATTTAACCGAAATCATAGGTTTCAATGACAACCCGATGGAATATCCAAAAATATCAAGATTCGTACTTGGGGAAGACCTTTCAGCTTCCCATTCGGGGGATCATATTCCTATACTCGAGGAAGAGTCTTTTAGCTTTTCGAACGATGAATTGGATTCCCGAATGGGTGAATATGGTCTTCATTCCTAACGAAGGCCCCTCGGCTTCCACTAATGGACCAGTTTCCCACTCCCGAGGAAAGCTCTTCAGTTCCCACGCGGGTGGGTGTCCCGGTCGAGCTCATGCAGCTAGCCTGACACCAACCATCGCTCCCCCGTCGCTCAACAACTACCAAAAACACACAAAAAAGCTTTAGCTTTTCGGTGTGGGGTGATTTGGCCTCGGTCTGGCTCCTAGTAGTTTCCTCTCGGCCACCCTGCAACTCCCTTGCTTGCTTACGATTAGAATGATGATTTTCACGCTTAAAAAATCGATTAGTGTAAAATAGAAAGAAATTGAAAGGAAATTAGAGGAAAAAAAGACGAAAAAATAACCCTTTTTACCTTGCTCGCATCAGTTTCTGCCGTTGCACAGTGCCTCGAGTCATTTCCTCTTTCTTCTTCTTTCTTTTGGCTCGTCTTCCACCACTCACCTGACTCCGCCTCTTTTTTTTTTTCCTTTTTTTCCCTTGTGGCTGTTGTTCTCGGTTCTCCCTTCCCTCTCATGCTTGGCCACTTTTTTTTATCCTTCCTCTTCTTTTTCTCCAGCCTCCCCATTCTTTTCCTCTCATTCTTTCTTCCTCTCAGCTTCCCCTGTGCGATAATCTCCTACCTTCCCTCTCATCCGATCGAGTTCTCTTTCTCTCCTCCTCCCTCTGTAGCGCCCGGGAAATTGAAAAAGGAAAAAAAAAAAGGGGGGGCCACGTCAGCAGCCACGTCAGCAGACCCAGTCAGCAGTCCCGGCCAACCAGGACCTGCCACGTGGCAAAACCACGTCGATCGGGGACGGGCCACGTTGGCAATCCGCGTACGCGCGATCGGACGGCCCAGATAAAATCGCACGGACGGCCCAGATTTAATCAAAAAACGGACGGCCAATATTAAAACAAAATGGACGGCTGAGATCAAAAGGCAAAAAGGTATACCTCCGATGAGGCCATTCCCGGCCTCCGTTTAATGCAATTTTTATATCACCGTGATCACCATTCTTTTCTCTACAGGTTGATCGGAGCCGAATCACCAAAACACGAACTTCACCGGAGAGCCGCCGCACCCGAGAGCACCGCCGCCGGTAAGCTTTGGTTTTCTGTAATTTTTTGGCCCCCCGAGGGCCCTAGGATTGTTTTATCGCAAGGATCGATGCAAGTATGGCCGAATTTGGCCGAAAACGGCCAAACCGAGGCGAATCGCCGCTGTTTGCGGCAGTGCCGTCGCCAGAGCACGGCGGAGCCGCTGTTTGCGGCGGCGCCGTCGCCGGAGCACGGCGGAGCCGCCGTGCCGGAATTGCGATATTGGCCGAAAGGGGCCCGGGGCCTAATTTGGGATTTTTTGAAACACGTGCAGGTACCAGTAGTGCGTTTCAGTTCCCCGGGAAAAATTCAGAGAAAATTAGGGACAGCTCGTAGGCGCACTGTGAAGCCGTGTTCGAACCCCGAAACGAGTAAGGACCCCTCACCCTATTTCCTATCACGGTATTAAAGTTCAATAAATGATAAAACGATATTTCATGAATCAACGAATGTGTGAAATTGCTTAAGGTCGCTAATGGAGCCCGAGTCTAGTGTGTTTGTCGGTTAACTGTTATTTGACCTGTTTTACAGTTTTAAATGCAGTATGAGGTTTGATGTTTTCATTTTATAGTTTCGTGTGCATATTTTACTGTTTTACTGATTATGGATTGAATGACTGGGATATTGATGCTGTATGTTGTCTGTTTGGCATAAATTACCGTTTTCCTTGTTTGTATGTGGATTGATGATGCTAACTGAGGGAAAAGAGAATGAAAGATTATGTAAATGGGTAATTGTATAATGTGGTCAGCCTGACTAGATATCCTGGGAGATGGTGGACGGACCGAGTCCGTAGGGAACCCTACCGGGATCGTGGTCTCCCATACCGGACGGGGTATGGAGATCTTATGTGTTTTGGCGCCCATACCGGACGGGGTATGGGGACGGCCCATTTCACCCTCATACCGGACGGGGTAATGAGGTTTATAGTTTTGGCGCCCATACCGGACGGGGTATGGGGACGACCCTGGAATTTGATTTCAAGTGTTAAGGGTTAACGGGTAGCGGGACCCCTATGGATCCCCATGGATACTAGTGGGCTGGTAAATGAGGAAAATATGTTGTGCAACGATTGAATTACAGAAGGCTTAATAAGTATTATGTTATACAGTTCATATATGATTTCATGATGATGATAATGTTATTGCTTTCGTATACTGTTTTATGGATTTCACCGAGGTAAGTGGATGGTGAAGGATTTATTATTGATAAAAGAATTTGTTGTAAATTATGCTCCATTGGTCTTTTTGTGTTTTCTACCCACCTTTACCTCCGTGACGGTGAGATATCGTGATGTCTTTACTGGGCTAGTGTAGCTCATCCCTTATTTAATCATTTCAGATCAGGAAGACATCGTTCCCGAGCCGGTTCAGCAGGAGGACGACGAAGGGGACGCCTAAAGACTCCATAGTCATATTCGTAGCTTTTACTTTCAAGTTTCTCCTTTAGGTAGTTTGATCTTTTATATTTTGTGAGCACGTTTTTGGTTTTAGTGTAAGGGATGTTAATCGAATTTTTGACTTCGCTTCCGCATTTGATATTTTTAATACATTTCATTTTAAATTTCCGGGGCCGTTACACCATCTTTTTTGGCTATTCACCCAAATGAAGAAAAACCCTAAACGTTTCATTTTTATACATGTCCTCCCTAACCGTTGGATCTCGCTAGCTCGATCTGGACTGTCCATTCTCCATTAAATCTCAGCCATTTGATATTCTCAGATGATTCGATCAGGACTGTCCGTTTTTTTATTTCTTCCCCCCCCCCCCCTTTCACTTCTATTTATTTGTATTTTTACCTACAATACTTAGACCCGAAATTTGGTCAGGGATTAATTTTATTGTTCTAAAATATATAAAAATCTATATTTGAAATTAATAAATTTTAATTTAATGTAGAATTATAAAAAATAAGTTGTGGATGAAATTTAAAACAATTTTGGGAAAGAGGGGTGAAAATTTGGGTTCGTAAGGTGTTTTTGAAAAGAAGCGATTTCGTGCGCGTAGACAGTCTAGATCTGTTTTCCCCTTAGGCGCGATCGGACGGTCAAAATCAAACGCGATGAACAGTTCAAATTTGTTTCCTTCTTAAGTGCGATCGAACGGTCGAGATTAAACGTGATAAACGATTCAGATTAACACGAGATATGTATAAATATTTTGTAACACGCCAAACTTGAACCCTAGTCGCTAGCCTCCCGTCGAAGAAGAAGAACCAGTCACTGAAAAAGGAAACCGACCGCCACTGCACCAGAGTCACCTCCGATCGTAAAAAAAATTGTAAAAAATCTCTTACTCGCTCGAAATCTGATTCTGAGCACCTCTTTGGCTATATCAGAGCAAAACGAATTACAGATGAGTCGAAAACTGCAGGTAAAGCTCGACGGAGCTGTCATAGGTAAAACTTATAACCTCCTTCAATGAGCCCCTTTCCATTTTCTGTTTCGTACGATTTTTCTACTGTTATATTCACCATTCTATTTTCTATAGGTTGACTATGGAAAAAAAACCAAGCCGCGAAGGTGAGCCGGCGAAATCGCCGCACCCGAAAATTCCACCATTGGTAAGTTTTAATTTTTTTATTTTTTCAGTCAACTGAACCCCCTAACATGTTTTTTTTGCAGAAATATGTATAAAGGTGGCCAAAACCAACCGAAATCGGCCGAAAATGACCAAGCCGAGAAAAACCACCATTGCGAGCAACGGTGCCATCGTCGAAGCATCATGGTGCCATCGTTGAAACACGGCAATGCCGCTGTGTCGGAACCCAAAATTTGCCAAAAATGATTTTTAACACTTATTTTAGATTTTTCGAGTATTTTTTGGTACGTGAAGCATGTTTAATCTCCACAATTAAATTCAAAAAATTCGGAGACTGCCAGTAAGCGCAGTAAAGAGTTTGTTGTTTTGAACAAAAATTCAGGTGAGAGTTCGGTGTTTTGAACAAATATTCGGGTAAGAATCCCTTATTCTATTCCCTATTACAGAATTGAAGTTTAATAATAAAAAGTATTATATTTTGTGAAATCTAGAAAAAAAATTTGATAATAATTACAAGTCACTAATGGAGCTGAAATTGGTTAGTTATTTATTTGTCATGTTTAACTGATTATTTGATTTTATAGCTTTAAATACATGAAAATATATTAGAATTGTTAAATGATATTGTTGTGCTTCCTTGATGTATATATTGCTTGTCTTGCATGATTTACAGTTGATTTGTGAAACTTGAAATTAATATGCAACAGAAAATTGTTTGGTTTTGTGAATTAACGAATGGTTGGCTTACTAGATATCCTGAGAGATGGTGGACAGACTGGGTACATAGGGAACCCTACTGTGAACGTTACCTTATACTGGACGGGTATCGAGAAATGATATTTTTGGCACTCATACCAGATGGGGTATGGGGACGACCTAATTCACCCTCAAACTAGACAGGATATCGAGGGATGGTATTTTTGGCGCTCATAACGGATGAGTATAGAGACGGTCGATTAGTTGACAAGTTTAGATATTAGGTTCATGCGTAGTGGGACATCGCTATGGACCTCCAGAGATACCAATAAGCAGATAAAAAAGAAAGTTGTTGTTCTTTCTCACTTGAATATGAAATCATAATGTTATTTGAGTTATTGTCTCTATAGGTTGATTTTGAAAATCCCGCAATGGTAAGTATGCAATAAATAATTTTCATTACAATAAATGAATTTACTTAAATTAAGAGCTCTATTTGTTGTTTTTATTATTTTTACCAACCTTCAGTTTTTATATCGGTGAGTAGTGTGATATTCTTATTGGGCTAGTTTAGCTCATCCCCACCCCTATTAACCATTTTATATCAAGAAAATCAGGATCCAGATCCTGATCAGTAAAAGGGCTGTGAGTAGGTGGCCCCTCGGATCTTATCAAGAGCTAGTGGAGGTTAACCTCCTTATAATATTTATTTATTATTTTCATATGTTATTATATTTTTTTATGAACCGTTGTGAAATGAACATTTTTGTAGCCCTATTGGGTATGCTAATTTATGTATAAGGAATGTAACTCTAACGTTATTATACACTTCCGCATTTAATTTATGACGTTATTTCTTTTTAAGTTCTGAGTCTCTACAGTTGGTATTAGAGTTGTATTCTTCGAAATCATTCATTACACATAGGCCTAAGGAAACACCAAAAATGAATTATTGCTCAACCATTCCTTGTGAAATGTTGGTACATATAGATGAGGAGAGAAGGACCCCCACTAAACCGAGCAGCCCGGGACAGTTCATTTCGAGAGGATGTTGACCGACTATTTGAAATGCTAGAGAGACTCATCGCTGCCCAACAGACTCGGGAGAAAAGGATGAAGCCACCTGACCCTCCCTCACTGCCACAGTTTGAGCCACCTTGCAGCAGGAGGATCCTGAGCCACTCCGGTACAACCATGCTCCTCCACAGTACTATTCGGCACCATCACAGTATAGTTCGATGCCCCCATCGCATCACCAACACCACCATAATACAATCATGTGCCTCCACCGTATCATCCAGTACCACCATATGGTCATCTGGTCCCTCTCCAGCACAATTCAGTCCCTCTTCCACGAGACCTAGTTCCACCTATGATGGACCCAGGCTACATTGAGAGGTATAAAAGACTAAACACATATACTTTTGTAGGGGCATCCTCTTTTGAAGAGGCTGAATACTGATTAGCGGAGACAGAGAATATTTTCACGATTCTTGGAGTGGTCCCTGAACAGAGAGTTATACTTACCACTTACATGCTGGTGGGAGAGGCAAGTCGCTGGTTATAGCTCAAGCAAGCCACCCTTCCCGTTTCAGTCACTTGGGAACAGTTCCTAATGGCTTTTAATGCAGAGTACCTCCCAGAGAACCTCCGAAATTTGAAAGAAATAGAGTTTGCACACCTAGTCTAGGGTGATATGACTGTGTTAGAATATGCCCGAAAGTCCTACAATTAGGTCGGTATTCCCCTGAGAGCATGATGAATGAAGGCATAAAGGCAAAAAAGTTCGAATGGGGCCTCCGTCCTGAGATTATATAGTAGTTGTATGTGTTCGAGCTTAATACTTACTCAGCCGTTCTAGCCAAGGTACAGTTAGTGGAGAGGAACCTTCGCATTTTTTCTCCAGCAGTGGGGAATATAAGGCCTCTGGTTTCACACTGCAGACCAGCACCCACTGCACCTGTTCAACAGAACGAAAGACCTAGGCCAATGACTCAGACTCCTCCTCAGATTCTGGTAACAAGATGCGGTAGGACTTGCCAGCACTATGACAAGGATCATAGGGACCGACCCTGTTATCACTTCACCAATACTTATCGTTTATGTGGGAGTGCCCAACACTACGCGAGAGAGTGCTTGAGAAATTAAACCTCCTATCCAGAGTAGAGCTTACAACCTCACTCAGTAAGATACAAAAGTCAACACAGACGTGATACATAGTACGTACACTATCTGTAATATTATTGCATATGTTTTGATTGATACTGGTACCTTACATTCATTTGTCTCATATGTTTTATACCAAACTTGAATGTATTACCTAAAAAACTTGATTCTGTGTTGTTTGTGTTTATTCCTGGGAGTAGAACACTACTATAGGAGGTTATATACAAAGCTTGTATTATAGATATAGTAAATAGAAAATTGAGTGTGGACCTAATAGAGATTGACCCGAAAAAATTTGATGTAATCCTAAGAATGGACTAGCTAGCGGCATGTCACGCCAATGTAGATTATTTTCACAAAAAAACTTGTATTCAACCCTAATAATGAAGAAACATTTACAAATTAATAAAATTTTTAAACATTATTTTTTCATGGAAATTTTCCTAATACAAAGTAATTTAACTCAGCTATTTTTTCTAACTAGGTAAACCTATGAAAAAAAAATTGCATTTAAGAAATTCTGGTAGCTCGAGACTTCTCGGATGTGCTTTCTTATGAATTACCCGGACTGCCAGTGGACAGAGAAGTTAAATTCACCATAAATCTTCAGTCAGGCACCCACCCTATCTCGGTCGCCCCTTACCGCATGAGCCATGTTGAGATGGAAGAGCTGAGAAAATAGATCAATGAATTACAGGATAGTGGGTTCATCTGACATAGTGTGTCCCCTTAGGGTACTGGAGTCACATTTGTAAGGAAAATGGATGGGATGTAAAGGTTATGTATTGACTACAGGAGACTGAACAGGGTCACGATCAAGAACAAGTACCCCTCCCCAGGATCCATGATATTTTTTATCAATTGTAGGGTGCCTAGGTGTTCTCTAAAATAGACATTTGTTCAGGTTACTATCAAGTAAAGATCAAAATAGAGGACATTATTAAAATAGTTTTTCGAACCAAGTACGAACACTATGAGTTCCTGGTCATGCCATTTGGACTAACCAATGCACCAGCCATCTTTATGGATTTGATAAACAGAATTTTCATATAATTCCTGGATCAGTTCGTCATTATATTTATTAATGATATCCTAGTCTATTCAAAAATCAAAGAGGAACACGCTCTTCATCTTACTCAGGTTTTACAGGTTCTAAAAGAAAAGAAGTTGTATACAAAGTTGAGTAAGTGTGGGTTCTGCCTCGAGTAGACTACCTTCCTATGGCACATCATATCAAGGGATGGAGTGTCAGTGAACCCGAAAAAAGTTGAGGTAGTACTTGGTTGGGAGAAATTGACATCGATCAAGGAGATTCGTAACTTCTGGGAATGGCAGGTTATTACCGCAGATTTGTAAAAAGATTTTCTAGCCTAACTACTCCTTTGACCCAACTTACAAAAAAGAACATCAAGTTTAAGTGGAACGAGGACTGTAAAATGAGCTTTTCATAACTAAAGAATCGATTGACTACAGCATCTGTGTTGGCCTTGCTGAGTGGGACAAGTAGATACACAGTTTATAGTGATGCCTCATACCTGGAGTTGTGTTGTGTTTTGATGCAGTATGGGAAGGTCATAGCCTATGGGTCCAAAACAGTTGAAGAGTCATGAGAAAAACTACCCCATCAATGACTTAGAACTTGTCGCGATTATCCACTCCCTGAAAACTTGGCGTCATTACTTGTATGAGGAAATTTTTCATATCTATACCAACTATAAGAGTTTGAAACACATATTCACTCAAAAAGATCTCAACATACATCAAGATGATGGATAGAACTCCTCAATGACTACAATTACAACATTTTGTATCACCCGGGCAATGGCAATGTGGTAATCGACGCATTCAGCAGAAAAAATACAGGTATGTTAGCTCACTTAATGGTTTCATAATGCAAGGTAATAGGGGCCGCACAATATATACGACTTCAGGACCTGAAGAGAGTTACATGTTTGGGCCACCTAACTGTTCAACCTGAGTTGATCCAGAAAATAAAGAAAGCGCAATTCACCGATTCTACCCTAGTAGCTCTTAGGAAAGATGCAGAATAAGGGATAAGTTCAGAATTTTGAGACTCTATCGATGGGTTACTCAGATTTTAGAACATGGTGTGTGTTTCATGTAACAGTGAGCTGAAAAAAGATATCATGACAAAGGCTCATAGCTCAAAATTTGACATGCATCCCAGAAGCACTAAAATAAATCAAAGTATGCGACTCCGATTTTAGTAGAACGGGATAAAAAGAGAGGTAACTGACTTTATTTCTAAGTGTCTAGTGTTTCACTATGTCAAGTTAGAGCATCAACGCTCAGACGGCCTACTTCAGCCATTACCGATTCTGGAGTGGAAGTGGGAACACATCACGATGGATTTCGTGACATGATTGCCTAGGGCACGCTCAGGATATGATGTTATTTTGGTAATTATTGACCGACTCGCCAAGTCTTCTCACTTCTTAGCCATCAAGATTACCAACCCCTTGGATAAACTAGCAAGAATGTATATCCGGGAGATAGTCAGGTTACATAGAGTGTCGATGACAGTAGTATTCGACAGGGACCCCATGTTCACTTCTCAGTTCTAATCTAATTTTAGACAAGTCATGGGAACGAAACTGTCTCTTAGTACCGTATTCTACCCTCAGACCGATGGATAATCAAAAAGAACGATCCGCACACTGGAGGATATGCTCTGAGCTTGTGTTCTTGACTTCGAGGGTTATTGGGATGATCATTTACCTTTAATAGAGTTCGTTTATAACAAAAGATAGCAAGCGAGTATCGGCATGACTCCGTCTAAGACGTTATATAACTGCTCATGCAGATCACCAATCTGTTGAAAAGAGGTGGGTGATAGAAATTGTTCAATCCAGATCTTGTGGAGAAGACTACAACCAAAATAGTTAATATCAGGAAAAATATCCAGATGGCTCAGAGCAAGCAGAAGAGTTATGCAAATACTTAGAGAAGAGATTTAAAATTTGAGAAAGGTGATCGAGTGTTCCTCAAGTTCACCCTTTTCAAGGGAATCAGTAGGTTTGACAAGAGGAAAAAATTAAATTCCCATTTTATTGGGCCATTTGATATCTTAAATAAAATTAGTACCGCCGCCTACATACTGGCACTACCTCCAGAACTGTCCAGAGTCTAAAATATGTTTCATGTGTCCATGCTATACAAGTACAACTCGGACCCCTCTCACATCTTGGGCCACGAGCTCCTTTTACTCCAGGAGGATCTGTCTTATGAGGAGGTACCGGTGGATATTGTAGACCGAAAGAGCAGAGTACTCCGCAGCGAGAAAATTTCCTTTGTTAAAGTCCTATGGCAGAATCACACACACACAGAGGCCACATGAGAGCTAAAATTAGACTTTAAAGCCTAGTATCCTTAACTGTTTAATTTAGTGAAAGGGTGACAAATTTGAGGGACCAAATTTTTTTTAAAGGAGGGAGAGAGTTGTAATACCCGAGCCCAGAATTTGGTTTGGGATTAATTTTAACATTCTAAAATATATAAAAATCTATTTTTAAAATTAATAAATTTTAATTTAATATAGAATTATGGAAAAAAAAATAGTTTATGGCTAAAATTGAAAATAATTTTGGAAAAAAAGAGTAAAAATTTGGGTTCGGATGGTGTTTTTGAAAGAAAAATCAGAAAATGTGGGTCAGAGTACAAATAAGAAAAATTTAGCCACGTAAGACCACCCAGTCAGTAGTCTCGACGAATCGAAACGCGCTGCGTGGCAAGATATGCTGACTTGGTGCCACGGGGGAGGCCACGCTGGCGATCTGCGTGCCCCGCAATCTGACGACACAGAAGCAATCCCACGCCCGTGGACATTCCAAATCTGTTTCCCTTTAGGTGCGATCGGATGGTCGAGATCAAACGCGATGAACGGTCCAGATTCATTTTCTCCTTAAGCGCGATTGAATGATCGAGATTAAATGCGATGAATAGCTCAGATTAACGCAAGATGGGTATAAATATTTCGCATCACACCGAACCCGAACCCTAGCCACCAGCCTCCCGCTAGAGAAGAAGAACCAGTTGCCGGAGAAGGGAGCCGACCGTCAACTGCTATTGCACCGGACGCACCTTTGATCGCCAAAAAAGGTAAAAAAAAACTCTCCTACCCGCTTGAAATTTGATTCCAAGCACTCCTGTGGCTATATCGGAGAAAAACAAATGGCAGGTGAGCCAAAAACTGCGAGCAAAGCCCGACGAAGCCGCCGCAGGTAAAACACACAACCTCCTCTGATGAGCCCATTTCTGTTTCTTATTTCGTGCAATATTTTCACCGTTATGTTCACTATTCTATTTTCTATAGGTTGATCGAAGAAAATGGTCCAGCCGTGAAGGTGAGCCGGCGAAGCTTTGTACCCGAAAAATTCCACCATTGGTGGGTTTCCGTTTTCTAATTTTTTTGGCCAACCGAAGCCCCCTAATACATTTTTTGGCAGGAATATGTATAAAAGCGGCCAAAACTGGCTGAAAACGGTCAAGCCAAGGCAAACTGCCATCGCGGGCAGCGGTGACGTCGCCGAAGCACGATGGTGCACCCATGCCGGAACTCTGAAATTGGCCGAAAAAGATTTTTAACTCCAATTTTAAATTTTTTGGATATTTTTAAGTATGTAAAGCGTGTTTAATATCCGCATAAAAATTCAGAAAATTCGAGGACCGCTAGTAGGTGCAGTAGAAAGTTCCATATTTCACATACCGATTGAGTAAGAATCTCTCACCCTATTCCCTGTTACAGAATTGAAGTTTAATAATAAAAAAAATTATATTTTGTGAAATTTAGAAAAAATTCTTAAGAATAATTACAGGTCACTAATAGAGCTGGAACTAGTTAGTTGTTTATTTGTTTTGTTTAACTGATTATTTAATTTTATAGCTTTAAATACGTGAAAATATATTAAAATAGTAAAATAATTCAGTTGTGCTTCCTTGATGTATATATTGTTTGTCTTGTGTGATTTACGGTTGATTTGTGAAATTTGAAATTAACATGCAGACGAGAAATTGTTTGGCTATATGAATTAACAATGATTGTCTAACTGGATATCTTGAGAGATGGTGAACGGACTGGGTACATAGGGAATCCTACTATTAATGTTACCTCATACCGGACGGGTTATCGAGAGATGATATTTTTGGCGCTAACACCGGGCGGGATATAGAGACGGATCGATTCATTCTCATACCAGATAGGGTATCGAGGAATAGTATTATTGGCGCTCATACTGGACGGAGTATGAGGACGACCGGTTAGTTGACAAGTTTAGATATTAGGTTTACGCGTAGTGGAATATCGTTATAGACCCCTAGAAATACCAGTAAGCAGATAAAAATGAAAGTTGTTGTTCTTGCTCACTTGAATATAAAATCATAATGTTATTTGAGTTATTTTCTCATAGGTTGATTTTGAAAATCTCGTAACAGTAAGTATGCAATAAATAGTTTTTATTATAATAAATGAATTTACTTAAATTAAGAGCTTCATTTATTATTTTTATAATTTTTACCAACCTCCAGTTTCTGTATCGATAAATAATGTGATATTATTATTGGGTTAGTATAGCTTACTCCCTCTCCTATTAACCATTTCAGATCAAGAAGATCAAAATTCAGATCTTGATCAACATAAGGGCTATGAGTAGCTGTCCTTCCGGATCCGATTAAGAGCTAGTAGAGGTTAATTTACCTACAACATTTATTTACAATTTTAATATATTATTATTTTTTTTTATGAACCGCTGTGAAAAGAACATTTCGATAGCCCTATTAGGTATGCTAATTTATGTGTAAGGAATGTAAACCCTAACATTATTATACACTTCCGTATTTAATTTATGATCTTGTTTCTTTTTAAGTTTCGAATCTTTACATTACCCCATTTTTCTTATTTATTTTTATTTAAGTCCTTTAATTAAAATAAACCCCCCAAAATTCTTAAAACTCTTTCATTTAAATCTAAATTCTAATTTTTAGTTATTTTTCACATTTTCTTTTATTTATTTAGGGGTGTACATATATATGTGGGTTCGGGTTGTTACATGCTAACTATGCTATCATGCATGAAAATGTCACGTGCTTCCATCAATTTTATCTTTTGCTTTTCTACCTCTTATTTTACTTTCTGGTCTGAGATTTTTAACAAGTTTTATTTTTTCTTTGTTCCGATTATTTTCATCTAAATTATTTAAAAATTCTATTACATACGAATACATGTAGATTCGAAATGTATCAAAGATTATTTCACTACTGAAAAACGTATATTTTATTTTTTATTTTCTATAAATACTTTAAAACTAATTGTAAATATAAATTTCTTATCTAAAGATAAATACATAAAAATTAATTCTAACACTGATTAAAAAAAACAATTTTCATTAATTACTCAATAATGGGTATCTATTGATATATTGTGAAAGTTAATCATGGAGTAAATTAATCAACAACTAATTAATAACTAATTAACTCATTAATAGAAAAGAACTAATTAATTAATTGATTAACTAATTAACTAATAACTTCACAAAAATAATTAATTTGTATATTTCAATGAATTAGTACAAGCTATATTTTTATTTTTTATTTTTGCAAGAAAAATCTTCATTTAGATATCCATTTTTAGAATGCATTAATCCAATTTTGGAAAAGTCCCTAATTTTAGTACATAACTGATGGAATGGTTTAATCAAGAACTATTATAATTGTCAAATTATTTATACACGAACATGTATGTAATACAAAGGAAGCTTCCATTTCAGTAATTCTTAATTTTCTAAGTCACTAAAATTCGAATTATGAAATTGAAGAATTATATATTATTTAAGGTGAATATTAACTTGCAGTGGGTGGCTGTCTCTCCAAAATTTCCGTTTATCTTTAAAAATCATTTTCTTAAATACAAACGATTGGATGAGTTTATAAATTATGACAACCATTAATTTTAAAGATTAAGAAAATTTATTTACTAAATCTAAATTGTTTCCGTGAATTCAGACAAAACAGAATTACTTATATTAGATATAAAATGAACCGAAATCGTTTGTAAGAAAATCAAACAACAACAATTAGAGATATACAGAGAGAGAGAGAGAGCCTAATAATTGTGGGCAGATGGCGGTGGTGTCCGATAAAAACCGAACATTGATTATGTTGTTTGTTTTGACGATGAGCACGTTGTTGGTGGCGGCGTCAGCCAAATGGATCGATCCGGGGGTTATGGATCCATGTTTGAGACCAGGACCAAAACCTCCTGGTTGCCACCAAGATCCTCATGCTCCTCCTGTTGCGGCTAACCCTTACCATCGGGGTTGCTCCAAAATCCACCGCTGCCGTGGTGGTCATGGAAAAAGCATTTCCCATCCCCATTAAATAATATTTATCAAATTCTTAATTTTGGGTTCTCTATCAGTAACTATATGCTTTTAGTAATTACAATTTGAATTTAACTGAATGAAGAATTTCTTTTGTTGTTCTTTGCCAAATAACAACTTTTCTTTCCATCACCTTTCTTGCGTTGTTATATAATATCCTACTATTTATTTACACAATTGTGTCTATTTTTACCGTCAGTTGTATTACTTTCCTACAATCTAATACATGAAGAAGAACGTACTTGCAAATGATTAATACTGGAGGTGTAAATTGATTAATTAGTTGTGTTTTTGTTAATTAATTTTATCTTATCACTGATTTGATAATGTATTTATAATTACTTGTTGTGTCTAATTAATGAGTAAATTAACGAGAATAATCATTTTTTTTCTCATAGCCCTTTTAAATAGGTTTTAATTCACAAAACATGTTGAAATTAATAGATTAAATATGGCTTAAATTGCTCAAATCAAAACCGAGAGCTCTATCTTTTACTGGGTTTCTTAGAAGATCTATCTTTCATTTATTTGCAACTTGCATCATAACCTAGTGATGCGGAACCCCAAGACCCTTGCTTGAACTTTAGAACTTTTCAATCGGTTTAGAATAGAATTTAGATCACAAGTAAAAAAGAATCAAATTTGTTCAATCATCCAAATAGTAGAAGTTAAATAGAACCCAAAAAAGATAAATGATATCCCTTAACCCAATCCAAACAAGCACTAAGAACAATTGAAATAAGAAATCAAAATTGAAATACAAGTGATAACAATTGTATTCCAAATTGAAAAGAAAGCCAAAACACTCTCAACTCAATTCTAAAATATTTGATTACAACTCCTGATGTCCACAAAGAAGAGTTCTTTTGGTATTTATAGACAAAGAAATCAATGATAAGTTATAATACAATAACTACAATTGTAACTCCCACAATAACTAAGTTAATTATGTGATAATTATAATTGTAACTCCAACAATAACTAGGCTAATTATAGGCATGTAATTATTATGTAACTCTTTGTAACTCCAATCTTCTTAACCAACACCACTAATTGTTTGTGGCACCATATAATTATGGGCTCATTCTTGTAATAACACCAAGATAAGACTTAAGCCCAAAATGAGTTACACTTGACTATATGAGCTTAATTAACTCAAACTAAAATAAAATAATTCAAAATACTTAAAATAACTCAACTAATCTAGCCCATACACAAAGCTTATTCACCCATTACTAATAAGATTCAAACAAGCCCAAATCATTTAAACCCAATTAAAGTTACAAATTTGAGTTGTTCAAAAAGCTCATATTTGAACTTTTCACAATTGGTCAGTCTATCATCCATATGTTTTTGAGTGAAAACTTGGAGCAACTCTTTAAGCTTCTTTGCCTTTGATCTTGTTACTGCTCCGCTAAAACTTTCCAGGTTTGGAACTTTATTTGTGTTTACATCATTTGAAATTTGTTCCAAGTTACTTTTTGATGCTCTTTGAGTATCTTGAGTGTTTTTAGCCTTGTTTGTATCACTTAGTTAATAGTGTCGATAGCCATAAGGCATGTTCCTTCTCGAATTCTTATTTTTACTAGGCTTTTAAAAACTTTATTTATGAAAGCCACTTCCGTATATGGTTCGATTAGCTTTAAAGTAGAATTAGGATTATTAGCTCATTATCATTCCTCTTGGAAAACTAGAGAGAAAATTTTATTAATGGGAGGAAGCTGATCAATAAAGAAGATTTACCCTCTCATATGAGAGAAACTATCATTTAATCTCATGAGAAAAGATAAAACATACTCTCTTTAGAAATATTTATTCAGTTCACTAATTCCTCCATACATGCATTTTCCATAAATATAGACAGTTTGAAAATTATTTATTTTTTTCCAAAAAGCTTTTAACTTAGTAAAATATATATTGACAGAGTTTTGATTATATATGAGGTTGATAAAATCTCTTCTGAGTTCAAAAATTCTCAAACTATTACTTAGTTAGAAGCAGTCATAAATATTTGGTTCAAATCTCAAACATAAACTCAAAAAAAGTAAAGTTCTTTGAAATTTCTTCTAATATAGACTTTAGAATCTAAGAAATTATTATATAGTTGTTGCGAATCCATTAATTTAAAATATTTTGATCAGAACCATAAAATTTTATAATAGATTTATCGATAAATCCTAACTTATTTTTTTGTGAGAGAGTGATTACCATCACTTTAATGTAAGAAACATACTTGTTTCCATAAAGTTGTAGAGACACCAGAACTAGATCAAGACTATCTGAATTATGCAAGAAGAAAGGAATGGTTGGACCGTCGAAGACATAATGATTAATTAATGACTATTTTAATTGTTAAATTATTTATACATTAACGTATAAAAATATTTTATATTTTACCAATTCTTAATTTAATAAGTTATTAAAATTCAAATTATGAAATTGAAGAAATAACTTACAGAGTACGTACTAATTCAAATGACTGGCTGAGTTTATAATTTTTTAATTTAACATTAAATTATTGCAAAAAAGAAATAATTCTTTAAAAATAGTTTTAACTAATTTTTAACTAGTATTTTAAGCCCATAATTATGAAAAAAATATCATACATTTATGATTAATTGTATGATATAAATACTTATTATAACACTATATTAATTACTATCTTAACGTATCAATTTCTATTTTGAGTCAAAGGTTCTTTAATTACCTCTAAAAGAAAAAAAAAAGTGACCATAAATTAATTAAGAAAGATATCCGTGGAAAATGGATAAGATCTTCTTATATTCCTGAGGATTAGAACAATTAATTTTTAAGAATATGAAAATGATTATCTGTCAAATTTAACCTTATTTACTTCAATTTGGACCAAACAAAAAAACTATAAAATGAAGTTAAATCATTCATAAGAAAATCAAGCAACAGTAAGTAAAAAGCTTACAAAGAGAGAATCTAATAATCATGAAAAGATAGCGGTGGTGTTCGAGAGAAAAAAAAAAGATATTGATTGTGTTGTTTGTTTTGATGATGAGCATGTTGGTGGTGACGACAATGGCTCGGTGGATTGATCTGCGGGTTATGGATCCATGTCTGAAACCGGGATCAAAACCTGCTGGTTGCCACCAAGATCCTCATGCTCTTCCTGTTGCGATTAATCGTTACCATCAAGGTTGCTCTAAAGTCGACCGCTATTGTGGTAGTCATGGAAAACACATTTCTCATCCCCATTATATAATATCTATCAAATTCGTAATTTTGGGTTATGTGTCAACAACCTCTTTAATATTATTAAATAAAGAATATCTAGTGTTTTTATTTGTCAAATAATAATTTTTCTCTCATATTATTATATAATGTCCTATTATTTATTTACATAATTGTGCCTTTTTTTAAATGTACGAGACATAAATATATTTATCAATGGTGATTGATAATGCAATATTTTTTCAGTAAGTTAATATTAGATGTGCAAGTTAATTAATTAGTTGTTGCCTTTTTATTAGTTAATTTACCCTTATCATTAATCTTGATGAAGTATCTATAACTACTTCTTGGTGTGTCTGATTAATGAGAAAATTAACGAAAATAATCATTTTTACTCACGATCTTTTTAAATAGGTTTTAATTCATTAAAACCGTTGAAATCAACATGTTTAATATCATTTAAATTGCTCAAATCAAACCCATCTTTGATCAAACTATATTTTATCTCACCTCATTTGTATACTTCTAAAAACCCTATCGTTCTAAATGGTTAATATTTTAATTGGATTATAAACGTATAAACGGAATTTTCCAATTTGTTCTTAAAGCCATCGACCAAACAAGATCTCTGAGTCAGTAAAAGTATATTAGGAACGTTATCTTCTTAGTCCAAATAAGAATTATTTTAAAAACTTCTAGTACCATAATTAAATTAATCTTAAATATAAATATTCAAAGAAATACCAAATCAAACTAAATCAAGTGGGACATTAACATTAATGTTATTTACTTCAACTAAAGTTGACACAATAAGTGAACAAAGTTTCTGAATCCTCCTTTCTTCTTGTCCTTCATCTAAATGCTTTCTCCTTCTTCCTTGTTCTTTTTTTTTTATGTTGACACAGTAAATATTTAATTTTAACAGACAAGAGATGTAATTTTTATTTTAAATTGCTGCACATAGTTACGTTTTTAGGTTCTTTCATCATTTATAGTGTGCATGCGGTCAGAACTTCAGAACTCCATCGTAACACCCTACACTCGATATGAGATGCAATTCTTACTCATATTATTTTTATATAGTGGGTCCACAAAATATACATATGCATAACTCAAAATTTATCATACAACCTAACATCTCATGTGATAGATACAATAGTTATATATACAAAACATTAGGCCAAAATTTAGAGTTTAACAAAACAAAATGAAAATCTCTCGAATATATATAAAACATACATAAACATGAACCCTTTTACATGTTTTATTCGTCTCACAGCAGTTCTAACTCTTCTTTCTCATCTGAAAAATATCAGGATAAAATTTAATAAGTTTCACCGACTTAATAAATATTTCCGTTCTTTCAACCCAGATAAAATTTTACGTAAAACACACAATATGAGATAAAAGTAGTGTAATGTTTCAATGAAAAATTCATTTATTATTTTCACCCTTTTCATATATTTCTGATCAGATTTTTAAATTTCTCTCGAATATCATTTATAATCCTCGAATGTATATCTACATACTCTCGAAAGAACATATATATACTCTCGAATATCAATTATAATCTCAAATATAATCACATATACATGAAAGATCACATATACACTCAAAATGTTATTTTTAAAGTTTCATCGTGCGATTCCATTGATGTCGTCATCGAGGAGAGACGAAATGAATTCCCTTATTGCATGGATAGCACATACACACAAATCTCACAATGGCGACCATAGGCACGTTTGCTAGGTGACCCACACTCACAAACACTTATCCACGTCTGGATTAGGTTTCAAACTCTATCCATGTGAAGGTTTACCATACCCGCTGAACTTCAGCCACACACACACGTTCCCCTTCTCGATTCAGACTAAACGAAAAAGGCAATCAGGGTCCGTACTCTAACTACTCGCATCCTCTCGTTTCTGATTTCTTATTTATTTTACTCTCATACTACTTCCTCTGAACTTTTATTTAACTAATCATTTCACAACCATAATTATTCTTTTTCTTTTTTATTTTTATTTCTTCATATTATTTATTTTCTTTTTCAACTTTCTACTTAATTAGGAATTTCTTTTAATTTTAGATTAATTTCTCATCACAGTCCAAGTATTTCTCAATCTTTAGGTTTGTTTTCTAGTTTCTGTCTCCTCATAATTTTCAATAGTTTAGGTTCACTGGTTTATAGGTTCGAGTTCTGTTCTTCTTCAAAAATCGGGTTAGTATTCGTTTAAATTTTAAAATACACATAAATTAATAAAATACATGAAAATTTAAAAATCCTAATCCAGGTTCAGAATAAGAAATACTTACAATCCTACGCAACAATCATTCTAGATCCACTTGAACGTCCTAATTTCCTGTACGCGCACGATACAATTTAATTAAAATAATGTTAAATACTAAACAAAATTAATTTAACCGAAATCACGGGTTTCAATGAAAACCCTACAGAATACCCAAAAATATCAGGATTTGTACTTGGAGAAGACCTTTCGACTTCCCGATCGGCGGATCAGATTCCCGAATGGGTGAATCCGGTCTCCATTCCCAAGGAAGGTCCCTCGGCTTCCACTGGTGGGCTAGTTTCCCAATCCCGAGGAAAGCTCCTCAGTTCCCGCGCTGGTGGGTGTCCCGGCCGAGCTCCCGCAGCTAGCCCGACACTAACCACCGTTCCCCCGTCACTCAACAGCTACCAAAAACACACAAAAAAAAAGCTTTACCTTTCCGGCATGGGCCGATTTGGCCTCAGTTTGGCTCCCAGTAGTTTACTCTCGGCCACTCTGCGGCTCCCTGGCTTGCTTACGATTGGAATGATGATTTTCACGCCTAAAAAATCGATTAGTGTAAAATAAACAAAGATTGAAAGGAAATTAGGGGAAGAAAAGACGCAAAACAAACCCTTTTTACCTTGTTCGCGTCAGTCTCCATTGCCGCACGGTGCCTCGGGTCATTTCCTCTTCCTCCTTCTTCCTTTTACCTCGGTTTCCATCGCTCTCCTGCCTCCGCCTCTCTCTTCTTCCCTTTTTTCCCCTTGCGTCAGTAGTTCTCGGCTTCTCCTTCCCTCTCCCGCCTGGCCACTCTTTTTTTCTCCTTCCTCTTCTCTTTCTCTGGCCTCCCTCTTCCTTTCCTCTCCTTTTTTCTTCTTCTCAGCTTCCATCGCACGACAATCTCCTCTCTTCCCTCTCACCTAATCGGCTCACCTCTTTTTCTCCTCCTCTCTCTTTTTCGGCTACTCACCCAAATGAAGAAACACCCTAAACTTTTCCTTTTTATACATGTCCTCCCCAACCGTTGCATCTTGCTAGCTCGATCTAGACTGTCCATTCTCCATTAAATCTAAGCCATTTGATCCTCTCAAACGGTTAGATCAGGACCGTCCGTTTCTTGATTTCTTTTTGTCCCCTTTCACTTCTATTTCTATATATTTTTACCCCCATTTTTTCTTATTTATTTTTATTTAAGTCCTTTAATTAAAATAAACCCCCCAAAATTCTTAAAACTCTTTCATTTAAATCTAAATTCTAATTTTTAGTTATTTTTCACATTTTCTTTTATTTATTTAGGGGTGTACATATATATGTGGGTTCGGGTTGTTACATGCTAACTATTGTATCATGCATGAAAATGTCACGTGCTTCCATCAATTTTATCTTTTGCTTTTCTACCTCTTATTTTACTTTTTGGTCTGAGATTTTTAACAAGTTTTATTTTTTCTTTGTTCCGATTAGTTTCATCTAAATTATTTAAAAATTCTATTACATACGAATACATGTAGATTCGAAATGTATCAAAGATTATTTCACTACTGAAAAACGTATATTTTATTTTTTATTTTCTATAAATACTTTAAAACTAATTGTAAATATAAATTTCTTATCTAAAGATAAATACATAAAAATTAATTCTAACACTGATTAAAAAAACAATTTTCATTAATTACTCAATAATGGGTATCTATTGATATATTGCGAAAGTTAATCATGGAGTAAATTAATCAACAACTAATTAATAACTAATTAACTCATTAATAGAAAAGAACTAATTAATTAATTGATTAACTAATTAACTAATAACTTCACAAAAATAATTAATTTGTATATTTCAATGAATTAGTACAAGCTATATTTTTATTTTTTATTTTTGCAAGAAAAATCTTCATTTAGATATCCATTTTTAGAATGCATTAATCCAATTTTGGAAAAGTCCCTAATTTTAGTACATAACTGATGGAATGGTTTAATCAAGAACTATTATAATTGTCAAATTATTTATACACGAACATGTATGTAATACAAAGGAAGCTTCCATTTCAGTAATTCTTAATTTTCTAAGTCACTAAAATTCGAATTATGAAATTGAAGAATTATATATTATTTAAGGTGAATATTAACTTGCAGTGGGTGGCTGTCTCTCCAAAATTTCCGTTTATCTTTAAAAATCATTTTCTTAAATACAAACGATTGGATGAGTTTATAAATTATGACAACCATTAATTTTAAAGATTAAGAAAATTTATTTACTAAATCTAAATTGTTTCCGTGAATTCAGACAAAACAGAATTACTTATATTAGATATAAAATGAACCGAAATCGTTTGTAAGAAAATCAAACAACAACAATTAGAGATATACAGAGAGAGAGAGAGAGAGCCTAATAATTGTGGGCAGATGGCGGTGGTGTCCGATAAAAACCGAACATTGATTATGTTGTTTGTTTTGACGATGAGCACGTTGTTGGTGGCGGCATCAGCCAAATGGATCGATCCGGGGGTTATGGATCCATGTTTGAGACCAGGACCAAAACCTCCTGGTTGCCACCAAGATCCTCATGCTCCTCCTGTTGCGGCTAACCCTTACCATCGGGGTTGCTCCAAAATCCACCGCTGCCGTGGTGGTCATGGAAAAAGCATTTCTCATCCCCATTAAATAATATTTATCAAATTCTTAATTTTGGGTTCTCTATCAGTAACTATATGCTTTTAGTAATTACAATTTGAATTTAACTGAATGAAGAATTTCTTTTGTTGTTCTTTGCCAAATAACAACTTTTCTTTCCATCACCTTTCTTGCGTTGTTATATAATATCCTACTATTTATTTACACAATTGTGTCTATTTTTACCGTCAGTTGTATTACTTTCCTACAATACAATCTAATACATGAAGAAGAACGTACTTGCAAATGATTAATACTGGAGGTGTAAATTGATTAATTAGTTGTGTTTTTGTTAATTAATTTTATCTTATCACTGATTTGATAATGTATTTATAATTACTTGTTGTGTCTAATTAATGAGTAAATTAACGAGAATAATCATTTTTTCTCACAACCCTTTTAAATAGGTTTTAATTCACAAAACATGTTGAAATTAATAGACTAAATATGGCTTAAATTGCTCAAATCAAAACCGAGAGCTCTATCTTTTACTGGGTTTCTTAGAAGATCTATCTTTCATTTATTTGCAACTTCCGTCTTAACATGGTTAATAGTGATTGGATTCTTTTGTCTATGTTGATAGCTAGAAGGCATGTCCCTTCTTGAATTTTTATTTTTACCAGGCTTTTAAAAATTTCAACTTTATTTATTAAAGTCACTTCTGTATGTGGTTCAATTAGCTTTAAAGTAGAGCTAGGATTATTAGCTCATTATCATTCCTCTTGGAAAACTAGAGAGAAAATTTTATTAATGGGAGGAAGCAGATCAATAAGAAGATTTACTCTCTCATATGAGAGAAACTATCATTTAATCTCATGAGAAAAGATAAAACATACTCCCTTTAGAAATAGTTATTCAGTTCACCAATTCTTCCATACATGCATTTTCTACAAATACAGACAGTTTGAAAATTATTTAATTCTTTCCAAAAAGCTTTTAACTTAGTGAAATATATATTGACAGAGTTTTGATTATATATGTGGTTGATAAAATCTCTTATGAGTTCAAAAATTCTCAAACTATTACTTAGTTAGAAGCAATCCCGAATATTTGGTTCAAATCTCAAACATAGACTCAAAAAAAGTAAAGTTCTTCGAAATTTCTTCTAATATAGAGTTTAGAATCTGAGAAATTATTATATAATTATTGCGAATCCATTAATTGAAAATATTCTGATCAGAATCATAAAATTTTATAATAGATCTATCGATAAATCCTAAATTATTTTTTTACTATAAGAAACATACTTGTTTCCATAAAGTTGTAGAGACACCATTACTAGATCAAGACTATCTTAATTATGCAAGAAGAAAGGAACGGTTGGATTGTCGAAGACATAACTATTAATTAAGAACTATTTTATTTGTTAAATTATTTATACATAACTATTAATTAAGAACTATTTAAATTGTTAAATTATTTATACATTAACATATAAAGATATCTTCCATTTCATCACTTCTTAATTTAATAAGTTATTAAAATTCAAATTATGAAATTGAAGAAATAATTGAGAGATTTCGTACTAATTCAAATAACTGACTGAGTTTATAATTTTTTAATTTAACATTAGATTATTGCAAAAAAGAAATAATTCTTTAAAAATAGTTTTAACTAGTTTTTAACTAGTATTTTAAGCCCATAATTATGAGCAAAATATCACACATTTATGATTAATTGTATGATATAAATACTCACTATAACACTATATTAATTACTACCTTAACGTGTTAATTTCTATTTTGAGTCAAATGTTCTTTAATTACCTCTAAAAGAAAAAAAAAGTGACCATAAATTAATTAAGAAAGATATCTATGGAAAATAGATAAGATCTTTGTGTATCTCTGAGGTTTACAACGATTAACTTTTAAGATTATGAAAACGATCATCTGTCAAATTTAACCTTATTACATCAATTTAGACCAAACAAAAACACTATAAAATGAAGTTAAATCGTTCATAAGAAAATCAAGCAACAACATATAAAAGTATATAAAGAGAGAATCTAATAATCGTGAAAAGATGGCGGTGGTGTTCGAGAGAAAAAAAAGATATTGATTGTGTTTTTTGTTTTGATGATGAGTATATTGGTGGCGAAGACAGCGGCTCAGTGGATTGATCTGTGGGTTATGGATCCATGTTTGAAACCGGGACCAAAACCTCCTGGTTACCACCAAAATCCTCATGCTCTTCCTGTTGCGGCTAATCGTTACCATCGAGGTTGCTCTAAAGCCGACTGCTGTCATGGTGGTCATGGAAAATGCATTTCCCATCCCCATTATATAATGTCTATCAAATTCGTAATTTTGGGTTATGTGTAAGCAACCTTTTTAATATTACTAAATAAAAAATATCTAGGTTTTTGTTTGTCAAATAACAATTTTTCTCTTGTATTATTATATAATGTTCTATTGTTTATTTACATAATTGTGTCTTCTTTTTAATGTATGAGACATGAATATATTTATCAATAGTGATTGATAATGCAATATTTTTTCAGTAAGTTAATATTTTATGTTTAAGTTAATTAATTAGTTGTTGTCTTTTTATTAGTTAATTTACCCTTATCATTAATCTTGATGAAGTATCTATAAATACTTCTTGGTGTCTCTGATTAATGAGCAAATTAACAAAAATAATCATTTTTCCTCACGATTTTTTAAAATAGGTTTTAATTCATTAAACCCGTTGAAATCAACAGATTCAGTATCATTTAAATTGCTCAAATCAAAGCCATCTTTAGTCAAACTTATTTCATCCCACCTCATTCTTATACTTCTAAAAACCCTGTGGTTCTAAATGGTTATAATTTCAATTGGATTATAAACAGATAAAGGGGATTTTTCGATTTGTTCTTAAAGCCATCGAGCAAACAAGATCTCTGAGTCTGGTAAAAGTATGTTAGGAACGTTATTTTCTTAGTCCAAATAAGAATTATTTTAAATGTAATACCCGGGCCAAGAATTTGGTCCGTGATCAATTTTAACAATTTAAAATTTATAAAAATTTATTTTTAAATTAATTTATTTTAATTTTTGTTAAAATTATGGAAAAAAAATAGGTTAGGGATGAAATTAAAAACAATTTTGGAAAAAATATGTGAAAACTTAGGTTCGGTGGGTATTTTTGAAAGAAAAATTGGAGACAAGTGGTCAGAGTGCAAATAGAAAAAATTGTGTCACGTAGGACCACCCAATCAACAACCCTGATGAACTAGAGTACGCCGCATGGCGAGGTACGGTGACATCGGTGCCACACGGGATACCACACAGGCAATTTGCATGCCCCGCGATTAGACGGTCTAGGATCGATCCCATGCGATCGGACGATCGAGATCAAATCGTGATGGACGATCGAGATCAAATCGCGATGGATAATCTAGATTTATTTTTTCTTTAAACGCGATCGGACAGTCAAGATAAAATTGCGATGGATGACCTAGATTCATTTCCTCCTTATACGCGATCAGACGAACGAGATCGATCGCGATAGATGGTCTAGATCAAAGCAGGATGGATATAAATACCTCACATTACACAGAAACTCAAATCCTAGCCGCGAGCCCCCATCGGAGAAGGAGGTCGACTGTCGCCATACCGGAGCCACCGCTGACTGCCAAAAAAGGTAAAAAAATTTCCTACCCGCTCCGAATTTTATTTTGAGCACCCCCATGGCCAAATCGAAGAAAAAGGGATAGTGAGTGAGTCGAAAAATGCCGGTAAAGCCCAACGGAGCTGCCGTGGTCAAAGTCCTAAAACCCCTCCGATGAGTCCATTCTCGATTCCCATTTCACATGATTTTTTGAATATTATGTTTACCATCCTTTTCTGTCTAGGTTAGCAGAAGAAAGACCCTCAGCCACGATGGAAAACTGATGGAGCCACTGCACCCGGAGGTCTCGCCACCGGTAGATTCGGTTTCTTATGATTTTTCGGCCAACCGAGACCCCTAACATATTTTTCTGTAGGGATACGGCCAAAACTGGCTAGGCCAAGGCGAACTGCTACCATAGGCGGCAGAGCCGGCGCCGGAGCACGGTAGCACCACCATGCCAGAATTCCAAAATTGGCCAGAATGAGTTTTGGACACCGATTTTAGATTTTTAGAGTATTTTTAGGTACGTGACAAGTGTTTTGAATTCCGCAGAAAAAATTTAAAAAATTTAGTACTCGTTAGGAAGCGTAGTAGATAGTACGACGTCTTGAAATACTGACCCGAGTAAGGATCCTTCAACATTTTCTCCGTTATGGCAAATTGAGTTTTAATCATCGATAATTGTGTATTTTTATAAAAAATTAGAGAACCCTAAAAATAATTACAGGTCACTAGTAGAGGCAGAACCGGTTAGTTCACGATCGTTTTGATTTCCTATTTACTTTCTTGTTTTACTTATATTTATTTATTATTATACTGTGCGTAATTGAATTGATGGTTTTTAGGATCTTTTTGGTTATTTGGTTATTTAGTTACCCTGTATTATTTGTCGGTATTCCAGTTATTAGTTATTTGGCTATGTTAAACTATATTATTTGTTTAAGTGAACTGTGAGTATAAAATGAGTTATTAATATTGCATGATTGATTGTTATGCTGATGGAAATATGTACGAAAAAGACTTACTGGATACCCAGGAAATGAACCCTACCATGAATGTTATCTCAGTCGAAGGGGGTTGGAAAGTCCCTTACTAGTAAGGTTTGGGAGATATGGCTCACTCTCATACCGGACAAGATATCGAGGTAATGGAATATTTGGCGCCCATTACCGAACGGAGTATGAGAACGACTGGTTAATTGTTAAATTGGATATTGGGTTTACGAGTAGGAGGACATCCCTATAGACCCCCAAGGGTACCAGTAAGCAGGTAAAAATAAAAAGTGATTGTCTCTTATTATCTTATATGTAAAAATAAAAAATGTATGGATATGAGTCTTTATATGTTATTTTTGAAAAAACTTGTTACGTAAATATAGAATAAATGGTTTTTTTTTTAGCAAATGAATTTACATTAAATTAAGGGCTTAATTGGTTATTTTTCTGATTTTTACCAATCTTCAATTTTTCGTATATGTGATTAGTGTAATATTCTTATTAGGCTAGTGTAGCTCACCCTTTCATTAACTATTTCATATCAAGAGGATCAAGATTCAGATCCCGATCAACAAGAGGGTTGTGAATAGTTCACCACCTGGACTCCCTTCAAAAACTAGTGAAGGTCGTCCTATGATGCTTAGTTATTTATTTTTCGTTTATTTCTTTAATTTCTATTTGTTCGTTTAGAATGGACATTCTCATAGCCCTATTGGACATTCTAAATTATAATGTAAGGAATGTAAACCCTAACTCTATTATTTCGCTTTTGTATTTAATTTATAAATTTATTTCCATTTAAGTTTCGGGCCTTTACATTAAAGACTTCTAGTATCATAAATAAATTAATCTTAAATATAAATATTCAAAGAAGTACCAAATCAAATTAAATCAATTGGAACATTAACATTAATATTATTTACTAACTAAAGGTGACACAATAAGTGAACAAAGTTTCTGAATCCTCATTTCTTCTTGAACTTCATCTAAATGTTTTCTCCTTCTTCCTTGTTCTTTTTTTGTATGTTGACACAATAAATATTTAATTTTAACAGACAAGAAATGTAATTTTTATTTTAAATTGCTACGCAAAGTTATGTTTTTAGGTTCTTTCATCATTTATAGTGTGCATGCGGTCAGAATTTTAGAGCTCCATTATAACACCACACACTCGATATGAGGCACAATTCCTACTCATGTTATTTTCATACAATGAGTCCACAAAATATACATATACATAGCTCAAAAATTTATCATACAACCTAGCATCCTATGTGATGTATACAGTAGTTATATATCAAAACATGAGATCAAAATTTAGAGTTTGATAAAATAAAATAAAATTTCTTGAATACGCATTAAATATACATAAACAGGAACTCATTTACATGTTCTATTCATCTCACAGCGGTGCTCTTTATTCTCCTCTAAAAAATATTAGGGTGAAATTTAATGAGTTTCACCAACTTAATAAGTATTTTAGTTCTTTCAACTCAGATAAGATTTTATATAAAACACACAATATGAGATAAATATAGTAGTAATGTTTCAATGCCAAATTCATTTATTATTTTCACTATTTCACATGTTTCTGATCGAATTTCTAAATTTTCCTCAAATATCATTTATAATCCTCGAATGTATATCCACATACTCTCGAAAGAACACATATATACTCTTGAATATCAATTATAATCTCAAAACATAACCACATATATAGGAAAGATCACATATACACTCGAAATGTCATTTTTAAGGTTTCATCGTGCGATCCCATTGATGTCGTCATCGAGGAGAGGCAAAATAAATTTCTTCATCGCATGGATAGCACGCACACACAAATCTCACAATGGCCACAACAAGTATGTCTACTAGGTGACCTATACTCACAAACACCTATCTACATCTGGATTTGATTTTAAACTCTATTTATGTGAAAGTTCACCATACCCGCTGAACTTCAGCCACATACACACGCTCCTCTCCTCGATTCGTACTAAACGAAAACGGCATTCAGGGTCCGTACTCTAATTACTCGCATCCTCTCATTTTTTATTTCTTATTTATTTTACTCTCATTCTACTTCCTTTGAAATTTTATTTAACTGATCGTTTCACTACCATAATTATTCTTTTTCCTTTTTATTTTTATTTCCTTATATTATTTTATTTTCTTTTTCAACTTTCTACTTAATTAGGAATTTCTTTTAATTTTAAATTAATTTCTCATCACACTCCAAGTATTTCTCAATCTTTAGGTTTGTTTTCTGGTTTCGTCTCCTCATAATTTTCAATAGCTTAGGTTTACTGGTTATAGCTTCAGGCTTTGTTCTTCTCAAAAATCAAGTCAGTATCCGTTTAAATTTTAAAATACACATAAATTAATAAAATACATGCAAATTTAAAAATCCTAATTCAAGTTCAAAATAAAAAATACTTACACTCCTATGCAACAATCATCCCGAATCTGCTTGAATGTCCTAATTCTCTGTACGCGTAGGACACAATTTAATTAATATAATTTTAAATACTAAATAAAACTAATTTAACCGAAATCATAGGTTTCAATGACAACCCGATGGAATATCCAAAAATATCAAGATTCGTACTTGGGGAAGACCTTTCAGCTTCCCATTCGGGGGATCATATTCCTATACTCGAGGAAGAGTCTTTTAGCTTTTCGAACGATGAATTGGATTCCCGAATGGGTGAATATGGTCTTCATTCCTAACGAAGGCCCCTCGGCTTCCACTAATGGACCAGTTTCCCACTCCCGAGGAAAGCTCTTCAGTTCCCACGCGGGTGGGTGTCCCGGTCGAGCTCATGCAGCTAGCCTGACACCAACCATCGCTCCCCCGTCGCTCAACAACTACCAAAAACACACAAAAAAGCTTTAGCTTTTCGGTGTGGGGTGATTTGGCCTCGGTCTGGCTCCTAGTAGTTTCCTCTCGGCCACCCTGCAACTCCCTTGCTTGCTTACGATTAGAATGATGATTTTCACGCTTAAAAAATCGATTAGTGTAAAATAGAAAGAAATTGAAAGGAAATTAGAGGAAAAAAAGACGAAAAAATAACCCTTTTTACCTTGCTCGCATCAGTTTCTGCCGTTGCACAGTGCCTCGAGTCATTTCCTCTTTCTTCTTCTTTCTTTTGGCTCGTCTTCCACCACTCACCTGACTCCGCCTCTTTTTTTTTTTCCTTTTTTTCCCTTGTGGCTGTTGTTCTCGGTTCTCCCTTCCCTCTCCTGCTTGGCCACTTTTTTTTATCCTTCCTCTTCTTTTTCTCCAGCCCCCCCATTCTTTTCCTCTCATTCTTTCTTCCTCTCAGCTTCCCCTGTGCGATAATCTCCTACCTTCCCTCTCATCCGATCGAGTTCTCTTTCTCTCCTCCTCCCTCTGTAGCGCCCGGGAAATTGAAAAAGGAAAAAAAAAGGGGGGGGCCACGTCAGCAGCCACATCAGCAGACCCAGTCAGCAGTCCCGGCCAACCAGGACCTGCCACGTGGCAAAACCACGTCGATCGGGGACGGGCCACGTTGGCAATCCGCGTACGCGCGATCGGACGGCCCAGATAAAATCGCACGGACGGCCCAGATTTAATCAAAAAACGGACGGCCAATATTAAAACAAAATGGACGGCTGAGATCAAAAGGCAAAAAGGTATACCTCCGATGAGGCCATTCCCGGCCTCCGTTTAATGCAATTTTTATATCACCGTGATCACCATTCTTTTCTCTACAGGTTGATCGGAGCCGAATCACCAAAACACGAACTTCACCGGAGAGCCGCCGCACCCGAGAGCACCGCCGCCGGTAAGCTTCGGTTTTCTGTAATTTTTTGGCCCCCCGAGGGCCCTAGGATTGTTTTATCGCAAGGATCGATGCAAGTATGGCCGAATTTGGCTGAAAACGGCCAAACCGAGGCGAATCGCCGCTGTTTGCGGTGGTGCCGTCGCCAGAGCACGGCGGAGCCGCTGTTTGCGGCGGCGCCGTCGCCGGAGCACGGCGGAGCCGCCGTGCCGGAATTGCGATATTGGCCGAAAGGGGCCCGGGGCCTAATTTGGGATTTTTTGAAACACGTGCAGGTACCAGTAGTGCGTTTCAGTTCCCCGGGAAAAATTCAGAGAAAATTAGGGACAGCTCGTAGGCGCACTGTGAAGCCATGTTCGAACCCCGAAACGAGTAAGGATCCCTCACCCTATTTCCTATCACGGTATTAAAGTTCAATAAATGATAAAACGGTATTTCATGAATCAACGAATGTGTGAAATTGCTTAAGGTCGCTAATGGAGCCCGAGTCTAGTGTGTTTGTCGGTTAACTGTTATTTGACCTGTTTTACAGTTTTAAATGCAGTATGAGGTTTGATGTTTTCATTTTATAGTTTCGTGTGCATATTTTACTGTTTTACTGATTATGGATTGAATGACTGGGATATTGATGCTGTATGTTGTCTGTTTGGCATAAATTACCGTTTTCCTTGTTTGTATGTGGATTGATGATGCTAACTGAGGGAAAAGAGAATGAAAGATTATGTAAATGGGTAATTGTATAATGTGGTCAGCCTGACTAGATATCCTGAGAGATGGTGGACGGACCGAGTCCGTAGGGAACCCTACCGGGATCGTGGTCTCCCATACCGGACGGGGTATGGAGATCTTATGTGTTTTGGCGCCCATACCGGACGGGGTATGGGGACGGCCCATTTCACCCTCATACCGGACGGGGTAATGAGGTTTATAGTTTTGGCGCCCATACCGGACGGGGTATGGGGACGGCCCTGGAATTTGATTTCAAGTGTTAAGGGTTAACGGGTAGCGGGACCCCTATGGATCCCCATGGATACTAGTGGGCTGGTAAATGAGGAAAATATGTTGTGCAACGATTGAATTACAGAAGGCTTAATAAGTATTATGTTATACAGTTCATATATGATTTCATGATGATGATAATGTTATTGCTTTCGTATACTGTTTTATGGATTTCACCGAGGTAAGTGGATGGTGAAGGATTTATTATTGATAAAAGAATTTGTTGTAAATTATGCTCCATTGGTCTTTTTGTGTTTTCTACCCACCTTTACCTCCGTGACGGTGAGATATCGTGATGTCTTTACTGGGCTAGTGTAGCTCATCCCTTATTTAATCATTTCAGATCAGGAAGACATCGTTCCCGAGCCGGTTCCGCAGGAGGACGACGAAGGGGACGCCTAAAGACTCCATAGTCATATTCGTAGCTTTTACTTTCAAGTTTCTCCTTTAGGTAGTTTGATCTTTTATATTTTGTGAGCACGTTTTTGGTTTTAGTGTAAGGGATGTTAATCGAATTTTTGACTTCGCTTCCGCATTTGATATTTTTAATACATTTCATTTTAAATTTCCGGGGCCGTTACACCCTCTTTTTTGGCTATTCACCCAAATGAAGAAAAACCCTAAACGTTTCATTTTTATACATGTCCTCCCTAACCGTTGGATCTCGCTAGCTCGATCTGGACTGTCCATTCTCCATTAAATCTCAGCCATTTGATATTCTCAGATGATTCGATCAGGACTGTCCGTTTTTTTATTTCTTCCCCCCCCCCCCCTTTCACTTCTATTTATTTGTATTTTTACCTACAATACTTAGACCCGAAATTTGGTCAGGGATTAATTTTATTGTTCTAAAATATATAAAAATCTATATTTGAAATTAATAAATTTTAATTTAATGTAGAATTATAAAAAATAAGTTGTGGATGAAATTTAAAACAATTTTGGGAAAGAGGGGTGAAAATTTGGGTTCGTAAGGTGTTTTTGAAAAGAAGCGATTTCGTGCGCGTAGACAGTCTAGATCTGTTTTCCCCTTAGGCGCGATCGGACGGTCAAAATCAAACGCGATGAACAGTTCAAATTTGTTTCCTTCTTAAGTGCGATCGAACGGTCGAGATTAAACGTGATAAACGGTTCAGATTAACACGAGATATGTATAAATATTTTGTAACACACCAAACCTGAACCCTAGTCGCTAGCCTCCCATCGAAGAAGAAGAACCAGTCACTGAAAAAGGAAACCGACCGCCACTGCACCAGAGTCACCTCCGATCGTAAAAAAAATTGTAAAAAATCTCTTACTCGCTCGAAATCTGATTCTGAGCACCTCTTTGGCTATATCAGAGCAAAACGAATTACAGATGAGTCGAAAACTGCAGGTAAAGCTCGACGGAGCTGTCATAGGTAAAACTTATAACCTCCTTCAATGAGCCCCTTTCCATTTTCTGTTTCGTACGATTTTTCTACTGTTATATTCACCATTCTATTTTCTATAGGTTGACTATGGAAAAAAAACCAAGCCGCGAAGGTGAGCCGGCGAAATCGCCGCACCCGAAAATTCCACCATTGGTAAGTTTTAATTTTTTTATTTTTTCAGTCAACTGAACCCCCTAACATGTTTTTTTTGCAGAAATATGTATAAAGGTGGCCGAAACCAACCGAAATCGGCCGAAAATGACCAAGCCGAGAAAAACCACCATTGCGAGCAACGGTGCCATCGTCGAAGCATCATGGTGCCATCGTTGAAACACGGCAATGCCGCTGTGTCGGAACCCAAAATTTGCCAAAAATGATTTTTAACACTTATTTTAGATTTTTCGAGTATTTTTTGGTACGTGAAGCATGTTTAATCTCCACAATTAAATTCAAAAAATTCGGAGACTGCCAGTAAGCGCAGTAAAGAGTTTGTTGTTTTGAACAAAAATTCAGGTGAGAGTTCGGTGTTTTGAACAAATATTCGGGTAAGAATCCCTTATTCTATTCCCTATTACAGAATTGAAGTTTAATAATAAAAAGTATTATATTTTGTGAAATCTAGAAAAAAAATTTGATAATAATTACAAGTCACTAATGGAGCTGAAATTGGTTAGTTATTTATTTGTCATGTTTAACTGATTATTTGATTTTATAGCTTTAAATACATGAAAATATATTAGAATTGTTAAATGATATTGTTGTGCTTCCTTGATGTATATATTGCTTGTCTTGCATGATTTACAGTTGATTTGTGAAACTTGAAATTAATATGCAACAGAAAATTGTTTGGTTTTGTGAATTAACGAATGGTTGGCTTACTAGATATCCTGAGAGATGGTGGACAGACTGGGTACATAGGGAACCCTACTGTGAACGTTACCTTATACTGGACGGGTATCGAGAAATGATATTTTTGGCACTCATACCAGATGGGGTATGGGGACGACCTAATTCACCCTCAAACTAGACAGGATATCGAGGGATGGTATTTTTGGCGCTCATAACGGATGAGTATAGAGACGGTCGATTAGTTGACAAGTTTAGATATTAGGTTCATGCGTAGTGGGACATCGCTATGGACCTCCAGAGATACCAATAAGCAGATAAAAAAGAAAGTTGTTGTTCTTTCTCACTTGAATATGAAATCATAATGTTATTTGAGTTATTGTCTCTATAGGTTGATTTTGAAAATCCCGCAATGGTAAGTATGCAATAAATAATTTTCATTACAATAAATGAATTTACTTAAATTAAGAGCTCTATTTGTTGTTTTTATTATTTTTACCAACCTTCAGTTTTTATATCGGTGAGTAGTGTGATATTCTTATTGGGCTAGTTTAGCTCATCCCCACCCCTATTAACCATTTTATATCAAGAAAATCAGGATCCAGATCCTGATCAGTAAAAGGGCTGTGAGTAGGTGGCCCCTCGGATCTTATCAAGAGCTAGTGGAGGTTAACCTCCTTATAATATTTATTTATTATTTTCATATGTTATTATATTTTTTTATGAACCGTTGTGAAATGAACATTTTTGTAGCCCTATTGGGTATGCTAATTTATGTATAAGGAATGTAACTCTAACGTTATTATACACTTCCGCATTTAATTTATGACGTTATTTCTTTTTAAGTTCTGAGTCTCTACAGTTGGTATTAGAGTTGTATTCTTCGAAATCATTCATTACACATAGGCCTAAGGAAACACCAAAAATGAATTATTGCTCAACCATTCCTTGTGAAATGTTGGTACATATAGATGAGGAGAGAAGGACCCCCACTAAACCGAGCAGCCCGGGACAGTTCATTTCGAGAGGATGTTGACCGACTATTTGAAATGCTAGAGAGACTCATCGCTGCCCAACAGACTCGGGAGAAAAGGATGAAGCCACCTGACCCTCCCTCACTGCCACAGTTTGAGCCACCTTGCAGCAGGAGGATCCTGAGCCACTCCGGTACAACCATGCTCCTCCACAGTACTATTCGGCACCATCACAGTATAGTTCGATGCCCCCATCGCATCACCAACACCACCATAATACAATCATGTGCCTCCACCGTATCATCCAGTACCACCATATGGTCATCTGGTCCCTCTCCAGCACAATTCAGTCCCTCTTCCACGAGACCTAGTTCCACCTATGATGGACCCAGGCTACATTGAGAGGTATAAAAGACTAAACACATATACTTTTGTAGGGGCATCCTCTTTTGAAGAGGCTGAATACTGATTAGCGGAGACAGAGAATATTTTCACGATTCTTGGAGTGGTCCCTGAACAGAGAGTTATACTTGCCACTTACATGCTGGTGGGAGAGGCAAGTCGCTGGTTATAGCTCAAGCAAGCCACCCTTCCCGTTTCAGTCACTTGGGAACAGTTCCTAATGGCTTTTAATGCAGAGTACCTCCCAGAGAACCTCCGAAATTTGAAAGAAATAGAGTTTGCACACCTAGTCTAGGGTGATATGACTGTGTTAGAATATGCCCGAAAGTCCTACAATTAGGTCGGTATTCCCCTGAGAGCATGATGAATGAAGGCATAAAGGCAAAAAAGTTCGAATGGGGCCTCCGTCCTGAGATTATATAGTAGTTGTATGTGTTCGAGCTTAAAACTTACTCAGCCGTTCTAGCCAAGGTACAGTTAGTGGAGAGGAACCTTCGCATTTTTTCTCCAGCAGTGGGGAATATAAGGCCTCTGGTTTCACACTGCAGACCAGCACCCACTGCACCTGTTCAACAGAACGAAAGACCTAGGCCAATGACTCAGACTCCTCCTCAGATTCTGGTAACAAGATGCGGTAGGACTTGCCAGCACTATGACAAGGATCATAGGGACCGACCCTGTTATCACTTCACCAATACTTATCGTTTATGTGGGAGTGCCCAACACTACGCGAGAGAGTGCTTGAGAAATTAAACCTCCTATCCAGAGTAGAGCTTACAACCTCACTCAGTAAGATACAAAAGTCAACACAGACGTGATACATAGTACGTACACTATCTGTAATATTATTGCATATGTTTTGATTGATACTGGTACCTTACATTCATTTGTCTCATATGTTTTATACCAAACTTGAATGTATTACCTAAAAAACTTGATTCTGTGTTGTTTGTGTTTATTCCTGGGAGTAGAACACTACTATAGGAGGTTATATACAAAGCTTGTATTATAGATATAGTAAATAGAAAATTGAGTGTGGACCTAATAGAGATTGACCCGGAAAAATTTGATGTAATCCTAAGAATGGACTAGCTAGCGGCATGTCACGCCAATGTAGATTATTTTCACAAAAAAACTTGTATTCAACCCTAATAATGAAGAAACATTTACAAATTAATAAAATTTTTAAATATTATTTTTTCATGGAAATTTTCTTAATACAAAGTAATTTAACTCAGCTATTTTTTCTAACTAGGTAAACCTATGAAAAAAAAATTGCATTTAAGAAATTCTGGTAGCTCGAGACTTCTCGGATGTGCTTTCTTATGAATTACCCGGACTGCCAGTGGACAGAGAAGTTAAATTCACCATAAATCTTCAGTCAGGCACCCACCCTATCTCGGTCGCCCCTTACCGCATGAGCCATGTTGAGATGGAAGAGCTGAGAAAATAGATCAATGAATTACAGGATAGTGGGTTCATCTGACATAGTGTGTCCCCTTAGGGTACTGGAGTCACATTTGTAAGGAAAATGGATGGGATGTAAAGGTTATGTATTGACTACAGGAGACTGAACAGGGTCACGATCAAGAACAAGTACCCCTCCCCAGGATCCATGATATTTTTTATCAATTGTAGGGTGCCTAGGTGTTCTCTAAAATAGACATTTGTTCAGGTTACTATCAAGTAAAGATCAAAATAGAGGACATTATTAAAATAGTTTTTCGAACCAAGTACGAACACTATGAGTTCCTGGTCATGCCATTTGGACTAACCAATGCACCAACCATCTTTATGGATTTGATAAACAGAATTTTCATATAATTCCTGGATCAGTTCGTCATTATATTTATTAATGATATCCTAGTCTATTCAAAAATCAAAGAGGAACACGCTCTTCATCTTACTCAGGTTTTACAGGTTCTAAAAGAAAAGAAGTTGTATACAAAGTTGAGTAAGTGTGGGTTCTGCCTCGAGTAGACTACCTTCCTATGGCACATCATATCAAGGGATGGAGTGTCAGTGAACCCGAAAAAAGTTGAGGCAGTACTTGGTTGGGAGAAATTGACATCGATCAAGGAGATTCGTAACTTCTGGGAATGGCAGGTTATTACCGCAGATTTGTAAAAAGATTTTCTAGCCTAACTACTCCTTTGACCCAACTTACAAAAAAGAACATCAAGTTTAAGTGGAACGAGGACTGTAAAATGAGCTTTTCATAACTAAAGAATCGATTGACTACAGCATCTGTGTTGGCCTTGCTGAGTGGGACAAGTAGATACACAGTTTATAGTGATGCCTCATACCTGGAGTTGTGTTGTGTTTTGATGCAGTATGGGAAGGTCATAGCCTATGGGTCCAAAACAGTTGAAGAGTCATGAGAAAAACTACCCCATCAATGACTTAGAACTTGTCGCGATTATCCACGCCCTGAAAACTTGGCGTCATTACTTGTATGAGGAAATTTTTCATATCTATACCAACTATAAGAGTTTGAAACACATATTCACTCAAAAAGATCTCAACATACATCAAGATGATGGATAGAACTCCTCAATGACTATAATTACAACATTTTGTATCACCCGGGCAATGGCAATGTGGTAATCGACGCATTCAGCAGAAAAAATACAGGTATGTTAGCTCACTTAATGGTTTCATAATGCAAGGTAATAGGGGCCGCACAATATATACGACTTCAGGACCTGAAGAGAGTTACATGTTTGGGCCACCTAACTGTTCAACCTGAGTTGATCCAGAAAATAAAGAAAGCGCAATTCACCGATTCTACCCTAGTAGCTCTTAGGAAAGATGCAGAATAAGGGATAAGTTCAGAATTTTGAGACTCTATCGATGGGTTACTCAGATTTCAGAACATGGTGTGTGTTTCATGTAACAGTGAGCTGAAAAAAGATATCATGACAAAGGCTCATAGCTCAAAATTTGACATGCATCCCAGAAGCACTAAAATAAATCAAAGTATGCGACTCCGATTTTAGTAGAACGGGATAAAAAGAGAGGTAACTGACTTTATTTCTAAGTGTCTAGTGTTTCACTATGTCAAGTTAGAGCATCAACGCTCAGACGGCCTACTTCAGCCATTACCGATTCTGGAGTGGAAGTGGGAACACATCACGATGGATTTCGTGACATGATTGCCTAGGGCACGCTCAGGATATGATGTTATTTTGGTAATTATTGACCGACTCGCCAAGTCTTCTCACTTCTTAGCCATCAAGATTACCAACCCCTTGGATAAACTAGCAAGAATGTATATCCGGGAGATAGTCAGGTTACATAGAGTGTCGATGACAGTAGTATTCGACAGGGACCCCATGTTCACTTCTCAGTTCTAATCTAATTTTAGACAAGTCATGGGAACGAAACTGTCTCTTAGTACCGTATTCTACCCTCAGACCGATGGATAATCAAAAAGAACGATCCGCACACTGGAGGATATGCTCTGAGCTTGTGTTCTTGACTTCGAGGGTTATTGGGATGATCATTTACCTTTAATAGAGTTCGTTTATAACAAAAGATAGCAAGCGAGTATCGGCATGACTCCGTCTAAGACGTTATATAACTGCTCATGCAGATCACCAATCTGTTGAAAAGAGGTGGGTGATAGAAATTGTTCAATCCAGATCTTGTGGAGAAGACTACAACCAAAATAGTTAATACCAGGAAAAATATCCAGATGGCTCAGAGCAAGCAGAAGAGTTATGCAAATATCTAGAGAAGAGATTTAAAATTTGAGAAAGGTGATCGAGTGTTCCTCAAGTTCACCCTTTTCAAGGGAATCAGTAGGTTTGACAAGAGGAAAAAACTAAATTCCCATTTTATTGGGCCATTTGATATCTTAAATAAAATTAGTACCGCCGCCTACATACTGGCACTACCTCCAGAACTGTCCAGAGTCTACAATATATTTCATGTGTCCATGCTATACAAGTACAACTCGGACCCCTCTCACATCTTGGGCCACGAGCTCCTTTTACTCCAGGAGGATCTGTCTTATGAGGAGGTACCGGTGGATATTGTAGACCGAAAGAGCAGAGTACTCCGCAGCGAGAAAATTTCCTTTGTTAAAGTCCTATGGCAGAATCACACACACACAGAGGCCACATGAGAGCTAAAATTAGACTTTAAAGCCTAGTATCCTTAACTGTTTAATTTAGTGAAAGGGTGACAAATTTGAGGGACCAAATTTTTTTTAAAGGAGGGAGAGAGTTGTAATACCCGAGCCCAGAATTTGGTTTGGGATTAATTTTAACATTCTAAAATATATAAAAATCTATTTTTAAAATTAATAAATTTTAATTTAATATAGAATTATGGAAAAAAAATAGTTTATGGCTAAAATTGAAAATAATTTTGGAAAAAAAGAGTAAAAATTTGGGTTCGGATGGTGTTTTTGAAAGAAAATCAGAAAATGTGGGTCAGAGTACAAATAAGAAAAATTTAGCCACGTAAGACCACCCAGTCAGTAGTCTCGACGAATCGAAACGCGCTGCGTGGCAAGATATGCTGACTTGGTGCCACGGGGGAGGCCACGCTGGCGATCTGCGTGCCCCGCAATCTGACGACACAGAAGCAATCCCACGCCCGTGGACATTCCAAATCTGTTTCCCTTTAGGTGCGATCGGATGGTCGAGATCAAACGCGATGAACGGTCCAGATTCGTTTTCTCCTTAAGCGCGATTGAATGATCGAGATTAAATGCGATGAATAGCTCAGATTAACGCAAGATGGGTATAAATATTTCGCATCACACCGAACCCGAACCCTAGCCACCAGCCTCCCGCTAGAGAAGAAGAACCAGTTGCCGGAGAAGGGAGCCGACCGTCAACTGCTATTGCACCGGACGCACCTTTGATCGCCAAAAAAGGTAAAAAAAAACTCTCCTACCCGCTTGAAATTTGATTCCAAGCACTCCTGTGGCTATATCGGAGAAAAACAAATGCAGGTGAGCCAAAAACTGCGAGCAAAGCCCGACGAAGCCGCCGCAGGTAAAACACACAACCTCCTCTGATGAGCCCATTTCTGTTTCTTATTTCGTGCAATATTTTCACCGTTATGTTCACTATTCTATTTTCTATAGGTTGATCGAAGAAAATGGTCCAGCCGTGAAGGTGAGCCGGCGAAGCTTTGTACCCGAAAAATTCCACCATTGGTGGGTTTCCGTTTTCTAATTTTTTTGGCCAACCGAAGCCCCCTAATACATTTTTTGGCAGGAATATGTATAAAAGCGGCCAAAACTGGCTGAAAACGGTCAAGCCAAGGCAAACTGCCATCGCGGGCAGCGGTGACGTCGCCGAAGCACGATGGTGCACCCATGCCGGAACTCTGAAATTGGCCGAAAAAGATTTTTAACTCCAATTTTAAATTTTTTGGATATTTTTAAGTATGTAAAGCGTGTTTAATATCCGCATAAAAATTCAGAAAATTCGAGGACCGCTAGTAGGTGCAGTAGAAAGTTCCATATTTCACATACCGATTGAGTAAGAATCTCTCACCCTATTCCCTGTTACAGAATTGAAGTTTAATAATAAAAAAAATTATATTTTGTGAAATTTAGAAAAAATTCTTAAGAATAATTACAGGTCACTAATAGAGCTGGAACTAGTTAGTTGTTTATTTGTTTTGTTTAACTGATTATTTAATTTATGCTAACTATGCTATCATGCATGAAAATGTCACGTGCTTCCATCAATTTTATCTTTTGCTTTTCTACCTCTTATTTTACTTTCTGGTCTGAGATTTTTAACAAGTTTTATTTTTTCTTTGTTCCGATTATTTTCATCTAAATTATTTAAAAATTCTATTACATACGAATACATGTAGATTCGAAATGTATCAAAGATTATTTCACTACTGAAAAACGTATATTTTATTTTTTATTTTCTATAAATACTTTAAAACTAATTGTAAATATAAATTTCTTATCTAAAGATAAATACATAAAAATTAATTCTAACACTGATTAAAAAAAAACAATTTTCATTAATTACTCAATAATGGGTATCTATTGATATATTGTGAAAGTTAATCATGGAGTAAATTAATCAACAACTAATTAATAACTAATTAACTCATTAATAGAAAAGAACTAATTAATTAATTGATTAACTAATTAACTAATAACTTCACAAAAATAATTAATTTGTATATTTCAATGAATTAGTACAAGCTATATTTTTATTTTTTATTTTTGCAAGAAAAATCTTCATTTAGATATCCATTTTTAGAATGCATTAATCCAATTTTGGAAAAGTCCCTAATTTTAGTACATAACTGATGGAATGGTTTAATCAAGAACTATTATAATTGTCAAATTATTTATACACGAACATGTATGTAATACAAAGGAAGCTTCCATTTCAGTAATTCTTAATTTTCTAAGTCACTAAAATTCGAATTATGAAATTGAAGAATTATATATTATTTAAGGTGAATATTAACTTGCAGTGGGTGGCTGTCTCTCCAAAATTTCCGTTTATCTTTAAAAATCATTTTCTTAAATACAAACGATTGGATGAGTTTATAAATTATGACAACCATTAATTTTAAAGATTAAGAAAATTTATTTACTAAATCTAAATTGTTTCCGTGAATTCAGACAAAACAGAATTACTTATATTAGATATAAAATGAACCGAAATCGTTTGTAAGAAAATCAAACAACAACAATTAGAGATATACAGAGAGAGAGAGAGAGCCTAATAATTGTGGGCAGATGGCGGTGGTGTCCGATAAAAACCGAACATTGATTATGTTGTTTGTTTTGACGATGAGCACGTTGTTGGTGGCGGCGTCAGCCAAATGGATCGATCCGGGGGTTATGGATCCATGTTTGAGACCAGGACCAAAACCTCCTGGTTGCCACCAAGATCCTCATGCTCCTCCTGTTGCGGCTAACCCTTACCATCGGGGTTGCTCCAAAATCCACCGCTGCCGTGGTGGTCATGGAAAAAGCATTTCCCATCCCCATTAAATAATATTTATCAAATTCTTAATTTTGGGTTCTCTATCAGTAACTATATGCTTTTAGTAATTACAATTTGAATTTAACTGAATGAAGAATTTCTTTTGTTGTTCTTTGCCAAATAACAACTTTTCTTTCCATCACCTTTCTTGCGTTGTTATATAATATCCTACTATTTATTTACACAATTGTGTCTATTTTTACCGTCAGTTGTATTACTTTCCTACAATCTAATACATGAAGAAGAACGTACTTGCAAATGATTAATACTGGAGGTGTAAATTGATTAATTAGTTGTGTTTTTGTTAATTAATTTTATCTTATCACTGATTTGATAATGTATTTATAATTACTTGTTGTGTCTAATTAATGAGTAAATTAACGAGAATAATCATTTTTTTTCTCATAGCCCTTTTAAATAGGTTTTAATTCACAAAACATGTTGAAATTAATAGATTAAATATGGCTTAAATTGCTCAAATCAAAACCGAGAGCTCTATCTTTTACTGGGTTTCTTAGAAGATCTATCTTTCATTTATTTGCAACTTGCATCATAACCTAGTGATGCGGAACCCCAAGACCCTTGCTTGAACTTTAGAACTTTTCAATCGGTTTAGAATAGAATTTAGATCACAAGTAAAAAAGAATCAAATTTGTTCAATCATCCAAATAGTAGAAGTTAAATAGAACCCAAAAAAGATAAATGATATCCCTTAACCCAATCCAAACAAGCACTAAGAACAATTGAAATAAGAAATCAAAATTGAAATACAAGTGATAACAATTGTATTCCAAATTGAAAAGAAAGCCAAAACACTCTCAACTCAATTCTAAAATATTTGATTACAACTCCTGATGTCCACAAAGAAGAGTTCTTTTGGTATTTATAGACAAAGAAATCAATGATAAGTTATAATACAATAACTACAATTGTAACTCCCACAATAACTAAGTTAATTATGTGATAATTATAATTGTAACTCCAACAATAACTAGGCTAATTATAGGCATGTAATTATTATGTAACTCTTTGTAACTCCAATCTTCTTAACCAACACCACTAATTGTTTGTGGCACCATATAATTATGGGCTCATTCTTGTAATAACACCAAGATAAGACTTAAGCCCAAAATGAGTTACACTTGACTATATGAGCTTAATTAACTCAAACTAAAATAAAATAATTCAAAATACTTAAAATAACTCAACTAATCTAGCCCATACACAAAGCTTATTCACCCATTACTAATAAGATTCAAACAAGCCCAAATCATTTAAACCCAATTAAAGTTACAAATTTGAGTTGTTCAAAAAGCTCATATTTGAACTTTTCACAATTGGTCAGTCTATCATCCATATGTTTTTGAGTGAAAACTTGGAGCAACTCTTTAAGCTTCTTTGCCTTTGATCTTGTTACTGCTCCGCTAAAACTTTCCAGGTTTGGAACTTTATTTGTGTTTACATCATTTGAAATTTGTTCCAAGTTACTTTTTGATGCTCTTTGAGTATCTTGAGTGTTTTTAGCCTTGTTTGTATCACTTAGTTAATAGTGTCGATAGCCAGAAGGCATGTTCCTTCTCGAATTCTTATTTTTACTAGGCTTTTAAAAACTTTATTTATGAAAGCCACTTCCGTATATGGTTCGATTAGCTTTAAAGTAGAATTAGGATTATTAGCTCATTATCATTCCTCTTGGAAAACTAGAGAGAAAATTTTATTAATGGGAGGAAGCTGATCAATAAAGAAGATTTACCCTCTCATATGAGAGAAACTATCATTTAATCTCATGAGAAAAGATAAAACATACTCTCTTTAGAAATATTTATTCAGTTCACTAATTCCTCCATACATGCATTTTCCATAAATATAGACAGTTTGAAAATTATTTATTTTTTTCCAAAAAGCTTTTAACTTAGTAAAATATATATTGACAGAGTTTTGATTATATATGAGGTTGATAAAATCTCTTCTGAGTTCAAAAATTCTCAAACTATTACTTAGTTAGAAGCAGTCATAAATATTTGGTTCAAATCTCAAACATAAACTCAAAAAAAGTAAAGTTCTTTGAAATTTCTTCTAATATAGACTTTAGAATCTAAGAAATTATTATATAGTTGTTGCGAATCCATTAATTTAAAATATTTTGATCAGAACCATAAAATTTTATAATAGATTTATCGATAAATCCTAACTTATTTTTTTGTGAGAGAGTGATTACCATCACTTTAATGTAAGAAACATACTTGTTTCCATAAAGTTGTAGAGACACCAGAACTAGATCAAGACTATCTGAATTATGCAAGAAGAAAGGAATGGTTGGACCGTCGAAGACATAATGATTAATTAATGACTATTTTAATTGTTAAATTATTTATACATTAACGTATAAAAATATTTTATATTTTACCAATTCTTAATTTAATAAGTTATTAAAATTCAAATTATGAAATTGAAGAAATAACTTACAGAGTACGTACTAATTCAAATGACTGGCTGAGTTTATAATTTTTTAATTTAACATTAAATTATTGCAAAAAAGAAATAATTCTTTAAAAATAGTTTTAACTAATTTTTAACTAGTATTTTAAGCCCATAATTATGAAAAAAATATCATACATTTATGATTAATTGTATGATATAAATACTTATTATAACACTATATTAATTACTATCTTAACGTATCAATTTCTATTTTGAGTCAAAGGTTCTTTAATTACCTCTAAAAGAAAAAAAAAAGTGACCATAAATTAATTAAGAAAGATATCCGTGGAAAATGGATAAGATCTTCTTATATTCCTGAGGATTAGAACAATTAATTTTTAAGAATATGAAAATGATTATCTGTCAAATTTAACCTTATTTACTTCAATTTGGACCAAACAAAAAAACTATAAAATGAAGTTAAATCATTCATAAGAAAATCAAGCAACAGTAAGTAAAAAGCTTACAAAGAGAGAATCTAATAATCATGAAAAGATAGCGGTGGTGTTCGAGAGAAAAAAAAAAGATATTGGTTGTGTTGTTTGTTTTGATGATGAGCATGTTGGTGGTGACGACAATGGCTCGGTGGATTGATCTGCGGGTTATGGATCCATGTCTGAAACCGGGATCAAAACCTGCTGGTTGCCACCAAGATCCTCATGCTCTTCCTGTTGCGATTAATCGTTACCATCAAGGTTGCTCTAAAGTCGACCGCTATTGTGGTAGTCATGGAAAACACATTTCTCATCCCCATTATATAATATCTATCAAATTCGTAATTTTGGGTTATGTGTCAACAACCTCTTTAATATTATTAAATAAAGAATATCTAGTGTTTTTATTTGTCAAATAATAATTTTTCTCTCATATTATTATATAATGTCCTATTATTTATTTACATAATTGTGCCTTTTTTTAAATGTACGAGACATAAATATATTTATCAATGGTGATTGATAATGCAATATTTTTTCAGTAAGTTAATATTAGATGTGCAAGTTAATTAATTAGTTGTTGCCTTTTTATTAGTTAATTTACCCTTATCATTAATCTTGATGAAGTATCTATAACTACTTCTTGGTGTGTCTGATTAATGAGAAAATTAACGAAAATAATCATTTTTACTCACGATCTTTTTAAATAGGTTTTAATTCATTAAAACCGTTGAAATCAACATGTTTAATATCATTTAAATTGCTCAAATCAAACCCATCTTTGATCAAACTATATTTTATCTCACCTCATTTGTATACTTCTAAAAACCCTATCGTTCTAAATGGTTAATATTTTAATTGGATTATAAACGTATAAACGGAATTTTCCAATTTGTTCTTAAAGCCATCGACCAAACAAGATCTCTGAGTCAGTAAAAGTATATTAGGAACGTTATCTTCTTAGTCCAAATAAGAATTATTTTAAAAACTTCTAGTACCATAATTAAATTAATCTTAAATATAAATATTCAAAGAAATACCAAATCAAACTAAATCAAGTGGGACATTAACATTAATGTTATTTACTTCAACTAAAGTTGACACAATAAGTGAACAAAGTTTCTGAATCCTCCTTTCTTCTTGTCCTTCATCTAAATGCTTTCTCCTTCTTCCTTGTTCTTTTTTTTTTTATGTTGACACAGTAAATATTTAATTTTAACAGACAAGAGATGTAATTTTTATTTTAAATTGCTGCACATAGTTACGTTTTTAGGTTCTTTCATCATTTATAGTGTGCATGCGGTCAGAACTTCAGAACTCCATCGTAACACCCTACACTCGATATGAGATGCAATTCTTACTCATATTATTTTTATATAGTGGGTCCACAAAATATACATATGCATAACTCAAAATTTATCATACAACCTAACATCTCATGTGATAGATACAATAGTTATATATACAAAACATTAGGCCAAAATTTAGAGTTTAACAAAACAAAATGAAAATCTCTCGAATATATATAAAACATACATAAACATGAACCCTTTTACATGTTTTATTCGTCTCACAGCAGTTCTAACTCTTCTTTCTCATCTGAAAAATATCATGATAAAATTTAATAAGTTTCACCGACTTAATAAATATTTCCGTTCTTTCAACCCAGATAAAATTTTACGTAAAACACACAATATGAGATAAAAGTAGTGTAATGTTTCAATGAAAAATTCATTTATTATTTTCACCCTTTTCATATATTTCTGATCAGATTTTTAAATTTCTCTCGAATATCATTTATAATCCTCGAATGTATATCTACATACTCTCGAAAGAACATATATATACTCTCGAATATCAATTATAATCTCAAATATAATCACATATACATGAAAGATCACATATACACTCAAAATGTTATTTTTAAAGTTTCATCGTGCGATTCCATTGATGTCGTCATCGAGGAGAGACGAAATGAATTCCCTTATTGCATGGATAGCACATACACACAAATCTCACAATGGCGACCATAGGCACGTTTGCTAGGTGACCCACACTCACAAACACTTATCCACGTCTGGATTAGGTTTCAAACTCTATCCATGTGAAGGTTTACCATACCCGCTGAACTTCAGCCACACACACACGTTCCCCTTCTCGATTCAGACTAAACGAAAAAGGCAATCAGGGTCCGTACTCTAACTACTCGCATCCTCTCGTTTCTGATTTCTTATTTATTTTACTCTCATACTACTTCCTCTGAACTTTTATTTAACTAATCATTTCACAACCATAATTATTCTTTTTCTTTTTTATTTTTATTTCTTCATATTATTTATTTTCTTTTTCAACTTTCTACTTAATTAGGAATTTCTTTTAATTTTAGATTAATTTCTCATCACAGTCCAAGTATTTCTCAATCTTTAGGTTTGTTTTCTAGTTTCTGTCTCCTCATAATTTTCAATAGTTTAGGTTCACTGGTTTATAGGTTCGAGTTCTGTTCTTCTTCAAAAATCGGGTTAGTATTCGTTTAAATTTTAAAATACACATAAATTAATAAAATACATGAAAATTTAAAAATCCTAATCCAGGTTCAGAATAAGAAATACTTACAATCCTACGCAACAATCATTCTAGATCCACTTGAACGTCCTAATTTCCTGTACGCGCACGATACAATTTAATTAAAATAATGTTAAATACTAAACAAAATTAATTTAACCGAAATCACGGGTTTCAATGAAAACCCTACAGAATACCCAAAAATATCAGGATTTGTACTTGGAGAAGACCTTTCGACTTCCCGATCGGCGGATCAGATTCCCGAATGGGTGAATCCGGTCTCCATTCCCAAGGAAGGTCCCTCGGCTTCCACTGGTGGGCTAGTTTCCCAATCCCGAGGAAAGCTCCTCAGTTCCCGCGCTGGTGGGTGTCCCGGCCGAGCTCCCGCAGCTAGCCCGACACTAACCACCGTTCCCCCGTCACTCAACAGCTACCAAAAACACACAAAAAAAAAAGCTTTACCTTTCCGGCATGGGCCGATTTGGCCTCAGTTTGGCTCCCAGTAGTTTACTCTCGGCCACTCTGCGGCTCCCTGGCTTGCTTACGATTGGAATGATGATTTTCACGCCTAAAAAATCGATTAGTGTAAAATAAAAAAAGATTGAAAGGAAATTAGGGGAAGAAAAGACGCAAAACAAACCCTTTTTACCTTGTTCGCGTCAGTCTCCATCGCCGCACGGTGCCTCGGGTCATTTCCTCTTCCTCCTTCTTCCTTTTACCTCGGTTTCCATCGCTCTCCTGCCTCCGCCTCTCTCTTCTTCCCTTTTTTCCCCTTGCGTCAGTAGTTCTCGGCTTCTCCTTCCCTCTCCCGCCTGGCCACTCGTTTTTTCTCCTTCCTCTTCTCTTTCTCTGGCCTCCCTCTTCCTTTCCTCTCCTTTTTTCTTCTTCTCAGCTTCCATCGCACGACAATCTCCTCTCTTCCCTCTCACCTAATCGGCTCACCTCTTTTTCTCCTCCTCTCTCTTTTTCGGCTACTCACCCAAATGAAGAAACACCCTAAACTTTTCCTTTTTATACATGTCCTCCCCAACCGTTGCATCTTGCTAGCTCGATCTAGACTGTCCATTCTCCATTAAATCTAAGCCATTTGATCCTCTCAAACGGTTAGATCAGGACCGTCCGTTTCTTGATTTCTTTTTGTCCCCTTTCACTTCTATTTCTATATATTTTTACCCCCATTTTTTCTTATTTATTTTTATTTAAGTCCTTTAATTAAAATAAACCCCCCAAAATTCTTAAAACTCTTTCATTTAAATCTAAATTCTAATTTTTAGTTATTTTTCACATTTTCTTTTATTTATTTAGGGGTGTACATATATATGTGGGTTCGGGTTGTTACATGCTAACTATTGTATCATGCATGAAAATGTCACGTGCTTCCATCAATTTTATCTTTTGCTTTTCTACCTCTTATTTTACTTTTTGGTCTGAGATTTTTAACAAGTTTTATTTTTTCTTTGTTCCGATTAGTTTCATCTAAATTATTTAAAAATTCTATTACATACGAATACATGTAGATTCGAAATGTATCAAAGATTATTTCACTACTGAAAAACGTATATTTTATTTTTTATTTTCTATAAATACTTTAAAACTAATTGTAAATATAAATTTCTTATCTAAAGATAAATACATAAAAATTAATTCTAACACTGATTAAAAAAACAATTTTCATTAATTACTCAATAATGGGTATCTATTGATATATTGCGAAAGTTAATCATGGAGTAAATTAATCAACAACTAATTAATAACTAATTAACTCATTAATAGAAAAGAACTAATTAATTAATTGATTAACTAATTAACTAATAACTTCACAAAAATAATTAATTTGTATATTTCAATGAATTAGTACAAGCTATATTTTTATTTTTTATTTTTGCAAGAAAAATCTTCATTTAGATATCCATTTTTAGAATGCATTAATCCAATTTTGGAAAAGTCCCTAATTTTAGTACATAACTGATGGAATGGTTTAATCAAGAACTATTATAATTGTCAAATTATTTATACACGAACATGTATGTAATACAAAGGAAGCTTCCATTTCAGTAATTCTTAATTTTCTAAGTCACTAAAATTCGAATTATGAAATTGAAGAATTATATATTATTTAAGGTGAATATTAACTTGCAGTGGGTGGCTGTCTCTCCAAAATTTCCGTTTATCTTTAAAAATCATTTTCTTAAATACAAACGATTGGATGAGTTTATAAATTATGACAACCATTAATTTTAAAGATTAAGAAAATTTATTTACTAAATCTAAATTGTTTCCGTGAATTCAGACAAAACAGAATTACTTGTATTAGATATAAAATGAACCGAAATCGTTTGTAAGAAAATCAAACAACAACAATTAGAGATATACAGAGAGAGAGAGAGAGCCTAATAATTGTGGGCAGATGGCGGTGGTGTCCGATAAAAACCGAACATTGATTATGTTGTTTGTTTTGATGATGAGCACGTTGCTGGTGGCGGCGTCAGCCAAATGGATCGATCCGGGGGTTATGGATCCATGTTTGAGACCAGGACCAAAACCTCCTGGTTGCCACCAAGATCCTCATGTTCCTCCTGTTGCGGCTAACCCTTACCATCGGGGTTGCTCCAAAATCCACCGCTGCCGTGGTGGTCATGGAAAAAGCATTTCCCATCCCCATTAAATAATATTTATCAAATTCTTAATTTTGGGTTCTCTATCAGTAACTATATGCTTTTAGTAATTACAATTTGAATTTAACTGAATGAAGAATTTCTTTTGTTGTTCTTTGCCAAATAACAACTTTTCTTTCCATCACCTTTCTTGCGTTGTTATATAATATCCTACTATTTATTTACACAATTGTGTCTATTTTTACCGTCAGTTGTATTACTTTCCTACAATACAATCTAATACATGAAGAAGAACGTACTTGCAAATGATTAATACTGGAGGTGTAAATTGATTAATTAGTTGTGTTTTTGTTAATTAATTTTATCTTATCACTGATTTGATAATGTATTTATAATTACTTGTTGTGTCTAATTAATGAGTAAATTAACGAGAATAATCATTTTTTTTCTCATAGCCCTTTTAAATAGGTTTTAATTCACAAAACATGTTGAAATTAATAGATTAAATATGGCTTAAATTGCTCAAATCAAAACCGAGAGCTCTATCTTTTACTGGGTTTCTTAGAAGATCTATCTTTCATTTATTTGCAACTTGCATCATAACCTAGTGATGCGGAACCCCAAGACCCTTGCTTGAACTTTAGAACTTTTCAATCGGTTTAGAATAGAATTTAGATCACAAGTAAAAAGGAATCAAATTTGTTCAATCATCCAAATAGTAGAAGTTAAATAGAACCCAAAAAAGATAAATGATATCCCCTAACCAAATCCAAACAAGCACCAAGAACAATTGAAATAAGAAATCAAAATTGAAATACAAGTGATAACAATTATATTCCAAATCAACACATTGTGCATAAAGTGAAAAGAAAGCCAAAACGCTCTCAACTCAATTCTGAAATATTTTATTATAACTGATGTCCACAAAGAAGAATTCATTTGGTATTTATAGCCAAAGAAATCAATGATAAGTTATAATACAATAACTACAATTGTAACTCCCATAATAACTAGGTTAATTATGTAATAATTACAATTGTAACTCCAACAATAACTAGGCTAATTATAGGCATGTAATTGCTATGTAACTCTTTGTAACTCGAATCTTCTTAACCAACACCACTAATTATTTGTGGTACCATATAATTATGGGCTCATTCTTGTAATAACACCAAGACAAGACTTAAGCCCAAAATGAGTTACACTTGACTATATGGGCTTAATTAACTCAAACTAGAATAAAACAACTCAACTAATCTAACCCATACACAAGGCTTATTCACCCATTACCAATAAGACTCAAACAAGCCCAAATTATTTCAAATCATTTAAACCCAATTAAAGTTACAAATTTGGGTTGTTCAAAAAGTTCATATTTGAACTTTCTACAATTGGTCAGCCCATCATCCATATATTTTTGAATGAAAACTTGGAGCAACTCTTTAAACTTCTTTGCCTTTGATCTTGTTACTGGTTCGCTGAAACTTTCTAGGTTTAGAACTCTATTTGTGTTTACATCATTTGAAATTTGTTCCAAGTCACTTTTTGATGTTCTTTGAGTATCTTAAGTGTTTTTAGCCTTGTTTGTATCACTTGGTTAATAGTGTCGATAGCCAGAAGACATGTTCTTTCTCGAATTCTTATTTTTACTAGGCTTTTAAAAACTTTATTTATGAAAGTCACTTTTGTATATGGTTCAATTAGCTTTAAAGTAGAACTAGGATTATTAGCTCATTATCATTCCTCTTGGAAAACTAGAGAGAAAATTTTATTAATGGGAGGAAGGAGATCCATAAACAAGATTTATCCTCTCATATGAGATAAACTATCATTTAATCTCATGAGAAAAGATAAAACATACTCCCTTTAGAATTCAGTTCACTAATCCCTCCATACATGCATTTTCCACAAATAACTTCACAAATATTTGGTTCAAATCTCAAACATAAACTCAAAAAAAGTAGAGTTCTTTGAAATTTCTTCTAATATAGAGTTTAGAATCTAAGAAATTATTATATAGTTGTTGCGAATCCATTAATTGAACATATTCTGATTGGAACCATAAAATTTTATAATAGATCTATTGATAAATCCTAAAATATTTTATTTGAGAGAGTGATTACCATCACTTTACTGCAAGAAACATACTTGTTTCCATAAATTTGTAGAGACACCAGCACTAGATCAATACTATTTGAATTATGCAAGAAAAAAGATATGGTTGGATTGTCGAAGACGTATTGATTAATTAAGAACTATTTTAATTGTTAATTTATTTATACATTAACTTATAAAGATATCTTCCATTTCACCAATTCTTAATTTAATAAGTTGTTAAAATTCAAAGTATGAAATTGAAGAAATAACTGACAGAGTCCGTACTAATTCAAATGATTGACTGAGTTTATAATTTTTTAATTTAACATTAGATTATTGCAAAAAAAAAAAGTAATTCTTTAAAAATAGTTTTAACTAGTTTTTAACTAGTATTTTAAGCTCATAATTATGAGAAAAATATCACACATTTATGATTAATTATATGATATAAATACTTATTATAACATTATATTAATTACTATCTTAACATGTCAATTTCTATTTTGAGTCAAATGTTCTTTAATTACCTCTAAAAGAAAAAAAAAAAGTGATCATAAATTAATTAAGAAAGATATCCGTAGAAAATGGATAAGATCTTTGTGTATTCTTGAGGATTACAGCGATTAATTTTTAAGATTATGAAAGCGATTATCTGTTAAATTTAACCTTATTTACTTTATTTGGACCAAACAAAAACACTATAAAATGAAGTTAAATCATTCATAAAAAAAAATCAAGCAACAGCAAGTAAAAGTATACAAAGAGAGAATCTAATAATCGTGAAAAGATGGCGGTGGTGTCCGAGAGAAAAAAGAGATATTGATTGTTTTGTTTGTTTTGATGATGAGCATGTTGGTGACGATGACAGCGACTCAATAGATTGATATGTGAGTTATGGATCCATGTCTAAAACCGGGACCAAAACCTCTTAGTTGCCACCAAAATCCTCATGTTCTTCCTGTTGCGACTAATCGTTACCATCAAGGTTGCTCTAAAGCTGACTGTTGTCGTAGTGGTCATGGAAAAGGCATTTCCCATCCCCATTAAATAATCTCTATCAAATTCGTAATTTTGAATTATGTGTAAACAACATTTTTAATATTATTAAATAAAGAATATCTAATATTTTTATTTGTCAAATAACAATTTTTCTCTAATATTATTATATAAATGTCCTATTATTTATTTACATAATTGTGTTTTTTTTTAATGTACGAGACATGAATATATTTATCAATGGTGATTGATAATGCAATATTTTTTCAATAAGTTTATATTATATGTATAAGTTAATTAATTTACCATTATCATTAATCTCGATAAAATATCTATAAATACTTCTTGGTGTGTTTGATTAATGAGCGAATTAACAAAAATAATCATTTTTCCATACGATCTTTTTAAATAGGTTTTAATTCATTAAACCCGTTGAAATCAACATGTTCAATATCGTTTAAATTGCTCATATCAAACCCATCTTTAATCAAACTATATTTCATCCGACCTCATTCCTATACTTCTAAAAACTCAGTCGTTCTAAATGATTAACATTTCGATTGGATTATAAACAGATAAAGGGGATTTTCCAATTTGTTCTTAAAGCCATCGAGCAAACAAGATCTCTGAGTCCGGTAAAAGTATGTTAGGAACGTTATTTTCTTAGTAGTATCTTCCAGTTTAATTGAAGCAGTGAAAAAGGAAAAAGAAAAATCCAGAGTAACATTCTCACATGTCGTGCGGGGCAGTTTCTGAGGAAATCACTTTCAGAATAATTAAAAAAGAATCCGAGTTGGGCCAGCAGCGCACCACCCACATGGCACCTTTTCCTTTTTTCCCCCCTCCACTTTATTACCCACAAGAAGCCTAATATTAGAAAAGTGAATGACGAAAGCTGTCGTCACCACAAATATATATACCAAACTGGTGACCTCCCCGACAATGTAAATTAATTTAAATTTTTGTTTAAGTTATTAATATAAATATGATACTACATAATATCATAAAAAATAATATTTTAGTTACCAGTAGATGATTTCAAGCAAAATAGATGTTAATTGTGTCCATGACTCAAGTAAGAATACAAAAATATCAAGATTGAAAAAATCGAAAATTTAAAAAGAAATTAATGGGGGAAAAAGACTATTGACTTCTCCTTCCTCAAAGAGTCACGCTTGGGAACTTGCAGGATCCATAACCTGAAATGCGAATCAAAGTAAGTTTTTTGACCTACAAGTCTTGAAGTATGAATTACTCTCTTCCCTAATTTTAATGGAATAGACTAAAATGCATTGACTTACTTGGATCCTTAATGGTCTGCGTAGCCAGCCCATTGAAGTAACAGCTACCTCCACTTTTCTTGAACTGAGCCCAATATGAGCTGAACGCGTAACTCGCGTGCCAAATAACTGAGTCGGGTTTGTGACACGCCCTCCCGCGTTGGAGCGCCTCGCAAGTTTTATTCCCCTGAGAGCACGCGTAAGTCAGAGCCGACGCTAACTCACTCGTGTTTGCCCCTTTTGCCGCCACGCACCATATCTTCCCCTTGTACGGTTCGTTGTTGTCCGGCGACGGCAGTGGCCTTTTGTACTCCGACTTCGCCGTCTGTCCTGACAGATCAATTTCGTAAATGTAGGATCCGCTCGGGTACAACAAACCGAAATGTCGCTCCGTGCCCGGACCCGGTTTCTGGTTCTCGTTGTAAAGGGCGAAGATGAATGCGGGGAGGACCGAACCGGGTCGTGCTGGGGTTCCCACGGGCGGTCTCGCCGTCAGTTTGTTGATTACGTTTCGGTTGTAGGTGGCGGCGTTGTAAATATTGGCTCCAATCTGGTCGAAGTCCCCGCCATTGGGCCAACCAGTTTCGGCGAGGAAAACTCGGATGTTCGGGTATCCTAATCGCTTCATGGCGAAAATTAGAGCGTCTATCATTTGGTCAAACAGATTGTGGTAGGTCAGATTTGAAACCGGGTCAGTGATGGTAATGTTGGTTGACTCGAGCAGAGCATAGTTCAGATCGATGTTTTGAGGTTGCGTTGCCCAAGCGAAATACGGGTAGACATCGACGAAAAGAAACGATTTGGTTCGGTTCAAGAACTGCAACATCGGCTTCATTATCGGAAGAGCAATATCAGACCGAAATGTCCCGTTTGACGGCGGGAATGACGATTCAAGGACATCCATTGCCAAGCTGGTACCTACTTTCACCTTACGGATTCCATGGGTTTTCAGGGAATTCTTGATTCTGCGCATGGCTGGTACGAGGTTGGATCTCGTTTCCGGCGCGCCGTCGGTGAGGATTTCGTTGCCGACGAGGAGATACCGGATTTTGGTCCTCGGGTAGTGAGGGACAACATTGTTTTGGACCCAGTTATCGGAGAAAGCTTGGCTTTTAGAGACGTTGACGATGATTTCATTAGGTACCATAATAGAAACCTGCATCTCGGTGTTCTTGAGAGCATTGAGGATGTCCGGGTTGGCACCATAGATTTTGACTCTTGAAGCTTTCAGCGATTTGATTAGCTCCACCGACTGTGCAGGAGACGGCAGGTTATTTCCTAGCTCACCATAGTTAACGCCCACTTTGCTTGAGATCTCTGCAGCTGTAACAAAAAAAAATATATGGGTTTTGATTGGTCAGGGAAAAGAAACCTGAAAAGAACAGGAAGCATCTCACCATCAGGGGAAGAAACTTACTTGAAAGAGAAATAAAGAGAAAGAGTATGAATAGAGGAACAACATCCATCCTCCTTGTTCCTCTGCTTCTGCTCTGTAGTAGCTTGGAGAATCCGGCTAAACAAGAAAAAAAGGTACTAGGCAGAGCAGCAAATGAAGAAGGGAGAGAGTTGAGTGGAGGTCACGTATAATTATAATATGAGTTGAAAGGATTAAGATAAGGAGGGAGTTGAAGTGAAGTGAAGTGAAGTGAACCAGTAATAAGAATGTGAAGATTAGAGGGAAATCTAAGGAGGAATTTCACTTTATTATATTCGTTTCAGTTTTTGGGAGGATAAAAGGAAAGAACAGAGACAGCATTACATTACATCAGTGGTATTGTGGGTGGGCCTTCTCTTTTGCGAGATCCTCGACTTTGCTTCGTTTCTTGGGAGGGGTGAGTAAAGTATGAGAGAGAAAAAGTTGAAGGAAGAAATAAATATATAAATACCCAGAAAAAGTAGGAGCTGTACGAAGAGAGAAATTTATAGCCGTTGTGGGTTTAGGCCTTTTCATTAATTGTCTTTTTACACTTTTTTCTCAACGATTAAATTTATTGTCCGCATCTTCTCGAAATTAATCTGTGAGTCTACGGAGTGGAGAAGTAAATAAAAACTAATTAAGTTTATAGCTAATCAGAGTGATTATCATCAAATTCTTTTATTAAAACATTCTTTAAAAAAATATTTCATCGGATGGGTGACATGTGTATTGTTTGTGGGTGTGTGTGCATATATATATATATATATATATATAAAGCATGTAGTGGAAAAAAGCAAAACCCAAAATGAGGAAGTTTCTTCGGCCGAGAAGAGGAAAGATGGATTATTACTTTCTATTACTAAAAGCATGAAACGTTGAAGTGAAAGCACATGAGCGGAAGCTGGTTTGGACGGGTACTTTATTACTACTACTGGATTTCTCTCTCACACCCACCCAAAAAGAAGTGCTCTGAAACGTCTGCTTATTTTTCTGATCGTGCGGGCCCGATTTCCAAGTCGGTAAAATTTCAACAAATTATTTTTTTAAAACTACATACTACTTTTTACAACACATTAAGAATTAATAATTCTAGATGAAACACAGTATTTCGTTCTCCATACTGAGATAAACAAATAAATATATATATGTTGTCGGCCACTCTATATGGATACAATTGACCAATCAATCAATTAACTAATTAATTAATTGTTAACAACGGGATGTAAATGTTAAAATTTATACGTTTTATTTAAAAGTAATGAATTTAAATTTTAATATAAAAAAATATATTCTATGATAATTTAGTAAATTTTAAGTGGAAGAGAACATTTCATAATGACTCAAATCTCTTACTTAAAATAGTCCGAACGAAATCTAAAATTTTTTATACCTAAAAAAAGTAAAGTAGGTAAGGCACTTTTACATATATTTTCCAAAAAAATATATATATGATGTCATGGTACATCTCCATACTTGAATACCATTAAATACAAATAATTGTTCTTTCAGTGTCTTATTTTCATGTTCTTAAACAAATCATAAAAAGAAATCAGGTAGGGGAAATCTATAGCCCCAATTCTATGCGTCTTACATTATTGAGCATACAAGCGTTTTCCACCACTTACTCTCCACAAAAAGAACAAAGAAAACATTTTTTCACCACTAAGCTAAGCCAATAATTTCATAACTCACCCACAAAAGGCAAAGTTCACTAGGCCCAAAATCGTTTGGGTTGAACCTTCCCCAGCCCATAATAACAGCCTAAATCTTCCATGTTTCACCCCTCAGTGTTTGCCCAATCGCACCAGACAATGCCAGCCATCTTCCATCGCTTGCTCGCCTCCTCCGCTCTCAAAAGATCCAATCTTCTTTCTCGTCCACTCTCCATCATAATCTCCACCTCCACCCACCCCCTCACCCACCCGTCACTCTATCTCCACCGTTTCATTTCTTCCTCCCCAACCCAGACCACAGACCCCGACACCCCTTCCTCACCCACAGCCGCCGTGCGAACCCAAACGCGTACTCCACTCGAAACCCAGTTCGAAACATGGATCCACAAACTCAAACCCGGCTTCACCCACTGCGACGTCGACGAGGCGTTGCGGGCCCAATTGGACCCCGATCTCGCCCTTGACATCTTCCGCTGGACGGCTCAGCAGCGCGGTTACAGACACAACCATGACACCTATCTGACCATGATCAAACTCCTCGCTTCCGGCAAGCGTTATCGCCAAGCGGAGACCCTTATCGAGGAGGTATTCGCTGGAGCCTGCGAAATCAACGTCCCTCTCTACAACTACATGATTAGATTCTGCTGCGGCCGCAAGTTCATGTTCAACCGTGCTTTTGACATTTACAAGAAAATGTTGGGGTCTGATCACTGTAAGCCAACTCTTGAGACCTACACTTTGCTGTTGAACTCGTTGCTTAGAAGGTTTAATAAGTTGACTGTGTGTTATGTGTATCTCCACGCGGTTAGGTCGTTAACCAAGCAAATGAAATCCTTAGGGATTATACCGGATACTTTGGTGTTGAATATGATAATTAAGGCTTATGCTAAGTGTCTAGAGCTTGATGAAGCTATTAGGGTTTTCCGTGAGATGGGTTTATATGGATGTGAGCCAAATGCATATAGTTATGGTTATATCATGAAGGGATTGTGTGAAAAGGGGAGAGTAGGGCAGGGTTTAGGGTTTTACAAGGAAATGAAGAAAAAAGGATTGGTGGCGCCTAGTAGTTGTTACATGATTTTGATATGTAGTCTTGCAATGGAGAGGAGATTTGAGGATGCAATTGAGGCTGTGTCTGATATGTTGGGTAATTCTATGGCTCCGGATTTGCTGACATACAAGACGTTGTTAGAAGGATTATGCAGGGAAGGGAAGGGGAATGATGCTCTTGCCTTTCTTGAGGAATGGAGGAAGAGGGATGTCATGATGGGTCAGAAGAATTACAAGATTTTGTTGAATGAGTTGCATTTTCTAAACAGGGAGTAGTGGCTCTTCAGCCACAGGAGAAATGTTAGAACAGTGATACAATGATGACCGAGTCAGTAGAAACCGACAAAGTTCAAGAGTTTGTGGGTGAACTTATGACTGATGGAACCCATACTAGGTGGTTCTTGAGGTCTTCCACTAACGACTTCATTCCATGCTTCCAGCTCTTCTAACTCATTTTGGTATGTTTTGAAAACTTGGGTTTTACGGAATTCTCTCTCTGCTTAGGTCATCATCTGGGATTTTTGTGGGAAGCACAAAACTAGAAACATGATGTGCTGAAATAATAGATGACTCAATCGAGCAGAACTTGTTTTGGTGAACGACACATCTTATACGGCTCAAAATTCCAAACCGTGTCTGAAATTGTTGGAGACATTGGTAGCCTGGTAAAGGTTGGAGGAGTCTTGCAATTTTTTTCTTCTACTACCCAAGCTTAAGTGTTTAAGATATGAAAGATCTTGCTGGATATATGACTTTAAGATGCAGATTGGTATGTATGTATTCAAAGATCAAACCTTTGTCTTTGTATTTTCAGACCCAAAATTCTTTGCAAATAAAGAGTAAGTTCTCGAAATGAGTTGGCTTGTTCCAACAAAATTCTTGGAAGATCTATCTCATGTTTGGTAATACATGGTACAACTCTGTGAGGACTTGAAGGTCATTCTTTTCGTCGTTAATGATTAATCTCATATGAATTATTTGTGTGGAAGGATAAATTTTGTTTCCAATTTTTTACGTTCACCCTGAAGAAACCAACAATCTAAAACAAGGTATGAAGAATTTATGCTCAGTGTCCTACATAAAAAATATATGTATTTTATTTTTTAATTTATGTGTATATGTATGTACTTGATTGTAATAGTATGCAAAGGTTGTTTATGCCTAATTTCTCCAACCAAGTCTTGTAAAATCACACCTTAAATGAGTGAAGAAGGATGGATTAAAATTTGAATTAAAACTCAATAATTTATCAATATTTTATTTTACTTTAGTTCCATCAAAATTTTGTCATAAAATCCAATTCTATCAGAATTATATATAAACATATTATCTATATTTCAAATTAAAATATATACATTTAAGTTAAAAAATTTATTTTATATATGTACACTAAATTACCATATATACTATATATTTAATTAAAACTAAAAAATATGTTATACATAAAATCAAATTGAATTTTACGATTTTTTTTTACTTAACCCGGTTCAATCTGAATAAAATTAAGAATTAGTTCAATCTAGGATACCAAATTTGAAAAAAGTATAATTCGAATTGATTCGGGCCGGTCAGATTCTTGTTCATCCAACAGTTGGCGCTAGTGACGAAAATGTCGCAGGTGTATAATGTATGGGCTTTGACCCTCACTTCCTATAGGCTGCCCATCAAGCAAGTCCAACTATCACCGTTCATATAAACTGAAGGAAGCAGCAGCACCCGGCAGAAACAGGTAGAAGTAGGAAAATTCGACAGAGACCGATAGAATTGGACAAGATGCATTTCCACTGTTCGCTGATGCTCGCTGCTATTTTGTTTTTCTTTGTTCTCTCATCACCTGGTATTGCTTTATCTCTTTCGTATCAAATATTCTATGTCAACATTTTTTTTCTTTAGATCTGATCTCTCTTTGTAAGGACCTATTAGAAGTCATGATCTCTTTCAGACTTCAAAGAAATTTAGTTCCACTAATGTCTTTCATTCTTATTTATCTAAGCTTATGCGAAGAAGTCAGGCGATGTAACGGAGCTGCAGATCGGCGTTATGGTATACTGCTTGTTTTCTCGCTTTAGCTATGAACTTTAAATGCTTCTATGGTTTGAAAGATTTCATTTTCTTAAAGCTGTGGAACTTTAATTTTAGTTTTCATTTCAGTGATTTCACTTTTGATTTCTGATGATAGACGAAGGTATAAGATTTCATGTTTTTAGAAATTTTTACAGTAACACGTTTATCGTTTTTTTTTTTAATGTAGAAAAACAATTATACGGTGAAATCTTAATTTTCTTTTAACCTAAGCGTCTTATATACGAAAGATAAAGCACCTTCTTTTTCACGGTTTAAAAGATAGAAATCTCAACATATAAGCCATTTCTTTTTTCGTTAGGTTTTATTAGATGTCTGCCTTCCTTTTGTCTTGTTCATTTTAGTTTTACATATTCTAGAATTATAGTAGAATGCATTATTCTTGCATGGATGCCTCTGCAAGTATTTCTTTCTCAAGCTTTATTTAACATGATCATTTGTTTGTTTCGTAGTTGTTACTTATTTCTATTCTATGTTTTCTTTTTAACTTTTACAGCATAAGCCTGCATCTTGTGAACTCCAGGCTCATAAAGGTGATAAAGTCAAAGTACACTATCGGGTGAGATTCTTTGAAGCCTCCGATTCAGTTGCTTATTTTAATTTTTTCAATAATTTTTCTTCTCAAAATAATATCATTCTGGAAGAATTAAAGACATGATGACCTCTGTCTTATGACCATCTCTGTTGCTGGGCTTATGTTAAGTTGTCTAATTTTATGTTTAAATTCATTAAACCTTTTCTGGTCGGCACTCTTTTTTGCAGTAACTGGAGTTAGTAATTATATGCTTGTTGAGTATAATGTTTTCTGTTCAAGGTTTGCAAGTAACTTGCTCCAATATCTTGTGAAGGTAGCTTCATGGTACATTGGAACTATAAGCAGGCATGATGGGGATTAAGGGTGACTGTTTTAGTAAACTAGTTATTGGCTTATATTTTTTTAGGATACAGCAATATCTTGTTATTTTTTTAGGATGGCACTTTTTTTTATTTCAAAAAAGAAATTATATCAGACAATCCATCTCTTTAAGTTGTGTTGTCACTGCAATTCCCAGGCAAGGGTTTCGAGCCAGAGCTTCAACCAAGCACATGGAATAGCTAATTGAATTATAGATTGTTGATGTTGTTACTGTTTCAGCTATGTCTTTTTAAAAGAATCACTAGAACAACCAATATTTAAGAAAAGGAATTATCAGGAGGATGGTCCTTATATATCATAAAGATCGAATTTGGAGAGGGAAAACCAATCAAGACATCTCACTCTTCATAGCCATGTGTGGTGAAAATTGTGAGTTGGGGAAGAGGCTTTCCATAAAGATATGAATTTGAAGAGGGAAAACCAATTAGGACATCTCACTCTTAATATCCACGTACAGTGAAAATTGCAAATAGGAAAAGAGGCTTTCCATATGCCTACCTTATCCATTGACAGTAATGCTTTTGCATAAAATTAGTATCACATTACGTGAACGTTGATTGTTGGGAAGGACAAAACCCTTATGTATTTGCTGTAGGCTGTCATACTTTTCTTTAAAAGAATGGTGCTTTTGCATCTGATGTATGCCAATCTGTCAAGAGCCTTGGACATTAGCTGTGACGATAGATGGATGAGAGAGATAGAGAGAAGAAGTAGGGAGAGAGAATAAGAGAATAAGAGCAGGATTGAGAGAGAGAGAGAGAAAGAGTGTTTGTTCGGTAAGTACTTTGCTGGACCCTACATTCTATTGACATTTGAATATTAATAGGCCTTGTCGTGCTGTAGCAGAATAACAGAATAATGGCCACTACTATCCTTAGACTCACTCAACCAACTAAACTCACTTCACTTTCTACCAACCATACATTTAAATCTATTCAGGTCTTGCATCTTTGGTAATCCTTCAGAGGGGCCTGTACTAACCAATCATAATTCTAATCCCTTGCAATAATTTATCCCACCAGTGCAAGATACATATAGTTTTCCGCAAAGGATGAGCAGGGGAACTTCTTGTTGGGCATGAATGCCATGTGAGATGGTTGTTATTCTGAAGAAATTTTTATCAGCGTCAACAAGTGACTGAATTTTTCATCTGTATATTCACTTCTGGCTTCTGTGAGTATGAACTTTTCTTGAATTTTTGAAAAAGGAGTTTGTTAGTTTGTTAATTAATTTCTCCAGCCCCTGGATTTCAAATAATTTTACAGAAGTTATTATTACCGGAGGCTTTTGGCTTTTTTGTGCTTCATGGATGTTTCTGTTGTAGGGCATGCTTTTTCCATAAGCTGTTTTGGTTTCTGTAACATCGTCTTTTTCAAGGGTATCTTTATGTCATGCTGCTTGCTATGACTTCTCAATTTTAATTTGAAATCACTGTACATTTTCTTGCTGCAAATACAGAAAGAAAAATATTGAACATGTAACCATTATGATCTTACAGGGAAAACTTGTTGATGGAACTGTTTTTGATTCAAGTTTTGAAAGGGGGGATCCCATTGAGTTTGAGGTTGGCACAGGTCAAGTAATCAAAGGTGTGTGCACTATGTTCTGTGTTTTAAAGACACCAGTAATTTATTAATTTTTAGATGCCTAAAAAATTCCCTTGCAGGATGGGACCAAGGACTCTTGGGAATGTGTGTTGGTGAGAAACGAAAGTTGAAAATACCTGCAAAGCTTGGTTATGGCGAGCAGGGTGCTCCACCCACTATCCCTGGTAATATTCTCTCATTTCCTTTTATTATGTAAATCTCTTGTTTATTTCAAAGAGAAAATTTATGTCTCTTTTTGTAATGGCAGTGATTAGATGATCTCTATTTCCTAAGCCATGAGTAGCGAACAGTGAGCTTTTGTTTACTCTAATGGGTTAGTAAAACTGCTTATTTCAAAAAAAAAAAAAAAAAAAAAAGGGTTAGTACAACTCCTGCCCTGCTAGTGATGCTCTGATTGAAGTCATTTACACTAAGCTTGGTTAAAAACTAGTAAAGGAATGTAGAAGATGGGAAAGAGAAAAGGAAAAAAAAAAAAGTTTCTTCTAATGGAAAAGAAGAATTAATGTTTTATAGAGGGAAAGGGTGACTGATTAAGTCATTCAATGAGGTCTAATCCACGTGCGAGTATGCCTATTCAGAACAACCACACTGATGACCTCGTGCAGTTCTAGGAAAGAGCAGCAGAGTCAAAGCCAACTAGATCCAATAATTTACTGAAATAATCATAAATCATATATTAGAAATTAAGACTAATAATGTGACTCTTTCTTTAGGTAAGAAAAAAGTCAATGGTCATTCAGCATACATTACCTACCTCCCAATGGGAATTTCTTTCTTTTAAAAATACTTCCGAATTTGATTAGTTTCTTTTAGATTCCACCTGACCTCATGAGGTGAGAATTCTCCCTTTTCAAGTAGAGGAGTGCTCCTTGAAAATGAAGGAGTAAGCGTGACTAAACATTAATAGAATAAACTAAAAAAAAATTCTTGAAATTTTCTTTTCCTTTTTCCTCCTTTTCCCAATTTAGAAGAATTGAAAAATTAGTCTTGGTAAAGGGAGGAATGCTTGCAATTTCTACATTCTCTTTACTAATTTTTATTTTTTATCCAAACAATTGAAAAAGAAGATTGAACATCCCTTTATTTCCTTTTGTTTCTCTCCACATCCCTTAATTCAAATATAGTGTTAGTAGCTTATCGCTTTTGGCAAGGCTGATTTGGTCATTATTGTGCTTATTCAAGTTTAGAAGGTACAGAACTATCTATTTGACTGTATATGATAAGAACTGATGGTTTTGTACCGTATAATATAAGTTAAAGCCTAAAGCATTATATTTGAGTTAATTACTTTGCTTCTCTGCCTTTATACTACTTGGTTTTGTTTTTTGGATTATAGAATATGGTTAATGCAACATGGAATTGTTTGTAAACTACAGGTGGTGCAACACTGATATTCGACACAGAGCTTGTTGCGGTGAATGGAAAAACAAGTGGAGGAAAAGCAACTGATACTGACAATGAAGGAAAAGCAACTGACCCTGATGATGAGTTATGATCATTAATCAAATTCATTAGTCCATTCTCAAAACTCAATTAGTTTAAGGTATCATTTCCTGGTTGCTTTTTTGACAGTAGTAGACTGTTTCTTTTAAGTAGGCAGAACTCTATCTCCGGTGGTTGTAACAGTTGGCTGACCTCAAATAGTTAAATAAATGGATGTCATAAGTTTAAATTGTTGTTGTAAGTTTGGATTAATCACGTACTTCAAAAGAAATTAGAAAAAACTATGGGTTGCGCCTTGTCTCCTCTAGTACATTAACAAGGTAATATGACAAAAGTCACGTATTGTTTTTTGTGAGTTGTTATGATTAGAACTTGTGACACCCTTCAGAAGTTTAAGTTAGAATTGGCATTTAATACTTATGCTTATTGGCCCCTGAATGGTGTCATACGATCTGAGTGCCACTAATGAACTTTTGGACAATGCTTTTGGTGGCCAGTAAGAAAATCTCCAGCCTTAATAGTTTGTTTCTTCTTTCAATTTTCATTTAAAAGAAAAACATTTGGAGTTGGTAGCCTTTGTGACTTGTTTAAAAAGTAAAGACTTTGTGACTTGTTTAAAATGTGTTGTCAGTCAACTACTTCATCCCATTGAAGGAAACGAGCCACTAGAGCACTGACAGATCGGGCAGCCAACAAAATACCGAGGGCATTATTTTAGGAAGGAAGCTTATTCAAAATAAGTTATTAGAACAAAAAGAAAGATGCTTTCTTAAATAAACAGATGAAGGGGATTAAAATGGAATGACCAGGACGAAGATGTTGTGGGATTTGGATTGAAATTAATGACAGTTCTTTATGTAATTTGTCATACGCAAAGTGGGAGGAGGACTTGGTATTCATGGACTAGTTGTGATATTCAAATTTTACTTTTTTACTGTGAAGCCTTGAACTATACTCCCGTTGTTTTAATCACTTGGTTTTAGTGCTGCAATTATTTGAATTTTAACTTAAGATATAGATTTAAAGTCCGACTCATTTATAAAAACAAAATTATCATATTTTATCTTATGCTAAAAAAAAAAAAAAATCAAACTTGTTATCCAACAGGTTCTTTACATAATTAATATAATATTTTTAAATAGTTCTTTTAGGATTATTTTTTATTGAATCTTAAATGAGTTACTTGTTCCAAAAATAAATTCAAACTTGTTATTCAGCAGATTCTTCACATCATTAATCACGTATTAGTAAGTAACTAATGATAATCCGCACTTTCCCAACTTTCCTTGAAAAAAACAAAAACAAAAAATCCGCAGTTTACAATCCCAGCCGTTGATTATCTTAACGGCGTTAACTGCAACGAGGACGTGAAGCACCAGATCACATCTTAACTCTAACACGAAACGCAATGCAATTCTTAAACCCATCTGGAACCATCCTCACCCTTCGTACATTCAACTTAAAACTCCCCATTTCTCTCTTTAACACTCCAAACCCTTTTTAGAAGTCTCTAGAACGCAGACTCGCCTCACTTGTACACACCATAAATCCCTTCTCTCACTCCCTCGCCTCCTCATACCGCTGCCTTCTTTCGCTCTCCCAGAGCCTTCGACGTCATTCTTTCTTTCTCTGTGCGATTTCCTGCTCTAATTAGCTATGGACGAGGATTTCGATATCCCGCCAGCTGAGGAGATGAACGAGGACTTGGATCTTCCTGACGAACCTCCGATCATGAAGGTTGGCGAGGAGAAGGAGATCGGAAAGGAAGGTTTGAAGAAGAAGCTTGTCAAGGAAGGTGAAGGTTGGGACAGGCCTGACAACGGCGACGAAGTTGAAGGTAACGGCATTTGCACTTGTTTCTGTTGCGTTTCTTGTTTTTTCGTTGTAGATTTTTATTTATTTTGCTGCTTTTGTTTTCTTTTGCAGTGCATTATACGGGGACATTGTTGGATGGGACTAAGTTTGATTCGAGTCGCGACAGAGGAACTCCGTTCAAGTTCACCCTTGGTCAAGGTGATTGACTGATTCTTCTGCGACGCTTTTGCTAGTGTCTGCGTCTTTCTGAATGTTATCATTTTATTACTTCATTGAATATTGCGCCTGTAGGGAATTCAATACAGTGAGTGTTCTGATTGTTTGAGATTTGCGTGAAGGTAGGCATGGCGGGTAGGACAAATGCAGAGTTTCTAAATTGATTCATTTAATCTAAAATTAGCACTTTGTGATAAAGAGGCATTTTCTAGAAATGAATCTATCAGCTAATTGCAGGCGTTCGCTGCACTATCTCTATGTTGTTATAAGAGGATTCATCAAAACACGATTCCTTCGCTTAGCACAGATTTATCTCTAATTTCAATTATTATGAGATAAAAAGTTTTATCCACATACATTTTGTTGGGGTTTGATATCTTAGGTTAGTGTATCGTGGTCTAATGATTGGGTATGAAAAATGTTGAAGAATGCTAACTTTCTTTCCTCGTTTTGTCTTCATGAATTTTATCTTTTTTCATGCTTACCCTGAATTGCCCCCAAAAAAAAATTGATGTAATGGTCACTGGTTGATTAGCGCATTTATGGAAATTCTTCAAAGAAGTCCAACATGTATGGCCTTTGCTCTTCTGTGGCCTTTTTGGAACTGCATTTTAATCTGTCTGACACATACTGATTGTAACTTTGGATATGATCTGTGAGACTCTTTAAGGTTTTCTCATTATGTTATTGGTGATGATGACATATTAGTTTTTATAAAAAATTACTAAGATTCTTGCAAGTTGCAAAGCTGTTCGGCTAGTCCTTTTGAGTAGTTGCTAGGAATCTGCTTATGTTATTATACAGTTGCTGCGTTTGTTCATATTGGTTAACACCGCACTAGCAGTTTTGCCAGTTTTGGTTATCCTGCTGTTTGGTTTTTAGAAAACTGTATTTAGCTATCTGATTTCGTTTTTTACTTACTCCTCTCAATGATAAATCTCCTGGGACAGGGATTTTTGCAAATTTTGGATTTTTAAGAATATTATCATGTCCTTAGGTGGAAAATCAATCGCTGTTATTCTTTTACTAATTTGTTTATACTACTGATTCTGGTTTACTTCAAAAATCTGCCGGTATTTCCTTTTACTGTTTAGTCATAACTTGGAGGCAGAAAATTTTGGGTCTCCTCACTTTATCTTCTTTTGATGGTTAAACCAAATAGTAAAAATTAATTGTGGAGGGAAAAGTAGGCAGCTTTTGGTGCTTGATAGGGTATTGTGGTGTTATTCTACTACACTCAGATAGCTATTCACGGGACCCATTTCATGTCACTTGAAGTAATTAACTATATATGATTTCTGATTTTCAGTTGCGTCATTTTCAGTAACAATTTAGTCTTTATGGCTTCTCTTTTGGTACTGAACTCCTTTCTTGTTACACTTTTTGGTTGTGTTTGTAGGCCAAGTAATTAAAGGATGGGACATAGGTATCAAAACAATGAAAAAAGGTGAAAATGCCATATTTACCATTCCACCTAATCTGGCTTATGGTGAATCTGGCTCACCACCTACGATTCCTCCCAGTGCCACTCTCCAATTTGACGTTGAGCTGCTATCATGGAGTAGCATCAAGGACATATGCAAGGATGGTGGAATATTTAAGAAAATTCTTGCTGAAGGAGATAAATGGGAGAACCCGAAGGACCTTGATGAAGTGTTTGGTGTGTTACATTCTTACTCCTGTTGATGCCACTCATGCCAACTGGAATTAACTCTGTTCATTAATTACATTTTTATTTATTGCTAATGCAGTTAAGTACGAGGCTCAACTCGAGGATGGCACAGTTGTTGCTAAATCTGATGGTGTAGAGTTCACTGTGAAGGATGGTTAGTACTTCCTCTCCTTCGTATAATATGGTATTTGCTTCATTAGTTAACTCGTGTAACTAGTGTACTCACTTTTTGTTTCTAAAACAGGCCACTTTTGCCCTGCATTGGCTAGGGCCGTTAAAACTATGAAGAACGGAGAAAAGGTTATTCTGACAGTGAAGCCACAATGTAAGTCACTATCTTGGGGTTTTCATCGTCTTTAGAATACTGTTGTATGACTGCCTTTCTGATCTTGCTCAAAATCTATTGGGTAGATGGTTTTGGGGAAAAGGGAAAGCCGGCCTCTGGCGATGAAGGTGCTGTTCCACCAAATGCAACACTTCAAATCACTCTGGAGCTGGTTTCATGGAAGACTGTGTCAGAAGTAACAGATGACAAGAAAGTTATCAAGAAGATTCTAAAGGAAGGTGAAGGATATGAGCGTCCTAATGAGGGAGCTGTAGTTAAAGGTGGTTTCCACTGCTGGAATGGGAATTGTTATTTAATTATTTTGAAAGAGTGTAGGATTTTCTGATAAATTAGGTTCTTGTGGTTTTTGCAGTGAAGTTGATGGGGAAACTGCAAGATGGTACTGTGTTCTTGAAGAAAGGCCATGATGAAGATGAGTTGTTTGAGTTCAAAACAGAAGAGGGTACTGATGATATCTTATCTTATCTCGGCAGTGGGTTACTTTCTCTTTATTGTCTATTTTACTGTATTTGCCTTTTGAAATGAATTTTTTATCAGAGCAAGTCATTGACGGGCTTGATAGAGCTGTTGTGACAATGAAGAAGGGTGAGGTCGCATTATTGACCATTGCACCAGAATATGCATTTGGGTCCTCTGAGTCAAAGCAGGAGTTGGCTGTTGTGCCACCAAACTCAACTATTAACTACGAGGTTGAGCTGGTGTCCTTTGTCAAGGTTAGTAGCTATGAGGTTTCTGGATTACATTAGTTATGTCCATTTGCATGGAAAATTTGGGATTGCATTCACTCATTAATTATTGCATTCTCTAGGACAAGGAATCCTGGGACATGAACACCCAAGAAAAGATTGAGGCAGTTGGCAAAAAGAAGGAAGAAGGGAATGTATTGTTCAAGGCAGGAAAATATGCAAGAGCTTCCAAGAGATATGAGAAGGTACGTGAAGTAACAAGAAGTAGCTTGTGGCATGTTATTTTTTAAGAGGCTTAGCATGTTACTATGTCAAAAAAAAAAGTGAATTGTTTTTGTTGGGTGTAATGTTTTTTGATTTCCCCATAGGCTGTCAAATACATTGAGTATGATACTTCCTTCGGAGAAGAAGAGAAAAAGCAGTCCAAAGCATTGAAGGTTGCTTGCAATTTAAACAATGCAGCTTGCAAGTTGAAATTGAAAGATTACAAGCAGGCAGAGAAGCTGTGCACAAAGGTATAAAATTTTGTTGGGATGTTTTTATTTGTTTGAGCCTGAAGCTAATATCAAACTGTGCACCAAGCTAATTTTCATTTACACAGGTGTTGGAACTAGAGAGTAGAAATGTGAAAGCTTTGTACAGAAGAGCCCAGGCCAATATTCAGCTGGCTGACTTGGATTTGGCCGAGCTGGATATTAAGAAGGCTCTTGAAATTGATCCTGACAACAGGTGTGTGCACCAGAAATTTTTTACTGCCTTGGGTTTGTGCAATATATTTCCATCTTCCACTTGTTTCATTTTATGTCATTCTCGGGTTTTTGTGTATCAGGGAGGTCAAGCTGGAGTATAGAACTTTGAAGGAGAAGATGAAGGAGTACAATAAAAAAGAAGCTAAATTTTATGGAAACATGTTTGCTAAAATGAATAAGTTGGAGTCTCTTGAATCAAATGTAAGACACTGATTCCTTGAAAAGGATGAGAATATGCTATTTATGCTTCTGGTAAATGGTTAGATATGCTAATTTCCTTTGGTATTGTCTTGCAAAAATTTCCAGTAGTTTTTTAAGGGATCTTATTTTTGAAATACTCCTTCACAATGCAGATTTACATTTTGTTTGTCATTACCATCATATTTGTTCTCAATTATATTTTCATCATGATCATTGATTATGGATTTGCAGAAAACAACTTCAAAGGAAGCGAAACCAATGAGCATTGACAGCAAGGCTTAGTTAATAACCGAGCCTCTAACTTTGGCTGGAAAATATACAAGGTCACTCAGTATTTTTTTTTTATTTGGGGGGTGCTAAAGCACGTACTTTCCATGGTTTTAATTGCTTCAGATCTGCTTTCATTTGTAGGACCGCTAAATTGTTGTAGTCTGGAGTTTTCTTTTTCTTGTGCGGATTGTTGGCTTAATATATTGGTGAATTGTTAACGTTATAGTAAAGCTTTTTGCTAGACATCTAGGTATTTATTTCTTTCCTTCAGAAGGTTATTATTGCCTGGCCTTTGGAACATAATCTTTTATGAACGTTGGATTGCGTTCATTTTTCAGTTTGGTGGATGGTTCCTATGCATCAGATGCATTATGAAGTAATGCAAAGTGAATATTTTGCATATGATGTTTTGGGTTTATGGTGAAGTAGATTTTTGGAGTGGGGATTAGAGTCCCCAGCAAACTATTATTATAACTGAATAATTGGTATTTCAATTGAGGAACAATGGGCATGAAGCTTCAACGACTATTGAACAGTCGGAATGGAAAATGGAATGTTTTGTTTAAATTTTTGAAGTTGGGATTTCCCATTGATGAAAAACAAATACGAAATTTGTTCTTCAATTTGCAGATCATTTAATTATGTCATTCTATAAGCCGCTGTGGTATTAGTACTTCATCTCAATAAATTGAAAAGAGTGAGGATGGAATATTTTTTATCATTCTATCTATTTAACTATAAACTTATTTAATTCTATAAATTCTATGTTCACTAGTTCGAAATGAGGACCACATGTGAAATTCTAAATTTAACAAAAATACCGCTGACAAAAAAAAAAAAAAAACTAAATAGTACAAAAAAAATATAAATAAAAGTAATATGGTTGTATATCTATATTTCATGGAATGAGAAGGGTGAGATATATAGAGTAACGAAAAAAGTTGGTAAATAACTAGAATTTTTCACTATCTTATTACTGTCAAATAACTGTTTTAATCTTATTATTTGGATAAATTTAAAGACTAAAAAGTAAGAGTCTCCATTCAATTTCAAAGGAATTCTTTTTTTCTTTCTTTTGTTACGATCATCTAATGTTATGTATGAATAAACCTGAGAATGCTTGTTCACTGAAGGAAATGACAATATTATTGATAAATTTTGGTACTTCCAATTTTTTTTCATATGAAGATCAATAAGTTATCGTATTAAAAAATGACAAGGAGTCAATAGCATAATTTCTGTGGGGAAAATATAAAAACATAAAGTGCTGAATTGTAGAAAAAATTTATATAAAAAAAAAATCACTTACCTTAAGTTGTAGTAGTAAGGCCCAAGAAGATGAACTTGTGATCTAAATTTTTAAAAATTTCATCTTATTTAGTGGGCTCGAAATTTTTTGAAATGAAGCTCCATGCCACAAAATTTTATCTTTTAGGATAAGCTCGAATAGATTGAGAATTAATGAAATATTAAGGTTCATAAATCATATGAGACAATTCTTAATGTAATAGTATACAAACATAGATATTGGCACAGCATTTCGAGCAAGAAAAAGAAAAGTGAAGAAGAATGTTGGAGAAATATATTTGAGCTTCTTTTTGGCTTTAGTCTTCTACTTTCTCTGTAAATTTTACGAGCTTAAAATAGAGCGATCCTTTATATTCTGTTTAACATATACGAAATTATCATGTCTCCTATTTGAACTGATGAGGCAACCCAATCAAAAGACTCAAAGCTATATATATATATATATATACATACATATATTGTGTGCGCTGTGTGAAGAACAACGGGCAATAGTCGACTCAAAAATACAAGTGTACCAACTTGTCTAAATCAGTGAAAGGTCCCAGTCAGCATGCCAACTCATCCCATAGCTCTCAGACAAACACGCATGGCCAACAACTGAAATGCAATCGTCCTCTTGATAGAATAGAATCGTCCCTCACTGAAAATCGTTAAAGCTGCATATATTTTCTGGTTTCTTCCGCATTAATTGGCAGTGAAAGTTTTTTTGTTTTTCTTATGTTATTCTTGTGTTTTTCCTTGATTCCCTGTAAAGAGCTGTAGAGCTCTATAAATATATCACTCCCGCTAAGAAAATTATATATGAATGAAAATCAAGTAGCTGTGAATTGTTCAATTTTCATATTAACCAAGGCAATCTGTTTTCTTAACTTAGTATCAGAGCCAGAAAATGGCAGGAGAGAACAACAACTCTTCAACCTTCAGCCCAACACCTCAAAAAATTCAAACTTTGTCTAGTAGCTCAATGAGCTCTGTGTGTACTCTGAAACTCAATCACGATAACTTCCTCTTCTGGAAAAATTTGGTACTTCCAATCATAAGAGGAAACAAACTTGAAGGTTTCCTCACCAGTGCCAAATCAAGCCCACCAGAACACACAGAAATAATTGCAGAATGAAGCACTAAAGTTGAAATCATAGTGAATTCAGAATTCGAAGACTAGTTTGCACAAGATCATATGCTACTGGGTTGGCTTTACAGCTCGATTGAAACAAACATAGCCTCCGAACTGATGGGGCACTAAACATCAAAACTCCTATGGGATGGAATCTAGGATCTTTTCACAGCAAAAACATGAGCAAATATAATTTATTATAAAAGAGAATTCGTTAAAATGCAAAAGGACAACTTAAAGATGGAAGAATATCTCAAATCCATCAAAGGAATTACTGATAACCTTGCTCTAACAAGACACCCTGTTACACTGCAAGATCTCACCTCTCAAGTTCTTGCTGGATTAGATTCCTCTGAATACAACCCACTCGTGTGTTAAATCACGGAAAAAGAATGCATAAGTTGGGTCGAACTTCAATCTCAACTACTCAACTATGAAAGACGGTTGGAACAACTCAACATAACAACGACTACTCTAAACCTCGGACGTCCCTCAGTACATTTTTCTAGCTTCAGAAATAACAAAACTCATTAGAACTTACCTTTTCAATCGATTAACAGAGAAGGAGGATGCAACAACCCTTTTAACGGAAGAGGTCGTCACAACACCAGAAGATGAGTAAGACTTAGTGGTAACTCCAGACCAATCTGCCAAGTGTGTGGCAAAATTGGACACATTGTCGCTCACTGCTATTATCGTTATGACAACAGCTATATGGGAGCCATCCCAAAAAACTCCCTAAATTCCTATCAAAGCTCAACCTTTTCGGCCACTCCCGAAGACAACCTTAAAGATCCATTTTGGTATGTTGACAGTGGTGCTAACAACCATGCAAACTGGAGATGCAAACATATTGCAGTCGAAGCAACAATATGAAGGAAGTGAAAGTCTCATACTTGAAAATTGTGAGAAAATGCCGATCAGACACATTGGTAAGATAAACATTTACACTCCCAAAAACAAAAAATTAACCCTAAACAAAGTGCTATATGTACCAAAAATCAATAAGAATTTACTAAGTGTTTCTTAACTTACCTCTTCTAACAATGTTGAAGTTATCTTTAACTAATCCTCTTGTTTTATGAAGGACAAAACCACAAGTAAGGTGCTGCTATTAGGGAAGCTTAAAGATGGGTTATACTACTTGGGCTCCTCAAGACCAATTTCTCTTTATCATCCTCCCTGTCAAGCCTTAATCACTAGCAAAAACAACCAAACCCCTGAATCAAGAACATTGATGTGGCATAGAAGACTCGAACATCCATCTTCAAAAACCTTATCTGTCATTTTAAAAAATGTAATGAATCATTTAAGTTAAATGAAAATATTTTTTGTGATGCGTGTCAACTAAGCAAGTCTCATCTTCTTCTTTACTCTCTGTCTTTATCACATGCAAAAACACCCTTCGAAATTGTTCATACCAATGCCTGGGGACCATCTACTCTCCCTTCACTCTCAAGCCATAGGTATTATGTAATTTTCATTGACAATTACAATCAATTCACTTGGCTTTATCCACTGAAACAAAAATTAGAAGTTTTTCAGGCTTTTACTCTGTTCAAACACCAAACAGAAATCCAGTTTGGGAAGAAAATAAAGTGTCTTCAATCAGACATGGGAAGAAAATTCACTGGTCTGGCCCAGACTCTTCAAAATAATGGAATTAAGATTAGATACTCATGTCTCTACTCATCAACTCAAAACAGACAAGCTGAAAGAAAACATCGGGATATAACCGAAACCGGTCTCACCCTCTTTGCCGAGTCGGGTGTGCCATTGAAATATTGGCTTAATGTTTTTGAAACAATTGTATTCTTGATTAATACAATGCCTACACCAATCTTGAATCAGTCCTCACCACTTGAAAAGTTTTACCACAAAAAACCTAACTACAAACAGCTAAAAACTGTTGGGTGTGCCTGTTTTCCTTGCCTACGACCATATCAGAATCACAAGCTCACCTTCAACTCAATAAAATGTATTTTTTTTTGTTACAGTTCTCTAAACAAATGATACAAATGTCTCAGCTCCATCGGTGAGATGTATGTATCCAGAAATGTTGTCTTCAAACTTGAATTCCCCTATCACCATAGTTTCGTGAAAATACATCAACTCAAAACTGTCTCTAGAGTCACATTACCTTCCTGGTTGAATATATTTTCCAACCCTACATCAGCCTTTCCTTTCCCAAGGAGTTCGAGCAGACAAGTCGTTGAAGAAACTCTAACACCAGCTTCTTCCCTATGGCAGAGTCCTCACTGCAACACTCACCAAGAGATCCTCAAACCAGTGACAATTTATTGTAAGAAGAACCGATGTCTTCTCCCAATCAAAGCATTACACTATCAGATCAAGAAGAAGAGAGAGTACAAGCCGAAAATACCCTGACAGAAGCTCCAAGACACCAGATGATGACCAGAGTTCAAGCTGAGATATTTAGATTGAAGAACCTGCCACAAGACTTCCAACTATTCAAAGCAGTCATGGTAAGAAATCTTACAACACCTACTTTGATTACTGGAGCAACCAGAATTCCCCACTGAAAATTGGCCATGGAAGAAGAAATGTCTGCCCTAAGGAATAATCAGACATGGAAGCTGGTTCCTCATCATCCTGTGAACCTAGTTGGCAACAAATGGGTTTACAAAATCACGACCAACGCCGATGGAAGCTTCCAATGGTGTAAAGCTAGACTAATGGCAAAGGGTTTCATCAAACACCTGGAATAGACTTCCATCAAAACTTCAGCCCAGTAATTAAGGCATCAACCCTTTGAGTGATTCTGGTTCTAGCAGTAACAAACGGGTGGAATATCAAACAACTGTATGTAAACAATGCTTCCTAAATAGAAAATTAAAAGAGACGGTTTTCATAAAGTAACCTAAAGGCTTCGAAGATCCTAAAGACTCTAACTATGTTTGCCAACTCAACAAAGCTCTGTATGGACTCAAGCAAGCTCCAAGAGCATGGTTTGACAAGCTCAAATCCTTACTGCTCGAATAGGGCTTCAAAAACTCACAAGCAGATACATCTCTCTTTTTCTTCCTTACAGAGACAACCAAAATCTTCATCCTAATCTATATTGATGATATAATTATTACAGGAAACAGACAAGAGATGATGCTAAGTGTCATTAACCAACTTCATAATTTTTTTGCACTAAAAGATCTTGGAAACATTCATCTCTTCATCGGCATCGAAGCAACATGGGATGACACTGGTCTCTTCCTTACTCAAACAAAATACATTAAAGAACTCCTTAAAAGAGGCAACATGCTCTCTGCTAAACCATGTCCGACACCGGCAGTAATCGGTAACAACTTGTCCACTGGAGAAGGAGAAGAGCTGAAAGATCCGACTCTTTATCGAAAAATGATAGGATCTCTTCAATATCTAACTCACACAAGGCTAGATATATCGTTCATTGTCAACAAACTTAGCTAATTCTTGCAAGAACCAACTGATCTTTACATGAAAGCCTTGAAAAAAGTTCTCTGATATCTCAAAGGAACGACTAATGTCGGTCTCCACATTAAACCTAGCGATAGACTAAACATTATTGGGTATTCAGATGCCGACTAGGCCTGCTCAAAGGATGATCACTGCTCGACCTCGGGTTACTACATCTATCTTAGAGAGAATTTGATCTCCTAGAGTTCAAAGAAGCAGAATGTTGTATAAAGGTCAAGTGTCGAATCTGAGTACAGAGCCTTGGCCCATCTAGCTTGTGAAATCACCTGGCTGGATTCCTTACTCAAAAAGATAAACATCACTACTCCACAAACTCCGATAGCCTGGTGCGATAATATAAGTGCCACGGCTCTTGCAAGCAATCATGTTTTTCATTCACAAACCAAACTTATTGAAGTTGATGTTCACTTCATTCGTGACAAAGTAAAAAAAGGAGCTCTCGATATTAGATACGTGCCGTCATATGATCAGACCGCCAATTGCTTCACCAAGGCCCTGTCACAAACACAGGTTAAGTATTTCAGGGAAAAACTTGGAGTGGTTCATCGACTGCTTCCCTTGACAAGTTTGAGGGAGAATGTGAAAAACAACTAGCAACAGTCGACTCAAGAATATAAGTGTGCTAACTTGTCCAGATCAGTGAAAGGTCCCAGTCAACATGTCAACTCATCTCACAGCTCCCAGACAAACACGCATGGCCGATAACTGGAATGCAATCATCCTCCTGATATAACAGAATCGTCCCTCAGTGAAAACCGTTAAAGCTGCATATATTTTATAGTTTCTTCCGTATTAATTGGCTGTGAAAATTTATTGTTTTTCTTGTGTTATTCTTGTGTTTTTCTTTATTTCCCTGTAAAGAGCTGTAGAGCTCTATAAATGTATCACTCCCGCTAACAAAATTATATATGAATGAAAACAAAGTAGTTGTGAATTGTCAAACTTTCAAATCAACCAAGGCAATCTGTTTTCTTAACTCACTATATTCAACTTATATTAAGACATTAAATACATAAGTAATATATTGATTCATTCCACGAAAAACTATACAAAAATGAAGTTTTCTTTTTTCCTCTCCCACTATAGTAATTTTGTTATTACATTTTTCGATCTTCAATTTCTTTTATACAAAAATTCTTCAATTTCTTCTATGTAGAAATTTAATTTCAAAATTAGTCTTGTTGAGATTAATTATAATATTTTATTAATTTTTTTATTCTACAGTATTATTTAAAAAAATCTTAAAAATTATTTCACAATAATCATATATTATTTTTTTATATTAACTAGTTACATAAGAATGGTAAATGATAAAAAAGTTTGACATTTTTATTATCAATAACAAACAAAATTAAATAATTTTTTTGGAGGTAAAGACAAAACTAAATTTAACAATTCAAGATGATGAAACAAAAATTTATTTTGATTTATTATTCAGATATTTTTTCTTATATTTTATATATTTAATAATTCTTATAAATATATATAATGAACATTATTAACTTCTTGAATTTTTACTTTCAGCAAAAAAATAAGTAAATTTACTTAGAAGCGTAAATTGTGTTCCCATGCTACAAGATGACGAATTTAGCCTCTTTAAAAAAAAAATAAATAACGCCATATATAATACCGAAGCAACTAGGGTTTCAGAGGGTGCGAGGGGGAGGAGTGAGTATCGTTGCCGCTAGCAAAGATGGGTAGGATTTCGCTGATCTCAATGATCCTGTACCCAGCTACTTAATTTTATCGGTCTCCAAACAAGATTCCTGCGTCCTAGAATTTTCCTTATGATGTTTTGCTTTCCTCTCTTGTTTTTTCAGGCATTTCTCGAGATTCTATGCACAAGAGGCGCGCCACTGGTGGCAAGAAGAAAGCATGGAGGAAGAAGAGAAAGTATGTCGCTTTTATTCTTCTCCATCATCTAGAATGTGAACTTATAGGCGAATGCATTTATCGTTATAAGGCCATCTTTTAGTTTACTTATCCTATTATTCCGGCGGGGCTTTTTGTATCTAAAAGAACATTCAATGTTCAACTTATTCTCTAGATCATCAGGGCTCAGTTTATTTTGTTATCGATGCTGTCTAGCTTACTCTGAGCTGACAATCTAACACAGTTTATTTGCTGATTTAAATTTAGTTTTAAAACTTCGTCAATGAAAGTAATAGGATATGTATTTTAGGATGCTTTTGGGGTTGGAACGCACTATAGTAATGGACCATAAAGGGAATAAAATGCTGTCAGTTATTAATGGTATGCATATTGATGTAGTCTTGCTTAAGTTCTGAATCTAAAAGCTGGCATGGGGTAAATCTTAACTTTCATTTGCATCTAGCAAATATATGTAATATTATCTTTTTGTATGGGATTAAACTTAAATAGTCACCTAAGTAAATAATATAGCATGCTCATCTAACTGGGATGTTTGTGTCCATCAGAATAATGAGCCATCAACAAGATGGACTTGTTTTCGTACTTGATGATGCAAATTTTTTTAAAAAAAATAAAAGAGAGAAATATTATTCACAAAGGTACCAAGGAGGTACCACCCATATATAAAATAGTTATATATCTATTAAGTGGTCGATAACTAATTCAATGACTTCCCAATCATGCACATCGTGACCTAACAAGATAGATCTAAAAGTATGAAACTATCTATTTCTAATGTTTATAATATTAGTTTCAATGCCCTCAAACGCTCTCGCATGATACAAAATTAAGGGCTTGTGTATAAGCTTTTCACATGGTTCTCAACTTGGCAATGAGTAATTGAAGTTGAGGTTGTTTTTAGTTTTATTCTTTATTGGAAAATGTACCTGTAGGTGTATTCTTGTTCTTTAACATCCGAAAAACTGGCTTGTTCATGTTGTTTATACTTTGATAAGGTATGAACTTGGTCGTCAGCCTGCAAATACAAAGCTCTCAAGTAACAAAACTGTAAGAAGAATTCGTGTAAGAGGAGGCAACGTGAAGTGGAGAGCCTTGAGGCTGGATACAGGCAACTACTCCTGGGGTAGTGAGGCTGTCACTCGCAAGACTCGTATCCTTGATGTGGTTTATAATGCATCAAACAATGAGCTAGTCAGGACCCAAACTCTGGTGAAGAGTGCAATCATTCAGGTTGATGCAGCACCATTCAAGCAGTGGTATCTCCAGCACTATGGTATTGACATTGGTAGGAAGAAGAAAGCAGCAGTATCTAAGAAGGAAAGCACTGAGGTAACAAATTTGTGTCTTGCATAATTATATTTAGCTCACTCTTATTTCACCTTATAGATCCTTTTGAGCATGCCATTCTGATATGTTCGATCGCTGTTTAGTTCAGTAGAGGTCACAGACTTATGTTCAACTTATTTTTATTGTGGTTTCTGCATCTCCTAAAATTTTTCATTTCCCTGCAATTTGGCTATTTGGAGAAAGATGTTCTGTTCAAGCTGTTGCTGCAGATGCAGACCTGATTGTCAAAACATTGTCATCTGTTGTTAACCTTTCTGTTTTAATGCATAGATCTTTGCTATTATAAGGGGCGGTTGAGATCTTTGCTATAGTTATGACAAAGATTAATTTCCCAATCTGTTTTAGGTTTTAAATGTTCTAATTTTATTTAATGATAGGAGGGAGAAGCTCCTGCAGCTGAGGAAACTAAGAAAAGCAGCCATGTTCTTAAGAAGCTTGAGAAGCGCCAAAAGGATCGCAAACTTGATCCCCACATTGAAGAGCAGTTTGGAGCTGGTAGGTTGTTGGCGTGCATTTCATCCCGACCTGGTCAATGTGGCAGAGCTGATGGGTAAGTTTTCATTTTGGTTTTCAACTTCTATTCTCTTATACGGTCTATCTTACCTATATTTTCTCTTTTAATTTGTACATTAATGGATATATATGAAGGGTCAAGAGCTTTAGTTTATTTTAGTTTCAACTACTATTCTCTTTTATTGTTTATCTTGCCTTTATTTTCTTTTTTAATTTGTACATCTATAGGTATATATTGGAGGGTAAGGAGCTGGAATTCTATATGAAGAAACTCCAGAGGAAGAAGGGCAAGGGTGGTGCTGGAGCTGCTGCTTAGGTGCATTATTCCGATCGATCTTCAGTTTCCAGTGTTGTTTTATTTTAGGTTTGTGTTTGACCAGAACCATTGATGTTAGATACTCTTGAGTACTTGACTGGTCATTGATAGATTGATCTTTTGGTATTGTGGTGGCTTGCTTTTGTTTTTGTTGGAAATTTTTGTTTATTCTGTTATTTAAGCTATGTCTACTTTAGGGAAATTGCCTATACACCAGTGCATGAATCTTATGGTCCTAAAGTTTTTGTTTATTTGGGTTCTTCATTATATGATTACAGTGACAACCAAGTTACTGTGTTCATCCACGAATTTTCTAAATTTAGAATCAGTAACACTGACCAAAATTATGTGAGACTAAGATGAGCAAATCTCCACCTTATTATGTGTTTGAAACCCCTTCCTGAAATATTTTAATTGCCATTTTTTTATAATGTCCTTACTCTTACCTCTCTTGCATAATAATGATAAATTTTTATTCCATATGGGATTGTTTTACTGGGCAATATGTGCGCGTAGAGGTTAGATATATTTTCTCCTGGGTTGGATTAGTTGGTTGTATATTTGTAAGATTTCAGATGAAAATTTGTCCACTCAGTTAAAGAAGAAAATATCTGTTCCAAACTGTAACATAAACCAAAATTGATTTTGCTTCTTTCCTTGTAATTTTACAGAAATTTTGCAAAAAGGATCTTCCTTTTTTAGTTGGCGGTAAATTCTGGAAGTAAATTCTTGAATAGTAAAAGAACATATTTTAAAGAATCTATTATTTGATTACTGACTGATTTAAGCTTATATAAATTATGAAAAATTAATATCATTTAGGTGAAGGAGAACCAGAACTAGGCTGTAAAACCTTCCCATTAGAGGTTAAAATGATAACTATATAACAAAAAGTTGTATATGTCTACTGCAATATGGATGCATTCTAGGTCAAAGTTATCCTTTGTTTAAGTTACTATGTAGCCTGAGGATTGTAGCCCCTTTTGACTGAGACAATCTCTTCTGAGCTTTGTTGGTGTAATAAGAAAAAGATTTTCTTGGTTGACCCTAACTCCTTCAGCATTAATTGATGTGAGGAGAAAAGTGTCTTTGTAGTATCATTATTATAGCCGCTGAAAACACTTCTCCATACAAAAATCCTAAATTTAATCAATATTTGTCATCTGCTTCTTCCTCATGGCACAGCATTTCCATGTTTCTAAAAAGTATTTCTGCGGCTTCAAGCATAATTATGGTAATGGTGGAACTTATTTTCACGATAGTTATGAGTGTCGTTTCCACGTGATTGAAATGATGTTTTTTTTTTAATTTTAAGATGTGCATATTTCTATGTAGGATACGTATAAAGTGTCATAAGCTTATAGCATTTGCAGAACAGAAGATGGATAATGAGTAAATAAAAAAATTTTGAGGACGAGGGATTTTTTTTTTTGTCTCAAAGCTGAGAGAGCGCATATAGTTCAATTCAATCAGCTAATAGTATAACTTTAGATTAAAAACATAAAAGGACAAAATAGGTTAAACCAATTTGAATAGCAGAAGTGATGTGAGAAAGAGAAATCTTATTTGATAGAATCTTTCCTTATGGGTCAATTGTTGAACCAATCCACCTGAAAAATCAAAAGCCAAAAGTGAGCCAGCTGCTAGGAGTGACAATGTTATTTACTGTGTTTGAGAAGTTCTCCAGATGCTGCTTTTTCTCCCGCATCGGAGGTTCTTAATATATTATATTATATGTATATTTTAATGAAAATTTTAGAGGGGGAATGTCAAAATCATAGTGTGTGTGTGTGTATATATATATATATGTATGTATGTGGAGGTGGGTTGGCTTAAAGGTTTTCGTAGATGCTCTTACACAAAGGGTATACTGTAGGCGGAGATGACCATTAATAACAGAGCTCTCACGGTCTGTCTGCCTGGAAATGAGACGCAGGAATGTTGTATTGAATTCAGCTGCTAAACTTAGAGCATCATCTCCAATACATTCAGTATTGTCCACATCAAACACTAGATTCATTTCTCCATGAGAATTTTAAAATTTTTATATAATTTATTTGTTAATTTATATTTACTCTCATCATAAACTGATAAAAAAATTCTCCATAATTTTTATGTTTTTTTTTTCCTCCTAATTGGGTTCCTGATATTCTTTAAAATTAACAAACACCAAGACTTGTGTTTTGGATAGAATTTCACTTTCTTTAAATAACTTAAAAATAAACATTTCTCCAAAACATTCTCAAATCACTTTCTTAGCCTTGAGTACGTTAAAATTAATCGAGGTATAATATCATTTATTGTGGTTTAAACTTGGATACAGGTATCTGGCTTGTCTGTATAAAAGTTTCTTTTCCAAAAAAGAAATATATATATATATATATAACATAAAGATCTTGGATATATTTAAAAGCCTCTGTCAATGTAAACCGACACAAGACGACGTGGCTGATAAGAAGGTTTAAAGGAAGCCAGGGCCCGGCCCTTTGTCTGGTCTTTGTAGCAACGAAATTGGGGAAGGGGAGATTAATGATCTGATTGGCGTTACGTTACCTAACCAGACAACCGTATCTCCTACATTCAGATTTTACAATCTTTTTTACCTTTTAATGTTCTATTCATGTTTCTCTTTTTCTTTTTTGCTTTTTGTTTAAACCATATGTTTCTTTTTCTTTAAAGAAAATATATTTTTGCCCAAAAAAAATGTCAAATCCTCGTCAATAGACCCGACAACCCACAACAGGGGAAGGATATGCAAACATGTCAAGTGATCAAAAGTTTCACTTCAAAATTTAGTTTACACATGCTCAATCTCACTGGAACTGCACCATACCATGAGCTTGAGAAACAATTCAATCATTTTTCTTTTAGTACTGAAACAATCAAGAGTATGTCAAAGAATGCCATGCAGTAACCTCACAATGCCTCCCTCACCTTACTTGTCCTGGACGAACGATGTGTTACATAAAAACAAACCCGGGCTCGCCCCCACAAAAAATCCACTCCTCCAATATTATCAACTTTCAATGTCTCTTTCCTACCCTTGAAAACGTTTGACACAACTTCCTCTGTAGTCTAACCATGAGGCTTGACAACTATTAAAGATACATACTCCCTCACTCAACAGGTAAATAAATAAGAGTATTAACATGTGCTTAGCACAACCGAAAGAATTGCTTTATATGGTGTCAAGAGCAGTAAATACCAGGAGTCATTTAGGAATAATGCACTAAAGCACCGGGAGATTCAGATCAAACCCATGTCAATGTGATCTGCAGACCAGGCTATATCCGAGGAGAGAGCTTGAAACACCAACCCTAACTAAGCAATCAGCTAACCTGTTCTCCAATCAAATCTAGACCAACAACAAGGAAAGTGATTCCTTGAAATAACAGAAAATAGAAGTGAATTCCTTGAGCAGACAACAAACTTCTCATGGAGGCAGTCAATAAAATAAAAGCAAGAGCAAGTTCCTTCCTGTATAAGCGATTTCTCTTAGTTTTCCCTGTTTTCTTGGTCACCTCTAGTTTATTCAGCTCCTTAAGACCTGAATCTGAGGAGGACCTCAGGAGACTAGATGTTTCAACTAAAGATTCAGTTTCCTTTTCAGCAAAGGCAACCAGGTCTGCCTCTGATGATCTTCCCAATTTCTTTGTGACTATCCACTCGTAAGAACTTCCAAATCGAAATAATCCCGATATCATGGCATTGAATTTCGTAACAGACATGGTGTTCTCAAACAGAAGATAGGGGACAATAAAAGGAAATGATCGTGGTGCTGGAAGGATATTCAAGATAGACATAATCCCCGGCACATAACAGACAACCCAAGCTGGTAGCTGAGCCTCTGGCATGAACATTGTCAGCGGCAGAATAATGCAGAAGAGTGTGAACGAGTAGAAGGGCAGGATAAGCTTCCGTAAGAGGAAGAAAAGAAATATCAAATTTGCTTTCTTCATAAAACTAACCTGTAAGACAGAAAAAGTAAATTTAAAATGGAAAGTTACAACCGTAAGGTAACTTCATGCAACCAAAATGGAAAAATATATCATCAATATCCAGAATCTTTGAAGAAAGAAAACCAATATTTTCTTACAACATCCACTCATATATGCACCTGCTTAATTTTAGTGCTTCTGTAATGATCTAAAATTATGTATGCATGTCACAAGAGATAATAGAGATTTTTCCAGATATTTCCGATTTTATTTAGTCTGGTAGCCTATGAATAACACAATATCCCATATTAATTTCTTTCACCTACTATTCATTAACATAAAAGTGAAGGGCCAAAATAGTATGGTGAAAGCTCCCAAACCAAGAAACAATATGTTAGTGGTGGGATGTGAACATTAAATTTTTCATGGACAGAAAATTTTGAAAATTTATATGCCACCTGCTCCCAGAGTTGTATGTCAATACTTATAGACTTCTTTTTGCTTCCAGGCCTTGATGACCAAGAGGAGAATATGTTGGTCACAGATATTACAAGTGAAGACTACCTACTTAAATTCTTGAATGTTATCAGGAACAACAAAATTCTATAGCAAGGAACAAGAAAATTACGTCTCTAGAAATTCATTTCAACGTTCCATATCAACTTGGGAATAGACGTGCATTTATTTGCAGACATATCTACATGTCATTCAACAACTTTGACACGAGTAAGTTACATTCCTTTTTGTTATAAAAGCAAATAAGACAACAATAAAGATAGAGATAGTTCTGGGTAAATAACAATTATATCAAAATTTGTACCTTTGAACGAAGAATGTCAACAAAGCATAGACGGAACAACTGCATTGGACCAGAATGCCAACGATATTGCTGTTTCTTGTAGGCCTCATAGGACTCTGGAAGTTCGCAAAGACACTGTAAAACAAAATCTAAATAGTTTCATTCTTGAAACACTTGAACAAACTTCCTAATTAAGTTATGGTGGCATCACACACCTTAACATCATTCAGATAGATAAACTTCCACCCACAAAGATGAGCACGAATGGCAATATCCATGTCCTCAACAGTTGTTCTTTCCAACCACCCACCACAGTCTTCAAGTGCTTTTATTCTCCACACTCCAGCAGTTCCATTGAAACCAAAAAAGTTGATAAATATCCCATTGACCTGTTGTTCAACCTCAAAATGGAAGGATAAGTTTATGTTCTGCAGTCTTGTAAGCAAATTCTCATCCTTGTTTACAAAAGCCCACCTTGCTTGGACCAGTGCTAGGTCATCCTTGCCCTTGAAGAAAGAAATTAGAGAAAACTCTAGTCAAACTAAGGTACAAACATGGGTTGCAAAAACCCTGTTGCTACATAATGGTTAAGGAACACCAAACGACCATGGTTTCGACACCAGGATCACAATAGAGAAGCAGAATTTATCACAAAGCTCCATTGTGCAAAGAATTAAAAATAACTTCAAAAAAAAAACAACAGACCTAAACACACCTTGAATAGCAAGCATTACTGCTGAACCCGAACCCTACTCTTTTTTCAGCAGTTAATGCAACCATGAAACAATATGCAGAATGTGCTCATATCGAAGGGCACGATATATTTTTCCATAAGAAAATAGAATAAAAATAGAAGTCAGCTGAGGGATTTGGCAGAATCAGCTGAATAAATTTTTCTATCAAATGAAAATTAGAGCCATCATGATTGAGCTAATCTTACTCATCTGTATGCTTGAATAAAAGCAACAAAAGTAATCATTCAAGCTTGGTTTTGCTTTTGGCAACACAATGTTTGATTACACAGTCACTAACTAAGAACATGAAACTGTGATGAAATGCCCACTGCATTAGAAGATAGCTTTTCCATTTGGGGCACTCATGTATTGCATTATTGTACTAACTTCATCATCTAAATACTGTTAAGAGGAAGAAAGAAGATGACTATATAAAAAAGATGCATTCCATTAACATGAAGTCACGTACACATCACACAATCAGGGAACTATGATCTACTCATCATGAATAATTACAGACTCCTTCATGACTTCCATGTGCATGAATAGATAGATAAGATATCTACCTAACGAACAGCCATGTAAGCATGGCATCAACATCATGTGTCCAAAATCAACAAAAAGGCAACTCTCAGTTTTACAGACCAGGAATATCCCACTTCTTTTTGATTTCCAAGTGCTAGGTCGGTATATATCTAATCAGGCATGTACACATAAACCAGGGCTATGCTGCGAATCTAAGCGCATTCCATTTTATATTATGTATTGTCCTGTTCAGATTTGATTGGTAAACATGTTCAAACATAGAGATTTCACAAAAGACTGTTGAGAGATAGCAGACACTAGCCTGAAGAAAAAGAAGGTTACAGTTACCTTGAAATGAGGAATAGTCTTCTTCAAGAAATCTGGTGCTGGCTGAAAATCTGCATCAAATATTGCCACAAACTCATAATCTTTAACATAATCACAAGTCATTGCAGATTTTAGATTCCCTGCCTTGTAGCCTGTACGTATAAGACGATGTCTATATAATATGCGGACACCCCTTTGTTGCCATTTCTGTACCTCAGCCTTGATAAGAAGCTGAACATCCAAGTCATCAGAGTCATCAAGAACCTGAACAATCATTCTTTCCTTTGGCCAGTCTAAGATACAAACTGCGGCAATAGATTGCTGATAAACCTGCATGGCCACAGAGAGTAAGTTACGGAGGCTGAAGAAAACAATCATCTGATACCAACGAGAATACTGTTATATGCAAAAAAGTGAATTTTTTTAGAGAGAGAGAGAGAGATGATTAAGTTAAACTTAATAGTACATGACAGTGTAAAAAAAAAAATTAGTGGTGGAAAGACTCGCAGAATCACTCATTGGTTAACAACTGCTTCAATGAGCTTCCAGATGAATAATTCAAATTCTCAGTCACAGGAACTGGATAACTGAAGAATGGCATTATTGAAACCAGGAAGTAACATTATTCAACTATTATGAGGCTATGTAAAAATCACTCTGCTTTTTCTGCTCCATTTATGGTAATTTTGTGCCACTTACACACTAAAGATGACTCATTAAGTTCATGGGTAAATAGAGATATCTAGTAAAGCAGAAGGTTGTGGGATTCTGCCTAATCTCTTCTCAATCCAACATGAATTGTTCCAGTTTCAATTGCTGATGGCTTAAAGTTAGTAAATCTAGAAAGAAGCTATGTTGCCTTACCCTATGTCTTTTGATGGTTATCGTTGTCACTAACACACTACAGACAATTCATTGAATTCACAAGAAAATACGGATTAATTAAAGCAGTAATCTTAAGCAGTAAACCAGAAGTTAAACTCATTGCTGATGCATAAACTCTGAAAGATGAGGAACAGAAAATTACCAAAGACTCTTCTAAACACCCGGTCAAAAAGTTATCAGAATATCTATCAAGAAAACAAGTTACCCTATCATCTACACAAAATGATAACCACAAGATCCAAAATGACTGATCTTGTAATCTTCATAAGCAAACTCATTAATATTCCTTATCAATACGTCAACTCGTGAAATAAATAAACTTTGTTATGCCAACAGGAAAACTACTAAGCAATTAGAAAGAAATTTTATATCATTAAAAGTTTAAAGGCTATAATCCAATCATCGCTTAACACTAACTGATCAACCTATTAACTCGCAAACAGCAAGGAACGCATCCACACGTAGCAAAACCAATAACCTACTCTAAATTTTAATAAGAAGCCATTAATGGGCTTCATCATATTAAATGTTTCCACTATTTAAATTCAATTCTTGGTTAACATAAGCTAATCCAAAGATTAAAAAGAAAAAGCCAAACGAGACAAAATCATAGAATTCAAATAAGAAAAATCAGCATATGACAACGGCACAAAAGAACAAAAAACGAAGGATTGGAGACCTACATCGGCTTACCTCCCTCTCATTGCACATAGGAATCTGCACAAGCACCATGGGATAATCCTCCACACTCCCGGCCTCTGCATCCGCAACCACGGGGTACTCCATAGCCGGCTCGGGTTTGATTCTGCGAAGCTTGATCCAGAAGCAGCCTAGCACTAAAATCACGCGATCCACCGATTGTATTAAGAAAAGTACTATGCACACGTTGGCCAAGCTCTGGAGTGGTGGCGCCAAGTAACGCGCCCTGATATCGAGCCACTTGGCGTAAAGCACTTCCACCATCAGCTCCGCCGACTCCACCGATGGAGGGCTGAAATGCCATCCTTTGAAATATGCAAGAAGCTCGAAACAGAGCAAGAGTATGACCACGATCAGGAAGGCCTTTATGATGCGATAGAGCCGTGACGGATTAGAGAACTCGGAAGCCGAGTCCTGTGACGCGATGCGGCGGTTGGCAGTACGGAGGAGGTTGAGGAAGGAGTTTGTGATCCAGGCGAGGGAGCTAGCGAGTTGCTGGAACCTAAGGAGACAAACCCACGAGAGCTGACGGGCGCTCCGAGCCCGGTTCCGGTCCTTCTCCGGCGCCCGGTCGGAAGTTGGGCTCCGGATCTCGACGGTAAGGAATGCGTTGGTGGTATGGTTAGCGTCGGCAAAAAGCTCGCGGTCCCTCTCTCTTTGCTTGTTCCACCATTCTTGAAACTCATAGTTTTGTGCTCGAGACATTAAACGAAGAAAAACTCAGAAATGTGAATACAAAGAAGCAAAAAAAAAAAAAAAAAAAGTAACTGGGTGGGTAGATCTCCCTTTGTGAGGAGGAGAGAATGAGCTAAATTTGGAAAATGAGTAGCCAAATTTAGAGGAACTTTGGGGTGTTGTGTAGGCGATATGTGCATGTGCAGAGGGTTCTTGGATTTAGGACGGTGGGTTATCGGGATGGAAGCAGGCCATGTGCTTTGGTCGTGGGCGGGGTTTGGTTAGTAAATCCAGGTTTCTGATCTACACGCGCTAATCACGGAGAAGATGCGGTGTCGTTTCGTTGTTTGCTTACGTATGTGTCTCGCGTGCCACTATTGGCGCGTGATAGTGTGCGCTTTTACAGTTATGTGACTGCGTCTAGATTTCAACAGTTGTCGCATTAGTTCCTTCCTAAACTGGTTTTAAAAGTGTTTAAGCACCCGGCGCGTAAATATTATCCAGAAACCCTAACAATTTTTGTTTAATGGATTAATATGGCAACTCAAATGAATAAAAATAAAAATAAAAATTATATTTTAAATTAATTTAGATTTTTCATTTATGTTTTTAAATTTTATTTTTTTGGGTTGAAATGAAAAGGTGAAAAATGGGAATTCGAGCAAGTTCCTTATGGGTGGTTAATGTGAAAAGTCAGGTCTTTATTTATTTATTTATTTATTTTGTTGTTTGTAGTTGAAAAACTTATTTTGTTGCTTTCTTTACCTGATTCCTTTGACCACTTAGACATGTTCGTAAATGGAGTGAGTTCATGTCACCAACTAATGTACACAAGTCGTTCGTGAAAAGCAAAAAAAGATGTGCGTATATGACCGCCACCTCTCTCACAAAAAATAATAATAATAATAAAATATTATTATAATAGTAAATCGAGTATAAAATGATTTTCTTTTATTATTGTTATTTATTACATGGATTGATATGTGTATGTATATTGAGATGTACATAAAATTTATATATATATATATATATAGAGAGAGAGAGAGAGAGAGAGAGACCTATTTATTGAGTTACTTAAGATCAGGTATATTGAGTTTAATTTCTTAAAAATTACAAATTATGAGGTTTGTTTTTTTAAACTCATCAAAAATAAAGGAAGCCCTAAGTAAATAGGAGAGAGGCAGGTGTTGATTTGAAAGGTTTGTTAGAAATAGTTAATGCCTTTTCAAGTTCCCTCATTTAATTTGTGACCCAATACAGATGTCAATTACCACGGGACGCATGTGATGAGACGAAGACAACCCTATTACGAACACTAATCCTAATAATTGGGTGGTTTAAGCTCCCATTTTTATTGGGATTAAATCTGGGAACCCATAAATGTAAATAAATCACTCATTTTCACTTTATTTTAGCCCAGGAAACATTCACCCAAGCTTACTGATGTACTCTCTCTCTCTCTCTCTCTCTCTCTCTCTCTCTCTCTATATATATATATATACATAACCGACATATAAGTCTCCTCATTATGCAGTGCATTCACCTTCTTCTCCTTAGACTAGTGTTAACAAGTCAGCATATCCAAATTCATCGATCTGAACCTTGGCACCATCAATGTCAGATTTTTTACTGTTCAGGTTTGAGAATTTTACATGGTCAAAAAATAATCTTCTTAACCAAGAATGCCAAGAATACTTTCCTAACATTGAACATTAATTTCAATCTGTAAAGGGTCCCTTATGTTTCTAAAAATTGTACCTAGAAGCACAGGATAAACTTAAGTTTATGAGTAATAAATATACACCTAAAGCTTGTCATGCTGGCAACGTCTGCAATCTTATATGCTTGTACTTCTGTTCTGTGTTGAACCGTCTTGCACTCTCTGTCAAGCCCTTAGATAAAAGGAACTTTAATACATCAACTCCTTCCTGCAAAGCAGTATCAATCTAGCCCACCAAACAAAAACAGCATTTATCAGTCAGTGACAGTGAAGACCATGTTCTCTACCAAATGCATTGTACGCACATCCATTCTGCAATATGTCACATGTTGTAAACAATGAAAAGATATTATTGAAAAAATATATATAAATATGACATGATCATGACTACAAAATCTCTTAGATTTTGTAATAATACCAATGAATCCAACATGGATCCAGAAATAAAATGATCATCTTGAAACAGAATTCAATCATGGGCAAAATGACGTTTAAAAAGTGGATGCACACAGAGGGAATATACATGTACCAATGAACAATTCTCATTCCTTCAAGTACACATCAATGAAACTCACATCCAAGGAGCAATACTTACCACCCAAAAATACGAAGGTATATTAGCCATGTGTTAAACCAAAGAAGCAAAAAATGTGATTTGAAATTGCTAGAAAAGAAATTTTCAATACTGAGGATATCCCAGTAGCCTCCAGACAGATACAACTTCACCATAAAAATATCCTATGCTTAGCCAATAGCATCTGCTTCAATTATCCAGTGAAGCATCTGAAGAAGAATTTGGCTACTTCTAAGATAATTAACCACTAATAAGTAAAATCTTACTCGCTCTCGAGCTATTGTGTTGAACTTTTGCAGCAAGAATGCTTTTGGATCCATTTGACCAGGAGGCCTTCCAATACCTGGCAACCAACGCAAGTCTAATTCAGTTATTTAGGGCAAAATCAATAGAGCTGGCAGAGTCAAATATACTAAATGGGATTGCAAACTAACCGATTCTCAGTCGAGCAAACTCTCTATTGCCTCGGAAATGATATATAACACTTTTAAGCCTAATCACAGAAAAAATAAATAAATCAATGTAAAAGCTAGCCTTGAAAATACTTCTAGAAATAATCAAACAGAATTCTTGACAATACCAAAGTTACAAGTATTTATGTGTAGTTGTACAGGAAAATCCATCTTGAGTTACCTAACATAGACTTACATGCATCCTAATACACTTGTCAATAAAAACTCAAGAATAAATATATACTTTGCACTCATGAAAATTCATGTCCACTACTAAGATATTTTTTCACCATTTAAACACACAACCAAAATGATACTGAGGACGTTAACCATGGCCTTATACTTAATTCCCAAGACAAAAATGCAAAATCTTTACATGTATCCAGATACACTGGCTTGATAAGATAATTTTCACCATTCAAGCATATGTCAATAATAGTTTGCTGTGGTCTACCATAAAAATAATGCATTAGTTGAAAGTATTTTCATAAGGACATCCAAACATGGAATGACTTTATAGCCTGCTGATGTGTAAGCACTTTATGATTTGCTTAATTATATTTATCTGATTTGTCTACTTATCTTTATCTGCAGCAGTTTTGTTTTTCCTTAGATGTGGGAGTTGGTTACTTCAATTTTGGAAGTTATGAACTCCTTAGGGATAATTTTATGTTCTTATCTCGCACCAGGATATGTACTTAAAATCAGTTCTGGGAGAAAAAAAAGAAAAAAAAAAGGTAGGCAATATTTCAGAAAAGTTATTTCTTAAACATTGTTTGGGTTTTCTCTTAGCGAGTCCAACTTTTTTAGGCAAAAGAGGTCATGAAAGGAGAAGATTTACAGAAGCATCCTGCAATTTCTTTGTACTGACTTTTCTGCTTAAAGACTATAACCAGATCCTGGATTGAGGAACATAATGTTTTTATTCTTTTAATTCCTAAATAGATCCTGGGTTAAAGATGATAAGAATGGTTCAACTTGTATTTTATCGAATACAATCCTTATATATACAAATTTTCTAGAATAGAAAAGGAAATAAATAATTTTTATATAGGGGGTAAAAGGTCCTTTAACCTAATTTACATACAGTACACTCTCTTTAACAAAGGAACACAATATATCTTGCACGGTGAATGCATATTTAAACACAGATTCCACAAGGATTGCCAAGTCCTATTGTTATTTTCCAAAAAAACACACAGATATATACAAATGATGCTATAAGGTGTGAAATCTGCTCTCTCAACATTCTCAAGTGACCAAAACGGGAAAAGAAACCTGAAGGGTTTGTGTCTATTAAAGTTTTCAAGCAAACTTATATGTCACAAAATCAAAATCGTTGACAACAAAAATCACTACCAATACCAGTCATAACAACATAACATTGACAATCACGGCAATTATTTCATCTAAATATAAGAACACTACTTAGTTTGGTACCACAATTTCTAATTGCATCAGTCAATATCGATATTTGATTTAGCAAACGGGCAGAGCATATAATCTTAGTAGGGTACTCAGCAGTCATATGACAAGCAATTGTTTCCTCAAGATCAAGCTTTTATTTTCCAAAGATAAATGTATGTGCTTTTTACTTGCAACTAAGTACTTGAAGCTCTATCTTACCCATTGTGGCTTCCGTGACCCCCATTGTGCTGAAGACGAAGTACTCCACATGGCAAGTTCATGTCATCATGAAACTACAGTTTCAAACCAAAAAAGGCTACCAAATATCAGCAAGAGCCATCTTCTTAGATAAATCAAAGTACTACAATATTATTATCAAAAGATTAAAGAGGAATAAACACAAAATGAAGGTAGAATTACCACAATCACACGATTAAGAGGTAGCTTATAATAAGCTGCAAGAGGTCCAGTCTGCATTTAGAGAGAAATAAAAGTTATGTTCCTCTTCCTGACTTTTTTTAAGGAAAAAAATATTATTCTTGAGAAGAAGAAGTATAACACCAGATCCCCTAAAGTCTTCTAATACAAGAAGGTCAAAAACGTAATAACAGGAAAAACCAACAAAGATTACTCTACTATTTCCCCCCTCTCCCGCCGCCCCCAAAAAAAATTGTGCAACACAGAAAGGAAATTAGTTTTTCAAGTTACATTATGTTTGCAGTAAATGAATTCCACCAAAAGAAATGCACGATTCTTTTGCAGCAATTTCTTATTTAGAATGTGGATAAAATATGGACTTGTAAATGAGTTCCGTATTTTTTGTCTTAAGTTTTTAGAATGCAACCTACAATAGATCTTTTTTTTATATATATAAAAGAAGAAGCTTTACATCAACCTACCATAGATCTTATTCCATGAGTTTTATGGAACCATGAAAGAAAATATAGGCATTTAAAACTTCTGAAAAAATTTGAGGTATTTAAGGTGTTTAGCACAAATCCAGAATTCTGGTAAAATTTATTTGCAAGTTAATTCACACTTAATCTACTTATGACAAATGCAAATTCTATTAAGGCATGATACTATATGAACTCATAGAACTTCATGTGGAATTGAAGGAACACATTCTGAATTCCATGCGAGTACTTCAATAACTTCTAGTTGATAAATACAGATCAACAAATCATTCCGTACAAATTTAGTATTTGTTTCAAACATGGCCTAAAATTTTTTAAGTATTAGGTTCTGGCAGTTTCCTGCTTATGTTATATTGATGTTTTGTTGTAAACATATGCATTTATGCACAAACTATGATCTGGGAACTACCAGAACCAGTGCAAGTAAGCTTAAATATGTTCTAACCACTTACAGATTCACCACTCAAATTCATGTAAGTTTGGGGCTTTGCAAGAAGAAGGGGAGCATCACCGACAAAACCTGAGAATACAACTAAATACCTCTCAGCTTTGCATAAAGAAAACAGATTGCTCCGCAGTTAAATACACACATATATATGAGGTGGGATAGAATTAGTTCACCGACCTTGTCCAAAAATCGCTTTGCAGTTAATTGTGTTCATTGGAATCCCTTGTGATTCAACAAATGCATCAATCATCTCAAATCCCACCTGCCCTAGTTGTGAAATAGTTAGATTTCGTCAGGGAAGGTGAAGTGATAGTTCACAAGTACCTGCTAGTAACGTGTTATACATTGTGTCTGGTTCCTTTGTATTTATCACCCGGGTTGCCCAAGCCCACAAAGAGCCATGGCCGTGAGGCAGCAGTGCAGAAATGACGGCTACGAAATGTTTTCAGCATTTGGTTCACCATCCACAAATTCCGTAAGCCTGGATAAAACACAAGAAATGAAGAAAAGTTCACTTTCCTTCACAGTCGCCCTTGGTATGCCTGACTGCAAACTATGATAGTATATGAGCATATATGAAGAAATAAAAGAAAAAAATAAGCCAAAGTTAATTCAAAGTTTCTCATTCAGGGTTTCCTCTTCAAAATAACATCTTTCCGGACAAGTTTTAAAAACCAAATTCCCAGGAAATCTTGTTTCAGTGACCCTACATAATTTTTCGATGGAAAAAAAAAAAAAATTCCAGCAAATTCATGCTTAATATACAAAAGTTACCCACTAAAACATTATGAAGAAAATAAAACAGAGACAACGTAAGTCATTTCCATGATCAAGAAAGTATATGGAACTTCACACCTAGAAGTATACATTAATATATGTGCAATAAAGAAAAGAGTGAGCCAAAAAAGAAACAGCAAAATTTTTAAAAGAATGAAAGGCAAAATAGTTCCATGTATCACCAAAGCATCGAGTTGAAGTTTTTACAAGCATTTTAACAAGCACGTCCTGTACGTAGTTGATTATGACTAAGGCTTACAAACTAAATATCTCATTTGATACTCCCAGCTAAGAGAAGGAAAATTAACAACTTAAAGACGGAAAGCAACATGCTGCAGTGAGAACAGAGGAGTGAACATCCAATATTCTTCATTTAAAATCAATGGATCAAGTAGAGGTGTCTCACCATGTGAGCAACCCAAAAGCTCTCCTGATTTTGATTTTCACCTCTGATTCCGGAAGTGGCTCCCCGATTCTTTCTTGTGTTTGTGCGTGAGGGATTTGCAGCGGTGGCCTCGTGGGGATGTGCTTGCTGGAGCTGCGTATTTTCGGGCTTACTGGAGTTGGACTTTGGAGAGAGTAAAAAATTAGTGAGGAAGAACGAAAGCATTTGAAGATCGCCGCAGTTGGGCTTCTACTGGCCCGAGTTTTAAAAATGTTGGGCCTATACTGGCCCGAATTTTAAAATGTTGGGACCATACTGGCCCGAGTTTTAGAATGTTGGGCCTCTGAGGGCCATTTCTGGACTTGTCTTTTACTTCTGTTTTTTTTTTAATAATAATAGTAATGCTTCCTTCAAAATTAATCTTGTACAGCGGCCATTTTATTAGTGTTTTTTACCTTACATGTCTGTGAAATCGATAAATTCGTAAAAAAAAAAAAGTAAAAGTGAAAATCTATTGGATTAACCGTGTTCTTATTAATTCGTACAGTATAAACAGTGGGTGGTTGATTAAAAAAATATATATATTTGTAGTTTGAGAAATTAATAAAATGGCAAAAAAATTACATAAATAATAAATTTGTTAACAAAAATAGATGAAGAAAATAACAAAATATATGACATTAGTACAATAATATGCTGTCAAAGCCTCAAATCAAGGCTTACATTCAATCTCAAAATTTTGCACGGATGGGACCCAAACAATACATCTCACGTGTTGAAAAGTGCAAGTATACCAACATTAAAAATTTAATCCCACATAATTATATAATACACACGTACATCTATATATATATATATATATATATGATTACTACGAGTAAGTCCAACAAGTATTTGGTTATTCGTAGTAACAATACATTATTTGCATTATTTCACTTCCGAAAAGCTATATTCCACTAATCCAAAGTGATAGTGACCAAATCTCTATTATAATTTCATATAGATTTGACCAAAAGAAGCTTTGAAATATTGCAAGACAGACTTTTTTTTTCAATTAACAACACGTTTACAGGTGGAGAGCATGAAATAATGCAGTGTTTGGTGAAAGAAATGATGTATTGGATTGCTCCCAAGTGAAAATATTAGTGTCCTTAAAAACTAAAAGCTTCAAATGCAAGGTGAAAAAGACAACCATCCAAACAAGGAACTATGTTTTTTTTTTTTTTTTTTTTTTTTTTAATGGTTAATTATAGGGCACCTACCCTAATGATCGTTATAATACCCTACAACCAAGCCCATATGGTCCTAATATGTGTCTTAGTTGGAGGGTAGGGACCTCACTATGTACATATATATATATATATATATGGTGGGGAAGATATATATATATATATATATATCCTACCCTTTTTCCTTCCATTAAGCACATGGATTTCAGGATTTGATTATGACAATTGACCAAATAAATTCTCCTCCCTTATATTAAACTTCCTCTATAATCTTACTCTAATATTAATTTTTACTATTTATTTTTTATTATGTTATAAAATTAAGTTTTTAATTAGTATATTTATTTATTGAGTGATATATATATATATACACGCACATACTAATTATAATACATTATAAATAATATTTAAATAATAACACAAATAAAAGTACAATTTAAATCGATCTCATGACTTATTATTAAAAAAAAGAAATAGGAAACAGGAGTACTATTTGTTTGCTTTTTAAATTTTGGAATATATTGTTTGGTTGCATGGAAAAATAAAAGATGAGAAAAAGTGAATGATGGAAAACTAAATTAACACACACACGCACACAAAAAAGTGATTGCAAAAGGGGAATAGAAAAAGAAAAAGAGAAAAAAATGAATGATGTTCTTTTTTTATATATGTTTCAATTTATATATATATATATGTTGATAAAAAAAAAAAAAAAAAAAGAGAACGAAAGCAAATGAAACTTAAATCTTACATCCCAAAAAATTTATAAGATGATCATGTTATTTTTTGTTATCGTATCATCTTATAATAAGTTATATTACGTTTACGTTTGAAATTAAATTATATATCATATAGATAATCTACCTACTTATAAATAAAGAATTTACGAAAACGTTTTAGATTGACTTCATTAAGAAATAATTGAATTATCAACTTAATTTATAAGTAATGTCTGTGATGAAAATTTGACTTTTTAGTACAAATAAAATTTTATATTATGTGATGAATTCATATTGATAATGATATTATTATATGCTTATTTATAAATTTCAATATTTATAAGCACACATATACTTTTTTGTGGGAACACAAAAATGTGATATTCATGATAAAAATTGAATATCTAAACATCTAATCCCATACAAATAATTCTTCTCCCAGATCCTGTAGTTTTTGTAATTATTAAAAAAAAAAAAAAAATCATTTTAGGATATCTTAAAAGTTTCTTACTTTTTTGGAATTGACATGTCAACTAAATTAATTTTGCATGAGATCTTATTTTTGGAAATTAATTTCATTATAAACGTACAGCTTGTTTGATTTAACTTTCTTATGTCACCTTCAGATTTTACAAGGTTCACGAAGAAGGTCACACCATATCTTATTCAAAGATTTCATTCACCCTTAATTTAATAAATTAATTTCTATTTGGGTACCAGCTGATCATTCAGCCCAGTCTCTGTCAAGATTATATATGTTGCAGAAATGTATGAAATTCTCGAAATCCACAGTGTTGTTCATGTAATTTTCACATTGACCCTCAAATTATAATTCAAATTGAATAGTTAATAAATGGGTGTATGATTTTAATAAATAATAAAGCACCATAAATTTTGATTTAAGGGATAAATCCCTAAAATCATAGGGGTCTTTTTTTAAAGAAGAAGATGGAGACGACAAGACTGTCACATGAACACTGTCATTACTAATATATATGTATATGTTGTATACTGCTGCGTACACAATTAAGCAGCAGATTCAAAGCATCTTTTAAAGGGGGAAAAAAATTTGATTGTGATAAATTAAATAAACCCTAATCTGCAGAGCAATAATGGAAGGAAAGGGTGGTTAATAAAATAATGAATAAGGCTGCAAATGCCAGAAGCCCAGAAACTGGACGGATTTTTTACACACCAAACCTCTTTCTCAGCATAATTAAAGATTACCCTATCTGTTTAGGGGCATCTTTCCATACCTGAACTCCACTACCTCCTTTAATTAACTTTTAATATTTGATTGATTAATTGGGTCTAGTCACAATCTCACCAATTGCCAACCTGGGATTCTTTTTTAATGCTCTTCATTAGTAAATTAAATAATTAAAAAGAGATTAGTAAAAAGTTAATTTTATAAATTAATTTTTTTTTTTTTTAAAAAAAAGGGAGTCGTTTACAACTTCTAATCTTGTTTTATTTTTTTTTTAAAAATAAATCGTTTAAGCTATGAAAAATTATAATTACATGAGGTGCCCAGATATTGCCAGAAATCAAGTTTGACCCCCAGCCCAACATAAACAAACTAATGTCATAATAATAACAACTAAAAAATTAGACTATAGTTATATATATATATAAAAAGGCCAACACATACAGCTGGTTAACACTAGTAAGAATCAAATCCACAAGATTACGCGATCTAATAATACCTCAATTGATGTTGACCAATTGATACATTTAATTCTCTCTATTAAATTTTGATGTTAACGTTTCTGAGAATAAAGCGCAAAAAATTTATTAATAACCAAACATTTAATTTGTCGGACACATTTTATATTTTCAAATAAAATTATTAATATAAATAATCTGTCTTTAATTATATTAAAAAAAAAAAAAAAAAAAAGAAAATTCAAAAAAATATTCTGACAACTATTGAAAAATAATAACAATTCTTCCTCTAATTATTGTACTTGGTATCTTACATGTGATGGTGCGATGGAGGCTTAATTTTTGTTGCCACCAAATTACATAATAATCAGTTCTAGGATTTTACAGTGGATAAAATTCCACAGGGGAAAAAAAAATTAGAATACAAATTCATAAAAAAAATGACATAATATACCAATTAAAAATAATATATATATATATATATATGTAGAGATAATAAGCCCTCTTCATTAGACTTAAACTAAACATAAAAATGGCCTAGTGGGTAACTGATGCTTCGGTCCGTTATGAAATTCTTGTATTTACAGCGGCCTTTTTTACTGTCCTTTTATACCTTGAATCCAGGACCAAACTAAATGGTTGACTAAAGCTCAATTTTCATATGGGATACTTTACTCGAGCCTGCAGTATCACAATTTCACATCACTAAATCACTAATTAATATAAGTATTTGATTTCAATTAGTTGGGCTTAATTCGTTACCATGAAAATTCTCGGAGTTTATATCGGCTCCCCCGATCGGATTTTGACCAAAACCCACTTGGACAAGGGTTTGCAGATCATCCTCGCAGAAAGTTGGGAACTGGATGAATTTTTAAGAACAAAATTTTAAAAAAACTAATTAGTTATAGATAATTTGAAATTTGCCGAAGAGATCGTATTAAATAATAACGTACCTGAGGAAGATTAGGAAGAAATTGGTCGAGGGAGGGTAATTGAATGTTAAGGTTTCGACATAGTGAAGGCTCTGATGGGTCCATGGGGCACGGTGGGACTGACCCATTACAAATGTTGCCTTGTAGTAGTGGTGGATTTTGCAGGGGGGGGTGACCGAAAAAGGCTTCTGCCGAGGAATCTATTGGAAATACTTGATGTGGCAAGCCATTGTTTGATTGAATTATCTGCCCCCAAAAAAAAAGTCAACATATTGAAATTTGGACGTAATTGACAAAATTAGGAGTATTAAAATTTCAAAAAATAAAAGAAAATCATTAAGACTTACATCCTTTGCGATTAAAGTATCCACGCTAAAGTCCAGTCTGGTATTGACGGAAGCCAATTTCATCGACAAAAACTGCAATTAGGGAGAAATTAAAAAAAAAAAAAAAAAAAAAAAGAAAAAGAAATCCCATTAATATATTGTTATAAAATTAGTCTTCGTCCTGGAAGTTGATGATTAAGAAATGTTAATTCATCAACTTACCTCAACTTGGCGTTGCAATGATTGAACATAGTTAATAATTTCATCAAGCATAAGTGCTTTTCCCGTAACCTATTAACAAAAGAAAATATGGGAATCAAAGTCCATTTTATATCAATCATTTTTAAAAAAAGAAATTTGAGAATGAGAATCCACCCGGCACGCAGTACCTTATTGCAACCAGGCACAAGATCTTGAAGAAGCTTCATTCGTTCGCTAATCTTTTCTCTTCGGACCTGACCAAATTCAGATATGTTCATATTGCTAGCTGGTTAAATTGACTGATTTTTTTTTTTTTTTTTTGGGTTAAATTGCGGTAATTGGGTAATGGAAATTCTTACTCTTTCGGCCAAACTATGGCTGTCTGTGGCTTGTCCTCTTCTGGCTCTGACATGAATGTAGTCCTTGGGTGGCTCGGGAGGTTTTGTGGTGTTGTTGTTCGTCTTGTTCTGTTTCTGGTCCCCGGTATTTGGTTGAGCTTCTTCCTCTGTTTTAACAGGACTGTCCACATTTCCGTTTGACTCTGTTTGCTTGCTCCGTTTTGGGTTGGAATCATTGTTGGGTTCAGATGCCTGAAAAGGAAAATTTGGACGTATTCAGTCAGTACTCTTCGGGTTTTGACAAACATGGGAACTGAACAATTTGACAGGTTTTTTTTGGATTAAGTGGTTAAGAAAAAACGGAAACTGAACAATACCTTTGTGGCATTGGGTGATGGGGATGCGACAGGCTCCTTGGATTTTCCTTTAGAGGAGGCAGCTTTTCTTTTCCTGGAATTTAAATCATTGGGGACTTTGGGAGGTGAATCTCCATTTGGAATCTGCTCAGAAATGGTGGATTCATCTTGGGAATTCGCCAATTCTGGTCGATCCTGCGATGGCGAGGTGGTCTTGTTGCCTGGCTGGGATCCAATTGCTTTGAGAGAGGGACTGCTCGAGACTCGCGATAGCTTCCCATTTGCCATGATTGGATTAGATCTGTTAGCAAAGTCACGGTTGTTTAATCCCAGCTGAGCTGTTCTGCCATTGAAGCTCCTGCTGCCAAAGCAAGAAAACCTGGCTGCCCTCCCTGCAAATCCCGGGTCAGCTACGAATTCAGAGGTCAACGGCATTGATTTTCCCAAACTGGGTATTTTTTCCTTCACCATGGGCAAACTTAGCTTAGGAGGAGAGCTAAGAGGAGTAGTGTAACAGGAAGTGTTGGTGCTGTTGGGGGTGTTGATGTAAGTAGTACCCAACAGCGGTTGGGAATGGGGGGAGATGTCGCCGGATTTGCCAATGCTTCCGAGCTTCCCTATGAGCTCTCTGACAAGAAGGCTGTCGGTGGAGACGTTAGAATTGGAGGCGACCGGCGAGGAGACGAGTGAGCTGAGGGCCGAGTCGAAATGAAGAGTGTGGTCCGTTGACTTTTCCCATGCGGGGTTGAAGAAGCAGTCGACAGAATTGAGTTGGTCAATGGGGGGAGAGAATGAATTCCAAGTCGGCATTGATGAAGAAGATGGGGTTGGTTCAAAATGCAATGAGGGTAGCTGTGGTTGAGGAGGGATTCCTGCATTTAGAAAGAATTCACTATCCATTAAGTCCGACTCTCGGTTAATCCTCACAAATCCTTTCTGTATTCACTTTGGGTTCTCGAAACAGGAAGAATAAGAAGAGCAGTAGATAAGAAACAAAAATCCCGTTTGTTTCTGTGTTGAATTTGAATAGAAATGGAAGGAAGAAGAAGCAGAGAAAGGGGGGATGGTTTTGGGTTACAATGGAAGATATATAGATGTAAAACAAAAGGTACTGTTTCTTAAAAATAATTAATGTTAATAAAAATATAAGTACGTATATAAAGGTAATTGTTGAGTGGATTTCCCCCGTAAAAGGCGGAGAAGGGCAGTTGTTGCCGGGCCTTGGACGTCAAAGCATCGCACCCTTTTCCCTTTCAACATTTTTAATCCCATAAAAAAATAATATTTATTATTATTAAAAAATATATATATATATATAATATATATATTTTTTCTTCTATAATCACTCTGTTTTTGCATTATTGTATTAATTCTCTCTGAGTACTCTAATTCAATAGATTCTTTTTGTTATTGTTAAATTATAATTTGGCATTTTTTGCTTAACCCATTAGTGGTTTCAACAGTTGTTGCGAGATTAGGTCCTTAAGACTATGATTAGGGCTAAGATTTAGGTTAATAGGACTTTGTGGTATCTGTGTTCCTAATTTAATTACACACACTTGAAGGAACCCACTATGGATTAGCTGGTAATACATTTTTATTTTTATCCCCCCTAATTCTATTCTCCCACTTGGTAATCATTGGAGTCAAACCAAAAGCCCATTGGTTTGCTGGGAATAAAAGTCAAACGTAAATAAAATACAAACTACCTTCTTTTATTCTCAGGGTAAATTCTTTTTTTTTAAAAAAAAAAAAAAATTAATAATAATTAAATCCACGCTTATATATCTAAAAAATTAAAATGCAGAAACTTCAACGTTTTGAGGGTTTGGTCAATCATTGCATTAATTTCTCAGCTCGCCGGTTAGCTCGGCCTTGGTCGGGTTCACATATCAGACCGACTAAATCATATAATATATATTATTATTATATGAAGTAACCACGTAAAATAATCTTGAATTTCTGAAGCTCTCCACAAACATAATATTAAGATGGAGTATATAACATTCATCATAAATATTATGTTCCAATAAAAAAATATTTATGTCTTACTTTTATTATTATTTTTTGTAAAGCACTTCATTTAGAAAGACGGCAACATTTTTTAATATTCTACATTTAATCAATATAATGGTTGGGACTATAAATTTACGTATAGAATTTTTTAACCAGAGGGCGAAACTTATAAGGCGCTAAGGGAGCTCATTATTATATGTTAATTTATATTATATATACAGCCATATATAGCGGTCATCCCAAATACATACACTCCCTTGAAAACAGATAAAAATATTATTACTGTGAAATAAATTTTAAAAAATATATATAAAAATGTATAGATTCAAAGTTAGAGATACATAACTATTTAAAAAAAAAAAAGTATATATGTTTCGAGTATAACGGCAATGAGAGAAGGGAATGATGAGAATGGCTGCCTTGGCTGGGGCAAAAAGGATTATGTGGTCCTATATGTAAGCAAGGACATGTCGGTATATAGTTTGATTATACATATGTGTATGTGTATGTGTATATGTATATACGTGTATGCATGCATACATATGTATTGCTACTGCCAATATGCCTAAAAGCAATCACTTCCCCTGTTACTGTTTGTATCATCAAAGAAGCATATATATGCTGTTTTCCTTAACGGGAAATTCATGTCCCCGTAAAACAAGTCGTGTCTAATTTCCTAAACAAAGTTTATATGTTAGAAATTTTGTATAGATTTCACATGTAATAAATTCACAAACATTTTACATATATTAAGAAAATAATAATTAATACAAAATTTAGAAATTCACACGTACAGTGAAAATAAAAAATTTGACTATCGGGATGGAATTTAATTAAGAAATATATAATGTTTTTAAGGTTTGATTTATGTAGCTTAAAATGGGTAATCAGAATCCAATTAGTGGAATAAGAAATCAAACAACCTAATAATAAAATTTCCTTTCATCATATCTACTAGGTAGCCACTTGCAGTCTTGGGATAGGATTAATATTATTGTCATCATTAGCAAGCCTAATTTTACCAACTCATAGATTAAATTAAAACACACAATTTAATTATCGAAATATAAAACATTTCAAAATTCTAATGTATTAACATTAGCCACACTGGATTAAAAACAATGTGTGAAACCATGATTATTTAATTAATCTATATAATTGTGTATCGGATGCCCCCCCCCCTAATATGATTGCGAGCTTAAACAAAATCATGATTATTCTCTTTGTGTCAATTAATGATAATAACCCAATTTAGATTTCTTCGTTTTATTTTCTCTTCATTCATCATTATGCCTAATCTAATCTGCAATTAATTGTGTGATCTTCATTGTTGGCTTGACTGAATGGGCGTGCCACAATCATTAATATAACTTGGACACATTAATTAAAAAAGGGCTTTATTTGATCGCTGAAATAATACACGGGAGACGCCTTGAAAAGGCTTTACTTTATTATACTCACCAACAGTCTTTAATCTCTATGATCCCAAGACCTGATTAATGTAATTATAATTTTATTTATATTTAATAATTATGATATTACAGTCTTTTTTTTTTTTCTCTCTCTCTCCAAATTCTTGCAGTGGTAGAATAATTATTATTTTTTTTAAAAAAATTATATTAATATACATTGATCGATTAGACAAGTAACTAAAATCCAGCGTGGAAGTGTGCATTAAATCTTGAATCCTCTCTCCAGAAGAAAACTAAAACTTGTCCTCCACGCCTTGTGACAAATTAATTGTGGTCAAATTATGTGCCTTCAATCTCTTAATTATACATATATATATAATATATTTAATTATAGTCAACAAGAATGAGAATGTTAAATAAGAATAAATTTTTAACCACCCATATATCTACGTGCATATACTGACAATGCTCAAAAAATTGCCATCAATCAATAAAATAGATATCTAAATCTTCCCAAAATCACGAACTACCATATATATATATATATATATGTATATTTGATGATTGCAAGAGATTGCTCTTCGTTATCCATTGATTGTCGTTTCAACATCTCTTTGCACGAATGCAACATATATAATTCTTGTTATAAAATGCAATCTCACATTTAAAATTAGTAATAATTTATGTATTTATCGAGAAATTAATACCAATACTCTGTATATTTTGAGTAATAATATACATAATATGATATTAAAGTAAATTTTACATTATAATTCGATCTCATATAATTTTTTACCGATTGTTAAACAAATCATTGTAACACTAAGTAATGTAATGTAATTTAATTAAAAATATAAAAATTATGAAGCATAAACACATATACATATATATATATATATGTATCTTCTCTCTCCTATATCGTCTTTATTTTGTCTGTAAGTATGGCACATACGTAGCTAGGAATTAATTAAGATCACTCTCTGGGGATAACCACAAAAAAGATACTGACCTCTTTATGGATATATGAGTATGTATTTGTATGTACATATATATATATATATAAATATATATCAATCAATCAATCAATGCCATATCTCAACATGGAGCTCGATTAAAAAGATAATTAGCTAAAATACAAAACACAAATAATTACATTGGCTTAAATTGTTTCTAGGTACATCACTTGTGGTCATTTTGCAGCTAATTAAAGCCAAATCTATACGATCTACGTTCTGCTAAATTAATGGGATCCGAAGATAAAATTAAACAAGAAATTAAAAATTAATCTGCTGGTGGGTATGCACAAGATGATAAAACCTAATATTTGCCTGTCAAATACTAAATTTAATTAATACAAAATATCTATGAATAATTCTGGTTTTATGTCCACCATTAATTCTCTTATCAACGTATCTTTTCTTTTTCTTTTTAAATCGCATCCGTCATGTATCTTTCAAGTTGAACAAATTGAAGATCAACATCCATGTATGTATATCTGACATAAAATGTTTTATACACACACACACATATATATATATATAAATGATATTCATGATTTATATTATTAATGTTGGGAGCAAAAATCTTTTTGGGATTTTGATGGATGGTCCAAAAACTTCATTCAAAAGGAAATTGAATTAATTCATGCATGTCTGACCAGGGCATTATTGTTTGGTTAATTACTTGTCACTTTCTTGAAATACTTTCTGCTTTTAATTATTTTAAATATTAATTTTCAAAATAATACTATTCAATAAGAGAGTTTTGCAAACCCTCGTGATCATCCTCGTCCATCATTTGTGAATGTCATACGAATTAGGGGGATTCAGTGTACATATATATATATATATATATCTCAAGACCAAAAAAATAAAGAAATATTAGATATATAACGAAAATTCATATATTAAATTAATTATATAAAAATTTGGTAGTACTGTCGTGTCGAATATTGTTCTAAAGAAGTGGACGTATGTATGTATAGGCTCCCAATTTTGACTGGTAAAATAAATGTGCGAACAACTTGATTTTAATAAATTAAATTTACGATTTATGGGGCATGCATTTTCTATTTACTAAATTTACGTATACCAACCAACTTAACAGTGATTATAGGTGTAGGTATAGGTCGCAAAGGCAGGAAGATCACAGATGTGTGTATAGCGGGAACCTTCATGGGGGTTATGGCGGCCAGCTTCACATTTAAATATACATATATGAATATTGAAAATGCACGTTTTAAAATTGGTCTGCCAGAATTTCCTGACTCTGATGATGAGAATACATTCAAGTATATATTCCGACTTATATGAATATTTTTCTCTGGGTCACCCAGATCTCAAATTCTACCTCCATTACCAAACCTAAAAAGCTTACAATATAAATGATGTGTATTATATGTAAAAATCAAATCACCCGAGTTATCGTATTGTACTTAATTTAAATTTAGTGAGCAGTATATATATAATAATATCGTGTATATCTATATATATATATACATGCACGGAATTGATGAAGCTGATAAAGTTCTGATTTTTTTTAAGAAAAAAACGATAAAAGATATTTGATGAAATGTGGTCAAAAGTTAATAAATGCCGGATAATAATTATATTGGGTACACTACTACACTGGCATGGCTGACCAGGAAAATCCACCGTCCATGTTATTGATGAACCTGATCTCTTGTTGTGATCATGCGATTTTGACAATTAATGAGATTAAGAACTCTTGCCTTTCCGCATTGCATGCATGCATGCATGCATGATATATACATATATATACACACACACATACACACGCTTTAACTATATATATATATATATAAAACATAAGTTACTGCAAATCTGAGAGTTATAACATCATTTTTTAAATGTTGAAAAAATGTCAATATTTACAAAATTCCGAATTATTTTAACAATTTTGGTATTAAATTAAGAAAAAAAAAAACAACCTTCTTGTGGAATTGAAGCTTTATTGATGAGTGTTACAACTTAACAATTCAATCCAGAGGGGCCAAACTGTCCCAATTCAATGATTTTTACTACACTTAAAACGAGATTAATTTACCGTACCATGCCTGGGCCACTACTCTAATTCCACATGGCATTCAAATTAGTTAACGTTAATCACTGCATGCGTAAATTATTATGTATATACACAATGCATGCACGTGTGTGTATGTGTCCATTATCACTGCGGCTTGGCACGAGCTAATTAACCATACTCTGAAACTGAGTATGCCATAGTCAATATTCAACCAATATGGGAACAAACATTCACGATATGAATTTCTTTCCATACATTAGCATCTTCATAATTTTCACTACAAAAACTATAATACATGTTTTTTGCATTATATTTTATAAACTCGTGATATTTAATTCGGTAAATTTTTTTATATTTTATTAAGAACCGCCTGCATCTTGATCTTGAGAAAGAAAATTAAATGGGTCAAATTTTATGGGTGCTCTTTTGTCTCTTCCACTTATCAATTCGATGCACAATCAAAATTCAAATTTGGGTGACGTACAATATTAATTGATTTTGCCAATTATATATGTATATACCGAGGTATATAATTCTGTATTCTTATTTCTTGTTTCTTTGAGCTCCCCTGTGTTGTTGGGTACTGATAGTTTAATTAAAACCCTACCCTTCTCGTTAATTTTAGTTTGGTGTGTATAATTAATAGAATAATTGGTTTAGATTAACACATTAATATCAAATTATATATCCCTCCTGAATTCCATCAATTTGTCAGAAATTAAAAATTAGTCACCCAATTAAATTAAACTGAAAGGAAGCTGCTAAAGTTCAATCCAAGATACTTTTATGTCAAGCCAGTCGACAACAATAAATCCGACACATCAGGCAGGTGCATGCCACCTTCATTATCTGTATAAATACATATACATATACCGATCAACACTGTAATCACTTATATGTAAACTAATTGTTCTGCAAACATAATTATTTCTTAATCTTGTATCCATGCATCATGTTTTGTACGCACCCTTAACAAAAAATATTAGTTTAGGCTAGTGATGAATGGCTTCTCTTCCTGTTTGTCTGTCACCTGTCCTGTACTTACCACTACAAACATAAAAAGTAAAGTAAGCTAATAAAAAACACGAACCCACAAATAAAAAAATTAAATTTAATTAACAAAAAAGAGAATGACTAGTGTTGTTTAAGACAATTTTAGATGGAGCTTTCACTTTAATTAATTAATTAATTTCCTCGTCTAATTGGGTTCAGTACCTTAATTAATTTAAAAACTGGTACTTGGTTTGGAGGAGTTGTTATAGTTTAATGTATTAAATTATGCAATTATTTAAAATGTAATTTAATAATGAAAAATATGCAATGTTTGATTAGGGTGATTAATTAAGTTAAATATATTTGTAAAATACATTTAAGTTAAATATTTGTTTATTGAAATTAAAGAGATGGTCGGTGTCCTGTCGAAAACCACTGGTTGATGAAAACTAGTGGCGGAGGAAATCAGAACTGACGAACTTTTCCTGCTCGGTAGGGGACGCTACATCGCAGACCATTCAGGTCTGGAGTTTCTGGGAAAATTAATAGGTCTAGGTCAAGGTCAGCACCGCAATTTTTTATTATCTTTAATACGTATAATTACGTTTTTAATTAATTATATTGTAAAATTAGCTATTTAATTTATATTATTTTTTATTTTAATTCTTAGTACATACAGTCTTATATTTTATTTGTAATTACTGAGTTGGAATCTATCTTGACATAATAAAACCTTTATTGTTATTAGTATATCGTTGAAGTTGTAATGACTAAATTATGATAAATCTCAACGAATTTATTTTAATTATTATGAATATTAAAAATATTTTGTGTTGATTATATTTCTTTAATTAGGACATTCACAACTGAATTTAAACACAACATAACTATTTATTTTTCAAATATATATAATATTTTTACGTTGTCGAAAATAATTAAAATCTTATTACATAATATTTTAAAATATTTTGTCATTTATTTCCAAATTTCAAAGTTATAAAACTCAAAAACCAAATTTAAAATTGGCAAAAATACGGGAGAAATTTGTAGAGAAACTTTTTCAACTCAACGTGTGGAAGTGAGACTCTTCATTTTCTTGTTGTCTTTCTAAATTTACTCTGATGTACCATTAAAACACAAATTAATTTAACCCACAAAATAAATGCTTATGGCAAGCAAGCAAACATTCTTTACTCGTGCTTTTAGTATGATATATGTATTTCTTTTTGAAAAAAAATTAAAAATAAAAAAGGTAGGGAAGAAAATGTAAGAACAATTGACATTGTTGATGGAGAAATTATGAGCACTGACGAGAAGCATAGAAAGTTTTTTCACTTGTTTTTTAAGAATTCACTACTCTCTTTTTGGTCATCATTGAATCAAGTGTGGAATACATAAATTAATACATGTACTTTTGAAATTTCCTTACCTGTTTATTATGTCTGTAAGTATTTATTTCTTAAAATATAATACTTAGTATTCTGTGCTATAAAAATATATAAAACATTTACACACGACTAAAACTTACTGTTCAATATAAATAAAAAGAATAGATAATCATTGGATTAAAGTTTTGTTTAGCTTATACTATAAGTATGTAATTAACATATTTCTTGATAAGAATTAACAGAACTTCACAGGCTGCAGATCCCCAACTAAAAAATAAATCTGATAATTCGGGCTGGGAGAGGCCCAATACTCCTTGTATGATATTCGTGGACCGTGGCGTTTATTCTTTACGTATTTTTAACGCTGTATATTCATATGTTATTAATTAATTAGTCCAAATATGTACGTATATATTTGTATTATGTATCATGTATTTTTAATATGTGTTTGTCCAGGCCCAACCCACAATCATTTAAAAAGTGGGCCGAGCAGAATCTAATAGAGGATCCAATTGCCTTTAACATCAAGAAAATCATTCTTTATTACCTTTTTCCAATCTATTATAATAAAATTTATAATTTTATCTTTGATTCCCCGCTGAATTAATTAGATTAAAATTATTATAAGTTATTAATATATGGATGGCACATGTAACTAAATCAACTTATATATTATATCAAAAATACTATTCTAATTCAAACTTTACCATTCATATAATTAATTTTAATTTTTTTTTTAGTATATGAAAGCTACATTATTCTATATAATAAAATGTAAACTGAAATAAAATATTAATTTATAATCATTCTCTCGAGGGCAAATAAATACTTGCCAACCAAGCAAAAAACCACCGACCTTTCTTCTATAACGCTAACACACACCCAACTATAAACCTGTCCTTGTTGTTGTCCACGTTCTCCGACGACGAGCTCGTACCCGGACCGGATTCTGTGAGAGATGAGTCTCGGCCTACATTTTCTACTGACGAGAAGAATCTCGTCAAGAAGAATGAAAAATACACGAAGCACCTCCAAAAAACCCAAGAAACAAAAGTTTCTGCCCGATAATGGGATGATGGGTGCTAGGTCTCTTATTCTTCCCGTTCGAAGTAAGTACCCATTTTCTGGCTATATCTCTTCTGTGTTTTCGGCTGCCTCCAAGCGATATTAAGAAAGGAAAGAACCATTCTTTTTTCTTTTTCCTGCCTGTGGATCTTTTTGATGCAGAGCTTGTTTTATTCACCATATCCGCAACAAAAAGGGTTACTGTCTTGTTATATGGAAGTCTTATCATGTTCTTGTTCTTCTTTTTCCTGTTTGGTTACTGGGAAATTGAAAGAAAACTTAAAGGGAAGAAAAGTTTTCCATATACATATATATATGGTTTTCAGGGGTCCTTATTACTTTCTGGGTTCCATTTAAATAACAAAAAGTTTAATTCTTTTGGCAATTTCATGCCAATACTGTTCTGCTTTCTTGCGTTTTCATTGGAACGACTGTATTTATGAATTCATGGGTTTTTTTTTTTTATTGACTATTAACTGCCGTGAATGGCAATGTCTATGGCTCAGCTGAGATCAAAATCCACGGAGACCAGCAAATAAGTGCCGAGGCTAATGATTCGGAAACTGGGTGTGGACCTGGTAACCGTTGTCGGTGCTGTTTCAGATCATGCAATGGCCATCGGGGAAATCATAATGGTAGGGACCATCTAAGTAACAGCGGTGAAGCTTATAATGAAGCAAGTGAGAGAGGCACCAGAGGAACCATGAAAGGTCAATTGGTAATGAACAGACTGGGTGCAATGGTCTTGCTGGAAATTCAACAGTTACTGATGATGGTGATGGTTGACGGGAAATAAGATACAGTCGCCATCGAGGACTCAATCGTATGAATCGCATATGTGAATGGAGGCCAAGAAATTACAATTATGCTGAAAGGTAAAATTCTTCTTTATCCTCATAATAGATCAGGCTGTAGAAATTTGTTGGATTCTCTTGTAACTACTATTCCTTTAACAAATTAATAGAATTAATTAGATTTTGCTATCTGTTAACTATAATCAAAATCTTTGAATAATGGTGTGATGCTTGGAAGTTTTCATACTTTCTCCGTTGTCAGCTTGCAAACAATGTTGTGACTAGTGATGGATTAACCTGCCAAGTTCTTTTATATTTCTAGTTGATCATGGAGATTAGGAGGAACTTCTTTTAATCATTTCTGTAATTCTATCTACTCTTTGTTTATATAACATTAAAATTTTATCCTCCAAAACTTTGTTCCTTTCCAAGTTGTTTCTAAAAATTCCATAAATGTACAGCACCATTTTGGGATATCAAGGCATTGTGTTTTAGAGTTTTGTGATGAAACTATTTGAAGGAAAACAATACCTTTGAAGGAGATCTGTGTTTGCTAGCTTTCATGAGAAGTAGGATTAATGATTTCCCATAACTTATCTGATCTACCGGAGAATGCCTGTCGTTAAGCCTAAATCGGACAGCAGGAAGCTTGAAGTAAAGAATAATACTGAAGCTAAGGTAGAGTTAGTGGCAATTGAAAGCTGTTTGCAGCATTTTATGATTCATACAATTTACTAAACCCAGCATATTTCTCATTGTTTGCAGCAAATGACACTTAAAAGAGTATGAAGATTCTATCAAGAGGAAGTCACCATCTTCAGAAAAGGGTGTGGAGAGAAAAGTTGACCACAAGCATTTTGAATCAATGCAGATTATTGGGAAAAAGAGAGAGGAGCATGTGTTAATCAAAGAAGTTAGTGAAGGAGTTGACAATTAACTCAGGATATGCACCATGTTCTGTCTTATGAAACTGAACTCCTATATTCTGTTTGTGATTTACTTTCAGAAACTGGACATGCTTAAGAGGAAAAATAGCCTTGAGAGGAGAAATTTCGCAAGGTAATGAATACTACTGGTTATTTTATTAACAATAGATAAGTTGACAGGTCTGAAGATGAAGCAGTTTTGTGTTTTTCAGTCAATGAACAGCAACGAGTTCTTCAGACCTGGCTTGGAAAGAGGGAGAGGTCTTACAGGAGCAGTAGGAGCACTGATGAGAGACTCTGTAAACTGTACTGGTGGTGAAGGCAATAGATATAGACTTAACAAACGCCATGACTGCTGTCAAGCTGGTGATGCTCTCAAGTTTGAGGATCCCAGCAAGTTTCCTGTTTGTATGCAGTCTAATACCACTGAAAACGTTGTAAAGGCCAAAAGAGTATCAGATCAGATATGGATTGTTGAAGGAAACATCCTACAAGCTTTTTTGCAAATTGTTCCAACTAAGATGGTCTTTTTTGTTTTCCCAAAAATCTGGATCCTTGAGTTTTTATGAAATTCACGAAATGGTATTTTTGGTTTAAATAACATTTATTTGAATATTAATTTTACATAAGTGTATGTTATTATTAATGTTTTAAAAGAATTATAACAAAAGTTTAAATATTATTGTATTTTAAAAGTAAACTTGAAATTTTATATTTCATTCTTCAATCCAATGTATCAATTCAATTTGAACCGTTGGAACTCCCTGGCGAAGACTGACGAGGTTTTTGGGCTTTTTGTTTACTTGAAGACGTCTGCTAATTTCAGGTCGTAGAGCTTTGTTTATTTTGGAATTATATATCTGAAATTTGTGGAGAAAAATACATAATGAATTTGCAATATTGAATTGAACGAAAGATTTTCAAGTAGAATAAAATAAAATCTAAACTAAACTAAGATGGCGAATTAAGAAATATATATGTATATATGTACAATTAAATTAAGAACATAATTATTGAAAAATCATTTTCTCTTTTTGTGTTTGGAGGGATTTAATTATGTAAAAAAATAAATCATATAAAGAATGTATATAAGAAGCATGAAACATCCAAAACTTTATCTTGAGTTAATTTGACAAGAAAAATTGCAAATTAATCCCCAAAATTATTATTAAGGAAAATTGCAATTAGCATTATTTTGCATTAAAAATAAATTTTTTTAGAACAAAACTTTTCATAAAATGAAAACTAAATCCTGAATCGTAATCCAATTAACATGATGAACCCCTCACGCTTTCCTCACCCTTCCCTCCATGAAGAGCCAAACCCCACCATCTTGGCCCCACCCCCCCCCCCCCCCTCATGTCACTTCACTTCCCCTCTTTCTATTTTCACTTCCTTTCATCCCCATCAAATCACATCCGTCCACGTCACCTCGAATAATCCACAGCTGCCGTTGGATATGCTCCCACTCGGGTTTTATCCGGTATATCCTTTTTCTTTTCTCTTTAATTAAACTCCCCAGGTTTGACTATTGCCACGTCTCAAGAATATTCCATATCAAAATACCTCTGCGCCCCCGGGACTCTCTTTCCCAAAATTAAAAATCCTCTTTATAAAAGCCTAATCCTTTTCCTCCATCCCACTCCCCCGAGATATACCCACTAAATAATATTTATATTATTCTTCCAAACAGGAAATGGCAGGTCTTCCCAGACCCAAGAGAGTCACCGACCCTCTTCGCGACAAGGTTAGGGCACAGCTCTTCGGCGGTCACCACCTCAGCTACGGAAGCAGCGGCAGCGAACACTCAGCCGAAGATGACTCCCCTTGTCTTTCCGAGCTCGTTCATGGCTTCCTTGAGGACGATCCCAGGGCTGAGCCCTCCGGCTACGACTCTGGCTCCGACAAAATTGATTCCACCGTCGACTTTACGGAGCTGATCCAGGAAGTTGAGAGATTCGTAGCCACAAGCAATGTCGATCCGTACAGGAACCTGCTCTGGAAACACATCTCCAAGGCGACGGAAATGTTTGCGTGTTTCAGATCACAACCACCCATTTTCAGGCGGAATTTGATGTTGTTTCTTCGCGAAATGGGCCACAATGCGGCGATCTGCAAGACTAAGTGGGACTCCTCGGGCGGGCTTACCGCCGGAAACTACGAGTTTGTCGATGTCGTCTACTCCCGCGGCCCCGCATGTCAGGTTCGTTACTTCGTGGAGGTGGACTTCGCATCGGAGTTCGAGATTGCTAGGCCGACGGATGAGTATCCTCGTCTCTTGCAGGCGCTTCCCAGGGTTTTTGTGGCGACGAGCGAGGAGCTGAAGAGGATCGTGCGGATCATGAGCGACGCAGCTAGGAGATCGCTCAAGAGCAGAGGCCTGTCTCAGCCTCCGTGGAGGAAGAACTGTTACATGCAGAATAAGTGGTTGGGTCCGTACAGACGAACTTCCAGTGCCACTCCTGCATCCTCTTTCACCCCGTCAATCCCCGCCGTCAACGCCGTTAAATGCAGATCGGTAGGGTTCGACGACGCCGTCAACGGCCATCATTTTGTCCGTACTAGATGAGTCCACGACGGAGATTTCAAGTCTTCATTTAAAAAAAAAAAGAAAAAAAAAAAAAAAGGATTGTCGCTCTTTTATTTTTTCTTTGTTTCATAAATATAATAATTTTAAAAAAGAAAACGGGAGAGAAGTGAGATAAATTGGATAAAAGGAATAGTGCTACGCGGCAAATGCACAATGTGCACATGGCGGGCGCATTATAGGATGTATCATATACATGCAACAAAATCAGATATTAAAGAAATGTTGGCCACTTGATTTCACCAACGATTATTTTAAGCTCCAATCAAACGGCTAGAAATTGACTGCGTAAATAGGAAAACCTACAGACTAACAGCAGGAAGAATTAGCTTCGTTTTATAGAGGAGACACCAGAAAAGTGATGACGTGGCAAACCTATGTCATCTAGTGAGGGGGAAGGATATGACGTGGCGATAGATAAAGGATATAGGGACTTGACATTAAACATAGGAAGAGGGTCGTCGTGTAGTTGATAGGTGGCCCCAACCCCCGAAATAATGAGGGGGAGACGTGGAAAACGGAGTGCGAGTTTTGGATAAGGTTTTTATATTTAAAATGATTTAAAGAGACAAGATAAGGGGGGAAAGTAATTATGGTGGGAGTGAGTTTTGTCCTTTGGGGTAAAGGAGTGGTGAAGTGGCCCAATAGAAAGCGGGCAGTCGTCAAGTACCAGATTGGGATGTGTTTGGTTTTAATTACAACGACAGGCTTCTCAAAACGGTGTGTTTCATGAGTCACTTGTCAACTTTTTTTAAAATCTAACTTGATGATTCATCCATTTGATTTCTTCAAGGACATGGTTTATGTTGCTAAGCATAAATAATAACAACTTTGAATATTGCATCATGTGGAGTGGATTAGGCTGGTTAAAAATTAATCCCAATTTGGATTTTGAATAACTATGTAATTGTAAATGGTAATTAGACTAATACATCAGGCTTTTTTTTTATTATTTTCCATTGAATATTACATAATTCTATCTATCTATGTGCTAAATCTGATTTTTTTCTCACCCTTAGAATTTATCACCTAATTCTCACTTTTGATGCCCCTTTAGCATAATTGAGTTGAATGTTCCTCTTGTAACATATACTAAAATATAAAAAAAAAATTCAAAAAAATATGTTGTTAGCAAGTATCCCAATCGTAACAGAAACAAGGAGCAATCATATTAAATGTTAGGATCCGTAGATCCTAACGGGTCCCCCACAAAAAATCCAAAGTATTGTGATGGAGCATGATCGGATCAACAACACGTGCACCATAGAACTAGCCTCACTTATCCACCAAAAACGGAAGAATTGTTCCACTCCACCGCAGTAGCTCCCCGCAACGGAAGTGACCATGATCCTTATCCTTTTAATTTTTCATGCAATAAATGTAGGACTTTATCATTATCATGTAATCGCTTGTTAGTAATTTAAAGCCTGTAATTTTAGATGGAATATAGGTAAAAATTTTAACTTAGATTCTGGTTTTTTTTTCACCTTAAGTAGAAAGTATCTTCATGTTTTTTTTTCTTCAAGCTTTGATTGGGACCAAACATTGGTATCAAAGCAAGTTACTATGTTGACCAACAAGGAACAGATTGAGAATTTGGAGGCTAGCCTCGGAGGAATGCAAGATCATTTAAGCTGAATGGAAATCAGAATGGTCGACTGATTTCGGGCGCTTGAAGAATTCATCTAACGACTCACGAACTCCATCGCATTTGGCAGAGAGGACTCTAGTAGTTGCCACCCCTTTCTTCCCAGCTCACCTCATGCCAACCACGATGCAAATCCACCACTCGAAGAGAACAACAGCAATTCATTCTATTCCAAAATCTCCAAGCTAGAGTTCCCGGTCTTCGCCAGGGGCGACCTAACTGAATGGTTGTGTCAGGTCAGCCAATTCTTCTCCTATCAAGGCACCACCTAGCAACACAAAGTGTCTCTAACAGCCTACCACCTGGAAGGAGAGGCCAATCAGTGGTGGTAATGGCTGAACCAAAATTATAAAGAAGAGGGAAGAGAACTCACCTGGACTGGGTTTGAAGAGGAGATGTGGGCACGATTCAGACTGACCGAGTTTGAAGACTTTGATGAGGCTCTAGCCCACATCTGTCAGACCAGCCTGCTCTGTGATTACCAGAGGGGGTTCAAAAAATTGGGCAACAAAGTCCATGGGTGGCCTCAACGGACCCTAGTTGGAGCCTTTATTGGTGGGCTCAAGCCCAAGATAGCGGATGAGATTCGGATGTTTAAGCCCAAGACACTTAGAGATGCTATGGGCCTGGCCCAAATGCAGAAAGAGCAAGTGGGTCAACAAAACTTACTGACCTGACCCGAGAGAGCCGAACCAGCCCAGCACCTGTCATCCTTACCTGATCCTTTTCTACGAACCCTAGTCGCCACGCTCACAGCACCCAAAAGGCTCACTTAAGAAGAAATGCAATGACGGAGATCTCAAGGGTTGTGCTTCAACTGTGACTAGCACTTCACGGCTAGCCACCGTTGTCGCAAACCGCAGCTCTTGCTACTTGAAGGACGCAGCAAAGAAGACAAAGAAACAGATGGTCTTGAGCCCAAAATCTCCTTATACACCTTTAAGGGTTGGACACCAGCTCACACCATGCGAGTCCCCGCCACCATCGGACATCAGGAAATAGTCATTATCATCGATAGCAGCTCCACGCACAATTTCATTTGTGAAAAGGTAGCAAGCCAATTATGGCTTTCGGTCGTTCCAACAACCTCGTTTTTAGTGAATGTGGCCAACGACAACACCCTGAAGCGCCAAGGATGGTTTGACAACGTTCTCTTATAAATCCAAGGTACCTCATTTTCACTCACACTCTTTTCTTTACCACTAATGGGGTTGGATGTTGTTTTGGGTGTCCAATGATTAGAAAACCTCGGCACCGTGACCTGTGATTGGAAGAGGCTCACTATGGCATTCCAATAGAATCATCAGAAGTAGCTTTTGCAAGGTCTAGATGCCCCTCCTATTCAGGCCACCTCACTGGAAGAGATCAACAAGAAAGCCAGTAGACGACTTTCTCTGTATACGATTTACTTGTACTCCATCGGCACAACCGATTCTACCACTGCCAAGCCAAAATTACAAAAGTTGTTGGCTGAGTTTTCAAGTCTTTTTCAGGAGCTCGATCGACTTCCCCCAGTTAAAGAAGTCTCACACTACATCAACCTCAAGAAAGGAAGTGAACCCGTCAATGTTCGACTGTATTGGTACGCGTAATTCCAAAAGACCAAAATTAAAAAACAAGTATACGAGATGATTACTTCCGGACTCATCTGACCCAGCACTAGTCCATTTTCATCATTGGTTTTGTTAGTAAGAAAGAAAGACAACACTTGGAGGTCTACACCGACTACTGGGCACTCAACGTAGTCACCATCAAAGACCGTTTTTCTATTCTAATGACCAATGACATGTTAGATGAGTTATATGGTGCCACTCACTTCACCAAATTAAATCTAACATCCAAATACCACCAGATCAAAGTCCACCATGAGGATGTCCATGAAATAATGTTCCGAACTCACAATGGCCACTACGAGTATCTGGTAATGCCTTTCGGACTCTACAACAACCCATATACTTTTCAAGCTATTATGAATGCCATATTTCGGCCATATTTATACAAATTTGTGTTAGTATTTTTTGATAATATTCTAGTATACAACTCTGACTGGCAATCTCACCTAATGCATGTGTGACAAGTGCTTGAAGTTTTAAGACAGAATAAGTTCTTTGTCAAGCTCAAGAAATGTGTCTTTGGCCAGCAAGAATTAGAATATCTAGGCCACATCATTACACCAAATAGGGTATAAGTCGATCAGAGTAAGATTCAAGTAATGTTAGATTGGCTAAGCCTGGCCACTGTCATAGAACTCCATAAATTTTAGAACTAATCGGCTACTATAGAAAATTTATAAAAGATTATGGGCTCATTGCCAGGCCATTGACACAGCTCCTCAAAAAAGGGCAATTTGAATGGAACGATGAAGCAGAGAAAACCTTCAAAAACATAAAGCAGGCCATGACCTCCACCTCCACACTGGCTCTACTTAACTTTAGTGAGTCATTCACTATTGAGACTGATGCCTCAGGAGTAGGGATAAGAGCCATCCTCAGTCAACAAGAGAAACCCATAGCTTACTTAAGCAGAGCTTTGGGAGTCGCGAAGCACTCTTGGTATACTTATGCCAAGGAAATGTTGGCCATTGTCATTGCAGTACAAACTTGGAGACCATATATGATGGGCAAAAATTTTTTATTTAGACAGACCAATGCAGTCTTAAATACCTACTTGAACAGCGAATCACCACTCTAGGATAACATAAATGGGTATCTAAACTATTTGGGTACGATTATGAGATCATGTATAAGCTAGACAAAAAAAATACAGCAGCAGATGCCCTCTCGAGAAACGTTATAGGGCCGTCCTTGAATGCCCTATTCATCCATCAGAATCAGATTTGGGATGACATAAGGAAAGAAACAGAAACACACCCCTATTATGCAGAAGCTTAGTAAACTAATAAAAGAGTAAAAGGGTGGGTCATATACCACAAGAAATGAACTGATTTATTATAAGCATCGGGCAATCCTATCCCCTAAGTCTCATTTGATATCACAACTTCTACAAGCTTACCATGATTCACCCTTAGGGGGGCATTCCGAAATCCTTCGCACCTACAAAAGATTGACCCAGCAATTTTATTAGCCATCTATGAAAAAGGTAGTCTAAGAATATGTGTCCGCTTGTGAAACCTGTCAGAGAGTAAGAAAAAAACACTAGTACTTGAAGGTCTCCTCCAACCTTTACCCATTCCATGACAAGTGTGGAAAGATATCACGATGGATTTTATAGAACGCTTACCTTCTTCTAGTGGCAAGAGCACCATTCTGGTAATAGTCGACCGCCTCAGTAGGTTTGCACACTTCCTGACACTAGCTCACCCCTATATAGCTAGGACAGTGGCTGAGAAATTTGTAGAGAGAATAGTTAAGCTACATGGGATGCCCCGCACCATAGTTAGTGACCGAGACCTGATATTGGTTAGTCACTTCTAGAAGGAATTCTTCAAAATATCAGCCACTTAACTAAAAATGACCTCAACTTATCACCCCCAAACGGATGGCCAATCCGAGGTAGTCAACTGATGTCTCGAGTAGTACCTAAGATGTTTAGGTCACCAAAGACCTAATAAATGGAGCTTCCTGCTTTCATGGGCAGAATCATGGTACAATACTACTTATCATGCCGCCATCAAAATGAGTTCCTTTCAAGCTCTTTACTGGCGACCTCCCCCCGCCATACCGTATTATCATTCAGGGATGACTTCGGTCAACGAAGTAGATCAACAATTAATGGGGCGAAGTGAATTATTGCAACAACTGAAAACCAATCTCCATGCTACCCAGAATAGCATGCAACATTACACTAACACCAAGAAAGGCCACTTGGAATTCCAGAAAGGAGACTGGGTTTTTTTCAAGTTACAATCTTATCGCCAACAGACTGTCTTCCGCAGGGCCCTTCAGAAATTGGCTTGTCGGTACTATGGATCTTTCCAAGTTGAACGGCGCATTGGTCCAGTCGCCGATAAACTCAAACTACTAATCGAGACTCGAATCCACTCAGTTTTTCATGTGTCCTTACTCAAAAAGCAAGTAGGCAAATCAGTTTTCACCACCAAGGATCTCCCCACTACTACCGAGGAAGGTACTATCTTAGTCCACCCACATCAAATCCTGGACACACGTTGGCTGAAGAAATGCGGTAAATTTGTAGAATAAAACTTGGTTCACTGAAAAAATTTGCCCACCGAAGATGCCATATGGGAAAACACGACCGACACCATCACCCAATGTCCGAACCTTGAAGATAAGGTCACTAAAAAAGGAGAGAGTGATGTTAGGATTTATAGATCTCAACGGGTCCCCACAAAGAACCCAAAGTATTGTGATGGAGCATGACTGGGTCAACAACACGTGCACCACAGAACCGGCCTCACTTATCCACCTATAACGGAAGAGCCAGTCTAGCTCTACAACAACAGCTCCCCACAATATCACTTCCAACTGAAGAACTGCTCCACTCCATAGCAGCAGCTCCCCACAACAGAAGTGACCACGATCCTTATCCTTTTATTCTTCATGCAGTAAATGTAGAATTTTATCATTATCATGTAATCACTTATTGGCTATTTAAAACCTGTAATTTTAGATGGAATGCAGGTAAAAATTTCAACTCATTTTCTTTCTCACCTTAAGCAGAAAATATTTTCCTATTTTTTTTTTCTTCAAGCTTTGATTGGGACCAAACATTAAATGCTTTTAACAAAAGTCCAACTAGAATATGAACAAACTTTATATAAAAAAAAAAAAGAACTGACTAAGTTTGAATAATTGGTGATTTTTTGACATGCAATTAGGTGCTTTATCAATCAATTAATGGCTTGATGTTGATTTTTTTCAATAGATGGTTGTAGAAGATGGTGCAAGGAAATAGAGAGGATATAATTTGTTGTTAACTACCAAATTTGATTGCTCAATTGATAAAGAGGTACTAAAATATTATTGAATTTGAATTTTACTATATTTTTTGGCAAAGGGAAATAGATGTTATTTTCTTTGTTAAAATAATCTATTATACTTGAGTCTTATAAATTCACATAGTAATGATATTGTTTAAATTTTTAATCCGTATGATCGATTGGAGGCAAAAATAGAATTTTCAATTATGGAAATAAAATTAAATTGGATAAACTTTAATACTTAATAAAATTTTAAATAAAGCTTTTTTTTTTTAATCTTTAAATGTAAACTTCAAACAAGTTTAATATATATCAATTTTAATGTAAATATAAATTAAACTCTAAAAAATTACATATTAATTTAAACTCTATTAAGATTTAGATTTTGAAATTCTTACGTGTCACCGTGATAACTACAAAATTTTACCGGAGATATTATTATAATTTAAAAAATATATAAAAATTATTGGAAATAAAAAGTGACAAATGATAAAAGCAATTGAAAAAGGAAAGAAAAAAAAAAAAGTGGAGTAGAGAACGTGGGCCATCTCATCCTCATGTTTATATTTGGATTATGAATGAAGTCCTGCCATACAGTCTGAAAGCTCCGTGTAGTCAATCTTTACAGAATTCCTCCATTCTAACTTCAAACCTAAAAATATTAATAATTCACAACTGAAATATTTTTAATAATTATTATTTAATAAAGATATGTGGAGTCTGGAAAATCTCAAAATAAATTATTTAAATTAAGATATTCTCTCTCTAAAATCAAATACGGGTTTTTACTTTGTATTGCTAAGTCTTGGAAGTTATGTATATACAAATACATATAATTTTTTTTTTTTAATGTTCGTTCAATGATGCAATCTGATTTTATACAATTAGAATAATGGCATTTGGTATATTTTAAAAGTTGAGAGTGGATTGATTTTTTATATACGCAAGTTATTTATGGCAAGTAACTCATTGGTGGGTTTGTATAAATATTTATATGTTGACCCAAAGGTGCTTTTAATATAATTTCTAATTAATAATTTATTCGAATATTTTTTTTCTTTCAAAAATTAACAATCATATCTTAGATATACAAGATCTACGTGATAAATTAATAATCCACTAATGTAAAGACTTAAACTAAAAGAAAATAATTTATTATCTAAAGACAGAAGCAAACAATAAAGTTATGTTTTGCCTTTCTTACACGGTAAATTAGAATGCTTAATAGAGTTACGAGAATGTCCCTAATACAACGTCTCGTAAAAAGAAGCAAATGAATGATTTAAACTAAATAGATAAATAACATAGAAGTTAAACTTTACTAGATCTTAAAGGAATTCAGGAAGTAAACTACACACAACCTTCTTATTGATCGAGATCTGGATCTTGATTCTCTTGATCTGAAATAGTTAATAGAAGAGTGAGTTACACTATTCCACTAAAAATATTACGCTAATCACTTATACAGAAAATAAATGTTGGTAAAAATTACAAAATAACTAATGGAGCTCTTAATTTAAGTAAATTCATTTAACATTAAAACGTTATTTTCACACTTATTGTTACGAGTTTTTCAAAACCAAACTATAAGACAAATACTCATATAACACTTATAATTTTACGTACAAGTGAGTAAAGTCGATTATTCTCCCTTTTTACCTGCTTACTAGGACTCTTGGAGGTTCATAGAGATATCTCCCTACTAATAAACCCAATATTTAAAATTTTTAATTTACCCGACAGTCTCCGTACCCCGTCCGGTAATGGGCGTCAAACACACCATCACCTCAATGCGCCGTCCGATATGAAGGTGAACCATATCTCCTAACTCTTCCGCTATGGGAGCTATCTGCTCCGTCCAGTTGAGATATTGTCTACGGTAGGATTTTTTCTATATACCGGGTTCGTCCATCCTTTCTTAAGGTACCCAGTAAGCCTTTATATATAGATCTCCATCAATAAATAATCACCAATTGCCTACTAACATTTCATTTTATATTCGCAGATCAATCAATCGATATTTAAGCAAACAATATATTTTTGTATACCTCAACAATTAAGAAACGTAATTAGGGTCTCTATTTCAAATCAATCAATTAGATAAAAATCACAATCAGACAATCAATAACAAGGAAGCAATTAAATGTAATAATTTAATCATACACCGGAATAATAAGCAATTTAGGCAGTATAAAAAAATAAATAGACACATAGATGAGCTTAGAGCAATTGTACATTGACTAATTTTTTAACTCCACCAATGATCTGTAATTACTATTAGAGTTTTTTCTAATTTTTATAAAACACAAGATTACCGATTTATTAAACCTCCGTTTACCGTAACAGGGAATAGGGTGAGTGATCCTTACTCAGATTAGTGTTTTGACGTATTGTACTACCCACTACGCTTCCCTACGGGTCTCGAGTTTCTTGAATTATCCATGTGAAAATCAAAATACTCGTCAGTATTCAAAAATACCTAAAAAATATAAAATCGGCACTTTCCGTTTAATTTTAGGGTTCCGGCACAGTGGCGCCGACTCCGCCGCCCACGATGGCAGTTCGCCTCGACCTGGTCAGTTTTGGCCAATTTTACACGTATCCCTACGAAAAAATACGTTTGAAAGTCTCGATTGACCAAAAAAATAAAAAAATCAAACCTACTAGCAGGGGGTTTCCGAGTGCAGCGGTTTCACCGATTCTCCTTCGCAGCTGGGATTTCTTCTTTGGCTAACTTACACAGAAAAGGATGGTGAACATAAAGTTAAAGAATTATGTGAAATGGGAAACGATAAGGGGTTCATCGAATAGGGTTCAGGATTTTGGCTGCAACAGCTATGTCGGGCTTTGCCCACGGTTTTCTTCTTATCTGTCATCCATTTTTGCTCTGATATGGGCACAGGAAGGCTCAAAATTGAATTTCGAGTGGGGAGGTCAAAATTTTTCCTTTTTTGACGGTCAACGGTGGCTCTGATGCAGTGGCAGTTGGCGGTCGATCTCCTTCTCCAGTATTTGGTTCTTCTTCTCCGGCGAGGGCAGGTGCGGCTAGGGTTAGGGTTCCCTGGAATGCGATATTTAAATACTCATCCCGTGTTGATCTGGACTGTTCATTTGGGGATACATGGCTCTCTCTCGTCCATTGGATCTATCTTATCGGAGAATGAATTTGGATCGCATGATCGGGCTAAATATGACCGTTCGATCGCGCCTAAAAGGGGAACACATCTAGACCGTTGACGCGCGGGAGATGAGATCTAGACCGTTGGATCGCTAGACACACGGAGCGCTTGCGTGGCTTCTCACGTGGTGCCGATGTCAGCGTGGTTGCCACACGACGTGCTCTGGTTCGTTGGGAGCTGCTGACCGAGCTGTCCCACGTGGTCAAACTTTTCTTTTTTTCATTTTAACCCCTTATTTTTAAATTTTTTTTTAAAAAATACCTACCAAATTTAAAATTTTACCAATTTTTTTTAAAATTATTTTCAATTTCATCCTTTATTTATTTTTTCTCAAAAATGTAATAAAACTAAATTAAAACAAATTAAATTAATTATTTTTATAATTTTTTTATAAATAAATAAAATAAAAAAATTCATCCTGAGCCGATTTTTGGGACCGGGTACTACAAATAAACCCATCATATTCAACTAAATAAGCTAACTTTTTATTTTAATTGACAAAAATTAAATGTAAAATATTTAATCAATAATATAATTATACTACTCATAATACCGATTATATAATAGTTAATATATATATATATTATTTAAAAGTCATAAATTCTAATATTATCAAATACATAAAGCTCACAATTTTGTAAGTGTAGTATGACTGACGGCGACATAATTAGCCACATATCTATTAACTAATATATGTTTGAATGTAAAAATTTTAAATTGGAAACGGAAAATCATTTGCTTCCCATAAGAAAATTATGAAAAAAGAAAGCCCATTTCTGACTCCAAAGAATTCAGGCTCCTGGGTTGAGGCTATAAACTAAATTCTTCTACATTAATGGGCTAAAACCATTTTTGGGCTGAGGAAATTATATTTTTACCCATTTAAAAGAGAAACAGATTTGAATATTTATATTTATTTTCCAAAAACAAATAGAGTAAAAAAAAGAAATTGTAATTTACTTTGTATAATTATCGCTCTTTTTGTGAGGGCAATGTAACTAATCTAATCAGGCTAATTTCTATCTTCGTATTTAAAGTGACAGAAGGAATTCATGTTTCTATCCGACTAATTTTGTTTGAATATTGATTAAAAATAGTTAAATGTCTTTACTGTTAGAAGATGAGTATATAAGTCAAGTTCAAGTTTTACCCTAAACAAATCTATCTCGTTATAAATAAATAAATATAAACTATTTACTCCCTCAAAATCCTAATTAAGTCCCAACGTAAAATGTCTATTGTTAATTTAATTTTTTCTCAAAAAAAAAAAAAAATTAATAGTTAACGGAAACAATTGCGAGTGAACTAAGGTGTACGTTACCCTTTTAAGACCTTGGAAATAATACTATAAATTAATGAGTATAGAGATAATGATTGGTAAGAATAGAGTTTAATTTTGCAAAATGATATTTTTTAATTATAAAAGTGGGTAATATTATAGCTGCCCATGTTGCATGGTGCTCCCAAGAAACATCACACTAATTGCTCTTCAATCTGCTACTTTTCTTCAATTGTCTCATTTGTACGCTAGATTTGTATTGTATTGTATTGTCGACTAAATTATAAATAATTGATTATCAATAATTACCAAGTATAAAGAAGAAGAAGAAGAAGAAAAAAGAAAAAACAGAGACCCCAATAATATTTGGTTCGCTTTTCCATCTGTGAATAAGATGTTCCAAAATTTCGAATATGATCTACTAAGTTAAGACGATTTCAAAATTAAATAGGTGCATTTATTTTCCAAAACGACAACAACACAAAGTAAAAATCATTGTTACAGCTTTAAAAGGCAACAAAAGTTGTCCATAAAAAATGATATGATGGATTACACGATCCTTTTAATAATTTCCTTCACATTTCCCTATCCACATTCATCTTCTTTTAATAATAATTAACATCCAAACTCTCTCATCTCACATACATACATATATACATATATATTAGTTATATAAGTTAGAGTTGTGGGCATGATGCCTGTGTTTTGTATTAACCTCGTGCTCCTCCGTTGCCGGGGATTCCCTTGTTTTCTTAAGACTTCTTTGATGCCTGCGAGTGCAAAAAACAGTTTTTAAGATTAAGATATTACGCGTAGTTTATTGATTTGATTGATGTACGAAATTTTATTATAAAAAATTTAATTATGATGCACAAAAGCTTACCAAAAAATACTTTTTCTGCTAAAATCAAACTGACATTAGGGTTTGTAGAATTCAAGTGTAATAATTGAGAGAGAGATTAAAAGTTTTTTTGTAAAGAATAAAAATATATGTAAAGGAGAGATTGCGTCTTTAATGAACCAATTCCTCACACCCACAAATATTTAGTGAAGATAATAATTAGACACAAACCCAAAATTTAAATCTTCTGAATTGGTTGTCATCAATTAAAATTTCCATGCCAAAAGAAAATTAACGCACTCAAATTACTTGTACTAAATTTCAAAACTGATTATCTTACCGAGTTTAGACACCTCACATGGCTAAAAACCAATAATACCGTCCAATCTTAAAAACATGTACATTAATTATATGATTACATACTCCTGTCAATAATTAAATAAATAATATACGACATTAATTAGATTATTGGAATTGGGAATATCATAATTGATCTTTAAGATTCCATGGATTCAGGAAATTATTAAATTCTTACTGTGAAATAAGCCATTGATTTGGCGTTCAAAACTTTGACCCAAAGTCATAAATTAATCGCCGTATGATTAAAAGCTAAGTTTTGCCCCTACTGCCTAACTTTGTAATAAATGTATGTTTTTCTAAATTTCAAAATTTAGGTTTTTTTTTTTTTTTTTTTTTTTAAAAAAAAATTAATTATTAAATGTAATAGAATTTTGTTAGCAACACAACATTAATAAGTACAATGCAACTCGTATAAATAGTTAAAAATCTAATATTAATAAATTAAAATTTTTTGAGTGAAAACAAAATTGATATGTATACAAAAAAAAAAAAATTAATAGTTATTATCCCCGCTTATTATTTTTATAAGATATTTTTAATTAATTTTTTCACATGCTCTTTTATTAACATATAATAAATAAGACTAAAACTCGTTATAACATTGACACTTCATTAATGTATAACAGAGAATATACGAAACAACAAAAACATATAAATAACAAAAGAAAATTTAATTTTTTTAAAACTTTTTACGGGAAAAGACACTTTTTTAAAAAAAAAAAAAAACAAATTATAATTTGGTCACATGAGGTTTTAAGATAACCACCACAGGAAGAAAAATAATCTTCTGATATGTTTCGTTGGGGAGTGATTCGCGTCATCACAAAACGACGAGCGGCAAGTTCGACAGTTAGAACATGCTGGGAACACCAATTATGTACACGTGGTGTCGTCGGTCCCACCTACGGGACGAGACATGAATCCTAGTTGGCAGACGGGACCCACCTCCACCTCATTCCAATAAAGCCAGTGATGACTGATGTATCTCGTCCTCATCAACTATCATAGGCCGCCGAAACACCAATCATCCCCATCTAAACTATCATTGTCTCCCGCCAAAAGGCATATCTTTACTCTCCTCCCCCCCGTATATATATATATTTTGCAAGTCTAATAAAACTAAAAATTAATTAAAGATAAGTTCTTACTTATGTTAATAATTAAAAATTAAAGTTTGGGAAGAGGGGGGGTTGTTATTGTGCGGTCAAATTCACGCATATTCTAGGATCAATGTATGTTGTGGGATATACCGATCGTTGATCGGTTGACATTTATTAAAGAATATTATTAGTAGAAGGGAAAATAAAAAAAAAAAGGATTGTGAAAGGGAATGAACATATGGGATCGAAAAATATATTTGAAAAAATAAATTCTTTAATTCAAGATTCAAGATAAGCATGAGGAATGCTTTATTTAAAATCAGGCTTTATTCGTGACATGGAACCTCCCCCACTAACAATACCGGGGAATTTCTATTTTTTTTTTTTAAAAAAACAATTATTTATTTTCATTTTCTTAAAATTAATACATTTCATTAGTTTATAAAATACGATCGGTTATGTCATTAATGGAAATGCTAATTTTAGCTAAATATCTTTTAATTAAAAGGTTTAAAAAAAAATTTTTTTAAAAAAAAAAAAAAAAAAAAAAAGGAACAAGAGTAAAGCGTAGTGGTTAAGTTAAGGGTTAAACTTGTCATTTTAAGCATAATATGATATGATAAACACAAAACGCATGGACTGAAATTTAGGTTGGTTTTCAAAACGGTCATCATTTGTCACCAACTTTGACGTTTAATTCTATAATCTTCCGTAACACGCCAATTAAATTAAACTCGATTTTTTAAAAAATAAAATAAAATCGAGCTTTTTAATTCACTTTTTTTTTTTTTTTATAACTTCAGGTGGTTCTTGAACCAGGATTTGTGCTTGCAAAGTGCATAAGAAGCGATTTGACCAGACCCCATTGGTTGACACCATCTAGACACGTTACATCCGCCACCACCGACGCATTTCTCTTCCTCCAAACGCTCACCCATGCAAGCGCCATACTCCGACACGTGTCCTCTTTCTCTGTCTTCTGACACGACACATGGTCTTTGTTTTTCCTTTTCTTCTCAAAAAGAAAATTAGTCATTATGCCACCTGGATTCAGAGCAATAAGTGAATCTAGGACCTCCTTGTACATGCAAATTAAATTTTATTTTAAAAATGCGTAATGATTATATTTTTAAATATAGAAATTTAAGGTGATTAAACAGTTAAAATTTGGGTTAGCGAGAGCAGTGGGCTAATTTTTTTTCCACGCGTTATGCCAGCTGTACAGGGCCTGGCCTGGATTCCGTGATTGCGTGCATGGTGGATCACGTCGGTCGACGGTCCCACTCCACACCGCCTCTCGTTCATTTACTCTTCCCCCTCAGTCTTCTTTATTTTTACAGTTTATTTCTGGAAATACTCTTTACCATTTTTTAAAAAAATTCATTTGATTTATAAATTTATCATATTAATTAAATAATTAATATAATTAGATATTACATAGAGAAGGAAAAAAAAAAAAAGATATACAATTGGGATATGAGTGTTTAATGATGAAAATAATTCGGATTTAAAATCCTTCAGTAAAAGTTACAACCAAAATTCACTCGTACAGAATTAAATAATTAGCATACTATATAATCTGCCTCCTGCCTCCTGCCTCCTGCATTATTTGATCTATCAAATAATTTTGCTGGACATACGTGGACCGACTTGTTTTATTAAAAAAAAAAGTTCAATCAATCATACCCCATTATTTCTTAAATAAATATATAAACACAGAATCATATAATTCATAGAGGTTTAAAGTAAAAAAAAAAAAAATTATTGTGATCCAATTATATTTAATTAGATTGTTTAGTATTTTTTGTAAGAAACAATTTAAGAAAAATATTTGTAAAGTAATCAATATAATAAAGTGATGTCTCAATAAATTTCAATTTAACAAAATAAATATTAAAACAATTTTTTTTAATTTTTTAAATTAAATTTGAGTAGATTAAAAAAAATGAATCAAATTGTAAAATTCATTATTAATTTTTAAGATTCACTTATAATTTATGATAAAATATAAAATGAAAAAGAAATAATTGAAAAAAATTAGGGAATATGTGGAGCAGTCGGCAGTCCGGTGGGCTTACGTGGCAAAATTCCAAGGGAAGGCAAGGATAAAATATTGACAACCCTTTTAAAAGGTCCTCGTCAGAATTTTCTTCCTCTCTTACACAGAAACAGGTATTTCTGCTTTCTCTCCTACTTCATGGAATTACTGAGAATGGATTGAGCCGCATCAATTTTTCTATTTTTTTTCCTCTAAATAAAAACACTAGAGAGAAGGCAAGCGGCATACGAAAGCATGAGGCAGTGAGTGGTGGACGAACATGAAGCAGAAGGTAATCTCCTTCCCATTGCTCTGTTTTTTCACTCGGACCAGCATTTGATACATCCTCCTTCGTCACAATCAACAGCCTATTGATCCTTTCGATCCGCCATGGCGAAAACGGGTGTATTCGATTCCGATCCGACGGTGATGGCTAAGGCGACGGAGCTTAAGAAGGAGTTGCAGAAATTGGTCAGGATTATCTCCGACGATGAGGATTATAGTATCCAAGCCGTCGATCAAGCCCTGGAAACGCTCTCCGCTTTGAAGGAACTTAAGACGAGAAAGAGGTCCCTCTCCTTGAAGCTACCGGACACGGTTCCCTGCCCGGAGGAGTTTCGTTGCCCGCTTTCCAATGAGCTAATGAGAGATCCTGTCATTTTGGCCTCTGGTCAGGTTAGTATTCGGATTTTCGCAATTGGTTTGCGTTGCTTTAGTTTGGTTGATGAGAGAGGTTTGGAAAGAGAAAAAAGAATATAAAATAATTTGATGTTCATGAGCGTTTTTTATTTTAAAAAAAAAATTAAAATTAATGTGTTTTTTCTTTTCATTCTTAGAAGAATAGACCCTTTTCCGAGTGGCTTAGCGAACATAACTATTAACTCGATAACCTGCACATATTGGTATCTGTTCTTCTTTATGTTGAAACTGCAGTTATATGACGAATGAATGAGAATCAAGATGTTAATCTTCTTTTGATTTTGATTTCTCAGCAACCAAACGTATTGTTGTGGGGCATTTCTGCGTGGAATTAAGTCTATATTCTTCAATTAAGTTTTTTCTTTTCTTTTTCTTTCAATAATTTGTTTTAATTATCTCTACGATTTATGAGATGAACTCTGCTTTTTGAAGTTCATTTATACTAAAACGTTGTTCCCTTCCGTCTCTCTGAGATATTTCTGTGGAAATGACTAATTATCGTAATTTTTAAAGTTCTCAATATTTTTTACCTAGTAAATCTAAATTCTCTAAGAAATTTAGCATACCTTTGATACAGTTTGATTTCCAATTACCAAAATCAAATTGGTAGCTAGTTCTGGTTGCTTATTCCAAATGGTGGAAACAGGAGCTTTGGTTCATTTGCTTATCTGTTGCAAGTGTGTTCTATTGTAACAACTCTTTTGGTTTGAAATTTGTTACTATTGTGAGAGATTTTGACTTCTAATGGTTGGTGAACATTAAAGCGTGGCGCTCACTTTGTTCTCATTATTGCCTATTAGCAGGATTGGTAATTGTCTGATATGTCGAATTCTGGACAATTTGCCTCTGAATTTGTCAATGTTATTATGTTGGTATTAAATATGTTGTTTTCAGAGATGGAATGCTACAAAAAGGATTCTACTTCGCCTCCTCTTGAAAAGGAAAAAAGACGGAAGAAGATGGACCTTTAAATAAATCCATCTTCCTTCGCAATAACAGACAGGCAGTTCTTGAGTCATCAGTAAATAGTTTTATATTATTCATGGATCCATCTTTGTTTATGTTGATTCAATTGGTGCTTACTATGCTGCTTCTTGTTCTTGATGTTTTCTATGTAAACTTTACATGCAGACTTATGATCGGCCCTTTATCCAGAAGTGGCTGAAAGCTGGCAACAGAACATGCCCTAGAACCCAGCAAGTTCTCTCTCACACAATTCTGACTCCCAATCACCTAATAAGGGAGATGATTTCACAATGGTGCAAGAGCCGGGGGGGCATAGAATTCTCTGATTCTGTTCAGCATATTAATGAGGATGGTAACACAGAAGTAGATAGAGACCATTTTCTTTCCTTGCTAGAGAAGATGTCTTCTACAATCACTGAACAAAAGGCAGCTGCGAGGGAGCTTCGGTTATTGACGAAGAAGATGCCTTCTTTTAGGGCACTTTTTGGAGAGTCTGTTGACAGCATTCCTCGGTTGCTTGCTCCGCTCTCAGGAAGCAAATCCCATAGTGGGATCCAACCTGATCTCCAGGAAGATGTGATCACAACACTTCTGAATCTTTCAATACATGACAACAACAAGAAGCTTGTTGCTGAAACCCCAGTGGTGGTTCCCCTTCTTATGGAAGCATTGAGGTCTGGAACCGTTGAAACAAGAAGCAATGCTGCCGCAGCTCTTTTTACATTGTCAGCACTTGATTCCAACAAAGCACTTATTGGGAAAGCTGGTGCCTTGCAACCGCTTGTTGATCTTTTAGAAGATGGGCATCCACTGGCAATGAAAGATGTTGCTTCTGCAATGTTTAACTTGTGCATGATCCATGAAAATAAGGCAAGAGCTGTGAAGGAAGGTGCAGTTAGAGTGATCCTGAAGAAGATTACGGAGGGCATTCATGTTGACGAATTATTAGCCATCCTTGCTATGCTTTCAAGTAACCAAAGGGCTATTGAAGAAATGGGAGAGCTAGGAGCTGTTCCTTGCTTGCTTAGAATTATCAGGGAGAGCAACTGTGAACGCAATAAAGAGAATTGCATTGCAATCCTCCACACAATTTTTCTCAGCGATCGAACCAAGTGGAAGGAAATGAGAGAAGAGGAGAATGCCAATGGAACAATATCCAAGCTTGCTCAAGATGGAACTTCGAGGGCCAAGAGAAAGGCTAATGGTATTCTTGATAGATTGAAGAGGTCTGTTAATATTACATATACTGCATGAGATGCCATTCCCAAGCATCATCCTCACCAGTTGTAAATTCTACCTGATTCCTGAACTGTGGTCATATTTTGCAAGTCTGGGCATGTTAGAAGTCATCCTGGATCAAATCATTTTTGTAAATTCTCTTTGCCAGAATCCCAACTCAGGTTCATGAGTTTGTCTTTTATGTGAATAAATATACCGGGAGCTTTATCAATGCAATTTTCTCCTCCTTTTTGGTCCAAATAATCCTTCTTCTTTTTGCATTCCTTGTTTTTTGTAGAATGTTGATGCTTTATAATTTTACTGCTAGCGGCAGTTTTTGCCTTCTTTGCTTGTTTGCTAGCACGACTTTGTACTGTTATTGAGTTATTTCCTTTTCACTCGTGTAGACAAACACCGTCCTCTTTGTCCTCTCCTGCGCTTCATGACCCACATGGCTTATTTAGAAGCTACCCAAGAATTAATTTCATCTCTAACTTAATTGGAATCTTTGCAATGGTCTCTCCTTTCCATTTCACGGAAAGCCAGTGGGTCGCTGCTGGACCATGCATTCAGATTTTTTTATCTGCTACTTGACCTGTAAAATTGTCTGCACGGAATATATTTCCCGGATGGAATATATTTATGTCTCATATAGAATATTCCTTTAAATTTGACTCGGAGATGATGTAGTAAGGTTAAGAAGCTTAATAGTTATAAAAGTATCTGAGATAGAATTCTACATGCGTTTAAGATTAAAGTTTAGGGGCTAAAGTCAAAAGTAGCATAAAGATTGGACCTCATGGTCATGCAATAAATGAACGAAGGTTCAGGAAAGGGCAAATTGAATGGTGGTGTAATTTCTGGTGTTGTGGTCCATCCATCCAAAGCTAACCTCCCCTCTTGTGTTTCAAGTCTTGAATGGAGGAACAGTACTCAAAGAGTCTTGAATGAATATTTTCTTAACATTTTTAATTCCTTAATTTTTAGGCTGTAGCTCTGTCTCTTTTTTGTGTTATTAATTTTTATTTTTGGACTGCCGACACCGACTATATTTTTTACAAACTTTGATTTGTTTAGTCAAATACTTTTTCTTCTCATGATTACCGAAGATCCGTGAGATTTGAAGGTGCTCACACCATTTGTTTTTGTCTTGTAATGCTAGATGACTTGTTCTTGTTCCCCTAATTATATTTGTTTTTTTTTTTTTTTGCCCCAAGACAAATGTAATTGTTAGTTAATTGTAATGGGTGACGATTGAATTATTGAATAAGGGTTTTATTAAAATATATTTTATTGTTTTCTACCATTTTTCTAAGTGATTCAAACTATTTTATTATTGACCAACAAATGACAATTGATATTTTAAATTTTAAAATTTTGTTTCTTCAACCACAATTTTTAAGAGAAACCATGATCTTTAAGATGATTATTTGGGTAATGTATTAATTGATCATTCAATTTTTTTTTTAAAAAAGTTATATTTAATTATTATATAGTTGAAATGAATGATAATGATATGATGTTTTATAAAAGAAAAAAGGTAGGTGATATAAATCATGTTAGGTAATCAAATTAGTATGTGATATGAATGTCCGATGGCCATAAATAAAAGTACCAATTTTGAGAGCTATCAAACTAAATCTACTTGAAAATGCAAGAGTATGGAGATGCACCACTCATAAATAACTAAATAAAATGTAATTAATGGTAGTTTAATAAATCATTCAAAAAAAAAAAAAAAAAAAACCCAATAATAATCAAAATTAAATTTTTAAACAATGAAAATCAAATTGGACTAATAATTAAACAGGTGACCTTTTTTTCGGATACTCAATTGGATAAAACAGAGAAAAAGACAACAATACGGTATATGTGTATGTGTATTTGTATATTTTTTATTTAAAAAATAAAATTAATTAATGAATTTAAAAACGTGATGTTTCGTCCGTTGAACTTACCAAACCAAATCAAGAATGTCGTCCCCCTTTTTTCTTCTCTTTTACATTAAAATTCTATAATTTCTACCTACTCGTTATGTAATTAATACACGTGGTTATTCTTAATTTTTATTTTAATATTTTAATTTTAAAATTAGACCATCAATAATTATTTCTGTAATTTTTTATTAGCAGATAATATATAATTAAAGATATATACGTCCGATTAAGCGAATACAGAAAAAAATGATGGGACAGCTGTTTGCTTTCTGTAATTTCTGAAAATTATTTATTTTTCTTCTAAAATTATAAGCCAGTGTCAGCGTAACATTCTGCAAATAATATTTATCCATGAAAACTATAATATATATATATATATATAAAAATATGTGAGTGAATTATTGAGAGTGTGATGTGATGAAATAGAAATAAATAATTGAAGTATGTGGGGGGGTAAGGCCAATTTTTGGGAGGGTGAAGCCAAACAGGTCCTATTCATAATTCATTTTTCCTTAAAAAATCACTTACGAGTTATGGTAGTGGATGGAATTTTTTTAGACTTTAGATTCTCAAAAAAATTTGGGATTAATTTTTAAGATAAGATAAGAAGATAAATATAAAGTAATTGGATACACCATACGCCACCAACTGTTCTGGAACAAACAAAAAACATGTGACCCGCTCCTATGGATTTTGTCTAAATTTTTCTTTTTATTTTATTTTCATTCATTCATAAATAAATAAATAAATTTATTCGCTAATTTTTTGGAAATTATTGTTCGTCAAACTTTCACTTGAATTGAAAATTCAGTTGGAGCACATGCAAAATAGTTTGGTCATTTTTATATAAACACGTTTCATACTTTAAAATCATAAAATAAAATAACTTTGACCTATAATAGATTACACCATTATGTCACATTTCACTTACTCCTAAGTGATAATCAGCAAATTAAAATTTAATATATATAAATTTTATTATTATATTAGTTGATCATTCGTTTGAATTTCAATTTTTTTGTATAAAAAAAATAAAAAACTTCAAAGCCATACTTAATCATGCAAAACAAGATTTCAAATTTCTCAGGGGAATTATAATGTGATCATAAACAATAAAGGAAGACTACACAAAAGGACAATAAAGATGTTAATGTCAAATTATTCGGTATGGATTACCCAAAGAAGAAAGCAAGAAAAAGAAAGAATCACAATGAAAGAAAAAAACTTTTACTTATGGAAGTGTAAATAAAAGATAAAATAGTCAAAGTAGACAAGAATGTTACACCAAACTTTATTAATTGCAACTTGGAATTTAGGTTTAAAGGCCTTAATTACTTCATTAAATAACGTTTTTTAAATATATATATATATATTTTTTTATTTTTTTACTTTTGGGTGGAATGGTAAGGAGGTGTCCCACGAAAAGTGGCTTTCTTATAAGTAAAAAAAAAAAAGAAAAAAAAAGATGCCGAATTAAATATAAAAAACCCTTGAAATTAAATGTGAAAAAATTAGTTCGTGGGTTATTTTCATGCCAACCCAGAGAATGATTTAAAAAAAAAAAAGAAAAAGAAAAACAAAATGGTCATATTGATCTACCAAATACCATGCATGACTTTTTCTGGACAATACTTTTCTTGAAATTAATCAAAGCTATTTAGAGAATGTATTGCATACTAAGCTTGTGATTATTTATTTACTATTATAGTTTTGCACATTGAAGAAAATTGGGTGATTGATTGATTGTTGATGTGATTGATAGGAGCAACCTCTATTCCGCTTTTCTTTGTTTTCTTCAAACAATAAAGAAATTGTGGCTCATTTTTCTTCTTCTGTAAATTTAATTTATGAACAAAAAGAATCGTTTCGTAGCCTCCCTCTGTGGGAAGACTAATACATATCGAGTTGCTAATTAAATGCTTGTTAGTTGTGGTTCATAAACCAAGACTAATTCTTGTATATTCTTAATCAAAAGAGCCTGCTGACAGTTTATCATTACTATTCTTATTATATTATATGCCAAAAGAACTTCCGACGATTGAATTAAAATAATCAGAGGGTGTTATAACCCACAAGACCAATTTGATTTTGTCAGATCCCAAAAAAATTAAAAGAAAATACGGCTGGAAGCACGGTTGCACGAAGAGGATCGTGGAACTTGAGATGGTTATAACTCATTAGACATATTATGGGCAGAGGTCTTTGTTATTGATCCTCCTAAGTGTGTGATGGTTTCTTTAAAAACTTTCATGCATAGGCGTTAGATCTTGCAAGCACCGGTTAGATGGTAGAAGAGATCTGGTAGGAGCTTGCAAAAACAAAATACGTGGGAGTGGGAGCGAGCGATCACGGGAAGTACAAAGTTTGAAGTATGCGGTCATTGTGAGTTTTAGACTTTTTTACCTTCAGGGTCTACTGTTTCCATATTTATTTTGCTATGAGATGTCTTGTTTAATTTGTTCATGTTTGGGTCAGGGAAGCATGCGAGACACCTCTTAAAACAGAAATATCTTCTTGGTGGTTTCTGAGACAGAAGGGTTCTTGGATCAAACCATTGACACTCATCTGAGACAATTGAGCTAGTCTTCCAAAAAGCTGCGGAAGAAGACATGCCAACCGAGGTGTGTGTATCATGATTCTTTCAAGCATCAAAGTTTATATATTGCACTTTATGGAGATACTGATTGAGGATTTCAGGTACTCCATTGCTTATGTCGTAAGATCACGCTTGATAATAATTTTCGTGATCTCGGTCATTGTTCCAAGTGGGGTTACATAAGAGAGAGCAGTAATTGTTGATCATCTTCAGGAAGGTAAGATATGGTTTGGCTTGCTGTTAATAATACATTAGAACTCAAGTATCTTTGTATTATACGCTGGGTCCTTCCATACTATTGTTTACCAACCTCAAATACAGATAAATTAAATAAATAAATAATTAATTAATTAATTACGAGGAATAGAATGGAAATTGAAGGAGAGAATTCAGGTATCAACTACAAGGTCGCGGAAAGCCATCCCCTTGCGTTTTCCTATTCAATGTCTATAGAGAGAACCCCCAGGCTGTCTTCTGACAGAAACTAATCACCAGCTAAGCCACAATATAAGCAAAATGCATTAATTGAAAGAAAGAACTTCAGTTTTTTGAAAGGAAAAGAGACAAATAAAGCATGACATTAGCAACGTTGGCTAACAACCAGTCACCAATTCCAGAATCCAAAATCACCAGATCAATTTTGCTTTGCCGTTAAAACAGCTAGTAGCAGCAAATGCAAATAAGCTCCAAATAAGAGCAATCCAAACCCTGCTTCCGTGCAGAAAGAAATGAGGACATAAATACAAAGAAGCCAGGCGATTGATCAGTTTAAGGCACATGGCCTTTCCTATAAGCCAATTGTTATAACAGTATATTAATCTGTACAACTCAGAAGCCAAATTGTTAAGATTAATAACATCTGTACAGTTTTAAAGAAAGATTATATGAACTGGCATATTATGTTGTAAGGCATAAGACTAAACACTGAAGCTGACACAAAAAGTTACACATCAATCACTCGCTTAAAACAGAACAGTGATACTGGGAAAAGCTCCAGATCCTTAGATTTATCAGTTACCCCATGCGATCAACTTCTAATCAATCTTGTAAGCCCAACCATGTTTATCTAAATATGCTTGGACTGCTTCCTTGATTGCCAAGTTTGGCACTAGCTGGGATTCATCAAGTGGTTCCCGGGTAATAGGGTCAAATTTACCCACCTAATTTCAGTTCCAGTCCATATTAAATAAATTAGAAAAAGAAATAAAAAAATAAGAAAAGAGCAAAACAAAAGATACCTGAGTTCTAATGCATAACAGCAAGCCAAACTATATCTTACCTTCCGAAGATGATCAACAATTACTGCTCTCTCGTATGTAACCCCACTAGGAACAATGACAGGATCACGAAAAATATCAAGTGTGATTTTACAACACAAGTAATCAGGTACCTGAAATCCTCAATCAGTATCGCCATAAAGTGCAGTATAACCTTTTATGCTTAAAAGAATCATGGTACACACCTCAGTTGGCATGTCATCTTTTGCAGCCTTTAGGAAGACTTGTCCAAGATCCCTCAATTGTTTTAGATGACCATCAATGGTTTCATCCAAGAACCCTTCTGTCTCAGAAATATCAAAAAGATATTTCTGTTCAAGAGCTGTCTCGCATGCTTCCCTGACCAAAACATAAACAAATTGTACAAGGCATCCCATAGCAAAATAAATATGAAAACATTTATTTAATAAAAATTTAGAACAGTAGCCCTTGAGGGTAAAAAGGTCTAAACTCACAATGACCACATACTTCAAACTTTGTACTTCCCATGATCGCTTGGTTGACGCTTGCTCCCACTCCAAGTATTTTGCTTTTGCAAGCTCCTGCCAGATCTCTTCTACCATATAACCGGTGGGGTTCGCGCCCCTTCCAAGATCTAACGCCTATTTATGAAAGTTTTTAAAGACACTATCACACACTTAAAATCAATAACAAGTACCTCTACCCATAAGATGGTTATAACTCAAGCATTAGAAATATTAAGTTTTCTTTTTCTTTCTCCTAACATATCAAGGTTTCTTTTAGCAGACATAATAAAGTTTACATGAAAAGACACACGCATCGCACAAACCAGCTTATACAAATATAATAATCTCAACTCTAAGCAATACAGACTATAACAATTGTAATTGTACATGCAAAGAAACTCAAGTACCATATTTACATTTGGAACAAATGATTTAATTTTGTGGAATTCATTTGGAAATATACATTTAGTTTAAACTTTAAACATGAGAAGATGAAAATTTATCTCCAAATGAATATCAAGAATAATTTAAAATTTTTATCAATATTGGAGTTGAATTTTCTCACTATTATTTAACTATATATTTTTAAATGAATTCCACAAAATAGTTTTTTTTTTTTCACATAAAACCTATATCTTATCATCAAGTGTTACCTACTTAGCTAATAAATCATAAAATAAATAAATAATGTAAATCATATATGTAGGAATTCCGACAAACATTGAGTATTATAAAGCATATCATAACAGACTACAGAATTTAGAAACACATTCTTAATGATATAAATCATATCATTATGACCTATCTTGAATGTTTAAGAGGGCTCATCAAAGAAAACTCTTTTATCCCTAGAGTTCTAACGAATTCAAAGATTTGAAAGAAAATACTGCTTAGTTAGTACCTAAAAATAATCATCTGATTCAAAGGGATAATATGCTTTGGATGAGAATGCAAACAAAAAACTTTTTAGTTGAGACGCAAAAGAAGGATAACACAATGGTACGGAGCTGAGCCATTCTACAAGATGCAAAACATATCATCCTCGAAAAAGCATCCCTTAGCTTTCCCAAGCAGTATTGGCATCATAAAATGAATGCACCCATAGTGAAAACACACAGTCACACTTGCTTGACCAAAACCTTGAATCCCAACTGTTTCAAGAGCAAGAAATTTAACACATTAACATTAGTCAATGATACTTCTTATCCAGTTATCCATAATTTTACACATAAAAATATAAACAAAAGGCCTACAGTAAATCGAGTTTAAACATTAACATAACATTGGAGTATAAGTATGCTATATGTGCTAGCGTTATTAAAAGGAATCCGAAAACAATCTGGTATATGCATAAACTCATACCTTTTCCAATTCTTTGACTCCTTCAGGATACTGATGTTTCTGTAGTAATGCAAGTCCCAACATATAATGAGCCTGTCATGAAGCAAAATTACTTAAGACTAGTAAGACAGTAATGGCCCAAACATAAAGGACAATAAAGGTTCATAGCATCACAGGTAACTAGAAGTAAAAACAAATTCATCATCTCTACTAATAATACAATAAACAAACATGTAAAAAATCTCCAATACACACATATATAAGTTCTAAACCTTCCTGGGCAAGGTACACACAAAAAGTTCAACAAAACAATCTTAACAGAACCAGCAAATAGGATTTGTAAAATGGCCAGATGTTTCTGCTGCTAGTAACAAGTATCCTCTATAGACTAACAGATTTCATGATGGCAAACAGAAAGAAACTACTCACAAGAGAAAATATGGATACTAATTGTTCAACACCTCAGACTAGTTTAGAACACATCAGCTGTGAACATTTTTGTAAGATTTTTTTTTTTTCTTTTTCATATTTCACTAGCAAAATTTTTTATGAGATTCTGAAAGGAAGAAACACGAATTAACTGCCAAACTGCAAGATTTTTATTGGAAGATTGCCAACACTTTCATCTTCTACACAAATTTATTCTAACAGGTCATGGAGTTTACAAGGAAGCAATTCTGGTATTTTCTTTTTCCTTCTCTTTCAAAATGAGTAATGCACAAAGAACTTGACAGAAACATTTACAGTAATATACACATTGTCATACATCACAGGCTCTAATCAATTAAATTGACTACAGTAATGAGTGGCTATATAATATAAATATGGAAGTTCTACCCCCTAGTTCGTGTTGACTTTAAGTGATTATAGGCTCATAGGAATATCATCTTGGACTCAACAAAGCTGCTAAACTAAGCACCAGCTTGGGGCGCTTGGTATGTTGGTACATTCATGCTCACTGATTAATAAAGAGAGTCATGAGTGTCTCAAAGAGATTAATAATAGAGATTAGCTTTTTCCTGGACTTGTGATCTCAATGCCATCCCAAGCCCATAATTCATCTGCAATCGAGCAGCAGCTGCGCAGGACAAGTTTTGGAAATATTTCCCACAACTTTCTAGCCTTTTGCACGAAAAAGGAGATGGTTCTAGCATTCATTCTCTTGCATGCACATCAAGCACCTATTAACAATTCTACAAAACTTCCTCAAATTATCCATCATGAGGATCTTGCGCCAAGCAGTTTCCCGTGTAAAGAAAGCAACATGAGGGGAACCTGATAGATAGTTGTTTTCTTTTAGCAATTTTGTAAAGCTTCTTTTGTATTTTGGTTGGCACCTCCTCACCGCCTTCTTAATGTGATTACTTCTTTTTCCTCTAAAAAAGGTCCCAAAGAGAGTCATGCAACTTATGTCGTTCCCTCTGCTACCAGAAGTATCCATTGCTGCAGTTCACTAATTTTAAAACAGTTTACTGGATACTTAATATTAATAAAAATCATAACCACCTTCTGCACAACATTGATATATACAAACAGCAGAGCCCATGAATTTTTCTTTAGGAACTTCAGTCTTCAACTGTGTTTACAACAGGAAGTCTCAGTGTTTGCTCCTCCTGATACATTTCTTGCTGTGCTAACACTTTTTACTCAAGCTATAACAAGAAAGATACAAGGAATTCCAAATCCTATAGTTTCAGCAATATGGCTGATAAATCTTGGTGAAGCCTAGGAGGCAGTTGGATAAATATTTTACTTCAGGGACAAGTTTATTTTCAAGAAGTTTCTAAAGACCAACATAAATCTTTTCAAAGATCATATATTTGTACAGCTAAAACAAAAACCGTGAAAGAGCAGAATGCCCCTTTTATTTTCTATAAGTTATACTAGTACTTTTATATATATTACAGTATCCATGTACATCTCACATTTTCTTTCTATCTACTGGGAATAGAATAGTTAGCTTATTAAAAGATTATGTACTCGTTTAGGTAAAATTTTATATTTGATCTATAGTTTTGTTGGGTGGATCTGTCCCCGCTACGTATGATGCAGCTCCATCCACCAAAGCAACCAATCGCACATCACTCATCAAAATACCTATCCCATAATTTAAGAGGAAAAACGATTTCCACACAAGTTATTTTCTATCCATTTAAAAGAAAATCCTTTCCTGCTTGGTAAATGAATGATGGAGATTGACCCCATTACCCAGCTTCAGCTACTACTAGATTTTTAGGAAGAGAGAGTATCATTAGACCGAAAGGAATATGACCATTTCAACATAAATGAATAGCAAATCCTAAGCTAACAAACCAAAAAAAAAGGGAAATTTATTTGTAAACTTACGTTTAATTTAACCATGAGAAAATATAGATTGTTTTAGGATGACCAAAAGTTTGAAAAACCTATGAAATTATATGTATAATTAGAATAATTGTAAATTATATCCTTGATAAAATTTAGAATATATTATTTCAATTCTATGTGGAAGTCCATATGAATTCAGTTTTTATTGTTTAAGAGAGTGCTCTGGTCACCTTCTACTAAAAAGTAAATGTGTATTGAAAAATGAAAAAGTTTCGATTTTTTCCAAAGGCAATATAAAAAGTTATTCGTTTTGGTATATCCACAATCAGCGTTTCAAGTTTCAGTACACCACAGGAAGATAATGAGATTTAGAAACAACGATTACCTCAATATGAAAAGAGAAATCATATTGGGAAAAAAACATTTTTATAGGAACAAAACAAAGTTTTTTACAAGAAACTAAAAAGATAATAAGGAAGCAAAATGCAATACCTTGACGGAATGGTGATCAAGCTGCAGCGCTTTGCGGCAATCCTCTTCAACTTTAGTCCAATCACTACATTGAAACCACTACCTCGTAAGCTAAATACAAGCGGTAGAAGGAAAAAGATTATAAAGATAGAACTGCCTGCACATACTTCCGCCTTCGATGACAAAGAGCGCGATTCGTCCAATAAACCGGAACATTAGGGCATAACGTTATAGCCTTCAAATCCAACAGAAGAAATAAGATACTACTCGTAAACAAAAAGGTTTCTTCATATTCCAGCCAAATACATAAAGAAGGGACATATTTACATAAACATAGATAAGAAAAAACAAGAATTGAATATTGCAATCCAAGTAACCAAAAATCAAATAGAGCAGAAGTTAAACAAGAACAAAAAGAACAAATTAAATTCATACAGATAGATACATATAAAGACGATGAGAGATGTACCTCGGTATAAGCATCAATGGCGGCCCCAAAACGATCTTTCTTGAAATACAGATTACCGTATTTCCTCAGCTGCTCGGCTTGCTTCGCGGCAGCAGTCAATGCCACTTCCGGCCCCATTTACCTCGCTCTTTTTCTCTCTTTATTCTTCCGAGACACCAGCAATCCTCCAATTTCCCTCCGATAATCGGCTTCCTATCTCGGAAAATCAACTTCCTCGCTGACGCTTTTCAGAAAATTGTAGATATCTGTAATTTTTCTGTAAAGGAATAAAAAGTTTTGGATAGACACGGAAGAGTGATTCCGTCCGATGGCTAGTGGGTTGTGGCGAGGTTTCAGAATCTCACTGATTACTACACTGAAAGAGGGATGAAGCAAACCCGTCGTTTGGTTTAAAAGAAATTCAGGGGGACTAAATTGCGGTTTTGATCATGTCACCCGGAGGGGATTTTGTATCCATCACGGCCCAATTTGAATGGAGGAATTTCGGGTTGACCCGGTTAAGCCTTGTGAAGTATTGGATGGGCCACGTGGGGATTTGGAATTGTGAGACTCGATGTAAGGGCAGGTCAGGTGTCGTTGACTCGTTGTGGGTGGAAGTATTTAGAGAGTTTGTTTACAACTTGTAAGTTTATTTATCCGTTTGGAATGATAAATAATGTTTGTTTAACTGAATTGACATTTAAGATAATAAAATTTTATTTATTTAGCTTATAAAGATTTACTTCGTTTTATTAACGGAAGTAAAACTTATAAATTTTCAAATTACAAAATTCAAGTTTTTTAATATTTCAATTTTAATTTTAAATAATGTGCGCAATGAAATATTAAGTTATTTATTATATATTTATATTTTATTATTTTTATATTTCTAAAGAACTGTATACTATTAAACTTATAAAAAATATAATAAATAATTTACAAGTAGAAGAGACTTTAAAAAATTTTTCGATCCATCTCGTTTTAAATAATTTAAAAACTCGTTATAAAAATAAGTGTATAAAGTTCTTTGTGCAAGTAACCAAAAATTAAAGAAAGTAGAAGTGAAACAAGAATAAAAAGAACAAATTAAATTCATACAGATAGATACATATAAAGACGATGAGAGATATAGCTCGGTATAAGCATCAAATGGCGGCCCCAAAACAATCTTTCTTGAAATACAGGATTACCTTCTTTCCTCAACTGCTCGGCTTGCTTTGACGATAGAAAGATTGAAGTAAAAAAAGATATTGAAGCTAAAGGTAGAGTTAGTGACAATTGAAAGTTGTTTGCGGCATTTTATGATTCGTATGATTTACTAAACCCATCAAATCTCTCATTGTTTCCTGCAAATAATACTTAAAAGAGTATGAAAATTCTATCAAGAAGAAGTCACCATCTTTAAAAAAGGGGTGTGGAGAGAAAAGTTGGCCACAAGCATTTTGAATCAATGCAGATTATTGGTAAAAAGAAAGAGGAGCATGTGTAAATCAAAGGAGTTAGGTAAGGAGTTTGTCATTTCCTTTGATAATTAACTCGATATGTACCATGTTTTGTTTTGATTTATTTTCAAAAACTAGATATGATTAAGAGAAAAAATAGTGTTGAGATGAGAAATTTCGCAAGGTAATGAATACTACTTTTGGTTATTTCATTAACAATTACATAACTCGTTAATGAAATCATAAAATAAGAAAATTTTCATAAATAACTTGTTATTCTATTAGCCTTTTCTGATTCCTTCACCAACTTCTTTGATTAACATATGCGACTCTTTCTTTTTAACAATAATCTGCATTGATTCGAAATTCTTGTGGTCAACTTTTTTCTTCACACTCTTTTTCTGAAGATGGCGACTTTCTTTTAATAGAATCTTCATACTCTTTTAAGTGTCATTTGCTACAAACAATGAGATATATGATGGTTTTAGAAGATCATATGAATCGTAAATGCTGCAAACAGCTTTAAATTGCCGCTAACTCTGCCTTAGCCTCAGTCTCTTGCTTTACTTCAGGCTTCTTGCTGAGGCTTTTTGGCTCAGATTTGGTCTTTTTCTTGTATATAACAGAGATGGGTTACCTTCATCCCTCTATAAAAAAAAAAATATATATGAAATAAACAAAGCAATAACCGCACATAATTATCAGCTGATGCTCTCTTTTCGCAGCAGTGATCATATAAAAGATGACTGATTTGGCAACCGGACCCGCAAAGAGAGGTAAATTAACACAAGTGAGATGAGAGAAGACAAAGTAGCTTGTTGCACAAGATAATGAAATGGGGAAGTAGCAAACCCGTCGTTTGATTCAAAGGAAATTCAGGGAACTAAACTGCGGTTTTGATCATGTCACCTGCAGGGCATTTAGGTTTCCATCACGACCCAATTTGCTTGGAGGAATTTCGGGTTGACCCAGTTAATCATTATGCTGTATTGGCTGAACCTGGGGGGGTAGGGGGTCTAATTGGAGATTTTGACGCAGGCCGAAACCATTCATGACCGTAGGGGAATGATAAATAAAGTTTGTTTAACTTGAATTTATGTGCTGCTTATTATTTTGTAACTGAAATTAACATTTAAGATTATAAAGTTTTATTCGATAATTAAAAGAAAATTTAGTTTTTGGCTTATTAAGATTTAGTGGAGATACTGGGGTAAACATTGAGTCAAGTAAAAGTTATAGATTACCAAATTACAAAAAGATTAAATAAAAAACAATGTAAGTTTTTTAATATTTCAATTTTATTTTTAAATCGGAAATAGAAAAAATGACTGCAAAAAACAAAAAAAAAAAAAAAAAAAAAAAAAAAAAAGAGAACAAGCAATGATCAATTGTTTATATTAATCTAATAGTTATTTATTATATATGTCCGTTTCATTGTCTTTGACCTTCAAAAAAGTCATGGCCACGGCAACCTCACCCAAGATATTCCAAGTGAAAAAAGAATTACAGCTAGAGGGCAAGAATGGTGGATTAATCCACATATAAGGTCAACAACGTCAAGCACGAAACAGGGAGAGAATGCCAAGAAGAAACACTGGATAGAGATGGGTTGCCTTCATCCCTAAAAATAAATACGACATAAACAAAGCAACAACTGCACATAATTATCAACCAATCCTCTCTTTCAGCTGCACTGATCATAATAAAGATGACTGATTATGGCAGCCGAACTCCACAAGACAGGTAAATTATTACAAAGAAGATGAGAGAAGACAAAAGTAATTTGTTGCACAAGATAATGAAATTTGAGAATGCTTTCTTGCCTTCTATCCCTCTCAGTTTTCTGTGCTTTCTGATGTACATATGAAGTCAAAATTATCAGAGTACCTAACACAAAAAATGTTAAAAGGAAAAAATAAAACTAAAACCAACAATGGACTATACACTCATATTCTATCAGACCATAGGATATAAATAAATTACAACAGGCGATTACCAATACCCTAAATTTCATGGATGACTAGAATCTTGGCTCTTACTGTATTCCAGCCTGCTCGATAACCATTCCCTCACATGGTTTGCAAGTTGGGAAGCTTCTTTGTCCAACTTTAGGGGACGCCTGTGCAAACTCTGCAAAATAACTTTCATCTCAGAAGATTGTTTTATATTGGAGATATTGAACACAAATCATTCCTACCTCAGAAGCCCATAAGCAATCACGCTCCTTCCGAGGTATTATATGAATGTGAGTCTGGAATTTCATATTATAAACAAAACTAGTCAAGTAAATACTAACTCCATCACTGCAACAATAACAAAACCATTTTGCTTCTAAGCAAAAGAACATTTGGGATTTGTTGAAATAGTTGACAGACTAGGGCAACTTACATGAAATATAACTTGACCAGCTGCTGCACCATTGTTAACCAACAAGTTGAAAGAATCTGTATGACTCAACAATCAGAATTGTTTGTATAAGCAAAATCTAAACAATAACTGCAACCAAAATAAAACTGAGACCCAAATTTCTCCTGGGAGAATTAATATTATTTGGCTCAACATGGTTAGGATATTGATAAGCTTTTCAATGACAGAAACCAGTCTGTAAGAGGGGAAAAAGAGAAAGAAAAGAGGTTTTCAACTACAGACGAGAAGAGCCAATTTTCAATTATGGTATAGGAACAGATTCTGGACCAATTTCTGAAACAACATGGGGCCCATGGAATCATTTTCTTCAATTAAAAAATTATTTGGGATGTTAGATTATGATTAGTTACAGAATATGGCGATATGTCAATCAAGTTAAACTATATGATGAATATAACCCATAAAATAATTTTTTTTAATCATAAAAAAAGATTTAGTTATCCCTCAAAACAAATATTATCTATGTGCTAAGTGATAAAGATGGCTACATAATAGGTCTATTTAAGTGATATACCATCAGCCATTATAACTTGATTACAATTCTGGCTCTGTTAAGGGCATTTGATCAAATTGGTCAACAATTTTCCTTCCTACATATGGTTTTTTGCTTTGAGAAACTTCTTGAGAGAAAATACTGTAAACAATCACTACTCACCCAAAATTTTCAAGCTAAAGTGAATTCTATAAAATAAGCAATTTGTGATTTATAATCTAGCCATAGCAGCCTATTTTGCTATTTTATGCCTTAATACCAAATTCACGATGACAGAGATTAGTAGATTTTGACACAGGCTATTTCATGCCTTAATACCAAATATACTTAATGAGGTGAAGTCTTCAACTAAGGCTTCTCGTCAATTGGAAGAGTTAAACCTTGAAGTTTTTCTTGAACCACCTCCACTGACAACAGTTTAAATGCCAACAGTTAGTAAAGTTGTTCCTGCTGACCATGTTAAGCAACTTTCTTCTCAATGTGACGATTCCACCTCATGTTCCTCAAGAATCTACAATTCTGATGACCAAGTTCTTATTTTCTCATGGAGATTACATGAAGTTACATATGTTCCTGCCTTGCCATCTTGACACTTCATGCTTCAAAACTCGAGATCAAGTTTTTATCAAGTGAATTAGGTGATGCAGAATAGAATACATTAATTTCGAATAGATTTTCCATTACAGAAATTTTTTTCTAACTATTATCATTACTCAGTATCTTTGATTTCTTTGGCTCATTTAGATAGTTTCTAGCTATTAAAAATTTAGGCTATTTAAGTCTATCTAAAGATACAGAAGCTCTAAATTTTCTCATTTGTTACTTCAATATTTTCCTTATTAGTTGTAGCTAACGCCTACACAAAGTCCATCAACAAAGAAGAGTAAATAATGAATTAAGAATTTCTTTACTAGTGTTTTGTTCCCTATTATCTCGGCTGTTTCTTTTTCTAGTTTCTGTTCTGTCTAATCTATCTCACTTAATCTATTTCTCCATATATTTCTTCACCTTGACCTACAATTTCCTTTGCTATATCTACTTCTTTGTTTCTACTAGATTTCTCTATTTCTCAAGTATCCCCAGGAAAGTTGCATCAATTTCATTCAGGTAACACATGAAATCTCCAAGTAATCACTGATAAAACATTGGAAATTGTGAAAAAAATATAGCAAGGCAGATGGCATGTAAAGGAAGAATATAACTGTGAGATTATTGCAGTGAAGAACTTTTAACACATACCACTACCAGTAGCTTTCATGATGGCGTTGCTAATAAAAGGAACTTTTGAACACATTGCAGCTACCACCTGCATACTCCTCATAAACCATAATAAAGAATGGTTAAATTCATTTGGGAGGGGGAAATAGTTTGCAGAACAGAATGAACCTTTGCCAAAATTTACCATGGAAAATCTCCAATAACATTAACCATAACTGCAGCCGAAACTTTTGATAACAGACTAGAATAATCTGTTTCTAAATGCCCCTTTGATGCGTTTCCCACATTCCTTCCATATTTTCATGTTTAAAACTATTCTAGATTATGGAATTCATTCTCAAACGAATCATATCAAATCGACCAAATGCATCCCAATTTCCGTTAAATTTGATAAATCTAGAAATTAACGTGAACTTTTTGGAGAATAAGTGTTTGAAGTACTTTCTGCACTACTATATCTGTGTTGCCAACATAGTGATCTAACTGAACTTTACAAAATATTTTAAATTTCCATTATTTATTCCACATCAAATTTTATTTCAAAATAATTGATTGTTCGAAATTTTTAAAATTAACAAAATTTTGTTATTCGTTTCTCCTAAATGAAGCTTTGGAATTTTATCAATGGAGTTCAAAAGTTAAGTCAATATAGTTTCAGGAGGTTTTAAAGAAAAGTTGAATATCTAGCAAAGCCGAGGGGAAGACTGCACATGAACAAAATAGAGAGACAAAAAGTGCAGCCCTTATATGTATTTTTTGGAAACTGGTCTGAAAATAAACGCAGATTAAAGTGTCAAGGCAGCAATGAGATGATCTCCATATCTTAAGAAGCTCTTGGGGTGATAATGCTTCCTTAATTACCGCAAATAATAAACAGTGAAAAAAATATCACCAGATTTCAAGGCAAGCATTATATGAAGAAGCAGGAATCAAAGAGTATTTTGATTCACTTCATTTATTTAACACAATTCCAAAATCTATACTAGAACAACAGATCTGCAGCATTCTTATCATAAAACTAATAGTGCATTAAAAACCAAAGTTTCTTATTCTAATAATTTTCCCTATCTTTTCTACCTCACAGTGATTTGTACCAAAAGTCGGATAATGTAGACAAGCAAAATTAAACCTTCAATATCCACATTGCAGAATGCAGAGCAGCAACTAATAATGGAATAAGCAAGTGCTTCAAATGTATACTAGCATTTGAGCAAGACAGTTCATAATGTATTAATATGATTTTATCTAGTCAATTTACTTACAGATGGAGGAGTTGCTTCCAAGGAGGAAAAGTGGGATTTTGGGATGATAAGAGAGTGCCTGGGAACAAAGGTGAAATTCAATTATTAGAAGTTTAACAAATTCAAATTAAAATCTAAGTGCTAACATTCACCTATCAGATTTCTTTCAAAAAAATAATCACCTATCAGATTAGTCAATCATCCTGCCTCTAACACAATCAATTCATTTTCTACACAAAATCAGCAAGTTTTCTATAAGTAACAAGACCTGCATAAATTTATTAATACAGACATAAAAGGAATTTTCTTAAGCAAATAAAAAATTGGTTTGCAAACTATATCAAAGAGTCTTTGGGGGTTTTGTCTTAATTAAAGATGCAATTATTGCCCCAAAATTATGAAAAAGTAGTGTAATTATAAAACAACAAAAGATAAATTAAAATAGGCTCTGAAAAATGAGATTCCCACATTGCTTTCACTCTTTTATTAAATATGGAGCGTGCAAATTAGAGAAGCCCACTGACTAAGGATACTCATCTTGGACATATATATTTGTTGATAGGCCTGGACCTTTATATTTGTTGATAATTGAAAAAAGAAAAGAATATCGATAACCCCCAGTTCTAGAAACAAAATTCCAAACAAAGAATGCAATATTAATTTGATTAAGTAAAAATGTTATACTAGCTACAAAAACTGAAAAAGAAAAAGTAACTTCATTTCTTTAAAAAAAAAAAAGGTGAAATTCCAGGGTGTTCTCTAGGATACATGATCATAAAGAAAAAAAAGTCTATCTATAAAAAATCTTTTTAAGATTCTTAGTGTGAAATAATCTGTATTATACAGCTTTCACAAACAAGCACCTTACTACAAGATCCTTGAGAGTGTACATCAAGGTGTGAAAATACTAGTCTTGAATTCGTTTGAAAACATTCAAATGGTATCAGAGCGAGGTTAGAGTTATTCTAGTCCATTGCATTGCTTCTACGCGATCATGCAATCTGTTTAGGGAAGGATAGAGTAGTTTTTCAGTTTTTGCACAAAATATGCGTTCTTCTATTAAATAAATGGCTTCTCTTTGCATCTCAATTATTATAACACAAAATTTTACTTGGGTGAATTTCTGTGTTAGTAGAACATATCTGCAAAATTTGGAGAACATACACCATGTCTTTCTTGATATACTGAACTTTGTATTTACATTGTTGTTTATTTGACTTTATTATTTTGAGTGCTGAAGAGCCTTTGTTTATCTAAAGCTGAAACTTGTTACAGCATCATGGGAAAATCTATCAGTAAACCATGGAATAAAGGTAGAAAAGGGTTTACAAATTGTTCACCTTCTAAAAGAGTTCGAAAGGATAAAGATGGGTTCTAATCGAGATTTCTACAAATGATTGCCCTGATCTTGTGATTCTTTTCTATGTGTTCAAAGGATAAAGAACTTCATTCCTAACCTCTATAACCCATTTCATTTTTTCAGTTTTGGGTTAACTCCTTTCAAGCCTACCATCTCTTCAACCAGAGATCAGTTTTGCATGATCTAGGAGAGTGCGACCTACTTTCCAGTGTAGAATTTAGAAAACCATAACAAAAACAATATCAAAACTGGCTAATAGGTGTGATGATATTGAAATTTTGCTAACTACAACCTTATTTACATAATTTAAGTCCCAACCGTTGGCTTTCAATCAGATCAAATCTCTTCCAAAAAGGTTTTCTAAATTGTCCTTGCATTGTCCACATTAAATAGCGAGAATCTGATTCAAAATCAACTCTTTCACATGAGCATGCTGCGATCTTACCTATTGCTTGACTGTTACCATTAAAATAGAAAAACATTGCGCAGCTAGCGTTGGTTTGTTCCATATTGGAACATCCAATTATAAACTTCAAAACGATTCTACTTCCTGCAGTTGACAGGACTGTAAATTTGAAGTCCACAGAGAAATGCGCAATACAAGCTCATTGATTAGATGCCATGAAACAGCACCACCAAATAAAGCAAACTGATTTTCCATACCTGGTGACGAACTCCATGCAGCATCACTATACCCCTCCAATATGTTAAGAACAACTGGCATCAGTCTCTGCTTGAAGACAAGTGTGCCAACTTGTCCAGCTCAGCGGAAAGCTCCAGTCAGCACGCCAACTCATCACACAGATCACCGACCAACACGCATGGCCGACAAATGGAATGCAATCGTCCTCCTCCTTAGTACCAATTGTCCCAGTCTGAAAAACCGTTAAAGCTGCATGTACCACCTGCCTTACCATGTTGCTTTTGTCCTTCTGTGTCTTTACATTGCTGATATTTTCTGTACTTCAAGAGCTAAGGAGCTCTATATATATGTAATTTATCTTCCAACCTTTCAATGCAATGAATGAATCTTTCATCAGTGCTGAGAATTGTCCAACTTGATAAACAACTCTAAAACAAACCAGCTTTCATAACTTGGTATCAGAGCCAAGAGGCATCATGGCAGGAGAAAACAGCAACTCCTCTACCTTCAACCCTTCACCTCAAAGAGTTCAAACTCTGTCTAGCAACTCAATGAGCTCAGTGTGTGCTCTGAAACTCAATCACGATAATTATCTCATTTGGAAAAACTTGGTTCACCCAATCATAAGAGGTAACAAACTTGAAGGTTACCTCACCAGCGCCAAATCAAGCCCACCTGAGTACACAGAAAGAACCATAGAAGGAAATACTGAAGTTGAAATCATTGTAAATCCGGAGTTCGAAGACTGGTTTGCACAAGACCAAATGTTGCTGGGTTGGCTTTATAGCTCCATCAAGACCAACTTAGCCTCCCAATTGATGGGGCACTCAACATCAAAACTACTATGGGAAGGAATTCGTAATTTTTTCGCAGTTAAATCACGAGCAAACATAATCTACTACAAAAGGGAGCTCGTCAAAATACAAAAGAGTAACCTGAAGATGGAAGAATATCTCAAAACCATCAAAGAAATTGCTGATAATCTAGCCCTCGCAGGACATCCTATTACCCTGGAGGATCTCACCTCACAAGTCCTTGCTGGTTTAGATTCTTCTGAATATAACCCACTCGTATGTCAAATCACGGAGAAAGAAAGCATAAGTTGGGTGGAATTGCAGTCTCGGCTGCTCAATTATGAAAGACGACTAGAACAACTCAACTTGACCACGGCCACTCCAAATCTCGGACGACCATCACCTTTTTTCTCTAGTATCAAAAATGTCAGAACTCATCAGAACTCACCTCCTCAACCAATCAACAGAGGAGGTGGACGTAACAACTTCTTTAACATAGGAGGTCGCTACCACAACAAAAGAGGAGCAAAGACCAGTGGTAACTTTAGACCAATCTGTCAGGTGTGCACCGAAATAGGCCACACAGCTGCTTACTGCTATTACCGGTGTGACAACAGCTACATGGGAACCATCCCAAAAAGCTCTCCCAAAGCTTATCAAAGTTCAACTCTTCATCCTCTGAAGATCCTCTTGAAGATCCACTATGGTATGTTGACAGTGGAGCTAATAATCGTGTAACAGGATATGTCAACGTGCTGCAGTCCAAACAACAATATGATGGAAGTGAAAGTCTCATGATTGGAAATGGTGAGAAAATGACCATAAAAAATGTTGGTAAGGCAAACATTCATACTCTCAAAAACGGAAAACTAACCTTGAACAAAGTTCTGCATGTACCAAGAATCAATAAAAATTTGCTGAGTGTCTCTCAACTCACCTCTACTAACAATGTTGAGGTTATTTTTGACTCATCTTCCTGTTTTGTGAAGGACAAAGCCACAGGCAAGGTGCTGCTGGTAGGGAAGCTTAAAGGCAGCTTATATTGCTTGGGCTCATCTGGATCACCCTCTGTTCTTCATCCTTACTGTCAAGCTCTCTTCACTGACAAACATTATCAAACCCCTGAATCAAAAATCCTAATGTGGCATAGAAGATTAAAACACCCATCTTCAAAAACCTTATTTGTCCTCCTTAAATCATGTAATAAATCTTTTAAACCTAATGAGAACTTATTTTGTGATGCATGCCAACTAGGCAAGTTTCATCTTCTTCCCTACACTCCAATGCAAAAGCTCCCTTCGAAATTGTTCACACCGATGTCTAGGGACCTTCTGCACTCCTTTCTCACACTGGCCACTGGTACTATGTAATTTTCCTTTATGATTATAGCCATTTTACCTGGCTTTATCAACTAAAACAAAAATCAAAAGTTATTCAAGCCTTTACTCTATTTAAACGCCAAACAGAAACTCAATTTGGAAGAAAAATAAAATGTCTTCAATCAGATATAGGAGGAGAATTCATTGGCCTAGCTCAGACTCTCCAAAATAGTGGAATTAAGATTAAATACTCGTGTCCCTACGCTTCAGCTCAAAATGGACGGATTGAAAGAAAATATCGGCATATAAACGAAATCGGCCTCACTCTTCTTGCCGAGTCGGGTGTGCCATTAAAATCCTGGCTGGATGCTTTTAAAAAAGCCGTATTCCTGATCAATAGAATGCCCACACCTACCTTGAATCAATCCTCACCACTTGAAAAGCTTTACCACAAACGGCCTGACTACAAACAGCTGAAGATTTTTGGGTGTGCCTGTTTCCCGTGCCTTCAACCACATCAAAACCACAAACTCTCTTTTCACTCAACAAAATGTGTTTTTCTTTGTTACAGTCCACTGCACAAGGGAGACAAATGTCTCGATCCTACTAGCAAAATATACGTTTCCAGAAATGTTGTCTTCAATGAACTTAAATTCCCCTGTCACCATGGCTTCGTCAAAACACATCAACCTGGCACTGTCTCTACAATCACACTCCCCTTTTGGTTGAATATATCTTCCAAACCTGCATCTCTCATCCCAGAAAGTCTAAGCAGACAAGTCATTGGAGAACCCCCTAGCACCAGCTGCCTCACCTGTGGCAGAGTCCTCACCACAATACTCACCAAGAAGTGAAGAACCAGTGCTTGTTTCCATTCAAAGCACAACACCATCAGAACAAGAAGGGAGGACACAAACCGCAAATACACAGATAAAAGCACCAAGACACCAAATGATGACCAGAGCTCAAGCAGGGATCTTCAAACCAAGAAATATGCCACAAGGTTTCCAATTGTTTAAAGCAGTACTAGTAGACGACCTTACAACTCCCACCTCCATCGCAGAAGCACTCAAAATTCCTCACTGGAAATCAGCTATGGAAGAAGAACTATCAGCACTTAGAAATAATCAAACATGGAAGCTAGTCCCTCATCAACCTGAAATGACTCTGGTTGGCAATAAATGGGTTTACAAAATTAAGACCAATGCTGATGGTAGCTTCCAACGGTGCAAAGCCAAGCTAGTAGCAAAGGGATTTCACCAAACATCTGGAATAGACTTCCATTAAACCTTCAGCCCAGTAATTAAAGCATCAACACTTCGGGTAATCCTAGTGTTGGCTGTAACAAACGGTTGGAATATCAGACAACTGGATGTTAACAATGTTTTCCTAAATAGAGAATTGAAAGAGACTGCCTTTATGAAACAACCAGAAGGTTTCGAAGATCCCAAACACCTCAACCAAGTCTGTCAACTCAACAAAGCACTCTACGGTCTGAAACAAGCCCCAAGAGCGTGGTTTGACAAGCTCAAATCCTCATTGATCAAATGGAGCTTTAGAAACTCACAAGCAGACACATCCCTCTTTCACTTTCTCGCAGGGACAACTCAAATCTTCATCCTAATCTACGTTGATGACATAATAGTTACAGGAAACCAACCAGAAATGATGCAAAATGTTGTCAACCGACTTCACAACTCCTTTGCTCTCAAAGACCTTGGAGACCTCCATCTTTTCCTCAATAACCCGTGATGACACTGATCTTATTCTCACCCAAACGAAATATATAGAGGACCTTCTTAAACAAAATAATATGTCATCTGCTAAAGCTTGTCCAACACCAGCTGTTCTTGGGAACAAGTTGTCTACTGGAGAAAGGGAAGAACTGAAAGATCCAACTCCCTATCAGAAAATAATAGGGTCTCTCCAATATCTAACTCATACAAGACCCGACATATCATTCATTATCAACAAACTTAGTCAATTCATGCAAAAACCCACTGAACTTCACATGAAAGTTTTGAAAAGAGTCCTCCGTTACTTAAAAGGAACAACTGATGTCATTCTTCACATCAAACCCAGTGATAGACTAAACATTGTTGGTTTTTCGGATGTCGACTGGGCCTGCTCAAAGGATGACAGATGGTCGACTTCAGGTTACTGCATCTACCTTGGAGAAACTTTAATCTTTTGGAGCTCTAAAAAGCAAAGTGTTGTTTCAAGGTCAAGCGCGGAATCCAAATACAGAACCCTGGCTCTTCTTTCTTGTGAAATCATCTGGCTGGAGTCCCTACTCAAAGAGATAAATGTAGTTTCATCACAAACTCCAATAGCCTAGTGTGATAATATGAGTGCCACGGCTCTTGCAAGCAACCCCGTTTTCCACTCACGAACTAAACACATTGAAGTGGACGTTCATTTTGTCCGCGATCAAGTAACAAAAGGAGCCCTGGACGTTAGATACGTGCCGTCTTGCGATCAGACCGCAGATTGCTTCACCAAGGCTCTGTCACAAACACAGATTAAGTATTTCAGGGAAAAACTTGGATTAGTTCACCGACCGCTTCCCTTGACAAGTTTGAGGGAGAATGTTAAGAACAACTGGCATCAGTCTCTGCTTGAAGACAAGTGTGCCAACTTGTCCAGCTCAGCGGAAAGCTCCAGTCAACACGCCAACTCATCACACAGATCACCGACCAACACGCATGACCGACAACTGGAATGCAATCGTCCTCCTCCTTAGTGCCAAATCATCCCAGTCTGAAAAACCGTTAAAGCTGCATGCACCACCTGCCTTACCATGTTGCTTTTGTCCTTCCGTGTCTTTACATTGCTGATATTTTCTGTACTTCAAGAGCTAAGGAGCTCTATATATATGTAATTTATCTTCCAATCTTTCAATGCAATGAATGAACCTTTCATCAGTGCTGAGAATTGTCCAGCTTGATAAACAACTTTAAAACAAACCAGCTTTCTTAACTCAATACACTAAAAAACTTTCAATACTTCAGTCCATGATACTTAAGAAATCAAATACTTACACACAACATAAACAACATCCAGGTCAGACAGTCTCTAAATCCTTTTTCTGGACAAAATTATGAACAGAATACTGTTTGGCTTCAGACCAACTTATAATTGCGTAGTACTGAATTCTTTTTCAGAACCATAAAAATCCAAATGGTTTTTCTTATTAACAGATGCCACAGACGAAGTTACATCAACCATCAAAACCAGTGTAACACTCGCTCTTGCGTACTTTAATTTTAATCATTTTTTCAAGGTTGGCAATAAAGAAGGCAAAACAAGAATCTAACTCAGCGAAGCGACAAAGTAAACCAAGTAGGACACTACCATGAAATTGAAGTGTCAGATAGATGATACCTTACCCACGAGAGAGTGGATTTACATCCAAGATGCACAGGCACATGTCATCCTCGTAAAGCTGTAACAACAAAATTCAAAAGAAAGCAATAAATAAGCACCAATCCAAAACCCAACGGGAGGAGAAAAAGAGAGAGAAATTTTTAAAATTTTTGAATTCAGTATTGCCGTCTAGCAATCAAATAAACACTCCAACAAGAAGTTTACCTTGAGAGAAGGAGATTCGCCGCGGATGATCTTGCAAAAAATGCAGTCGTTTTCTGGACTCCCTGACTTAGAGTCAGCCGGTGGCGGCTCTTCATTGGATCCAGCTGCGCAACCCGACATGTAAGGAGTTGGTAATCGGGTCTGACTGGATCTCGGACCGATTGGGCGGAGATGGGAACAGATAATTGCGAGTCTCAGCGTCTCCATCCCGAGCTATAATATAAGTCTTTTAGGTGTCGCCATGTTTATCATTTGATGTTTGTTGGAGAGAAACAGAGAGATTTGAACGAGTCGGATTCTTAACCAGTCAAGATTAGCTGACTGTGAGCTCCAGAGCAGTGAGAGCGAACAACGGCAAGCGAGAAATGAACGGGGCTAGTGGCTGAGGATCGGACGGCCTTATCCAGGAACACTGGCCCACGTGGGAATCGATTTTATAGAAAGCTGACACGTGTTACGTTTTTTACCCAGTATTATAATAATTTCATTAAAATTTTTAATTAGAATAATTTTGATATAACAAAATAATTAATTAAATTTTTAATTATTCGGTTCTATAATTTTAGCGCAACTTTTAATTAAACAACCAATAAAATTGGTAATCATATAATTTTTAGATAAAACTATAAAAACCATATGAAATTTTTATAAAAATATGTAGTTAATTTTATTTATTTTTCAATTTGGCCTTTGATTTTTTATTTATTACAATTGATTGACTAATTTTTATTTTTGTTTTAAATCGTCATTTTAGATAACCGTTAAAGTTTTTTGTGGTTCAATTAATTAAATTACAACTTAATTATGAGATGATAAATGGGAAAGTGGTGGAATAGAAAGAGGTATGAATATTCTTAACATGAAATTTGAAGAATTCATAATAACTTCACATTGGGTATTAATTTTTTTAAAAAAATTGTTTCATTGAAAACGTTATAAGCAAAATCTTGTTGGATCAAACTTTAGTCAATGAAAAAAACAACATGTAATAACTCTATATGATAAAAATATTATTTTTTTACCTGTCTATATACACTAATATTGTAACGATTCTGAAAATATTCAAATGAAATAAAAGATAATTAAAGTACAGAAACGTAATAAATATTCAGCGTTTATATTTCTTACACGAATAACTGAAATTACCAAACAGTGTTACAGAATTCACCATTTTGAAAGAATCACAAGAAATAAAAAAATTTAGCATTTACTCGCAATTCTCTTGTGGATTGAGCTTTAGAACATGTTTCTCTTGATCTGAAATGGTTAAATAAGGGATGAGTTGTACTATCCCAATAAAAATATCACACTATATCACCGACACAGAAGTAAAAGTTGATATAAAATCAAAAAATACTAATAGAGCACTAAATTTAGCAAACTCATTTATTAATCATAAAAATCATTTACCGTTCACTTACCATAGTGGGATTTATAAAAATAATATATACAGACAATAATATTATTCAGATTACAATTTCATGCATAATCAGCAATCATATCATATATTATAAATCTATATCCATCATCAATAAATCAAACAATAATTGCCACTCTTTTTACTAGTCTGCTTGTATTCATGTGAGTTCATAAAGATGTCTCCGTTACACGTGACCTATTTCATTTAATATTCTCAATTACGGACCGTCCTCATACTCCATCCAGTATGAACACCAATTTACCAAACCTCAATACCCCGTCCGGTATGAGAGTGAAGCGGGTCATCCTCATACCACATCCGATATGAGTGCCAAATTATCAAGTCTCCATACCCCATCCGATATGAGACAATATTTACGATAAGGTTCCCTATATTCCCGGTTTGTCCACCATCTTCCAGAATATCCAATAAGGTTGTTGTTTCATCTATTCGTTTCATCTCTTCATTTCATCACACAATTTTTACCGTTTAATCTTCATTTTTTTCGATTCAATAGTAAACACATAGAATAAACCATACATGTATTCAAAGCCATAAAATCAATTAATAAGGTACTAACACGCATTTGAACTGTAAAACAATCAACAAAGCAACATTAGAGAATTTCCAGTTCTCGCTCCATTAGCAATCCGTAATTAATTATGCACATTTTCTAAATTCACACAAATATTGTATTATTATTTATTTAGACTTCAATTCTATGATAGGGAATAGAGTGAGGAATCCTTACTCGATTTGATACCTGAAAAGCTAAATTGTTTGACTGCGCCTACGGGCGATTTCTGGATTTTCTGAATTTCTCTTCGAGAATTGAAACGCGCTAATAGTACCTACAAATATCTCAAACAAACCCAAAATTAGTCCTAGGGCCCACTTGGCCAATTTTGAAATTCTGGCACGGCGGCTCCGCCGTGGTTCGGCGACGTCATCGGGTGAGCGGCCGTGGTCTGCCTCGGGTCGGCTGTTTTGAGCCGAATTCGGTTGATTCTGCATCGATCCCTGCGAGAAAACACGTTAAAAGGACTCAGTTGGCGGAAAAAATATAAAAAATCAAAACTCACCGGCGGCGGGGCTCTTCAGTGCGGCGGCTCCTCCGGCTCAAGTTGCGGTTGGGTGTTTTGCTCCAGTCAACCTGTATAAAAGGACACGGTGATCACAACGGTAAAAAAATTACACAAAACGGAAAACTAAAAGGGTCTCATCGGAGGCATTTTGTGAAATTTCTTGTGGCGGCGCCGCCGGGTTTCACCGTCATTTTTCAGCCAATTGGCTGGTCTTTTTACTCCGATTTGGCCATAGGTATTCTTAAAATTGAATTTCGAGTAAAAAATTTTTTTTACCTTTTTTGGCGGTCGGAAAAAGCTCCAGTGCGACGGCGGGTGACGGGGGTCTCTTTCCCAGCGGTCGGGTCTTTTTCTCCGGCTAGGGTTAGGGTTTGGTGCGAATGGGGGCTATTTATATCTGTCCGCTTTTGATCTGAGTCGTCCATCACGTTTGATCTGGATTGTCCGATCGTGATTAAATAGGGAGTGAATCTAGACCATTCATCGCGATTCAATCTGAGCCGTCTATCACGATCTAATCTGGACCGTCCGATCGCGTTCAAATCTGACCATCCGATCACATTTGGGAAAGAAATGCATCTGAGCTATCCGTGCGCGCCGGAACGGATTTGAGCCGTTCGATCGCGGGCACGCGGATCGCGCACATGGCAGAATTTTCTTAAATTGCAGTTTGATCACCGGTTTTCGATTTTTCTTTCAAAAATACTCTCATAACCTAAATTTTTATCCTTTTTCCCCAAAATTGTTTTCAATTTCATTCTCCTTCAATTTTTACTTTATTTTTACCCTAAATTAAATGAAAAATAAATTAAAAATTATATTTATTAATTTTAAATTACATACAATTTTATTTTAGGGTGTTACAAATATTGTATGCTAATTTCTCAAATGTAACAATAGATAATAATTTGATAAATAAATCTATTAAGTTATCGCTTGAACAAATTTGTTGAACCTCATATCACCACTTTTAAAGATCATTCGTGGAAAAAAATGTGAAATATATTTTATTATGTATCATTTAATACATAATTTCTTTTAATATGGTTATGCATATAATATTATCCTTATAAATTATTGTTGGTACATTTCTTTTACAAGGGAGATCACATATTTTTTGAATATGTTAAATCATTAATCTCGATCATACATATTTCGAACTTATTTTTTTAAATAATAAGTACTTTTGCATGATTTTGATGAATTGTGATTATTGTTTATTTTGTACACCATCATGATATTATTATACCACCATACATTAAAAAATAATATTTTTTGAAGCTTGATGTGAATTGTATAAATACACCATATCTACATAATCAATTATTTGTTATTTTGATCATTTTGAATCAAATAAATTTATGTCTATTGTTTTTTGAATATATCTAAATAGATGTGTTAACCACATTTTTTTTTTTGTGAAATATATATATTTTTCTAATAAATATACATAAAATATTATATTAAGTCAAGTATTACTAGTAAGATACAAGAATGCACATATCACACTAAAAAAAATACTTTTAAGACCAAATAAATTTTAATTATTTTGATCAGAACAAAAAGAATTTTTATGTAAATCAATTGATTGAATAACCATGAGAATGCTTAAGGGATGTATTTTATCCGTGTAAAATTTTTTTAAGATATTTTTTACATATATTGATGAATGAACATGAATTCTATTTGTTAAGGTTCAATTATAACAAATTGACATGTGATTTTTTAATAAAAATACATGGACATGTAAACCATCCTTATAACTTTATTTCAATAAATATTCACTAAAAGGACTTTATTGTATATGTTCAAATTATTTCAATTGATATAAAAATATTTGCCATTATTGGATTAATTTAATTGAGAATTTATAAATATGTAGTAATTATATTTATTAAATGTATTTTGAAATTTTTATGTATTACTAATATTTATAAAATATTAAAATATTATAGCATTCACAGTAGAAAAATATGTCTGTTCACAATCAATATTGAATATTTGTGAAAATTATTGAGCTACAAGTCAAACTTTATATCAAACAACTTTACTTTTTAGTTTTGATTTTTTGCACTCATTTATATCTAATTAGTTTTATGTCATTTGGTGTATGAACTACCGGTCCATAAAACATTCAATTATCAAGTGAGTCAAATTCTATTCATATCGCGTCTCTTCATTTTGACCAATCATCTATATATCGACATTCGTCGATATATTTACGTTCGATATCCTTGTCATTTTTTTTTTCTAATATTTTGCACTAATTATAAGAAAAAATATCGTTGACAATTACATTTTCATAGTTTAAACATTTTCCAGTAATGAAAAAATTTATTAGGATCTTACATTATTATAAATGGTTCGTTTTTTTATTATTTTATGTAACGACCCCGGAAATTTAGAATGAAATATGTGTATTAAAAATGTCAAATGCAAAAGCGTAATAAAAATTTTGATTAACATCCCTTACACAAAAATCAAAAAACGTGCTCAAAATATAGAAGAACAAACTAACTAAAAGAGATACTCGAAAATAAGAACTATAAATATAACTACGGAGTCTTTAGGCGTCCCCTTCGCGGTCTTCCTGTGGAACGGGCTCGGGAACAATGTCTTCCTGATCTAAAATGGTTAAATAAGGAATGAGCTACACCAGCCCAGTAAAGACATCACACTATCTCACCGCTACGGAGGTAAAGGTGGGTAGAAAACAACAAAAAGACCAATGGAGCATAATTTATAATAAATTCGTTTATTAACATAAAAACCTTTACTATCCACTTATCTCGGTGAGATCCATAAAATAACAAATGAAAGTAATAACATTATCATCATCATGAAATCATATGAACTGTATAACATAATACTTACCACGCCTTTGCATTTCAATCATTAAACAATACATTTTCCTCATTTACCAGCCTACTAGTATCCATAGGGGTCCCGCTACCCGTGAACCCTTAACATTTATAACCTGATTCCAGAGCTGTCCCCATACCCCGTCCGGTATGATCACCAAAACCATGAACCTCAATACCCCGTCCAGTATGAGGGTGAAACGGACTGTCCCCATACCCCGTCCGGTATAAGCGCCAAAACACAGAAGGTCTCCATACCCCGTCCGGTATGAGAGACCACGTTCCCAGTCGGGTTCCCTATGGACCCGGTCCGTCCACCATTTATCAATTCACGTAATTTTTTATTCTTTTTTTTTCCTCAGTCACCATCATCAATCACACACAAACATGCAAACCAGTAGTCTATGCCAAACAAGACAACACACAACATCGGGTTCTCAGTCATTCAACCCATAGTCAACAAAACAGTGATATATGCACAAAAAACTATGAAATGAAAACATCAGACATCATACTGCATTTAAAACTATAAAATAGAACAAACACACTGACCGACAAATACACCAGACTCGGGCTCCATTAGCGACCTTAAATAATTTCACAAATTTATTGATTCATGAAATACCATTTTATCATTTATTGAACTTTAATACCGTGATAGGAAATAGGGTGAGGGGTCCTTACTTATTTCGGGGTCTGAATACGGTTCTACAGTGCGCCTACAGGCTATCCCTAATTTTCTCTGAATTTTTTTCGGAAAACTGAAACGCACTACTGGTACCTGCACGTGTCCCAAAAAATCTCAAATTAGACTTAGGGCCCCTTTCGGCCAATATCACAATTCCGGAATGGTGGCTCCGCCGTGCTCCGGTGACGGCGCCGCCGCAAGCGGCGGCGATTCGCCTCGGGTTGGCCGTTTTCGACCGAATTCGACCACGCTTGCATCGATCCTTGCGATAGAACAACCCTAGGGCCCTCGGTGGGCCGAAAAATCACGAAAAACTGAAACTTACCGGCGGCGGTGCTCTCGGGTGCGGCGGCTCCTCCGACGTGAGTCGCGTTTTGATGTTTGGCTCCGATCAACCTGTAGAGAAAAGAACGGTGATCACAATGGTATAAAATTTCCATCAAAAGGAGGCCGGGAAGCGCATCATTGGAGGCAAAAATCGAGGAGGGGCGCGGCGGCGCCTCTAGGTTTCGGCTAGGTTTTTCGGCCGTTTGGCCGGTGGTTTGGCTCCAGTTTGGCCATAGGCGGACTCAGCATCGAAAAACGAGCAAGGGGGAGAAAATTTACCTCGATCGGTGGTCGGAAACTTCCCCGGTGCGACGACGGGTGGCGGCGGCCGGCTCCTCCGGCGTCTGGTTCTTCTTCTCCGGCGAGCACTGGCAGCTAGGGTTTCTTTGGTCAGGTGTGGGTGGGGGTATTTAACCCTTTGCCTTTTAATCTCAACCGTCCATCAAGATTAAATCTGGACCGTTCGATGGCGATTTAATTGGGATTAAATATGGGCCGTTCATCGCGATGCAATCTAGGCCGTCCGTGCCTGATTGAATCTGGGCAGTCCGTGCGCGTGAATCTGGGCCGTCCGTGCGCGCGGGAACGGATCTGGGTCGTCCGATCACGCGCACGCGGATCGCCCACGACCCCCGTCCCCTGGTCAGCATTTCCTTGCCACGCGGCACATCCTGGTTGGCCAGGGCTGTTGACCGGGCCGCTGACGTGGCACAACTTTTCTAAATTGTGCTTTGACCTCCGGTTTCCGATTTTCTTTTCAAAAACACCCCCAGAATTCAAATTTTCACCCATTTTTCCCAAAATCAATTTCAATTAAATCTAAATAATATTTTTACCCAATTTTATCATTATTATTATTTTTATTTTCATCAATTAAATTAAATTAAATAAAAAATCAAATAAAATTCCAATAATTAAAAAATAAAATAAATTGATAATAATAATAATAATAATAATATACTTGGGGTGTTACAACTCTCACCTCCTTAAAGAAATTTGGTCCCCCAAATTTGCCTCTTACTCTTGGTCGAACAAATGGGGATACTGGGCTCTAAATTCTGATTCCAGCTCCCAAGTAGCCTTCCTGGGCGTGTGGTTCTGCCACACGACCTTTACAAATGGTAATTCCCGGTTGCGGAGTATTCTACTCTTTCGGTCCGTGATACCGACTGGTACTTCTTCATAAGACAAGTCCTCTTGGAGTGGAAGCGGTTCATGAGCCAAGACATGAGAAGGGTCCGGGTTGTACTTTTGTAGCATGGATATGTGGAACACGTTGTGGACTCTGGAGAGCTCTGGAGGCAGTACTAGTCTGTAGGCAGCAGTACTAATCTTGTCTAACATTTCAAAGGGTCCAATATACCGGGGGTTTAATTTTCCCCTCCTGTCAAACCTACTAATTTCCTTGAAAGGAGTGACCTTAAGAAACACCCGGTCGCCTTTCTCAAACGCTAGGTCTCTCCTACGGGTATCTGCATAACTCTTTTGCCTACTCTGAGCTGTCTGAATGTTCTTCTTGATTTTAACTATCTTGGACGTGGTCTCCTCTACCAACTCCAGGCTGAACAATCTTCTATCGCCCACTTCCTCCCAGCAAATTTGTGATCTGCACGGGCGCCCATATAACGCCTCATATGGAGCTATGCCGATGCTTGCTTGGTAGCTGTTGTTGTAGGCAAACTCTATCAGGGGCAGATGGTCGTCCCAATGGCCCCCAGAGTCAAGGACACAAGCTCAGAGCATATTCTCAAGCGTACAAATTGTCCTCTCTGATTGTCCATCAGTCTGGGGATGGAAAGCAGTACTAAGAGATAGTTTTGTTCCCATAGCTTGCTGGAAGCTACTCCAAAACCGAGAAGTGAACCTGGGATCCCTGTCGGATACTATTGTCACTGGAACCCCATGCAATCTGACTATCTTCCGGATATACATCCTTGCCTACTTGTCTAATGAATCGGTCATCCTGATGGCTAGGAAGTGGGAAGACTTGGTAAGTCAGTCAACAATTACCCATATAGCATCGTGTCTTGAATGTGCCTTAGGTAGCCCCGATACGAAGTCCATGGTGATATGTTCCCACTTCCACTCCGGGATCGGTAAAGGCTGAAATAACCCATCTGGGCGCTGATGCTCTGCCTTGACCTGCTGTCATACCAAACGTTTAGATACAAAGTCGGCTATGTCTCTCTTCATCCCATGCCACCAAAACCGGGGTCGCATGCTTTGGTACATTTTGGTACTTCCTGGATGCATGGCAAACTTCGAGCTATGGGATTCCGTCATGATGTCCCTTTTTAACTCACTGTCATCTAGGACACACACTCTGTCTTGGAAATGAAGTAGTCCATCGGCAGATATTCAGAATTCTGAGCTCCGTCCCTGTTCTGCATCCTTCTTGCGGGCTACCAGGGCGGGGTCAACTGTCTGGGCTTCCTTTATTCTCTGAATTAACTCAGGCTGGACTGTCAGGCGGCCCAAACATGTGACTCTCTTCAGATCATGAAGTCAAACCTGTTGTGTGGCCCCAATTGGTCTGCATTCTGAAACCATCAAATGGGCTAAGATACCTGCACTTTTCCTGCTGAGGGCATCTGCTACCACGTTGTCCTTACTCGGATGGTATAAGATGTCACAATCATAGTCCTTAAGGAGTTCCATCCACATTCTCTGACGCATGTTGAGATCCTTCTAAGTGAATATGTGTTTCAAACTCTTGTGATCGGTATAGATTTGAAAGGTCTCTCCGTACAAATAATGGCGCCAGGTTTTCAAGGCATGAATGATTGCGGCCAGTTCCAAGTCATGGGTGGGATAGTTCTTCTCATGATTCTTTAACTGTCTGAACCCGTATGCTATAACCTTTCCATGCTGCATCAGGACACAACCCAGGCCCAGATAGGAGGCAACACTATAAACTGTATATCCTCCCGATCCACTCGGTAAGGCTAGCACGAGTGCAGTGGTCAGCCACTTCTTTAATTCTGAAAAACTTCTTTCGCAGTCTTCATTCCACTCAAACTTGGCATTCTTCTTTGTGAGTCGGGTTAGAGGAGCTGCTAGACTGGAGAATCCTTCAACGAACCTGCGGTAATAACCTGCCATTCCCAGGAAGCAACGAATTTTCTTAACTGATGTCAGCTTCTACCAACCAAGTACCGTTTCAACCTTTTCAGGATTCACTGATATCCCTTCCTTCGATATGATGTGTCCTAGGAAGGCAGTCTGCTCAAGCCAGAATCCACACTTACTCAACTTCTCATATAGTCTCTTGTTTCTAAGGACCTGCAAAACTTGGGCCAGATGGTGAGCATGTTCTTCTCTACTTTTTGAGTAGACTAAGATATCATCAATGAACACGATGACAAATTGATCCAAGAACTCTCTGAAAACCCTGTTCATCAGATCCATAAAGATTGTCGGGGCATTGGTTAGCCCGAATTGCATGACTAGGAACTCATAGTGTCCGTACCTGGTTCGGAAGGCCGTCTTGGGGATGTATTCTGTTCTTATCTTCACCTGGTGGTAACCTGATCGTATGTCTATTTTAGAAAAGACTTGTGCACCCTGCAGCTGATCGAATAGGTCATCAATCCGGGGGAGGGGATACTTGTTTTTGATCGTGACCTTGTTCAATCCTCTGTAATCAATGCACAGTCTCAACGTTCCATCTCTCTTCCTTGCAAAAGTGACTCTGGCACCCAAATGGGACATGCTGTGTCTAATAAAACCACTGTCTTGCAATTCAGTGATCTGTTTCCTTAGCTCTTCCATCTCAATGCGGCTCATGCGGTAAGGAGCAACCGAAATGGGCTGGGTACCTAGTTGTAGGTCTATAGTGAACTCGACTTCTCTGTCCACTGGCAGACCGGGCAGTTCGTCCAGAAACACATCTGGGAAGTCTCAGACTACAGGAATCTCTTAAATACAAATTTCCTTCTTGGGCTTACCTAGTCAGAGAAAACAACAAGATTAAGGCACTAAAAGTTAAGAAAACTTACCATCAAGGAATACGTACTGAATAATTTTATTAATTTGTAAATGGCTCCTCGTTAGGAGGATTAAATACAACTTTCTTGTTGAAGCAATCTATGGTGGCGTGATACACCGTTAGCCAATCCATTCCTAAGATTACATCAAAATCCCCCATGTCAAACCCTATCAGGTCTACACTCAGTTTTTTATTTGCTATCTCCATGGCACAAGCCCTATAGATAGCTTCCCCTAGTAGTGTTTCACCCCCAGTAGTAGACACAAACAATAGTGATTCAAGTTTATCAGGTGATACATTAATTTTAGAAGTAAAAGCATGTGAAACAAAAGAGTGCGATGCACCAGTATCAAATAAAACATGAGCAATATGGTCACATATAGTATACATACCATGTACCACATCCGGGTCAGCATCGGCATCCTGCTGGGTAAGGTTATAAGCTCTGCCCTGGATAGGAGGCCTCCCTTGATTCTGGTTCCTCGGGCATTCTCTGGCATAATGTTGGGCACTGCCACAAATGCGACAAGTGTTGTTAAGGCGGTAGCAGGGTCGGTCCCCGTGATCTCTGCCGCAGTATTGATAAATTTTCCCACGTGCTGCCCCTGGAGCCTGAGGAGGGGCCTGGATGACTGGTCTGAGCCTCTTGTTTGGTTGGGCAGGCGCCGTGGGTGCTGGCATGCGGAACAGAGCTGAGAGTCGGGAATTCCCTCCTGGCTGAGGACGGGTGCTGAAGCTTCTTTCCACTATCTGTTCCTTTGCTAGGACTGCTGAATATGTCTTGAGCTCCAGTACTACCAAATGTTGCCTGATCTCTGACGGAGACCCGACTGGAATCTCCTGGCCTTTTAGCCCTCATCCATCAATGTCTCAGGGGAGTATCGGCCCAACTCGAGGAACTTACAAGCATACTCTGATACTGTCATGTTTCCCTGAACCAGTTGAACAAACTCTGTTTCCTTTAGGTGTCGGATGTGCTCAGGGAGATACTCTGCATGGAAGGCCGTTAGGAACTGCTCCCAAGTGACTGGTGTAGACAGGGTGGCCTACTTTAGCTCCCACCAACGTCCTGCTTTCCCTACCAGCATGAAGGAAGCAAGGGCAGCTCTCTGCTCAGGGACTACTCCCAAGATCTTGAAAGCTCTCTCAGTCTCCGCCAGCCAGTACTGGGCCTCTTCAAACGAGGATCCCCCTGCAAAGGTGGAGGGGTTCAGTCTCCTGTACCTCTCTATGTAGCCCGGGTCGATCAAGGAATGAGCGGAGTCCCGTGGAGGAAGGACTGGACCCGGCTGGGGATAGACTGGGGGGTCCTGTGGTGGCACCTGCTGATATGCTGGGGGCACTGGGTCGTGCTATGGCCATGCCGGGTAGTACCGTGGCTGGGGCACCGGGTTGTACTGCGGTAGTGGTGCCGGGTGGTACTGTGGAGGAGCAGACTCGTGCCGGGGTGGCTCGGGATCAGCCTGCTGTAGCGGAGGCTTAACCTGCGGTAGTGGAGGAGGGTTGTGTAACTCCCTTCTCTCCTCTCGCCCTTGCTGGGCAGCTATGAATCCTTCCATCATCTCAAATAGCCTGTCTACATCCTCTCGAAGTAAATTATCCCGGGCCGCTCGGTTTAGTGGGGGTCTTCCTCTCCTTATTTCTCTGCACCTGCATTTCATAAGGAATGGTTAAGTAATGGTTTATCGGTGAATATTTCTCTAAGCATTATTGTGTAAAGGATGGGTCCGAGGAACGCGGCTCTGATACCAACTGTAACGACCCCGAAAATTTAGAATGAAATATGTGTATTAAAAATGTCAAATGCGGAAGCGTAATAAAAATTTTGATTAACATCCCTTACACAAAAACTAAAAACGTGCTCAAAATATAGAAGAACAAACTAACTAAAAGAGATACTCGAAAATAAGAACTATAAATATAACTACGGAGTCTTTAGGCGTCCCCTTCGTCGTCTTCCTGCGGAACGGGCTCGGGAACAATGTCTTCCTGATCTGAAATGGTTAAATAAGGAATGAGCTACACCAGCCCAGTAAAGACATCACACTATCTCACCGCCACGGAGGTAAAGGTGGGTAGAAAACAACAAAAAGACCAATGGAGCATAATTTATAATAAACTCGTTTATTAACATAAAAACCTTTACTGTCCACTTATCTCGGTGAGATCCATAAAACAACATATGAAAGCAATAACATTATCATCATCATGAAATCATATGAACTGTATAACATAATACTTACCACGCCTTTGTATTTCAATCATTAAACAACACATTTTCCTCATTTACTAGCCTACTCGTATCCATGGGGATCCATAGGGGTCCCGCTACCCGTGAACCCTTAACATTTATAACCTGATTCCAGAGCCGTCCCCATACCCCGTCCGGTATGGGCACCAAAACCATGAACCTCAATACCTCGTCCGGTATGAGGGTGAAACGGGTTGTCCCCATACCCCGTCCGGTATGGGCACCAAAACACAGAAGGTCTTCATATCTCGTCCGATATGAGAGACCAAGTTCCCGGTCGGGTTCCCTATGGACCCGGTCCGTCCACCATCTCCCAAGATATCTAGTCAGGCTGTCCACATTATCCATTTATCAATTCACGTAACCTTTTATTCTTTTTTTTTCCTCAGTCACCATCATCAATTACACACAAACATGCAAACCAGTAGTCTATGTCAAACAAGACAACACACAACATCGGGTTCTTAGTCATTCAACCCATAGTCAATAAAACAGTGACATATGCACACGAAACTATGAAATGAAAACATCAGACATCATACTACATTTAAAACTGTAAAATAGAACAAACACACTGACCGACAAATACACCAGACTCGGGCTCCATTAGCGACCTTAAATAATTTCACACATCTATTGATTCATGAAATACCGTTTTATCATTTATTGAACTTTAATACCGTGATAGGAAATAGGGTGATGGGTCCTTACTTGTTTCGGGGTCTGAATACGGCTCTACAGTGCGCCTACAGGCTGTTTCTAATTTTTTCTGAAATTTTCCCATATCACAATTCCGGCAGGGCGGCTCCGCCGTGCTCCGGCGACGGCGCCGCCGCTTGCGGCGGTAATTCACATCGGGTTGGCCGTTTTCAACCGAATTCGGCCACGCTTGCGTCGGTCCCTGCGATAGAACAACCCTAGGGCTCTCGGTGGGCCGAAAAATCGAAACTTACCGGCGGCAGTGCTCTCGGGTGCGGCGGCTCCTCCGGTGTGAGTCGCGTTTTGATGTTTAGCTCCGATCAACCTATAGAGAAAAGAACGGTGATCACAGTGGTATAAAATTTGCATCAAACGGAGGCCGGGAAGGGCCTCATCGGAGGCAAAAACCGAGGAGGGGCGCGGCGACGCCGCTGGGTTTCGACTGGGTTTTCCGGCCGTTTGGCCGGTGGTTTGGCTCCAGTTTGGCCACTGGTGGACTCAGCGTCGAAAAACGAGCAAGGGGGAGAAAATTTACCTCGATCGACAGTCGAAAACTTCCCCGGTGCGGCGGCGGGTGGCGGCGGCCGGCTCCTCCGGCGTCTGGTTCTTCTTCTCCGGCGAGCACTGGCGGCTAGGGTTTCTTTGGTCAGGTGTGGGTGGGGGTATTTATACCATTTGCCTTTTAATCTCAACCGTCCATCAAGATTAAATCTGGACCGTTCGATCGCGATTTAATTAGGATTAAATATGGGCCGTTCATCGCGATGCAATCTGGACCGTCCGTGCGCGTGAATCTAGATCGTCTGTGCGCATGTTTGATCTGGGCCGTCCGTGCGCGCGGGAACGGATCTGGGCCGTCCGATCGCGCGCACGCGGATCGCCCACGTGGCCCGTCCCCTGGTCAGCGTTTTCTTGCCACGCGGCGCGTCCTGGTTGGCCGGGGCTGCTAACCGAGCCGCTGACGTGGCTGCTGACGTGGTGCTGACGTAGCACAACTTTTCTAAATTGTACTTTGACCCCCCGGTTTCTGATTTTCTTTTCAAAAATACCCCCAGAATTCAAATTTTCACACCTTTTTTCTCAAAATCAATTTCAATTAAATCCAAATAATATTTTTACCCAATTTTATCATTATTATTATTTTTATTTTCATCAATTAAATTAAATTAAATAAAAAATCAAATAAAATTTTAATAATTACAAAATAAAATAAATTGAAAAAAATAATAATAATAATAATATACTTGGGGTGTTACATTTTATTTTCATAACACAATATTTAAATAAATTTCAGTGCCAAATATCAATTATAAAGTATTTTAAAAACTCACAAATTGTACTCAATAAATTTTAACATGATAAAATCATCATAAAATATATCAATTATATTAAAAATATAATATAAAAATATATGGAATCCATAATCTAAAAAAATGAATTAATACAAGAATATTCATATATAAACATTATAAATAGTAATAATAATAATATTATGAACTTAGATATATGATGAATTAACCATGTTAAGATTAGTGGATCATATATGAATGGATAAACTAAAACTATCTACTATAAAAAATCGCACTTATATTAATAATATATTATAAATTTATAAATATACGATAACGATTAAATAAAATAATATGAACTAAATAAGAATAGAATATAAGAAAATAGATTTTAAAAAAATATTTATTTAAATTAATCATCTTAGGAAGTTTTTTACAACCTCCATTTATAGGGGGTAGATGGGATTATAAATAAAGTTACAAATTAATTAAAATAGTATGGAAGAGGAAGAGGTGGAATGAGAAGAGATATAAACATTCACGACCATGAAATTTAAATAATTCATAATGTGATTTATTTGTCCAAATAAATATTTGTTTACATATTATCATATTTTTAAAAAAATTATGTTATCAAAACTAATTATATGATTGAGGCTTGTTAAATTTACAATGAAATTTAAGCAAAATTAGTAGAACTTATTTAGATAGTATGAGTTAAAAGACAAGGTTTGAAATAAATGGCAATTTAGTGAATTATATTTGAATATTTTAAAACTTGATTATGACTTTAAATTGAATATATTAACTCATAAGATAACCATTATTTATTTTTTATAATGTAGTTTTTATTTATTTAAAAATCAACTAAAAAGTTATTTAAATAGTAAAAAGTATTTAATTTTGATAATTAAAATATAATTAGAAAAGAGATAAAAGGCGATGGACCAGATACGTAATTAAGCATTTTGAAAATGTATTTATTTTGAAGGAAAATTACAAGTCCTATTAGTATAAAATATTATTTTAAATTTCAATTTATAAATAAATCTTACACCATTTAGATTTGTAAAATATTTATATTTTTATTTCAATTTATAAAAAATGGCTCTACCGCCCAAATCACGGAAAAGCAATTAACCCCCAAAAAAAAAAAAAAAAAAAAAAAAAAAAAAAAAAAACTTTGGGACTCCAACAAACATGCCAATGTTTTAGTTTGCTGGAATCTACCTTTGACTGCTCCGGAAATTCCCTGCTCCCCACGCCTTCTAGAAGGCGTCAGCTACGCTCAACCCACCTTTTTCCACTTTTCATTTCTCGTCAACAACTCTCCCAGATCATGCCACGTGTCACAATTTAGCCTTAGACTCTCACGTGCCAAAATTCCAGACCAACGCCGTTAGTCGATCATCAGTAATAAATCAAATGTTAAGTCACAGTAAAACGGTAAAAATCGCGCTTTTTTTTTTTTTTTTTTAACAAAACTCGTTTCCGTCAATTTTTTTTATAAATTCCTCTCTAAAAGAAATCTTCATCGGCAAGAAAAACAGGGAAATCGTCCTCTTCCTTTTAAGGCGCTAAACAAACAACTAACAACAACAGCAGCAATAAACAACAAAAGACACCCCACACTCTCCCAACCTCCAGGGTTCACCTGACGCCAGACGGTGATCTTCTGGATGATAATTTCTCATCCTGCCATGAGCGACCATGAGCTGCTCTGTGGATCCCCGCTGCACACGGTGCCTACTCTGGATTTCGATCGGCTTATGGTGGTTTCGGCGCTAGGGCGTGGCGCCAAGGGCGTGGTGTTTTTGGTCAGAGAGGAGGAGGAGGAGGAGGAATCTGCAGGGGAGCTGCTCGCTTTGAAGGTTATACTCAGAGATTCCATCGAGAAGAAGAAGCACCACGATGGAAAAGATGGAAATGAGTACAAGAGGGTTATTTTCGAGCAGCAGGTCTTGAAGCGTTTCGATCACGCGTTATTACCGCGACTTAGAGGAGTCTTGGCTACTGAAAAGGTTGTGGGATATGCCATTGATTATTGCCCAGGGCGTGACCTTAATTTTCTCAGGAAAAAGCAGACCGAGAAAATGTTTTCTGATGATATTATTAGGTAATTATCCTGTTGTTCTCCTTATACGTTGTTGAACTTCATTTCTTGAAATCTTTGCTTAACCCCAGGTTATGTATTTTTTATATTTCTTTCCTGTTTGGCTCCCATGAAAATGGAATTAAAATTGATCCCCACTTGTTCTGTTCAAATTTCTGTTTGTTTTCGTTTTTTCCGCAGCCAAGCGGGAACCTGGCCGGGGTTTTATTTTTGGCCCGTTGAAAAATTTTGCGATTCAACTGCCTATTTGTGGCTGTAAATTTATATGCCTTTTGTCTTGTCGTGATTAGAATTTCTGAAATCGGCTTCAATGATTGAAGTAATTTCCGTTTGGATACTGAGAAACGAAGGATACATTATGTGTTTCCATTAAAGAGTACTGTTCAGAGTTTCGAGTCATGTTCTCCACATTTTGGTTGATGATTGATTCATGTTTTCTACATTTGAATTTATGGTGTTGATTTGGTTTATATATATAGGTTTTATGCGGCTGAATTAGTTCTCGCAATGGAGTACTTGCACAATCAAGGGATCGTGTACAGAGATTTAAAGCCCGAAAACATAATGATTCAAGAGAATGGCCATATAATGCTCGTCGATTTCGACCTCTCCACAAAGCTCTCTCCTAGATCTGCCCAATCATCGCCATCTCCCATTTCGATCCAGAAAAGTGAATCAGTGAGGAAGAAACGGTTCTCGCTATTCCAAAGGTGGTGCAACTCCGGAATCTTGCCGGACGACTCTGCCCCTCATCCTGAATCGTCATCCGAGACAGAGACGGACTCATCGGAGAAATCCAACTCGTTCGTCGGAACGGAGGAGTACGTGGCACCGGAAATCATATCCGGCGACGGCCACGATTTCGAAGTGGACTGGTGGTCCCTAGGGGTGGTTCTATACGAGATGCTGTACGGGAGGACACCGTTCAAGGGTCCGACCAGGAAGGAAACGTTCTACCGGATCCTGATGAAGACGCCGGACCTAGTGGGTGAAAAGACGGCGTTGAGGGACTTGATCGGAAAGCTCTTGGAAAAGAACCCAAAGCAGAGGATCACAGTGGAGGGAATCAAGAGCCATAGTTTCTTCAGCGGGGTTGATTGGGAGATGGTGTTGCAGTTATCTAGGACACCATATATTCCTTGCCAGGAGGGTTTGAATGGAAGTGAGAAGGAAGGAATTAAAAGAGATGATGTAGAAATGTTCGTGGAAAAAATATTTGGGAGTGAAGACGGTAAAGTCGAGGGGGTTGATGACAATGGGAACTGGGTAAAAGGAGTTAACAATGAATCATGTGAAGTTAGTAATTTTTTGGTTTTTTAAAAATTTAAATTTATAAAATATATATATATTTGTATATAGGTAAATAAAATTACCTTGTTTTTTAACTGAGGTAAATAAAATACGTAAAATGAGCTGGTCGAATTATTATTAATTACTTTTATTGTATTTAAAGCAAGTAATTAGATAGTTACGTGTAGAGTTAATAATTAATCTTGTTTTAGTCAAGGGGAAGGGTTGTTAGAGTTTACAATGCATGTGACAATATGGTAGTCATCACGTTTTTTCTCTCCTCATGTTGCTTAGTACACAAGTTTATGGCTCAATTTTTCACTTCATAACAAATCTCTTTTTTTAAAAAAGTGGCTTTTCCAATATTGTCTTTACAAAAAATATAAGAGTCAGAATTTTTTACATATAAAATAATATCGTATTGTAAACTATTCATATTATTTAACTTAGCCAAAGATTTTTAAAATTTATTAACATTATATAAGAATTGTTTTAGTGTTTTAAATGCTTATTTTATATTTAAAAATAAATTTTAAATATTTTTGTTTCAATATTATTATTTAATAAATAATGTTTATTAAAATATAAATATGGTTTTAATTTTTTAAGTTTAAATACATTTTTATATTCATCCGTGACTAACAACACATATGACCGATGTTATAAACTAGTTAGTAAGGTATACTTTCTAATTAATTATTTTTTAAATAAAAGAATTAGGTGCTAATCAAAAAAATACCCAACGGAGCGAGCATCTGCCGTTCAAATCAGCACCTAAACTAATACCCATATAGAGCAGCAGTTGGCAGCTTTATGTAGTTACAATAGAAAAGGTCTGTTTGTGTACACGATCACTGTCAATCGTATCATAATTAGGTTGGCCTACTTTATACACGATCACATATTTCCTGTAGTTTTTAAGTCCGTGCTCATAAATTCATATGCAAAAATAACGCCAAATGAGAAATGAACATCATTCCAGTTGTAGATAGCAATGCATATATTTATAGATATGGACCAGTCACTATTAATTGTATCCTTCCCATTATTTATATATATGTCCACCCAATATTACAAATTTTCCTTTTTGCATACATCTGGCAAATTTCAAAACATTTAATTATATGTATGCATATAAAAAAATACTCAGAGGGATATTCCTAATGTACTCGCCGACTCTATTTAATATTACTGTTGTCGGCTGGGCAGGCAAAATTCCATCTCGTGATAGTTTTGTCTTCTAAAATGGGGAAAATATCACCTCAAAATTTATAACTTTTGTCTTTGGCATAAACAAATTGTACTTTTTTCTATTTAATTTTCATGCGATACAAATTAGTTGTAACGTATTATTAGAAGAAGAGAAGAGAGGGCAGCAAAAGAGAGAGCAGAATGATGAAGAAAAAAAAACTCTTTGAGTTCACTTTTACAGCCTAATGGAATATATACTGCCATTGTACAACAAATGGTAGAAGAAAACAAAAACGGTTACATTACAAACAATAAACTAATTTCAGTTTAACACAAACTAATCTTAATATCTTCTAATTAATCTTAATACTCCCCCTCAAGATGGAAAGTACAAATTTATTGTACCCATCTTGTTCAATAAATTATCGAACTGCGTAGGATGAAGTGCCTTTATCATTAAATCTGCCAGTTCATTCCGAATAGATATATGCATCGTCTTAAATGTACCATCTTGAATCCTTTCATGAACAAAATGGCAGTCAAGTTCAATATGTTTTGTTCTCTCATGATATAATGAATTTAAAGCAATGTGTAGAGCTGCCTGATTATCATAGTAAAATAATGCAGGACCTTGATGTTGCACCCTTAAATCTCGTAACAATTTCAGAATCCATATTATTTCGCAAGTAGTGTTGGTCATAGAACGATATGGCTTCTGCAGATGACCGAGATACAACTTGCTATTTCTTTAATTTCCATGAGACTAATGAAGACCCAAGAAAAACACAATAACAAGTTAGAGATCTTCTAGTGTCAGGACATGTCCCCCAATCAGCATCAGAAAATGCCTTAATCTGAATGGCAAATGATGAAGGGAAGAAGAGACCTTGTCCAGGTGTCCTCTTGATATACTGGAGAATCCGCAAAGCAGCTTGAAGGTGACTGGTCCTGGGAGCAGCAAGAAACTGACTCAGTCTATTAACAGAATAGCATATGTAAGGGCGAGAGATGGTTAAGTACAACAATTTTTCAATCAGTCGCCGATAACTTGTGATATCACTCAGAAGTTCTCCATCATCTTTAGACATCTTAATATTGGGTTCCATGGGAGTAGATGAGGGTTTACAACAAAGATATCCAGTTTCAGTTAACAGATCCAACACATTTTTTTGGTATAAGGTGATTCCTGTGTCATTTCTTGCAATTTCAAGTCCAAAAAAATATCGGAGAGTCCCCAAATTTTTCATTTTAAATTTTTGTTTGAGTGTAATTTTGAGTTCTTCGACAGCCTGATTATCATTACCAGCAATAACAATATCATCAACATACACCAACAATGCTAGAAAAACATTACCCTACTACTTGACAAATAAGGAGTGGTCACATTGTGACTGATGGAAACCTTCTTGAAGTAATACTTGTGAGAACTTATGAAACCACTGTCGGGAAGCCTATCTCAACCTATAGATTGATTTGTGTAGTCGGCAAACGAGTTGATGTGGAAGAGTCTTCCCCTCTCGAGAAGAATAGCCTGGAGGAATAGTCATATAAACTTCTTCGTGAAGGTCACCATGAAGGAAAGCATTGGTGACGTCCAACTGAGTCAGACTCCAACCATGGATAGTAGCCAGTGAAAGTAAAATTTTGACAGTAACTAATTTTGCAACATGAGAGAAAGTGTCAATGAAATAGATGCCAAATTGTTGTGTGTAGCCCTTAACAACCAGACAGGCTTTATGTCTTTCTACGGTCCCATCAGCTTGATATTTAACTTTATAAACCCACTTACAATCAACAATTTTCTTCCCAGGTGGGAGGGAAACAATAGACCAAGTGTTATTGTTCTCTAAGGCACGTAGCTCCATATTCATAGTGTTCATCCAAACAGCCGACTGGATAGCCTCAGAAAAGTTGGTAGGCTCAGTATGGGAGGAAATGACACAAATAAAGTTTTAATATTGAGGTGTAAGTTTTTTATAAGTAAGGAATGAGGAAATGGGATAAAATGCATGTGTATCTGTATGGTAGCAGTGATAGTCAGACAAATAAGAAGGTGATCGTGTTACACGCAGAGGGCGAGATGATAGTGTTTGGGAAGACTCATGCGGTATATCAAGAGAAACTGATGATTGTGTAGGTATATGGAGAGGAAGAGGTAAAACACGGTCATGAAAAAGATCACTGTGAATAGGACTAGGTGAGTGGGATGAAAGAAACTGAAAGATATGTTCATGAAAAATGACATTACGAGATATGATGATTTGATTGCTCTCGATGTCGAGAAGTTTGTATCCTTTGTAACCCGAAGGGTAACCGAGGAAGACACAAGCCCTAGAACGAGGTGAAAATTTATGGCGATGACTATCGAGAGTGGAGTAGTAGTATAGACAATCAAAGGTACGCAAATGATCATAAGATGGTTTTTTGTGAGTTAATAATTCGAATGGAGTTTTATTAGACAACAAAGGGGAAGGTGTACGGTTGATTAGGTAAACAACAGTCAAGATGCAATCGCCCCAATAGACAATGGGAACATAGGATTGAAACAGTAAGGCATGTGCCACATTTAAAATGTGTTGATGTTTGCGTTCGACAACAGAGTTTTGTTGGCGAGTCTCAATACAGGAATGATAAAAAAACAATGCCTTTTGACATGAAAAATAAATAAAAATTCAACTCATGTGCATTGTCAGATCTCACAGATTTAATAAGAATTTTATATTGTATAAGGATGAGAGTATAAAAGTCAGAAAAAATTGTAAGAACTTCGGACTTTTGACAAAGGAGATACACCCAAGTAGTTCGAGTGCAATCATCAATAATTGTAAGAAAATATTTGTATCCCTTGATAGTGGGCGTAGAAAAGGGACCCCAAATGTCGATGTGGATTAAATCAAATAGATGGTCAGATAATTTATTTTTAGAAACAAAAGACAATTTACGTTGTTTAGCCAAAATGACAAATTTCGCAATGAGAAATATTCGAAGTCTGTAAATCTTTATTAATATACTGAAGTTTTACATAGGAAGGATGACCCATTCTAAAATGTCATAGGCTACTTTTAGAGATAGTGGAAACATAATTAACAGTGGGAAAAGGAAAATATGTAGTAATTAAGTAGTAGAGGTTGCTAATGCGTCTACCCTTCCTAATCAACAAGTCCCGAGTGCGGTCCTAGATGACACAAGAATGAAGAGAAAAATTAACCATACAGTTGTGGGTGGTGGTCAACATGCTGACACTGACAAGGTTAAAGGAAAAATGAGGAACAAATAGAACATCATGTAGAGTTAGGGTGTCGGTGAGAAGTACATTTTCAAGTTGATTAACTAGCACTGAACTACCATTTGGTAAAGTGACTGGGATGGGTGCAACATGTTTAAGATTTATGAAAAGGGTGGGTGTGCAACATATGTGATGTGTGGCTCCAGAGTCAATGATCCAGCATTTAGAGGTAAGTGTGTGTGTGAAATTGGAAAGGCAAAAGGGTGTGGAGGATATACCTGCCGCGTGAAGATTAGGAGTGGCGTGATTGGTGGGGTGAGGCTGTCCAGTGAGATGATGGAGCTCGTGTGGTAGAGATGTGCACTTAGGTGGGCAATAATGTTCTGAATTTGCGATGTGCTTAAATCATCGATAGGAGCAGCAGAATTAAGTGCCGGTAAGCAGGTGTTGACGGAGGCAGTGAAATTTGGCGTTGGTCGCGTAATCGGGTGTGTTCCCGAGGAGGAAGAAGACTTGTGTTCTGGAAAAAACTCTTCATGGGCCAAGGCTTGGTGGGCAAAAGAAAAACTGGGCCTGGATTTAGGACTAGTTAAATTAAATGATATGTTTCCAGGAGTGGGCCGAGATTGAGTTGAGGCGTTGCGAGCTTGGGCTTGTGTTTGGACATGTCCATCATTAAAAACAGGTGAGTGTATTTTGGGCTTGGGCTTGAGGCCCGATGGGCCATGCAGACGGTAGCATCTGTCCACAGTGTGGCCCACAAGTCCACAGTGTGAACAGGTGGGTCGTCTCCTATCTTGAGTTAGGGCAACGGAAGAACCAGACCCTTGAGCCATTTCTGTGTATGCGTCGAAGCCGATTGCACGGTGCCGCTCTTCTTACACCACCAGCGAGAAGGCCTTCAAAATGGATGGAGAACATTCCATCATTAGAATTTAGGCCCTAACAGCAGCATAGGAAGGATTCAATCCCATTAAAAAGGTCATGACAAACTCTTGCTCCTGATAATCATTCCACACCTTCATGTTTCCACAATGACAGGTTGGAGCTAGTTGATAAGTTTTGAGTTTGTCCCAGATTGTTTTCATCCGCGTATAATATGCGTTGATGCGGAGTGACCCTTGAGCAAGGTTGTTCACGCTCTATTTCAGTTGGTAGATATGCGGCGCATTGCTCTGCTGATAACGAAGCCGCAAATCGGTCCAGACAGATCGTGCACTTTCATGGTATAATAAGCTGCGGCAGTGGAGTCGGTGTTGCTCGGTTGATCGTAGGTTCCGTCTATGAAACCCAATTTATTTTTGGTGTTCAGTGCTATTCTGACTGCTCTCTCCCATGTGTTGTAATTGTTGCCATTAAGAAGATTGGATACCAAGACTAAACCGGGATGGTCGGCACTGTGAAGGAAGAACGGGTTTTGGAGGTCATTTGATTGCTCTCTAGCCATTGAAGATTAAATGTTTGAAGCTCAATCACTGAGCTAAGGATGTTTGATTAATTAATCCGCTCTGATACCATGTTAGAAAAAGAAAAGAGAGGGCAAAAGAGAAGGCAAAGAGAGAGCAGCATGATGAAGAAAAAATACTCCCTGAGTTTACTTTTACAGCCTAATAGAATATGTACTGCCATTGTACAACAAATGGTAGAAGAAAACAAAAATGGTTACATTACAAACAACAAACTAATTTTATCTTAACACAAACTAATCTTAATATCTTCTAATTAATCTTAATATGTATAAATAAATTAACTTCAATTGTGTAATTATAAATTTTGTGGTTTTACATTCTAATGAATGAATCACGATTGCTTACTTAGATATGCGATTAACTTGAAAATAAACAACTATTTTTTATCTTTATTTAATGAAATTATAATTTAAACAAAAGTCAACATAAAATTGAAGAAGGAAAACGTGATTTCTCATGTAATTCTGACTATGTTGTTGATACGGCATGTAAGATATTGTTCTTATTCTATATGCTAAATGCCCTGTATAAGTCTTCACAATTTTAAGTTTTGTTTAATTGAATGCTCATTATTTTATTTTATTTTTTTTGAAAGTTTGTAATCATTGAAAGATTAACTTTATTACTATATTTGAAAGAAATTAAAAAAGTACTGTTTTAAAATAATTAAGTACTTATATAGAGTAGATTATTTTAAAACATAACACATTAATATATTAAAATTAAATTAGAAAGGCAGCCATTAAATTAATATATGGTTGCCAGTGTGTTAGTAAACACCGTTGAAATATCAATCCTGTGGGAAATAATTTGGTGGGCATCAGCTACCAATTTGAATGGTCAATATAATTTTGAAAGTTTTGATTTTTATAGTCAACTGTTCAATTTAATTGGCCGTTGAGAAATTCCGCCCCTATTATTTATATATAGATACATTACATTCGTCATCGTCTGGAATTAAAACGTCATCGCATCTGATATTTTTTAAGAGAAATGTTATTTTTTTTTCCAAATAATTGAAATAGAAGATAGATTATAATTTTTGTTTATTTATTAAAATTTATAATTACATATTTAATAAAAAGATAAGTGTGATGAGTTAAATGATTAATTTGTAACAAATAAATATTGCAATAATAATGTTCGGTCATAAAATAATGACACAGATTTTCTGAGTAAATAGTAAATTGTGACGGCTTGATTTTGATTTTACTAATCTAAGTTAAGTAGTCAATGTTTGAATTCCATTCTTATTACTTGTTCATTAATCTAAAATTTGAAGAGATATTTAATCTTGCTGTGCATGAATCCATGTAAAAAATAAAAATAGAAATAGAAAGCCGCAATTAATAAAAGAAAGTATGCTTTATTGTGGTGGAGCTTGGTCTTTTTTTCTTGTAGTGTCAATGGCTTAATAAAAGAAAATTAAAAAATAGATTTAGAGTATCCAGAAACTGGGTGATTACAAAATTTGATAAAGACCCTAATAATAATAATATTGGTACGAGTCAGTAAAAAATTGACAAGGTGGGTAAATTTGGTTGTGAAAATAATTCGGTAAATTACTCGTCCCGGTAAAAGTTTAATATTGAACAGGCCAAGTCTCTAGTCTAAACGCAAGCGGCTAATATTATTAGCCAACTCCTTTACAATTTTGGAAATTTATTTTTTTTCAAAAAAGAAAATAATAATTGCGCACGTGCTGTGGTTAGACGTCGTCATCGACCAACCAAACAATTGGTACATTGTCAATAGTTAACTCGACTTTGACAGATGTAAGGAACAAAGTGGCGGGTGAGAGTTAGTGGTAAGGCGGGGGTCGGGAAAAAGCAATGCTAAAATCTTCCACAGAATTCAATTCAACATGACTACTAATAGAAAAACAAAATTCCGTAGGTTGCATATATCATAAAAAGAAATCATTCTCTAACATCAAGCTCCGAACTTAAAACAAAAAATAAACATCCAATTTCCAAAATAAAAACGATCCTGACAGTGTCAATACAAATTGCTGAAACCACCAAAATGCGAATATCACTTTACTCATCTTCCTGGCTACGCAACCTGGCCAATTTGTTGGTGACAACAATGTCCAACTGGGCTGCCCGCTCAACGATCTCCTTTCTCTTCTTGGTTGATACGTCATGGGCTATTTCCGCACAGTATGTCCTAGAATTTCATCAACCAGAAAAGTACAAACCAGACAGAGAAACAATGCTTAAAAGAAGTTATCAAAAGAATAAAGGTAGGATAGACATTATAATGTATACGTATATATAAAAGTACCTGTTGTGCATCATCAGAACTTCAAGCTCCTTCACATTGTGAACAACAAACTTCTTAAATCCATTGGGAAGATAGTGACGAGTTTTCTTGTCTGAGCCATAACCAATATTGGGCATTAGAGTGCATCCTTTGAACTTTCTCCTGACTCTTGAGTCAATACCCTTTGGCCTTCGCCAGTTTTCCTGCCAAGAAGATATATAAAAGCAAGCTACTGTTAGCATGGTTATCGATGATAATTAATGAAGTGCACAAAAATTTATGAGATATTTCAAGTTCCCTAATGAAATATAAGCAGAATCATAATAAGAGATGAGATACTACTACTCAATGTTTAGTGATGTAAACACACCATAGTTCAGTTTCAAGTACCTCTAATGCATGACTAAGAATCAGTGTTTTCTAAACAAGAAACCAAATATGTTTGACCACTATACTGCAACTGTCATGAAATGCAAATAAATAGGCTTGTGGTAAGGGGGAGATTCATCTGAAAATCAGGAGCAAATTTATGCAGTAGAAAGCTCACATGGGATATGACAAACACTTGGAATCAAATTAAAAGAAAAAAGATGCTTGTTAAAGCAATTTGAATCACTTTAAGGAAAAGAACTTATATCTAGTATAGAAACACGTGCGTACATATGCTATCATAACTGTTATTAAAAATCTAATGCTATAGCTTAAAGCAGCAATGCCATTAGTAGATGGAGGAAGTTCGGTCTACAAATCTCATACGAGCAAGAACAGTGAATAAACAATCACCAAGAAATGATTAAACAAGAAGTTACAAATGCGTGTAAAGAACATAACAAATACGGCCATTTGATAATTGATAATCCCATTAATGTTCTCCGGCATTGAAAGCATGGCCATTTCTCCAAAAGTTAAAACTACCAAACCAATGCTTTCATGGGTCGCCTCCATAAGGCTTACTCCAGTTCCTATCCACTATCAATCCTATACTTCCCAGCCTTGTAAAGCCAAAATGATGTGAAAGCAATACGAACATATGCCTTGATGAGCTGAATACTGTGACACAAGGAAAAAAACTTTTGCATGGAAAACAACATAAGGTAGATGTACCTTGACAGAAATCTTCCTATCACTCTGAGGCCTCTTGAACTTCTTCACACGCTTCTTCACAATTTTCTTGGATAGCAAGGGGACAGCCATTGTTTCTGTAAAAGGTCAGAGTAATCAAATCCCTGAGTGTTTGGACACACATATATGACACATGCACCAGTCCATGTAGAAGAAAGAAGCACAGAGATTAAATCCCTAGGATTGTTTGCCAGCCCCTAATCAAACCTATCAAAAATAAATTGAGACCTAGAAACTGAAACTCTTCGAAAGAGGAAAATTGAGGATATAAATATGCCATAACTACATTGCTTCAAGGGGGAAATCTCATCCTTAACCTGACGACCACAATTAGTAAAAAAAAAATCTTGAAATATCAGTGAACACAGGGCTAACAGTCATCAACTAACTAAGACAAACATTAAACACGCAGCTCCTCAAAACGAATGGTCATAAGTAAACTTTGATGGGGAACCCAAAAAGCATTGAAAAAAGTTATTATGGCACCAGTCATCTACCGAAAAACAACATTTCAAAGCAGTCCACGTCTAGGTACAGCTGTGCAAGTATTGGTAGAAAGATAGTACTTGTGACAACATGAGCTTGCATGGTGAAAATTCCAAAGGTTATTAACAATATAAGCATATAGATCTACGAATTTAGGAGAATCACGAGCAACCAGTTAAGATTAACATCATATCAAAATCAACAGAAACCGATTAAAATGACTACGGGAATGCAGTCCAAATTGACAAAAATCACACAGAAATGCAAACGAACGAGAAAACTGAAATATTCTGAAAATCAATTATTATCTCATGTCGTTGACATATCTATGAAATTAGCTACACATGTAAAATTGGAAGGAAAAGCTATAACATTCAGCGGAGGAGACATAGTAGGGTTTGAAACCTGCTGAAAGACTGCAAGACGGCTCCAATAAACCCTAGAAGAGCGAAGAAGAGAAAGATAGGGTTTGGAAACGACACTTATATATAGCAAAGCATTGTTATCCAGTTCACGGGCCCGTTCTATGAAGGAAAATTCGGATCCTTGTGAGCCCAAACATTTTCGTCAACTGCTCTACTTTAATCGGGCATTCTACCAATGGGCTCCGCCTCCTGACCATCTTCTTTTGGGCCCATATCGGGTCCGGCCCAGATAGGGTTGTAATTACGCATCATTAGCCCAAGTTCCTCTGCATTATTATTAAAATTAAAATTATAAATAAACTTTCTTTAGTATATTTTATTAATTAAATGAGTATTGAGTGATAATTTAACATGGGATACGGGATATGGGTACAGTAAAACTCAAGAAATACGATAGAAATGGGTGCAACTCGTTCTTCTTTTATCTTAAATACTGAAATGAATAAAGAAGAGGTGGTTGTAACGCACAATTCAAACCAGTAACGCAAGGTGCAAGCAAGATATTAATTATGGTAATTAATTTCCACCCAAAAAAAAAAAAAAGGATAGATACTTAGAGGAGAAGAAAATCAATTAATTTGGTAATACAGTGAACATAATCTCAAATTCCATATCCTAATCTAATTTGAAATGAGGAGATAATAAGGAAAAATCCAATACCAACCTCTCATTCGAGAGTTGAAAAGGAGTAATCCATGTATAAATCTAGTAAAAAATAAATATCAACTTTTTAAATTCTCAATTGGGCAAAAGCTAAAAAACTTTGAATGTAATCCGGAAGCATTTATTACTATTTAGCATTTTGCGCCTAAATTTGGCATGCAATTTGCAACTTGGCTTAATGCAAAACCCAGTAGACAAGATTCCTCACTAGCTGAAGTTTGAAATTCTGGAAAATTCCACCTCCCCCTTCTCTCGTTTTAGTCTTACATTAATTTTCTTTTCATCTTCTCTCTTTTCAGTTTTCACCCCCTTCCACAAACCCTCTATTAATTGGTTTCAGTCTTTCAATCTCTTCCGACCCAGAAAGTTTAATTGCTCTCGATTTCTTCTTTCATGGTAAGCCCAATACTATTCTCTATTTCTTTATGTTTTTTACTGTACAAACTAAACATGGCGGTGGTTGGTACTTGTTGACAGAGGCACTGTTTGGCAGTACAAGTCTGTAATTTTCTTTTTCCTTCTCTCTCTTTCTTTTGGGGGGGGGTCCCTGTCTATGTTGGTGTCAATGGTTAAAATTGGTGAAGATCATCTTTGACCCAATACTTTGAACTCTTAGAGGCCAATTCTTTGTTGTGGGGATTATTAATTGTGGTTAATCTTCTCTGGTTATCAATGTAATTTAGGCTACCCAAATCACTGAAAGCGAGGATCAGTTCAAGGTATGGAGAGGGAAAAATCTGGAACCCAAGAGGCATGGTGGAATAAGAGCTGCTAGTATTGCATGTGGTAAGTAATTAATTAAAAAGCAGTAAAATTCAGAAAACTTTAATTCTACGACTTTCAAAGGTGGTCCTTTTGAGTTTTCTGATGATGAAAATTACATGCATGTCAACTTTACCTCTTCATTTCTGTATGTCTCTTTGCAAGCAGAGTTATTTATCGAATAGTTGCAGCGAATCAAGACCAAAAACAAATTGAACTGTTCCTTTTACTCAGCGATTTGCCATTTTCTTGAATTAGATTAAATATCTCGTTAATCAATTAGATTAAAGATATTCTTAAATTGATCAAGCACGGTATATTCGTTGTCGATTTGTAAAGGACTTGTGACCCAAAAAGAACTCTGAATTGTAACTCTAAAATGGTCATTGAACTACAACCATACGAAGAATCACATTAGGGAAAATATATGGACCCAAGACCGAACCAGTCTCATGTAAGTTTGAATTGACTTTTTTAATAATCATCATTAATTAAAAAATAATTAATGAAATTAAAAACAAATATATAGATCATAATCATTCTCTAAACTCCATAGATAATAAAATTAATAAAATAATTAAATATGAATACATAATTAATTTTTTAAAATTTTTTAGATTTGCCAAATTATATTTGGTTTAATCTATTCTGGTCTCATTTGAAATTTAAAAATTCTTAACTGCGACTTATACTTAATTATGAGTGTAGTGACATTTTTCTTAACATATGTACATATAGATACATAATGAGAAGAACCAAATAGGTATTCAGAGAAGTACAAAAAAAAAAATAGTGTTAGGTGTTCAGTTTTTAATAATATCATGGATTTGAATAAAACAGTTTTTTTTTTTTTTAATATTTGTTCTCATTTGAAAGACATTTATATATTATCTTGATTAATATTTATATCAGATAATATGTATATTTGTACTAAAAATTAAATCTCTTGTTAAACATATTGCATGGAGAATGATGGAGCAGTATATTATTTTTATATGTATTGATGCAGTTGTGGAGGTGTTAGAGAACATGGTGTTCTTATGCAATGCCTCAAATTTCGTCACTTACTTCATAAAGTCCATGCATTATCCACTTGCGACGGCATCCAACATGGTCACCAACTTCGCGGGCACCTCTTTTCTCCTAACCCTTTTTGGCGGTTTCATCTGCGACTCTTTCCTCACCAGATTCACTACTTTCATTCTCTTTTGCTCCCTCGAGTTACTGGTACATATACATATACATATATATTTATATATATGTCTATATGGACGCACCCTCTATCTACATATACATATTTACATATCCCTCTCTTTCTTCTTGCAGGGACTTGTCCTACTGACAATTCAAGCTCAAACCCCAAGGTTACAGCCAGCAGTGGGCAAAACTCCTTCTTCTTCTCAACTGGCTTTTCTGTACACTGGGCTTTATGCCATGGCCACGGGTGTCGGTGGCGTCAAGGCATCGTTGCCTGCACATGGTGCTGATCAACTTGATCGCTCCAATCAGAGACTCATATCAGCCTTCTTCAACTGGTTCTTTTTCGGGCTGTGCATGGGCGGTTTCTTGTCCTGCACTATCATGGTTTGGATTCAAGAGAACAAAGGCTGGAACTGGAGCTTCAGGATTTCAGCCGTAGCACTCAGCTTAGCACTAGTTATTTTCGCTGCTGGATTCCCTATTTATCTATTCAAGCTTCCCAGTGGCAGCCCATTCACAAGAATCTTCAAGGTTTATAATACATGTATATACATCTTTAACTTACCTCGTTGTTATTTATGAGTTTGTTAATTATTTTGAAGTTGAAACTGTGGGTGTCAAGGTGCTTGTTGCTGCTATTAGAAAGAGAAGACACTCGATATCAGATGCAGAGATGAATCTTCATGCATTATCCCCAGTTACAAGAGCACAGAAGAAGTTCAGGTAAAACAAAGTTCAGAAATTTTTTGTTTTGGGAAATAATGATTTGACACCCAAAAGAGATTTTTGTCCATGCATGCATACAGGTTCTTAGATAGAGCATTAATGGACGAGAACATAAGTGAAAACGACGTTGAAGAAGCAAGAACATTCATCGGCCTCCTCCCCATTTTTGCAAGCACAATCTTTATGAGCTGCTGCTTAGCTCAGCTCCAAACATTGTCAGTTGTGCAAGGAAACCTAATGAACAGAAAACTGGGTCACAACTTCACCATCCCCGCTCAGTCATTGACAGTCATCCCACTCACCATCATGCTTTCATTCATACCCTTATACGAACACGTGGTGAAAATGTTTGGAAACAGAGTTTCATCCAAGTTCAACGTGTTTAAACCCCTGAAAAGAATTGGGTTAGGACTGATGCTGGCATCAGTAGCCATGGCAATAGCCGCAGGAGTTGAAGACAAGAGGCGGAGGGTGGCAACCAGTGATTCCCATAAGATAATCTCAGTGTTCTGGTTAGGGTGGCAGTACTTGCTGCTGGGCGTGTCTGATATGCTGACATTGGGAGGGATGTTGGAGTTTTTCTACTCGGAGGCACCGGCTAGCATGAGAAGCATCAGTACATCACTTTCTTGGGTCTCCACTTCAATGGGTTCCTTCTTGAGTTCAGTTCTGGTTTCGATTGCCAACTCGGTGAGTGGGAGATATGGGAAAGAATGGCTGGGAGGAAACGATTTGAATCATAATCGTTTGGATTTGTTTTACACCCTTCTGTGTGTTCTTAATTTCATTAATTTCTTCAACTATGTTTTCTGGGCTAAGCGCTATTAATTGTTTGTTGTTTGGTGGAACATGTAGATGTGTTTCTTTATAGCTAGCATGAATATCTCAGTGTTTATATTAATCATATCTTCAATTTTTTTAAATAAAAAAATTATTTATTTTTAATATCATTATAGTAAATTATATATAATTTAACAGCCATGTCATTCTAAGTGACATCTTTAGTAATGAAAAATAATCAACCCATTTATATAATGATTACTAATAAATAGAATTCAGTAATATTAATCAATCATTAATATAATTATATATGAAGGTTGGGAAGTGATTTACACCATCCGGTTCAACCCACTGTAATATACGGCCGAGAATGACCCCAATTTTAACCGGCTCGGTTCATCTAAATATGTGACATGAATCCATTACCCATCAAAGTATATATGAGGCTACCACAAACTTATCTCGTCATTTATGTTTATGCAATCAATCATATCTCCGCTCGTATCTCAAATTCATTGTAATTATTCTCATAATTTATGGGTAATAACTAATTTTTGCTTTTAAAAATAAAATATGGTAATAACAACTTTGTTATTTAAATTAATTATATCAAATCAATTAATTATGTATCAAACTTATATAATTTTTGCTACCATATACATGTAATACAAGTCTATATATGAATCTGGAGACTTGAATATTGGCTAATTGTCTTTAAATTAGATAGAATACTTTGTGAATTGAGAGGAATCACTAAAGACAGCAAAAACGACTATTCCAATAGCAGCATCCCAAATATATATATATATATAAATTCAATTTATTACTCAGACGTATATATATAAGTATCATTTTCATTTGTTATATCTTTATTTTAACCTTAATACTAATAAAACTAAATACTGTAATGGGGTTGTAATAAATTTTTATTGACTGTAAGTCAAATATTATAATATAATCACTATCTTATTATAGTAATAAGTGATTATTAGTGAATAACTATCAAATTCAAACTTTATTTTATTCATCATATTAAACATACTATATAAATGTATGAGACAGGGTTCAAAGAGAATTTTTACTAGAAATTTGACGTTTTCCCTCCTATGTATAATTAATTAAGACAATAACATTAATGTTACCCGATGTGGAACGATATATCCCAAATCTAACTCATTACAATATTGTCTTTCTATATATATATATATATACACCCATTTACCAATTAACTCAATTATATCTAACTCAATTATATCCATATTTGGCAGAAAAACGCAAATCTTTATAATTTATTATTTATTAATCGAAAATTAAGATAAGAAGATTAATTACTTTATTTTTTTTCTTAATTTCCATAACAAGATAAGTAAAATATGTCATTTAATGAAACGAGTCAAATTCTACCACTTTGAAAGCATTCATTTCATACTCCAATTTTGTAAACAATATCTCCCTGCGAATATCTTGTACAAAATTTTTATTCATTTTTTTAATAAACAATTATAAATTGACCATATTAAGCAGTCCTCCAAGAATCTTAAAAGTAAACTGAAAAGAGAAGCAGTTTTTTTCCTTGATTAGGAAAAAAGAAAGGTGTTGGAATCAACTTATTACGCGGGCAGGTCAAAAAGTTGTATGAACCCAAAGCCCAGATTTTGTACTCCAGAGTCTCCGCACTGCTGGAAAAATTCGAAAGGAATTTTATTTTCTGGTATTTATTCCAGATATTGTTCCAATTTATTGATATTTTCTGGTATTTTTTGTAGTGTATTTTATTTTTATTTTTAACCATATAAAGAAAATAAATAAAGTTGAATAAAATATTCTTTTTAAAACTTTCTGAAGAAAATACGAATTTTATTTTCTTTTTCCACTACTTTCATAATCCACATTGTCATTTATGGGTGGATTATAAACTCGTATTTCACAACTATCAATTTCACCAACGGAAAACTGCCACGTACCCTTTACTCTCTTCTAACACGTGTCGAGTTATAATTGGCTACTGGTTTCACTTTGAATCAAATCAGTTCAGAAAAAGTGAAATCTCCGCCATTTCCACTTTTTGGATCTCCGCTTTTTTCTCTGCTACTCCTCTCTATATTTACTGATCAAAATCTGATAAAATCAACTCCCGCAATTCACAAGCTACTCCAAATCTCCAACCAGCAATGGCTTCTTTATCTTCTTCTCTTGCTCCGATTCTTCTGTGCGTCACACTATGGATTTCTCTCATCTCACCGGGACGTTCGCTCAGGTGTTCGTCACAGCAACTCTCGGCCAAGAACGAGTCTGTCCCTAAGTTCGCCAACTGCATCGATCTTCCCTCCCTCGACGCCTTCCTCCACTACACCTACAACGCCTCCAACTCCTCTCTCTCCGTCGCCTTCGTGGCCACGCCGCCAAGTCCCGACGGCTGGATAGCCTGGGCAATCAACCCGACGAGCACCGGCATGGTAGGCTCCCAGGCGCTCATCGCCTTCAAATCAGACGACGGCAAAGCCATCAACGTCAAGACATACAACATCAGTTCTTATCACGACGTGAAGGAGTCGAAACTCTCGTTCGATGTCTGGAACATGAGAGCCGAGTCTCTTGGGAAGGACAACTCGATCGCGATCTTCGCCGTGGTGAAGGTGCCGGAGAAGGCGGAGAAGGTGAACCAGGTGTGGCAGGTTGGGAGTAAAGTCAGCGAGGGGCAGCCGCGGGCACACCAGATGGCGCCGGCGAATCTGAACGCCAGAGCAGTGTTGCAGCTGGAGGGTAAGAGGGCGCCGAGCCCGTCGAGTGGTGCCACGGCGCCTAGTCCGGCAGGAGGCAGTAGTGCTTCTAATGAGACTGGGGACGGTGGAAGGAGAATAATGAAAAATGCGGGGTTGTATGTAGCATTATCTGTTTTTGTTGGCAGTTTTATAATTTTCTAGAATTCTGATATATTTTTTTTCTTCTGTTTTTTTTTTTATTTTGCTAATAATACAGCAAAAAATAACTCTCGTAGGGCACACGATGAATATGAAAATGTCAGTGAATTTTTTCTTTTTATTTTAAAGTATTAAAATTGAAAATTAGCAATATCATGTTGGTTTTTTTTCTTTTTTTGTTCTTCTCTTGCTCTTGGGCATTGTTGGAATGATGCAACCAGTTATTAACAGTGGAAATGCTAAAAATGTGAACACGCATATTGTGGGTTCGTAATTTTTTAGAATATTAGTCTAATTATTTTAGTTATTAATCAATTAAGAAATTTTATCATTGATTTAAAAAAAAAGAATTATGATGGTTGTTAAAAATTAATAGATAATATTTTAAATATAAAAATATAATACAATTATGATTATATTTTCTTTTTAATTTGATTTATTTAAACAAAAAAATAATTAATATTGCATCTATAATTTCCACAGGGAACACAATTAGATAAATTAACGAAAGTGTACGCTAGTAATGGGCCGATTCATTCTGATCTAATACATCCACACGGCACGTGAGTGGCCATTAATTTCCAACTCAAGTCAGATGCATCATTACACAATCCACGTGCCTAATTACCATTTTATCCATCAAAATATTTCATATCCCCATTCTTTACGGAGTCAACATTCATTAGTCATTACGGAGACTCGTGCCAGAATTTAATGACCAAGTTGGTTTCTAATTTCTTAGTCGTGAGTCTCGGGCAGGATTTGGCGTTAACCAATTTGCTTTTTTAAATTCTTTTAGATGGACCAAAAATTTAATTACAGAAAATAAATATTTAATTTAACACGAATTAAGATCATATAATAAATTATTCATCTTGCCTTTTTTTTTTTTAGAGGTTTATTAGTTATAATAATCGTTCTGGTTCTTTCCTCATCTTCTTCACGTTTCATATCTCAATTGATCGCTGCTGAAAAATTGGATGTCTAAAAGTATTTAGTATTATAAGAAAAATGGAAATAATGCATACAGAGAGTGCGGCACTTCAAATTACAGAAGACGTATAAATTTTTAAACCGTGTATTAAACGAGGAAAAATTCTATTCTCGTAGATTTTTTCAGTCCACCCGCCACATCTAATGCTGCTTAAAAACTGATGGAACCACCTAAAACAAACCCTAATTTCAATAAGTTTCGTTTCCATTTTCTTTGGATCACTGCATTGGACTTGAGCTTTACCTTAAAAACACAACTTCCGAAATTGCAAAAAGTAAATGGATTAGGTCTAATAAAGTTAGTCCCACTAGTTAAATTAGTATTAAAAAAAAAAACAAATAAACTTACAAATTTTAATGGATTTTGAATAAGAAAAATAATGAATAAAAATAATCAAATATTTTTTATAGTCTATTTTCAAATAAGAATATGTCTATAATTTATTTTAAAATTATTGAGAATATAAGTGTAATATATACGATCCAATTATTCGTGTAATATATTAAATACATTATTATTTGATAATTTATTTTAATATATGTAATAATATTTTTATTATCATATTTATTATTTCATCGTTTAATTTATGTCATAAATTTTTTAATTAAATTTGTAAGTTTTACATCAAAATGAAAATCTTGATAATGAAAATAAAAATATTTTATAATTTATATTCAAATATTCTTAGTCGTTAGATAATCAAAATAGAACACTAATGATCTAGTAAAACTAATATATATGTGATAATCTTTATAATATAAAAATTAATTGATCTCATTAATTAAATCACATATATAAATTATGCATATAGAGATATGATCATTGAACTTATCAAATTGAGAATTTATAATGGTTAATGTTGTCTTAAACTATCAATAGAGTATTTTATCATTTTGATAAAACGTATGAATTTTTTTAAACCGAAAATCATCATAGTAATTGATAAATTATTTATTATAATTTGATTACAGACACATATGGTTACGAGACTGTAGTTGAAAGGATATTGGGTGTTATTAAATACTTGTAGAATTAATAATTGATCAATACATAATCTGTAAATTTTGGTAATAAGATTAAACTCTATGTTGTCATTTATTATAACGATTAAATTAAAACATTTGATAGAGCATTTGAATGAAAAAATAAAATAGTTTATTATGTCATTCATTAGTCAATTAAAATTGACATTAAATATAGTTGGTTACCGATTAAATTTTTACAGTTAAACTATATCATAATATTAACCCGGAATAATAATGACGAAATAAAATATTACATATTTTTTTAGTAGGTTTTTAAGAGTAATTTTACATTTTATGTTATCCGGTCGTTGAGTAATGTTGCTAAACATCAACTTTAATTAGTAAATTGATTTGACTAATTTATTATCGGTTTAGTATTGAATATATGGAGTCATACAGTAACGAGTATTATGATTTTTGCTAATTATTTTAATTATTTAATAATTAAATTATAAATTTTAATTTAATAAAATAAATAAAACTTTTAGTTTAAATGAAATATTATTATATCATTTACTAGCGCCGATGATATAATTAATATTAAAGACAAATTAAAATTTTTTATTTTTAAAATAAAAAATTAATATTTATATTTTTTAGTTATTATAATAATTGAGATTATTATAAAATTTAATTTAAAATTAAATTGATTTATAAAATAATAATAATTAAAAAATGAAAACATATATACATGAGATATATGTGTAGATATTTGAGTGTTAAAAAGAAAAAAAAAAAGGTAGATGAGTCCAAATAGATTTGAACTTCTACAAGGAGAGTCCAAAATGAACTTCACCGCCAATGCCATCGATGTATATATACATATGAGTGGGGATTGAAAAAGGTTGAGAGGTGAGCTGAAAAGAAATTAGTGGCACAACAAAAACAAAAATTGAAGAATTTTTAAGTTAAAAGTTTTGTGATAAAATTTTAATATGTATATTATTCAATTTATTCGTACGTTCTGTTAATCAGATAATAAATATTAATTTTGGTGTTGATACGCATAAAATGATCGTGTTTTTACATAATTTTAATTTGAGAATCCGCTGTCAGATACGATTTATATTTAATTTTTAAGTTACAATATAATTTTAAAGTACATATTATAATCTTACAAAAATATCTAATATAATGTGACATGTACGAATAATCAATGTACATGTCACATTATTAGATAAATATTAATGTCAAATTATTTAGTTAACATATGTTATTAATTTGTTTATAATTTTGTAATAAAATTCTCTACACACCATATATAGATGTATTTTTTTAAGGATATATACAATATTTATAATTGTGATCTATCATAATTAATGTAGTTACTAAAGTTAACCATAAAGAACGACATATACCACGTACAAGATACATATCGTTGGGTTCATTTCTGAACACCAGGATTTGACATAATATATTATATAGTGGATGTAATATTACAAAATTTGATTATACAAAACGTATCATCAATGCAAAGTCATTTCTAAAAATTATTACTCTTCCTTATAGAATATTATTGTTCTTTAGACCCCCTCAAATACCCATGTGGTATAATTGCACGATATCTTAGAATTATAATTCTGACTCCAATTTTTTTAATATAATTAATTTACTTGGAAAGCATATTTTACTCCTAATTAAACACAGAATCAAAATATTAAAATTAAATGTTAATTATTATGTTAAATGGATTTGGCAGCACTTCAGTAATATACAATAAGAGTTTTACCACCTTAATAATATTCATAAAGCCAAAAGAATCTAATTAACTCAGGAATTAATCTCCAAAAACAATGAATTTACATGTACTTTATAATTTTTATTTATTTATTTAAATTTTAAATAATACTATTTTGCTCTTACTATATAAAAATGAAAAAAAGTTAAATATTATCAGTTGTGAACAATAATGAGTTAAACAACTAAATTTAATCTGTTTGTTCAATTTGAATTGGCGGAGATGTAAAAATAGGAAGGAATAACCCTTTTGCGCGTGCTAGCCATGGTTCTCTAAGTTTTAAAGTTCCTTCCAACTTCCCCAGCGGTCAAGACCGAGTAAACCAATAGCCTAATCACAATCTGCCACATCATCACCCACAAACTCCTTCAGCACACGTGGCATTTTTCTATTTGTCCGTTAGGAAAGAAACAGACTTTACAGACACAGACTCGGGGGAGAATCCGCAACCGATCGCCTATTTATTCCGCCAAATGGTAGCATCGCTGCCGAAAGCTTTACCGTTACTTCGAAAAAATTAGAAAGCAAAAGAAAAAAAGAGAAATCATCGACTGCAATGCCGTCGCGTCTTCACCGTAAACTCTCTCTCTATGCTTTTGCTTTCTGGGCTTTTCTAATATCACCGGCGGTGTCGCTTACTTGCACGTCTCAGACCTTCCCCAGCAACGATCTCTATCCCCACTGCCTCGACCTACCAACCCTCTCAGCTTTCCTTCATTACTCCTATGATTCTGCGAACTCAACGCTCTCTGTCGCCTTCTTCGCGCCTCCCTCAAAACCCGGCGGATGGATCGCGTGGGCAATCAACCCGACGGGCACAGGCATGGCGGGGTCGCAGTCTCTGGTTGCCTACCGGGGCTCGAACGGCGTCGTAACGGTCAAGACCTACGACGTCGCGTCCTACGGCTCCATAGTTCAGTCGAAGCTATCGTTCGATGTGTGGGACACGAAAGCAGAGGAGGTGAACGGAGTGATAAGGATGTTCGGGAAGGTTAAGGTACCCGCGGATTTGGCGGCGAAGGGGACGGTGAATCAAGTATGGCAAGTGGGACCCGCCGTTGGAGCGAACGGCGCTCTGGTGAAGCACGAGTTCTTGGCGCCCAATCTCAATGCCAAAGCGACGCTTGATTTGAGTGGTGCACAGGGCGGGGTTATAACTACTGCTGGTGGAGGAGATTCTAGGCTTAAGAAGAAAAATGTGAGTAACAAAAAAAAATTCCAGTATTTTTCGGTTTTCTGAAAGAATTTATTAAAAAAAAAAACAGTTTTCAAAATTTTCTATTTCAATTTCCTTGTCGGGTCTTCTTCTTTCTTAATCTTTGGGTAGGTGATTTACCGTTCAAAAATTTTATAGAAAACGATTTTTCCCTTTTTTTGGGGGTGGTTTGATGATAACTTTACGTGTTTGGGAACTAACCAGAACTCAAAACTCAGAAGAATGTATTTTCGAAGTTGTTTTTATTAAGTTTTCCACTTCATTTTCAGCGCAGTTTGACTTTGGAATGTAATTTTTCAAGTGGAAATTTCTTTTACGCCTGATCTGACACTGGGAGAGATTAGATCGAAGAGAAAGCGAAATGGGTAGTTTATGCGTGATGTGGAGTTTATGTTTCTTCCTTTCCTTTAATATCTGAAAATTGGCGAAGACAGATTGAGAATTATGTGTAATCTGTGATAGGATTTTGACGGTGTGAATCTGATTCTTTTTTTTTTTTTTTTCACGTTTACCAAAAATGGCAGATTCACGGGATACTAAATGGATTGAGTTGGGGGATTCTGTTTCCTCTGGGAGTGATTATCGCACGATATGTGAAAACATTTGAATCTGCAGATCCAGCATGGTTTTATCTTCACGTGTCTTGCCAGTTATCCGCCTATGTTCTTGGTGTTGCTGGGTGGGGCACCGGCCTCAAGCTCGGAAGTGAATCCAAAGGCTTTCAATTCACTTCTCATCGCAACATTGGGATTGCCCTTTTCTGCCTCGCAACAATTCAGGTAAATTCCTTTTTGCCCACTTCACTTTTCTCCTCTCCACATTGCTTACCTCCAACCCTGAAAGAATAAATTAAAAGACCTGAACTTCCATGCCAAATTCTTTATGATTTTCTTGTTCGAGGCTTCATCTTACCTCATCACTTGGTGAAAAACTATCCATTTGTAAAGGATTTGTATGGATATCTTCTTTTTGTCAGTGATGAGATAAAAATAAGAGCTTAAAGGGCACTGTATGGATATAACTATGTAGATGTAGATTGCAGTGTTTTTATGTGACAATTTTTTTTTCTTTTCCATTTTTTAGGCAAGTGGGTATTTGTTGTGATGCTAAATTTGGATCTGGGTTTGTTCTAACATGATTTTTTTTTTTTTTTTTTGTATTTGGTTCTGTTAGATTTTTGCATTGTTCTTGAGACCAAAGAAGGACCACAAGTACAGATTTTACTGGAATATTTACCACCATGGAATTGGGTATTCTGTCATCATCCTGGGAATTCTTAATGTGTTTAAAGGCCTTAACATGTTGAAGCCTGGGAAGAAGTGGGAATCAGGTTACATCGCGGCAATCGCCACCTTGGGTGGAATTGCCTTGTTTTTGGAAGCTGTTACTTGGATTATTGTTATCAGGAGAAAATCAAGTCTGTCTTCCAAGGCCTAGTTCAGATTATTAAAACACCAGCAGTCAATGAAGGCCGTAGACAACAGACAGCAGACAATGGACAAATGCTCCAACAATTGCCTGCTCTGCTCATCTTGATACTAGACTCCCTAGGTAGCATATAATATATATATCTTCACCTTGTTTGATATGTTCGTAGCTCTATCTATTGAAATCTTGAAGACGAGACGAGAGACACTTTTCTTCTACTTTTTCTCAACCTTTTCTGTAATGGGTTGGTTTCATACGCTACTGTTATTGCTCAGTAAATAGATATAAAAAAAAAAAAAAAAAGGAATTTGCTCACTTCTTCTGTCTGGTGCTTTGATTTCCGATCCTTTGGTCTTTTTAATTTGCCTCCTCAACATTGATGATCCTTGTCAGTCGTGTTCTGGATATATCATATCCTTACAGTTCCCATGGTTGGATGATTTATACAGAGAAGTTTGTTGTCTATCAACTCAACTACCATATTTGTCATTACCTCCCCTTTGTTATAAAGAATGGATTCATTTTGTTTCGTGTTGGAATATTGTAATTTAATTTAGAATAATTATTCTATGTTATTTCCTAAATAAAAATGACTACTTTTTTTTTTTTTTGCAATTACAATTGTAATAATTTGGACTTATATTATTTAACTTCACTGTATATAAGGGTGGTGGAAAAAAAAGATTAAAAAGCACAATCTTGATCTTGAAACAAAGAACCCCCCCCATCATAAAAGTTACGATAATCATAATAATGTGATCTAAGTTTATTTGAAAATTAAATTAAGAGTGTGACATCCATTATTTATGTATCTATCTGAATCGTATGCTTTTGTTTTTTGGGGGGTTGGGGTGGTGGTGGGGGGGATTTTAGGAGAAGGAAATTTCTTCAAATTGTTGGGTGTAAAAGCGTGATTGGAATTTCTTCAAATATATTATATTTGCCAACTTGGAACTAGAAGACACTTAGTTTGTGGGGGTCAACAAATCTGGGATTAATTGAGACTTGATTTTGACTTTAATGGAGTTTGATTAATTAAGAGGTGGGACCCATTACAAGCTGGATAAATTTAATTAGTTTTTTTAAAAAGGCAAAAATAATAGAAAGCCTTCCAAATTTCAATAATTGTTGCTTTTCTAATTTCGATTACACTTCTCTTAATGTGATTCCCTCGTCTTAAATTCACTTCCTTCCTTCTTTACCATCAACCAGATGCCTCCCATTTTACAGGACAGCAGTTGGATTGTCTTCTCATTAACACAAACCTTTAATAATTTGGAATATTAACTTTCTGGGTCCCTAACCAGAAACTTATATTTGCAAGTATTCTATTTTTATTACACCAGAGTCATACTCTTTTCAATATATTTTATTTTTATACCCTAAAACCTCTTGTATTGTTAAAAATCTTCTTTAAATTTTTTAAAATTAATTAATTTCATATATTCTTATTCAATTTCACACATGTCATTTTGACTCGTTCACAAAATATTTTCCAAACATCAGTAGTACAAATAAATGATAATAAACAAATGCAATCATAATAACCAAAAAAAAAAAAAAAAATTAAAAAAACAAGGTAAAGTGAACTCCAAAATAATTTTTAATTAGATCGCTAAACAATAATTTTAATTAAACATAAATGTCAAGTAACTGATTAAACAAACATTAAAATCTTAATTTATGTAGATTATAAACTTCAAAAATGTTTTTAGCAAACAGTCATCGAAGAGACAAGTAGGTATGGGTTCAAAAGGTTGGTGCGAAGGCACATGCAGAGCAAGATTAGATAAAAAGGTACTTATATTTACAATAATAGACAGCGACCATTGACTGTTCATAATTTATTTGACCACTGACGTGTTACAACACTCACGAGCATCCAAACCCAAGTTAGAATTTTTTGTAAGGTCCATTAATTGCATTGTGTTCATGCCATATACTCCCATCGCATTCTTCTGTCAAAACCATTGACTTTTTTGAGAAGATCAAAAGATTTGACTTGTGAAAATATGGAGATCTAGTTCACCACCACCTTCCCCTTTCACAAATTTTCCATGCAAATGATTTGTTCATTATTTTTTTAAATGAATTATATTTAGAATGTGAATTGGAGAATTGAAAGATAAGAAATCTTGTTTTATTTCAAACGACGAATTAAAATCTCATGCAATTTGATGGACTTTTCTTGGAAGGAAAAAAAAAAGTGCTTTTCTTTGCGTTCACATTCTTGTAAGAAGAAATTAATTATGATGATACTGAAAATATAATATTTTAAAAAATAAAATATAATGGGCCACGTCAGAGTGATGATATGATGACTAAATAAAAGATTAAGATTAAAATAATGGGGAAACAAATTGGTCTGACATCATAATTACATCACTAACCCGCCCCGATCATTAATCAGCTACGGCTCGGGTAATAAAAGTGGTTGCGTGCTGAATGCGATTGGGATTACGCGCATGCCTTTGATTATCTGGTCCCTCCCCTCCTTTTACTTCTCTTTTTATTTTTATTTATATATATATATATATATATGTTTGGGAAAATACTATTTCTTTTATTCTATAAAAAAAAAGTAAAAAAAAAAATAAATTAAATAATCAAGTTGCTTAAATTTGGTCCGAGTTGCCCAAGTGGTTAGTGGTCCATGTAAAAACCCCAGTCCAGCCCAAATAGAGAGAGAGAACCATTCTAATTGATTGGGCCAAATGATTGATAATCCCAATCCATGCAGACCATATAATCCTTCCGTAATCCATTTGATAATCATACTTATAAATTAATTTAATAATAAGAGAATACTAATTACTTTTAAATAAATTTATTTGTTTGATGGATATATTATTTATGTTTAATTATTTGGTAAATGTTTAAATAATTTTGCAAAATTATTAATCAAATTACGAAGATTCAAAGAATTATGTTCGCCTGGCCAGGGAAGGGAAAGAATTGTTACTGTAACGAATCTTGATAGCTGTCTGTCTTAATGTGTCCGATTCCTATCAAGGAAACTTAATGGGGAAATAAAAAGCCTGCGAAATAAATGGAAAACCCAACAATAATATGAAAGCTACTGGCCGGTATATGCTTTCTCAGTACCGCTCGATTCCCTATCTCTCTCGAACTTGCTTAGGAGTCATCTCTTTCTTTCTCTCGCATGCTGCTGGCATTTCTTATCTTCTTCAATTCAAATTAGGGTTTGCAATTATATCACAAAATCGCCATTCAAGCCAATATAATGCAGCTGGAGGCGATACAGACTCGAGTTGAGTCATGGATCAGGGACCAGAGAGCGAAGATCCTGAAGGTGTCGTGGGGCCCGCTTCAGTGGAGGCTGAGGTGGCCGCCGTGGAACAACGGAGACAAGGAGCAGAGGAAGAGGATCCAGCAAGAGTACGAGAAGCGCAAGAAGCAGCTGCACGATCTTTGTCGGGTTGTCAAAGCTGAGTCATTCGCTGATTTGCAGGATATACTCTGCTGCATGGTCCTTTCCGAATGCGTCTATAAGGTATATATGCCTTGCAGTTTCGCTTTATGGGAACTCTCCTCTAGTCACTGAATTGTTGCTTTTGTTTGGTTGTTGAAAACTCCTGAGGAAAAAAGTAATGAATTGGAACTTTGAGTTTTTGTGAGAGTTTGCACGTTTAAACTAAAGTTGAGGTGAAGTTAACTGTGAACTAGCATCCTGAGTTGGCCGCATGAATATTTTGTCACTTCCATTTCTTTTCTCCAATTACATCTCTTAAACCTGTTCACTTGGATTTTGGGAATCGGGCATTGGTTGGGTCGGGATATGGATGTTGGAAGATGCTAAAGTGATGTTTCAGGGACTTACTGTTACGTGTAGATGCTGATCATGCTACTCATGTTTTTTTTTTTTTTTGTGATAAAAAGGGGGACCTGTCTGTGCTAGTTATTTTGAGGTGTATTTGCAATAATGGGCTAGTGCATCTTTGAGATAAATGAGATAACAGAGGTCGGTTTGTGATTTTTGGAGTTAAGTGTCTCCATTAACCAATGGAAGAAACCAATGGCGCTTGAGATAAGAAACTATTCTATTGCAATAAAATGTTTGAGAACTGGAAGATTAGGGGTACAATTGATGTAAGGAAATTGTATTTGTCTGATCTTGAGACTCTTCATAATAACCAGTTCACTGCTTTTTACTAGTGTACTGCTTCTCTGTTGATTAGTGATTATTACCTAGAAGGGACCAACTTGAATGGGCATTAAGACTCATATTTACAGTTCTATCTGCTGTGTGTATGAAGGTGTTGCTCCTGTGCTTGTTTGTCTGGATGTGCAAGCATGTATGTGTATGTGGCTACTGTTTGTCCCGATCTCTTCCTTTGGAGAGCGAAAAAACTTCAACTATCTATCTATGCCTTCGAAGAAGTAACTACTGTTCTTTTCATACTCACAATCAAATTTTTTTGTCCCTCCTTAAAGAATACAGAAAATCAGTTTGGATGCCTTTGAAATGTCTTAAGGCGGCTTTAATTATTTGTCATTAGCATTATGATTATGATCTAGAATTTCCATTTCTTTGAGTGCCTTAATTTGAAGGTTTAGAATGCCATAAACACATAGCTCTATCATGGATTTGACAATTTATTGAAATACTTAATCTAAGAATTACATGTGTTATTTTTGTTTATGCCTGGTAGAGACCTGCTGCAGAGATGGTTCGGTCTGTAAACAAATTTAAGGCTGATTTCGGTGGACAAATTGTTTCTCTTGAACGAGTGCAGCCTTCATCAGATCATGTTCCACACAGGTTATTTAAAATCTGTAATATCTAGGGTGCAATACTCTATTTCTTTCTATTTGGTACATCAACATTCTTTTGCAATAATTTTAATCCTATGTTGGTAGGAAACTTTCACTTGCACAATCTAGAGTACCTTATGTTTAACTCATATATGCTATGGTGGAACTACAGGTTACAGGTTATTAAAGAAAGATCCAACGGTTATTCAACATTATGGTTTCATGTTTTACACCCTATTATTGTTTGATCTGTCCTTTGTCTTTAAGACTCCTGTACCATCAAATAGTTTGGAACTGACTTTTGCCCATGAAATTTACCTTATTTTTGGCAGTATTCACAAACTAAATGTCAAGAGCCTTGGTCATTGACTCTGACTTAGCTCCTAGGAGTAGAGAGTTTTTTGAGAAGAGGGAGAGAGTGGGAAGAAGGAGAGATAGAGAGAATTTGGAGAGAAATAAGGATAAAAATTAGAGAGAGAATTTAAATTTGAAATTTCCTGGATAATTCAAAATCTTTTTTTTTGAGATAAAAGTATGATATGTATTAATGTAGAGGTGCCAAGGGGATGCTGCCCATATACATAAAAAATAGAGAAAGAATTTACAGATCAGTAAGTATATATACAATGGAACCAAAGTCCTCCAATCTATCAAGGTTGTAACCTAAAATAATAGATTCAAAAAAATGTAACCATCTATACTTGATAGTGACAAAATCTAACTCTATACCCTCAAAAACTCTATTGTTTCTTTCTTTCCAAATAATCCAGAAAATGGTTAGTGGAATTAATATGTAGCATTTGTTTCTCAGTCTAAGCCCCTCCCATGCAAGAAGTTCTCCTTTGACTGAACCAGTCATAACCCAGGGAACGCCCATGAGACTAAAAATCTCAGACTAAATCTTATAAGTGACAGGACACCATAATAGTAGGTGGCTGTAGGTTTCCAGATTATTTTGCCATAAGAAAAATCTGTTTGCCATTTTTTTTTTTTTTGAGATAAAAACATATATATTACTTATATAGCACCAAAGGGGGTGCCGTCCCTATTATTTTGATAGTGCCTCCCACAACAGCTCCTTCAATAACCTGCAAGAACAGTGTTCCCTTATATTCCTCCCCTGATGGCATGTTAGGTTCAGCAGAGTTCTATTCTCGCACTACCAGGTCATCATCCGTTTCCTCTGTAGCCATGGTTGTCTTTGCTTGACAGCGGTGGCCTGGAAAGTAGCTATCCTCGTAGCAAAAACAAGAGGCAGAGGATTTCCTTACCTCTGTTTCCTTCTGGATATTCCAGGCCTAGGTTCAGAATTCTTTCCTTGTCCTTGGTCCAAGGATTCGCGGCAATTACATTTTGGTTGGTGAGTGATTGGTGTGTTCCTGCAAAGTGTTGGTTCTTCGTCATTTCAGTAATGGATTGTTCCTATAACAACACTTGTTCAAATGCTTGGTTCAGATTTTGAGGCTTTAGCAGCCTAATCATTGGCCTCAATTTAGGTTTGAGTTTGCTAATGAAACTCGAGATGAAGAGTGTGTTGATAGCATTATCAGTCATCATTAGAGCATGAAGATGCTCAAATTGTTCCTGGTACTCCAGCACTGTGCTATTTAGGACGAGTTTATTGAATTACTCAACAAAGTCACGCTAGCAACACCTCTGAACGTCCTACACAATTTCTCTATGAAAATATTCCATTGCAACTCCACATTTTTAGCTAACCAAGCCAGGTACCACACATCAGCAACTTTGCCCAAGAACGCAGTTTCCACTCTGATCATAGGATGTTCCATTCACCAAAAATTTTTCAGGCACTTGCGAACCTAGGCCCTCAAATTGACTCCCTCAAGTAGGGGAATCTCTACTCTGCATAACAACAGACTACTATTGGCGCATCTTGTGTGTCCATTGTTCCCAACGACCTCAAGCGTAGTGGGCGTGAGAAGTAATCCTTTTCCTAAGGTTTGAGGAGGGTTCAGGTTCTTATCAGAACATTTGGATCCTTTGGTCTAGCTTGTCCATGCAGGATTTCCGCAATCTGATTAAACTGCTAGTGCTTTGTTCTTGCGTTCGTACATCTTGGGCATGAAGTCTGTTAGTCTCTGATCGATGTCCTTGACAGAATCTCCCAGCTGCTGGAGTTTCTGCTGTTCCGAGACTACCGGCTTTCATCTGGTGCGAGTTATTGAAACGACAGAGAGTTGCGCGTCCTTGTAATTGAACTGCGTTGATACTACTTTGTCAAGAGCCTTGGTTATTGACTCCGACTTACCTCTTAGGAGAAGAGAGTTTTTTGAGAAGAGGGAGAGAGCGGGAAGAAAAAGGAGAGATAGAAAGAATTTGGAGGGAGAGTAGGATAGAGAAATTAGAGAGAAAATATGAATTTGAATTTTCCCAGATGATTCAAAATCTTGTTACAATCTTTATTTATACTAAGCCTTAACTGTCCAGTAGGGTCCATTACCAACTACCTATGCACACAAATTTTCCTGCTTACAATCCCTTTTCAAGTGGAGCCTAGTGACCCACATCCTTAGCCTTACGCCTGGAGTAAACCTGCAAGTGTTTGCTGTTGCTTACACTAACTGCTCAAATTATCTAAACTCTTATCTTCTAAACCTTAATGCCTGCTTAAGAAGGTTAATGTCAAGTAAGACTTAACAGTAAGACAACGGAGAAAAAACATCTTAAATAAACGTCTTTACCAGCATTTGTTACTAAATTATGAAGAAGGAACTAAGTGCACAACCCCATTTAGTTGAAACCAAGAAATTGGGTCTAGCCTAGTTGCATAGTCATCTGTCAGTATTGAAGGTAGTCAGGTTGCTATTTTTCTAATTTAAGAGTCTATCGTCTTCATTAAAGTATGTTAAACTTTTGTTATCTCATACTTCTTTTCCCCATTCACCTCCTTGCAGGTATCTGCTGGCAGAAGCAGGTGATACGCTATTTGCTTCCTTCATTGGAACTAAGCAGTACAAGTAAGTGATTATATATTCATGTATTTAAGTTTTACTACTTTCTAAATAATTATTACCTTGGATTTTGTTTTGCTTCATGAAGGGATGTCATGGCCGATGCGAATATACTGCAAGGTGCTATATTTCATGAGGATGCCATGGAGGATACTGAATGCAGTGAAGTGGTTGAATCTGACCAAGTTGGACAACAAAAAGGGAATGGGGAAAACCGTTGGAATCCTCTTGAATCAAAAACTAAAAAACAAAAACCTAAACCTAAACCTGCTGCTCACCGGGTATGTGGTTATTCTTCGTGTAATCTATTAAAATATGTTTAGCAGCATATGTTGAATTTTAAGCATTCATTTTCATTTTCTTTTTCTTTTTTCACTTAATATTTTAAATGGCTTTGTTTGTTGAAAATATGTAATACGGGTATTTTTTCCCATTAACTTGCAAGTTTGCATATCAGGCATATGTTTGGTTTCTAACTTTATTCATCATTCTTTTTCTTTCATGCTATTATCTTTAGGGTTTCTTGGCTCGTGCTAAAGGGATACCTGCTTTGGAGTTGTACAGGCTTGCTCAGAAAAAGAAGCGAAAACTTGTACTATGTGGACATTCACTTGGTGGAGCAGTAAGTTTGATCTGCTTGCTTTCTTTTGGGATATAGCAAAAACTTGTCACTTATTGTCTTCTCATCTTTATTCTTGATGTTTGTTGTTATGTTTGTAGGTAGCAGTGTTAGCTACGCTAGCCATATTGAGGGTCATTGCGGCATCCTCATCATCAAAAGAAAATGAAAAAGTTCAGGTCAAATGTATAACATTTTCCCAACCCCCTGTTGGGAATGCAGCTTTGAGGGAGTAGGTTCCACATCTATATATATATATATGTATATTTATTAGTAAATAACTATTGGTGTCTGTTTAAGCAAAATCAAGTGCATGATTTTTCGTTCCTTCTAATGGGCCTTAAAAAACTTTGAACTTTTCCACAGTTATGTCAACAGGAAAGGGTGGCAGCACTATTTCAAGAGTTTCTGTATTCCTGAGGATCTGGTACCCCGTATATTATCTCCTGCGTATTTTCATCACTATAATGCACAACCCTTGTCAGTGCCTGGAGAGGCTGAAACTATGGTAAAGGAGGGTCAGGTTGATAAATTAGGGGTAGACAAACTAAAAGAGAATGAAAAAGAGCAGTTGGTTTTGGGTGTAGGCCCTATTCAAAGTTCCTTCTGGAGACTTTCTAGGCTTGTTCCTTTGGAGGGTGTTAGGAGACAATTCAATAAGTATGGAAGAAAAAAAGTTGACACTGTAGATCCATCTTCTGCAAATGATTCTTTGATCACATCTTCAATTGAGGATGCAGTTGTTGAACCACAGTCACTTGAAATACAGGAGGGTACTGATGGCATCTCTCTTAAACCATTTCCTAATACTGATGATCAGCCACCTGATGGAATGATGACTGGGAAATCAGCAGAGAAAAGCAACACTAGCAATGGGGCAGGAAGTAGATGGCGTAGGGTGCCTTATTTACCTTCATATGTACCATTTGGACAGGTAAATATTAGGAACTAAAATAGTTAACCTGTTATACATACACGAAGGAAAAACACAAATAATATCCAGTGATAAGATTGTTTTCTGCTTAATGTATTTGGTGCTCTTTTCTGTTTCTTTGCTATTAGTATAAGTTGATTCCCGAAGTTTTATTGGTATTGTCAACTACAATTCTTATAAGTGGTTAGTTCACTTGCATGCTTAGGAGATGAGAGAAAATTTCTGATTGCAGCCCTTTTCTTTTGTGAATTTTGTGTTCATGTTTCTTTGAAGTCCTGTACCCTTTAAATATTAGATTTCTGTTTTTATTGGGCCTGCATAGGATGAACACAGTTGGAATTACAATTTTTTAAGATGTTATTACCACTTAGAATCCCTTGGTTTTCATGGGTCGTGTTCTATTACAGAGGTATGGTGGTACTTTCTTAGCTTCCCCTACAATCAGAAGCTTTATTTTATTTTCATCAGAAATTTATTATACAATTATAACCTTTATGGAATGGGTTTAGCAATAATGTCCTATTCATTTCAGCTGTATCTCCTGGGAAATTCGTCTGTAGAATTGCTTTCAGGTGCAGAGTATTCAAAGCTGACATCGGTACGAGCTTCCCTTGCTTAACATCTTTGTTTAATTTTGTCCTTTGGGCTCTTAAACTTTCTAGTTTCTCTTGTAGAAAAAATCTATGTAAGCTTTTGGTTTGAACAGAAAAGTTCATAGTTGTAATATATTGTCTTCATATGCTCTTTTACGTCTGTGAGGAATTACTGTTCATGGATTTCATGGGGTCTCTCAGTTTGTTTGCTTTCTTTTGGCAAAGATATTTTCAGGTCAAATCTGTGATTGCTGAACTGAGGGAACGCCTTCAATCGCATTCGATGAAATCATATAGGTCTCGATTTCAGAGGTGATACATCTCTTCGTAAAAGTTTTCTTTTTCTTTCTAAATTTTAGTTTCTATTTATAATTGTAAGTTTCCTTTAAAATTGGTTAGAATATCTTTTGGGTCCTGTTCGATTTTTGAACTAAAGGTCCTTCTTTTATTTATATACTTTAGCCTCAACTTTGTTGTTGGTGTTTTGTATTTGGTGTTCACTTACTAATGTGAGAAAGAATAGTCCATCATCATGGGAACCAGATAGGCCTCTGATTCTGTCCCAGATGAACTAGAGCATTTGGCATGATCTTGGAAATAGTGTGTACAACACTTCTACGAAAAATAATTTTTCTTGTTTATCTAAATACTCGTGTTGGAAGACCTAGTAATTTAGTATAAAAGAGAGATGTGATACTTTGAGAAAATTTAATAAAGAACTAAAGATAGAGATCTCAGATCTCAATAATCAAATCAATATTTTATTGTTTGTATAGCCATATGAATAGTCCAAATAGGAACCAAACTAAACTATCCTATTCGTAGGTATCTAACATCATTAGAACAAGAAAACTTTAACTCTATTTAAGAAATAAGTTAAATAAGAGAATAAACTAATTAATTGAATAAACAATAATGGAAAATAACTAAAATAGGATCCTAACTGAATAAGAAATAATAAAATCATATTAATAATAAGACTTAAGTAATAGTTCCTAAATAAGCTAAACACCTCTAATATTATGTAAACATTATAATTATGTACATATCTTTTAAAGAAGAATATTTACAATTTAGAATCTTCTTTTTTGCACGACGTAGAATTTTCTAGTTCTGCCTTTTGCATCCCCTTCCTGCCTGCTCCTCTTCATCAGGAAAAGTAATTATTACAAGAAACTGAAAAAAGAACTATAAGTGTTAAATTATGCTAAGATTTCCCTTGTAAGATGAAGATATATTTTATGTGTTGATTGTGGTAGATGAAGTGGGTGTAGGGATAATGAGTATGGTTTTGGCATTTTCCTGTGGAATATTGTTCTTTGCAGCACAAGATAATCAATACTAACTACGGACTGCACAAGAATAGATGGGATTACCTGACTAGAAGTACCTCCACTTACAGGAGTCCCTGGAAGGCCATTTCAAAGTTGTATGATGTTTTCCCTCCCTCTTACCAGGTCAAAATCAGGTGATGGTTCATGTATGTTGTTCTGGGAAGATCGTTGGATTGGAGATATCCTTCTTGCTAATCTCTTCCCTCGTCTTTATAGTCTTTGTTTGCGCCATCACACTCCCATATTTCATTTTCTTAACCAGATGGATGGGCATGCCTCCTGGATTTTTTTTTTCTTTTAAGAAATCTTGACGATTGATAATCTGAAGATATAATTTCTTTGCTAAATTCCCTTCAGCCCTTTCATGTTTCCCCTTTCCCTGACAATTGGATTTGATTTTTGGAGTCTTCTAACTTATTTTTGTGCAAATCTCTTTTCACTTATCTCGCACACTCTCCATCTACCCTTAATGAGCCCATTTCTGGAGTTCTTTGGAAGACTGGAATTCCTTCCAAAATTAAGGTTTTTGCTTGTACGGTCAGTCTAGTTAGGCGTGGTACCAATGATTTATTTCAGACATGGGACCTAAAGTGCCATTTCCCCTGATGTTTTGTGTGCTTTAAGGCAGCAGAAACTTGTAACCGCCTATATTTGCATTGTGAAGTGGAATGGAGGCTTTGGTTTACTCTTGTTTTAACACTTTTGGTTATTGTTGGGTTGTTCTCCCCTCCATCGAATGCTTCTTTTCTTGCTTCTGCGAGGGAGGTGAGAAGAAGAAGGATGTTCAACTGTTGTGGAAGGTGCTAGTCTTGCTGGTTTATTGGTGTTGTGGTTTTTATTCGTACTTCGTGGGCTAAGGTTCATGGCCATGTCTCTGTGGCTATTTTGGATAGGGACTGGGTTACTTTGTTATTTTTATGTATTTATTATTCACCTTTGCTTTTTAGGAGGATTTCTTCTCCTCAGGGTGTGTACTTTATTCCCTTATTCTCATAAATTTTCTTTTTCCAACTGAAAGATTATTAGCTTAAAGCTTTTGGCATCGCTGGTTTCATTTGCTGACATACTGTTATTTTGCAGAATCTATGATCTCTGCATGAGTGATAATGCTTCGCTTTTCTTAGGAATGGAGCAGCTACAGCAGTTTCCACATTTACAGCAATGGCTTGGGCTCACAGTTGCTGGTACAGTAGAGCTTGGACACATTGTTGAGTCACCAGTTATTCGGACTGCTACTTCTGTTGTTCCTTTGGGATGGAATGGTATTCCTGGTGAGAAGAATGTTGAACCTTTAAAGGTTGATATCTTTGGTTTTGGATTGCATTTGTGTACACTGGTTCACGCCCAAGTGAATGGCAATTGGTATTGTCTTTTATCACCTCTTTCTGGTTTATCTTAATTTACCTTTCAATCTACTTTTTTTTCCCCAAGCAACTAACACAACAAGCTGCAATTATATTTTTGGATGATATGGTACCACTAGAACCAACCTACGCATAGTGAGAATGTATATCTGTGATATATTGCAAAAATTTTTCATTACATCTTTTTTTGCTTTGTATTATATGAATCTGTAATTTGCTAATGTTGCTTTTGCTGCATATGTTTGAGGTTACCCTTTTGCTCTTTGGCAATATGATATTCTTCTTAGGTGCCTTATCATTTTTAGACCTTGTTCGATTCCGCTCTGTTCATATGCTTTTCATTTAGTTACTAGTATATCTTTGGTTTGAATCCTTTTGCGATAAAATTCTTATTCCAATTCACATGCTTTTATATTTGATGAAGTTCGGATGAATTAGCTTTTTAGTTTCTTTTCTATGAGTGGAAACCAGCTGATCTAAGCCAAAATATTCAAATACTTGGACTTAGTTTAGTTTACTGTTGAAATTGATCTCGGCTCAAAGTTCAATCTGAACTCTTTTTTTCTTTGAGCTCAGGCTCAATCAAAATGCCATTATTCGGAAGCTTGGGCTTGGTTTTGGATAAATAATGAGTCTTGTTGAGTTTGAGCTCGATGTGAAGCATGACCAAGTTTTATAAAGAAGCCCAATTTCAAACTCATATAGGCTTGAAACTTAGGCTCAAAATTAGATATATTTATTTATATAATCATAAGCACTAATATATGATTATTAAGTTCATTGTGATTTCATTATTTTACATAAATCATATTTGATTCAGGTGTTCAACTACTGTGGAATCCTTTCCTTCGGCCCCATCTTATTCTTCAAATCCTGATGAGCGGTCAGAACTACAGAAAATTCGTGTCCTAGTTGGAGCTCCACTGAGACGACCCCCAAAACATCAGATGATTGCAGATTCTTTGTTGCCACTGTATTCTTCTGCTGAATCTAGCACTGGTAATCTTAAGCAAGAACACAATTTAGGGTTATTCCAAGAGGAAAAGTCCATTCAACCTGAAGGGTTGAGTGATTTTTTAATCTTCTGCACCAGTGATTTTACAACTGTTTCCAAGGAGGTGCATGTTAGGACTCGTAGGGTGAGACTACTGGGCCTTGAGGTATTCACATTGTCCATCTGAATTTACTCATTTGTTTTTATTTTCGTTTCATGGTAAGAATGAAAGACTTGATTTATCGTTTTTGTAGGGTGCTGGTAAAACTTCTCTTTTCAGGGCAATACTGGGTCAAGGCAAGTTAACCACCATGACCAATACTGAGAATCTGCAGTTGGAGACTGATGTTCATGAAGGCATTACTGGTGGTATATGCTATACTGATGCAGCTGGGGTAAATTTGCAGGTATGTTTTCAGTGGAGTTGGTTTCTTTTGATATTTGGTATATTGATTTCAAATTAAGAGGGTGTTTGGGTTATTTCACGCTTATAAGTGAGTTTAAACACTTTATTGCAATCTTCTTGTTTGGTAATATAAAATACGAAGTGCTTATTAGGTTCTTAAATGTAAGAAGGTAAAAAATAAGCAGCTAACTTCTTAGGTTCTTATTTTTTTAATCTGAACTGTTCTTTTGATGTTTACTTAAAGTTAACAATATGTATAAAATAAAGAAGTTATAAAATATTTGAAACAAACATAGTTTTTTTATTAATTTTATTACAAAAAAATAACTGCTTATTTTTTGCAATCATCGCTTTATTTAAAGGTGTAATCTTTATTTTTCTAATAAAAATTATCTGTTTTAACTAACTTAAAGCATTTAATTGCCTTCAGCACATTTCTTTAAGCAATTCCAAATACTCTCTAAAATGATCATCTCAGAAAGGAAAAAGAGAAACTGATTTTCCCTCTTTTGAGAGCTGTAGAAGGTCCTGGATTTAATAGACATAGGTGCATGCCGGGGGTTGTATTTTCCATGAAGTCAAAGATGAGTTGGAATGAGCGAATCCCAGATATCATTTCCGTATTAAACTGTGATGTCATGCTGAGGTGTGATTTAATGGCTCCCTGGAATATTTGATGTCATTCTTGTTTTCACTTTGGAATGTTTGTATGTGTTTCTTTCTGGGCATGCATTTCTTCCCCCCCGCCCCTCCCCTGCTTCTGCGGAATCTGCAACCTAAAATAATCCATCACGTTGGTGTTTGGAGTAATTCCCTTTCTTCTTCACATATCTAAAGTTACGTTAAGAACAAATGTATTCCACTTTGTTTGGTTCCTGTGCTTATTATGTGTCATTTTTTGGGAATTGATGTAGGAGCTGATTACGGAGGCTTCTCGTTTTAGGGATGAACTGTGGATGGGGCTCCGTGATCTTAGCAGGAAGACAGATTTGATTGTTCTTGTGCATAATCTCTCCCATAAAATACCTCGGTACAATCAATCGAATGCATCACAGCAACAGCCAGCCCTTTCACTTCTCTTAAATGAGGCTAAGGCTCTTGGCATCCCCTGGGTTCTTGCTATAACAAATAAGTTTTCTGTTAGCGCACACCAGCAAAAAGCAGCAATTGAAGCAGTTGTGCAGGCATATCAAGCATCTCCAAGTACCACTGAAGTTATTAATTCTTCTCCATATGTTATACCCAGTGCAGCAAGTGCTTCTTTATCTTGGGCTGCAGCCAGCAGAGATTATGAGAGGAGGCTTGGTGTTCAGAATATTCTTTTTGCTCCGCTTAATCTAGTGAGGAAACCGTTCCAGAGAGACACCATTTTCCCCATGGAGGGTGTAAACTCTCTGTGTCAACTTGTTCATCGTGTGCTTCGGACCCAGGAGGAGGCCTCCCTACAGGTAGAAACATTTATTGCATAAATACAGAATTGTGCGTATATTAATTATTTCCTGATCTATAAGGGGATTAAAAAAGCACTGGACTCATAGGTTATCCATGTTTTGAAGTCATGTAAAAATCATTTAAGATATTAGACTTGCTTTATATGCTCAGACATGGATGCTCTGCAGGGTCCTCTTACATGTCCTTTTAGTGGTAGAGAGAAATACTTCTGTCTCATGATCAAAATCAATTTTGATATGATAATCTCTTGGTTTAGACATAAATGTTGGACTGGATTTACAGATTTATGGATATTTGTGTTATTCAAAGATGTTTCATAAAATCTCCATAGGATGATTTTTTATGAGTTGATTGACTTCGTTAAATGTCTAACATGGATATTTGAATGAACACGCATCAGATCACTTGATGTGAAGATTTTTTTCTGCAATATTATTTTTGGTAATAATCTTTTTGTAATTTCATGGAGAAAATTTTGATGTCCTTGCTGAGTCCTTTTTCATTTGTATTGAAGGAACTTGCAAAAGAGAGGCTTTTGGTGGAATTAGCACAAGAACATGCAATAGCAATAGATGCAAATAGGGATGCTCAGGCTAAGGCGTCATCCATGTCTGCTGCAGCTGTAGGTGCTTCCCTGGGGGCTGGTCTTGGCCTTGTATTGGCTGTTGTCATGGGAGCAGCATCTGCTCTAAGGAAGCCCTGATTTAGTGTTCACAATTTTTATCAGAATCAACTATCTTGTTTTTGCAGAAGCTTGCTTCTTAGTGTAAATAACCATTCATGCCAGTAGAGTTTATCTATAGTTAATTGTGCAAGGATACATCTAGTATATGCTCAACCATTTATTGATGTAAATCTAAACTGTTGAGCTCTTTGCTTTTAAGTTGTAACATACCGAGCATAGAGAATACGTTGTAATGCTACTCAAAACCCAGAAAACTGAAATGAAGATTTCCAAACATTCCACAGGTTCGAAACTCTCTTGCTCTTCCTCTTTTGTCTCTTATTCTTCTATAATGAACTCCTTTTTCATTCTCTAGCAAGAACATACTCCTCTGTGCGTCTTTATTTAAGCGTACCATTATTTTTGTCTTTTGCCAGAGATTTACCAGAGAATTAGGTAATTTGAGATTTTTTTTTTCATTATGTATATTTGTATAGTTAGACTAGTTGAAACTCTTGCTAAACTGCGGCATGACGGAATTATGAGAAAAGTGATTGTTAAAGGTAGAGCTTTGCATACACGGGAAAAATGAGAGATTGAGTAGCCGGTACTAATGAACAATTAATTATCTGTGATTTTTGTTGTTCGGATTCTCAATGACAATAAGATAAGTGGAAAAGGGATAGAAACAATCTCCTTTCCCACTTTTTCTTTCCCCAATTACTAATGGAAAGAAATAGATAAAGACAAGCCTTCAATTTGCAGCCTAGGTAAAGCTAAAAACTACAAGAGCAAAAATGACTGAGATCATTCATAGATCATCTGGAACAGCAAGAAAAATTCATCAAATTTTCCTTGGATAAGTCAGCTCCATTCTTCGCGAGGGTAACCCGATTCACAGATAACTCAGCTTTGTATGCATCTGAGTTGAGGATTTTCCTGCTGATATTATTGTAAATCTCCCGGATAACAATCTCAAAAGCCTTTCGAACATTCGTAGAATCAAGTGCAGATGTCTCCATGAAGAACAACCCTTCTTCTTCCGCCAGGGTCGTCCCATCCAGTGAACTAACTTCTCTGATATTGTCCAAATCACATTTGTTTCCCACCAGCATTCTTGCTACTGCCGTGTCACAATGGGCTGCATGCAAATGCTTGATCATTCAATTAAGGTTTCAATCGTAACAAAAATAAATAAAAACCACAAACAGCTCAAATTGGAAAGGCAAGACAAGCACAAAAAGGATTCAGCCGGAAAGGAAAGTCAACAACTCAAAACTCCAAAAGGAAACGAATCAAATCTTTAATAAACTATCTAAAAGGTTCCCAAGGTTTTCCATCTTTAGAGGAACAGTTTTTACATATTACCTGACCTTTCTTGTCGTACCCAGGAACCTTTTTTTTATCAGGAACCAAACGAGCAGCGAAAAAAACAGAGGACAAACAAGATATTCTTATAACCTAGGTGATCAAGTTATTAGTATGCCAACATTTGGCTAATCAGGATATACAGTAGTAGGGAAAAAGAGCTATCTTCACCCTTTTTAACATAGCAGTACTACCTAAAGGAATCCAGTAAAAAATCCACCATGTAGACTGTCAATTTCAGCACAGAAACTCAGTCATTCAGCGGAAGTATACGAAACTGGGTTCTGTCGCTCAATTTCTACTTCTTAAAGACACAGACCTCGTTGTCAGGTAAAACAGAAGATACTCACATACCCCTTTGAATTCGTATATTGTTGAGTTCTCCTTTCAATTAATAAAAAAAAATTTAATCAAAATTAAGTCCGAATCTTCCATCCCCTTCTCGCATTTTCTCCGGAACCAAACAAAAGGAAAACCCAAAAAATGGAAAAGAGAAGGAAGAAAAACTCACTACTGAGCTCATCGAGCCAGCGTTTCACACTCTCGAAGGTAGTCTTCCTGCTAATATCATAAACAACGAGAGCACCGACGGCTCCCCTATAGTAAGCAGAAGTGACTGCCCTGAACCTCTCTTGACCAGCAGTGTCCCAGATCTGTGCCTTGATCTCTTTGCCATCAATTTCCATCACCTGCGTCTGGAACTCCACCCCGATCGTCGCCTTCGTGTTAGTGTCGAACTCATTTCGAGAAAACCTCGAGAGCAGGTTCGATTTCCCAACTGCAGAGTCACCTATCAATACTATCTTGAACAAGTACTCCTCTCCTCCATCTTCTTCATGACCCATCGTGCGTATGAATCTGTTTCTTGCAAGAAACAGCAGAACAGTGCTTTCTCTGCCTGAAATTTGTTGAAGTTCTTGATGGGTTATTTCTTGGTCTGATGTCTTTTAATGATAATACGAAGTAAAGTTGCGGGGCTTTTAGCGTACTTGAAGACGAGGAGAAAAGGTGGCAACAGACAGGCTGCGCAATTGGCGGGGTCTAGACACTATGGACGTGAATTTTTAGGTTATTAACTTTTTCTCATTTCCAACTTTTTTGCTCTTAAGTTTTTCTTTTAAAAATTAGAAAAAAGAAAAATTCTTCGTTCATAAAATGACAACACTGGCTAAAATCTATTCAGTTCAATAGTAGGAGTAAAAAAATTATTAATTTAATTATCTGTTTTAATAGTATTCTTAATCAATTTTAGCATGCTGAAATTATTATTTTTTAATTGGGGACGAGGGTAATGTCTTTTGTTGACATTAGAGATAGGGTTTATGTGGTTGGGTTTAGAGGACCCGTGAGTTGCCTGCCTACCCAATTCAAGACCCTCAAGCTTCAATCAGATATTTTTATTTGGAATGTTAAGGCTTTCATTTATGGTTTGGTTTGGTTAGGTAGTTTGGCCAATTGAAATATAATCTTTCTTTATCCCAAAAAAAAAAAAAAAAAAAAAATTTTGAAAAATAAAAGTTTGTATAATCTTTAATTTGATTATAAAGATTGGAAAGTGAATTTTGTCAACGTACCCATGTGACATTATACCGCTAGTGCTTCGCCACTCCTTATGGGAATATCATGGTTTGAATGAAAATATTTATTGCTACATATTTTTCACACTCTTTTATTTAATGGGGGTTTTTTTTTTTAATATTCCACACAAATCGAAAAAAAAAAAAGTATTTGAAAAATACTTATTGAGAAATTAATTTCTTGATTGCAAAATACTTAAACATAAAATATATAGTTAGAGGTTATGTTTTAATATTGATTATTATGATCAATTAAAGAATTCAAAAATCATAGTATAATACCAACATTTAGTAAAACGAGCAAATGCCAGCGAAGGTCGATGAATGTGATGAAAGTTAAACAGAAATTTGAATTTGAGGTAAGAGTGAATAATTAAATAATTAACTAGTACTGAAATGTAATGAAGAATATGTAAATGTGTAACGCCCGGAAAATTGGGAAATTTTGGTTATTTTATTATTAATTATTTTTAATTAAGTTTTTTTTTTAAAAAGAGCGCCACGTCAGCAGACCCAGTCAGCAGTCCTGGCCAACCAGGACCTGCCACGTGGCAAGACCACATCGACCGGGGACGGACCACGTTGGCGATCCACGTACGCGCGATCGGACAGTCCAGATCAAGCGTGCGCACGGACGGCCCAGATGCAATCGCACGGACGGTCCAGATTCAATCAAAAATGGACGGCCCAGATTAAATCAAAATGGACGGCTGAGATCAAAAGGCAAAATGGTATAAATAGAACCCCCACACCTGACCACAAAAACCCTAGCCGCCTGCCCTCGCCGGAGAAGACGAACCAGACGCCGGAGAAGCCGGCCGCCGCCACCCGCCGTCGCACCGGGGAGATTTCCGACCGCCGATCGAGGTAAATTTCATACCCTCGACTCGTTTTTTCCACGCTGATTTCCCCTGTGGCCAAATCGGAGCCAAAATCCCGGCCAAAACCCAGCGGCGCCGCCGTGCCCCTCCTCGGTTTTTGCCTCCGATGAGGCCCTTCCCGGCCTCCGTTTGATGCAATTTTTATATCATCGTGATCACCATTCTTTTCTCTACAGGTTGATCGGAGCCGAATCACCAAAACACGATCCTCACCGGAGAGCCGCCGCACCCGAGAGCACCGCCGCCGGTAAGCTTCGGTTTTCCGTAATTTTTTGGCCCCCCGAGGGCTCTAGGGTTGTTTTATCGCAAGGACCGATGCAAGTGTGGCTGAATTCGGCCGGAAACGGCCGAAAACGGCCAACTCGAGGCGAATCGCCGCCGCTGCCGTCGCCGGAGCACGGCGGAGCCGCCGTGCCGGAATTGTGATATTGGCCAAAAAGGGGCCCTGGGCCTAATTTGAGATTTTTTAGAACACGTGCAGGTACTGATAGTGCGTTTCAGTTCCCCGGGAAAAATTTAGGGAAAATTAGGGACAGCTTGTAAGCGCACTGTAAAGCCGTGTTCGGACCCCGAAACGAGTAAGGACCCCTCACCCTATTTCCTATCACGGTATTAAAGTTCAATAATGATAAAACGGTATTTCTTGAATCAACGAATGTGTGAAATTGCTTAAGGTCGCTAATGGAGCCCGAGTCTAGTGTGTTTGTCGGTTAACTGTTATTTGACATATTTTACAGTTTTAAATGCAGTATGAGGTCTGATATTTTTATTTCATTATTTCGCGTGCATATTTTACTGTTTTATTGATTATGGGTTGAATGACTGAGAAACCGATGTTGTATGTTGTCTTGTTTGGCATAAATTACTGTTTGCTTGTTTGCATGTAAATTGATGATGCTGACTGAGGAAAATGAGAATGAAAGATTATGTAAATTGATAATTGTATAATGTGGTCAGCCTGACTAGATATCTTGGGAGATGGTGGACGGACCGGGTCCGTAGGGAACCCTACCGGGATTGTGGTCTCTCATACCGGACGGGGTATGGAGACCTTATGTATTTTGGCACCCATACCGGACGGGGTATGGGGACGGCCCGTTTCACCCTCATACCGGACGGGGTAATGAGGTTTATAGTTTTGGCGCCCATATCGGACGGGGTATGAGGACGGCCCTGGAATATGATTTCAAGTGTTAAGGGTTAACGGGTAGCGGGACCCCTATGGATCCCCATAGATACTAGTGGGCTGGTAAATGAGGAAAATATATTGTGTAATGATTGAATTACAAAAGGCGTGATAAGTATTATGTTATACAGTTTATATGATTTCATGATGATGATAATGTTATTGCTTTCGTATATTGTTTTATGAATTTCACCGAGGTAAGTGGATGGTAAAGGATTTATTATTGATAAAAGGATTTGTTGTAAATTATGCTCCATTGGTCTTTTTGTGTTTTCTACCTACCTTTACCTCCGTGACGGTGAGATATCGTGATGTCTTTACTGGGCTAGTGTAGCTCATTCCTTATTTAATCATTTCAGATCAGGAAGACATTGTTCCCGAGCCCGTTCCGCAGGAGGACGACGAAGGGGACGCCTAAAGACTCCATAGTCATATTCATAGCTTTTACTTTCGAGTTTCTCCTTTAATTAGTTTGATCTTTTATATTTTGTGAGTACGTTTTTGGTTTTAGTGTAAGGGATGTTAATCGAAATTTTGACTTCGCTTCCGCATTTGATATTTTTAATACACATTTCATTTTAAATTTTCGGGGCCGTTACAAAATGTATGTAATTCATTTAATGTAATTTCTTAGGCATAAAAATAAAGATTAGATCAGAATATAAAAATTCAGTACAAAAAATTTCATCAAGCCTCATTCAAGCTCCTAAACACCAACCATTCTGACAAACTATCTCTAAGGGCATATTGGAAGTTGCAGATCTTCGTTAAGTACTAATTATACTTCAACCTTTGTTTTTAATATGGGCATTCCCTACCTTTGGAATAAATTTCAAAATTTTAGAGAATTTATTTATAAGTTGGCTCTTAATTTAATTAAGAATAGCTGTAAAATCAATTAGAAGATGATCACAACTCATATTGTATAAGATTCTGTATAGAATAAGAACAATGAAATTCGAATTCCATTAATTTTTTAATCTTATTTAAATTATAGCATGAATTATTATTTTTACCTAATAATCTCGCAATATAGTTTTTTAAATCATTTTATTAGAATTGGTCGTAGTAACCTTTTAAATAAAACGATACTACACATCATTGTGTTCTTTCTTGATATATATATATGTTTTAATCAAATATACAACATTTATAATATCACAAAATATAATAAGCATATGATTCATTAACTCTTAAGCTACTAATGATGTCATATAATCCAATAGTTGATTTCACAGGCTCTTTAAGAGCCTTGTACATATTTTGCATCAAAGTAAATGGACAAAGAATTTAGCTTTTCAATTGATAATATCTTTATATAATATGAAGATATCTCCTCTAAAGGATCATATTTTTTCTCGATCACATATACAACTATGATCAATACATCATCCAAATTTAATTATACCAAAATTCTAACATGTAATACTAAGTGATCATACATAACTTGATCAACTAATCACGCATATCAAAACCAAAAGTTACAAAGTTCAATCTCGTTTGAGCTATTTTTATTTGTTTAACTAATTTATTTAAAATTAAAATATTTTGACACTGTGATAAGGTTAGAGTCAAATATTCACATGAAAATGGTTATAAATGCTAAATCAACTTCTTTAAAAAAATATATTTGGATTCCTGATATGATCATATATAATTATTTAAAGTCTTCGAAACATCAACATGGTGGGAATTCTTAGAGAAATAAATAAATGTGATGCTAGCTAAAAGTTTTACTGTACTTTTAAATTTGTATCATATTGTAAAATGCATTTTCATTATAGGAATATGCATCATGTGCTATCACAACGTATCAAATTAACTCATCATTTTAAAAATTCTAGCTACTCATCTTAGCATCCTCTAATAAGTTGTACACTTGGCAACAAGAAGCTAACTTTTGAAAAATAATATCAAAAAATATATAATTGCTAATATACGTGAAAATCATAAGGTTAATTCATAGGTTTACGACTCAGTAATAAACTGTCTAATTTTTGAAAGTTTAACCGGATAAATAGGTGGTCATGTTAGCAAAATATGTGTTTTGATTTTTATTTTAGTGTGGTTGAGTTGAAAATTTCACTTGGGGTTTCTCTGTAAAGATATGTGCAAATATGGTAGTTTTCTTGTTAGTTTATTTATGAATGAAGAAAAACTAAAAAGCCTAACCAGGATCGAACTGGTGATCTTTGATATACAGTCAAATATTATAACACTAAGATATGGACCTTTCTACAAAACTAAAAAAATATTTTTAATGTAATTTAATTTATAACTTCATTACTAATGCTTTCATACTGGAATTATGGCATATACTAAAGGAACTAAAACGTATTTTGAGACTGGAGTTTAGGTATTAAGTGTTTTAGGTTAATTCTTAGAGATAAGTGTGGTTGAGTTGAATATTTTTGTTGGGGATATAAACATTTTTTTTTTTTCTAAAGATACATGCAAATATGGTAGTTTTCTTGTTAGTTTATTTATGAATGAAGGAAAATAAATGGTCCAACCAGGATCGAACAGGTGATCTCTTGACCTGCAGTCAAATACTCAACCACATAGCTATGGACCCTTTTATAAAACTAAAAATAATATTTTTCATGTAATTTAATTTATAATTTCATTACTAATACTTTCATACTAGAGTTATGGGCTACTAAAGGGATTAAAACGTGTTTTGAGACTAAAGTTTAGGCATTTAGTGTTTTAGGTTCATTATTGGAGGTCTTTAAAGATAGATAAGTAGTCATATTAGGAAATATGCGTTGATAGATAAATACATGCAAATATTCCTTATTAGTTTATTTATGAATGAAGAGAAAATAAATGGCCCAACCAGGTTTGAATTGGTGACCTCATGATCTGCAGTAAAATACTCTACCACTGAGCTATGGACCATTCTATAAAATTAAAAATAATATTTTTTATGTAATTTAGTTTATACATTACTAATGCTTTCATACTATAATTATGGACTATACGGAAGGGACTAAAATATGTTTTGAGGTTGAAGTTTAGACATTTATTATTTTAGGTTAGTTATTGGAGATCTATAAAGATAGATAAACAATCATGTCAGGAATATGCATAGATAAATAGATACATGCAAATATGGTAGTTTCTTTATTAGTTTATTTATAAATTATGAAAAAATAAAGGGCCCAACCAGAATCAAACTGGTGACTTCTTGATCTACAGTCAAATGCTCTACTACTGAGCTATAGACCCTTCTACAAAATTAAATATAATATTTTTAATGTAATTTAATTTCAATACTAATGCTTTTAGACTAGAGTTATGGGCTATATTAAAGAGAATAAAACCTCTTTTGAGGCTAGAGTTTAGGCATTTGTTATTTTAGGTTAGTTTTTGGAGGTCTATAAAGATAGATAGGCAGTCACGTCAGAAAATATGATAGATAGATACATGCAAATATGGTAGTTTCTTTATTAGTTTATTTATAAATGAAGAGAAAATAAAGGATCCAACGAGGATCCAACAAGTAACCTCTTGATCTGCGGTCAAATACTCTACAACTGAGCTATAAACCCCTTTATTAAATTAAAAATAATATGTTTTATGTAATGTAATTTATAATTTCATTACTAATGCTTTCATACTAGTGTTATGAGCTATATTAAAGGGACTAAAACGTATTTTGAAATTGGAGTTTAGAAAATTATTGTTTTAGGTTAATTAATGGAGGTATGTGAAGATAGATAGATAATCATGTAAGAAAATATGTGTTGATTGATAGATAGATACATGCAAATATAATAATTTCTTTATTAGTTTATTTATAAATGAAGAGAAAATAAAGGATCCAACCAGAATCGAACTAGTAACCTTTTGATTTGCAGTTAAATGCTCTACCATTGAGGTATGAACCCTTGTATAAAACTAAAAATAATATTTTTCATGTAATTTAGTTTATAATTTTATTACTAATGAGTTATGGGCTATATTGAATGGACTAAAATGTATTTTGATGTTCGAGTTTAGGTATTTATTATTTTAGGTTAATTATTGGATGTCTATGAAGCTATAAGGCAGTCATACCAGAAAATATACATTTAATAGATAGGTATATGCAAATATGGTAGTTTCCTTATTAATTTATTTATAAATGATGAGAAAATAAAGGACCCAACCAGGATCGAAATGGTGACCTCTTGATCTGCAGTAAAATGCTCTACCACTGAGTTATGGATCATTCTATAAAATAAAAAATAATACTTTTATAGAGGTATGTGAAGATAGATAGACAATCATGTAAGTAAATATGTGTTGATTGATAGATAAATGCAAATATAATAATTTTCTTATTAGTTTATTTATAAATAAAGAGAAAATAAATGGTCTAAACAGGATCGAACTAGTGACCTATTGTTTTGCAGTTAAATACTCTACCACTGAGGTATGAACCCTTGTATAAAACTAAAAATAATATTTTTCGTGTAATATAGTCTATAATTTCATTACTAATGAGTTATGGGTACATGCAAATATGATAGTTTCTTTATTAGTTTATTTATAAATGATGAGAAAATAAAGGGCCCAACCAGGATCAAGCTTGTAACCTCTTGATCTGCAGTCAAATGCTCTACCATTGAGCTATGGACATTTTTACAAAATTAAAAATAATATTTTTATGGAGGTCTATGCAGTCAAATGCTCTTGTTTTGCAGTTAAATTCTCTACCACTGAGGTATGAACCCTTTTATAAAACTAAAACTAATATTTTTCATGTAATATAGTCTATAATTTCATTACTAATGAGTTATGGGCTATACTGAAAGTACTAAAACGTGTTTTGATGTTGGAGTTTAAGTATTTTATTATTTTAGGTTAATTATTGGAGGTCTATGAAGCTATATAGGAAGTCATGTCAGGAAATATGTATTCGATAGATAGATACATGCAAATATAGTAGTTTCCTTATTAGTTTACTTATAAATGAAGAGAAAATAAAGGGCCCAACCAGAATCGAACTGGTAACTTTTGATCTGCAGTCAAATGCTCTACCACTGAGGTGTGGACCTTTCTAAAAAATTTAAAATAATATTTTTTGTGGAGGTCTGTGAAGATAGATAAATAATCATGTAAAGAAATATGTATTGATTGATAGATATATGCAAATATAATCATTTCCTTATTAGTTTATTTATAAATGAAGAGAAAATAAAGGGTCCAACCAAGATCGAACTAGTAACCTTTTGATTTGTAGTTAAATGTTCTACCAATGAGGTATAACCCTTGTATAGAAAAAAAAATAAAATATTTATGTAATTTAGTTTATAATTTCATTACTAATAAGTTATGGGCTATACTGAAAGGACTAAAATGTGTTTTGATGTTTGAGTTTAGGTATTATTATTTTAGGTTAATTATTGGAGGTCTTTGAAGCTATATAGGCATTCATGTAAGAAAATATATATTTGTTAGATAGATACATGCAAATGTGGTAGTTTCTTTATTAGTTTATTTATAAATGATAAGAAAATAAAGGGCCCAACAAGGATCGAACTAATGACCTCTTGATCTGCAGTTAAATGCTCTACCACTGAGCTATGGACCCTTCTACAAAATTAAAAATAATATTTTTATGGAGGTATGTGAAGACAGATAGACAATCATGTAAGAAAATATGTGTTGATTGATAGATACTTGCAAATATAAAAATTTTCTTATTAGTTTATTTGTAAATAAAGAGAAAATAAAGGGTCTAATTAGGATCGAACTGAGGTATGAATCCTTCTATAAAACAAAAAATAATATTTTTCATGTAATATAATTTATAATTTCATTACTAATGAGTTAGGGACTATACTGAAAGGACTAAAATGTGTTTTGATGTTAGAGTTTAGGTATTTATTATTTTAGGTTAATTTTTGGAGGTCCATGAAACTATATAGGCAATCATGTCAGGAAATATGTATTTGATAGATAGATACATACAATTATGGTAGTTTCCTTATTAGTTTATTTATAAATGATGAGAAAGTAAAAGGCTCAACCTTTTAATTTGCAGTTAAATGCTCTACCACTGAGGTATTAACCCTTGTATAAAACTAAAAATAATATTTTTCATGTAATATAGTATATAACTTCATTACTAATGAGTTATGGGCTATACTGAAAGGAAAAACGTGTTTTTATGTTGAAGTTTAGATATTTATTATTTTAGTTAAATTATTGGATAGAAAATATGTATTTGTTAGTAGATAGATACATGCAAATATGGTAGTTTCCTTATTAGTTTATTTATAAATGATTAGAAAATAAAGGGCCCAACCAGGATCGAACAGGTGACCTCTTGATCTGCAGTCAAATGCTCTACCACTGAGCTATAGACCCTTCTACAAAATTAAAAATAATATTTTTATGGAGGTATGTGAAGACAGATAGACAATTATGTAAGAAAATATGTGTTGATTGATAGATACATGCAAATATAAAAATTTTCTTATTAGTTTATTTGTAAATAAAGAGAAAATAAAGGGTCTAACTAGGATCGAACTGAGGTATGAATCCTTCTATAAAACAAAAAATAATATTTTTCATGTAATATAATTTATAATTTCATTACTAATGAGTTAGGGACTATACTGAAAGGACTAAAATGTGTTTTGATGTTAGAGTTTAGGTATTTATTATTTTAGGTTAATTTTTGGAGGTCTATGAAACTATATAGGCAATCATGTCAGGAAATATGTATTTGATAGATACAATTATGGTAGTTTCCTTATTAGTTTATTTATAAATGATGAGAAAGTAAAAGGCTCAACCTTTTAATTTGCAGTTAAATGCTCTACCACTGAGGTATTAACCCTTGTATAAAACTAAAAATAATATTTTTCATGTAATATAGTCTATAATTTCATTACTAATGAGTTATGAGCTATACTGAAAGTACTAAAACGTGTTTTGATGTTGGAGTTTAAGTATTTTATTATTTTAGGTTAATTATTGGAGGTCTATGAAGGTATATAGACAATTATATTAGGAAAAATGTATTTGTTAGATAGATACATGCAAATATGGTAGTTTCCTTATTAGTTTATTTATAAATGATTAGAAAATAAAGGGCCCAACCAGGATCGAACTGGTGACCTCTTGATCTGCAGTCAAATGCTCTACCACTGAACTATGGACCCTTCTACAAAATTAAAAATAATATTTTTATGGAGGTATGTGAAGACAGATAGACAATCATATAAGAAAATATGTGTTGATTGATAGATACTTGCAAATATAAAAATTTTCTTATTAATTTATTTGTAAATAAAGAGAAAATAAAGGGTCTAATTAGGATCGAACTGAGGTATGAATCCTTCTATAAAACAAAAAATAATATTTTTCATGTAATATAATTTATAATTTCATTACTAATGAGTTAGAGACTATACTGAAAGGACTAAAATGTGTTTTGATGTTAGAGTTTAGGTATTTATTATTTTAGGTTAATTTTTGGAGGTCTATGAAACTATATAGGCAATTATGTCAGGAAATATGTATTTGATAGATAGATACATACAATTATGGTAGTTTCCTTATTAGTTTATTTATAAATGATGAGAAAGTAGAAGGCTCAACCTTTTAATTTGCAGTTAAATGCTCTACCACTGAGGTATTAACCCTTGTATAAAACTAAAAATAATATTTTTCATGTAATATAGTATATAACTTCATTACTAATGAGTTATGGGCTATACTGAAAGGAAAAACGTGTTTTGATGTTGGAGTTAAGATATTTATTATTTTAGTTAAATTATTGGAGGTCTATGAAGCTATATAGACAATTATGTTAGGAAATATGTATTTGTTAGATAGATACATGCAAATATGGTAGTTTCCTTATTAGTTTATTTATAAATGATTAGAAAATAAAGGGCCCAACCAGGATCGAACTGGTGACCTCTTGATCTGCAGTCAAATGCTCTACCACTGAGCTATGGACCCTTCTACAAAATTAAAAATAATATTTTTATGGAGGTATGTGAAGACAGATAGACAATTATGTAAGAAAATATGTGTTGATTGATAGATACATGCAAATATAAAAATTTTCTTATTAGTTTATTTGTAAATAAAGAGAAAATAAAGGGTCTAACTAGGATCGAACTGAGGTATGAATCCTTCTATAAAACAAAAAATAATATTTTTCATGTAATATAATTTATAATTTCATTACTAATGAGTTAGGGACTATACTGAAAGGACTAAAATGTGTTTTGATGTTAGAGTTTAGGTATTTATTATTTTAGGTTAATTTTTGGAGGTCTATGAAACTATATAGGCAATCATGTCAGGAAATATGTATTTAATAGATACATACATACAATTATGGTAGTTTCCTTATTAGTTTATTTATAAATGATGATAAAGTAAAAGGCTCAACCTTTTAATTTGCAGTTAAATGCTCTACTACTGAGGTATTAACCCTTGTATAAAACTAAAAATAATATTTTTCATGTAATATAGTCTATAATTTCATTACTAATGAGTTATGAGCTATACTGAAAGTACTAAAACGTGTTTTGATGTTGGAGTTTAAGTATTTTATTATTTTAGGTTAATTATTGGAGGTCTATGAAATAGACAATTATATTAGGAAATATGTATTTGTTAGATAGATACATGCAAATATGGTAGTTTCCTTATTAGTTTATTTATAAATGAAGAGAAAATAAAGGGCCCAACTAGGATCGAACTAGTGACCTCTTGATCTGCAGTCAAATGCTCTACCACTGAGCTATGGACCCTTCTACAAAATTAAAAATAATATTTTTATAGAGGTCTCTGAAGATAGATAAACAATTATGTAAGGAAATATGTGTTGATTGATAGATACATGCAAATATAATAATTGCCTTATTAGTTTATTTATAAATGAAGAAAAAATAAAGGGTTAACTAAAACTAATATTTTTCATGTAATATAGTCTATAATTTCATTACTAATGAGTTATGAGTTATACTGAAAGTACTAAAACGTGTTTTGATGTTGGAGTTTAGGTATTTTATTATTTTAGGTTAATTATTGGAGGTCTATGAAGCTATATAGGCAGTTATGTCAGGAAATATGTATTTGATAGATAGATACCTACAAATATAATAATTTTCTTATTAATTTATTTATAAATTAAGAGAAAATAAAGGACCCAACCAGGATCGAACTGGTGACCTCTTGATCTGCAGTCAAATGCTCTACCACTGAGCTATGGACCCTTCTACAAAATTAAGAATAATATATTTATGGGAGTCTGTGAAGATAGATAGACAATCATGTAAGAAAATATGTGTTGATTGAAGCTTTATAGGCAGTCATACCAGAAAATATGTATTCGATAGATAGATACATGCAAATATGGTAGTTTTCTTATTAGTTTACTTATAAATGATGAGAAAATAAAGGGCCCAACCAGAATCGAACTGGTTACTTTTTGATCTGCAGTCAAATGCTCTACCACTGAGGTGTGGACCTTTCTACAAAATTAAAAATAATATTTTTTATGGAGGTCTGTGAAGATAGATAGATAATCATGTAAAGAAATATGTGTTGATTGATAGATATATGCAAATATAATAATTTCCTTATTAGTATATTTATAAATGAAGAGAAAATAAAGGGTCCAACCAGGATCGAACTAGTAACCTTTTGATTTGTAGTTAAATGCTCTACCAATGAGGAATGAACCCTTGTATAAAATTAAAAATAATATTTTCCTGTAATTTAGTTTATAATTTCATTACTAATAAGTTATGGGCTATACTGAAAGGACTAAAATGTGTTTTGATGTTGGAGTTTAGGTATTATTATTTTAGGTTAATTATTTGAGATCTTTGAAGCTATATAGATAGTCATGCCAGGAAATATGTATTTGATAGATAGATACATACAAATATGGTAGTTTTCTTTTTAGTTTATTTATAAATGATTAAAAAATAAAGGGCCCAACCAGGAGTGAACTGGTGACCTCTTGATCTGCAGTCAAATGCTCTACCACTGAGCTATGGACTCTGCTACAAAATTAAGAATAATATATTTATGGGGGTCTGTGAAGATAGATAGACAATCATGTAAGAAAATATGTGTTGATTGATAGATAAATGCAAATATAACAATTTATTTATTAGTTTATTTAAAAATATAGAGAAAATAAAGGGTCTTACCAGGATCGAACTAGTAACCTTTTGATTTGCAGTTAAATGCTATACCACTGAGGTATGAACCCTTGTATAAAACTAAAAATAATATTTTTCATGTAATTTAGTTTATAATTTCATTACTAATAAGTTATGGGCTATACTGAAAGGAGTAAAACGTGTTTTGATGTTGGAGTTTAGGTATTATTATTTTAGGTTAATTATTGGAGGTCTTTGAAGCTATATAGGCAGTCGTGTCAGGAAATATGTATTCGATAGATAGATACATGCAAATATGGTAGTTTCCTTATTAGTTTATTTATAAATGATGAGAAAATAAAGGACCCAACCAAGATCGAACTGGTGACCTCTTGATCTGCAGTCAAATGCTCTACCACTGAGCTATGGACCCTTCTACAAAATTAAAAATAATATTTTTATAGAGGTCTCTGAAGATAGATAAACAATTATGTAAGGAAATATGTGTTGATTGATAGATACATGCAAATATTCGAACTGGTGACCTCTTGATCTGCAGTTAAATTCTCTACCACTGAGTTATAGACCCTTCTACAAAATTAAAAATAATATATTTATGGGGGTCTGTGAAGATAGATAGACAATCATGTAAGAAAATATGTGTTGATTGATAGATAAATGCAAATATAACAATTTATTTATTAGTTTATTTAAAAATATAGAGAAAATAAAGGGTCTTACTAGGATCGAACTAGTAACCTTTTGATTTGCAATTAAATGTTATACCACTGAGGTATGAACCCTTGTATAAAACTAAAAATAATATTTTTGGGGGTCAGTGAAGATAGATAGATAATCATGTAAGAAAATATGTGTTGATTGATAGATAAATGCAAATATAACAATTTATTTATTAGTTTATTTAAAAATATAGAGAAAATAAAAGGTCTTACTAGGATCAAACTAGTAACCTTTTGATTTGCAGTTAAATGTTATACCACTGAGGTATGAACCCTTGTATAAAACTAAAAATAATATTTTTCATGTAATTTAGTTTATAATTTCATTACTAATAAGTTATGGGCTATGCTGAAAGGAGTAAAACATGTTTTGATGTTGGAGTTTAGGTATTATTATTTTAGGTTAATTATTGGAGGTCTTTGAAGCTATATAGGCAATCGTGTTAGGAAATATGTATTTGTTAAATATGGTAGTTTCCTTATTAGTTTATTTATAAATAATTAGAAAATAAAGGGCCCAACCAGGATCGAACTGGTGACCTCTTGATCTGCAGTCAAATGCTCTACCACTGAGCTATGGACCCTTCTACAAAATTTAGAATAATATATTTATGGGGGTCTGTGAAGATAGATAGACAATCATGTAAGAAAATATGTGTTGATTGATAGATAAATGCAAATATAATAATTTATTTATTAGTTTATTTAAAAATATAGAGAAAATAAAGGGTCCAACCAGGATCGAACTAGTAACCTTTTGATTTGCAATTAAATGCTCTACCACTGAGGTATGAACCCTTGTATAAAACTAAAAATAATATTTTTCATGTAATTTAGTTTATAATTTCATTACTAATGAGTTATGGTGTAACGGCCCGTGAACTTGAAAGGAAGTAAATTATAAATTAAGTTTAGAAGCGAAATAATAGTGTTAGGGTTTACACTCTTTATACAATAATTCTGGATATCCAATAGGTTTACAAGAATGATCATTCTAAAATAACAACTAATAATCAAAGAAATAAATGAAAGGTAAACAAACTGAACGCCCTACTCGCAACCCTTTTATGGATCGGGTTTTTAATCTTGGTTCTCTTGATCTGAAATGATTAATTGAAAGAGTGAGCTATATTAACTCAGTAAGAATATCACGCTAATCACTGACACATAAATGATGGTTGGTAGAAACCATAAAATAACTAATTGAGCTCTTAATTTAAGTAAAATTCGTTTATCATCAATAAAATCATTTATCGCATGCTTATTGCAACGAGATTTTCAAAATCGACCTATAGAGTTAATAATATAACAATATCATAATTTTTCTCAATCGAACACTACCTCAACTTTTTCAGAGTTTACTAACATTCCATCCTTTGATATGATATGCTCTAGAAAGGTAGTCTGCTCGAGTCAGAACCTACACTTACTCAACTTTATATATAACTTCTTTTCTCTAAGAACCTGCAAAGCCTGAGTCAGATGGTGAACGTGTTCCTCTCTACTTTTTAAATTGACCAGGATATTATCGATGAGAATAATGACGAACTGATATAGGAATTGTTTGAAAATCCTGTTCACCAAATCCATGAAGATGGCTATGCGTTGATTAGTCCAAATGGCATGAACAGGAACTCATAGTGTCCGTACCTGATTCGAAAGACTGTTTTGGGAATGTCTTCTGGCTTGATCTTTACCTGATGGTAACCTGAACGCAGGTCTATCTTGGAGAAGACTTGGGCACCATGCAATTGATCAAAAAGGTCATCAATCCTGATAAGGGGGTACTTGTTCTTGATCATGACCTTGTTCAAAAATCTGTAGTCGATACATAACCTCAACATCCCATCTCCCTTTCTTATAAATGTGACTCCAGCACCCCAAGGGGAATCCACTATTCTGCAATTTATTGATCTATTTCATCAGCTCCTCCATCTCAACACAGTTCATGCGGTAAGGGGCAACTGAAATAGGCTAGGTGTCTGACTGAAGATCTATGGTGAATTCAACTTCTCTGTCAACTAGTAGTTCAGGTAGTTCATCTGGGAACACATCCGGAAAGTCTCGGACTACTAAAATTTTTTGAATTCAAATTTCTTTCTTGAGTTTGCTTTGTTAGAAAAAACAGCCGGGTTAAAACACTTGATAATAGAAAAATTCGCCATGAGGGAACAAATATTGAAAAATTTTATTAATTTGTAAATGACTCATCATTAAAAGGGTTGAATACAAGCTTCTTATGAAAACAATCTACGGTGGTGTGATACGTCGCTAGCTAGTTCATTCTTAGGATTACATCAAAGTCTCGCATGTCAATCTCTATTAGGTATACACTCAATTTCCTATCTGCTATATCTATGACACAGCTTCTGTATATAACATTCTCCAGTAGTGTTCTACTCCCAGGAGTAGACATAAATAACACATAATCAAATATCTCCGGTAATACATTCAAGTTTGATGCAAAAATACCCTCCACAAAGAGAAACACACATACATTATTTATAAATAGACATGTGTTCAGGTTATTATCAGGTAAAGATCAAGACAAAAGACATTCCCAAAACAATCTTTTGAACTAGTTACAGACACTATGAGTTCCTGGTCATGCCATTTGGACTAACCAACGCACCAGCCATCTTCATATATTTGATGAACATGAATTTTAGACAATTCCTGGATTAGTTCGTCATTGTATTCATCGATGATAACTTGGCTCTGATACCAAGTGTAAGGGCCCGTGAACTTAAAAGGAAGTAAATTATAAATTAAGTGCGGAAAAGTGGTGGGCTCATAACCCACAAGTCCCAGGATCGAAACCTAGCTTTGACAGTAACTGTAACGACCCGTGAACTTGAAAGGAAATAAATTATAAATTAAATACGGAGATAAAATAATAGTGTTAGAGTTTACATTCCTTACACAATAATTCAGGATACCTAATAGGGCTACGGGAATGACCTTTCTAAAAGAACAACTAATAATCAAAAAAATAAATGAAAAGTAAACAAACTGAATGTCCTACTCGCAACCCTCTTGTGGATTAGGCTCTGGATCATGGTCTTCTTGATCTAAAATGATTAATTGAAAGAGTGAGCTACACTAGCACAGTAAGAATATTACGCTAATCACCAATACAGAAATGAAGGTTGGTACAAATAATAAAAATAACTAATAGAGCTCTTAATTTAAATAAAATTTATTTATAAAAAATAAAATCATTTACCGCATGCTTATCGTAGCGATATTTCCAAAATCGACCTATAGAATCAATAACATAAGAATATCATAATTTCATATTCAATCAGTCGGAACAACAGTTTTCTTATTTATCAGTCTACTGGTATCCATGTGAGTCCATAGAGATGTCCCTACTATATGTGAACTATTTTTCAACATTTTCAACTAACGGCCTGTCCCCATACCCCGCCCGGTATGAGTGCCAAGAAATACCATCCTCAATATCTCATCCAGTATGAGGATAAAACAGGTCGTCCCTCTACCTCGTTTGGTATGAGTATCAAATTACCAATCCTCGATATCCCGTATGGTATGAGACAACATTCACGGTAGGGTTCCCTATGTACCCAGTCAGTCCACCATCTCCCAGAATATCCAGTAAGGCTACCATTCATCCTTTCACTTAATCAAACAATCTCTCATTTATCTTTAATTTCTAGTTTTCCAATTTCATATGTAAATCTAATAAAACATGCAATACATGCACAAAGAAAACAAAATTGTGTTATCATACCAATCCCAGTATATTATCATGTACTCAAACTGTAAAATCAATTAATTAGTTAAACATGACAAACAGTAATAAATAACCAGTTCTGCCTCCATCAGTAACCTGTAATTAATTATGGATATTTTCTAATTTGTACAAAAAACTACATTATTTATAATTAAACTTCAATTCCATAACAAGGAATTGGAAAAGGCCTCATCATAGGTGATTTTTGCTTTTTTCTGCGGCACTGCTGCCGGATTTTACCCGCGATTTCTGGCTCATCTGCCAATATTTTTGCTCCAATTTAGCTATGGGGGTGTTCAAAATTTAATTTCGAGCGAATTGAAATTTTTTTACCTTTTTTGGCGGCCGGAAGTGGCTCCGGCACGGCAGCAAGCAGCGGTCGACTCTCTTCCCGGCGACTAACTCTTCTTCTTCGGCGGGGGGGTCTGGCAGCTAGGGTTAGGATTTGGTGTGAAGAAGGGTATTTATATCCTGCTTCTTTTAATCTAGGTTGTCCATCACATTTGATCTGTACTGTTCGATCGCATTTAAATAGGAAGTGAATCTAGACTGTTCATTACAATTTGATCTGTATCGTCTGATCATGTTTAAATAGGAAGTGGATCTGAACCGTTCATCGCGATTTGATCTGGGTTGTCCGATCGCATTTAAAGGAAAAACGAATCTGAATCGTCCGTGTGTGCAGGAACAAATCCGGACCATCTGATATCGAGCACGCGGATCGCCAACATGGCCTCTCGCGTGGCACCGCGTCAACGTGCCTTGTCACACGGTGCGCTCTAGTTCGTTGGGGCTGCTAATTGGGCGTCCTACGTGGTACAATTTTCTTAAATTATATTTTGACTCCTAATTTTTTATTTTTTAAAAAAAAAATATCCCCAAAATCCAAAATTTCACTCATTTTTTTCAAAATTATTTTCAATTTCATCCTCCACCTAATTTTCTTCATTTTAACATTAAATAAAAATTCAAAATTTAAAAATTATATTTATACATTAATTTTAAATATATTAAAATTAATTAAGGGTATTACAACTTTCCCCCCCTTAAAAGAAATTTGGTTCCTCAAATTTGTCTCCCTTCCATTCAATCAAACAGTTGGAGATATTGAGTTCTGAAGTCTGCTTCTAGCTCCTATGTGGTCTCTCCCTGTGTGTGATTCTGCCATAGGACCTTAACGAAGGAAATTTTCCACTTGCGGAGTACTTTGCTCTTTTGGTCCATAATACCCATCGGTATCTACTCGTAGGACAAATCCTCCTGAAGTAAAAGGAACTCGTGGGCCAAGACGTGAGAGGGTCTGATTTGTACTTGCATAGCATGGATACATGGAACATATTATGGATCCTGAATAGTTCTGAAGGCAGTGCCAGTCTGTAGGTGGCGGTGCCAATTATGTCTAAGATTTCAAATGGCCCAATAAACCGGGGGTTTAGTTTCCCGCTCTTGCTAAACCTACTGATTCCTTTGAAAGGAATGACCTTAAGGAACACCTGATCACCTTTCTCAAATTCTAAATCCCCCCTCTAAGTATCCGCATAACTCTAATGCCTGCTCTGAGCCATCTGAATACTATTCCTGATCTTAACTATTTTAGTTGTAGTCTCATATACAAGATCTTAGCCGAACAATTTTCTGTCACCATTTTCTTCCCAACAGATCGGCAATCTACATGGACGGCCATACAACACCTCATACGTAGCCATGCTAATACTTGTTTGGTAGCTGTTATCGTAGGTAAACTCTATTAGGGGTAAATGATCATCTTAATGGCCCCCGAAGTCAAGAACATAAGCTCGGAGTATATCCTGCTGTGTACGGATCGTCCTTTCTGATTGTCCATCGGTCTAAGAGTGGAATAAAGTACTAAGGGATAATTTCGTTCTCATGGCTTGTTGAAAACTAGACCAGAACCGAAAAGTAAACTTGGGGTCCCTATCGGACACTACTGTCACTAGCACTCCATGTAACATGACTATCTCCTAGATATACATTCTTACTAGTTTGTCCAAGGGGTCGGTCATCCTGATACCTAAGAAGGAGAAAGACTTGGTGAGCCGGTCAACAATTACCTAAATGATATCATGTCCCGAGCGTGCCCTAGGCAATCCTGTAACGAAATCCATTGTGATATGTTTCCACTTTCACTCTGGAATTGGTAATGGCTGAAGTAGCCCGTCTGGGCGTTGATGCTCTGCCTTGACTTGCTGACATACCAAACACTTAGAAATAAAGTCGGCAACATCTCTTTTAATCTCGTTCTACCAAAATTTGGATCGCATACTTTGATACATCTTAGTGCTTCCAAGATGCATGATAAATTTTGAGTTATGGGCTCTGTCATGATGTCCTTTTTCAATTCATTGTTACCTGGAACACATATCTTATCCTGAAATCTAACCAATCCATCGACAGAGACTCGAAATTCTAAATTAACTCCCTATTCTGCATCTTTTTTTAGGGCTACTAGGGTAGAATCGGCGGACTGAGCTTCCTTTATTCTCTGGATCAACTCAGGTTGAACAGTCAGGTGGGCCAAACATGTGACTCTCTTCAGGTCCTGAAGTCGGACCTGTTGTGCGGCCTTTATTGCCTTACATTCTGAAACCATCAAGTGAGCTAATCTACCTGCACTTTTTCTGCTGAGTGCATCGACTACCATATTGCCCTTACCCGGGTGTTATAAGATATTGCAATCATAGTCCTTGAGGAGTTTTATCCATCTCCTCTAATGCATGTTGAGATCCTTTTGAGTGAATATGTGTTTCAAGTTCTTATGGTTGCTATAGATATGAAAGGTCTCCTCATACAAGTAATGACGCAAAGTCTTCAAGTCGTGGATAATTACGGTAAGTTCTAAATCATGGATAGAGTAATTTTTCTCATGACTCTTCAACTGCTTAGATCCATAGGCTATGACATTCTCATACTACATCAGAACACAACTCAACCCCAAGTATGAGGCATCATTATAAACTGTATATGCACCCGACCCGCTCGGTAAGGCCAACACAGGTGCAGTAGTCAACCGTTTCTTTAGTTCTGAAAAACTTCTTTCACAGTCTTTGTTCCACTCAAACTTGACGTTCTTCTTTGTGAGCCGAGTCAGAGGAGCAACTAGGCTAGAAAATCATTTCACAGACCTGCTGTAATAACCTGTCATTCCCAAAAAAGTTACGAATCTCCTTGATCGAGGTTAATTTTTCCTCACCGAGCACTGGCTCAACTTTTTTTAGGATTCACTAATACTCCATCATTTGATATGATGTACCATAGAAATGTAGTCTACTCGAGTCAGAACCCACACTTACTCAACTTTGCATACAACTTCTTTTCTTTGAGAACCTACAAAACCTGAGTCAGATGATGAGCGTGTTCCTCTCTATTTTTTGAATAGATCAGGATATCATCGATGAATACAATGACAAACTGACGCGATTCCACACCTCCGGTTCGTCGGGACTGGGCGTCCTACGTGGCACAATTTTCTTAAATTGCATTTTGATCCAGTTTTCGATTTTTCTTTTAAAAATACTCTAAGAACCCAAAATTTCACCTATTTTTCCCAAAATTATTTTCAATTTCATCATACACCTATTTTTCTTCATTTTTACATTAAATAAAAATTCAAAAATTTAAAAATTATATTTATACATTAATTTTAAATATATTAAAATTAATTAAGCGTATTACATATGGGCTATACTGAAAGGACTAAAACGTATTTTGATGTTGGAGTTTAAATATTTATTATTTTAGGTTAATTATTTGAGGTCTTTGAAGCTATATAGATAGTCATGTCAGGAAATTTGTATTTAATAAATAGATACACACAAATATGGTAGTTTCCTTATTAGTTTATTTATAAATGATGAGAAAATAAAGGGTCCAATCAGAATTAAACTGGTGACCTCTTGATCTGCAGTCAAATGTTCTACCACTGAGCTATGGACCCTTCTACAAAATAACAATGGTCCAAATAGCACTATCGATTGGTTCAGCTCAAATCTATATTTAACTATCAAAATGACAATCCCGTATACTCAAACTACTTGATCCAATAAAAAAGATAGAAAGGTGATTTGTTTGAAGTAAAAAAAAAAAACAAAACAAAAAAGAAAAAAACAAGTTGATTATGTTTCCTTTACCTTTCCCATACCCGGTTGCTTTAGTTTTTGCGGGGAGGTTTAATCACTACTAATTTGGGTTTCGCAAGTAATTTCTATAGTTTTAACCCTGAGGAGGTTCCAGCAGAAATTAGAAATTAAGAGTTGGGTTAAGATGGAGCTCTCATGGTGAGCTTTGACCCCAGCTTGGGGGGCTTCTTGTCTTTGTTTGTTCTTACAATGGGATCTTTATGGCCATTTAAGTACTAACAAATATATATGTCTATATAAATTTATTTAAGAAAGAAAAGTATATATGTGCTTTAGTTTTGAGAAAGGAATTATTTTTGACCCCACCAGACAAACGAGTGAAAGAGACTTCCAAAAAGAAGCTATACATTTGATCCTTTTTCCGCTCACTATGGCGCCAGTGAAGTATGATGCCAGTAGCCAAAAACGTCTACTTCACTCCACTTGTCCCCTAAAATAAAAGGCCGCCCAAAAGCATTGGAAGCCTGAATGAACCATGAGCTTACTTTACAATATCCTTCTCTTATTAATGTTTTTAGGCATTTGCCATCCATAGTATTTTACAAGAAGCAGAGTCGGTAGTGGCAGTGGCAGTGGCAGTGGCAGTGGCAGGGACAGAGTCTATGGCCTAGCTTAGTGTAGAAGAGAACCAAGCTGCCTGGTCATTAGCCAGCCATATATCTTCTGCCCACAATTTTCAAGCCCCTCTCTGTTATGCTAAAATCAGTTTCTTCAGATTAAAATATAAAGCAAGCATGCAAGTTCAATAAAATTTGTCCTTTATTTAAGTAATTATTCCCATTTACATTTACAAGTGAATATGAGCATTAACTGTGCATTCAGAATAACCAAGTGTGATATCTAGCTATCGTATGTTCTTCGTGTTCTTGTGTATCGTACATGTTTATAACACTTCTCCTGTTTTCTCTCCAATACATTGATAGGCTTCATATATGGCATACCTTCCTGAAGTATGGTTTTCACTGGAAACTTAATCGACCAATTGCTTTCCCCACCGTCTGGGGAAAGGAATTGAATCCCTTACGTCAGGAAGACCGACTACGTAAAGAACCATGAGATCAAATCTTAAACTGAATCCAGCATGCTTGACTGTTCCATGTCTGCGTAGATCTAAATACCATTCATACTGCTCTTTTGGCAAGCTTAGTTCCTTGATCCTGAAATCATTGTATCAAAAGCAGAGCACAATATTTTAAGTTAATGTTCCTTGAGGAAAACAAAGAAAAATCATATGATCCAAGCCTGAAACATAAGTGAAAAAAAGTGTTTAACTTAATTCAGCATATACAACAAGTTATCATTTTAACCAACGTCTACATCTGTGACAACTAAGGTTTTTGTGTCTTTTCCCAACATTGGACTATGATTGATAAAAAATCACCTCTGATATAGTAAAGACACAATAAGATCATTTACCTTGCAAACAGTTTATCAAACCGCTCCTCGTCTTGGCTGCCTGTAATTAGTATTCCAACCTGAGAACATAAAATTTCCAGCTTTAAAGCATTCTTACTTACGCTTGGAGGAATATAACAGTTTTGCCAAAAGAGGCCCTTCACCTCCTCAGAAAATTATTGGCTTACCGTAGGCACAACCACATCAAAAGCTGCAACTGTATTTCCATCATCATTCAAGCGGACATAAAATGGCTTTTGTGCTTTTGGATAATTGTATATAACCATTGGACCTTTGTAGACCTCATCAGCCAGATAGCTGTCATAAACAAAATATAAGAGCCAAACATGACTGGCGTCTCAGTTCTTGCCCTTTCAAATTGGCATATTCTGATGACAATTAAACAATCTGTACCTCAGATGTTCTGTTGTTAGAGCCATGCCCAGCTCCGGTTTTGTTTCAAATGTCTTATCCACGATCTGGTTGGAAGAAAGAAGACTTCTATTAGAATAACTATAAATGGACTAGCATTCAAGACAAAAATAAGGAATGAAAATGTGCTCTGTTTTCACCTTTTGCAAAAGAGCCACTGCTTCTGCATAGGATAGTTTCGCAATAGAATTGAATGCCATCAATTCAAGGCGAGCACTGACATTCTTGTCAACTCGTTTTGATATAAACTTTATATCTTCAGAACAATTTTCCAATATATACTTGCAAAGAAATTTGAAGTAATCATATGCACAGTTCATGGCACCCTGCAGTATCCAACTCATATCAAATACTATCAACACAACCAGGTTGATTCAGGTGTACCTCGGACATTATTGTTGTAAGTTGATCGAGCAAGAAAGTTCTAAATGCATTGAATCATTTTACTAATATTGACTAAATAAATTAAGCAATTATGTAGCCCAGCCTTACTTTTCAATTAGAAAGTCTCATTTCTCAGTAGGTTCATCTCAATAAGAATTAATCAACAGAAGGATATTATAGACCATTATTATTAAGTTGAAAAATTATCTAGTGAAATATGATACTTCAGCCAAAAGTATTCATTCTATGCGAGTCCCAACCATGAAGAATACTAAGTAGTAATCTGAACAGAAGATTTGCAGTCTCACCTCTAAATCTGAAAAAGCCATTTCACTTTCAACATTCCACATCTCTGCCACATGTCTTACATTCTCCACCTTATCAGCTCGAAATCTTGGACCAAAGGTATAAACATTTCCAAGGGCACATGCATAACTCTCTAGATGAAGTCGACCAGAAACAGTCAAGTAAGCTTGGCGAGAGAAGAAATCTTCAGGAATTTTTGACTTATCAGCCTTCGTGAAATTTTCAGCTTTTGACTTTTGCCTTGATTCTAGCTGTGATGCTAGTTCATTCGTTTTGTTTAAATCCCGAATTGCAGCAACCAGCGCCTCCCTATTGCTTTCGCTTCTCTTAAGCTCTTCAACCTTTTGACTCTTCACCTTTACAGCAGCCTTAAGAACATCAAGCTTAACCACATCAGTATCAATAATTGCTTCAGATTCCTCCTTACCTGCGTCCTTGAAAAGAGTAGTAACCTGGAACATCTCACTAAATCCTTCAGCATCTGTGCTTGTGATGATAGGTACTTGCACGTACTGAAACCCATGGTCCTGGAAGAACTTATGAGTTCCCAAATTAAGGGCGCTGTGGACTCGTGTGACTGATGCCACCTACAACATATGAAACATATTAGGCTACATATGCTGGGTCATTATGGAAACATAAAAGGTTTTATGAATATGAGTACAATCTCATATCCATATGCGTACACTTTTCATTAACAAAGTCATCTAAACATGTCTTTAACATATGATAATCGATCATAGCTGCACAAGTCCGCTGTAACAGACCATATGATGAATTTACTCTCACAAAGCATATCACATGAAGACTTCAAAAAATTTGCACATTATGGTGTCTATAATAAAAGCAGCAAGGTAAAGGAAAAAAAAAAGCGGATAAGATGGTAATCAATATACAGATTACCGTAGTTGTGCGAGGCCGAAAGTGAGAATGATCCCTCAACACGTGCAGGGGCAACTGTTTCTTTGATAATGGATATTTATCCGGATCAACTGTCCCTATGTGAAGAAGTTTCTCTGTTTTGAGCTCAACAACATGTTTTCCAGGTGATGATGGTTCCCTCAGTATCCCTTCTGCTACTATACAAGTTCCAAAAGGCAGAAGCTGGCTAGCCGGCAACCAAGATATTGAAGAATCCACCACAACCTAAGAAATTCAGAATACCAGCCACAAAAGTGTCATGTTCAAAGTTTGGGTTACATATTAACAAACAGTTTAACTACATTGCATTCTGTAGCTAATAATATTATGATACGATTGCAATCCAACAGTATGATCATGTCTGAAGTTCAGGCTTAGGAAAATATCAAAGGGTGAAAAAAATTTCAGTCTTCCAAGCATTTACAACGTGATAATTGAATATTTTAGTGGGAAAAAAAAACAGCTGTACCTGAAGACTGGCAACACATGAACCATCATTTATCAGGAAGTAGAGAGTAGAAGGGGATGGTAGGGTAGGCTTTTGAATCGCGGAGTCCGTCTTCTCACGAACAGGAACATTAGTCGCACCACTCAGAGCATTGATTATTTTCCTAAAAATGGTGATTCTAGATTGAATAATCTCCGTGCAAGTCACGTCTCTATTCCCCGCAGCCTCACCACCAGCTCTAGGGAGACTGGCCGGTACAATTGCCGCCGGCGGCGGCTGCTCTTTCTTCACCTCCTTCGAAGACTTGACCCATCCACCAATCACCACTCGCTGACCCACCAAAGCCAGACCCCCATCGCTGCGTCCCACCAGGGATTTCAACACCACCCGCTTCGTATAACTGGAAGCTGTAACCAATCCTGCTGAAACTGTGTCCCAAGAGTCTGGTCTGGGTTGAGAATCCATATGGGTATGAGAAGAAATAGAAGAGGAAATGGTAGCAAGAAGAAAATAAGAGTGAAGAGGATATGCGGGTTCTTGAATTGAGAAGAAATAGAGTAGTGCAGAGTATATATATGGAGAGAGATTGGTATAATGAGGAGGGAAGGTTGGATGGTTTCCTCGGAGAAGGAATCATGAGATTGGAGGCAAAAGCAAAGGGATATTTTGCTTGTATTGCCATCTCTGCAGGCTTCTGATTGCCTGTGAGAGAGAGGAGCGGCAAGGTTTGGTATTCTTGATCTTGAAGGTTGGGTATTCGCGGGAACTATTTGACTTGAGAGCGAAAATATGAACAACGAAACCCAAAGAAAGAAGGAACCGCAAATACTGGGCCAATTTTGTACAAATCAGATTAGATTAAACAAGAAATTGAAAATGTAAGATTTTCTGATTAAATACATGTTTACCTTTTCTAAAATTAATATAAATAATATGTTGATTAAATTTTCCAAGTATAAGAACAAAAATATTATAAAAAATAATTAAAAAAATAACGTAGAATTATCAACTTAAACTAACATTAAAAATAAAAATTAAGAAAAAATAAATAAGAACGGTTTTTAAATTATTTAAATTAATTTTAAAAAAATATATTTTATATTATTTAAGTATCTATAACTATTTTACTAAAAATTTAATTTTTTACTTTCATTTATTATTTTCTTATATTTTTTTTTTAAAAAAAAACAAGAATTTTAATATATATAGTTACTTAATTTTTAAAATTTATCAAACATATAATAACTTTACTTTTAGTAACAACTTTAAATTGAGAGTAAAAACTAAAATCAGTTCACTGTATTTTAAAAAGAAAAAAAAACAAAAGGTGATATGTCATGTCATGTCATGTCATGTTGCCTGAAACCGCTGGATGGTTCGGGCTTGATGGGATCTTAACCCATATAAATCATTGTTTAACCAGCTGGTACCCATTCAAATATATTCAACAATACTAGATGTAATACTCTTCAAATTATAAGGGTATTTCAGTCATTTCATTAATAATAAAACAATCCCTTTACTTTTCATTTCTTCTCTTCCTCCCCCAAGGCAATACGCAGTCTGTCTGTGCATGGACCTTGGGGACCTCTCGAGTGTCCTTCTTTGAATCACAGCACACATATTTAGCCAGTCTATCTCTTCTCCTCATTATTTCACCACACACCCCTCTCTCTCTATCATCTTCTATCTACTTTCCCCTTCAAATACGTTGACCAAATATAATTTACATATATATATCTCCTTCAAACGTAATCACATTCCATACCAGGTGAACAACAATGGCCGCCGCCACCATTACACGCTGCAACTCACTCCTCTTGCTGCTCATCATCTTCACTTCAATTCTTCAAGTAAAAGGTCATAACCAACCACCAACTCGTTTCTGTAACTATAATTCTTTCCTTGGATATCTCATGCTTATTATCTTTTCCAGTATTGCAGGATCTACAACTCAAACCCAACAGCTACTTCCTAATGATGAAGAAAGAGTTTTCTCTCATTCTTCTCCATTATATTTTCAGGTACACATACGAGTTATATCTATATTTAGAAAACAAGATGGTTGAACTTGGGTTTTGATTGGATATATCTGTGTGTGTGTTAGGGTGACGGAAAGAAGATGAAGAGGAATTCAAGGAGGTTAATGATTGGATCAACGGCACCCACCTGCACATACAATGAATGTAGAGGATGCAAATACAAGTGCAGCGCTGAGCAAGTTCCGGTTGAAGGAAACGACCCCATAAACAGTGCTTACCATTACAAATGTGTCTGTCACCGGTAATTTATTAATCTTAATTATGAACATAAATTATGGTGTTGAAGGGTCATGTTTGCAATTTTCTTAATTTAATTAGGAACAATTTTGGCGTCATCTCCTTTTTCTTTAATTTCTTTGTATCATGCTGCCTAAATTTCTTAATTTTGAAGGAGAATAATGCAGTTTTAACTCATGTAAGAGAAATCAAGCAGTAAATGTACTTAAAATATCTCTCTCTATATATATATATATATATATGTATATGTTTCAGTAATTGTATATATATCTACAGCAGTTTTACTGATTTATATATGTATGTATGTATGTATAGAAAAGAGTGGAAGATCAGAAATCTTTTTCGGGGGTGATTTTGGATTTGAATTTTCTTGCACGTTCTGGATGCATGGTGGTGTGAGCAGACGCGTGGGGGGGCACATGATGAGTGGTCCCAAAACGAAGATATAAGCTAACAAAGAATCAATTCACATGGGTGCTCTCCTTCTTATAATTGATATTGCACAAGCTGGCAAAACTGGAAATATATATTAATAAAGCCAGATGTTCATGAGGAGGGGAATTGGACCCAGTTTTAGCACAGAAACAAAAGCATGCAAATCCCCCCCACCTCTCTCTCTCTCTCTCTCCAGTTAAGCTTATAATTAATTGTATACAGTCCATATATATTATACATAATATATATATATATATATGTATGTCTCTGCTTACCCAGCTTCCGGTTAGGCCCATATTTTGAGGTAAGGGGTTTAGACCAGAACCCAAATCAAAGGCCCAACAAAGTATTTTAGACCCGATCTAAACTCAAGATTCAAATTTCTTTGGTGTCAGGAAAAAGACAGACCCGTGACCAAAAACCATATTCGAATTTCTACTAGAAAACCACTGGCTTTTGTCCTTTATTCCCTATTTTTTTATTTCAAAATGGAGCAGGGGTTTAGGAGACAGAAGCTAGTCGCGAATCACCACCGTGTCTGGGGCAAACCATTTCCGAGCCGACACCCACTTGCCGTCACTCGCAGGTTGACTCAATTCTACTCTCACTTTTTGTGTAAAAAGAAAACGAAAAAACAAAAACGAGTAGAACTTTCAACTTCTACTTTTCTTTTTCCTTCTTCGATCATCCAGAAAATTGGAGTCATTTTCCGAGCCTAGAAACTAAAGCATCCCTACAAACACACAAACACAGAGGTTCTTTGAAAATTCTGGACATGTCCGCCATTTCATTAGAGAGCTTCACTTTCGGTCTAGAATAATCTTTTATATTTATTTGCTCCCTTCAACCTCAATCCAACAATTTTTCTTTTTCTTTTTTCTATTAAAAAGATTTTCATTCCAATAAATTAAAAGGATATGGGTTAAAACTACACATTTTTATAAAATTATTCGAATTTTTTACTTCTCTAGCCAACTACTATATATGTAAAACAATATTTTATAAATTAAACCCAAATTTAATAATAGTTTAAATACACTCTTTGGAGCATATAAAAAATTTCATATCATGATGTTAATTTTTAATAAAATTTAAACCAACCAATAGTCATATATCAATGGAATTAACAGATTAAACTTATTTTAATTTAAAAAAAAAAAGTTAAATTTGATTAGATATGGGTTGTATTTTTTTTTTTTTCAAATACTTAATTTTTATTATTTTAAATAAAATTTGTAAAGTTAAATAAACGTTAATTTTAAAATACTCTCTCACCGGTATAATTAATTATTTACTTTAAATATAATACTATATTTTAGCTCAGATTCAGCGAGAGAACAACCGTATCAATTCACTTATCTAAAAAAAATATTAGCATATATACAAAATATTCTTCAACTTATATGGAGATTAAAACTTTAAAGAAATTTATTTATAGAAACTGAAATATTCTTATAGAATAAAATACTAATAAAAAGTTATATATATATATATATAGCATAAAGAAAATGGGTTTCCACTATGAGGTGTTGTGAGCTCATGGAACTCGAGAAAATAAGGAATTGAAGCCATGCAATTATATATGGAGGAGAGAGAGACCTGCAATTTGGTATATATACTTCTCTTTTTAATAGATAATGTATAATATATCTAACTATCTAATTAACAACTAACAAAAATCTTCCCCCTAGAATATAGATTTTACAAAATTCGATGATTAATTTTTTTAAGCTAGAAGACATTTCAAAGGAGATGTAAGAATATTATCTTTGTGGAATATATATATATAGATATATATATTATTCATATATATAAATCAGTCTAGAATTTACATATTTCGTATCTAGATAATATAGATTATATAGACTTATATGCTAGCTTTTCCTTCTCTTTTATATATACATACATACATACAACACAGAAGGTTCTATTTGATTTTCTATTTGGTTTAATAAAAGATTTATTGGGTGAGATTACACCTACGTACAAACAAATACTTTATATATATATATATGCATTCCAAGCTCACAGTCCGCATGGTGATTTAACAACTATTTCTTGATATTATTCAAAATTCACATGCATCACACAGTCACACATGACCAAATACACGAGCCTACAGTCCACATGAACAATAAATATATGGACATGTTATATATATATATAGACAGAGAGAGAAAGAGAGAGAGAGAGAGAACCCAGATATGGAATGAAGTTAATGTGTCTCCTCCAAACAGTATCTCATTTTGACTCCATGTATCTTCAAAATCTTGACTAATTGATTGTGGAAAATTCCAAAGTAATTTCTCTAAATATGAATTTATGCATTTCATTAATTAATTGACAGATTTATAGTAATAATAAAAATAATTTAAAAAATATTAAAAAATTTATATTTTATCAGTTATATTTAAACTTATATTCGGATTAATTAGGTTACACATATATATGTTTAAACTTACATTTTAAACAGAGAAATGTCACAAGAGTACATTACGTTTTGTTTAATTAAGCAGTATAAAATATACAAAAATCCTCTCTATTAGTGATATCTCTCTTACCGCAAAAGGCGAGGCGCCGCCGTGCCTTGACGATGATCGACCGACTAAGAAGGTTAGGATAAGAAAGGAAACCGTTGACTCCTCTCTGGGTAAGGAGGAGGAGACGGAACGGATTGTGGCTGAGAACATGGAAGAGGCAAGCGATATGGATATTATGACAAAATCTGATGATGAGAGAAGGGATGCCAGTGAACAGAGCAGGGCTCTATGGAAGTTGGGACCAAAATAGGGTGTCTTTCAAACACAAACTGACCAATACCAAGCAATCGGAAAAAAAGTAGGAGGACTTTGAAATCAGGGATGAGGATGTAATCCTTGCTACTGACGGGGACTTTCCAAAAATGGTGTTCGTTGACATAGTCCACAACTACTTATCCCAATCTATGAAGAATTCAATGGTAATACGGATGTTGGGTAGAGCCATTAGATATCGGCCCTTGTTGGTGCGCCTTCAAAGTCTTTGGCATCCTGCTGGGATTTTTCAACTAGTGGACCTAGAGAATAATTTTTACTTGGTCAAGTTTAGTGACTCTGCTGACTTTACATATACCCTAATAGGTGGCCCATGGGTCATCTTTAGCCATTACCTTACAATGTAACCATGGTCATCAACCTTCTCTGTCAAAGATGATCGGGTGGCATCGGTGATTGCATGGGTCCGTTTTCCTAGTCAACCAATCAAGAACTACCATAAAAGTGTATTATGGGCAATTGTCAAGGTAATCGACACGGTGGTTTGTATCGATTACAACACTGAAACCACAAAAAGGGGGAAGTTTCCTTACATAATTGTCTCCATCGACCTCACTAAACCGCTAGTCTAAAAAATCCTCACTAAGGGACACCTTCAGTGGGTAGTATATGAGGGGTTGCCGACAATCTGTTTTGAGTGTGGCTGTTATGGCCACCTCCAGGAACAGTGCCCTAAGTTGGCCAAGGATGCAGTGATAAAAGGGGGAGGAAAGCTTGACGATGGGAACAAGGCAGGGCTGTCATCAATGACACCATAAGAGAAGTTTAGGGTGTGGATGCAAGTGGTCCGCTGGAGAAGGAAAAATAAAAAAAAACGGCAACCGTACGAGCCATTAAGGAAACTATCGGTATCTCCGTTCGTAACGGCCCTCACACACGATTTGACTTAATTGCTAAAATGGGGGAAAAGTTTTTAGAAGGTAACGAATTGGGGGCAGATTTGGTGGGGATGTCACGACCGGAAATAAATGCTGGGATGGGGACGGACTTTGTGGTAGGGAATGAAGAAGGTAATCAGGGAGAAGAAGTTCCAAGGCATAAAAAAGGAAAGAATAAGAAAAAGGTTGGACTCATAGCACCTAGGTTGAGTCAGTTGCCTAACAGTCTTCTAGACTCTAAAGGAAAGTCTGCCGAGTTGGGCCAAAGAAGTGAGGCTAAGGAGAATTCTAACCCATTTTCGAATCAGATCAAGAATGGTGTGGGCCACTATGAAGAACTCAAAATGGGGAAACCTAGTGGAGGAAACACGGGGCTCTTGTTCAGCTTTAACCCATCTACTACACTCCACCAGGTCCAGACCCTGCTCAACCAACAGCGGCATGCTGTGGTCCAGATTGCGAAACAGGGTGGGGGGAACATGGTCGACAACCCGATTAATGGTAAGAGCTCTGTCATGACTTCCTCAAGCATCCGAAACCAAATAACATCAAGACCTCCTGATAAACGTCTCTCCGGGATCCGTGTTAATAAAGCATCCTGCTGATACCACAAATTGAGGAAACGTCTCAAAGAAGATGCGACAGCTTCAAAACTGGTGGTCGAACCTGTTCTAGAGGTTACCCAGGCTGGGCCGGAGAAAGACGATGTCACGGGATTGTTCGACGTTGCCACCAACAATGCTGTTTAACCTAGCCACTTGTGTTTTCACCTGGATCACAACATGCTTCGGGTTGGTTCCTTCGGGTCTCTTTCTTCTTCTCATTTTATATATTAACCATGAATTTTACAGTCTTTACATGGAATTTCCAAGGTGCTGCGAGCCCTCATTTTAGACAGATTTTTTGGGCTTTCATGAAGCAATAAAATCCCTTGATTACCGCTCTATTTGAGCCACACATCATGGGGGAAGAACTTGATAGGCTTATCAGTAAGTTAGGTTTTAGCTGCTCTCACCCAATAGAGGCGCAGGGCTTCGCAGGAGGGATCTAGCTATTATGGAATGAACCAATCTAGATAGAGATTTTGGCAAACAACTATCAATTTATCCATACCAGAATTCACTGGTGTGACTACCAGTCTAGGATCTTGTTTACCATTGTGTATGGGTGTTCACAAGTACATAAAAAATGCCACATTTGGACTCATATGCACCAACTTAGCGAAATAATTAATGAGCCGTGACTGATTGCTGGGGACTTTAATGTATTACTGAGCAGTACGGATATGAAGGGTGGTGCCTCTAAAAGGAACAAAGGGTTTCCTTTATTCGACCAATTTATTAGCCACAATTCCCTTTCTCAAGTTGATAATGTGGAACCTAATTTCACCTTAAAAAGGGGTACCCTGTTTCAATGCCTGGATACAGCTATTGTGAATTCATCATAGTTGGGGAGTTTCCCTGAGACGGTGGTACAACACTTTTTCAAGCTCCAATCTGACCATCGTCCTATCCTTATTAATACCAATGTGAGTCTTCTGCATTATCGGCGCTCCCTGCCCTTCCGTTTTTCTATTATCTAGCTTTCCCATCCGGACTTTCCTCACCTTATTCGTAATAACTGAAAGGCTGATGACTCTTTTCAGGTAACCCCGAATAGTTTCGTCAGCCAAGCTAAACACTGGAACACCACCATTTTTGGTGATATTTTTTGTAGGAAAAAATGCCTCATGTCTCGTCTCACTGGCATTCAGCGGACCCTTAAGTGTTCCACCTTAGCGTATCTCAGTAGGTATGAGGTCTCCCTACAACAGGAGCTTGAAGACACTTTCTTGCAAGAGGAGCTACATTGGATGCAAAAGGTGAGGTGCAATTTTATTTCTCTAAGGCACAATAATACGTCATATTTCAACGAACACACCATGACTAGGAGAAGGCAAAACAAAATAATTGTGCTCCAAGATAGTGATGGTAATTAGATATTAAATGAGGACCAACTTTAGTGCATGGCCATTATCTTCTTTAAGGCTCTCTACTCCAGAGACACTGCCAGTTGTTGTGCTTTTAGCGTCAGGGGTAGATTTTCGATGTTTACTACGGATACGCTCAGTAAGTTGAGTAAATAGGTTACTAGGGAGGATATCTGTGTGGCTCTCTTTGATATGAAATTCCTCAAAGCCCTTAGAGCAGATGACTTACACGCGACCTTTTATCAACACCACTAGCATGTGGTTAGAGATTTGGTTTGTGACATGGTGATGAAAGTCTTTTGAGGGGAAGAGATGGAGGAAGGGCTTAATAGAACCTTAATCACTCTGATTCCCAAGGTGGCGAGACCCATGATGATCAAAGATTTCCAGCCGATCAGCCTTTTCAATGTCTCCTATAAAATTATGACAAAAGTCATTGCTAATAATCTTAAGGATCTTATGCCTAATTCGATCAGTGATACTCAAGCAAGTTTTGTTGAGGGTCACAATATTGCAGATAATATCAATATTGCTCAGGAAATTATTCATTTGATGAGGCACAAGAAAGGTAAAGTTGGTTGGATGGCTATCAAAGTTGATCTGGAGAAAGCCTATGATAGACTCAGTTAGAATTTCATTGATGATACCCTCCGGGACGCTGGATTCCCCTAGTGGCTCATTCGGGTTATCATGCACTATATTGGTTCTAGCACCAAGTAACTCTTGTGGAACAAGATACCTACTGAGGAGTTTGTGCCTTCGAGATGTATTCGTTAAAGTAACCTGCTATCGCCTTATATCTTTGTGTTTTGTATGGAGCGTATGTCTCAGTATATAGATCAGTTAGTCGGTAGTGAGGCTTGGCGTCTTATCTTGCTAAGCAAGAGAGGCCCTAAGTTGTCCCACTTATTCTTCGTGGATGACTTGATCCTCTTTAGTGAGGCTTTGGATAGTCAAGTATAGCTTATCAAGTCCGCTCTGGTGGACTTCTGCAAGAGCTCGAGGCATAAAATCTACATGTCCAATACCCGCATTTTTTTCCCACAACGTCCCAGAGAGTGACGTTAACCGTATCAACTCTACCTTTGGCTTCTAGGGTACCAAGAATCTTGGCACGTACCTTGGTGTTCCTCTACTTCGTGGTAGGATTATCAAGGACACCTACCAGTACATCTTGGAAAACGTGTGGGAAAAGCTTTTGGGTTGGAGGGCCAAGAGTCTATCCATGGTCGGATGCCTAACAATTGCTAAGTTGGTCCTTTTAGTTATTCCAACCTATGTGATGTAGACAACTGTCATCCCTAGTTCACTTTGTGATCAGATTGATCGAATGGTGCGTGATTTTATATGGGATTCGGGTAGTGGTGATAAGAAACTAAGTCTGGTTAAGTGGAACGATACATGTCAACCTACCACTCATGAGGGAAAGAGTGTTTTGAGCTTGAGAAATCTTAATAAAGCCTTCCTCATGAAAGTGGGTTTTAACATAATTACGAAACTACATCTCTTGTGGGTTAAGATCCTTCGCCACAAATATAAATGGGATCTCCATTATAATGCCAGTAATACTATAGCCTCATGCTCTCATTTGTAGAGGAAATTGACTGGTATATGGGAGCATATTCTGGCGAGTTTGACTTGGCACGTTGGTGATGGCAAAAGCGTGACATTTTGGGAGGACAACTAGCTGGGGGGTGTGGACCCTTAAGCTACTTGGTTTCTAACATATTGATGACATAACAGGATCGCGAAGGGTTAAGGAATTTGTGACTCTGAATGGGCAGTGGGATTGGGACCATCTACAGAGGATGCTTCCTAATAGAGTTCTCATACAGCTAGCCGCAGTCAGTGTCTTGAAGGGCGTGATGGAGGTGGATATCCCTTATTAAGGCCTCTCATTGGACTGTAAGTTCTCTATTAAATATGTTTATAATATTATTTCTTATATTTTCTCTCTTTTTACAAATAGCAGGTGGAGCTTAGCTTGGAAGTGGCTTGGTGCCCAACGAGTTTGTCATTTCTTTTGGCTCATCTTGCAGAACGAATTGTTTATCAGTGCAAAACAGGTTCGCAGACATATGACAGATGATCTGAGTTGTACTGTCTATGGTCTTGAAATCAAAGATCTGAACCATGTTCTGATGGAGTGTCACTAGGCAAGGAACCTTTGACATAAGATTGTACCTCATATGGCTGTTCAAAGCTTCTTTAGCACTCCTTTCGATAACTGGGTTTGTGCAAACCTACAGAACAAGTATGATTGATGTTCGTCCTTCCAAGACTGGAGGGTTGTATTTAGTATTGCATGTTGTTTGCTTTGGAAACAATGAAATGCCTTTGTCTTTGGTGGAAACCCTCTTAGTGTGGAGGAGTTGAATCATGATGTGTCTAATTTGACCGAGTACACTTTTCAGACCTCTTGTATCTCGTTTGCCATCTCTAGCCACAGTGTTTAGAAACAGGAAGAACTCATCAACTAGACTCAGCTGCCCCATAATTAAATGAAGATCAACACAGACGGGACGCTCTGTGTTAGTAGCGACACTACTTGTGCAGGTGCGTTGGATAGGAATTACAACGGTCAGTGGCTTGGGGGGTACTTCAGGATTTGCTCTATTCTCTAGGTGGAACGTTAAGGGGCCCTGTATGGTCTTGGCTTAGCTTGGAATTTGGGTTCACGTCAGGTTATTCTTGACATGGATAATGCTCTTACTATACAGGTTTTTAATAAAGTGTTGAATAGGGAAGCGATTCCGGTTAATACGAACTCTAATCTTATTTTAGCTATCCAGGCTCGACTCATATAGGATTGGATTGTCCAAATACAACATGTTTATCGCGAAGGTAATCGGTGTGCGGACTACCTAGTTAATCTCGCATTCACTTGGCCTCCTGGCCTCTATTCCATACAACAGCTTCCTGTGGAGCTTATGAATCTTGTTAGGAAGGATATCATTAATGTCTCATGACCTAAAATATGTAAAATTTAGGCATTCCCTTTTAGGTCTTATTGTGCTTCTCTCTTGTATCCCAAAATAAAAATAAAAACTCACATTTTAAATGTGTGAAAGAAAGAGATAATGGGCATGATGTGGTCTATTATCTACATAGGTGATGATGGTGTTTTTTTGAATTTGAAGTTTTTTTTTTTTTTTCTAATTCAATTTGTATAAAGTTATTAATTTTTTTAGAGAAATATCTGCACGTTTCTAAATTTTTGAATACAAACACGTGAAAATTATGAAAATTACAAAAAATTATTTCAAATAATAGCCTTGAGATGAGAGAAAAAAAAAAACCCAATTTATTAAATTATCGTATTAAGTTAAATTACACTAAGTTGGAACGAATTCGTTTATGTGATCGGCATAATGATGTAGGCTGACATGGATGAACCATATGCATGCATGTGTTGTATGTATAGTGAATTTTTATTTATGTATACAATTGAAATAATGGTGAAGGGAAAAAAGAAAGTTGGATATGAGCCTAAGATTATTCTGCGGTCGTCCCTCTCCCTCACTCTTAGTGCGCGTTAGGCAGATGTCAATATGTAAGAAATGATTAATAAATCAATTTTAATTTAATTTTATCCTCATCTTTCCTTAATTAATTAAGAGGTTTATAATTGAGTAAAGATTTAAACTTTATATTATAATTTGAAATGCCATATCTTAATTATACTAATTTTGTTTCTGATTAAATAAATATAATACAATTATACGGATATTTAATTAGTTCGATAATATTTTCTAATGTACGAGAAGAAAAAAAAAGAAAAAACTGATTGTTTCTCTGAATAATTTTTTGAAAAAAAAAAAGCTGAAGAATCCATTTTCTCTAAACAATTGGATCCAGATAGGTTGATACTGATAAGAGAAAGCAATGCAATTGTAGTGGAACACTAAATTATAAATCACAAAGCGACGTGACAAACCTTGCTTGTATTATGTAATTAATAAAGTCAATATATATATACACACACACGCGACTAATATAACACCATAATGTTGCAGATGAATTTACAAGGACGACCTGACGGTACTAGGGGATTGGCCTTGCAAATCGACAAACACAAAAGAACGAATGTTATCGTGTAAGCAGGAGAAATTTAGAAAAAGTTACATACAGATGTGTTCATATATGTGTATATATGTATACATATATGCATCGATCAGATCGAGATGACATTCATGATAACGACAACATGCATGGATTTCAACTTAACAGGACCCCCTGTTATCCTTTTCTCATTTACGTCATTTATATTATTTTCCAATTCGTAAGGTTTCAGATTCTTTTAAAATGATGAAATAATAATTGGATTGCAAGGATTTACGTGTAACTTGGCCATTTCTGGATCCATGTTGATTGAAGTTTTGAGTGTCTTTTAGGGTTTAAGACTTACCTGCTACGATGGTATCATAAAGTTTATTATCCAAGAGAGAAATATGGATGTGGGATACGGATGAAATTAATTAATTATGAAAACGCTGCGTTTTATTTTAATCTATATCTATTGAGTTTTAACAGATTTTATTTTTTATTTAAAAAAAAAAAACCAAATATGTTATTATTATTATTATTATTATTATTATAAGTAAACCAAGCATTTTTTTTTTTTTTTGGTTTTGAATAACAATTTAAGCATATTATTATTAATATAAATAAAAATGTCACACGGCATGAATGACCTAGTTAGGTGGCATCATGATCAACTATATTAACAGCATAATTGCCATTCGCAAACTCAACCACCTTCTTTTTTTTTTTTTTTTTCAAAATACAATTACAATTGATATCCAATTTATACCCATCTTAATTAATTAATTTACTTTACCAACCTATTCACCGGTGTAATTATGTCACTTAACATTATATTAAGTTATAATTTCATCATCACCACTGCCACCCATATTAAATTATATTAAACTAGTTTTATTTCTGTACCATGCACAGTTTATAAATAGTAAAAATAAAAATATTAAATTAATATACGTACAATCGATCAAATTCAATTAATTATATTTTTTGCGTCTATAAATTTTACTTAAATATTAACTAAATAGAAAACAAATTATTTTTATGAATTAAGTTAATGATTGTATATTTGTTTAAACTAATATATTTATGTTAGTAATTTTTAAACATAAATTATACATATATAGTATTTTATACTTTAATATTTCGTAGAATGTAGGTAAAAAAAATTTATATGTTTTGTCTTGTAAAACATTTTAAAATTTCAAAATAAAATTTAACAATATATATTTTTTTTAATTTTATAACATCTAAATCTTAGTTATAATAATCTCTAAAATTCTGATAAAAATTCACATATAATTTTTAATTTAGGAGATAAGAATTAGGCTGGGAATAAGAGAATTTCGTGACATTAATCAATTATAAAAAAAGTATATATGATTATTTACATTTATGATTTCAAATATATGATTTCAGAATTAGAACATAAAAATTGTATTTACAATTATGATTGTTGATAATATTCAAGTATATGATTTTAAAATTAAAGAAATAAATAGATTTCATATATATATATATATATATATAACTAACTAACTATTATTGTTCACGCATTAGGTTATTTTAATTAATACTCTTTTTAACTTAGATGACATTTCTATTTATTTATACAAGATCACATGTATTTAATTTTATAACCATCAATGTATGCATTGCATATAATATATTAATAAACAATAATTAAAATTTACTTGATATTATTATTTAGTGTACGACGGAAATATTTTTTCATTTATAACAATTAATGCATACCTTATATATGAACAATATTAATCAATTATAAAATTTTCAACAATTATAAATATGATGTAATATTATTTCATTAATTACGAAAAATAAATGCGTGGAAATTAATATAAATATTTTCCCCTTAAAGCGAAAGATGTTATTTCTAAAAAGAAAAAGGTGATGTCGTTCTTCTTATAAACAGAAACCCAAAAGGACGATAAAGAGAATGACGTGGTGATGACGTGGCGGCTACCCACGGGAGCGCAAGGCTATTACAAAGCCAGAGGATCAGAGCCAGCAGCCAGAGAGAGAACAGCTAACGAGGGCGTGAGGGAAGCACACGTGGCGCGCAGGGAGACACGAAGGTACCCGAGGATCGGGGGAAGAATCCGTTTGCTACCGACACGTGTCAGTCCATAACGTTGGCTACCCAAAAACGACGACGCTTCGTGCTTTCTTTGTGCACTGGCAATAGCCCGTGGCCTACTCAACGACTCCACTCCCACTCTCTAAAGAAACACAGTTGTAACGAGAAATTTACTATTTCCATATGCATAAAAAATCCACTGCTTGTCTTTCTGGTCATCGTTTTCTCTCATTGGCTGGGCTTGTATATATCATCAAGAGGTGCTCTCCAAGAAAATAGCAAGCAGCCAGCCATTTCGCTTTTCTGTGCTTTTCTCTGGTCGACTATCGTCTCTCTTCTCTCTCTTTTGTTTATATATCTGGTTCTCTCCCGTCTCTCTTATCGTACTTTTCTTGTGTGGAGACAGAGATGACAGGGGTACAAGACGGGGAGACAGAGAGTGTGTCTCTTGACTTTCTCAAGAACAAAATGGCGGATTTTGCTAAGGAAAGGGACTGGGAACAATTTCATAGCCCGAGAAATCTACTCCTGGCTCTGGTATGTTTATGTTAATTTATCGACTCATCCGATTATTTCAAAAGGTTTAATTTATAGCTTCATGTCTAATCTCTCCAGATTGGAAGCTTGAATCAAAGCACAAGTTCAGAAAATCTTATGGATTGGGAAGTTAGTACTTGGAATTTGATACCCGTCTGATTGAACTGTTTTTTCCAGAAAATTTAGGATTGGAGAAAGGTGTTAATCAATCCTTTATACAGTATATTCTAAAAGTTTCAAACTTTTCTTGCCTCCTTAAAGTTTGACTTTTAATCAACTTTGTCAAGCTCACTCTTTTTTCTTCACATATATTTTTGTTTTACATCATGTTATTAGCTCTTCTCACATGGTTTTTCTTCTTGATAAACCTTTTCCTAGCTGCTGGCTATGACCCTGAAAGCCGAAAACAGGGAAGATCATATATGGAAGCAAGCTTATTATCCTTGCTAGCTGCTTGTTTCATTGAAGAGCTATATTCTTTTTTCTTCATGGGTTTTATTTGAGAATATTTGACCAGACAAACAAGTTCATAGAGTTAAGCAACCGGTTGGGTTTTGCAGGAATTCATCTGGGTCTTTAATTTTTGGTATTTCTAAATGCAATAACTTGCTAAAAGAATCTGGAAGTGTGTCTTTTTTATGTACTCGTTTTTTTTTTTTTTCTTCTTTTTCTCCCGTTGCTTTCTTAAGTACTACGTTAGGTTTATAACTTTATTAGCCATGTCTGTATCACCTATAGTCAAAACTTGACTAACAGTCTCAGCAAAATAGACGCATCCTTTGTTTGGCATCAGAGAAAATCATCGAGCAACCTCTCTTCTTTCTTTCCTTTCGTTTTCCCATTTAATGCCATAGCAAATGTCCAGAGAGACGGATAGTGAAGCTCAAAATCCAGCAGGCCCACCAATTATGCATTGCAAAATATGTACTTCAACTCCATTGATCAAGGGTCTTTGCTCACTGTAATAATAAATTTGACAGGTGGGTGAAGTTGGGGAACTATCTGAGATATTCCAATGGAAAGGGGAGGTTCCAAAAGGACTACCAGACTGGAAAGAGGAAGAGAAAGTTCACTTGGGTGAAGAGCTTTCTGATGTTTTACTCTACCTTGTCAGACTGTCTGATATCTGTGGCATTGATTTGGGCAAAGCGGCTCTGCGCAAAGTTGAACTCAATGCCATTAAGTACCCTGTCAGCCGCTGCAAGAAACACAACACCATCAATAATGAAAGGGCTTGAACATTTGATTTTCAAATTAGTCTGTTAAAAACTTCATCTAATTACAAGCACCCATCAACAGTTTTTTTTCTTTTTCTATTTTCTTCTGTGTATTGAAACTCTGGTTATTGTTTAGTGGTAACTCAGGTTGGGGTGCTTGGTTTTTATGATGTAGGGTTTTGATGTAATATAGCACAGAGGTAATAGAGGAGGGGGGGGTAAGGGTTGGAATGCTCAGCGACTAGTATAGATTTGGTTGGCGGTTTTTGGCACTTGTTCTTTCAGATTTTCCTACTGTTTCAGCAGCTGAATGATGAAAGAAATCCCTCTGACAGATGTGAAACGTGGAGTAGAAATCTCTATGTTTTATATTTTACACGTATATATATATATATTATATTTTTATTAATTTCAAGAAGAGCGAGCACATTTTGTTTCGTGCTCTTGGGTTTATATACCATTTACTAAACTCTCAGATTTTTCTATGACAAAACAGAATGTCTAGAAAAACAAAGAATCTCTAATTTGGGAGAAAAAAGACTACGAAGCTTTTGCTAACTCACGAACCCTAAGAAAATAACAAGCACCAAAAAGAAGTTTCATACGGTACCCGAATGTCAGAAAGTACCGCACAAAAGATAAATCAAATATATCATAACCTAAAAGGAAAAAACCTTTCAAATTTGTTAGAAAATTTTGCACAAAGATTTATGTATTTTTGAATACAGTGAACATTGTTGGCCCAAACAAGTGACCCATGGGTTCAAAATAACCCACCTCTATTAAATAGCATAAATTGGTAGTGAAAGTCTAAAAGCTCCATATACCAAGCCCATGGGTTCAAAATGAGTAGATATGAGAATTTTATTAGAAAATTAAAAAATAAAAAGAAAATTAATGAATTCAATTTCTTTAATTTTCTTCTAAATTTAATATTTTTCATTTTAAATATAATTTATATTTTTCTTACCCTAAATTAAATGTAAACTTATAAATTAATTCCACAATTTTGTTTGTTCCATTTCAGAACCAAATATGAAAGAATTAAAGCCAAGAAACTTGAAAAGAGTTACATCAAATAAAATCGCAAGAAAAACTAAAATGATAAAGATTCTTGGGTGTGACCTCCAAAACTCCTAATTAGTAAAACAATCCAATAAAATCATAAGAAGTTGGGTTACTTTTACTATAAATGTTGTGACAATCAAATTGTCAAATTACTAAATCATGAATTATGAATAAAGTAAATAAGGTAATTAGAGGGAAGAGACTTTAGAGTTAGTAAATAGTCACAACTTATTGAATTTTATGTAGAATTTAAATACAAGAGACATGCCACGATTAGATAGTAATCTTTTTAATATAAATTATTTTGGTTTGAATGTTAAACAACGTTAATATTATAGTCAATTAAAATGTTAGATTATCTTCATAACTAGAATTAGACATTATATATGATGAAATGGTAAATGATTCACATAAATTTAATTTTTTTTTTTGGTATTCCTTTTGTTGGACCAAGGAAAAATACTCTTCAAGCTAAAATGTAATATCAAAATTCTAAAACAAAATTATCATTCTTATTATTTTATGTCGAAATTGAATGTTATAACCATTAGTGATTAGTATCATAATAAATATATTTATAATTTAAAAAAAAAAAAAAAAGAGACTAACAACTCTAACTATAATAATAATAAACAACAATATTAAAATAAATAATTTAAAAATTTTTTAATACTAAGCAATCATATCACAAGAACAAAATTGAATGGTATATGGATTATAACATCTTACCAACTTGCTAATAAACTCTTTTTAAGGTAATAATAAAATATACAAAGGAGACTCATCTTTGAATCATGACTACCACAAGCACCTTCACTAAAAAAGAAGATAAAAAGAAAACATGCTTCTTTTTCTCCTAAAGGCATTCTACCATATCAGCCCTTAATTAACATCATGATGGTTATAATTGCTGCCATTATGACAATCATCATTCATTAATTAGCTCCTTCTTTTATCTTTTTATATATATATATATATATACACGCAATTCGTATACATACACAAACGCCCGTATATATATATCAACGAAGCTCATGATCAAAGACTAGCCAAAAACTCTAGAAAAGAAAAGAGAGATTCAGTCTTAGCAAACGATGAAGAGAAGTGGCATACCCATATCAATGTTTCAAAATTCAACGTTGTTGGCGGGATGGTGCCGTGGGCGGCGACGGCCGAGGAGACGGAGAGGCTGCATCATTCGGCTCGGGAACAAGCGGCGGGGGTTCTGCATGGGATCCCGCACGGTGGTCCAATGGGGTGCGGTGGTGGTTACTCCATTCAGAATCATAAAGAAGATGATAACGGAGCTTACTCCAAGTGCAGGCTTCATAGATGCTTATTACTCTTCTTTATTACTACCCTTATTACGCCCTCAACTATTCCCTTTGTGTTGATATATATATATATATATATGTATGTATATCTCCCTTGTGTTTACCCTTTTTTTAAAAAAAATAAAATAAAATTCTTCATTTTACTTTGTTTAATTGGGTGATTAATTTAAGTCCCTCTTAATTGAATTGTTTTATAATGATTTAATACCTGTTAAATATTAATGGATTAGTGATGGCGGTGGAATCTCCGTCTTTGCATCAGAGCAAATATTTTAGATATTTTCCTAATAATTGATTAATTAATTAATATCCTAATTAATTTTTATTTTATTTTAAAATAATTTCTATACTTCGACAAATCACTCTACTTTCAGATTAAATTTTTAAAATTAAATGGAAAAATTAAGTGTTGAGAAAATTAAAATTAATGATGATTGTTCCAAACATCCAGGTGAAAAGTTGATTTTAATGTCACTATTATGATGAGCTAAGCAAATAAACTTTTGTATTTAGCTTCTCAGCTTTATACAAAGAATTCTAAATTTACGTGTAATTTATAATTTTTTTAGAGTTAAAACATGAGTAATTTTCATGTTAAATTTTTATTTTACAGAATAAAAATTAAAAACGAGTAATAAATAAAATAAAAATTATAAAAATATAATACTTCAATTCCAAAATTAATTTTGTATTTAATTTTAAATTTATGTATTTTTGTAATGTCCCACCACCACGGCTTAACGGACATTAGTTAATAGATAACTATACCATTTTACTTTATTTTATCACAAAATTTATTTAATCATCAAAATTTTTTGTTTTATTGTGAGTCGGTAAGATATTAAAAATAGTTTTAAAAAAATTTAATTGAAGAAAACGGCTGATAATAATTCAAATAAATTATTGAAAATTTTCAATTATAAAAATCTGCTTTTTATTTCTTGTTTTAGGGCAATTTAATTTATTTTTTTTTTTTTGAAAAAAAAAAAAAACTAATAAGGGACGAACTTATCAAAAGGAAAATAAAAAAGGACAGGGATGAACTTATCCGATTAAGGCAAGGGTTTCATTGCTGCCTGCGCCTTCTCCATTTTGGTCTCCTCCATTTCTCACCTCCGTGGATATTCCAGGGAAAATTTTCTGGTTAAAGGGTTTCTCTCGCCTTTCGTGGGAAATAAAGGAAAGGCAAGGAGTAGAAGACGAAGATGGCGTTGATCACACAAATCCTCAATTTCCGCGCCCCAGTTCTTCTGCCTCCCCAACCCCGAAACCCTAGAATTCACTTGATTAACCGTAAATTCAATGGTATTCCGTCTCTTCCCAAGACACCCTACCTCAGTCTCTATCGCAAAAACCCTAGAATCATCCCCCTCGCGACCGCTTCCGCTTCCGCTTCCGCTTCCGCTTCGAAAACATTACCTTCACTATCCCAGAAAATCTCAAGTCTATCGCCGCTCGTCGACTCGACTCGGACGATTACGACCCTTGTAACGCTAGCATTCGCCGTGTTCGCCAAGCTTGCCCAAAATCTGTCTTTCTCAATTCTAAACCCTAATACGATTGGGTTATCGTTGCAAAGCAGCGTAGTCCAGACGGTTGGACCGGCGTTCTTCGCATCGCTGCGGGACAGGCCTAGCGGATATCTGAACACACCGTTGACGGTAGTGGCGGCGGGATTGTCGAAATGGCTGGATATATACAGTGGCGTTTTGATGGTGAGGGTTTTGCTGAGCTGGTTCCCCAACATCCCATGGGATCGGCAACCGCTATCGGCAATAAGGGACCTATGCGATCCCTACCTGAATTTGTTCAGGAACATAATTCCTCCTGTTTTTGATACGCTGGATGTTAGCCCGCTGCTGGCGTTTGCGGTTCTGGGCACCCTCGGATCGATCCTCAATAACAGCAGGGGAATGTATTGAGTTGATAAGGCAGCAATGGTAGCAAGTAAACAACACAAGGACTCTGTTAAGTTAGCTGCTATTTTCTTTTGGCTATTTCTAGTTATTTTGGTTGTCATACCGTAACTCATATCTGGCTGAGACATAAATTTTGGGAAGTGGGATGTTAGATGGTTTGAGTGATATATTCTTTGAGTTCATTAAGATTTTTTTTTTTTTTTTTTTGGTAATTCAAAGAGAAAATGGCATGAAAATTTGCCTGTTTCAGTTTTCCTTTCTGGACCAGCAGAAAAAGAATGGAATCTGTTTCTTATTAATATGTTTGTGTTAAACAAATTATATTTGCAATGTTGTTGGAAAAGGCTTGAGGTGGAATACTTTTAGTACGACACTTGATCCGACTACTAATACCAACAAACGAGTCACAGTGACATTATATAATACAGCTTCATACATGGTTCAATTCCCCCACAAAATCGTTAAATTTCACTGGCAAATCCAACGGGAACCCGACCCAAAAAAAAAAAAAGATCCTTGCCTACATCAGATACAGCTACGGTGAGCAGAGTGTATGTACAGATGCAGAACAACTATTTCTTCCCAAAGTAAGAAAGTAGAGTTGGTTGTTTATCATCAGTGCTCTTAAGTTTTCCCTTCTTCTTCACTGGCCATGGGCGTGATTCAACTTTATCTACAACTGACTTCTGATCGGCTAAAAGCTCTTCTCGGTCTCGTTTTTTTTCGACCTTTACCGCACCCTCATAAATAGAATCCCCTGGTTCTGGGTCATTATTTTCCATTTTTGTTAAGGATAAAATTTCTCTGTTGTCTTCAGTTTCAGGTTCCTCTTTCAAGTTTTCTGTGAGATCTTCAGTTTTAGGTTCCTCTTTCAAGTTTTCTGCGGGATCTTCAGTTTGAGGTTCCTCTTTCAAGTTTCCTGTTTGAAGCTCCTCTTTCAAGTTTTCCGTGAAATCTTCAGTTTCAGGTTCCTCTTTCAAGTTTTTTTGAAAACCAGTCTTGACAGACTCATCCAGTGGATTTTCCTCGTGTCTCTTTGATCCTTCTTTTCTACTTTCCTTGGTTGAGAAAAACTTCAAAATTTGATTCTTCTCCTCTTTCTTTAATGGTATCTGCATAACATCACAACTGTCAGAAAACCTACCACGAGAAAGAAGTTCAAGAATAGGTTCAATCATAATTGCTTTAGGGCATGATATTGATTTCATCACTTCTTTCCACCCGAAACTTCTCAAAATCAAATCTCAACTTCTCAACTGATTTTATAAATTCAAGGGTTGCTGTACTGGGAAATTTTAACCCTTTATCTCAAAAAAAAGGTTAGGATTTCCCATTACAGCATCTAATGGTCAATGATTATCAAAATAGTATCATGTTTGAGGTTTGAAGGCTCCACAAAATTTTGGAGAAGAATATGAAAGACGGTTGACAGCAGTTCAAGTCCTTTTCTACTCATACTAGCATTGGTGATTTAGTGGAAAAGACAATTCGTCAAAATTGCTAAACATGATAGCTAAGTTACTGCATAATACAGCCCTGTAACGAATATTTCCTTTCTGATTGCAAGAACCTGAGAGCAACAGAACAGTCTACAAAGCGAGCTAAAATAAGAAAGCATCTAACTATCCATGTCATTAAAGCGTGGTGACAGTTGAAAGGTTCAACTTATTTACTATCCACAACTTATTTAAGGGATCACAATGCTTTCCACCCCTAAGTTTGCATCCTCAATCTCGAGCTATCATTCCAAATTGTTAACACTACACTATAGACAAGGAAAAGTCAGCTTATCTTACCTCCTTGATGCACTCCGGTCCATCAAAAGATGGCTTGCCCATTGCAGGGGTCACTGGGTACCACACCTGGAGGCCTGGTGTAATTAGCTTCTATAGAATAGAAAAAAACCCTTAAAACATTCTTTATATTTGAGTAGCAATCATGAATGTTATTTACCAAATCATCTTTCTCATATGGTTTAAGCACTGAATCAAATTTTGGAGTTGAAGAAATATTCAACCACGTATCAGTAGATGCCTTGTCAGCCAAAATTACAGGCATCCTGTCTACAATAACAGGTAAGTGAATATATAGATATAAGGCTGCTCAACTTCAGACAAATATTGACAAGTATAAATTATTTGAGCATTTTACACATTTAACCATCTTACTGGAGAAAATGAACATTTGCAGTATCATCCAACTCAAGTCCTAAATCCTAAACTTAATGATTAGCTTAATCATAAATGGAGGGAATAGTTAAAAGTTGCAATATGCTTCAGCTATAGTTCAATATCAGCAGAATGAGTACATAGTCCAGGGCCCCGTGTCTTTTTGTAGGTGTTTGCCCCAACAATCATCTGACCTGGAATATGTCTGTCCTGACTGATATAAACTACTATTTCTTGTCTAGCCTTCTCCGTTTGCTATGCAACTCATTCAGGCATCATCTGTACATTTCATCATCTATAAGATCCCCTAAATGAACATGAGATTTTCATTTCAACGTAATGTTTACCCAAACATTAAAAGACTAATATTTAGCTTGTATCCTAAAAAAAAGAAGAAAAAAGAAAAATGCTGACAATATAATTCTTGAGTACATCCCTAATCCAAATTTATTTGCTTCACGGAGTTTTATGCCCTCACTCCCATAGAACATGTTTTAATTGTCTTGGATACGATCTACTATTAAAGAACAATGCTTTTAACTCAAACACCTTTGTCATTCAGTTGGACCGAATGCTCAACTTCTGAAGTCATGCTTTCGGGCATAAAATTAGAAAATACTAATAAAACCTACTCACCAATTTATCCATTTCTTTTCCTAAAAAGGATACTTTGAGAAAATATCAAATAAATCCCAAGTGTCAGTTTTCAAATTATTCAGAGTTTCTTAGCAGACTTCCATGATATGAGAATACAATCTGAATGGGCACCTAACTGGTATAAAATAAAAAGGATCTAAATGAATGTCAACCACAGATCCATTCTGATGTACTATAAAGCGACAAAAGAAGACATGTGAATAAATGGAAATACACCCAACTCACCATGCAGCCACCGTAACCTCGATGATGAAGAAGTCGTAACTATTGTAAATGTGTCGAGTATCTCACCTGCATGAATGCAGATGCCAAATGATAGTCAAAAGTGAAAAAAACAAATAAAAAAATTTCAATGCAACTGATACTTCTAAGAGGGGTAAGTTTGGAAAAAAAGGCAATATTTGGTAGCTATGGCAAGTAATCTTACAAAACTGACCAAGCCTCAGACACTAAGGACTAAACATTTTCTCAAAAAGTTCACATTAAATTCCTCTTTCCAAGCAAAAAATATATCACAAAATAAATCAAATGACAATAAGCAGCTATTCTGGAATAAATTTAATTAACAGAACTCACAAACCAAAAATGGAGAAAATAACAGATTTAAAGAAGTTTTGCCAAGACATGCCACCTCAAAGGATACAATCATCTGAAAAGTGACTCACCTTCTGAGTTCTCCCAAGAATCATATAGAGCAGCAAACACCAGAGGTCTACCATCCTTAAAATGAATGTAGTATGGCTGTTTTTTCGATCCATGTTTTTTCCACTCATAGAATCTGGAGAATATGTTGAAGTCACCATAAGAATATAATATAGAAGGATAAATAGTTGCAAAGCCTCGAAAAAAGATATCTAAACAAGTACCACAAGACCCTGTAATGCAAAGCGTTTGCAATATGAAATTACATGAGGTCAAGCATCTTAGCAAAAAAAACCTCTGAAAATCTGTTTCTGAGCTAATAAATATGATAAAAGGTTGTAATGACAAATGAGAAAGGAAACAGGTTTTGGAATGAGTTAAAGAAAAGCAGTAAAATTCTTTTTCAATTTCTGAAATAGTAAAACAAAACAAGATCTAAGTTCATGCATTAATAATGACAGTGCGTACCCTTCTACAGCTATAAGGCACCGATTTTTGGGAAGCAATCGACGAAATGAAGCCTTCTCAGATATTGACTCAGATCGAGCATTGAACTGAAAATTACAGCCCATGTTAAATCACACTGCCAAACATAAAAGGTCTAATAGTATCTGAATTATGAGTCCCCAAGAGTTTACATCTTTGTTAAGGGTGCAGGCTTACAAAAGCCTTTCACAGAGGACGTGTAGGAAGACTTTGTTAAATCGCTAAATATTTTATTTTCCAATTATTTATGTATATCAGAGTAGTTAGTAGTTACTAAATTCATCAGCTCAAGTTCAGTTTCATGTTTAAACACTATCAGATCAGTTACCGTATGTCTAAATCTTTTTTTTTTTTAATTTAAAAAAAAAAAGATATACAAAATATTTTTCAAAAAGTTTCTGTTCACGAGCCTATAACATTAACTAGAATCTCAGAACAAGATCTTAAGTACTAATCATAACAATCAGTCTCCCAAATACAGATCTTACAAATATAGAAGAAAAAGTACCAAAAGGATTACAATTAGTTAGTATTGCAAATTCCATCAGTTAACACTGCATATAATTCCCTTTTGACCTTCAGTGATATATTCAAAAAAGTATACTTAATCATTATATTACGAACCTTGACCTTTATGTCAATATAATGTAAAGGGAGCATTGTTATTGTTATGACACAGTACTAGATGAATGTAAATTATTAGGAAAGTGAAAAATAAATATCATACTGTCTTTTTGTTGGTGTAATAAAGAATGGGACAGGTAAAGAAAGTCCTATTTTCTCTTATGTTTCTCAGAAGACATACACTATCTATGGACAGATCAAATATGGACAACATTTCTCAGATTCCAAAATCACACCGGGTCCTCAGCCCTGTCTTGAGATTGTTGATCCAATGACGGGATTTAGGTTTCCAAAAATACTAAAATCTCAGGACAGCATCTAAATCTAATGTAGGAAAGATTAGAATTACCATGCCTAGTTAGGAACTTGATAAAACTTTCGACATTACACCTAGTGTTTTTAGACATCATATTTAAGAAGTTTTAAGAATCATACTAACACCCTGTTTGGATCGTGATGAATGATAGAATTTTAATGTATGGTATTTTACGGGTATGAGAAAATTATGTTTGTTTCAACTTCCAATGGTAGCAAACGGTATTTAACCGGCAAATTTGGGATGAATTTTAAAACTACCGAATCGGTGGTATGTGACTGACAAGTTACTTTTTTTTTCCTTATACTTTCATATAATATACTTAATTCTATTTTTATTCTCACAAATTATTATTTATTTTATTAAATATAAAAATTTAATTTGATTATGTGTAATAATTATTTATTTAAATACAAATATAATTATATTGGTAAACAATTTATTTTTTTTTTCATTACATATTTTTTATATATCATTTACTATTACATATAATAGGTAGAGGTAAATTAGTAATTTAACTGAAAATACAACTATATCATTCTATTATCGAAATAAAAATATGTTATTAACATGCATTAATATACAATTATCTAAATATAAAAAAAATTTGTCATTCTCATCCTATGTCATTATCATGTAATCACTGTCATTACCATATATTAATTAAACATTACTAAAATTTATCTAAATAGGGTTTAAGGGTTTGATTTTATCATACATTCAGAAAATTGAGAAAACTATCAAAATATTTTATTGAATAACTAAAGTCTATGAAAAATATTTATAATGCTTCCTAAGTAACTTCTCCAAATAGAATTAAACGACGAAATCTAAGTTCAATATCAGTAATTGTAGTAGTATTAAAGTCCCAAGACGGCATCCAGTCCTGAGACAATGTTGGAATACCATGACTGAACTGGGTTATTGAAAATGCTACAGGTCCGAAACTACACTTTCTAAGTACTGAATCAGCAGCTAAGTCCTGGAATAGTAACTTAGTTTACTTTTTAAGTTGTATTATACCAAACACAACATTGTACCCAAAGTTTTTACTTAGTATATCCTATCACGTTTTACAAATTGAAACACCAAAGATATATTACTAGATATTACTACATTGATTTATCATATGATAAAACATTACAAACAAATGCACCAAAGTAACATTTTCAAGTTAGTTGTTTATTAAAAAGCCTGATAACAAATATATCACAAAACAACATGCGAAAGGGGAAACTACTAACGCCCAAAAATCTGGAATAACATGTTAATGCTTATCCTCTTCTAATTGGTAAAGGTTTGCAAATCTAACTCCTTAAACAATCAGACGACACCAATGAGGGATTTCCCCTACAGACTCATTGGACGAATACTAAACAGGAATATTCCTGCATAGAAGAAAGTTATTGAATAAGGTTATCAGCTGCTGCAGGTGTGTAAAGTGTAGAGCCATTTCCAGCATTGTTAGGAAACCAATACGGATGTAATTGATGTAAATAATCAGAAACAAGAAAACCTGAAACTTTTAAATACGAAACACACTTAAATTTTGCTAAATTTGAAGTAAACATTTACTATAGCAGTAACTGATAATAAACACATCATGTAGCTTCTAAGTAATACCATCTTGTAGAAATCAGGTTTCTCCGATTTCTTAGTGAAACTAGGAATTAATCCCCACTTCATGCAATGGACAACAACGCCTTCGCTCTCGGCTCCACCATCTCTACGCACAACTGACAAATTCCACCCCGGTGAAACATTATAAGATGGACGATACCTAAAAGTAGAAGATAATTAGACTCGAACTCCTGTTCATCGGGAATCGAAACTTCAATGTCCCACAATCTTGCTTTGTTAACATACAAACATGTCGAGAGAGAGAGAGCCAGAGAGAGAGAGAGAGAATAGGGAGACTACCGATCTGTGTTCAGAAAACGCACAGGGGCGTTATTGCGATGGCAAGCCCTGGGAATATCGTCTGCCCTGAGAGTACACTGAGCTCTCCCGCACATCTCCTTGTCTGCTACAACCGACTTCCTACTCTAAGATCTTATGGCGGGTAAATGAAAAGGCGGGAACGAAGGGCTTTCTTCTGGAGATAGAGCATCAAATTTTGAAGAAACTAAACAGCATCTAACAACCGTTGGATATGGGTTTCGTGGAGATGCGAGTCACCGACTCTCGCGTTCTCTGCAAGATTCCCATTGATAAAAATTATTTAAAAAATAAAAAATAAAGCCAACGCCTTTTTGGTGTTTTTTTAATGTAAAAACCATTATGTGACATTTTAATCTGACGTAATTATTTAATAAAAAATTAATTAATATATTATATTAATTTTATTTATAAATGTAATAAATTTATTAAGATTTAATATAGTTTAGTTATTATAATTTTAAATAACATTAATGATTTTTGGTAAGAGAGTAGATATTTATATTTTGAAATTGTTTATAACAACCTCCAAAATTTTAAAATAAATAAATTATAAATTATGTGCAGAAATAAAATAAATAGTTAGGTTTTACATTCTTAACACAATGACTTAAAGTACCAAGTAGAGATATGGAAATGATTTTTTTGAAATAAATACAAAAAATTAAAGAAATAAACGAAAAATAAATAAAACTGGCATCCTACTCACAACTCTCTTGTGAATCGAATTCTGGATTCTTATTCTCTTGATCTAAAATAATTAATAAATGAATGAGCTATACTAACCTAGTAAAAATATCACGCTACTCACTGACACATAAATGAATGTTGGTATAAATAATAAAAACAATTAATAGAGCTCTTAATTTAACAAAATCGTTTATCATAAATAAAATCATTTACTGTCTACTTATTGTAATGAGATTTATAAAATAACTTATAGATACAATAATATAACACATATTATGATTTCATATGTAATTGGTTGGAATAATAATTTTCTATTTTTATCAGTCTATTGGTATCCATGGGGATTCATAGAGATGTCCCTATAATGCGTAAACTATTTCCTTTAACATTTATAATTAACGGGTCGTCCCCATACCTCATCCAGTATAAGCGCTAAATTATTAAATTTCAATACACCGTCTGGTATGATGGTGAAATGGGTCGTCATCATATTCCGTACGGTATGAGCGCCAAATTACAAAGTATCGATACCCCGTCCGGTATGAGGCAACGTTCACGATAGGGTTCCTTATGTACCCGATCCGTCCACCATCTCGTAGGATATCCAATAAGACTGTCGTTTTATCCATTCGTTTAATCGCATAATTTTTTGTTTACCTTTAATCTCCAGTTTATCAATTCAACCGTAATCACATAAAACAAACAATACATGTATTCAAAACTATAAAATCGATCAATTAGATACTATCATGCATTCAAACTGTAAAATAAATTAACAGAATCAATAGTAAATAATTTTTTGTTTTTGTTCAATTAGTAATCCGTAATTAATTATTGATATTTTCTAAATTGCACAAAATACTGTATTATTGTTAATTTGACTTTAATGTCATAACAAAGAATAAGGTAAATGATTCTTATTTAAATTGATGTCCGAAAAGCTAAACTTGTTAACTGCACCTACTGGCGGTCTCCAAGTTCTCTGATTTTTTTTAGGGAGATTAAAACGCACTACAAGTATCTACAAATATCCTAAAGAACCCAAAATCAGTGTCATGACTTCTTTTTAGCCAATTATGGAATTTTGGCACAGCAGCTTCGTCGTGATCTATCTACGGCACTGCCGCCTGCGACGGTGATTTGCCTCAGGTTGATTATTTTCGGTCAGTTTTACATCAATCCATGCGAAAAAATACGTTAAGGGGTCTCGGTTGATCTAAAAAAAACGAAAAATCGAAACTCACCGGCGGCTCCGCCGACGCACCTTTGCGGTTCGATGTTTTGCTTTAGTCAACATGTGGAAAAAGAAACGGTGATTACAATGGTAGAAAAATTACGCATAACGGAAATCGAGAAGGACCTCATCGGAGGCGATTTTTGTAATTTTCTGCTGCAGCGCCGCCGAGCTTTACCCGTAATTTATGCCTAATCCGCTGGTCTTTTTGCTCTGATTTGGCCATGGAGATGTTTAAAATTGAATTCCAAGTAAATAAATTTTTTTTACCTCTTTTAGCGGTCGAAAGTGGCTCCGGCGCGGCGGGGGTGGCAGCGACTTCCTTTTCCGGTGGCTGGGTCTTCTTCTTCGGCGAGAGTATCTGGCAGCTAGGGTTAGGGTTTGGTGTGAAAAATGTTATTTATATCCGTCATTTTTTAATATGGACTGTCCATCGCATTTGATGTAAACCGTCCGATCGCGATTAAATAGAAAGTGAATCTAGAACGTTCATCGCGATATGATATGGATCGTCCAATCGCGTTAAATAGGAAGTGAATATGGACCGTTGATTGTATTTAAATCTGATTATCCGATCACGTTTGGAGAGGGGCGCATCCGTGCGTGCGGGAGCGAATCTGGACCGTCTGATCACGGGCGCGCGAATCACCAGCGTGGCGTCCCGCATGGTACTGCGTTAGTGTCCCTTGCCACGTGGCACGTTTCGGTTCGTCGTGACTGCTGATTGGGCGTCTTACGTTACACAACTTTTATAAATTACGTTTTAATTTTTCAGTTTCTGATTTTTCTTTTAAAAATATTATTAGAACCTAAAATTTCATCTATTTTTTAAAAATTATTTTTAATTTTTTTATCCACCTATTTTTTTATTTTTATATTAAATTAATTTTTAAATTTTAAAAAATTATATTTATAAATTAATTGGGTACTACTCGGCTTATAAATTTATCTTGTAAAATAAATATTTTCATTATGTTATAGTATAGTCGTCCTAAAATAATAGTTATATAAATAATTAAATATTTCTATAGCAAAAAGGTACTTTTATAATAATATTATAGGAAGTAATTATTTATAATAACTCATTTTTTATCTTTTAAAATTAATATAAATAAGTAAAAATTTATAATAACTCATACTAAGTTGAAGAAACCAAGAGACCATTATTTTACTCATCGTAATTTATAAGACTTTCCAAATTCTTTAATTTATAAGTGAATATAAATGATTTTAAATAAGTTATTGAAGCGTTTTATTTAATTTTATGAATTCGTTATTTTTATTTATAGTTGTCAAATAAATTTTTTATTTTAAATTAGTACATTTATGTTTAAATATTGTTTAATTTAAATTGATTTATTTTTATTTTATGAAAAATAAGTACAAATTGAAAATAAAATAAACATTTTCATTTTAATTATTATTTTATTTTATTTTTACAGTTAATTATGAGAGTTTTTTTTAAAAAAATTATTAGAGGTAATTTAAATTTTACTTTGGTCAATAATAACAAGTCCTTTCAAAATTACAATAATTTAACTTTTAAAAATATTGTTACAATAACTTATTAGGTGTTTACTAATTCCATAAAATTGAGTAGTACTGAAAAATTATAATCTCAACTGCCTTCATTAAAAGGGGGAAAATAAAATACCTATCAACGGCGCTCCCACTGTCTTCACTCGTTTTCATCTTCATAATCCATGCTCTCTGTCACGAAACGACTTCAGCGTTTACCACGATGGTTGGGTTCCACTGGCAACCAGCTTCGGTATGCCAGAACCGACTCCGGTCCGCTCAGGAGGCGATCCAAGTCCTCGGCTCTATCCTTGAAGAAGACGGACGAGAAATCGGAGTGGTGGGTAGTGGACGGGGAGATGCACGAGATTGGTGATAACGTGCCTCCACGTGAGCGATTCGTCATCCCTCGGGACAACATTCCCAATAGACGCCGTAAGCAGCTCCGCGAGCAGTTCATGCGCCGCACTCGCCTTGTCCTCAAGGAATCGGTTAGTTTGCGCTACTATGCCTCTCTTTCTTCCTTAGGTTTCCTTTTCCTGTTTGGTCAGCGAGAAAGTGTGAGAAACGGGAATTTAAGGGATATTTCCGTAATAGTTTGGGGATTTGTGGTTAGGTATTTCATTTCCTTGGTGACTATTTGGTTAGTACGATTCCTTCGGTTGTGAGTATAATTTTCTTGGTAATGTTAGAGTGTAGCATTTGTTTGCAAGAATAATACGAGATGCTCGGTGCTTCATTTTAATGGTAAAATTATAGTTGAATTGCATTTCCCGTGCATTAGATGGAAGCTGAGTATTCAGTCTTGAATTATTTTAGCAATTGTTTTGGAAACCCATTTTTCGTTGTCAGAACTCAACAGAGGCGGTTAAAACTTTTTAAAGTCCACAGTTTATCATCCAAAGCTTCATTTCATCGTCAAGATGATATGAGCTTCTCACTCAAGGGAATGTGTTCATTTGTAGAAGGCAGGGGCAGACATGGGTTTTGAAGTAAAAAGGGGGTAAAATTTTAAGTGTCTTTGCGCACTGGCCTTATAGAATGCAGCAATAGTTGAAAAGATATTCTGGTTGTTTCTCCTTATATGATGTTACTGTTCTAATTATAGGAGCATGAGCCTTGGTGCAAAAGGTATATGGAACTCTATAACGAGCTAAGGGAGAACTGGGAGAGGCTTTACTGGGATGAGGGTTACTCGAAAAAGCTTGCCCACGATCATGCAAACTATGAATCTGCAGAGGATGATGATGGAGATTTCAACCCATACAGGTTTGTCTGTGCTTTCTTCTTCTATGATGCTGGATCACTATTTCAGGAAAAAGAAGCACTTCCTGGTTCTAGGATGGATGTTGAAATTGTACAAAGTATTCCTTTACGGTACTTTGGGTAGAAAAAATGCATTTTGTTAAAGGTGTGTGTCTACACATTCATATAGACTGGGTTACAAGCTTTAATAAGTGTTTCTGGTTGGTTTATCTCAATTACACTTCCTTTGATTGCACAAATTCTTTACTTTTTGACTTAATTTGTTATATTCTTCCTGTTTTCTTGTGTGGTTTGACTATAATGACCGAGTAACAACTTCTTAATCATGCTACAGGAACAGGCGATTCTATACTGATCAAATGAAGGTAAAAATTTGATTATAGCATACAATATCAGTTGATGACTTATGTCAGAAACTATAAAGCAGGACAAAATTCTGCTGAGAATAATTGAATCTGTTGATCTCTTTTTTACATTATGTTAGGGTGTTAATTACTGTTTTGCTTGAATCTGATTTCAGGACCAGCATTTTGGGCATCAGAGGCAAGGTGAAACCTGGGAGAAGATCAGTCAAATCCGAGATAAGTTTGAGTACGACAGAGAGAAAAGAATGAGGGACAGAGGTATGTCTTGACTTTTTTTCTTGAAAATACTTGGCAATTGGATCTAGAACATGATGGTAAGGCACTAAGGCTTATTTTTTCTGGTCTCTAGGGCAATGTTTTGGAACAAATCAAGAATTTTTGTGGAACTCATTTTTTGAAATCTGCACCTAGTTTAATTAAGAGAGGGTAAAATTTTTATCTAAGATAACAAAATGGAGCTCAAATAGAATTTAAGTGGAAGTGGAATAATGCTTTGCTAGTTCCATCACGATTCTTGTAGAATTTTCGTTTCCCCAGTTAAATTAAGTGCAAATCTTAAGATGAACTCCACAAAAAATTCAGATATGTCCAAATGTAGCCTAAAAGAAATTGTCTTTTCTGAGTTTCTTTTCTTGGAGCTGAGCCGAGATTGAATTCTTCATTTATTTAGCCTTCCCAAACACATGCTGTAGACCAAATTTGCCTTTCTTCTCTCACAAAGAAAAAGAAGAAAAAAAACCAGATACCAAGTTTAGAAAATTGTATTCTTGGCTGTGCTTTGCTACCATTTTATATCATTCTTGATTTAAGTTTTAGGTCTGGCTCAAATATATGAGATTATGACTGATCACCAAATTATATATATCTTTCTGTTATGTTTGCATGGCAATATAGACAGTGAATTCTTTTGCAGTGGTATTTGACATCCTCAAGCTACTGTTTCATAATCCTTATTGCTAAATTCTTTTGCAGTAGTATTTGACAGCCTGAAGCTACTCTCTTTGTCCTTATCACTGAATACATATATAGCTCATCTAATTTTTAATATGAAAGCAAATCAACATGCATCCTTTTTGTTACGAAAGAAGGCTTTGTCTGATCATTTTCATTCTAAAACAGGATATGTTCTCAAAAACTAGAAAATTAGCATAGATGTTTTTTTTTTTTACTAATTTCTCTTTGCACTTTGATTTCTGAGTTGACTAAATTGTAAACTCATCTGATGTGATTCATTTGCCCTGTTATCTTAAGGGAGCAAATTGAACCACTATGAGAAGTTCTTCAAGTTTTCTTCTACATATGAATGTTTTTATATTTTGTCCTCATTTTTTATGTCATCTCTATTTTGCAGCATTTGCACCAATGAATTTTGGACCTTCTTCAGACTCAAATGATTCAAACGCCCAGAATAAGCTTTTTGATGCTCAAAGATACTTCAGGGACTAAAAAGGTACTCTGCAAGATATTTTTACTGATTCTGTTTTCTTAACGTTTCCTTTGAAAGAAGAAGGCAAATAATCTATTAATGGTTTATCCTAGCAGGTATCTGCAGGAGGAGGAGCATTGATGGGTTGTATGGATTATGTGAGAATCAGGGTTTTCCTTTGAGCGATCACTTCCTAGAGACTCAAGAAAGCAGACAACAGGGGTAAACAAGACGAAGATCGCAGTAGCTGATATATTTCAAACTTAATTGTTTCCTGTAGAAGATTATATCTTTTTTGTTACTGGGCTTCACATGAGACATGATGTGCAAAGTTGCACTTTCAGGCAATTGCTATGGAGCAAAATTATGCCCGGTTGTCAGAAATGCTTGTAAGTTCAGGTGCCTTGAAAGTGTTGCAGCGATGCTTCTGTGTGTGACATTGTCTATGCAAGTAAGGATGCATAGTTTTTGACAGAGATGTAAGAATTAGTTTTTTACTATATAACCGTAAAATGCATTTTTTCCTTGGTACAGTGTAATTTATACAGGATTAGTGGTAATGTAACTTTGGCAAATGGGGAACACTATCTCACGACCAAACTCAAAACCCGAGCAATTGATATAAATGGAACTGGAGTTTATAATATTATTTTTCAGTATTATTTTTTTAATATTTAAATATTTGTATTTAAAGAAAAAAATATATTATTTTAATTACACAAAATAATAGGATAATTCTATTATATTTTTGCCAATTATAAAATACTAATGTTTCATTATAAAAAAAAATTTAGGACACTCTAATTACAAAAATAAATTGAAACATCACACAAATTTAAATATTTCATTTAAAAATTTTTGTTCTGTAAAATGCTTATAAATAATAATAATAATAATATACTAAAATAAATATTAGTAGTCAAATTTTGAGCCGGAGCTTGCCCATTTTTTTAGGGTATTCCAACTTGCTATCTACTATTTTCCCGCATAAGTAAGTTGTACCTTAAATCTCTTTTTTGAAAAAAAAAAAAAAAAAATTGGTTGGCGGGGTAAATTCGTCGATAAAGTACAACCAGAAGACTTTTGATTTTTCCACCCACCATCAAATCACAGACTCCTCCATTAAACTTTCAATTGAGGCCGGCGCCAAAATATCCATCTCTCCGTTTCCAGTCTCAACAGTGAAGTCACGTATTTCTTTGTTCAGTTGATGAAATGGAAAGGAAGATCTAAGAGGGAAAAGATTGAACAGAAAAATGAGCGGGGCGAGACTGTGTTCATTGCTTGGGGAATTGGGCTACGAGGGTGCAGACAAATTGGACCCAGACAGCTTCGAGTGGCCGTTCCAGTACGACGATGCACGGCCCATCCTTGACTGGATCTGCTCTTCTCTCCGCCCTTCCAACGTCCTTTCCCTCTCCGAGCTCTCTCAGTGAGTTCTTCTTTCCTCTCTCTCTGATTGGTGCTTGGTTTCTCACCCTCTTTGTTGTTGGTTTCCTGGAAAATGTGCCATGGAAGGCAAGTTCAGAATTAAGTATCTAGATAATGTGTTCATATTTTATTTTCTCCTCGGAAGGCAGAAAATATGAACTTCATTTGGATAAATCTCTTAGATGGCAGCATTAATTTCTTTTTCTTCCTATCACACTTTGGGCACAAAATTCGACTGAATTAGTTGTTAGAGACAGTTGGCGCAGGCCGAGATCACAATTAAAAGCTCGTTATTATGAGCATTCTCTCACTCTTTCTTGAATGTTAATCTCCCACTAGTATAATATTAGCAATGAAATGCTTGATTTTTTCCCCTTTGAAGTAAACTGCTAATTCCTGGTTGATAATTATCTAATATGTGGTATCCAGGTATGAGCAATTCCTACAAGAAGGAAAGCTATTGGAGGTACATTCATTTATACGTCTTCTGTTGGATACTCTTATTCGATATATATTTGGTCCTTGTCTGGACAAATTTCACAAGATTGTGCATTCTTTCTTTTCATCTTTATTCACTGGAATCCTGTTAGGCTAACTATGAAACACTGGCCTATTTGATGGGAAAAACAGGGAGAGGATTTGGACTTTGCTTATGATAGCATTTCAGCCTTTTCTTCCAGGAGAGACAACCAGGAGGCAGTTTTTGGAGCTGGAGAAGGATTGAAAGAAATAAGGTAACATCCTTTATCTCATGTATTCAATTGTTTGGTGTTTGGTCTTTTGTGTTTCTTGAAGATCCTTCTGTGTAGCATTTTTTTTAGCATTCTTCTGCTAGCAGTTGAGCATTAACACTTAACAATATCCTAGCTTGTAGCTTTAAGTTTTAATTTTTTTTCAATAAAAAGAGGAACATTATTGGATAGTTCTGTTGTGCGTGGCTTATGGTGTACTGCTTGAATCATCAAAGATCGCAACTTCTCTCCTTCCTTTTTCGGGACAGTGATTTTTGGCTTCTATTTGGGCAAAGGGTCATGGATATGGTGTCCTTTTGACTTTCTTACAAAGGGATAGATGCAATTTTATATGATTTTTTTGCTTTCTTTGTTTTTTCTTCCTCTTCTTTCGCTTGGAGGCCTGGAAAGATATCTTATCCTTTACATCTGTACATTTTCTGTTTTCTCTCTACCACTAATACTTTTTTTTTAATCTAAAAAACGAAGAAAAAATTTAGATTTAGTGCTACGACCACCACAGCCAACAACACTAAAAGGTTTGGAAAAGTTAAAAGCTGCAGGGGGACCCATCATAGCCCTGAAGTTCAGCCAGATCTGATCTCCTTGTTTGAATCGACTGAGAACTAAATTGATTGGAGCAGGAGTCTGCACTTAGGAGCAGTATTTGACTTACAATTCTACATTAAAGATGTCTTCCAAATTTTATCAAGTTAGGAGTTGGACTAGGATGGGCTTATGGCGGATCTAATTCTGAATAGCTTCCCTGTATAAGTTTTTTTGGGATAAAAATAAAGAATAGTGTTAAGAAAAGGCATCAAGGAGGTGTCATCCCTGTACAAGATATTTACAGATCAATATCTTGTACCAGTTATTACGATCAATAAAGCTCATAAGCTATTTAATTAAAATTTTAGAGTTCATCATAAAATGATCTTGGGTTCCCTTGATGAGCCTCACATTAGGCCGACAAGGCCAGAACTCTCAGTAAAGCTCGCCACTTGCTCAGAATCTCATTGTCTCTGGCCTCCAAAATAGATCACAGACTTGGGACCATAATGTTGGGCTTGATTTATTTTTTCCCCTAAGATTTCATTATGTTAGTATCATTATGATTTGGTAAGTTGTGTAACTCTAAATGTCTCCACTATCCTTTTGATTACTAATAATGTGTTCCAGCATGTTCCTTTCGGTACTAATGGATTTCTTTTCATCCCTAGGGAAGCAACTGTTGCATATAAAGCCGAAGCGTTGGAGTTACAGAGGCAGCTTAAGCATCTTCAGACCCAATTTGATTTGTTGAGTGGCCAGGCTTCAGCTTTGAATCATGGGAGGCGTGCAAGAGTGGCTGCAACATCTACTGTCAACGGACAACTTACAACCATAGATGATAGCCTTTCAGCTAGAAATTTGCAGGTACATCTTGTCATATCTGTAATTTAGATGTTCTTTGCAGGGCTGGAAAACCAAACAACTAGATGTCTGTATGCTTCTTTTTTTTTAGCAACTAGTGAATCCAAGTGCTTCATTACTGGAATGCCTATCCAAATTGATTTTTTATATATGATGTGCACAGTCCTCTTGTTATTGGTTCAAATATGAGGAATAAACACTGAGCATATGATAGCTACGAGTAGTGTAAAGCATTCTGCCGTGAAATGGTCAATGGTAGTGGATGAACTTCAGTTGGTTATCAAGGTGTAACTTACTACGGAATCTAACGGTTGTGGAGCTATATCAGCTATTAAAGCTAAAATATGACATTGTCATAAGAAACTAGAAACATCTTTTTATGAGCTGAGGCGACATATTCTAAATGGAATTGATGCAGGACTACCAAAGTATTAACTGTTCAGTATTGCTTTTGTCCACGCCTTTAGATTTTTAGTTTGCTATGCCTGAAAACTAAGTCCTAACCGAGTAATATTTTTTTTCTGAAAGTGCTGATTGGATAACGTGCTTCTTAAATATAGTAATTGAATCTGCACCTTTAAAAAAAAAAAAACTAATGTGCTCCCTCTGACCTCTTTTTGCTCTCTTCTCATCTTTAATCTGGTTGTTATTGGGTTTCAATCCTGTTTTTCATCTTTGTGCTTGGTCGACTTAAGAGAAATGTTTATGGCAAAGTAGTTTCTTCTTGAAAGGTTAAGACATTTTTTTGAGTACTTTCCTTGTAATTTAGATGAATGCGGTTCTTGGAAGAATGGCTTCTACTGCCCAAGAGTTGGCTCATTATCATTCTGGCGATGGTACTATTTCTTTTCTGTTCATGTACTTCTTCTTATAATGGCTTTCTATTTCTGTTTCCTTTTTTGCATATTCTTAACAGAAAATTTAAACTTTGACCTAAATTAAAGTTAATAATCAGTTTAGGCTAGCATGTTAGCAAGATAAACGTGATTGGGCTTAAACATTATTATTCATTAATGGGAGTCAGGGTTTTCTTTAGGCCCTCTATGCTGATTACCTTGAACCCAATATAGGCTAGGTTCGTTTTAACCAAAAGATACTAGACTTTGTGAAAGCTGGGAAAATTGTTAACTGGATCTAATTCTTAATAACTTCCCGCCAATGCTAGAAATGATTTTTGTTTTTTAATTTAAAATTGATTAATGGTCATGTTTCAAAAAAGATTGATTAGTGGTTACCAGAAAAGGTATTGGTTTTCAGAACCATGGCAAAAGAAGAACCTCAGTTTGATTTATGCATAAGAAAATATAGAAGAACTAAAAAGCCTATCTTTGCTCCTTTTATACTCTATGAGCTTTATATATTTGTTGTATATGCAGAGGATGGCATCTACATCGCTTACTCTGATTTTCATCCATACTTGGTTGGAGATTCAACTTGTATAAAGGATCTAAATCAGTGGTTTGCCAACCAACTGGATACGGTATGTAGATGCAGAACTCTACATGTAAACTTTTGATCGTTATGTAATCATGCCTCTGTTTTTTCAGCTAAAAAATTTGTAATAGTTTTTCATGTTCAAGTAATGACCTGCTCCTCATTTCGTTAAAGATGATCGTATTGGAGATCTTGTTAATTGAAGAGATGTTTTAATCCAGCTATTCTTTTTATTTCTGGGTGAAATTCATCAGGAGATAAGTTAAAAGCATATGACAGACTTGAGTTCTTTGCTTCAGAAAAAGTGCGACCAATTTTCTTATTGTTTGTTTTCATATTCTTTTGTTTTTATTTGACTAGATGCTCAACTAATCCACTCAGGTGTTTTGGTTCTACTTCTAGTTCCTAATTCCATGTTGTCTCTGCTGTAAATAGGATTAGACAGTTTAGAAGGTGTTTTCCTAATGCCCTAGCTGGTTGACTGCATATAATCTTTCATGCTGGCATTTAAACCATATGATATTTGATTTATGCATCTCCTGCATCTCTTAAAGCAGGGATTCTGGTCTTGTATGGTGGATATGCAGAAAGTGAAGTTATCAGGAACCTAATAACCAATATAATTTGTGGGAATGGCTATGTTCCTACCAAATGACATGCTCTTCCCTTTAATCCCAAGAAATTTTAATTTGTATTATGATTTTGCTGTACGGAATTTTACTTTTGGTTCCATGTTTCTTTTGGTTCCTCTGAGATTTTTAGAGTGGAAACTATTGGATCACAGTCTCCAGCTCTACATAGGGCCATTCACCAAAATTGTGACCATGGTTTTGGATTTTGGCCCTTGCATTTTTCTTTTCATTTGTCACATTAAATTATTCAATTAATGTTATGAAAAACTTAACTTGTTTGTCAAGAATTATGATGATTATGGCATTGTTATAATCAGGGTCCTTTTCGGTTGGTTGCTGAGGAGGGGAAATCTAAATGTTCATGGGTCAGTCTTGATGACATGTCAAATATCTTAGTTCGAGGTATTGCTTCCTACATCAGGAATTTTTTATTTTTCTAATCATTATGCATTTTATGCTTTTGATTTTTACCAGATTAGAAAACTTTTCTTCCTTTGGCAATTGCTTTCTGTTGTCATCCATTGTTTTTTACATGATTTGCTGAAGATTGATGCCAGGGTTCATGTATGCTTTCACATCAACTGCTGAAGAATCTTTTTCTTTTTCTTTGTCCCCTTGTTGTCATCTCTCTCAAAATTCTGTCTTCTGTCTCCTGTCTCTGATCCATTCTCTTCCAAATTCCATCAGATAAAACTTACTTTTGGTATGTTTATGTTTCTAACTGTTCCAGTTATCATCTGGATCTCCTTGCTTCCTCTTCAACATCCATTTAAAAAAACTTATTGAAAAAAAATCTCTTAGCTCTTATTCTGTTATCCAATTTCTGCTTTTGAAGTAATTCCTGTTTTATGATAGCAGAAGTGTCGTATGTTCATACATATTCAAGGGGGAGAATAGAGTTTGCTTTATCATTATTTTCATTATGTGTTTGTTAAATTTCTATGTAATGGTGATTATTCCAAAGAACTAGTATGTTTTTGTTAAATCTCATTTACGCTCATCGTTTAGGGGACATTAATGAGCTTAAATTAGTTATAGTCTTGTTAAAATGATTCATGTGGTAAATTTTTTTTAACGCGCAGTGGAGTTTGCAAGATTTGTTATTACTTATCTGTGGAAAATATTTTGCACTGGGCCTTGAATTGTGGCCACACAATTTTTGACTTGGAAACTTTCTCTAGTCTGTCTGATTATAGGATGCATGACCTGCTCAAGAGATTAAATTTATTCACCTTCTAGCATACGTATATATATATATATATATATCTTCCTTTTTGATCTAAAGGCTTTGTCGAGCAAATGAAGTTTTTTCGAAGAATTTTACCAAATTAATTCCATTTGTTCAGAGCCATGCATATCTGTGCATCTGTCAGATTCATGCTTGCAAACGTATCAACTATGTATGCTACTTGTATCTTATAAAACGAGCAGGATGTCCTCTATATAATGGCCAAAAGAAAAAAAAAATAGCAGGATTAGAGATCCAAAGTCTAATGTGAGCCATGATTACCATGGCTCTATCTTATATGTAAATTTACTTTCTTGATTTGAACTAGCATGTAGATGTGAGTGTGTTATCTTATGATAGTATGAAAGCATTAATTTACTTCTGCTATGCAGCAGATTTGGAGAAGTCTCATCATCAACGTGTATCTGAGTTGCAACGGCTTCGCTCCATGTATGTGCATTGTTAAACCTGGCCATTTAATTTGTAGTTCTTGTGATAATGTTCTGCTGGGTTGAATCCTAACTTCATGGGCAAATACATTTCACCTTACACTCAAGTCAAGGAAGATTGTTTGGTTTTCTTACTCTTGAAACATTGAAAGTATGGTTATTAATTGAGAATAGTAGTTTGTTGCATTGATAAAATAACATGTCTCTTTTTAGGAGGCTTGAGCATTAGCATAGTTAATTTTCTAGTCTGTTTTTTCTCTCAACCTATCTTATCATGTACACAGACAAGAAACATACCGCACTTCTGTAAGGAGTTTGTGTTTCTCATGATTTATTGTCTTATTATATAAATTTTCAGATTTGGTACAAGTGAGAGACAGTGGGTAGAAGCGCAGGTTCAAAATACCAAGCAGCAAGCTATTCTGATGGCACTTAAAACTCAAGTAACATCTGATGAAGCTCACATTCATCTTGATCTTCATTCTCTCAGGTATTAGTTCCATTTGACTCTTTAATTCGTTACAATTTCAGGAATGTTTTGTTTATAGCTGTTTTGGGGTCTTCATAGGTGTTTGAAGTTGCTTATAAGCGGTTTTAAGTACTGTACTACAATTTTTGCATTTGGTAACACAAAAGACATGGTGCTTATTAGGTTATCAAAAGTGGCTTTAAGAAGGTGGTAAATGAGCACTTTAATCCTGACATTTTAAGATCTTATTTTCTTAATCTAACTAATTTACTTAATTATTCTCTTATGTTCTCTCAAAAATAATAGTATATACATTATGCAAAATAAATCATAAAACATTGTAGTAAAATATTTTTATAATTTTTTAACAAAAAATAATAGCTTACTTTTTGCAATTAGCATTTTGTCCAAACATACGATTGTTTTTTTTTTTTTTTTTAAAAATAGAATTTATTTGCTCTAATTAACTTAAAGCATCCTATTTTGTTAGTCACAGTTCTTTCAGTTATCCCATACACTCTATTAGTCTTCTTAGTTTGCAAGTTTATTTTTTCACTCGATGATTTGCACAAGAACTCAACTGAACCAAAAGGCAGTTGAGTATATCCTTCTGAAATTATGGTTGTTTTGTTTATACCAGGCAAGTGATTCGTTTTTAGATGGGATGAAACTTGACTGGAAAAATAGACCTGCTTTTTTCCGTTCTATGTCATAGAATGCTAAAACTTTGGTTCACTTTGATAGCTTTGTACATGAATTTGTGTGATTCTTTGTGAATGCCATAAGCATATCATAAGGACAATATTCATGGGGAAAATTGCATGCCAACAATAATAACTACTTTTGCTGCCGAAACATAAATGTTCTCGAAATGATTTCAATAAACTTTGTTGCAAATGTGAGAAGATATCATGTTCGAGATATTCAAATTGTCTTCATAAACTTACACTAGATATGTCCATGGAAGCTTAGCATCCAATGGAAGTATGCGATGGTGTTAATGAAACGTACCACTGAGTTGCAAAACTCAATTTTCCTCAAACTATTAAATGCAGCTCAAATTTCATTTGGAACTTGATTTAGGCTAAAATATTTTTAAGTCATATAATGTGCTTTTGCTATCATTTGATATTTCTCTATTGACTTTAAATCCATAGGAGGAAGCATGCTGAATTAGTGGGAGAACTTTCTAATCTTCATCACAAGGAAGAAAAATTGTTATCTGAGGTCTGTAACACTCAATTCTAAACCTGTCTACTTTATGATATGTTTCATTTCCTTTGTTATTTAGTGATGTGAGTCAAATTCTACTATTACACTTGGGAGCAAATGGACCCATGCAGTCATGACATGCATATTGGCTGATGCATTCATTTATTGCTTTGTAAGCTCTCTTCCTGTGCTATTTTCACTTTTTCCTGCACACAACCCAGGTGAATATCTAGCACATTGGTTCAGTTTAAATGGAATGAATTTATCTGATTTATTGTCAATGAAGGAAATGAGGGACGATTAGATTTGTGATGGCTACCTACCTCAAATGATTAATGGTCATGAGTCTGGGTGAACTGTTTTTGATTCGTTTATCTTCAATGAACCTTGAATTGTTTTCACAAACTCTGAAATCTCACTGTTCTTTCACTGTTGTCCATCAATTTGATACTAATATATTTGCATATCCATGTATGTGATCTTTTTAGCATTTTCATTCGATTAGATTTTTCATATATTTTCTGCCCTCATTCTGTATCTTTTTCTAGACTATTCCTGAACTTTGCTGGGAGCTGGCTCAACTTCAGGACACATATATTTTGGAAGGTATATGGTGCAAGTCTTCTCTCTCCATAGTATCATAGGCACAAAGTAGACAATCAACTTGCTTCTCTTGGCTTCATCAGTTATTTCAGAGCTTAATATAACTCTAATGTATGAACTTGTAGGTGATTATGACTTAAAGGTTATGCGCCAGGAGCTGTATATAAGCAAGCAAAAAGCGGTACTGTTACTTCATATAATATCTATTCATTTCTCAGGCAAACAACATAAGAAGTTAAAGCTTTTTCCCTTTTCTTTTTCTTTAACAAATAATAAGGTTGAGTTTCTGGACTGGCAGATCATGCTATCAATAAAAACTATTTAAGATAATTCATTGCTTTAGAGCTTTTGTTCCAGTGGTTTCAAATTTAAAAGAAAAATGGTGCTCTAGATCAATGTATTCAAGTTAAAAAAGTCAAACAAAGCTAACTTTGAAGTCTTTGCTTGATCTTGGATGTCTCCATAGATCATTCTTGAGACCCAGATTTGTTTATCTATGTTCTGCTAAAAGGAGAAATATTATGAAAGAGTGAGACTGCTATTACATGAGATGATTAGAGGATGAGAAGACCTTCAGCCAAAGTAAAAAATTTAAAAAAGAAAAAATGAAAGGCATTAAGATAGAGTAGAAACCGAATCCCATTACAAAGAAGATAAAAACATTCCTGAAAGAAGCTGGAACCTTTGCCCAAAGAGAAATGAGGAAGACCATTCCATCCTAAACAATGTGAGGTTATTGAAAGAAAGGAACAAATATATTAAAACTAGTTGCTGGTTGGGTTGGCATCGTTATGCATTGTGTTTATTCTTCAACTATTTATGCCAGAGAGAGTAGTTATTACTATTATTATTTTCTTTTTGCAGTTCATTCATCATCTAATCAATCAGTTGTCAAGGCACCAGCTATTAAAAATTGCTTGTCAACTAGAAAAGAAAAACATGCTTGGAGCATATTCTTTGCTTAAAGTTATTGAGTCAGAACTTCAAGGATACCTATCAGCAACTAAAGGCCGAGTGGTATGTTTGGTTTTATGGAGTATATGCATACTTATATCCATGTGAATCTGCCTTCATGTTTATTGTTTGTTTCTCATTAGCCAATAAAAATTGGCTGGAGTGTTCTTGTTTTCTTTAATTATATAGTTATATCTAGGGGTGTGTATAGTTAGGCGGTTAAGTTAAGATTTGTAAAGGTAGTTCCTAAAGATGTGGATCAGTTATTTATATCCTAGGGGTTAGTGATCCTTAGGGCAGTTGTAACTTGTGACTCTGGCATAGAAGACCAGAACATGATCTAAATAAAGGTAGGCAGAAAATTCAGAAAAGTCTATTTGTTCTTTGTTCTTGCAATTCAAGGGTTCTTTTTAACAAGCCCTTAAACAAATTCGTAGTGTAAGGTAGAGAAGGAAGAAACAAAAAATGTTAGTTATTCTTTGGATTTCTAGAGAGGTTCATTATTAAAATTTTTTTAAGGGCTTATTAGAGAGAACCTTTGGCCTCACCAATGAGGACCAAATAAGCTCTTCTGAACCCTGACTGCAAGAGCGTTGGTGTAAGGAGGTGTCCTCTCGCTAGAATATTTGTCACAGCCAATGCTGCCACTTACATACCTCTCAAACTCTTGTGCAATATTGACTTTCTATTGAGCAGCCATGAATATCCATATGGTTTAACTGAGTATCAGACTGAAGTTTTCATTCTATCAGTATGCACATTTTTCGATAGCCTATAGACAGGAAGGTTGTGATCATAACGAACTGCACTTCTGAGATGGGATCTTGTAGTTTGCTTGCAAACATATGCCGGTCATATTGATAATCCCAGTGTTTATCGGTTACTGCCATGTTATTTTTTCCATACTGTCACTGTGGTTTGGTTCGAAAATGCGTAATCTCTGATCATTTTCTGTTTTATTCAGGGCCGTTGCATGGCATTGATTCAAGCTGCATCTGATATACAAGAGCAGGGAGCAGTGGATGATCGGGATAATTTTCTGCATGGTGTTAGAGACCTTTTAAGTATTCATTCAAGTAAACACCTCTATACTTTTCTATTGTTTCTGACTAGGTTTTTGTCGCATAAGGAAAATTTTGTTGAGATATTATGTTAGTTATTGGATATAAGTTTTTGCTGATTTCTACCATATATTTTAGATCCTCAATCTGGGCTGTCAACGTATGTATCGGCTCCAGGCATTGTTCAGCAGATATCTGGTCTTCATTCAGATTTGATGACACTTCAGTCTGATCTTGAGAATTCTCTTCCCGAAGACAGAAATAGATGCATCAATGAGCTGTAAGTTACTATGTTTTTGCTGGACATCTCACTATTATAGTTTAGTTTAGCTGCAACAATCATGCTTCCTGAGCCATTAGGAAAACTAGTAACTTTTTCAAGGATTTATATTTCACATCTATATATATTTTTTCTTTTAGGTGTACTCTCATCCAAAGTTTGCAGCAATTGCTATTTGCTTCTTCAACAACTGCTCAACCAATATTGACACCTCGAGTATGATATTCATCATTGCCATCTTTGTTTTTTTTAAAATAATAATATGCAATTAAGGTCAACACTATTATCCTTATGTAAACTACAGCTTAATTTATAGTTTTTCTTCAGTAACTTGTTGTTTCTTCTCTGACATCGATGACTTCTTTTAGCCATTGATGAAAGAGCTTGATGAAATGGAGAAGATCAATGCGAAACTCTCTGCAGCAGTTGAGGAGGTGACACTTGAGCACTGTAAGAAAACCGAGGTAATCTAATTTTGATCGGGTATCTTATAGATAAATTTTTTATTGTATAATGACATTGCACCACCAGTTCCCTTCAATTATCCAGCATGTTCAGGAAAATGTCTTTTGATTCATGTCGTCTATTTCCAAAATGTATATAGAACCAGATTCTAAGAAAACGGCATAGCCTAGTGATACAGAAACTATCTAGGGGAGCAACCTCTTGAAGTTTCTCTTGAACTCTCTGTGTGAAAAAGTCTCTTGAACTAGGGGCGCACAGCATTTATGTGCGCGCTACGGAAAACTTAAAATTCATAGACTGATGTTACATACAATGTCAATCTCTCTTTATACCTGGAGACCAGGAACTACAGCAGTAGGTCCATCCTCCCTTCTCTATGATAGTCTTTAAAGGGGCTAAGGTGACTTGAGTTCAACTCTACTAAACTTATGGGGTAAAGTCCTATAGAAGTACCAAAAGAACTTGGAATTGAATAACAATGTTGTCGTAAGACGTGAAGCAGGAGACTGGAAAGAGCTGTTCCTCCGATCCTAGTGTGATTCATTATGTTGGATCCATGATGTGAAAAGGGAAAAGAAGAGGAAGAGAAACAGAGTGAAAGTGTTTGATGTTGGTGGTCAGCAATTAATGGATAAACTCACCTTCTGGGGAACGATCATTTTTTTCTAGAACAGACCAAGTAATGTACCTGTTGCGTTATATTTATAGTAACCTGTGAATCTTCATGGTATGCAGATCGTTAAACATCATTCCCAGGAGGTAGGACTACAAAGGCGGGTCTTTGTCGACTTCTTCTGCAATCCAGAGCGTTTGAGGAGCCAAGTGAGAGAATTGACTGCTCGGGTCAGAGCTCGGCAGGTTTCATAACTAATCTCATTTACACTTGTATCGTGTTTGGCTCCCTTCAGCCTTTAGTCCGTTGGACTGAGTTGTTACATATAGAATTGCTCCGCCTTTAGAGGAGCTGTAAATCATGATTGTAAGAAAATCACTAGTTATCAATGCCAATATCTCTTTGCTATCTATCTTGTGTGTTATAACGTCAAACCTCAATGCTTGGCTTAATTACATATTAAATTATTGTTAATAATTCCTTTTGTTGAATAATGTTATTTACTATTAGTTTTGGTCAGTAAATAATGTAATAATTTAGCAATTAAGATCTATATATTTTATTTTAAATCTTAAGTAAAAATATAAAATTTATTATTTTATAAGTACATTATAAAATAACAATAGTAACTAACATATACTATTTTTGATTTCAGTTAGATTAAACTTGGTCATAGCAAATATATTACTTTTACTGGTAAAAAATATTTCATCACAGTTATTATTTTTAATCAAAATAGTTATAACAGGTTAAAAAGTTCAATTTTTAACTTTTTTTTATTTGAAAAAAAAAAAAATAGAAGCAGGGTGAAGTAAGAGAGAACTGCATTTAGTAGCTACATTTCATTTCTACAAAAAGTAAATTGTTACATTGGTCAACTGAAATCAGAGAAAATTTATTTATGTACATAACTGCTGATATTTACATCCTCAAAGGAAATAAAACCACGAGAGAGACTGTGGCAAAAGCAGTTCTCTTGAAATGGAACCCTACCAAAACAAGACAGCTGAGATTTGGTGCTGCTAATAACAAAAGCAGATCCCGGTGGGTTCGGAACGGATGATTTGGCTCGATGGAGATGGCACTTGAACGAGCCAGCATGTGTGGTTGGTGCGCAAATGCAAGCCTTCTTGGACTGCTGGCGCCACTACTGCTTTCACATTGTTATTACTTGTAGCCTTCTTGTGCACTGCCTCCTTTTCACCAACCCTAATACTCTCCGTTTCGTACAATCCCTGATTTTAAGTTAAAATCCCTAGAAAAAAAGGAAAAAGAAAAGACAATTGCAGAAAAAAAAAAAAAAAAAAAAAAAATGACAAACACAGACGGCCACTGCACCCAGCCAAAAAGACTTAATAGCTCAAGTACTTTGCCAGAGAAAGAAAGTAATTAACTAGAGTCAAACTTTGCTTTATCCACAGCAGAGGTACATTAAAATTCTTTTATTTATTTATTTAATAATAATAATTGTGTTTTATTTACCTGGTGTTGCAGAGAAATCACATGGAGTCTGTTTAATCATTTATGGCATTGCCACTCAAGGCCCCATTATTAAAGCTGTTCTTGACTCGTTAATCGAGAAATACTACTAACTCATGATAACCATCTTCGTTCAAACAAAATTAAAAACTAACTCATGATGACCATCACCTCCTTATCATCAAAAACAAATCGTGCAGTGGAAAATCAAATTTGATTTTACAAGAAATGAATTTAAATTATTTAATTGTCGATCCCCAAACCACCATCATTTTCAATTTTCAGAAAATAAAATTATTCCTCCAATCCCCCACCCAAAAATAGGAGCTATCTGAAGGAGAAACAGAGATGGGACTTCATGTGAAGAGAAATTAATGGGGACAATCAATCGCAATATAATAATTTTTTTGGGTACAAATGGAAAAAAAATATATACACAAGTGAATAAAATTACCAAGAATGCACCCAATTCCTCAACTTGTGCGACTCGGATGGCGCCATTTCTGTAGCTCGGATAAAAAATTGTGAACTGGGGAAACAATTACAACCTGACGAGAGAGAGAAGCAGACGAGAAGGTGACATTTATGTTTTAGGGTACGTGTCAAGACGGCCATGCATGCAAAGCGACACGCCACACTTGTTTGAAGTCGCACCGTTTGGGTATTGCCAACCCCGTAAATATTCATTACGTTCCACCCCCGCCGACTCTTTTCGATCCTCAAATTAATTCATTGATTGGGTTTTTGTGGTTATAACTTCTTTTTCGTCATCCGATATGGTGGTAATTAAAACTTGACCGAAGGGTAAAAAGCTGTAATTTTATGAAATGAATATTACTCTAATTGAAAAGATTTGGATGAGAGCCTAAGATTTTTGAATCAATTAGTTAGTATTAGTTTAAAGCTTGATTTTGATTAGTCCCAAGCTAAAATAATTAGTTTAAGATTTTAGAAAACATATACAGCCAACTATTTAAGCATTCCCTTCGTCCATTTAAATATTTCACGTCATGTAGAGAGATTATTATTAAGTATTAGATTACTAGTGATGATGATAATTTTGCAAAGATTAACAAAGGCTTTCATGTTATGATTTAGTAATCTACATTGATGATGATGATGATGATAATTGAATGGTGATTAGATCATTTTTCCAGAACTTACCTGATCTTATTATACTAACACTGTAAAAGACCTAATTTTCTTCAAATTTGACAACTTTTTTGACTACCCAGATAAAATTTTATACTTGAGAATGGATTGAGCAAAATTTCGTACGCAGAGAAAATATAAAGGTATTATAAAATCAGTCAGTACAGAATCAAATTTGGTGTGGATAAAAATGAAAGAATCAGTACAAAATTAAACGTCTCATACAAGTGTGACAAGTTTGAACTTTACCTTTCTTGGGTCTTGGATTAATAAGAAACCATCTCTAAGCCAGAAAAGTTTAAAGATGAACTCAGTAGTGTATATATATGTATATAGTTATATATGAAAACTATAGACATACACAGAGTTAGGTCATGTACAAGAGTTAATAGAATGGTAGTTGAAGATATGATGATGAAGATGATGATGGAAGCAGAAAGCAGATGTACATTTTCGTGAATGCCATTTATGATGTTTTTCTACCTTTTCTTTTTCTCTTCTTTTTATTTTTTTCTACACACCACTCGTATCTCAACTCAGGTGCTTTTGGGTTTCGTTTGATTCAAGATTTTATTTTATTTTTATTTTCATTTGTATATATGTTTAGAAAAACTAAAAGGTGCATGTGGGCTCCCCCCCCTCTTCATCGTGTTATGTATTCTCCTAGATTCACATTCTGTTCCTCACTTCTACAGCGGACCAGAAAAATTAAATTTAGATGTCAATAGTCAAAACTAATAGCTTGATAACAAAAAATGGGTTCATGATAAAATTGCAAGAAAATTTTAATTTACATGAATTTTTTTTTACTTTGATGGGCTCATAAATTCAAGCTCTCTCAATCTTTACTTTAAAAAAAAAAAAAAAGAAAAGGGCCTACAAAAGAATAAATGGATCATACCCATTACAAAAGCCTACACAATATTATATATGTATATATTAATTAAACACTAAAATTTCCCTTGAATTAGTAAGAGTCAACATTTTACTTATTTTAGAAAGTAATAACAATACAACTTAATTTAGAATCAATTAAGCTAGCTACACCATAAGTAAATTACCCACACACAAAAAACAGAGAGAGTACAGTTGAATATTTGGGGGGAGAGATATATAAAGATTGGAAGTAAATAGCTTTTTGAATTTTTGGAATGAAAGGGAATATACATAGTGTTGTATGCTACCCCACATGGGTGGGTAAACCCTTTCCCTTTTTACAGACTTTTTCTTACCTCAAATTCCATCTGCCACCCACCAATACAAATTAACATTCAAAACACCACTCACAACAACCCTCATAATTAATTAAGTGATAATTACCTACTCATTTCCTCTAATTAATTAACACTGCACCACTAATAACTTATACGTAAGCTACATAAATTAACCCAAGTACCCAACATCATAAATATGTTCGTATATATTATATATTATATATTATATATATATATGATACGATATGATTTTTAATTCAATTTCATCCCCATATATGTACGTAGTTCTAGTCTTGCTCTCTCTGCAATCTTGAGTTCATTATGATTGCTTCACAAAACACAAGTTGGCAGCAAGCAGCTTGAAAAGAAGCCAAAACCTCTCTTCTGCACCCACAAAACATAAAAAGACATTCAAGTTTACTATCACACTATTGCAAAGTCAAATTTTGGAATATACATAGATACATCTGCAAAAGTACTGCCTATATTTGACTATATATATACTTTATACTACATATATATATATATATATGTTAGGCTACGGTTTTAACTGTATGTACTACTGCTGAAAAAGCTTCTGTATATCTACATATATTTATATAATATAGAGATGGGGAGAAGGTGAGTAGGTGGGTTCACCTTTTTGGTTTTAGCATAGAGAAGTTCTGGAGATATCTTGTAGAGATCTTCATCAACAGGTTTAGGTGTTGGCCTCTGCATCATTGCCGGCGGAGGAGGAGGCGGAAGAGGAGGAGGTGGAGGACTGGTGCAACCTCTCTGCTTTTTTCCTTCTTTTCCATCATACTGACGTGCTTTGCCCTGCCATTATCAGTTTTCCATTTATATCTATTGTATTTAATCACATCACGTCAACATTAATGATTATTAATTATTGAGTAGTAATTATTAATCAACCAAAACAATTAATAATGCAGAACTTTCATATGAACAAAGAAACATGTTGGTCCCACGTTAAGCGTGATATTAGGTTAAAAAAAAAGCTAAAGTTGAAAAGATTAATGCATCATTTTCTTTCTCTGTTCATAATTTAGTGTTGGAAATTCTTTGCTTTTCACTTTATCGATGAACTTCTTTTCATGAATCTTTTTCATCTTCCCTTCTTTTTCTTTTTTTCATCTTCTTGTTTCTCTTTGTGAGCAGTTTCTTTCCATGAATCTCACATGAACAATGAGTAAAGCACATTTTCTACTTCACACGCATGACAGAATAGTCAACATGGAAAACTAAATTTAATCATTCTTCTTTGACCCTTCATTCAAATGTAATTATTATTATTATTATTATACGTACGTACCCTTCTTCGAGGAAGGACGATCATGGCGGGAGTGACGACGTCGTTCTCGTACAAATCACCTGCTACGTAGAGGTCACGGTCCTGGGAGTAACTGTAGCGAAGCAATCCAGCAGCTTGCCTGGCTGACTCAAAGCACTGAGTGAAAGGCATGTCATTGTTCCAGTCCCAGCTTCCAAACGCCGGTACATGGCTGCTGCTTTTCTTGTAGTAATACTCCTGCATACTCAAAAAAATTAATAAGCAACCAAACAAGATCGTTGTGGAATTACAAACGTAGGTATAAACAGAATACTGGTGAAGAAAGAAGAAGACCCGAGAGAAAAAAAAAAATACTCACAAAGTCCATTTCTGACAGTGGTAAGCTCGTCGAGAGTTTTGAATTTTTCTATGGAATGGTTTTGGGTTAGGAGTGAAGGGTAGGGTTTAATTTAAAAGAGAATGGAGAGAGAGAGAGAGAGAGAGAGAGTGTGAGGTAAAGTAAGAAAGGAAGGCAGAAAAGGAAGTTTCAGAGTAAGAGACAGAAGAACCAAGAAGTAAGGTAAGAGTTAAGAGAGGAGGGTGAAGGTGAGATTGCTTTGGTTTTGGGGTTTGCTTTATATTCTGTTTGGATCATCTTTAATTAACTTTTTTTCTTTATATTTTATTGCTTGGAAGTTTGCCCGGTTTTGTCGAATGTAGTGTATATTCCAATGCGTGATGTAAAATTAATTAATGAATTAAAGTGATCATCAATAAGGTAAAGCCAAACGGGATGTTATTTTTTGAGCTTTTTATCCCCACACGCCTACCCCTCTTATGATACTTAGTGCTCTGTGCCATTAACATTAAAAAGGGTTTCTTTAGTTATATATATTTTTTTAAAAAATATAATATATATATATGGATTAGAGGGAAATGAAATGAAGTCAGTATTAGGTCAACTGTCAACACAACACAAGGATTAATGCTTCTGCAAAATTTCAGATTATAAAAAAAAAAAAAAGGTTTAAATTAACTTGCAGTGGACAAAATTCTCAGAAGTCAGGTAGGAAGAATTGCCCTTAATTTATTATTATTACTGTATGAATACGGAGAGTTTGGCAGTTGGGCTAGCTAGTTGGGTAGGGGTATGTACATGCCAGAGCCTTTGATTTCTGAGCTCCCTCATAAAAGGCTCAACTTTCCAAACTTTTTTTAAACTCTTGAATTTTAGTAGTTATAAAATGAATACATGTATTGAAATAATTAATTATATATGTGTTTGATTTAATATTTTAAGTGGGTTTTTCACTTAAGACAATTTTATTTTTGAAAAAAAAAAAAAAGTGAGGTTCTTTTTAATGTATGTATTGAAATAATTAATTATGTATGTGTTTGATTCAATATTTTAAGTAGTGGGTTTTAAAAATCCACTTAAGAAGTGGGTTTTTTTTTTTTTTTAGAAGGGTATTGGTTAATGTTCTGAAATTATGGAGTAGCCCTAGGAATGAATTAAATTTTTTTGTCATGGGAGATTGTAGCTATTCTGTTACCATCCTAAAAACTAGAGCCAATAAGTTTAAAAATACGAAGGAACAAGTTCAATATCTTTGAAAAGAATTAAACCTAGGGACCCCTCAAGTAGAACACTGCCAAATACATGAGTTCCTTCTTTATTCCATTTATTTTGTCTTGTCATATATATATATATATATATATATATATACATACACACAGGAGAGCTTTTTATCACTATGCTCATAATCATGACCAGTGGCATTGTGGTATTTGTGTGTGTATATATATATATATATAAATATAAATATAAATAAAGCTATATTCTTATACTCTGTGCAGATAACATGAATTTCTTCTTTGTTCCTCAAATTTTGTCCTGCATTCAGTCTTCTCTATGTATGTGTAAAGTGACATGTATGTGTATATATGTAATGAGATGAATGTATGGATCGTAAAGAGAGTTTGTCGTGGTATATATGTAAAGGTGGAATACTTGGTAGCTGGAGCAGGTGGGAGGATAGATCCTCTTCCGAAAAGCAAAGAAGCAAAAGAAGAAAATGTAGGAGGCAGAGGTAAGTATTGTCCTTGTCAGTTTTTTACATCCTTCCAGACCATTCTGTAGCCTCTACCTCACTTTTACATTTACTCCTTCCTGTTCCTCTTTCCAAGAAATACATTTTAAAGTTTGAATCTACAATCTCTAACTCCTTAATTTGTGGATCTATTATTCTTTATTTTATAATAATTAAAATTTTAAATTTAATTTAATATTTATTTATTTTTATCATAATTATTAATTATACTTATTATCTCAAATGACTGACAAATGTTATACATAATTTGTAAGAAATTTATGCACATTATTTTGTTTATTTAAAACTGAACAGTTAGTTTGAAAATTTTATATTAATATCTAATTTTTTATCTTCTGGTTCTTCGAATTTATTTTTATATTATTTTATTTTCGTTGAGTTTTAACATTGATAATGTTGTAATATATTATCTATGGTGTTATTAATTCATCAATCAACAAGATTACAAGTCATTGTATAAAGTTTCCACTCAATTAAACCCTAAACTTCTGAATTTTGTTTGATTAGCAGCAGCCCTTTCATTGACAAATTCTAACGTCCATTTGATCAGTACGAATCTACCTGGGCATGCATATATATATATATATATATATATATGTGTGTGTGTACGTATATATAACATTAGTACATGATATCACAGTAGTTTTTATGATATTGGGCCTTATTCTAACATGGATCACAAAAGTAAGGACAGCATTTTTTTTTTTAATTTATTTTACCTCAAATCCCAATGGGCTTCAAAAGATGTTCTTCACAAGATAACCCACCAATATCTCCATTTCAGTCCATCCATGGTTTGTGAGTAAAGAAAGTAGGTTAAATTACAGTTTCATGGTTTCGTATATTAATAAAATATAATATTTTTTTTATAAAAAAATTACTTTATACATAATATTATGTGATTTAATTTATCTTTTTTTTTTATCACATATTATAAATTTTTTATGTTTATAAACAATTTTCTCTTTAAATTTTTAATTTTTTTAATAAAAAATTAAAAAAAAAATAAAAATACTCTATTGAAAAAATAAAAAAAATGTATGTAAAATGTAAAAAAAAAAAATTAAAAGTAAATGGCTTTCAACTGCCTTTATATTTTATAAAAGAGCTGTTTGAATGCTTCAAATGGTTTATAAAAAAAGTTAATAATTCCTCTAAATCATACATTTTATTATGTTATATATATATATATATATATTAATTATAACGTAACTTACTAATAAAGATATATGAAAATGAATAATTCAATTTAAAATTATAATTTTTTTTTTAAAAAAGAAAATAAAATATCAATCATCCAAATAAAAAAATAATAATAATTAAACAATGTTTTGCTAACTATATAAAGAAGTTTTAGGTATATTTGTTTTCCAAATACATTTATTCACAGCTATTTGTTTTCCTTTCAGCCTCTTCACTCAGCATCTGCCCAAGATTCTTTTGGTTCTGGATAAACAAACACACACCCACACACATAATAGATACACACCCACATATATATATATATATATATGTATAATCTCTCCAAAGTCTTAAAAGGTTTGACGGAAAGAAACATTGATACTATATATATATACACGCACATGTATATGTCTAATCTTTCCAAAGTCGTAAAAGTTGACGGAAAAGAAACATTGCATTATCTTAGAAAACAAAATAAAATTAAAAATACCTCAATCCCATAATCAGGATGCTTTTATAGTGTTATATTTATGTGTATTTTTCATAAAATATTATTCTATTAAATACAATAAGTATGCGTTTAAGTAGTTTTATAATAAACTGTTATATGTTTTATTCGAAACATTGGAGATAAAATTTACTAATTACGAAAATTGTAAAAAGTGAAAAGAATTAGAAACTTATGGTAACAATTAATCGCCTACATATATATATATATGTATATAATAGAACTGCACAAATTGGTGAAGCAATGGTCCAATTATCAATCGCCCCGTGAGTTGTGAGTGGGAGGATCCTGCCAATTCTAGTTCACGGGTGTGCAACTAGTGGCTGATATCTTCCCTCCCTTCTTATATAAATGGTGAGTGGCTCATACATGCATCATATTCATATATAATCAATTAGATATAGCTTGTTGAGATTTTGTTAAGTGTGATATAACTATGAAGTTGGTGGGTTTGGTGTTGATGATGTTTATGATTGGAACCGCACTAGTGTTCGAGAGTTGCACAGCAGTGAGTCTGTGTAACATGGACGAGGGTGGCATACTGGCCTGTAAGCCATCAGTCACCAACCCCAATCCGGTCGATCCCTCTGCCGATTGCTGCAAGGCTCTCTCCGGAGCTAACTTGACGTGCTTGTGTTCTTACAAGAACTCACTCTTCCTGCCTTCTCTAGGCATTGATCCTCATCTTGCCTTGGCTCTCCCTGCCAAATGCAACCTTCCCAGTCCTTCTGATTGCTAAGGTCCACTTCCCCCTTCCCCCCAACCTCTCTCTCTCTCTCTCTCTCTCTCTCTCTATATATATATATATATATATATGTATGTAGATCTATATACGTAAACAGTTGGGGCAAAAGATATAGAACCCATAACCTAAAAAAGACTAAGATGCTCACTAAGGCCCAGAATTACATTAATGGGCTTCAAAAACCAATGTTCGTGTAACCAGTGAACCACTGAGTCTTTAGTGCTTGGGTTATATACTGACACCTTTAACTTCCAGCAATTATGAGTTCTGAAAGCACTTCGGTGTATTTCATTAACTTCAAGGAAAAAAAAAGAGCTAGTTATTTGAAGACTAGAAATAACTTGGGAGGTTCATAAAGTACAAAACTTAAATTATGTTTTTTTGTAAAGATTTAGATTAAATAATTTATATTTATGGAATTTGTTAGTATATTCATATTTCCCGAACTAATAATTTCATTTGTTATGCAGCTGTTTTTACCTGAAAATGGCAACCTGAGAAGGAACTGAAGAATGAAGAAACAATCTTATGGTTTGAGGTTTAGAAGCAGCAAGGACTACTTCTGGATGTTAATTAGTAGTGAAAAATATTTGGTTATGAAGTTTGAAGAATGTTAATGACTCACGTTTTCTGTAATTTATCTATATGATTAGTTAAGTTTACACAGCATGAATCATAAAATTAGCAAAAACCTAACTTCCACAGGCCCTAATTTAATTTCGGTTGGGACAATCAATTAAAAACAATAATAATAAATCTATCTTAGATTATTAACGTAGGAAGAAGAAATGGCCCAACCTCAGATTGCAGAGCCCGCGCAATCATCAGAATTTTTATTAAACCCAGCTGTCGATTTTCAAATCTTCATTCAGGTTGCAGAGCTCTCCATCTTCCGGCCAGACATTTTTGGGACCACACTATCCATCCCACGTCTCATGAATGTTTTAAAAATAAACATTTAAAACCCTGACTCTTCGACACGTGTCTTCCAGTCGAATCGATCCGTACCATTATTACGCTAAAACCCTCGTTTCTTTATTTTCTCAGGCACGGGCGGCACCGCCCCCATAAATAAGCACTCCCCGACCCATTAAATTATAAACGTAGTTTAATATTATCACACAAACAAGATCATAACTTGTAACGAGGCACAACTATAAACTGCCCATTACTAACCAAACATCCCTTATCCACAACTCCACCAACGTAAAAGGTCTATAGTACCCCTATATCCAATTTTTTTTTTTTTTTTTATAAATCATGGAAAACAATCGACGCAAGCCTTGGGAACGTTCACAGAGAAAATGGATGAGCAGAATACTGTTCAAATTTTTTTCTTAGAAAATTAAAAATAGTAGGAATCAAGTCTAGTAACCTGCCAGCTGTTAGAGGTAAAGAGAGTTCCACAAGGTTTTTCTCAAAATTACCATACTACCATCATGCGTGAAATATCAAATTGCTCACTGCCTAACCCTATTTCGTCACCTACTCCTACCACGCTAGAAAATCTTTATCTGATACGGGTCCCACCAAGATCAAAGACATTTTTTTTTTTTTTTATAAAAAGCAAGATTAAAAGATCCCAAACAGATCGGACAGCCTCTAAGCTTCCACGTCTGCGCATTTCTTCGCCGGGGAAGAGATACACCAGGTGAAGCCAAAAGGATCCTTCAACTTGCCCACGCGTCCACAGCACGCGCCCCCCTCCTCCGTAATCTCACCATCTTTGGCAGCTCCGACGCTCACAGCCTTCTCAACAGCACCCTCCACGTCCTCGGTCTCCAGGCACAGCACCGGCCCTGACGCCTCGGTCTTTACTCTGGTCAACCAACGCTCGACAAGAAAAACACCAAATCAACACCTTACATAAGGTCAAACATAATGCTTAATCGTTCAACTCAGACGACGAACCAATAAGATAAATAGAAACAGACAACTGAATGGATCTAAACCTGGATGTAGACAAACTAAACCATCACGGTCAAACAAAAACCTTAACCGGGTAAGACAGTTAAGGAAGTAAAAAGCGGACTCAAACAGACAACGGAGAAACAGGGATCAAACATAAGCGTTAAAACGATACGTAATAACACGAGGAGTTAAATATTGACTTGAACAAAACAAAAACAGGAAAATATTAAGGGAAACCTCGGTTAAAATGCCTTCAAATTCGGGATTATGACCAGCCAGTATATTATCTAGTTGTAGAATTCAAACAAGCGAAATAAGTAATAACGCACACATGCAAATGAACAATAACCAGTTTCATGCAGAGATCTACGCGGCTAATACATATACAAAGCCATGCATGAGTAGAAAATCGTATTTGACAGTGTATTTGTTAAGAAGGAAAAAGGGATCGTACGGAGCAGCTGAATCACTGGAGATATCGGAGACAAGGATGATGGAACCACCGATTTCAAGCTGAGCCGTAAGGATGTGAGGGAGCTCCTCTTCAGCCTTGCGCTTCGGGTACAGTGAACGACCAATCTCCACAGCACCAAACGCGGCCTTGTAGAACTGGATGGCGTCTGCTGCCTTAGGAGCCTCCACAAGCAGCTGAGGCTTCAGCGCTTTGAAACCGACAGTCTTCTCTACAGCGGCGCCGTTAGTCACTTCCTGCCGTTCCGCCATTAATGCTTGCTCTTGCTTTCTGCTAAACTGTGGTCCTTCAACGAGGTAATGCCCGAACCCTAAGAGAGAGAAATGTGATAGAAATGGAAATAGCGTGAGAAAGAGGCTGTGAACAGCATTTATAGAAGCGGGGAAGCGGAAAAGTTTGTAAGAACAAAACAGTTTTTAATTTCCATAATTACCCTTACTTTTGTATTATTTACGAGCGACTACCCCTCCTCTCTTTACCTCTTTCTCGGCTTCTCAGACCAGACTACCCTTGGCGTGTCTCACACTCAAAACCGGGGCGTTTGGACTTCAGATTTTCCGAGGGCACCCCGGCGCGCCCCAATCGAACACTAGAAGCACTGTCGTTACTTTAATCTTAACAAGCTAATTAATCATTTTACCTTTAAGAGAAACAATTGCCTAGCAAATCTGACGATTTTCTCAGAGGAATTCCGACTGGTTATGCTGACACACTGGGATAATATCGCTTAATTAGTAATTAAAATTATTAAGAATTTATGATAATTAATTTATAAGTTATGGGATATATATATAGGTGCAGAAAAATCACCGGCCACAATACTAAATTTAAGGATTATGTTGACAGCATAGAAAGATCTAATGTTTCTTGATTGCAAGAATCTAATTAATTATATAAATATTTTACTGTTTACCCATGTGAGAATGGCATTAAAGGATCTGACTGGGATGATACAAGTCTTATTTTAAGTAAGTTTAGTCAGCTAATTGAAAAAGCTTACGTTAAGTAATGCATTAGTTTATAATTTTCTTAAAAGCGGTATAAAAATTGGGCAACCCAATGACAAACTGACACTGGGAGGAAGGGTCTGGTTAGGATATTGTGAGCAGGTTTTGAACTTTTTGGCAGCATTCATGCAGAGCCCTTTAATCTTCCTGTCGTTGTCTGCTTTTACTTTTTTACCCTTTCTTTCCAGGGACAGGCAGGCAGCAGAGTTTGCTCAACCGAATCCTTGTTAACAGTAACTGTCCTTCTCGCTTCACAAAATTACTACTTTACCACCCAACGGCCCAGCCTCTGTAAACATCTCAATTGGGCCGAAATGTCGGTAAAGACGTTCTCATCGGGCTAGCCCGGTTTGACTTTTTTTTTTAAAAAAAAATAGTAAATAAAATAATAATAATAATAAAACTAATTTTTATTTCGAATGCAATTTAAATTTTAAGGCTGTGTTTGAAACAAATATAATAATAATAATATGAAAGTCATTTATAAATTCATGTTATTTAAATATGCTAATATGTCAATTGTTTTAGTATTTAATATAATTGACTTAAATTACAATATTAATTTTTTTAATACCAATAAGATCCAATGACATATGTAAATATTATCATCTATATGACATTAATACATTAGCATTTAATATTTTTTGTGTACATGCATCTAATTATGCATATAAATATATTATTAATATTTAACACAAGACAATCGCAAATTTTAATTATTGTATATCATAAGCACATAAATAATAGTATAATTAATAATATCATAATATTATAATATGAAAAATACAAAACACACAGTTAAATTTGTAACTATATTTTTAGAAAAAAATAAAATTACTAACCATCTAGTCAAATAATAATTGAAAAATAAATGTGTAGATTTTGTTTTTTTAGCTCAGTTGTTATTGTTATAATATGTATGTGACTGCACATACATTTTATTCATTTTTCATGGTACATTTATAATCCCCGTACAATGGTGAATAATGGAAAACAGTAATTATATAATTTAGAAAATTTAATATTTTTCATATTCTAAAATTTAAATTATGTTTGTCGGTTTAAAAATCTATTTGTAACATATAAAATAAAAATAATATATTTGGGCCTAAATCTGGCCCCATTATTTTAACGGACTGGCTATGCCGACGAACAGCTAAGCTCTCCGCAGTATCTATGATTTTTCATATTCCCGTTTTAATTTATTTTTTCAAAATATTACGGTTCTAATCCAAAACCCCACAGTGCAGACAAAATTTGCCCAAAACCCCAACACACTGCAACTGCATTCGCGCAGTAAAGCGAGCGACAAATGTTTCAGAGCAATCTCAACATCTTCTTCTCTTCGTCATCATCATCATCGTTCACACATCGCACTTCTCTTTTTCTTCCTTCAATTTCCTTATATCGCCATTGTTGCTCTTCTTCTTTTTCCTCGCATTGGCAATTGAGGTTACCTTTTAAGAGGAAGAAGCAGCTATTGACCTTACGTGCCAGTTATGAGGTTGGTGGCAGCTACTCAGATGAGGGATTATACTCACAGGACAGAACCTTCAGCTCACAGCAACACGAACAGCGGCAAGGGGAGCAGAAATTAGACTCTTCCCAGTATGAAGCTTTGCTCAAAGGAGGAGAGCAAGTCACTTCTGTCCTCCAAGAAATTATTGTCCTCGTGTGTTTCCCTCTCCTTCTCTATCTCTTTCCTGCTTACTTGATACTAAATATAGTTAAGGATTTCCTCAATTTATGTACGTGTCTGTGTGTGTCTATATATATAGATAATATTAAGGATTTTTGATGTATTGATTTTTTTTTTAAAACATTTTTTGAGATTATGTTTTAGGGTATGTAGGCAAAACGTATAACACTTAGTTTTTCATTAAGAATTTATCTGTTGTAAATAGCTTAAAGTATCATACTGCTTTAGTGCATTTCTCTCGTTCAAAAAATCCCAAACACCCTCTTAAAAAATAGTTGACCACAAACATAGACATAATCTATGCCTAAGGATATATATCTTTATGAACTTCGATTTTATATACAGAAGTTTGTATGCACATGAGGAATCTTAGTTTTGAGAAATCATTTCCATTTAATATATATATCTTCGATAGTTTTGTGAAAATAGCAACTAAACAAAGGAACTATCTTCTTTTTTAAATTAGCAGAATTTATTTCCGGATTCTATTAGTTTCAAGTTTTATTTCCTCATTATATTCTTGCATATTAGGTATGGTAGATTGTTGACGCTGAGAACTTTAAAGCACCTGGTGCCCTCTTAACTCTTAACCATGTGCTCATCTTATTCAATGCGTTGGGATTCTTTATTCATCCTGCTAGTTTTGGAGATGTAAGCTGTTTTGGCTGTTATGTTGTGGGTGTTTTGACATTTACTATCAGTATAAACATTCACGGCAGAAAAATTTCCTCCCAATTAGGTACAAGGGGATATATTTATCTACTTGAGACAATCGGTTCTTTATCTTGTGTGTCTTTGATGCGTAGTCTGGTTCAGTTATTATGAAACATGCCATAAAAACTGGTGTTTGGTGATTCTTTGGTATTCATTGGACCGCTGGGTAGGATGGAGGGGATAGTTTGGAAGGTTGACCTCGTTTATGTATCCATTGAGGATTACTACATGGATTATTAGTGTCTGTTCAAAGGGGAACCACAGAATTATTACATTCATGATTTAGCAATTAAATGAAATTGTATTCAGTTCTCCATCTCATCATTTGGGTTGATTTGCATACTTGATGCTTAGGAGGAGCCTAGTAATAGGATGGTGGGATAGAAATAAAGAAAAGCTGTTTAGACATAATTTATGCTTCAGAGGAGGAAATAAGATTTGGGCCTTTGCTTTTTGCCAAAGAACCAAAAGGGTGCTTTCACTTGATTGGATATTGTATTGGCTTCTCATCTAGGATGCTAATGCATGAGTATGATATTTTTATTTTCTGCATTAAATTAATGTTTTCAAGCTTCTAGGTTTAATATTGGAAACTTCTATAGTTTTGTTCCTTACAAGCACATCACTTGTATGTGAATCCTGTCATATTTCTAGTTACTTACTATCCAATGTTATATAACCGAGCATAGTTGGAAGACATGAACATGGATGAGGCATCTGAGGAGGTGGCTGTTGAGTTGGCTGCACAAGGAGTCATAGGAAAAAGAGTTGATGAGATGGAATCAGGCTTCATGATGGCCCTAGATTATATGATTCAACTTGCTGAAAAGGACCAGGATGATAAGGTGCTACTATTTTAACTTTGCATTTGATTCTTAAGCATCAGTATGGACCTTTGCCTGTTGATTATAATTGTTTTACTGCTATGCTGCATGAAATTCCATTTCAGCAATACATGTGAAATGCACCAAACTGATTACTTTAGTATTGAAAATGACTTTGATCAACATCTCAATAGCATTTTAAAACTTGTTAATTCAGATTCAGATTGGTTAGAACTTACCATTTTTGTAACTTTTATTTCTGTAAGAATAAGGTGGAACACAATTTTTTGGAAAAGTCATTCAGAACCTTAGTTTGTGTTTCAGTTTAGAAATAGATCTGCTGCAGCTAGTTATCACATTTTACAGACTTCCTTTCTTTTTTCTTGAGAAACACATGCTGCAAACCTTCCAATTACTGGAAATTGGTTTTAGATTTTACATATGGTTGTCAACTTTGTGGACTTTATGGGAATACCAAGAACTAACTATACAGCAACATATGGTGAGGCTATTTGGCAGTTTATCAGCTTTTGCTTGCTACTGACCATTAAATTTGACCAACCTAGAGCTGGTTGCCTTGCATTTGAATTATGAAGTTTTGGTATCTTTTTTTGTTCAAAGCTCTCACTTCATATTTGAAGTTCTATGATGATTCAGAAATTGATTTTAACTAGTTTTTTGTTCAGCGGAAATCATTATTGGAGGTGATCAAGGAGACTGTATTATCTCATGTTACAAAAAAATGTCCTCCACATGTAAGGAAATTCCTTATGGCTTAATTCTGTATTATATTTGTTTTTAATCATCAAAAGGTTGTCTAAAACAATGAATTATTGTTATCTTTTCTTTTACCAGGTTCAAGTGATTGGCTTGCTCTGTAGAACGCCCAAGAAAGAAAGTAGGCACGAGCTACTACGCCGAGTGGCTGCTGGTGGCGGTGTTTTTAAAAGCGAGAATGGCACCAAGCTTCACATTCCTGGAGCAAATCTGAATGACATTGCTAACCAAGCTGATGATTTATTAGAGGTAGTTACCTTAAAAAACTGATCATTTTCTTGACAATTTCGAGTCTATTACAGGTTTGACTCTTTCTTGAACTATCTGTTTTCTTTTCTAGTTCACCAACTTCTTCTATTACTTGGTTTTCTGAATAGTGGATGGTTGGCACTGGGGTTGGTTACTCATTTAGCTGAATGATCATCTAAAGTTTATTTTGTTACAGTTGTTATTTCCTTGTCAAAAATGAAGTGAAATTCTTGTTTTAATGAAATTCTGTGTTTTGTACTTATCGTTGGCCTCTCTAAAAGCAAGATAGATTTGTTAAATTTCTTTTTTCAATTAATAAAAAAAAATATTTTTAAGAATTCACTGCTAGAAATCATGTTTTATTTCGGCAACAAGAAAGTTAGAAGTCCGATATCTTTTACATGGAGTTTTCTGTTGGTTAATGATCGGGGTGGCAACAGGCCAGCTGATACTTGAATCTTTGAGTTTGATTTTTTTTTTTTTAACAATGTCAGATTTGAAGCAAGTATCTTATATTTTTTTAGGTTCTAGTTTGTCTCGTTCTGGAGACGTAGAGTTCGAGCTCATTTTGAAAAAAGCTTGATAAAAATATTGCTGAATGAGTTCAGGGTCGAATAAGTTCGAACTGTACAAATCAAGCTCAATAAATGCAATGGAGAACTCGATTAACAATTTGTTTACTTAATTTTATTTAAATATTTGAAAATATATTTAATATATGATTAAAATATTATTACTTCTAAAACATTATATATTTTATATTTTAATAAAATATATAAAGAACATTTAATTTATTAATAGATAAATGAACAAATTTGTGAGGTTTTGGACTAAATATCTTCAGCTTGAATTCGACGTGTTTAGCTAAACTAAAATTTTGGTAACTTGAACTTGAGCTCGACTTTGAGTTGATCGAACTTGAACAAACTTTGACCAAACCAAATACGAATGGTTGACGTATATGTTGGGACCATTGCCACCCTTAGTTAATGATACAGGTTATTCAGTCCTTTATCTTTTGTTGGGATGGGATAAGGGAGGATTTGTTTATGGAAAAAGATAAGTTGCATTAAAGAAATGTTGATTATTTTTCTTGGTAGCCTTGATTTTCCCTTCCCACTCTCTCTATAAGTGAATTTACTAGATAAATTTCAATGTGTAATTTATATTTGGTTATGATGATTTTTCTTAGGGATTTTTTTACGTCCATTACTTGATTTGATACAGTCACTTGAAACTTTTAAATGTTTGGATTGTGGATGGAGACCATATTTCCTTTTTAACACGTTCTTCATTGTTCAATATTTGCAGACAATGGAAACCAGACCTGTTGTTCCGGATCGAAAGCTACTTGCAAGACTTGTCTTGGTTCGAGAGGAAGCACGGAATATGATGGGCGGTGGAATACTGGATGAAAGAAATGATAGAGGTTTCAATACTCTTCCTGAGTCAGAGGTCTGTGCCTTGATATCTATGAGATCTCAAATAAATTTGACAAGATAATTGGTTAACCATATTCTGTTTTCCCTATAATATGTTATTGAGGAATTATTTAAATCAGTAGAGAAATCTCTTCATGATACTTTAACTCTGTTGTTGGTCTCCTAATGATAAGTGGAACGAATTATAACTTTTTATTCTGCAGGTGAACTTCTTAACAAAGTTAGTAGCCTTAAAACCTGGTACAACTGTCCAAGAAATGATAAAAAATGTAATGCAAGGGAAGGATGAAGGTGCAGATAATGTGAGTGATGAGGAAGATGCTACTGGAAGAAAGAGATCCAGTGGAATTTCAGGAAGGGTCAGTTCTGTTTCATTATTTTCATAGATGGCGAAACATGTGTTCTGATGAGTTGATGAATATGAGTGCACTCGTTAGAACATATTAATCCCCACTTCTTGTGATCTCCAGGCAAGTGTTACAGGACAGACGCCACTTCCTGTGCGGCCTGGCATGTTTCTCGAGACTGTCACAAAGGTAACTATTATATTGTCCATGTTAATGGCTAACAGCACACTGAAGAAAGAAAAAAAAAGGCCAGGGGAAACAGGAGCAGGTGTTGGGTTGTGTAGATGAGCTTAGGTTATGCACTCAGAGCAATCTACTATATTGCGTTCTCTTTAGCTCGTGGGCTTGAGCTATTCCTATACCCAATTATGATTAATCAAAATCCTCATTAATGGATGGACTTATTAGGTCTTGGGCGGTATATATTCTGGAAACGTATCTGGGATTACTGCACAGCATCTAGAGTGGGTAAGTTATCCTTCACTTGACAATTTCATACTCTGAAATCTGGTTATATGCAACCTATGGTGAAAAATAATGACCTCGATCCCATTAAAAAACTAGTTTTGAGCAAAATTATGTGGAGACTATTATTGATATTTTGATGTTTATTTGCGCTCAGTTTACTATTTGACTGTGACATAGTAGGCCTTTGCACTAATCATATATATTTTTTCCTTTTGCCTGTTTTGTTTGTCTTATATCCAGGTCCATCAGAAGACACTTCAAGTTCTTGAGGAAATAGCTTACTAGTACTCCTGGTAGTGATTTGGATGTCCCCTATCCTTCTCTGATTCATATCTTATGCAGGCAGAGGACAGTCAATCATGGTATTGGTGGCAAAATATCAAATAATTTATCATTGAGAAGGTATAGTTTTTAAAACATGGATTTAGATATGGCAAAATGAAACCTTTTTTTAAAAAAAAAAAAAAAAATTCCAGATTTCACATTGATTGTCCGTAGCTAAATTATATTCTCCCAATTCCAACAGCTCAAATTAATAAAGGAATTAGATAAATTAAGTCAAAGGCATGTGAGTAGAAAACCAAACTTCTTATTAGTGGATAAAATTAGTAGTTAGGGATATCTTGGTAGTTCTTATTCCTTTACCCCGTAAGAAGACGCTTTAAGACTATAAGTGCACTAGCATATATTTAAGTTGATTGCTAGCTGTGGACATTTTCAATAGGTGTTTCGTTCATTTCTCATTTAGTTAGTTTCTAATTCCAATTCTTACATAAATCTTAATATACATGATTAGAACATAATCTATACCGTGCAATGTTGAATTATTTGATTATAGAAATTCATTTTTCACATTGAGAGATGGGCATTGAATATCCATTATCATAGAATTAAAGGTGGAGGTAGGTGTTAATTCTAACACAACAAATTATTTTTAATTATACATATTAAGACTAATTTGCACATTAAAATTAATAATTGACTAGAAATTGAGTGGAAAAAATCAAATGCAATCTAATTAGCTATTCTAAACCTGCCATCAACGATAATTTGCATACTGCCGTTATATAGTTTATGGTTCTAAATTAAGTTATTGCAACTTGTCATTCATTGTTGGATTTATTAAGGCTATGCTTGAAACATCTCTAGACATTTAGTGGAGTTCTACTAGAAATTGGAAAAATTATCCCTAAAGATGTAGTTAGTGTTTCTCAGTTTTTAAGTCTTAAGAGTTTACTGGGTCTACTTACAAAATTAAGCATTGAAGTGGTGATTAAAGGCCTCTTTAATCAAATCTTCAATGATCAAACAAATCAGAAGCATATGCAAGTCCCACATATCAGCCTTTTGTTGCATACAGGATCAGCCAACAATGATGAAAATTTAAAGTTCCAGTTTTGCAAGAGTGAATTGCCATGTGGGGAAAGGACCCACACTTAATTAAATCTTGTGAGTGATGAAATTGGAGGATCGGTGTAAGGCCTCTTAGGTAATGATTTGCATGTTGTGACAAAGTAGAAGCAAACACAGCAGGGATTCCTCCATTTTTGGCCCAACTAATTTCTTCCTTTTTTTTTTTTTTTTTTTTTTTTTTTCCCTCTCATTTGCCTTTTCCCTACGTCTATACCCTCCTCCTCTTCCTCTTCCTCTTTGCCTTTTTGGTAAAGCAAGCATATTCTACTTGCCAACATTTTAACTCTCACCCACTCCCAACATATGCATATTTCTATTAAATGTATCATAATTTCAAATCCACACAAAATTTATTGAAAATTTTTATGAAATTTAAAGTATGTTATTGTGATTGTATTTGAAATTTATTTAGAATAAATTTTTTTCATTATTCTATAATTATCCATTTTAAATTCAAGGTATATATTTTCAAATGAATTTGACAAGAAGGATCTATTTGTTCCAAGTATACCATTTGATTCATTTCAAATAAATGGGTGAAAACGAAGTAAAACTAATAGAGACTCATTTGATTATGAATTTTATTGGATTCTCTTCGGGTCTTGTTCACTTTTATCATTTGCTATACTCAGGGTCAGATTGCCCTACCAACGGTGATAGTTTCTTGTTTGTGCTCTTCTTGTTTTCTTCTTTAGCTTATTCTTTTCCTCAGAAGTAGTAAAGAAGTTGAAACTATCTTTGGCATGTTTTTTCAGGCTTTGCTCGTGATAAATTAAAGAATTATTACTCACTTAATTAGTCCAATTATGATTATTGTTATGTTAAAAGTAAATTTATGCCCCCTAGTTAAGGCAGAAAGTATCTTACTCTTTGGTCAAAGGTTGAGGACTTATCGCTCTCTATGTTCATCACACAGTTTGGTTGTGATTAGATTTCAGAAGTTAAGTATTCTTTGACATGTGATTAGTACACAGAGACTGACAAATGCCAATTAAAATCAATTGTAGTCCCAATAATCTACAAGAGATCCGTGGTGTATGTTTATGTTGATTAAAACTTCATGGTCCATCCTTCAACATAAATATCTTAAAAAGTATATTCACTACTCTGGTGCATTAAATATTTAATAATATGAAATAGATATTAAACGACAACCTTTTTAATAACATATATATATATATATATATATATGTACTTATGTTTTCCCTATTAAAACTTCGTGACAAACAAGTAAAACAACAATATTGTTCTGGTGTGGAATGCAACCCAGGTCTGTAAAATACTTGGTACGCAAAATATTAGACATGAGTAACATGGGTTTGCCTCCGTAACTTTTTGTTCGATAGCTTGTGTAGGTATCATTGTTGTTGTTAAAATGCCAATAAATTGGCGTCAAGCTTTCTTTATGCCATATACTTGGCTACATAACACTAGTAAACTTACTTATAGCTTAGATTTTTGGAGTGCTAATTCAAACAGTATTAGCTAGATTTTCTGATTGAGTAGGTTAGGTGAAACTTAATTTGAGTAATCTCATTTGTTGGATGTGAATTTGTATGCATACAATTTATTCAGCTTTTCCCTTAGATAATTAGATTAGTCGCCGAAAGTACCAATTAATTCTAAAGATTGATTTTTTCCACAGTTATATATAACTTTTACTTTAGTAGATTGTGTAGACAGTCTATTCAGTAAAAATAGTATTATCAGTAGTGCTACTACATGAAAGTAATTTGAAAGGACAAACTATGTTACAAAGAAATAACTTCATTTGATTATAACGATTTTAGAAAGAACTTTATAACTTACATTTTGCAAGTTAATAGATCAAAAATGAATAATAGATTATGGATTTAGAATGAGACAATCGGAGTAATATTTTTAAGTTTGTAAAGTATTTTTATCCTTACATGCTTGATTAGATTAAGTAAAAATTCCAAAAGTAACTCTTAGTTCTTCCAAAAAAAAACTGGAACTTCAGAGCTATACGTACATAACTACACACGTAAGTATATATTTCATTTGAAGAAAAAAGCAGTACTATTCCAAAGCTAAAACAATTTTACGATGCCAAGAAGAGTATAATGAGGTTATGAGTAGTGTTGGTTGTGCATGATGCATCGGGTTTTATACACGAGTCATTTGCATAATGAGAGTAAAAGGTGCAAGTGTGAAGGTGGTTGCGTATCATAAACACCTCCCCACCCATATCTTCATTTTCTATTCCTCTATCTCTCTGGTCCCCGCAATCACATGCCTATCTTCTTCCTTAAAAACCAGTGTAGTTGCATATTTATATATCTATATATCATACACATTTACACTCACATATATATACACTACCTTTAAAAGTTCAGATGACAGAAAAGGTGACACCTCGTGCTCGTAAGAAATGTTATCACACCATCCATACGTGATATGTGCATTTCTTTGCCATGTTATTTATTATTATTTTTGGGGTAAATCTTATTAATTTCAAATTATATATGCCCAAATGTTTAAAATAATTTACATGCCTAAATCTTATGTTAGTTTTTATATGATTTTAGGATACCACGACTTTTATATTTAAACTCTCTCTCACTCATCTTAAAAATTAATCATTAATTTTAATAAAATGTGAATTGAAGAACACAAGACCTAAGATTTATCAAAAATGCTTTTTTTTTTTTTTTATCAAAAAGAAGTTATATATGAAAATTAATATAAGGATCCGCGATGTGGATTAATTAAAATAATTATAAAAATTAATAAAAATGAAAGTAAAAAGTTTTAAATTTTGTTGGTGTTGGTCAATTTTATATACATAATTTCATTTACAACAAATTTTAAAATTAAAGTTAAAGTTAAATGGTTACCAAGAAACGAGATTTCTTTTTTCTTGATTGTAAACTCTAATTTATTTGCAAAATTATTACAATATGTTGGCAGTACAGTGTTTGATAGCATATTACACAATTTTTAAAGTTGAATTTTTATTATTTTATTTCATAAGGTACAGCGATCATTATGTCAATTAAAAAAAATGGAAAAATATTGTGTTGCATACTTAAAATTCATTATTACAAACTAAATAAAAATAAAAATACTCAATTATTGGGTTTAGGTGATTTTGAGGTTCAAATAAGTAAGCATAATTTGCGCATTAATGAAGTTTAAACTTCATTTAAGTCACAAAAAAAAACGACCGTTCTGTTGTATCAAACTCTAACTTTTTAAAAAAGGCAAGCAAACTTTCCCTCTTATTTGTGGGCCCTTTCAATTTGGAATATGCCCACATCATCTTCCTCCCTCAAATTACTATTTTGGACACCTTAACAACTATCATCTTCTTCCTTTCTTAGATTTGCCATCTTTTTTCAACTGCCAACAATTATTTAAAAAATAGTTATTGCACATTAACAAGCCTCAATAATTTTTCGTTTTAAAAAATATTATTCATTTAACTAAAATATAATACGATGTTAATTGGGGAATTAAGTTTTCTGGGTAAAATATTAGTGGGAGAATTTTGTTCTTGAACAACCTTACCACCCTACTACATATTTGAAAATTGGAACAGTAATAAAAAGTAACGGTTGGGGACAAAATAGTCATAATACGAATTTATAAAACGACACCGTGGACCCATCCAACTGTGATGGGCCCCTCTCCGCTCCTACTCTAGTGAAAGACACCACACTCGCAGAGACGTAACGGGAGTAAACAGAGGAAATAAAAAAAAGGGACGAGCTCGTCATAATTTGAATTCTCTCCCCCAACCCCAACTTCGAACACTGACAGCTCCACACCCGTCCCCTCTCTGCTCCCCATTCTCTTCTCCATCTCCAAAACCAGAGTGAATATTGAAAAGAAGTTGTACCGGAACTCGCAAAGTCCATCTAGTAGAGGTTGTTAAGCAAGAGGAAAGCATAACTGACTCTTCTTTCTTTCTTTTCTTGGAGTTCCAGAAAGGAAAAGAAGAGAGAAATGTCAGGTTACGTTGGAATTCTGGTGTCAGATCCATGGCTCCAAAACCAGTTCACTCAAGTCGAGCTTCGTAGCTTGAAATCTCATGTATGTCGTCTCCAACATTCCTCTGTTTCTTTATTTGTTTTCTACTTTCTGGTTTTCGTTTCTGATCTGCTGGTTTTTTATTCGTTTATTTGGAAATGTGCATCCTGTTAGTTCATGAGCATGAGGAGAGAAAGCGGAAAGCTAACTGTTGGGGACTTGCCATCGAGGATGTCGAGATTGAAGGTGGTGGGAGAGAATCTCACGGAGGAAGAGAGAACGTCTCTGATTCAAGATTTGTATCCTAACTCGAACGAAGAGGTTGATTTTGAGTTCTTTTTGAGGGTGAGTTTATCAGATATTTTACTCTTCTTTGTTTTATGCTTCTTTGTAACTGACTTATAGAGATGAAATCAGTGCCATCTTTTTATTGTTTGACCATACAGGTACTGCTCTTCAAATTTGAATCGGTTGTTTACTGCGTTTGACTTTCATTTGAAATTTACTTTTCCTCTGTTTGCTTGGCTGCAACCTGTAGCGGGAATCTTATCCAGAGCGTTTTTTTTTTTACTTTTCATTTCTTCAAATGACTTGATCTATGTTTCCATATTGCTACGAATATGAAGGCAGAGCAAAGTCCAGTTTCCTACTGTTTTTCGCTTGTCACTCACAAGCAAATTTTAGTATAGATATCTGTTTTATTCTAACGTCAGGCAAAAACGAAGTATTACCGTTTAGAGCTCAAGCTTTTTTTTTTTCTTGCTTTTTTTTTAGGATAAAGAGAATAATAATTTTTTATCTTCTAAAGAATCAAATAAGGGGGATATGAATTACGAGAGTTCAATTTCTGACTGGTGTAGGATGTGATCCTGAATTTAAAGTGGATTTTTTTCCCTAATTGGGGCGATACTTCTGCTATCAGGTTTATTTGAAACTCCACGCGCACGTAAGTGCAAGAACAGGAAGTGGTGCAAAGAACTCATCTGCATTCCTCAAGGCAGCCACCACTACTTTGCTTCATACAATCAGTGAGTCCGAGAAGGCTTCATATGTTGCACACATTAATAACTACCTAGCAGGGGATGAGTTCCTAAAAAAATATATTCCAATTGATCCCTCCTCAAACGATCTCTTTGAGATTGCAAAAGATGGAGTTCTTCTTTGGTAACAATCCCGTGCTTATACTTTTACTTACCTGGTTTTTTGTTTATGATTTTCATTGAGTTTGACCATGTAGATTTCTGGATGCAGTAAGCTTATAAATGTGGCAGTTCCTGGAACCATTGATGAACGTGCTATCAATACTAAGAGAGCACTCAATCCCTGGGAAAGGAATGAAAACCACACTCTATGCCTTAATTCTGCTAAAGCCATTGGATGCACTGTAGTTAACATAGGAACGCAAGATTTCATTGAAGGAAGGGTATGTATCCATGCAATTCCATGTAAATGGACTTCCATCACAAATTGTTTGTTCAGTTGAATTTTTTTTCCTGTAGTTTATCGTGTTATATTGGCCAAAACAGAATTTCCAAGCAGAAGCCTAAAGTAGGGATGTAGTGTTTGTATTCCGCAGTGTGGTAGCCTTAATGTGTTCTTCCTCCCATGGCATGTAGCTCAAAAGACATTTTTCTTAATCCCTTGCATGTAGAACTGTGGTCAGATTTTCGTAATGTTTTGGTTCTCATGAATACTGGTCAGACTTTTAAACTCTTAGGCGTTTGTCTCTACGTTGTTGGTAGCTAATTTTTACTTGTTATTTTCTCTATTTTCTTAGACTACTAAACTTCAACTGCTTAGATGATCTCATGCAATGTCCTTTTCCTGATTCTGTTGTCTTGCCTGGTTTCTTCTGTTGATACTTCATCTTGGTGAGTAAAACACATTTGTTCTTACAAGATGATCTTGAGAGCTATTTTACTTTCTTTGTTTGAAATTGGGAAACAAGAGGTCACATTGTTACCCAGTCTCATGCATTTGGTTATTGAAGGGTGTTCTGCACTAGTTCATGCAATCATCGGTGTTTCCTTCCACTGCATTCAATGTTTTATTGGGCAGAAACACTCATTATTAACATAACTTTTGTTTACCATTCTATCAATCAGTACCATTGATGTTCACTTTGATTTGATTTTCAGCGCCATCTTGTGCTTGGGTTGATTTCTCAAATCATTAAGGTAATGTACTTATAGTTTCTATAAATGAAAACTTTTGAGGTTCACATCAGTAACACTGTAGAAATATCTTTGCTGCTCATCTACAAATTGCTCGATTTGTTGACCTCTCTGTTGGTTATGCTCTCTAGATACAATTGTTAGCAGACCTCAACTTAAAGAAAACACCGCAACTGGTGGAGTTGGTTGATGATAGTAAGGCAAGAATTATTTTATTTTCTGTCAGAAAGTTTGGTTCAGTTATTGATTTTGATTCAAGTTCATAATTGAAAGCTTTCTAACATATGCCACCTTTTTATTTTCAAAAAACCAACAGGATGTGGAAGAGTTGATGAGTCTACCACCTGAGAAGATCTTACTGAGGTGGATGAATTTTCAATTGAAGAAAGCAGGATACAAGAAGATAATCACAAACTTCTCTTCTGATGTAAAGGTAGATGACTATTCTTGCATAAAGGAAGAAAATCGTTTTTTTTTTAAAAAGAAGTTTTTAGCTGAAACCTGATGTTTGACTAGTTTAGCTACTCAAAGTCACTAGTTAGAATTTAATTTTTCTCTTTCTGCACGGAAATATTCAAATACAAAGCATGATTTTTCCAACCATATCTCAAATGCTACTCCAGATTGACAAAAGAAGAATCTGAGACCAGCATAACAGCCGTTTAGAGATTACATAGCTTTCTTTCTATATTGTGTATGCTACCTTGAAGCCAATGATTGGTTCACTCAACTGGTAAATGGTTTTAATGGTTCAGAAGATGAAGACGACATGATATTTACTGCTGTGATGAATGAAATTTAGGTATTTATCTTATTACATTTCCTGCAGGATGCAGAGGCTTATGCTCACCTTTTAAATGTTCTTGCGCCTGAGCATAGTAGTCCATCAACATTGTCTGCAAGAACTCCATTAGAAAGAGCAAAACTAGTTCTTGAGCATGCAGATAGAATGGGTTGCAAAAGATACTTGACGGCAAAGGATATTGTTGAGGGCTCTCCAAATCTTAACCTTGCTTTTGTGGCACATATTTTCCAGCACAGGTGGAAAACTACTCTTTTTCAAGCAATGATTTTTATCTTAGAATAAAAACTATTCTCTTTAGACTGTCTCAAGAAATAAATACATGAATCAAGTAAAACCACTATGCATAAGCTGATGATGTATTTGGATGCTACATCTCAGACATATATGCACTTTTGTAGTTTCATCTACTTATGGATCTTTTCTACTCAACCATGGCATTTCTAATATCTAGTATATTCAGGTAGCATAGCTTATTGTTGAAACCAAAATTAAGAGTGGCCACTATATTTGTTCATCTAGAACTTATATATTGTTTAATAAACTGGTTTTTTATGTTACAAAAAGCCATATTTCCGCAGTGACAATGGGTTTGAACCATGTAAATAGGACCATAGACAAATATAACTGCGCTTCTTCACCTCTTAACCAGTTCTGCTTTTTATTCACTCGTATATTTGTAGTGAATTTAATCAGCATATTTAATTATTTAAATAGAAGCTTATAAATGTAAATATAAGTGTGAAAATATTTCATTTTGGTTCTGTTTGATTTGTGAATAGAGGTTGATAGTTTATATCTCTATTTTTTTGAAGGCTTATTTCTTCTAAAGAATACAAGTTAAAGCCAACTAACTATTTTACCTCTGCAGGAACGGGCTTTCAACTGAAACAAAACAAATATCTTTCCTCGAGACTTTACCAGATGACACTCAAATTTCTAGAGAAGAAAGAGCATTTCGCTTTTGGATCAATAGCCTTGGGAATTCAGTATATATCAATAATGTCTTTGAAGATGTTAGAAATGGGTCAGTATTTTTTCATGGATTATATTTCACAATTTTACTCTTACAACAATAAGAAATGACTCTTCTTGTTGTTAGTCCAATGGTTTGTTCTTAAAAAAAAAGGGATTCCACTCTATTCTCATGGTTCTTTGGATATTCAAGTTTCTATATTAACTTTCGTAATTGAAACAAATTGGACTTTTAAGTTTATATTCAACAAAATATTTAAGGTATTGGATGAGAAGATTATGACAACTTTTTACAAATTCGGGAGTGGTTAAGAACTATATTGTGATCTGACAAGTCCTAACTTAATAATCGTTCCCTTCACATACTTTTCTTTTTTCTGTTACTAAAGAAAATTGTCTGTCTTCATTCAGGTGGGTACTTCTGGAGACACTTGACAAGGTGTCTCCCGGGATTGTCAATTGGAAGATTGCAAACAAGCCGCCTATTAAGTTGCCATTTAGAAAGGTAGAAAATTGTAACCAAGTGGTGAAAATAGGGAAACAGTTGAAGTTTTCCCTGGTCAATATTGCCGGAAATGACATAGTACAAGGAAATAAGAAGTTAATATTAGGTACATCCTCTACCATGCTATAAGCTTGTCAAGGTTCTTAAACTGTTTCAAAACTTTGTTTAGGATATTGAGTCCTTCTAAGTTATGAACATTGATTCTTTTTCCTTTTCATTTTACAGCTTATTTGTGGCAGTTGATGAGATATAATGTCCTCCAACTTCTGAAGAACTTAAGATTTCATTCCCATGGAAAAGAAATCATTGATGCTGATATTCTAGAATGGGCCAACACCCAAGTGAGAAATTCAGGAAGCCAAAGTCGCATGGACAGCTTTAAGGTATAAAACACATATACACAATGCTTGTTCCTCCTTGATTTTTAATTTTAGCTTTTAGAGGTTGAGAGTCAAGGCTGCCCTGTGCTACTGATCCCTAAAAATCATGCATACTGTACCGCTTACAGCCTAGGTCCTTCTCTTTGGATGGAGGACTAGATGAACCATACTATCACAATATATACTGTCACAATATAATGGTAACTACAAGTTGGTTGGCTAAATACAGTGAAGTTAGAGTGGAGTAACTACTCAACAAAAATGAAATAAATGTTGTAATACAGTTACAATTACATTGAGATGTTCGGTTCATAATTAGTAATACCTTACTACAATTTCGTTAAAATGTTTTAGTTTGATATTAGAGGTTGGTATAAAACTGTAATAAGCTGTAAATGACTATGATGCCCCTTCTTATTGGATTTGTTTAAAAGTGTAAGTCTATACATTGATAAAATTTTATATAATTATTTAATTAATAAAATTGATCATATGATATTTTGATTTTCATTTTATATTTTTTTAATTTCATATAAATTATTTAAAAAACTTCTTTGTCATTGAAATTATTTAAGATTTTTTATGTTTAATTCTAAAGAATTAAAAAATTCTTTAATTAATTATAAAATTTTCAAGCATAAAACCATATTATTTTATGAATAGGAATATATAGTTTTGATAATAAGATAAATCATTACAACCAAGGTTATACTACTGGATTCATGACCTTGTACTTATAAATTAAATGTATAATTTCTTCAGTTATTTAATCAATTAGATAATACAATAGGTCACAGATATAAAATAACTATTATAATCAGTAGCATATTCATAATATATAAGTGAATCAAACAGATAATAGATGTCTCTACATGTGGTTCTTTCCATGCTTGAGCTACCGATTTGATTGTCTATATGTTAAACAAGTCAAATCATGTGTTAAAAGAGTTGGAAGATATGCCTGGTGATAATTAAGTAATATGATCAAATTATAAAAATATAAAAGAAAATTAGATCTTTTTTTATTGATTTAAACTTAGAGATAATTAGATATAGATAATTATTTAATATGGTATTAAGGTTAGAGGTTTAGTGTTTATATACTAATTGTCGTTATGTCTTTAGCATGAAGTAGAGTTTGTGTATTCTTGTATGTATTCAGCCTAGCCAGTTTGGATAGACTACATGTTAATTATACTTATATTTTTATAGGCTAAAACTTTTAGGGAAATTGATTCAGCTCATTATTTAATACAGATGAGTTCTTTGACTGAAATAGCTTATTTCGGTTGGTATACCTGATTCTAAAGTGAGTATGAAAGAGGTTAAATGGTTAAAAGATATAAAATTGCATGTCTTCAACCTAAAAAAATTATCTTGTCACCTGATTAGTTGACCGGGATGTGCATTGAGATCTTCCCTCCGACGGGATATGCCTATGTTTAAACGTGAAGCAGAAAAAGAATCCAGATGTCCTATTATTTATGATCATAGTAATAATAACATTTTCTTCAAGTTCACGTGTGAAAATTCATGGTGCAAGTCAAATATTCATAACTTTGTTGGAGCTTTGGCTACATTTCAGTGGCTATTTTGGTACCAGATATGTTCTATAGTATTTTTCTTTGAATTTCGATAATTTCCTTGTGTGCATGCCTCTCATGAATATTCATAGAATCTTATCACTATTTTTGAGAAGATTACATTAGAGAGAATTTTCTCTTCTTGCTGACTGTAGAATTGCTTGCACAAGTCTTGGTATAGTTGTAGATTAACAACTTTTTGATTTACAGGACAAGAGTTTATCAGATGGAATATTTTTCCTTGAACTGCTAAGTGCAGTCCAACCCAGAGTGGTGAATTGGAGTCTTGTTACAAAAGGAGTAACTGGTAAGATTTCTTCTAATCTTAGGTTATGAAACTACATCAAATAACTGTGTTCATTCTGTTAGCATCTTTTCTCTGAAGTTCTTTAAATGGAAATGTAATATCCCTTGAAATATTGTATATTTCCCCAGTGAGATATGATTATGCTAAGCTGATAATGCAGTGCTACTGCTGTGAACTGTCCCATTTAGTTCATAACTGGGAACTGCCAAGGAATTTACGATAAAGGTCGAGTAGCTCACACACGGAAATTCTGCATATCAAGATTATATGAAAATTAGAATTAAAAATTAGTTGAGAACTGATTGAAAAATAAAGGAAACAAGACCTTGTAGTTGGGTAACCTTGAAGTTTCAGATTCAATGATTGGCAATGATCTTGTAGTTGGGTAACTTTGGAAAGAACATATCTCATTGTCAGAGATGATTAAAAAAAATTGCTCTAAGAATTTGTTTACGTGAGGCCACTACTTATTAAATATTGATAGGGTTTTTCCATGGAAAAAGGGGCTTTAGCTTGGCTGCTTCACAAGTGATTTTGGTGTTGTTAGTGTTTGATATGTGTATGGATATGTTCCTCCACAGACTTTTAACACAAATCATAAAGGCTAATCACCTTTTGGAAGTCTCTCTGAGAGTTTTAGAACTTTTTTCCTATCAACTTAAAGTTCTTTGAATAAATACCACAATCAATTATTTCACATGGTACTAGAGAAGTATATTTTAACTGTATAGGATTAGACATGTCCAGCTTTACATAATCTACTTCGTTTTATAAACTCCAAAATTTCGTTGAAATATGTTTGAGAATGAAATTGATTTTACTAATTTTTGTTTCTACCTCTGTTAAAACATGTTTTTTTCCCTACTTTTTGAGCAATGCAGATGAACAGAAAAAGATGAACGCGTCCTACGTCATCAGTATTGCAAGGAAACTTGGGTGCTCCATATTTTTACTTCCTGAAGACGTCACTGAGGTATTCTTCTGATTATCATTATGCCATTTTCAAATTTATTTTTCCAATCAGATATGCCAAACAGTCATAAAGGCTCTCAATTTAGAATCTTGATTTTCTTTTGTGCATCATATTTGTCTGCCTCACTCTAGCACCAGAAACGATGGTGAAAGTTTCCATTTTTGTGGCACTTTTCCAGGTGAATCAAAAGATGATTCTTACCTTGACAGCAAGTATCATGTATTGGTATCTGAAACAACCCGTTGAAGAGAAGCCATCTGCGACCTCAGATAGTGAAAACGGAAGTCAAGTAGATACAATTTCAAATTCAACGATGGATGACTCTGCTTCGGAGTCATCGATAGAAGAAAATGGGAATATATAAATAGGTGATGGCTGCAATCTAAACTTCTTCTGTTCCTTTATATTTTGTAATATTATATATATCTTTTCTCCGTTCCTGTTAAATTTGATTTCGAATAGGAGGTGGAGTTTGAAAGAAATTTTTGTTAAAGCAAATGCACATGTGAATAGTGCTCATTTCTCTCCGTTTGGTCCCTCACTTTTTCTCAAAGAATCAGCTTTGTATCAGTTGAGATTGATCCCTCCTTCTCTCTTTCTACTTGTTAATATTAAAAGCACCCAGTTCAACTTTTCTTGTTAGCGTGCTACACAAGTGCCGGGTTTTAAGGATATCTGCTCTCGCAAAAGTCCCTGAATATCACCAAATTTCTGACATGAACAATCACTATATTTTACAGCTCTGATATTTACAAGACAATAATCCAATAGAAGTAATTTGTTATTAACTTATTTAAAGCTGTTCTTGTCTCAAGTGTCTGTTTGGAATCTGGGGGGAGATTATCAGAGCGATCAAGTTAACGATGTGATTTCTCATAATAGAATTATATATATATATATATATATTTATTTTTGCTGAATCAATTTCCATTTAGTGCATTCTACCGTAACTAATATTGTTGGCTGTGAGTATCGAGTAATCCTCAAGTCTCTCACCTCCCTCAAGAGACTCTTACCAAAAGGGGGTTATGATGAATGAATTCACGTGTATATATGGATGACAGTTTAATACAGACATACAAAATGAAGTTGATATATTCTTTCCCACAGAAAAAAAAAAAGGGGGTTGATATTTCCTTTGCATTCTGTTTAGCCTTTTTGCAAGGTTACTCCCTTTTTGGGTTACCATTTTAGTAGTAGGTGTATGTATATATGCAGAAAGAGAAGTAATTAATGAAATATGTATGGAAAAGGAAGAAAGAAGAATGGGAAGTTGGATTAGAAATGAAGGGTGAGAGAAGGGTGAGAATGCAATGAAGTGGTCCTAAACAAAAAGAAGGCGAAACATGCATGTGGATGCTGCTTATCTAAAACTAAAGCATAATTATGAGTTGGTTAAAGAGTCTTAATTCTTAAGCCTTGATGTGTGTCGAACATTAGCCTACTTGCCATTTGGCCCCACCATGTTCCTCTTTTCTCATTGAAATCCTAATCCCTTCATTTTTTTTTAATCACTAATGGAATTGGACAAATTAATAAATTAAGCAAAAAACAACTTCTGGGCGTGCGTGTGTGTATATATATATATATATATATATATTGATTGATTAATTTACATGTCTGTCACTTTGTTCTTTTCCAGTTATTTTATCAGTTTTTTTTTATTTTTTTAATAGGAATAAAAGCATTTTATAAAAGAAGAACAGAGACCAAACCAGAATCACTACTCAATGTGATATTTTTGTGTGTGCGCATATGCGTATATATATATATATATATATATATATGCATATTCCTTGAACTTGTTCTGTGTAAGAAACAAGGATAAATTAGGGAATACGTAAATCATATATAGAGTAAAAAATATAAAGTTTGTAAAAGAATAGTTTTACCATTTTTAAGAAATTAAGGTTAGGGTTAGATGAATGAAAAAATAAAAAGAGAGAAAGATTGGAGTTATCATATTTTCTGTTCAGATAATTAAAACCTCATGCCTTTATAGCCTATATACAGGCATGTATGTATTCAAGCAAAGCAAGAAATTCATCTACTCTGAGTTTTCTTTCTTTCTCTCTCTTTTGGCTTTTTTCTTTTTTCTTTTTAATTTATTTACGAACTATATATCAAGTTCATGATATTTTAAAATTAACAAAATTTTGAAAGCGAATTAAAATAGATGCATATAGTAAACTAGAAATCAATCCACATATGAAATATATATATATATATATATAATTGTAAAAAAAATTGATGGGTAATATAAGAAAATTAAGCATTTGCCATGGAAATCAATTATGTATTTAAGTATATAAGAAAAAATTACAGAATTCACTCGATTAATAATTACTTACCATGTGTTTGCTTTCCTTTTCTTTTTTCCCAGAAGAAAGAAGTAATTGGCTAAATACAACTCAAAATTAATATACAGCCAGCTGATTCATTGAAAATTAAAAGTTACAGGAACTATAATTGCATAGTTTCCATGAATAATTTGAATGATTAATATGTAAAACCTGTTTATTATCATTTGGGTATTTTGACTATATAGTATGCATCATGTACTATAAGATCATAATCAAGTCTTTTGGGTGTATACACATATAAAGCCAAAAAATAAGTCAGGAAACTAGAATAATAATAATAACAAACTCAAGTCGTGAAACAAGTAATGGAATGAGAAGGAGGAATTTGAGCGATCTTCTTGTCACTTTCCTTGCATCCCCACTTGAATGATGCATGTGGTCCATATGCATGCAAAGAATTACATATATGTATACATATCTTATATATATACATCTGTATATATACAGATGCTTTAGTTGATGATCACGATTGAAATGCGAGTATATATATATATATATATATACACACGACGTTGCCATAATAAATTACCTTCTGCATCGTCACTTCACGAACACCATCTCACCTCTAGCCAGCTCTTTTTTTTTTTTTTTAATAAAAAAATAATGTCCGTATAATACGTACGTGTATGAATGTATGTATATGTGTAATTTCATTCCATGTATAATTGAAACAGAAGATTAATTATTGACAAGACATGGAACTCGTGTCCGGTCATAAATATTGATTATGACAGTATAGGATTGTAAATCAATAGAAGATCACCGCGGACAATAATTGTTCTCTGGATTCCTCAACCAGTTCTATACAAATTTATACCTCTCACGTCATTTTTATCCAACCTATTATATTACTTACATATACATACATATTCCTGTATGCGCGTATATCCTGAAAATCATTATATTATATGTAACTGCAGCACACCCTTTTTACCTACATATACACTCATTATAACTTGAGCCTTCCCCTTCCCCTTCCCCTTCCCCTTTCAAAATGCCATTTAGGGTTATGTAATTTATAACAAATGATTCATTTAATTCATCTTGTAAATAAATTTAATGAAAAAATTTCAGTTGTAGTTGCAGGAGAATCAAGAACCTGTAAATATTTTTACATCTATTTGTAGATTGCATATATATATATATAATATTTACTCCAATTATTTATATATAATCTGACTTGCGACATTGAAAATTAAGAACAAATTATTAATTTACAATACTATCGATATAATTATCTAAATGATAATAACATTGTTCGTAATCATTAATAACGATGAATTTAGGTTTTCATATTTGAAACAACTTTAGACATAAAAATTAAAATTCACAAGTAGATGAGATATGTTTTCTACCTTCTCATTTATTCCAAACAAACCCTTAAATATTGTAGTAGGTATTCAATTATCCTCACTCCTTTTTTCTTTAGAGGAATCAGTCTCACTCGTCATATCAAAGAATCTTTCCACAATGGTATGCACTTACATGTTTGTGTATGTATGTATAGATACATATATGATTAAAAAAAATATATCATTGTCTTATATTATATACACACACACCGAGCTTCAAATATAATACATATATATATATATATATAAATTAGGATTATGATAGAAAAAATTGATACCCAGAAGAACATAAAATAAAATAAAAAAGAGAAGAAGAATAGGGAAGAAGCTAGTTATGTTTGATGTTGATTAGTTGAATTGAAGTTTCAAATGGTTGTCGTCCTTTTATCATGTGCTACAAAATGATTATCACATAAAAAAATTAATTTGTTATAACTTTAGGGAACCTTTTTTTTTTCATATATACTTCCAAAATAGTTCATCATGTATATGCTATTTCTCCACCAATAAAACATTTTCACAGGCATGAACTAAGGAGAGATCTGGGAGCACCAATCATAACTCATTATCAAAATTAAATTATTGTATTAATGAATATCTCCCCTACATACATATGTATATATATATATATATATATGTTTGCATGTATATCTGGATATATCTGTATACACACGCACAAGAGACCACCCACGCAGCAAAAGCTTGCAAAATTTACAAGCAAAGATATAATTAAGAACTTGGGAACAATTTTTTAATGGTTAATTACATAATCAACACACTATTTGAGCGTTTTACAACAACTAATATGTGAAATGTCACTAAAATGAAAAGTTTGAATTATACACGCATGTGAATTTGAAGAATAATGTATATATAGCATGCCCTTAATTCTAGTTTTTCTTCCAAATAAAACAAATATTAGTGCTAGCCAACAAATTCCTCCTACACAAACTATTATACCATATGTACATTACTTTTATTAGTTTCTCTTGAAAAATATACGCGTGTATATATATAAACCATGATATTTATAGAGAGAGTAAAGTTATATATAGCCTTCGCCTTAAGGTAAAAGGAAGTTCTAGTTAAGAAGACTTGCTAATTGGTAAACATTTTGATATTTTGAAATAAGGTTCATTTTATTAACTTATAATTTAATGTGCACAAAATACTTAAATAACTAAATACTTGATTTATTTATCATTTGACTTTTGATATATATATATATATATATAAATAAAACTATTAATTTTAAGACCCAACACTATATTTGACTGATAGCTATTATATATTTAAATTATTTAATTTATAAAAGTAAATAGTAAATTTGTAGATTAATTTAATTGAAGTCTTTATAATTATTAATTTTGTACTCTTATTTACAATTGATTTTTTTATTTTATAAAATTGAAATCTAAATCGAACTTTAACATTGAAAAAATTGTAATTTAAATCGCAAGTAGTTCCATAATTACCGTGGCATGCTATGACTAATTATGTAGAGGTGGGTATTTGCAATTTACCATCATGTGATTTCACCAAAAACTTAATTACAAATTAACTTGATGGAGACGAGACCAAGTATGAGAAGTAGTGTGAGGAGGATGAAAACTAACACCAACAAAAAGACAAATATCTTGCTCTTACTTAAAATTATTATTATTATTTATATATATATATTTTTTTTAAAATAAAAATAAATATTTTATGATAATTAATTAATTAAATATATATATTTTATTAAAATAATAATAATAATAATAATAATAAAGATGAGTTAAAAAGAGAAAAAACTAATGAAGAATTAATTAAAATAAAGTAAAGAAAAGGAAGAAGGGTTGGGACCCACAGTAATCCAAGTGGGAAAATGGAACCATGTGCCATCATATGGTGGTTGGGTGTTTCAGCCCCACAAAAAAGAAGACTCCAAACTCCTCCCTCTGTGTTACTAAATTTAATCTTTAACTTAATTTATTAATATTAAATAATAACACTTCTTTTTATTAAAAAAAATTATATAAAAAGTTTTTAAATTTTTAATTTTATTTAATGAAATTCTATCCATCTTCAATATTTTTTTTAAAAAAAAAAAATTAATAATTTAACATTTGATTAATTTTATTTATTTTTTTTGTATTTTGAGCAGTTACTAATTAATATTATATCAACAATTTGCTCTTTGTATTTGATTCCCCCCCACTCTCTCCTTCCTCTTTACACCTCCCATTTCCAATCCTCTCTCTCTCTCTCTCTCTCTCTCCCTGTTCTCTTCTTTCTTCACGATCTGTTTCTCTCTCATTCTCATTCTCTGCACATGCTTTTGTTTTTCCTCCTGAAAACCTCCCCATCCACATCTCTCTCTCTCTCTCTCTCTTTTCTCTCTCTTCCAATTTATTGTTTTCTGGTTGGTGTGTGTAGATACTGTGTGTCAGAGTTTAACTAAAAATTTTCCTTTTGTCTTTCTGAAACTCAGAGGTGTCCCTTCCTGTCAGAACCCAATATCTCTCCTCACCCATCATATATCTCTCCTTACAAACCCTAATTACCTCCATGAATCACCACCGTCCTTCCCTCAAGTCTAGGTTTACAAGACGCTTTCTTCCCGCCCTCATCGAGATTACTAAACAACCCCTCACTTCCATAGCCTCCTCATCCTCTCCAAACCAACTCTTTCGACGATACAACAGGGTCAAGATCGCCGCTGACAAGTCCATGGTTCGGGCAGTCGGGTCAAAGCGAGCTTGGACACGGGCTCTTCTTTTCAAGATCAGGAATCAAGCACGCCGCCGGGGTTTAGCCAGGAGGATCAGAAGCCAGTCTTTGATGATCAAGAGGTCAACAAGTATTATTGCTTCTACTACTTGCGGGAAAGATGAGAAGAAGGAGGAAGACGATGATAGGGTTGAGCAAGTGGAGGAGCTTCGGAAGCTGGTGCCCGGAGGTGAAGCCATGGATTTGTGCAGGTTGTTGGGTGAGACAGCACATTACATAAAGTGTCTTAATACTCAAGTTCAGGTGATGAGAAGTATTGTTGACCTCTACTCCACTCCATGATTCATACTTACACACACACACACACACACACGTATATATAAATAAATATATCAGTTATATATAAGCAAACATGATATATATATATATATATATATATTGAAGGTGGTAAAGTTTAAGCTCTATAGGAGGAGATTCTCAGATATATATATATTAAAAGTGGAAGGGAAAAACTGGGTATTAATTGGTTTTGAAGTAAGAGTATAGTAAATATATATATATATATATTCACTATAATTATGTGAATACGTCTACTTTACTTGGTGTGTAAAATTACATATATATGCTTTTACTTTACCTTACAAGCAATTGTCTCTTTGTTTTGTTGTTGGATGTAAAATGACAGCTTTCCCTCTCTCCTTCTCTCCCTCTCTCTCTCTCTCTCTCTCTCTCTCATCATTCACTGATGATAATGATCAGTACTGAAGTGATTTTTAGTGTTGCAGGAGTAGATTAAATTCAGGAAGCTTCAATAAGGTGAGAGACACACACATATTTAAGTACATGATATGATCATCATCTCTTTGCATTCTGATCAGAAAAGTAATTAATTATATATAAACTTCCTTCATACATGTATGTGTATACCTATACATACAAATTAAACCATTCACAGGGAAATCAAAGATTGCAAGAAACAAAAAAGAGATTAAAGAGAGAAGGGTATAAGAAAAGTAAACTAAATGATGAATATATATATATATATGTATATATTGGTAGATATAATTATATATGATCTAGCGGAGTTTGTGTTGGGTGTGTTTAGGGTTGTCATGCATTTGCTTGTAAAAAGTGCTGACCTAATCATTCCTCTATGTCGACTTTCCCTTCTCCATGCCTACTGGCTACTGTGTTTAAACCTTTAAATTCTTAAATCAATAACTCATCAAATCAGTTTTTTTTTCCTGTCTAATTAATTTGTTTCTTATTGTGTTTTTGCAAGTAATCCAAAATTGTGCATCAGTTTGGAATCCAATCAATAAAGCGGAAAACTCTAATCATTTTGTGGTCAACAATCACTAGAATTGTGTCTTTTCCAATCCACTACTGTACAGATTGATTTAAATCCCTCATACATGCATAAAGTGCTTCTCCTGCAACTTAACTCTATATATATATATATATATATATCTATATATATATAGATACATCTTATATATATGTACATTATATGCTAAACTATAATCAGGGTTTTGCAGACTATCATGAAACTTTATAGTTAGAACAAGTAATTAATGTATACAGCGAAAAAATACACCCTTAGCCCATATTTATATATAAATTTGTACTATTAATTCTACGCTACATAAAGTATGAACTATCTAAACATAGAACACTAACGTATATCCCTCAAAAGAGTAACTATATTTGTTTTATGGCAGCCAGCTGTATATGTTTTATACATACAAAAACACTTACAGTAGCTTATTTCAATGTAGGAGTATTGATGTTTTTTAATTCGTTTTCTTTGGGTAAAATTCTGCGGGCTATATGTGTTGATATATATATGTGTGTGTGTGTGTGTGTGTGTAGTATATCAACGTGTGTGTAATCTATAAAAGATTCGTGCATGGACGCTAACCATTAAAATAACTGTATATGTATATATATATATGTATACCTTAACTATATATCTGGAGGAGCTATAAGTAAGTACTGTTCCCTAATTTTATTATATTATTGATATAGTAAATAATTTATATATAAATTTGGAGCCTAAGAGTTGAAAGCGTCGGCTAGCTCCGCTCACTTGGTTGTAACTTTTATTTTTTCCTTCCTCAAAACATTAGAAAATTTACTGAATGTTTTATATAGATCTGGAGAAATGTATATACTGAGTTTTTCCCACCCTCAAAATCCATTCTCACTTTGTTTTTTCTGTTTGGTTTGGGTTCGGGAGAAGGGGAAGAAAGATGGAGAAAGAAAAGCCAAAAAAAAAAAAAAAATCAGTATTTGAAAATACATTATTTGTTAACTATTTTTTAAATTTTTAAAATTTTTAAATTAAGGAATAAATACATTTTGATTATTAATATACAACCAAAGTAAAAAAAAAATTCTTAAAAATTAGAAAAAAAAATGGAGTTGATGAAATTTTATTATTTTCCAATGTATTTATAATTTAAAAAAAAAACGTATATATATTTCAAATACTTCAAAATATATGGGAAATAATTTTAAAGTTAATATAAATAAGTTTAAATATTACCTTATTGATTTAAAATAAAAATAAAAATAAAATTAATTTATTTTGAATTTATTTATACAATTTTTTTTTTAAAAAACATTTTTGTGTATATTAACTGTTTTTACGTTTAAAGATTTTAAGATCATGAATTTTATTTTTGTGGGACAATTGAAAATATATTTTCTATTATTTTAATTACATAATACATGTATGTTGAATTTAAAATATTGGTTTATTTATCTTATATTTTCATAAATATGTATTATATATGTTCGTTTTCATACTATAAGTAATTGATTAGTACTTCAAAATGAAATTAATGTGATTTAAAATTTTGGAAAATGTTGAAATTGGTTGGTCACCTTCATGCCTCCCTTTCCAATCGGACTTGATCTGTTCAACCACTTTGCAAAATCTTGCCTTCCTTGGGACGCACCTGACCGGAACTTTCTCTGGTTTGTCCTCATCATCTTCCAGTACCCTCATCTCCGGTGGCTGATTTTCCTCCTCTTCCTTCCTTTGATACTTCAAATCCATGCCTCTTCTGACGCTTTCTTCCCTACTTTGAAACTTTTACCATCATCCTCTCAAAAAACCCTGCTAGCTCCATTATTTCAGGATCATATACTTATATATAGGAACCAACGCTATACATACTGCTTATCCGTATCCCAGATATATCTGTACACACATGCCCTTCTTGCTAAATCTATATATTGTACTACAAATTTTTGTTTTTGTTGATTAGGTGGTATACATATATTAATGATCACAATACAATAGAAATAATATTTATAGAATGATATATGAGATTCACATGTAATTAATCAAGAATGCTGAAAGAGAAAAGTATTATTGAATGAAAATGCTCCTTAAATAACTCCACCTGACACTAATCGCTATATATTTAAATATAATAATGATATATATACATATGATTGATGATGTATCTATCAAAAAGCCACCTGATTTTTGTGTCTCCCTTCTCGAGCAGGAAGGTATCCTTGATTCTTGATTGAATGAATTAAGATGAAAAATTAAAAAAAAAAAATTGGCATGACTGTGAGTTCCTTGTAGACAGGTATATTTTACGTTACATACATAGTTATCATTAACAATAAGAAAATAGAAGGAATCATAGGAGTGTCCTTAATTAGATATGTATATATAATTATTATACCTGAAGCCGTCCAAGTAAATGCCAGGACGCAGCAGCAGCCAAAGTAGCTGGTGTTGTTCGTAGAACAGAAGGAATCTAGAAAAGGATAATTCATGTCGGGTCGATGGAGATGTGTGTGTGTGTGTGCATATATATAGCTTCTAAAGGTGTAAATGTGTCTGTGCATATATGCGTACGTGTGTATGGATATATACCTGATATGAATTGGAAGAGAAAAAATGAGGAAGAAGAAGAGCAAGCATGATTAGTATATATACCTGATCTAACACCATACGTACGTAGCTGAAGATAAGTTTGAGCATGGAGCAGTACTGTGAGTCGGTGAGGTTGAAGAAAAATCAAGAAATTAAATATAATAAATTAATACGACAAAAATCAAACACAAACAAGAAATCAATTGAAAGGGTAAGTAAATGTAATGAGTGGTATTGACTGAAACTGCATCTTCTTTTAATTTCTCTTCACTTCACTTTTTTGCAGCCCATTAATCGCGCTTCTAATTTGGACTCTCAACGCAACTTTTCTTGACTTTAAATGTCTCTCTAATTAACAGTTTTTTTCTGCTTAAAAACTCCATTATATATATATATATATATATATATGTATGTATAAACCTTGGCCGTGTTGATTGGTACTGTCTTGATCATTGGCGGTGGCTTCTTGCGCATCCTTTTTCAACAAAATCGTTTTTTCTTTCAATACATATATATATACACAACATTAATTCTTTCTTTTTTTCTTTTGTTTTGAAAAATTACGTACGGAAATGATTAAGAAAACAATAATTATGTAGAAATAACATATCGCGTGCTAGAGTGATAAAAGTATTTTTAGTAAGTTAAATGTGTAAGTAGCTAAAATATTTTCCAACACATACAGTAAAAATCTAGATCAATTATTAGTTTATTTTAAATGGGTCATGTCATGTACCAATTTGATCTTAATTATTGTGACTGAAAATAAAATTTGATAAACTTAATAAGAATAGTTTTTTTTTTTTACTTGGATAATGCGGATTATAATTTCTTGTATATATGTTAGGAACAGAGAAGAAGAAGAAGATTTTCTGATATTTCATTTTTGTGCAAGACCAACCTTATATTGCTTGTACAATAGCATGAAGAAAAAGACAAAAACAGTTATGATTAACAAACTAATTAAACAGTCTAAATTCAACTAATCAATAATTAATCTTAATACTCCCCCTCAAGATGGGTAGTACAAATTTATTGTACCCATCTTGTTCAGCAAATTGTCGAACTGCGTAGGATGAAGTGCTTTTGTCATTAAATCCGCAAGTTGATTACGAGTTGATATATGCATTGTCTTCAAGGTACCATTTTGAATTTTCTCTCGGACAAAATGACAATCAAGTTCAATATGTTTTGTTCTCTCATGATACACTGGATTCGAAGCAATGTGTAGAGCTGTCTGATTATCACAATAAAGCAATGCAGGACCTTAATGTTGCACCATTGATGTTGCACCTTTAAATCTCGTAACAAATTCAGAATCCACACTATTTCACATGTAGTATTGGCCATGGAACGATACTCGGCTTCTGCAGATGACTGAGACACAACTTGTTGTTTCTTTGATTTCCATGAGACTAATGAAGATACAAGAAAAACACAATAACCAGTCAGATATCTTTTAGTATCATGACATGTGCCCCAATCAGCATCAGAAAAAGCCTTAATTTGGATGGTAGATGATGAAGGAAGGAAGAGACCCTGTTCAGGTGTTCTCTTGATGTATTGAAGAATCCGCAAAGCAGCCTAAAGATGTCTGGTCCTAGGAGCAGTTAAGAACTGACTTAGTTTATTGACGGAATAACATATATCAGGATGAGTAATGGTCAAGTACAACAATTTTCTAATCAGTCGTCGATAACTAGTGATATCACGCAGAGGTTCTCCATCATCTTTGGATATCTTTTGATTTGGTTCCATGGGAGTAGATGAGGGCTTACAACCAAGGTACCCAGTTTTAGTTAATAGATCCAAAGCATATTTTCTCTGACATAAGGTGATTTCTGTGTTATTTCTTGCAATTTCAAGTCTAATAAAATATCATAGAGTTTCCAAATCTTTCATCTTAAATTTTTATTTGAGTGAAACTTTAAGTTCATCGACGGCATGATTATCATTACAAGCAATAATAATATCATCAACATATACCAACAATGCTAGAAAAATGTTACCCTGATGCTTGACAAACAAGGAGTGGTCACATTGTGACTGATAGAAACCTTTTTGAAGTAATACTTGTGAGAACTTGTGAAACCACTGTCGGGAAGCCTGTCTCAACCCATAGATTAACTTGTCTAGCCGGCAAACAGGTCGATGTGGAAGAGTCTCCCCCTCTCAAGGAGAATATTCTGGAGGAATATTCATAAAAACTTCTTCGTGAAGGTCACCATGAAGGAAAGCATTGGTGACGTCTAATTGAGTTAGACTCCAACCATGAATAGCAGCTAGTGAAAGCAAAATTTTTACAGTAACTAATTTTGCAACTGGAGAGAAAGTGTCAATGAAATCAATGCCAAATTGTTGTGTGTAACCCTTAACAACTAGACGGGCTTTGTGTCTCTCTACGGTCCCATCAGCTTGATATTTAACTTTATAAACTCACTTACAATCAACAGATTTCTTCCTAGTTGAAAGAGATACAACAGACCAAGTATTATTTTTTTCCAAAGCACGTAGCTCCACATTCATAGCGGTCCTCCAAACATCAAACTGGACAGCCTCAGAGAATGTGGTGGGCACAGTGTAGGAGGAAAGAGCAAAAATAAAGTTGTGATATTGAGGTGTAAGCTTTGTATAAGTAAGGAAGGAGGAAATGGGGTAAAGTACATGTGTATCTGTATGATAGCAGTGATAGTCAGACAAATAAGAAGGTGGTCGTGTGACACGTAGAGGTCAAGGTGGTGTGATTTGGGAAGAGTCATGCGGTGAGTGGGAAGGTGAATAAGAAGAAACTGGTGAGTGTGTAGGTGTATGGAGATGAAGAGGTAAGACACGGTCATGAAAAAGGTCATTGTGAATGGGACTAGGTGAGTGAGATGAAAGAAATGGAAAGATATGTTCATGAAAAATGATGTTTCGAGAGATGATGATTTGATTGCTCTCGATGTCGAGAAGTTTATATCCTTTGTAACCCGAGGGGTAACCGAGGAAGAAACAAGCTTTAGAACGAGGTAAAAATTTATGCCGATGACTATCGAAAGTGGAGCAATAGCATAGACAACCAAATGTACGCAAATGATCATAAGATGGTTTTTTGTGAGTTAATAGTTCAAAAGGAGTTTTGTTAGATAATAAGGGGGAAGGTGTACGGTTGATCAGGTAAACAGCAGTCAAGACGCAATCGCCCCAATAGAAAATAGGGATATGGAACTGAAATAGTAAGGTACATGCCACATTTAAAATGTGTTGATGTTTGTGCTCGACAACTGAGTTTTGTTGAGGAGTCTCAACACATAAATGATAAGAAACAATGCTTTTTGACTTGAAAAATGAATGAAAACTCAATTCATGCGCATTTTCAGATCTCACAGATTTAATGGGAATTTGATATTAGGTAAGGATGAGAGTATACACGTCAGAAAAAATGGTAAGAACATTCGACTTTTGACGAAGAAGATATACCCAGGTAGTGCGAGTGCAATCATCAACAATAGTAAGAAAGTATTTGTATTCCTCAATAGTAGATGTAGAAAAAGGGCCCCAAATATCAATGTGGATTAAATCAAATGGACGAACATATAATTTATTGTGAGAAACAAAAGGCAATTTACGTTGTTTAACCAAATGACAAATTTTGCAATGAGACATATTCGAAATCTGTAAATCTTTATTAATGTACTGAAGTTTTACATAGAAAGGATGACTCATTCTAAAGTATTATAGGCTACTTTTAAAATTAGCAGAAACAGTGTTAACAGTGGAAAAATAAAAATGCTTAGTAATTAAGTAGTAGAGGTTGCCAATGCGTCTACCCTTCCCAATCAACAAGTCCCGAGTGTGGTCCTGGATGACACAAGAATGAAGAGAAAAATTAATCGTACAGTTGTGGGTGTTAGTCAACAGGCTGACACTGACAAGATTAAAAGAAAAATGAGGGACAAATAAGACATCATGTAGGGTTAGGGTGTCGATAAGGAACACATTTACAAGTTGAGTGACTAGCACGGAACTACTATTTGGTAAAGTAAGTGGGATGGGTTCAACATGCTTAAGGGTAGTGAAGAGATTGGGTGTGCAACATATGTGATGTGTGGCTCCAAAGTCAATAATCCAACATTTAGAGGTAAGTGTGTGTGTGAAACTGGAAAGGCAGAAAGTGATTGGTGATATACCTGCCGCGTGAAGGTTAGAAGTAGTGTTATTGGTGGGAGGAGAGAAGCTGTCCGGCGAGGTGGCGGAGTACAGTTGGTGGAGCCGTGCGCTTAGGTGGGCAATAATATCCTGAATTTACGACGTGCTCAAAGAATCGATCGAGGCAGCGAATAAAGCGCCAGCAAGTAGGCAGTGGCGGAGGCGAAGCTCTGCACCTGTCGCACAGTAGGGTGCGTGCCCGAGGAAGAAAAAGAAGAGGTGTGTCCTGGAGGAGCCTGTTTGTGGGCCGAGACCCGGTTGGCAGAAGAAAGAACGGACCTGGACCCAGACCCAAATGAATTAAATGATTTAGTGCCAGGAGTGGGCCTAGATTGAGTTGAAACATTGCGGGCTTGGGCTTGGGCTTGGGCTTGTCATTCATTAAAAATAGCATGGTTGGAGTCAGGCGAATGCAACTTGGGCTTGGGCTTGAAGCCCGGTGGATATCCATGTACCCGGTAACACCTGTTCACAGTGTGGCCCCCGAGCCCACAGTGTGAATAGGTGGGTCGTCTTCGACCTTGAGTTAGGGCAACAGAAGAAGTAGACCCCGTAGCCGCCTCTGTGCACGCGTCGAAACCGATTGCACGGTGTCGTTCTTCTTGCACCACCAGCGAGAAAACCTTCAAAATGGATGGCAAAGATTCCATCATCAAGATTTGAGCCCTAACAGCAGCGTAGGAAGGATTCAAACCCATCAAAAATATCATCACAAACTCCTGCTCTTGATAATCATTCCAAGCCTTCATGTTTCCACAATGATAGGTTGGAGCTGGTTGGTAAGTTTTGAGCTCATCCCAGATGGTTTTCATCCACGTATAATAGGCGTTGATGCTGAGTGATCCTTGAATAAGGCTATTCATGCTCTGCTTCAGTTGGTAGATGCGCGGAGAATTGCTTTATTGATAACGGAGCCTCAAATCTATCCAGATAAATTGTGCATTTTCATGGTATAATAAACTGTCAGCTATTTCCTTTGTTACAGCATTCAACAGCCAAGAAGTTACCGTGCTATTAAAACGTGACCAAGCTCTGACAGTGGAATCGGTACTGTTCGATTGGTTGTAAGTTCCATCTATGAAACCCAATTTGTTTTTGGCGTTCAACACTATTCTGATTGCTCTCTCCCATGTGTTATAGTTGTTGCTATTGAGAAGGTTGGATACCAAAACCAATCTAGAGTGGTCGGTGCTGTGAAGGAAGAAGGGGTTTTGTGAATCATCTGATGGCTCTCTAGCCATTGAAAATTAAAATTTAAAGCTCAATCACTGAGGTAAAAATTATTTGATTAAAAGAACAAGCTCTGATACCATGTTAGGAACATAAAAGAAGAAGAAGATTTTTTTATATTTCATTTTTGTGCAACACCAACCTTATACTGCTTGTACAATAGCATGAAGAAAAAGATAAAAACAGTTATGATTAACAAACTAATTAAACAGTCTAATTTCAATTAATCAATGATTAATCTTAATAATATATTATTCCAGTAAAATAAAGTTACTTAAGTAAAGACGAGACTTGAACTTGTCAGGAGCTTATGACAGCCGAACTGGTCATTGCAAAAAAATGTGATGGGTCCACCGTGCATGGCGGTCCGCTAACCTCTTGATGTACATTCGACACTCCAGTTGTGAATTTCCCACTTTTTTGTATTGCTAAGAATACAACACTCGGTTTGTAATGGATTTTGGTGGTTTCAGCCGATTATGTCTGTGGCCCAAACAAAGTTTTGGAGCCCATTTGTTTGATCCCCAGTTCAAGAAAACTAGCAGAGAATGCGATAGAGAGAGAGAGAGAGAGAGGTGATATATGATTCTTTTCTTTTTGTCATATATGTATATACAGTAGCAACGTTACATTAAACCTGTACTACAACGCCCTTCTACCACTACCACTTCAACTCACTATAACTGCCTAATTATCTATATTTTTTACCAAGAAAAAGAAAAGAAACTATCTATACCCTTGGTCCCATCTATCTCTCTGTACTTTATCTTTGCTACCTGATCAACTTCGTCTGCCAAACCACCATCGTAGCCCATACCCAAGTGCTCTATGCCTTGACTGTAGAACCAGTTTGTGGAATAAGGAGTGACGGTAGGTCTCTAATCCGGGATCCGCTGCCCCAAAAAGAGGCAAGACAAAGGCCCATAATAGCCATGGCTACCACTGAACATGCTGGTGGAACAGCTTGACTACTTCCAAGGAACTGGGTTGCAAGCAGTCCTGCCATCGTAGAACTTTGCATTCCTGTGCATAACGAAATTGTCCTGCTAACTTCTTCTCCTTGCCTATAACATTAACCACATAATTTCAAATGTTATGCAAAACAACTCTGACTAATCTCCTTATCAATTCTAATTTACAAGTGAAAGAAAAATGAAATTGACAGAAGCTGGATACTGATGCATATTTTTCAAGTGAACTTTTACAGAAATCAAATGGTACCCTATTCAAGTTGAGGAGGAGGACCAGAAATTTGCAAAATAATGGATTCTTGGGAAAAAAAAAGGTGTTGCATTCAAAAGTTTTGGCAATAAAGTAATAAATGGGACGAATTATTAAGGAGGAAGACAGTAGCAGAATATAAAGTTCTCTATATTGTTTAACATCATCAGATTTACTGCAATCATGTGTGCGCTTCTTAAGGGAGTCACGAAGGATGACAACGCTGCAGGATGCAAATGGTGAATTAGAAAGCATTTGATAGTGGGATTAATTTAATCCGATCTTCCCCTTGTCCAGAAATATCAATAACCTAAATAAGTTATTCGGATAGTAGTGTCTACTGGGGCTCTTCAGCCAGTGGAGAAACATGGCTCTCTCCAGAACCATGAGGCATGTCCCGAGCTACATTCAACTCCAATTTTGAAAGGAAAAAGAATCTTATGTTGTTAAAAATTGAAATTTTCTAGTATAGATGGTATTTTAGTAGAAAACAGAACTAGGTTATTTTAGAAGCTAGACGTCTGAGTTTTAAATTCCAATGAAGGGTACAAGCTGAAAGGAGACTTGCGCCCATATAATTTATGGATAAGTGAACCAGAGTACTTCAGTTTATCATTTAATTATAAGATTTTGATGCAAAGCTACCCTTCTCTATTGTTATCATCAAATTTAAAACAAACAAGAAACCTTGATAATACTTTATCAGTAACTTTCAAAAGAAATCATTACCTCAGGGCTGGAATTCTGGAGACCCAGTATCCAAAAACGAATGATACAGTATGAAATGCCAACACTGGAAGAATCAATTGAAGTCCTTCTGCAGACAGAATCTGAGTCTGGTTTATTGCAAGAGGGCTACCAATGCACAAGGAGGTACATATCATAGCAACTATTGGCATGGTTGGTTGAACAAATGTCACAACTGGCTTCGCATAAGTATTAAGCACAAGGCCAAGAGCTACTGGAACAAGCACAACCTGACAAGAAACGTCAACAATGATTAGATATAAACCATGAAAACAAATATGATTTCAGCATAATTTTCCTCGTTAAGCAAGCTTCTACCTGTAATATCGACTTGGACATGGCAACTGCATCAACTGGGACAACAGACCCAATCAGAAGACCTGTTAAAAAAGGCGTAACGAGCACAGAAGCAATGGTGCTACAACTATTGAGAAGAATGCTGACGGCCACATCTCCTTTGCTTAAAAAACTGGCATAGCTAGACAACTGAGCCCCTGCAACACAAGATGTGAGGACAAAACCGGCATAGAACATTGGCGATATTCGGAATGCCTTTGCAATTAAAATCCCAAGTGCCGGTTTGAGAACATACTGGGCGATTAACCCAATAGTTAGCGGTAAAGGTCTGCAAGAAGATCAAAATTGAAATAACTTGGTCACTGATTCAAGATTACCCATGTACATTAAAACAACACAAACGTTAAAAGAACCAGAACAATGCCGAGAAAACAAATGCTGGTACCTTTTTAAAGCAAGAGCAAAATCATCAAAGGAAAGTTTAATTCCAATAGATAACATGATTCCACCAAGAGCAGGCGCATAATATTCTTTAGACACCCTGCACGGTTTTTAAATCCAAGAGTCTCTTAGTTCATTCATAAAACAAAAATGCCACATAATTCATGAGCCTAGGAAGGCTGACAAGAAGATGTACATAGTGTAGCAGTATCAGATGAACTGAAAAGAGAGTAAAAGATCTAGATAACAGAAAAAGACAGGACAACCCTGTCTTCCTTAACCAAACACATATTAGCAGCCACAGCTTCTTATATAAGTTTAGTGGATATAATTTATAATTAAGCTCACAAATGTTCCATCAAAAACAGAAAACGAAGCTTGCAAGTAACTGTTTTAGAGTTTCAAGCACTCCTTTTTAGCAAATATATATGAAGGGAGATAATATTTTGATTGATTAAGAAATAATTATTAAAGGACTAAGAGACTTAAACGATGTTAAAAGAAACAGGAGTCAATAATTTTTAATGTTTAAAAAGGGTAAACAGAAGTATTAAATTGAAAATACTGTTTTCAGCAACTTTTTAAAATGAAAAAGAAAAACAGGAACATAAACAAACATGGAAAACAATCGAAACAACCCAAAGACTAAATTCAACCATAATTTGACCCAATTGACTTTTTCAAAGTAAAATTAAGCTCGAAAATCCAAGTTAAAAAATCGAAAATTTCAAATTAGGGAAAAGCATATAAACAAACGTACCAAGTAAAAGTGGATGGGCGAGCAAGAGCAGCAATGGCAGTTGCAGCAACAACAAAAGGAAGCATTGCAGACAGAACCTGAGAGGAATCACTTTTTGCCACTTCAGTGACGCCACCAGGTTCTATCCCAAAAGAAAGCGAAGAACCATTGCCTTCCCTCCTACGCGATCCGATTCTTCCGATAAACGGCGACGTAGAGCACGCAAACGCCAACCCCCCACCACTGACAACGTTCCTCGCGGGCCTGGAAATCGAATGACAACAAAACGAATATGCACGGGAAGAAGAAGTTAAACGGAGAGCGTTGGTTTTGGAGGAGAGAGCGAGAGAAGGAAAGTTGAAGAGTGAGAGTTTGGGTTTAGTAGGAAATGGAGTGAAAGAGAGGAAGGGAATTGTGGTCATTTCGGTAGTTTAATCGATCAGTAGCTAATGGAAATTCCAGTCCGAATGAGAAGTGGTAGGGGAGGGGAGGGGAGGGGAGGGGGGGGGGGGATTGACGGCAGCGTCGCCGGAAGTAGTGGCTTCCGGCCAGAAAGTAAGAGTGGAGAGGAAGAAGGAGAGGTGATGGTTGAAGAGAGGAGGGGATAGAGTGATCATTTTATAAGGCGTTCAAGAACCAAGATCCAACGACTCATGTTTGATCAGTAGAAATGGACGGCGGGTAATTTCAAAGGTCAGTGGAGTTTGTTATTTTTGCAAGACAGTCCCCGTTGTTTTTTCAAATACACGTAACGGGTGAGGATTGAGGAATATTTGGGAAATAAGAGAAGAGTAGGGGAGGAATTGTAATTAAAAAAAAAAAAAAAAAGGGGGAGGGAACTGAAGAAGGAGAAAGCCGGTGAAAGTGCAAGAAGGGTCCGTGTCGGATGGTAGATGGGTTTGTTACAAAGCTCGAACAATAAGGCCGTGCATGTTATTTGAAATTGCCGCGTGTATTTTATTTATTTATTTATTTTTAATTTTAAATATCTAAATGTAACGGTCGAAAGATATTTTAAAATTAGAAGAAATTTAAAATAAAAAATAAAAAATATATTATAAAAAGAAAGTAAAATTAACATGCTGAGTTCTATGATACAAAGTGTGACCATAATGTCATCTTTCTTTTTACGCAATTTAGTTATTAGTTTAGAATTTGTTAATCAAAGGAAATTTTCTTATTATTATCAAATATGCGCATAGTTAATTTTCAAATTAATTACTAACTACCCAATTAAAAGATGGTTTATTAATATTTATATAAATGGTTATTTTTTGTTTGAACATGGAGATGTTATGTTTACTACATATGATTGAAGTAAGAGGGAATTAAAATCCACTCTGTAGTGAATCAATTCGTTAACACCAATTTACAGTTCCATTTTTATATACATATATATATATATATATGACAGAGATAAGATGTTTGACATGAAGGTGACGCTGACTTTGATTTTGGTATTGGTGTAGAGGTTACGTGCTTCTGCAGCAGCTCACACAGTAAAGCAGGAGAAATCCAAATCAAAATAAGACAAAAAAATATTACCCCAAAGATCTCTGTGCCCATCTCCATTAATAATATCATATTCCCCCACAGGGATAAATGGAACTTCAATTATTTTAATCACCAAATATTGTTTCTTCTTGTCCTGGCTTATCATAATCATAATCATAATCATAATCACAATTACTTTTAACTCAATTAACACCATCTCTTTCTTGTCCAAACTTGCTTATTGTTAACATCAGTTTGATTTTTTTTTTTTTTTTTTTTTTCACTCCTCTTAAATTATTCACCCAACAAACTCATTTACAGTAAAAAAAAGTTTTTTTTTTTTTTAATTCACTTTTCTACTACAAATTACTATTATCCTACATGCTTAAAGCTTACAAATTATCATCTTTACACTAGCTGTATAGTTCTTTTCATAAAATATAAAAAAAACCACTGTAAATTTCATATTGATCGAGTAGATGACAAAAAATATCCGAATAGAAGCACATAACATGAGAATATTCCAAGGGTGAGACACAGCCAAGGAATGCAAGAACAGGAACAAGTACGAACACGTTTTGTATGTGTCGAATTATAAATAAATTAAAAAAAAAAAAAAAATTCCCTTCATTGGGTAAATAAGAACGAAATCACCTTCAACTACTTCATTCAGAATACCAAGATTGCATACGAATACGATGCAAACAAGGAGAAGCCACTGTATATTTTAGTAACATTTCACGTGCACTTAACCCAAAAAACCATTAAGAATGCCATACGCAATAGCTGTTTGTGTGCCACTCTGTCTCTTACACAAATTGAGAAAATGTTAGCAGATGTTTGCCAGATGGGTATGATCAATCAAGACTTCACGCAAGAGACAACAAGAGAAGACTACTGCAGTCAATTCATTTCAAACCACCAAACTAATACCCGGATACTGACAGGAAGAAAGCCTATAACAATATAATAGATAGTGCTTATTACCTTATTAAATCTGTAACGAGCCTAATGAGCAAAAGCTATGGCTAAACACGAAAGTACGACCAAGACTGCTTTTGGTTATGATTTAATGATGTCGAAACTACCATCTCATATAGGATTTCCTTTACCCTCTGTAAAAGAATCGAACTGCATCATGGGGCAAGCTCAAAATTCATGAGAAGTGACTGCAATTCACCAATCCTGGAGTTCCAGAAAATAATAAGGTTGACAAGTGACCACTAGAAAATATTAGCAATGGACCAACATCAGGAGTGTGCACTGCTGTGCGGAGAGAGTGAGTGGTGAGCCAGCAATGTGAAAAGAAACCCAAACGTATTAAAAGAGACGGAAGAAGCAGTGTCTATCTAAAGTCAGAAACCGGGGGGACCGCATTTTCCTAAGCCCTTTGGACCTTACTTGATAAATGGAAAAAAACTTGTCTTTTCATTGGGCAATTTAGGCAGGGTATCATCCAAAAGAAAACATATCCGTAATGTGGTGCAACGAAAATATCTGATATTGAAGGACCTAAAACCTGATAGTACACCAACAAATAGACTAGTATGTATTCTTGTACATGCCTAAATTTGCAGCACTTCCATACAAAGTGAACAAAGCTTTCTAGAGTAGTTGTCACCTTTTGTCATGGGGAAAGAATGATTAAAAAGATAAGCTCAACGGAGGAAGTGCTATGAATTACACAAACTTCAAGATAAATAGCATAGATCTCCGTGAGGCAGAACTTAGGTATACTAGCACGCTGCAGTCGGTTTAAACTGAAATATTGACTCGTAATTATAGATATTTTTGTACAGAGTGAATGCTATCCTACAAGGAGACATCAACGTGCGACCGTTTGAATGCATACTAGAAAAATAAGCAGTGCGCTTACTAATCAGTTGAATGGACACCTGAAAAGTTGGTAATCTGCCCAAGCAACAACTCACAACACCATCCCCTCTCTCATATGTAAAAGCTTAAGCCCGGGGGAAAAGAAATTCTCCCAGTGGATGGTTTGATAGACAAAAAAATCTGAGAAAGTAATATACTTTTATATTCATCACCACACAAACCCTCTGTTCAAACTCCCTGACAACAGAAACAGAGTCCATCAAGGTTTACACCTGGGCACAACAATATAAATATAAGTCCCTCAATGAGAAAAAGATATGCTTTCCATACAAGAAAAATTGTCTCTAATTATTCATTCTCTTCGATGCACCCATTGCATAGGATATATAGCACATTACAAATTTTAAACAAAAACAGGATACATACAGGAGAATCAGAAGATTTAAAGGAAATAGAGATTACGGCATATAAAGGCCAAGATCGAAGAAAGCTGAAAGAAAGGAATATGAAAAATAGGCAGAGAGCTTTTATTATTGAAATTTTATATCATGATTCAAGGAAGGTATATGCCTCTCACCAATGTAAAACTTATGCTACAAAGAGAAAAAAACTTGATACAGCACCCGTGTTTATACTCATAATACAATAAATTTAACATATGGAATGAAATATTGAAGATTTATCACCTGTAATCATCTCGACTGAATGCTCCTCTCTCTTCTGACTTCTTTAGGCCAGGCATAATTGACCATACCATTGATGCCTCATCTAATATTCCTATAAATTGAATTAACCGGCCATTCTCATGTAGACAGGAGCATGACTTGATAAGTTCCCAGATTCAGCACTATATGGAAAAAGGAAAATGCAAGCAAAGCACACAGGACGGAAGCATAGGACCTGCTAAAGCATACTCTCAGATGACATTTACAGGGGAGAACCGAAGAACCCATGACCAGCTGATTGAGCTATTGTGCAATTTATAAAGAAACTTCCTGAAAAATCTACAGCACATCCCTTGCAAAATTTTCCTGAACAAGTTGATACCGCAGCTTCCCAGATTGACTCTGCACGTAAAACATATATTTCTGGTGAGTTAGTTACAGACCCATCTGATATTAACATTGGATAATATAATTTGAAGAGATGTGCCACTCGGACATCAATTATCTTGAGCTCACTAATTTTACATCATGTTAGAGAGCAAAAGAAAAAATTGAAGTACTACAGAGAAAAAATAGTGGAATCTCAAATAAATAAATAAAAGCAAAGCAAAACAAAACCAAAATCTTCTAACGTTCTTTTCTAAGCAATTATTTAAGAGGAGATTAAAGACGTCAGATTAAAAAGATTTTATGATCAATAAAAATTAAGAACGTATGTAACTATAAAAGTAAGCACGAATCAAACCTTAGATACTGCTTCAGCTAACAACTTGCCATCCCGAATATCATGATCCGACCAGGAACGCCCGACGGCCACACAGTCCCTGGGTGTCTCAAACAACGACAACGAGAACTGCTTATAGACGACACCAACATCGAAGTAAATAAGCCCAGAACTGGGTACATCGACCCGAATCCCCACAACCGGGAACCAGAGGAAGAGCTCTTGAGCTGAGATACCCGACAAGGCTCCGATCTGGCCGTAGCTCAGTTTTCCGGTAACGTTGACATCATAATGCAATTCACTCTCGAACTTCGCATTGCAAGCCTGATCTAGGTGGACCTCGAAATGCCCCGTTTCGTTGATGTCAAACTTCTTGACGCCCTTGGGCAGCAGGCCCATGGGAAGTCCGTGCTCCCGCAGGATGTCGTATATCGATTGCCGCTCCGAGCTTACAGGAGCGATTGAGATTGCGAGCGCAAGAAGGATTTGAAGAAACCCCCAATGAATCAGAGAAAGCATTTTGTATGCTTTTTGTATGTTTCTCCTTTTTTCTCTGGTTAAAGCATGAGGTGAAAGTGCAGAGAATTTAATGGGTCCAAATTTTTAGTGTTTGTCGTTGTTCCCGTCGTTGTTTGTTCTTTGCCCGGAGCAAACTTAGGGTTAGGGTTTAAGAGAATTTTGAAGAGAGAGGAGGAGAAATGCAGAAGAAGTAGAAGGAGACAGTGGTGCCAGCCTGAGTACAGAGAGGATTAGGAGAATGATCAATTATTGGAGGTGATAGTGGGCCCCTTCTCTCGAACACTGGCTATTATCATCTATGAGTATCATCTTTTCACCGTAAGCATCAACCAATCAAAAATAACCACGTGTCGAACCAAATAGTAGTATTGTAAATCGAACAGAAACCCAGGCCATTTATGTGGAGCTCGTATGGCACGTGGCAAGGGTTAGGAAAGTCTGGTGGATGGTAGCGTCCTAATTTTTCCTAGTGAGTGGTTTCACGCGCTACGTAGGAGCGTGAAATAAGTGGCGGGGGCTGCGCGGTGGAGAGAGGAGAGGATTAACATAAGACAGGAGGCATGAGGAAAGTATGATTTAACGAACTTGAGGGAGGCCACGTTTGGCAGTGGAAATTAAAACCGAACTGGAAAAGAGTGCAGACCGAAGAAACAATCGTTGTCTGAAAAGAGAATCCAAACACGAGTAGAGTATCGTCATCATGATGTCATTCCTTTTCGAAATTACCCCATCGCGGTTGACCTCTGGTAAAAGTAAAAATTACTCCCTCTCAGCCCCATCAAGACCGAATCAACTAATACTAAAAATGCTAATAAAAATTACCACTTATTATTAACAGTAACTTATAATTAATAAAAAGTAAAAATGGTTTAGAGAGCGACATAGCATGTGAGGGATTATGATTATGATTTTGTCTTGACACGAATAATTTCAGTAATTAATTGAATTTTTGGTAATTTGTAGTGTAGGCATGTCTGTGTGAATAATTGTTGTGTGTGTGTGTGTGTGTGTGTACATATATATATATATATATATATTGAAGGGTTCAAATGAGGTATCATTTGATTCAACTACTTGCTTCTTCTTCTTCTTCTTCTCTCTACATTATTATTAAACATTTGTACGGTCTTAAATACTCATTACCCATCATGTTCCAAGCTAATTATATTATATTTATTAATTTATTTTTGTTTAAATTCATATAAATTCCCTACATATTCAGAATTATGATTAATGATGAATTTTCAGTTATGAAAATTTAATTACCATTTCTCATACTGTATTTTAAATTATTTTTCGAGAGAGTAAATGAGATTTTTAAATAAATTAGTAGGTATACAGTAAAATAAAGTATTGTTTGAGAATCTATTATAATTTTAAAAAATAATAATTAAATTAAATTCACACGTATTTGATTTAAGATAATAATTATTTTATTAATTAAACAAAAACGTTTTCTTCTTGTTTTACTCTCTCGTATTATAAAGCATTCCACGTTTTAATTAAAACTCTAACTATCTAATAAGAACATGAATTTACAAGTTGTGAATAAAACTTCATATTCCTCGATTTAGTCTTTTTTTTTCAGTTTATAAAAATATTTAAATAATTTTAATTAAAAATATTTAGTACTAATTAAAATAAAATACAATGTAATATAATATTTAATAATAAATATAAACTAACATTATAAATATACAATTTAATTTAATAGCTATTAATTAAGATTTAGTTAATTTGAATAAAATTAAAAATTTATTAATTGCACCGAACAAGATAAATAAATTATTAAATTATTTTCACACCATCAATCTAAAATGCACCGAATCAGATTAAGGCAAGAACCGGGCCAACTATGCTTGGTAACTGTGTGTTCAATAGGAACTTGTGTTAATTTTATGGGCTGGTGTTGGATAAAGACTATTCAACTTATGGACATTTTCAATATATATATATATAGATATATATACGTAAATTAAATTCTTTTATAAGTTCTTACTTTTAATAGTCATTTTTAGAATACTTGATCTTATTAATATTCATATAAATTAGTAAAAAAAAAATATGGAAATTACGTCGGCGAGAGCATATAGTATATAAAAAGGATATTGCGAGTTACCAAAAAAACAAATATTAGTGCAAATTGTTATGTAAATTACACAAGTTTTTAGTTTTACGTCTATGATTGGCGTTTTCGTTTTGGAGTAGAAATATAACTGCATGAATGAACTAGCTGGGATTTTTTTGTCAAACACTCGATGTGCAACTCCAATTCGGGCCATTACCCAGTAAAGTAAGCTTATCAAATATGAATTTCTTATGTCATTTTTGTTGTAATCTTGAGTTCTTGATCGCGCAGGCGTCAAGATATTTTAAAGCAAGTCAGATGCGAAAATGGTGGTACAGATCAAGCTGGCGTCAATCTCAAGAATCTATATCCATGGCTAATATAGCCTAATGGGTACCAAATCTTTTATTGTCTTCGACGAGTCCTTTTTTTGGGAAGATCCCGATTTCGAAGCTGTCGGTCAAAATGAGTCAGCATATGCTTTTTACTGTGCGCTCTGTGAGAATGTGACAAAGAAATTGGCCCATGAGTTTGAAAATGTTGAAGAAACACCGTGGCATTTACTTGATTTTCTGTAGAACATGGAAGAGAAAGCCATGGGGATTGGGACCCAGTTCGGACTCGAAGCCTCAGACGCGCTCATTCATCAAACATGGCCTTTCTGCCCTTCCCCACGTGCCTTTTCTCTCTCCCCCTCACTGTACTGCGGCCGCTTTACTCGCAAAAGCCAAGCACTTTGATTGTTTTTTCTTTTTCCTCTGGCACATTTACGCGTTCTTACACGGGAGAAAGAGAAAGATAAGATTATCAAAACACATCCGTTGAGGGAGAGAGCGAGCGAGAGGGATCCGATGCCCTACGGTGTATCCTGTTATGGTGTTCCTTTCTTCTTTGTGGTGGGTGTGCTCTTCTTGGTGACTGGTTGTTTTGCAGGCGACCCTTATGTGTTTTATGACTGGACTGTGTCTTATGTCTCTGCATCCCCACTTGGAGTTAAACAGCAGGTTCCCATTTTTTCCCTATATTATTTTCTGCAATTCTTTTGTGTTAGTTTTTCACTGTTTGCTGAGCTTCAAAGATTATAAGGAACAATTCTCTGAATTTAGTAGTTCATAATAGAATTAAATGTTACTTGTAGTCATACTAGTGATTGATAAAAAAATTTATCGTAAAATAATGGAGATTACCCTCGCTTAATCATCTGCAGTAGCTTGTTAGGAGTATGGTTATGCTTATGGCAGTCAGCGGCTACTTTCTTGAATTGTTTTACAATTTGCGATTGTACGCTCGCCGGCTTCTGCCTTGAAGTTTCGGGTCATTTTCTATGATATAGTATCATAGTAAATCTAATTATCCCTGAACATGCAATCATTGGTTAAGGTGACTGTGCGTGATGAAAAAGAGGAATACCCTTGTCTACTTGGGCATTACTTTCCTCCAATTTGTGGGTCTTTCATGTTTATTTTTTTTGGTTATAGTGATGAAAATGAGGTTCAAATACCATTATTGGAGCAGTGTATGTCACCACCTCCAATCTCAGAATTTTCAGGTTCCATGTTGCTCAATTTACCCAAACTCCTGCCACGACTAATCATTGGTTAAGGTGATGGATTAACCAATGTCTTTATGTGTGGCATTGAAGCATGTTATGGTCATGTGGATATGTCTGCTGAACCCATCTTTGTTTGTGAACCTTTGGTGTTTCGATTATGTTGTATGCAGTTTTCATATTCTAAACCAATGTACCTTCGTTTCACCATCTGTATTGTTGTAACTTTTTAAGTAGCACTTATCCATCTTCTTGTTTAGCTGATTGTCTCTACCACCTAAGGCATATTTTTCAATCTCTTACTCCTGTTTTCTTTGCTAAAATGCCATTCTTAATGTTGGGCCAAATTTTCTGTTTAATTTTTTTGCTCGAATGTCATCATTTTAGGTGATTGGGATTAATGGGCAGTTCCCAGGACCAATTCTGAACATTACAACAAATTGGAATGTCGTCATTAATGTCAAGAATGATCTTGATGAACCTTTGCTTCTCACATGGTACAACATATGTCTAACGTCAAGGTCAAACTGTATATGGAAAGAATGATGAAATACATTAGTGCTAACAGTTCTGCCATTAATGTAGGAATGGCATACAACAAAGGAAAAACTCCTGGCAAGATGGTGTTTCAGGAACTAATTGTCCGATTCCTGCCGGTTGGAACTGGACATATCAGTTTCAGGTCAAAGATCAGATTGGAAGCTTCTTTTACTTCCCTTCTTTAAACTTCCAGAGAGCTGCAGGTGGATATGGAGGAATTATTGTGAACAATAGGGATGTTATTCCACTCCCCTTTGGTCTCCCTGATGGAGATATTACCATCTTTATCAGTGACTGGTATACTAAGAGTCACAAGGTCAGTAGAATCTTTGATTTGCTTGTTTCTTGTTCTCTAGATAATTTCTTCTTGATTTCTGGGGTGTTGACCAATGCTATGGGGAAGCAGAAACTGAGAAAAGATGTTGAAAATGAAATTGACCCTGGAGTTCCTGATGGTGTCGTCATGAATGGATTTGGTCCCTATCGCTATGACGAGGCACTTGTTGCAGATGGAATTACTTTTCAGATAATAAATGTTGAACCCGGTAAGCAAGGAACGAGAAATATTTTAGTTTGTGGTTGTTTCTATCTATGGAACATATCTTGGTTGGAGGAATCAAATTACATATACAAGCCCACATTTCTACAACTATACTTAGAATTCTCAAACGCTTAGTTGGGTTTCCCTTGAGCTGTTAGTGACTGAATGATGCCAATGTATATAAAGAAAAAAATATGCAACTATACGCTTTTCTGTTATAGAAAAATGATGGCCTTCAAAATGACAGAAAACTAAAACTCAATCTGTTACGCATATCACTGGACGTATCTAGAAGATGGATTTAATGTTCACATGTTAAAATGATACATATCTTTAATAGGATATCTGTTTTTTGTTTAGCATTCCATAATATAGCTCCAACTTGTGGAATCTCATCTCTTTCTTTTTTCTTTCTGAACATCTCTCGACGTAAGGTACTTCTGGCTGCTTTCTTTCTTAATGGGTTGGCATTCTAACAACGTTCATTTAGAACTAAACCATTCTGCTTTGTTATACTTAGTGTTCCATGTAAGTCTATCTTTCTAGTCACAGTTTTTAAACTGAGCCAATATTTTTGTCATACCTTTTGTCAAATCTAATGGGTCTCCTACCCATTCATTGGTGAGAGGATGACCCTTGAACAAAATAAAGATTCTGTAAAAAGGAGAAATAATATCTTAAAATCTCTGTAGTTTGTTTCTTCTTATAACCCAAAAATATAGCTAGAGGGATAAGAATGTGGAGAATGAAGTATACATTTTATTGAATATTAGCGCCTTATGATATAGGTTATATGTGCAATAAAAGGAAATACACTTAATTATAATGAGAATGGTATATTACTAATGCGCCGTTTACCCTATTTAATACATACATTACACTTCTCAGCACTTTTCCTCAAGCTGATGAATATTGAAACACAAGATTACTCAACCCTTTAGTCAATACATATGCGAATTATGAAACAGTGGACATATAGGATGTGCATATCAATCCATCATCCAGTTTTTCTTGATGAAGTGTCAGTCAACTTCAACGTGCTTGGTTCTGTTGTGTTGTACTGGATTATGAACAATACTGATTGCTGCCTTATTGTCATAGTATGGTCTCATAAGACTGTTCCCTTCGATTGTCAAATATTCTAGGATCATCCTCAACTGTAGGAGTTCTCATAGCGTTTGAGCCATGATCTTGAATTTTGACTCTGCAGACTGGGTTACCAAATTCTGCTTCTGACTTCTATAAGTAACTAGTCCTCAAGGAAGGTACAATACCCTGTAGTCGATCCCTTGTTGACTAAGGATCCGGCATACTTGGCATTGGCGTAGACCTCAAGATGTAATCCACAGTTGGTTGGTCTGCACAATTGCAGGTGGCTGTGTAGGTGGGCACTTGGCTGTCTGACTGGAGGAGTATAGTTGTGCAGCTGCTGGTGAGGTGCCTCTGCTGGTGGGCAGCTGCTAGTGTCAGCTGCCTGGTTTCCTTTGGTGGCAGCTAACTGGTTGTTTTCCAGCTATGAAGGTCGGTGGGGATGGTGGTTGGTGTAGTGGCCGGCTACAAAGGCTGGCCCCTTTTAGGGTTCCTTTGGTGGCAGCTAACTGGTTGTTTTCCACCTATAATTGCCAGTGGTGATGGTGGTTGGTGTAGTGGCCGGCTACAAAGGCTGGCCCTTTTTAGAGTTTTCTTATTTCAGCAATGAAGACTGGATAAGATTTGTAAAGAGTCTAAAGTTTCTTAACATAGGATTCTGATATCATATGGAGAATGAAAATCGGGTTTTATTGAATATTAGATCCTATAGATACAGTATTTATGTGCAATAAAAAAAAATACACTGAATTACAATGCGAAGAGTACATTACTAATATACCCTTTACTCTACTTGACACATACATTGAACTTCCCAACAATGAGAAATACTGTTCTTTCATTCTTTAGAAGCTTGAACACCACCTGCTCGAGTCCACTGTTCAGCAGAAATGGAATCACAATACCTGCTAATTGGCACATTCTCTTTGTTATGGGAATTCACTAGGTATATCTCTCATGGAAAAAACAAAAGTAGTTGGAAATTGTTTTGAGTTATTCATGTCCAGAAAAAATTTAAAAAACCCTTTTCTGGGCATTTCTCATTGGAAGCAAGGTGACAAAACATGTTTTGTAAGCCTGCTTGGGGTGTTTCATCAAGGATATATTGACAGTTCAGTTTTGACCTGCCCAAATTCATGTCTGTTTGCAGAAACTTTTATTGTGGTTATGCTGATATGCTCATACAGGGCCTCTTGTTTCCCTTTTGATGATTGGTAATGTTTCAATTGAAACAGGAAAAACATACCGCTTCCGGGTTCATAATGTTGGAATCTCAACCAGCTTAAATTTCCGAATTCAAAATCATAACCTAATTCTTGTTGAGACTGAAGGATCATACACAGTTCAGCAGAAATATTCAAACATGGATATTCATGTGGGTCAGTCATACTCATTCTTAGTCACCATGGATCAAAATGCTAGCACTGATTACTACATTGTTGCTAGTACTCGGTTTGTTAATTCACCTGCCTGGGATAAAGCTACTGGAGTTGCTGTGTTGCACTACTCCAATTCTCAGGGGCCTGCTTCGGGTCCTCTTCCTGATCCTCCCAATGAGCAGGACATTTTTTTCTCAATGAATCAAGCGAGATCCATAAGGTTATAATCTATATATTTTCTCTCTCCAAAGTTTATATGCTGATTCTTATCCTCTACTGTTAAAGACAACAGGCAGTTAAAAAGGCATATTTGCCCTGGATCTGAATGTTTGCTGATATATCTGCCATAAAATTTTATTCTTTTCAATTACTCCTAGTTTCCAAATTTCCATGGAGGAAAACGAATTTCTGGTACATCAGAACCATGATAGGTGTCTATTTTTGCCTTTATATATTATTCATTCTATTGACAATCAATGAATATGTTTACCTTTTATTTTGGTCATGGCTATTTTGAGTTCTGTTGTGGTTGCCTGACTATGACTTCAGCTTTATTATGGTGGTGAACTGATAGGTGGAATATCTCTGCTGGTGCTGCTCGTCCAAACCCACAAGGATCTTTCAAGTATGGTCAGATTACTGTGACAGACTTCTATTTGATTGTCAATAGGCCTGCAGAGCTTATTGATGGGAGATGGCATACTACTCTTAATGGTATTTCATACTTAACACCTTCAACACCCCTAAAGCTTGCCCAGCAATTCAAAATTCCTGGGGTCTACAAAGTTGATTTTCCTAATAAAATGATGAACAGACCGCCCAAAGTGGATACGTCTCTCATCAATGGAACTTTTAAAGGTTTTATGGAAATCATCTTTCAGAATAATGCTACAACTGTTCAAAGCTACCACATGGATGGCTATGCATTTTTTGTTGTTGGGTGAGCTTCTAGTTTGATTGCTTTGTTTATGTCTAATCTTAATTTTGATACTTGAAACTTTGAAAGAGTTAATAGAAATTTAATCATTTGGACTGTAGGATGGACTTCGGAGTGTGGACAGAGAATAGTAGAGGCACATACAACAAATGGGATGGAGTTGCTCGGAGTACGATACAGGTGCTCTTTTCTTCTTGATGTTGTACTGACATGCCTTGTAATGAAGTTTCCAGTTAAAAGATTTGTCATTTTGAAAGTATAATAGAATGCAAGAGACTGAGACAAGAAAAGGACGCAGAATGTTGTTTTACGAGTAATCCAACTAGAGTACTTTCAAGAAAAAAAAACGAGTAACCCAACTAGAGAAACTCTTGACAGGTGAGATAATGGTAAAAATGAGTGTCTCAATGGATTATCAGACCCATTGAGTACTTTGTGGTTTGTGAAAATGGACTTGGTATATCTTGATAGAAGAGCTGACTTTATTATTTTCATAGAAAAGGTACTTGGCAGTATTTTTCTGCCTCAACCAATTTACATTTTTCCCATTTCAGTCTCGATGTCTACTATCTTCTCTTCTTTTTATGATAGTCTTTTTCTATATTGGATTTCCAAATCTGCGTTATAGAAGTTGCAGATTGGCCTCCCTTCGTACGTTTCTTGTACTGGTTTATAAAAATAGTTGCACGAGTATGTACATTCATGCACGGTGGAAATGAACTTTCTACGATACATTTGAACCAACTCTTACTTTTCTACTCTCTTTCTCTTGCCTAGCTGACTATAGGTCTTTCCTGGAGCTTGGACAGCAATCTTAGTTTCTCTGGACAATGCTGGCATTTGGAATCTTCGGGCAGATAATCTCAACTCATGGTACCTGGGTCAAGAAGTATACGTGAATGTTGTCAATCCAGAGATAGATCAATCTGAAGTTCTTATGCCCGAGAACGCCATATATTGTGGCTTGCTTTCACCTTTACAGAAGTATGATGACAGAAATGCAGTCACATCGTCTGCTGCTTCTTTTTGTTTACTCTGCTTGCAGTTATACGGTTTGTGACAATGGTTAACAAGTAACAGAAACCTCATAAAAATAATTTGTGCCCATAAATAGCTAAAAGAAATCCGTTTTGTGGAAAAAAAAAAAAGGTTTAATTTTATTTCCTGATTAGCTTTCACTTGTTTGTATTTGACAGGGACCAGGCTCAAAGAGTTCATTTTTCTGGTTCTCCATCAGTTTCCAGCCCAAGCGGAATGGTATTGATTGTTTTACTCATAGCCTTGTTGAGAGTCAGGTAACAAAGTTGGAATTGGTTTTCAGTAAGCAATTACACTTCAGTTACTGTTTGGAGGAAGTCAATGAATCAGACCTAACTTGGGTGGGTCAGAAACACCAAATGTACAAAATGAGACTGGTATAAAATATTGTTGGGGAAGAGGTTTGTATCCTATTAACACAAAACTGCATTGCAATGGTAGCGTACAGAATGTATATCAGATGATGTTGTTTTGTGAGATACTCCAAGTGTAACATGTAAGCATCATTTAAATGATGGTGTCATGAATCTGTCTTTTTCTGTACTTCACATGGGTGGTGTTTTAGAGGGTTGTTGAAGAATGTAGGCTTTTGAAAAAGAAAAAACTGCTTTTCGTGAGTTCCAAGGAATCCAAAAAGGGGGAGGCTATTATTAGTTGTAGGAGGAGAAAATGATGTCTTATGCTAACTTTTTTTTAAAAAAAAAAAATATTTTTCTCTGTTCTTGTTTTTTTTTTCCCTTATTTTGCAAGAAAAAGGATAGCATGATAAGCATGCGTGCATAAATTACTTTTCATCTTACAATTGCAACATATTCTTTTGAAGGAGACTTATTTTTATCACTTACCCTATGCTTTGTAATTGTTTATTTGCCATTCATAGGTAGCTTTCGGTACATGTAGTTTTCGTTATTAGCAAATATTATTCATTCGGTGGTAAGAAAACAAAACGCGACTCGTGAATGATTTAGGTTTAACGAGGTAAAAAAATAAGAAAAATTATTTACTGTAAAAAATGCTGAAAGATTTAACAATGTAAAACATTTTTTTGAATAGATTTAGTGCTGATAATTGTTAACATAGGATCAAGACAGGATATGATTGAAAAGATAAAATTACTAAGAGAGAGAAATCTGTTTGCAATAACATTGATTTCTAACTGGTTAATGTGAAAAATGATAAAATAATGTGTTTTAATAAAAGATTTGAGAATAATATATTATATAATTAATGCTAAAAGTTGAGTTATTTATACATATGAAACATGGTCTGTCACTTTTATTATATTTATATGTATGGAGGTACATGGATCTTTATGGGCAAATTAATTAAATTATTTTTCTATTTATATGTTATTGTTTGAAGTTAATTTTTAAAATTTATATTAAAAGTCACTTCAGATTTAGAAATTTTAAAAAATTAAAATTAATTATATATATATATATATATATATAATTGATTGTTGTAGGAATCTTCTTATTACCCATATTTTATTATTAGTATCAGCATGATTTGAATAAATAAATAAATAAAATTGACTGCTTTATTAAGATATTAAAGTGTAGACTTGAACTCTCTACAATTTCTAAATTTCATAAACAAATAGTTAAATTATTAAAAAGTTAATATATAAATATATTGCAAGAACTAAATGAATATATATATTTTTATTTTTTAATTAGAATATATATAATTTTATTTTAAAAATAGAGAGAAGCAAATATAAAAATAATATAAGTTAAATTTAAGGTAAAGTAATTAATTATTTGAGTAAATTTTATTGGGATATAATATCAGTATGGGTAATTTGCATAAAGTAAATATTACAAATAACACTTACATGGTTTACAAGTAATATCTTGCCTTGCAAGTGATAAAACTCCAAGTTGCACTGTCAAAAGCATCAACTTGCCCTGCAAAGCGACTGAATATGTAATGTATACGTATATATACACCCACATATCATTAGTTCGCCAAGTAGTATGCTTGATACAAATTTTCACCTTCCTTTTCCCAGAAAGCAAAGAAGCAAAATTTTGTTGTAGAAACCCAGTGGCTGACTTTTAGCTTCAATAGCCATGACTGAGACTGGTCTTGTCTTCCACAAGCTACCCTTTGTTGTTTGCGTGACCCTGAGTTTTTTCGTTGTGTTATCACGATCAGCGCCTCAGAGCGCTTTAGTTACCAGCATTCCTGGCTTTACTGGTGTTTTTCCTTCTAAACATTATTCTGGGTATTTCTCTTTCTTTAACTGCTGCTCTTATTTTACTGGTTCAAGGTTCTCATTTTGAACTATCTTCTTTCATTGTTTTGCCTCCGAGATTAATTGGAGTAGAGCTTGATGAGCAAATCTCAGTTTGCTATGATTGATTCGTGATTCTCTTTCTTAGGTTTTTGTTTTCTGTTTGTTACGTTTGGTTTTAAAGGTATGTGACGATTGATGAAACTCATGGCAAGAATCTGTTCTATTACTTTGTCGTATCTGAGAGTAAACCATCAGAGGATCCGGTGGTCTTGTGGCTTAATGGCGGACCTGGATGCTCCAGCTTTGACGGCTTTGTGTACGAGCATGGTATGCATTGAGATTCCGTTAATATACTTTCTGCTCACTGCTCATTGTAGTTGTGGTTTTGTTTGGTTGTTTTTCATTGAATTGTTTGTCAATTTCGTTTCTGGGTAAGGGAAATGAAATTCTCCCGATGAAACTTGTTACCCATTGTTGTTGACTGTTTGTGTGTGAATAGTTGTAGTTTATATAGATTTCTCATATAGTAGGTAAATGGTTCTCCAAATATGAAAATGGGACTTCTATAGTTTATATATGAAAATAAGATTTCCCATATAGTAGTTAGGGATTAGTAATCCGTTATAAAATTTGAATGGATTCGATCTTATACATACACAAGGAAGGTAATCAGAAAAGAAAGAAGATGAGTTCTTCTTTACTTTTATCACTTTGGAACTGTGCGAGATAAAAGTCTCATGTATGGTTTTGAATGAGAGAAAGAAGTGAGGAATTATCTTTTTTACTTTGACTCTCCCACTTCGATCGTTGTTTTTCTTTTTGTTACTTCGAAAGTAGCTGTTTCAGATTCAGTCACTCGAATTTCCGATAATTCTTTTTTGTTTCTCATCAAACGAATGACATATTCTATTAGAAATTCTAACTATTTTTAGCGTGATATTGGAGAATCTCATTTCTTGTGTGAGCTGCAATTCACTTCCCCACCTTTTTAATATGAGTTCTTGAAGTTTGCTTCCAAAATATGTTGCAGGGCCTTTCAATTTTGAAGCAGCAAAGACAGACAAAGGCTTGCCTCAATTGCATCTCAATCAATACAGCTGGTCCAAGGTTTATCTTATGGGGTTACTTTTGCTTTATAAGAAGAAAGAGTATATCATATAAATCTTCTGCCAAAATTGTCCTAACTTCAGTTACATTTTCGGTTCCTGTTCCTGTAGATGATCGCCTTGTTTAATTGTTTTGGGACTTCCAGGTTTCCAACATTATATATTTAGATTCACCGGCTGGTGTTGGATTTTCTTATTCAAAGAATCAAACTGATTACATTACAGGTGACCTGAAGACTGCATCAGATACTCACACATTTCTCCTCAAGGTGAAAGGGGCAACAGAGGAAAAGATAATCAGTTTCACGCGTTGATCATAGTTGTTTTCTTATTTCCTAAGCTAATTACTATTGACAAATCGTGTTTCCGAATACAGTGGTTTCAGCTTTACCCAGAGTTCCTACCAAATCCTTTTTTTATCGCTGGAGAGTCTTATGCTGGAGTTTATGTGCCAACTCTTGCTGATGAAGTAATGAAGGGTATCCATGATGTTGTTTAAGTCAATGAGTTATAAGAAAACTAGAGTTCATTTCTCATTTGTGTTCGAATTCGCTTTTGTAACAGGAATTGATGCTGGTACAAAGCCGTTGATCAATCTCAAGGTATGTCCATCTTTGCAAGCTCAATTTTTAAGGCTTTATTTTTACGGAGGTGATATAAGCTCAACATATGCAGGGATATTTGGTGGGAAATGGAGTTGCAGATGAGGTGTTTGATGGCAATGCACTTGTCCCATTTGTACATGGGATGGGCCTGATCTCGGATGATTTATTCGAGGTAGGTTGAGCCCTTCACTGTCCTACAGTTAATTTTCAAGCTAGATTCGTAGGCCTCCTCACAAACTGATATCTCTTACTTCATATATGTTTCATTCATGTTACATTATGCAGGAGGTTAATAAGGAGTGCAGAGGTAGCTATTATAATTCTCAAGATGAAAACTGTGAGAGTATGCTTGAAAAAGTTGATGAGGTAATCTAACTGCTTGTTCATGATGATTGTTAGAAAATTTCAGAGCATTCAAATTCTGTGTCGTTTGCCTTTACATTCTAAAAAAACCCATTGGTTGCAGGACATAGAAGGTTTGAACATTTATGACATTTTAGAACCGTGCTATCATGACTCAAAAATGAGGGATGCAGCTGCTATTAATATTAGGTTGCCGTCCAGCTTCCGGCAGTTAGGTGAAACTGATAGGCCTCTTGCTGTGAGGAATAGAATGTTTGGTCGTGCCTGGCCTCTAAGGGCTCCTGTAAGAGATGGGATTGTTCCAACTTGGCCGCAGCTGCTCAATAGCAACAGTGTTCCATGCACTGTAAGCCACTTAGATATACAATTCTTTTGACCTTCTTATTTCCTCCTGGAATTTCTCATGTCTCAATTAGGTATATCATTGCAGCCTTTTCTGTTTGTCAAATGATACACTAATATGATTTAATATTAACTTTGTAGAGTGATGAAGTTGCAACTTCTTGGCTGGATGATCCATTTGTCAGGAAAGCAATTCATGCTGAACCGGTTAGTCTTCTTCGTTTTCTTTGCTAAACAAGGTTTTTGAAGCAGTAATTTTACAGACCTTCTGACAAAATAGATAAGTGTGATTGGACGCTGGGAGCTATGCACAGACAAGATCTTATTTAGGCATGATGCTGGGAGCATGATAGGTTATCATAAAAACCTGACTTCCCGGGGATTTCGAGCACTCATATTCAGGTTAATATTCATAGCTAATGCCATTTACAGTTTAAATATTCACCCAATAACTCAATTCTTCTGGCTTGATCATTTGTGTACCTTCTATTTCATTTTGAAGAAAACTGAATAAGTTAGATAAAACAGGGTTGGAAATCCTTCAGCATATTATAAACACTGGTATATCAACTGTAGTTTCCATAAAGCCAGAATCTGATTCGATATTTAACACAACCATTTCCTCACTGATTAGATCTATAGCAAAACTTATTATGAACTCTGCACCATTGATTTTGTTGGCGTTTTTTTTTTAATGCAGTGGGGATCACGATATGTGTGTTCCATACACGGGGAGTGAAGCATGGACAAGATCACTTGGATATAGGATTATTGATGAATGGAGACCATGGTTTTCAAATGATCAAGTTGCAGGGTACTTTCAAAATTGTTTTAACACAAGCGATTGAAATACTTGAATTGGAAAGAATTTAGATTGTTCCCTTTTCCACTTAACACTGACATTTTATGAAATAGCAATCTTTATCAGCTTCTTGCATATTGCACAAAACATCCAGATATTTGACTTGAAATTTTTATTGCTATACGTTTTGTTGTTGTCACGAACTTGATACATGGTTCAGATCTGGAAGAAAGATGAAGAAAGAGAGAAAAAACCGAGAAGCAAAATTTGAGAGAATAGATTTTGATGTCAATAATTTTTCGATATCTGTCATTCGTGGAAGACATGCTTAAATATAGGTTATAAAGTAGGAAATTGTAACCGCCTGATCTGATGATCATCATCTTCCTCTATTTTCTGTTTTTCTGTTTCCCTATTCACCTAACATTATTCCTAGCCCTAATTTGTTATAATTGAATAGACAAAACTATTCTGGTACAAACTTACCGTTTTTACATTTACATATAATTATCTATTTCCTAATTTACCCTTGGGTATCCTGCACTCATTACAGGTACACTCAAGGATATGAGAACCTTACCTTTTTAACAATAAAGGTAAACTGACTGCTTCTTACATGGATGATGCTTGAGTCTGTTTCTTGCTTTTGATCAATTTTCAGCTGGCATTTGCATAGCTAATCCTAGTTTTAAACTTGATTGTGTCGGTTCAGGGAGCAGGACATACCGTTCCAGAGTACAAACCACGAGAAGCATATGATTTCTATAGCCGTTTTCTGGCTGGAAAACGAATTTGAATTGATGACAGACTGGTGTGTGTGTCTTTCATGCTCAGTTAGAGAGAGAGGAATCGTACCGTTTCTGATTCTTTTGTTTTCGATCCTTTGACTTACAGTTTGGAAGATAACTTGATTTGATACAGTTCTACCACGAGAAATGAATCAATCTAGGGAAAAAGAGTTGAACATCCTTGATTAATTGTTTTATTCTGTTCCATACAATGTAAGTCTAGCATTCTCATGTACTTTGTTTCATCAGAAGCAGCTCACAGAGCTGTAATTCTATGTCATAATCTATATCCACAACTATTGCTTATACTGGTTGGATAAATAGTTTATGGATTATAATAACGTTTTATCCGTGTCCTGTGATATTTAAGTAGCTTTTGATTTAATCTTTTCTTATTTTGCATAAATTATTCTGTGTTTCGAAGAATATTTAGTATTTAAATTTTTAAGAAATTCTAGGTAAGACGTAAAAATAACGGAAAAAGAAATTAAAAAAGATTATAGATAATAATTAGAAAAAATAAAAATTTTATTTACGACAAAAAAAAACTAAATTAGATTATTTTGAACCATCTTGAAATTATATATAAATCAAGTTATAATTAAATAAAATGAAATTTTAATTTATTCTTAAATTAAAAAAAAATCGTTTACATTTTATGGGTGAGCATGAAATTTTTCACAAGATCACAAAAACATGAATGTAAAAAATATTAAACTCTTTTTAATATTAAATTATATTCTTATTTTTTATTAAGCACAAAATATAATTTTTATAGTTATATAAAGTAAAATATAAATATTATTTTATGCTACCAAAATTATAAAAAAATAATAAAATTTCTAAATATAAAATTATTTTAAAAAATATTATATTTCTTTATATATATATATATATACACACACATTGATATAATGATTAATTAAATTAGCTTTAATAAATTTAAATTAAAAACAAAAAACCCATTAATTTGATAATTGATGAACACATAAAAACCCATTAGTTTTAATAAACATAACCAAGCCTGTAAACATGTTTACAAAGAGTCTGCAACGAGCAATTCTTTCTGCTTCGAGTTCCAGCCTTCAAGAGCAGAATGTGCAATTTTCTTTTTGGAGGCAAAATGTCTCCATTTTTGCTGCACAGACGTCTTCTTTCTTCTTCTTCTCCTTCCTCCTCTTCTACGAAAAACTACTATAACAAATGGAACATCAAGCAAGTCAGTAAGTCCAACTTCAGCGACTCCCTCGAAGAAATTAGGTCCCACATTTATTCTTCCGACTTCGTCGCCGTTTTCCTCCAGAACACCGGCTCCTCCTCTGCCTCGTGGCACCGCGTTTCCCCTTTCGACACCCCCTACACAGCTTACCTGAAAGCCAAGTACGCCGCGGACCGCTTCCAGATCCTCCAGTTCGCTGTCTGCCCCTTCTCCGTTCGGGAATCCAAACTCACCGCTTATCCGTACTCTTCCTCTATTTAGTTTTATTTTCTTTCCCGGAGATTAGTAATTTATATTTGCATGAGAATCATGTTTTCTTTTTTTTTTTTTGTTGTTGTTTTTTTATAATTGGGGAGCTGCAGGTATAATTTTCATTTATTTCCAAGGGATGAATTGAAGTTAGGGATGCCGTCTTATAGCTTTTCATGTCAAGCCTCGTACTTGACGGCCATGGCTAGGGAAGGCTTTGATTTTAATACCTGCATCTATGATGGTAATGCTTATACTCTATTTCTTTCGATCACTATGCTAAGTGAATGTCTAATAAATGACACTGGATTAACTTGTTGCTCAATCAGTAATTTTACTTCTATTATTTATCACAAAAGCTCACACACCAATCACGCATAATTGTCTTAGACGAGATAAGAAATGGTTAAACTAAGAAATGGTCAAGTAGATGATTGAAGGGTTGTTCTTATTGATGGTGTTTGATAATGTTTTGGTAGGAATATCATACTTATCTAGAGTGCAGGAGTCTGCGGCAAAATCTCGTTTAGGAAATCCAATTCCCATTAGTACAGTGATGAAATCTTCTCCTTCTCCTAGTGTTGCTGATTCACTTTTCATGCAAAGGATCAAATTACGCGTTCAGCATTGGAAAAAAGCTTGTACAGACTCCAGAATGAAGACAGATGGTCGCGTTCTCACAGTTTTATTGTTTTAAGCTAATATTTGGTTCCTTAATCTTTTATATTTTCATTTCTCATCTGCAGAGGCTCTTGTCAAATCTTTGAGGAATCTTGTCTTGGGAATTGAGGAGTATGGATCAAGGCCGTGCATGACTATTGATGTTTGCAGTGAGAATCAAGTGCAACTTGCTTTAGAGGTAGGTTAAATTAATTGAATTTAAGATCTAACTGATGTAAAGTCTTTCTGTGTCCTGTTTGTTATAACTGGATGGAGTTTATGTGCTTTCCTTCAATGAGCAATATCTTGAAATCTGTCTGGGTTGCTACAGATTTTGTCAGAGTTCTCTGATGACCTTGTTCCTTTATTAATCCCTTCCAAAGGCGGAGGAACCCAGGCAGTCCGTGTTGTTTTGACAAGTTCAAAGGAGGACAGGAATCTTTTTGAGGTAGTGAGTAAATTTCATTTCTTTGATTGTGATGAAGGGTCTAGGTATGTTGCTATAATACCTTAATTTCCTTTCACAGAAGGAGCTTCAGAATCTTGACGTTGAACAAAATAAAAGAGTCCGTGGTTTTCGAGAGGTGATCGATTTGATTTCTGCTTCACAGAAACCTGTTGTCTCCCTCAATTCCCTTAATGGTCTATCTCTTTGATGATATTACATTTGAATCCTTCTGTCTTCTTCTGAACTATATGCCTAATATTATGTCCTTCCTCTATGCAGACTTTACTTTTATTCATTCCAAATTCGTTGCTCCCCTACCTCTGAGCATGGATGAATTTGTCAGTTCGCTGCAATCAGTTTTTCCACACATAATTGATGTCAACCAGATGATGAAAGAAATTAATCCTCTAAAAAAAGTGAAAAATATATCTACAGCCATGTCATACCTGAAGAATCGATTCTCTGCAGCAGTTGATATGGAAATTCGAAGCCAAGGTCAGCTACTCACACTGGTTTTCTTCTGCACTGGCACATTATACATAAATGCTCACACATTCGCATGTACAGACATAAAATTGCATGTTTGGCATCTTCATGAATTTGTCCCCTGTTTTACTCGTCCAAAAGAAGGATGGGACTTATGGTGAGCTCAATTGCATCACAGGAAAAAATAAAGTTCTAATTCTTACCATTGATGATCTATTGGATGAGTTGAGAGGAGCAGCTGTTTTCTCTAAAATTGATCTAAGAGTTAGTTATCATCATATAAGAGGTAAGAACGATGACGTGCACAAAACAACTTTCGAACTCATTGTAGTCATTATGAATTCAAGGTAATGCCTTTCGGATTGACAAATGAGCTGACTACCTTCCAGGCGCTTAACTACATATTCCAAGAATACTTACGGAAGTTCGTATTAGTGTTCTTTTATGACATTTTAATTTATAGTAGAGATGAGGAACAACATTTTTCAACCAGCTGAGCACAGTAATGGAGGTACTGTGAAGAAACCAATTGTGTGCAAAAGAATCCAAATGCTCTTTTTTGCAAATGGATGTGGAGTACTTGGGGCACTTGTCTGCCCCTATGGGTTTGAATTGATCCTTGGAAAATCGAGGCGATGGTGACATGGACCCCGCCTGGATCTGGGTTTTTAGGCGTAATTGGCTATTACCGATGGTTTTTAAAGACTAAGGGGTGATAAGTAAGCCTTTAACAGATTTGTTGAAGGAAAAAATTGCTTTCTCTTAGGCTAAGCACGCACTGGAAGCTTTTAATAAGTTGAAAAAGGTGATGACAGAGAGTCCATGCTCCAACTCTTAAATTTTTTGAAACTGTTCGAAGTAGAGACAGATGCAAGTGGAATTGGCATTGGAGCCGTGTTAATGGAAGAAGATAGGCCACTGCCTTTCATTAATGAGGCATTGAGCCTCCGAAATCAGGGTAATCGGTGTATGAGAAGGAATTTTTGCCTGTGTTGTATGTGGTGACAAAATAGTGACATAACTTGGGAGGCTGGCTGTTTTGTTATCAGTTCTGACCAACAAAACCTTAGGTACTTTTTGGAACAAAGGGTAACCTCAATGATGCTGCAAAGGAGGGTAGTTAAGCTCTTGGGACTTGATTATGCAGTACAATACAAGAAGGGGACCAGAAATAAAGTGGCTGACAACTTGTCTAGGCGAATGGAGGAAGAAACAACTTAGGTGCGTGCAGTGGTAATCACAGCTAGTCCTACATGGGGTTTCAGAAGCATTGGCTAGTTACAAAGGCGATTCCTTTGTAAATAATTTATTGCAAGAACTAATTCTTACATTAGACAACCATCCTCCATTTTGTTTGCAGAATGGAATTTTGTGTATAAGTGTAACACCCAGGAAATATCCAAGTTACCCTTAATGAGAGACATAAATCAGATGGCTGTGAGTCTATCCCTAGATCTAACGGCTCTCCTCCACCCCTATCCCATATAAATAACATTCTTGCACTGAGTGAAAACCCTAGAAGAGGGAAAGCCGCTAGGCATAGAGAGGAGAAGAGAGAGGGAGTTGAGAGGGGGGGTTGATCTGGGAGAGAGAAGGCGACGCGTAAGGAAAAGTGCGATGGACCCCAGCATCACCGCGACCATAGAGCATGTTTTCATCCGGTAAGGTATATTCATTTAGAATCTATGAGCAATTAGTGTTTAGGGAATCCATTCTTTTCAACGTAGTACGTGCTTTCAGGTCACGGTGGAGAGGAGCCAACACCACCATGAACAAAACACCTAAGCGAGACGCTAGGGTAAGTTTCATCTAACCTGCTAACCTAGATTGTGAATTAGTGCAATCTAAACTATGTTTTAATTTAATGGTATGATAAAATTGAAACTATAAGAGATATGATATTTATTATTGTCATTATTGGAATGTATATAAGTTGTGATTCCATTGGGATCTTATGCGAATAGGAAGAGCCGTGACTTGTTGGTGAGGACAATGGTTGAGAACCAGTGAGAACGGCGAAGGAGAAGACTCCAAGTGGGTCGGGTTCTGAGTTCAGTTTTGGGTTCCCAGTGAGCTGAGATTGGGCTTGATAGTGGGCTTAAACCAAATCGCAAACGGGCCAAACATGGGGAAACAATCCTGACCTAGCAAGAAGTCCAAGATCCTTAAAAAAAACATGAGTGAGCCGAGCCCAAAAAATAAGAGAGCTAGTCCTAATAAATTAACCCCAAAGTCTTAAAATGAGCCTATTTTGAAAAGCCCAAACGAATGAAGCTAATTCACTTTGTGAAGCTAAAAAATAAAACCTTTTAAAAACAGGGAACATTAATTAGAGTAAACCAAGTGACACTTAAGAAAATGGATCTATATATGGGTTTGGATCCATAATAAAATTTAAGAATAATATGACAAATAAATTAGATAATAACGGAATAACGAGTTGTGTCAAAAACTGAAGTTCAGTAAAAATAAAAGAAAATAAGCTTATAATAGGGACAACGGGTTAATAGCTCGAATAATTCAAAATAAATGAAAGAGATGATTTTAAATGGGTTAATATCTAGATTGATATACGTATTGGACTTGACTAGTTTTAAATTTGACAGGGGGCTTGGTCCTTGGTACATAATAAGGTTGGGAATGATGACAAAATTACTATAATTAAAATTTGGTAGACAATAACAAGTAACATTATATACAATGAAGCTTCATGCATATTTATTAGTAAATGATTGGTATATAAATACAGCTTAAGTCTAAACAAGGGATAAATAAAATTAACTAGAATTAAAAAAAGAATATTACGAGATATTCGGAATAAGACAATAGTAGGGATGATAAGAGTATTGCTAAACTTAAACAGAGAAGTATATGTAAGAAAGGAAGGATTAGTAAGTAACATATAATAAATAAATGAATACAAAATGAAGGTTGATGGAAGGAGTATTTAGCAAGATATTGAGAAAATGCAGGTAAAATGAGATAAAAAGAAAAACATAAGTTATGAGAATGTGGTGTATTTGAATTGGTATATTGTTTAATCATCTATCAATGAGGGTCATGTGCATGTGTTGCCGTGATACGGTCGATATGGTGGATATGATTGATGTGAACTCTTTCACGTGGATGAGAGAGATTATTGATGGTAATGTGCATTGTACTTGCTGTGTGATCTCGCACGAATGCAATTACTTTTTTAGTCTTTGTATTAGTGAGGATACAATTGTGACTGCAATGGTTGTGCTTTTGGGAGGGTGATGTGTTTGTGTGGCCGGTTACGATCGAGTGATGAACCCGTCCCAAAGAGCGTATAATATACTATACCATATTGGGTGAGCAGAAGGGTGTGTGTGTGTGTGGCCATTATGGTCAAGTGTGAGCCCCGTCTGTTGGTAGTATCGTATGGTTTTCCTTGACATTTATTAGTAATTTGTGTTCACGTGTTAGTAGTAATATTAAATATTCCCCCTTGATAATGATGTAAACGACATCGTACGATGAGACACCAGTGTCCACTTGTGATATAAGAGATAAGGGTATATTAAATAGGTATTTACATTTACAAATCTTTGACACTGAAATTGTTGTGTTTGTTAGGAGAGAAGTGAGGATAATTATAACATGAGTATAATAATTGAAAATTTGAAATTTGTAATAATTTTATATTATTTGATATTTCAATAGAAAAATTTAATTGTTAGGTGGAGTAAGAGTAAATGAACAATAATTATTTAAAAAAAATAAGAGTAAATGAACAATAATTATTTTAAAAAAAAGAGTAAATGAACAATAATAGTAAAAATATGAGAATTGACACCAACACATTTAGGTAACTACAAAGGAAACACCCAAACTTTTAAGAAATTAAAGGAGACATAAATTTAGACGCTCTTGGGGGTAGAGTGTAGGAAGGCTCATTTGTACTAATTACAATTTGTAAATTATCTTGTTAAATGAGTTTTACTGAGCACGTGTTGCTCACCCCGTTGTATTCTTCCATAGCAGGAAATTTCACAATTAGATCCAAATCAGTTAAAACAGTGACTAGATCCCTGATGCATGCGGAGGTCACGCAGTCCATAAAGGGTATTGAGATTATGTTTACAAACTCATAAAATTTATATAATTTTGAGAATGTAGGTGTCCGATGGGATGATGTAAGTATTTGTAATAAAGTTACAAGTGAAATGCACTTGAATTCATCATTTTTTAAAATGAACTATCGCACACTTTTAAATGATTTAATACAATTAGACACTCGTGACTCTATTTAAGTTACGGGTCATTACAGTAAGGGTGTCACAACTCAGCTATTGGAGTTCATTGGGGGTTAAGGTGACTTATGAACGCGTTAAGCAACAATTTTTTTTGCCAAGGGGCAAAACAAGTGATTTAATGCATTCATTGCTGTGAAGTGTCAGTGCTGTAAGGCATAGCGTGTTCCCTTATCGGGCCTATCATAGGCACTGCTAGTTCGTATGCAGGACTTGGTACATGTTTCCTTCGACTTCATCGAACATTTGCCAATTTTTGAATCCAAGGAAACTATCTTGGTGACACTGGACATGTTTACCAAGTATGGGCACTTTATAACCCTAAAACACCCTTTCTCTGCACAAGGAGTCACTTGGGTGTATTTGAAAACTGCCCATAGACTAGATGGAGTTCTAAAATTGATGGTTTCTGATCAGGACAAGTTTTTTACAAGCCTCTTTTAGAAAGAGTTGATTTGATTAATGAGTACTACCTTGCATTTTTAGTTCCACGTACCACCCGCAAAGGAATAGGCAAATTGAACGTCTCAATCAGTGTTTGAACTGTATTTGCAGTTTATGTCACACCACCGACCCAAGTCCTAGGCTAAGTGGCTCTCTTTAGCTGAATGGTGGTACATTGCCACGTTCAACTTGAGTTTGAAGATGTATCCTTTTCGATCCTTTATGGATGCAGTCCTCCTTACTTTTTGGGCTCTGTTGGTATCCACACCCCCTTACAGGCGGTGGAAGAGTTCATGCTTGAGAGACTGCTGATGAGCCATGAGATTTGGCAACTAATTTCGGCTCAACATAGGGCCAAGCAATATGCAGACATGCGTCATAGTGAGTACGCATTTCAGATTCATGATATGGTCTTATTGAAGTTGCAACTTTACAGGCAAGGTTTAGTCTACCAGACCAGATATTCCAAGCTCTCTCCTCGTTTTTATAAGCCTTTTGAATCGTATATAAAGTAGGGGAAGCTGCCTACCGGTTGGCTCTGTCAGAGAACTCGCATATTCACCAGTTGTTTCATGTGTCCCAACTGCAAAAATACGTGCCAGGCAAGCAGTTGTATTTCTAGGATCTTCCTTAGTTGGATTCTGAAGGAACAGTGATGGTGTCACCCAACAGAATTTTACAGACTCGAAAAATTGTTCGAGGCTGTAAGGAAGTAGAATAAGTCCTTGTCCAGTGGATTGACACAACTCTAGATGACAGCACTTGGGAGGGTAAGGACCTTTTTATGCAATAGTTTCCTAAATTCAACAATGGGAACAAGGTTGCTGTCTAAAGGAGGGTATTGTGAGTTTTGGGAAACCTTTTAAGGTATACCAGAGACGTCATGTTATGTAATAAATCAGGTAAAATGGTTGTTATTGTACTTGACTGGTATAGGTAAGATCATGGGACCAATTAGTAAGCATGGTTATTGCAAAGGCTCGTATATAAATAGAGGAATGTCGGTTAGATTGTATCAAGATTGAACTAAAGGAAACTTACTGATGTCTACCATATTTTATTAGTTAATTATTTAATTAGTTGATATTTATTATTTAATTAGTTAGTATTATGTAATTAAGATTTTATGAAAATAATAATTTTATATAATTAGAAGTTTAGTAAAATAAAAATTTATTTATTAATAAAATAAAAAGTTTATAAATATCTTAAGTGTAATAACATTGAGCGTGAGAAATAAAATTATTTTTTCTTCTAAAATCTTCACTTACATTCTCAGTTCTCTCTGACTATCTTTCTCTTACTTCTCTCCCTTATCTCTCTCTTTTTAAGTTCTTCTCTCATCCAAACCTACTTCATTTTTCAGAGCTTATGTTGAAGGCTCTTGCAGAAGTTTCTGCAATTCTACATGGTAGTACTATGGGGGGAAATTTTCCATGGTTTCCCCCATCCTTGGAGCAGTCATATATAATGGAGCGAGAATGACCTTTTCTGTTGAAATATTACTAATCTACACTGCTTGACTGTTCTTGTGTATGATTCTTATCCATGAATGATCAATGATCACTTGGTGATATCTGCTTCAGAGTGTTTTGACTTCTATACACTGTATTTGGATTTGTCAGCTACAGTGAATGAAGGGAAGATTCATGGGCATAACGTGGTACTGATATGTCAGTTCTTCACAAAACTATGCTTCCTATTGAAAATCACTCCAAATTCTGTCCAGGCGAGTGCTGAATGTATGAAAGAGTATGCCAAAGTATTTAATCTATGCCTTACGAGTTCAGAGGAGTTACTTGATGATCGAGATGTCAAAGTCTGGACTAGCAACACCAGGAAAGTGAGCTGTGAAAATCTAGTTTTCCTATGGGGATTTAGGAGTGGGATATCAGCTGGAATGCTGAAGAGCCTGCTTCAAGGTTCCCATGAAGTCTTCTCAAATGAATTTGATGTTCGCTTAGTGGATAAGAGCTGTGCCATTGTAGTTTTCTGGCAATCTATTTTGTCTGAAACCTTGTTGCATTTACTTAACAGTGAAGAACTTAGTGGATTTCTAAGAGAGATGGTTGCAGATGGGCTGAGAGCAGCAGGTTATGAAACTTACCAGAGAGCCTGTGAATTGAGTTTATTCGGAGCAGATTTAGCAGATTCATTGGACAAAACCTTGGAAGACCCCCCAGACTGCTTCTTCGAGAAAAATCCTGAAATGAGGCCATCAGAGTTTTGTTGGTGCAGTGAGTCAGTGATTAACCTGGATGACCTTTGAGGTTTAGTTTTATATCTTGTAGTTAGTGGTAATCTTGCCAAACATTAAGGTGATGGTAACCCGGGAAATAGTGGTAGCAATTATGAAACAGAAGTTAGTGCTGATGTTATAATGGTTCTCAATTTATTTATATTCATCGGATTCTTATATTTTTTCTCATTTTTATATTATTCAAGTCCTGGTGCTATTTTTCGGAAGGTTAATGCCTACCATTCTGATGGAAAAAAAACATAAAGAAGTTGATCACTTAAAATGCCTGTTAAACCAAAACAAAACTTCAAAAAAGAAATGTAGGTGTGTTATATGGTATCTGCATGTGCTTTATACTCATGTTAATGAGAAAGGCCTTCTTGATCCAGAGTGTGGACTTAGGCAAAAGAAAAAAAAAAAGAGATTATAAAGAGGTCAAACAATTTTCTGAAGAAGAATCTCTCAAGGTCTTCATGGAGAGATCTCTGTCAGGAACCTGAGACATGGATCTGAACAATAGGAATTAATATAAGAAAACAGAGAGTATTGATTAGGAAATTAGGGAAAGGAGTTGGGGAAAAATTGACAGACTCAAGGTCTTTATTCTTTCAGAAATTCATCAATAATCTTGCATTCTACAGAATCATTGTTTGTACACTTTCCTCAATGATCAGCTTCCATCTGTTAAATGCTTCCCCGGAATACAAATGGAGAAAATCAAATGAGTAACAGTTCAATTAATCGAGAAAACCATCTAGATATTCTAACTATCAAAACTCAGCAGTTATAAGCTAATTAATAACAACAGTAAATGAATAAAACGAGAATACAGGCAAATAAGTAAAAATTCGACTCAAAACTGTCAGCAGGTCTTGGCAATCTCTCTCTGTCTTCCAGTCCTTGATTTTCTTCTGTTTCAAAAATTAGACATTCCTAAAAAAAAAAAGAAAATTAATTATTTCTTTGACAAGAGGAAAAGCTGTAAATCAACATGTGAGCTAAGCTAGATGGAGATGCTATTGGGGATTCCTTTTCTTGAGATGTATCCTTGAGATACATGACTTGGAACATCAGGATACAGAAGTCTGCAAGTAATTAAATGGAGATGCTACTGGGGATCCCTTTTCCTGATATGTAAGCTTTGGATGCATGGTTGAATGTATCTGGATACAAGAGTGTGTAAGTCATTCCAGCAGGTCCAAATCTGTTGGCAAGTTGGATATTTTTATTCCTCTCTGAGATTTTTTCCTGGATGTCGCCAAGCCTTTGTTGGAACTCTGCAAACGCTGCGAGTGCTAGTTGGCTGTCAGTCCACTTTGGCGACGACCTCTGACCCAAGTAAACTTGATCGGATGCATGTCGTGACAAAACCTCCATTAGAGCCACAGTAAGAGCCATCTGAAATTTGTCAGGCAAAGTCTCTAGGTAATACTTTTCAGGAGCCTCTTCGAGGGTTTTATACTCTTCCGTCCCTTCTTTAGGGATGGGTTTTCGACAAAGGGTTGGACGGTTCGGAGGGTAACCGGCATAAGCATATTGGCCAAAGTTGATAGCAGCATGAAAAGCAGATGCAATCCAGATGAGAGTTGTTAGAGTTTGTATCAAATCAGATCGACCTTTGATCATCTGGGACCCCCATTCCTTATCACCATGGCCAACCTCTCTTATTTCTTTCCACCATGCTTGGATCTCTTCATCAGACTCTACAGAACTATCATCTTCATAAAAGATGCAACAAAAATCTGCAACCCACATCTGGATTGCTCTCCATATCTCAAGTCCATCAACGGCATAGGGATAGTCCTCCACCTTAAGCTCCAACCTGGGGTATTTTTGTCTTGCATTTTCTTCTAATTTTGCCATAATATATGGGTTTTTTCGAATTGATTTAGCGAATAGCTTTGACAAGGACGGGTCTTTTTTTATTTTATCCACTATGGTAGCAGCCGAAGATGGTTTTTCTATGAATAGTTTAGTCAAGTTATGGACTGAATATGGGTCTTTTTCGATTCCTGTAGCTGCCCTAACGGGAATAAATGAGACTTCTTGGAGCAGTTCTTCCCATAATTTTCCCTCACAGTTACAGGAGCTGTTTAATTTTCCGAGTTCTACAGCCAACCAAAAGGCCATAGATTTGAGAGTTTGAACTATTCTAGACAAGTTTGAAAACAGCTGTAAGTCCGACTTTGAATCTTCTCCACCCGACACATTACTTGCCATACCTCTGTAAAAATAGTGCTTATTCTTTACACATTGAAAAGAATTCATATATATATATATATGTATAGATTAACAGAATAGTTAAATTTTCAGTTATTCTCTGTAGAATGTAGCGTCAAATTCTGCTTTTAGTTATACTAGGAACGGAAACTAATATATTAATGGATATTCTTTACCCAGAAATAATTGTTAAAATAAGGTGTAGAATCCATATGTGATGAACAGAAGAGTCGGGTGTAAAAAAAATGAAAAAGAATATTACCTTTTGACAAGATCAGTAGGGAGCGCTTGTTCTTCAAATCTCCATTCCTTGTAGAGTTGAGAAGACAACTCCATGGAAAATTTGCCTGTAAACAATATGTTCTCAAAGATCCCCCCTGAGTTTATAACAAAGGTTCGTGCCAGTGCATTTATATGCATGGTGTGTTTAAAATGAGGATCCAATAGCCTATGAATTGGGTGCACCACGCTTAGCTGCCTTCTAGTAGCAATGATAAATGGCTCCACCACTGCATGAGTATGCAACCTGCAGAAAATATTATTCACGAATTAGGTAAGTTAAATACAAAGAGAATTGGTAATGGAAAATTGGTAAATTTTTACCAATGGGTAATTAGTTGATGGTATGCAGAATCATTAGCTGCAACATGAGCTTTGGCAAGTTTCCAAGTAAGCTCATCTCTGTCAGTGTGTAGTGGAAGAAACCGGTGAACAGAATCCGGATCACCATTTGTAAGTTGTATTTCCGTTGGAACTAGTGTGTCATCATACAACTTGAGTATTGTCCGAGATGCATAAGCATAAATACCACCATGACCATGCTTGTCGCCATTTATTTTGCTTAGATATGGAATCAGATAGTCATGGTGGTCTAAGACGAGTATTGCTTCTGCTTCTGTCTCGTCCTTGACAGTATCGGATTCGAGATTTTCCTGCCTATCTCTATGTGGTGTTTCCTGCATGCTTACATTCTGCAATTTATATTTTTTAGGATTGACTTGTTACGTCAATAGACCCATAGATTCAAAAAGAATAAGCATTCAATTAACTACTTAAAACTCTTGGTGTTCCTTAAATTGTCTAAATAATGATATAATTCCAATTCTATCAAATAGAAATAAAACATTATAAAAGTTTTAAGTAAAAACAACATTTAAGATCAATTCAAATTACTTAAGTACTTTTTCTTTACCTCTGATATCCGGATTCGTACAGGGTTAGTTCCTGCGAGCATTTGGCGCCCAAACTCGAAGTCATCTTCATCGAGGTAGTATTCAGACTCTGACTCTGACTCTGACTCTGATTCTAACTCTGACTCTAACTCTGACTCTGTCAGTTCTCCTGCCCAAACAGAAAAATGAAATTAAAAGGCAAAATCAGGAATGGCTGCTGACTAATATAGTAAGGTTGATGATGATGATGATGTACTTGGTAAAAGCTGAGGTGTTGGAAACCTGTTCGGCTGTTGTTTGACCAAAGAAGGTATTATTAGACATTTCTTGTGGGGCTTATGTTGCCTTGTTTGAGTTTTCATAAGTTGGTAGAGTTTTCTGGATACAATTTGCTTCAGTTGTTTCCTTACCCACTTGGGCATTGCCTTGTTTTTGTCCTTATCACTTATCAATTCGCTTTGCAGCTGCTTTAAATCCTTGAAGGTTCTGGAAGAGTTCTTCGCGGATTCAGGCTCAGGAATAAGTGCAGTAGCCTGGACTACACATAACATCAACTCTGACACTCTCTTTGGGCTCAATCGCTCATCGGGTGGAACATATACATCCAAATTGATCAACTCTGGTCGGCTTTCACTTGAAGGATCTACTCATAAAACATATATGATATTCTATATATACATATATTGTATAAAAGAAATTGTTGGGTGAGAATGTATACCTTTGACGGAAGGTGGTCGACCTGTTCTTAGCCGACGGGGATAAGGGTATGATTCAGATGCTCCCAAAACAGGTCTAATATGTTGATCACTTTTATCAGGATTACCAAGATCATTGTATACATCATAGTCATAGATTCTTTCCCATTCCTTCCTCTCCCCGGATCCATCTCCCCTCAAGTTTTCGAGTTCTTTGCTCCTCCATCTCGATAGACCACTAGGTGTTTCCTTTGGAAGGTAACACTTGCTCAAGTACAATAACATATTAATTAGTTTTTTTTTTTTTTTTTTTTATAATATTATTCCCATTGGAGAGAAAACTAAAGGAATTTTCCATGAAGGGATAACTTACAGTATTTGAGAAGAAAACCCTTGGATCCACTGTAAGCTTGATCGGATATATCCATGAGCCACAGTAGAAATGGATAACTTCGTACTCACCATCAAAACTCGGGTCTTGTTTGGGAATATACAGAGCGGCGGATTCAAGGAAAATTTTGTGCTTATGCTTGTTTGTTATCAGGAAAGCTCCCGGGGTTCCAAACTCTGAGTTAACCCGGAAATTTCTTGTATATGTTACAATTCGTTTGCCCATCTTTTTCTTGTTACTTCCCCGCTTGAGGGATGTTTTCTCGCCTACTTTTCCTTTCTTGGTTACTGTACTTGAAAAATAGAAACCATATTGAATTACAAGTACCAAAATGCAAAAATTCTGATATCAGCAAGTAAAAACTCTACTTGCCTGTATTGACTTCAGTGGCGCTGCAAATCTGAACAACAACTGAATTATCAGGAATCCGTAGCGTGGGACTCAGACTGATGACAAATTCACCGGTGATGATAATGAGTTTGGATTCTTTGGATTCAGGATTTTTAGACTGTGGAACTTGGTTTTCCATATTTGTCTTCTCATTTGTGAGCATTTATGGTTGGAGGGAGTTTGTTATATAAACACGAAGTGACGAGTGTAGAGGAGTTGATAGAGGAGGAAAAAGCAAATATGCTTAGCCTCTATCTTTACGTGATGAATCTATCCATTGCTTGCATGTTAGGTTTTTATGGCTTCTCTTGGCCCCATCATCAACGTGATTGACTTTACCTGGAAGCTCTGCCTGCACAATTCATGGACTCTGTTCTCGCCTTCCCGCTGCTTCAACCGTGTACAACCGGCCGCTGAATACGTAACTTCTTTTAATTAAACCACTAATTATCATTTACTTTAGTTGTTAATACAATTATTATTTTTTTTTAAAAAAAATAGTAAGTTTAAGTTGAATCATATTTTTATATAAATTTTTATTTTAAAAATTATACGTGTTGTGTTATTGTTAATATATGTATATTATTTAATTAATTAATATATGTATTTTTTATTTTATTTTTTAAAAAAACACTTCTTTCAACGAAATTAGGGAATAAAATTAGCATAAAAACGATATGATATGACAATTGCTAAAATTACTTACAAAAAATTTTTTGTAGAACCAAAAGTAATCTTATGTTACGAAGTTGGTGTTTTACATATAAATATTATAAAATAAAGTTATGCACTGATGTTAAGACATTAATTACTCGTACATGTTTTTTTTATAATGTTTGTTTAAATTATCTAATATATTTATTTATTTATATAAAAATATATATATTTAAATTTGGAATCATTATTATAAATATTGTATTAACAATATTTTAATTACGTGATTCTTATTTATTTATATATAAAATATAATTTTTAAATATTTATTTTTATTTATTATAAAATATGTACTCAAATTTATATATTTTGTAGGATACTATTTAATTATAATAAAAATAAATTTGTGCGGATAAGAATTTTTTGATTTACATACTTTTTTTTATTTATATGCAAAAATATGCATTCAAATTTATTTATTATTTATTATTTATTTAACATTCTCATTATTTATGTATGTTCAGATTTATAATAATTAATAAATATAGAAAATATTAAAAATTTTAAATTGTAAAATGTTTAATAATTCTATAAATGATCATTTTTAATTTTTGTTACTTTTATTTGTATGAATTCTATCATCCATATATATGAAAATTCAATTATAAAATAGATTCAAGTTCATGTAATTGGTTGTTGTTATAATGCCTTTGTATATTAAAAGTAGTAATTTCTGTTCCAATATGTTCTTTATAGAGTCTAATTTTATTTTTTTAATCAAAATATTAGAACATTTTTTTTTTATTAATTTAGAAATTTCTAAAACTACCTGTAATTAATTTATAAATTATTTATATATATAAAATAGTGCCGGGATGATTTCTTCAAGCTGCTGTTGCAACCTTGCAATCAGAAGAATCGGAAGGAAATTGGAAAGGTTGAGCTTACTGTGAGCACATCTCTATAAGCTTTCGCGCAATGAGTCAAAAACCTCGAGCGGAGCTCGCTGTCGATTTTAAATTCTAAATGCAATAAAGAACTAGAGGAGAACTCAGAACACCATGCCTTCGATTTCAATAGTATATTCTTCGAGCTCCTGTCGTCTAAGAAACTGCGTCGTGTCAGTTCCTGCCGACCAGTCATGTGCCCCTCCGTTGAAGTCAAGCTTGTTTTGCTCCAGATTTCTGCGAAAATCGGGCCTCGCGCTGTCCATCAAAAGAACTCGAAGGTCCCGAACTGAAGCCCTCAACGCTTCCCCTGCGAGTCGTGTCATGGCCGCTTCCCATTCTTTTGACATTGTCATCGTCGGGGCAGGCATAATCGGTTTGACGATTGCCAGACAGTTTCTGATGAAGTCGGATCTTTCAGTTGCTGTGGTCGACAAGGCCGTCCCTTGCTCTGGTGCTACAGGCGCCGGTTAGCTCCTCTCTCTCTCTCTCTCTCTCTCTCTCTATATATATATATATATATATTTCAATTGTCCCTCTTGCGTAATAATCTTTTTCTCGAGAAAATGTGTGAAAATTGGCAAACCTGTATGTATTCAGCATAGCACAGAGTGTCTTGCGTTGTTGACTAAAGAGTTTACCACAAAAGACAAAAAATGTAATTAATCACTAGGACTAGCCACTTAAAAGTACTATGCTTCATTGATTACGACTCCTAATAAATCTTAATTTAGCTGATTAACTCCTATATTTACCATCTCTTCCTGGCTTCTTCGTGTAAAAAATATTGTAAATCGACTTTTAATATAGCTTAAGATCAGTATTTCTTGAACAATTTTGACATGGTAAAATATTGAAGACTTCTCTCTTTCTTTTTTTCCCCCCCATCCTGACTTCCGTTTGTTGTATAGATGATACCTCTAACCTCTATTTGGCATTTGAACCGGCTCACTTCCAGGTCAGGGCTATTTATGGATGGTGCACAAAACACCTGGAAGTGACACCTGGGATTTGACAATCAGGAGCCACAAATTGTGGACGATGTTAGCGGACAGTTTACGCGACCAAGGGTTGGATCCTCAGGAAGTATTGGGCTGGAAAAAAACAGGTATTTAAGACCTGAATGAGAATGAGCTTCCTAGAAAAGCCACAATGCATAAACTTGACTGGGGTTTGAAAAAAAATGCCTGGACCAATGAGGAAATGGTACTTCAGCTGTGAGGAATAATTTTTTGAGCTGTATTTTCTGCAGCGCTATGGTTAAAACAAATTTAGAAATTTTATAGCATTCATTTGCAAAATAAAGACTTAATTCAATTAAAAGATATATATTTTTCTAAAATATAAAGAATTCAATTAGAAGATATGATGTAAATTTTATTAAAAAATATAAAATTTGACCTCATATGATACTTTTACGGGAAATTACAATAGTGTGTTGTGAAATGCGAAGAACATTTTCTAATAGAAGTATTTCTGAGTTCTTATATGCCAAAGAACTTGATTGAAAATCAAGGCCTTGTGTGTTGCTACATTCTGCAGGAAGCCTGTTAGTTGGTAGAACCCCTGAGGACTCCATTGTGTTGAAGGCAAAGGTGAAGCAACTCGTAGAAGCTGGCTTAAGAGCAGAGTACTTATCTGCATGTGAGTTGCTCCTAAAGGAACCTGAACTTTTGGTTGGAAATGATGCTGGGGCTGTCTTTCTACCTGATGATTGCCAATTGGATGCTCATCGTACTGTCTCTTACATTGAGAAGGTCTGCTACAAGATGAGTAGCAGTTACACTAACTTGTCTTGTGAATATTTTAGAAATAGAAGAAATTTGGGTGAGAAATTGGAGAATAAAGACTGGGTAGATGAATTAGAGATCAAATCAAGAGGAAGAAATATAGAATGATATAGCTTGAAAGAAATATGTAGATGGAAAAATAATCCTATAGAGAAACACGGAGAGAGATAATCGGGAATAAATCTCTGATAAAAAAAATTCTTAATTCATTATCGCTTGTTCTCTTTGTTGGCAGCTTATTAGTGTTTACACAGAAGTTAGTTATAGCAAATAAGAATATTATAAAAGAGGAAATTAAAAGATTCTAATTCCTACAATATTTAAAATCTACAGAAAAAGAAAAAAACATTATAATGTCTAAATAAACCTAAATAACTTTAAAATAAAAAATTCTAATGATACTTAAAAAAGTTCTTTAATAGAAAATTTATTCCAAATTAAAATTTTCTTACTCGCATCAGTTAATGCTTTGCAGTCTTTTCTTTTGGCTTTATGCTTCAGATTTCATTATCTGCCACACATATAAAATGATCAATGTGTATGTATTATTTATAGGCTAACAGACAGTTTGCATTAGAAGGTCGATATGCAGAGTTTTATCATGAACCAGTGACAGGTTTATTAAGGTTTGCTGTCATTCCTTTAATGCTGTACTGAAGTTTAGGATAAAAGCACTGTCATCCTCTTGTTGCATAGTGAAATTTACTATAAAAAGTTCTTGTTTAGAAGTTATCCGTATTTTAAGTTTTATAGCTTTTCTGCATTCTCAGATCTGACAACACTGGGGAGGTGGAAGCTGTTCAGACTTCAAAGAATATCTTGTACAGTAAAAAGGCCATTATAGTTGCAGCTGGTTGTTGGACTGGGTCTTTGATGCATGAACTTCTTAGAGAATTAGACATCATGGTGGACCTCCCTATAAAACCTCGGAAGGTTTGGCTGCAATTGTATATGCTTACAATTTTTGCAGTATTTCACGTTCCACAATGTATTCCTGGTATATAATATCAATAAGATTTCAGAATCCCTGCTCCTTGGAGATCGCTTTGATATTTAAGAAAAGAAAATAATAGAATGATTCATGCTTGTGTATAAGTGATGCTATAGGAACTGGAGGAAAATGCTTTAAAATTGATATTATGAAATTTATGAATAGTTTTAGGCTTCATCGTGGTCAATTTTCTGATTCTTCTAGAGTTTTCAACATGAGCATCCTAAGAATTACATTAACATCTTCATCTTAAGGGGTTTATGTAACATCTGCGTCACATTTGATTTTCCTGACAGGGTCACCTGCTTGTGCTTGAAAATTTTAGTTCTCTTCATTTAAATCATGGCCTAATGGAGGTAGGTTATATTGATTGTCAAGGTGTAACTTTGGATCATAATACAACCGCTTCTATACATGATGAGCAGAAGCAAATGTTGTCTGTTGCGATGACTGCCACAACGGATACTAGGGGAAATCTTCTTCTTGGTAAATTTTAGTGTGCTTTCCCATGTTTAAGGCCCTTGTTTTTTATCTGCCCCAAATTATATAACAAGAACACCATTATTTTATGTGGATATGCCCATTGTTGCTCGCTTCTGCATGTTAGTGTTCCTTATATTCGGCTTTAATTTGTCATCACACTAGAAATTAGACTTCAGCATCTATGCAAATTTTGGATAAGTTTTCTTTTATGGATGTGAGCTAGGAACAGTATGGCCTGATTCAAGCCAGGAAGCCCAAGGAAGAGTTTGGGAGTAACCATTTGGGCTAGTGCCTGGTGGTATGCTTTAAGATTGTTCATTATGCTGGGATTTGGAGTACTTTTTGTTTGGTTTATCTTCTTTATCTTGCAGATTTTCCTAATTTAACTATTCCATATTATGTTGGTATAAAGTAGATTAATGTCTGTTGCATACTTTTTTTCTCTCTTCTCCACTAACATTTTCTTTTCTTGCAGGAAGCAGCCGCCAATTTGCAGGATTTAGCACTGAAGTGGACGAGTCTGTAATTCTTCATATATGGAAGCGGGTTGGAGAGTTCTTTCCAAAATTAAGAGAAGTTCCCCTCGAAGATTTCATTCATAAGAGGAAAGTGAGAGTAGGATTGCGCCCATACAGTAAGTTTGTAGGTCTTGAAGTGTATAAAACAAAAGAATGTTGTTTGTTATTAGAATTCTGTATTGTAGTTGAAGCATGTTGTTCACATATAAAAATGATTTTATTATATTTTTCCCGGTCTCAGTGCCTGATGGGAAACCAGTGATTGGGCTTGTGCCTGGTTTGTCACATGTGTTTCTGGCAACAGGGCATGAAGGTGGAGGACTTTCTCTAGTAATATAAATATCTTTTTTTGATTCCTCAAAAGGTAGAATGTTTGTGGTATTGCTACCCATAACAAAATGAAGGATGACCATTTTTTGTACACTTTATAGGCTCTGGGGACGGCTGAAATGGTTGTTGATATGGTGATGGGAAATCCACAGCATGTTGATAGATCACCATTTTCTCTTCAACATCGGCATTCTTGACAAAACATGGCTACCATCACAATATATATGACCATTGACAAGTAGTTTTGCAAATATATCTTGAGCTGCTGCTAGCAAATCCATTTTAAGAGCATGTTCAAAGCTATCAACATTCTGGTACCTGATTTTACTGTGAAAAGTCCTATTGTATCAGGAAACCCAGTATCTGTTGACATACGTTGTTTTTAAGTACCCGTCCTTCCTGGGCATGGATTTGAAATGTTGCATCTTTTAATAATCAAAATGCATGAATTCTCATGATTTGCTACCCAATTTGACCTATGTGCTTGAACATGTCACAAATTTTCATTTGTATATATATTTATATAATTCGATGGTGATGACAGTTATGAGTTTATTTTGTTTAAGTAGGGCCTTTACGTAGTCTTATGAAGCATGTCTGGTACCTTGATAACATGAATTCTATTGTTTCTACTAAGTAAAATTTGGTTAATTATAGTAAATTCGTTTTTCAATTATCAATTATATTATATAAATTCAAATGGATATGCTGTTAGGAATTCCTCTTCCTGTGATTCCGCCCACTTGGCCAACTTTGGAAGTATTAGGATAGAGAAATGTATATGGAATTTTGGCTGGGCCTACCCTGTTCTTGCGCTGGGGGTCTTCATTCCTCTTTAAAATTTCCTTTTCTATCTCCTTAAGTCTTTCACTGAAATTCTTGAACTTTTGGAGAACCTCTTCATTGTCTGTCCAGTTCCATGAGGGCCTCTGACCCATGTAGACTTCATCTGATGTGTGCTGGGAGAGAATATTCATTACTGCTATATAGAGTGCCATCTGAAATCTATCTGGTAACATCTTAAGATAGTAATTATCTGGATCTCTTAGGAATTCTGCATATTCTTCTGTTCCTTCTCTAGGAATGGATCCTTGACATGCTGCTGGGCGATTGGGAGGGTAGCCAGCATATGCATATTGGCCAAAGTTTATTGAAGCATGAAGTGCTGATGTAATCCATATCAGAGTTGTTAGAGTCTTTATTAGTTCGGATCGATTTTCCATCTGGTACCACCATGTCTCATTGCACTTATCACCATGGCCAACTTCTCGAATTTCTGACCACCATGCTTGGATTTCTTCATCTTGCTTGACAGATTCATCATCTTTATAGAAGATTTGGCAAAAATCTGTCACCCATGTCTGAATGGCACCCCATATCTCTAGTCCATCTGTGCCATAAGGATAGTCTTGGAAGACGGTTCGAACACTGGTGAGACTAGCCTTATCTTCCAACGCCATATTTCTGGTATTATGTTGCCACCATATGGCATTACAGACTTACGGTAGAATTTGGTATTCTTACAAAACATGTGTGCGTGCATAAACATACAAAAGAGAATAGCAGCAGTATTACTGAGCTAGTAACTGGTAAGATTCAAGTAATGCCAGTAGAGTAGTGTTTGTTTTAGTGTACTTCACCAACTAAGTACAATATAGACTACCATAATACAATCTATTGATTGTTATGACTGATAGCTTAAAAACTTGATAGGACTATAATACCATCTGTTTGTGTTATGATTGATAGTTTGAAAACTTGATACTGAACATAAATGCGTACTACCAAGAAAGAAATTTGTAACTACTAAAGTTTAGGGTATATTTTTTAATAGAGTCAAAAGACATTATCAATCTTGTATTTTGTACAGCAAACAAAGTACATCATAGTATTTTTCTTCAATTATCTTTATTTTTACTGCAAATTTGTCCAGTACTGCACTGTAATGCTACTTAACAAATTATTCTAGTGCTAAAAATGTGACTACTGATCTTATGCTCTTTTCGGATCCCTCTCAGATAATAAATACTGCATACTAGATATCTATACACATCTTGGTGCACGATACTAAGAAATTGGTTGAGATAATTATTTATAGGACATTGCTGGAAACATTACTGAAGAAAGGAAAAAAGATATTTGGCATGAAACTAGTATCAACCAATACTTGAGGCAGTTGAAACAACTGCAGGTTTGTGAAGTGATGTCTCATAACAATTGTTTGATGTTAGGCAAATTGTCTTGGATATGCTATGAAAGACATGACAACACGTGTACATATAGAGGTTTGTTGTGTATCTGTGTTTCATGTGTCCAATTTTTTCATGTATCCATCTATCAAGGAAACTAAGGTCAATACTTTTGTCTGCATTTAATGTTCTTAATAAACATATGGAAGTAGAATCAAATACCTTTTTTGAAGATCCACAGGGAGAGCTTGCTCATCAAACCTCCACTTCTTATAGAGTTCTGAAGAGTAGTCCATGGAATTTTTACCTAGTTGCAGTATTTTCTCGAGTACTCCACCAGAGCAAATAAGAAAATTCCGGGCCAGTGCATTTATATGCATTGTGTCTTTGAAATGTGGATCCAATAGCCGATGAATTGGATGCATAGCACTTAACTGCCTTCTTGTTGCGATGATAAATGGCTCCACCACAGCATGAGTATGCAACCTAGAAATTGCTTTACATATAAATGTCAGTCCGTAAAATAGAAAGAGTTTGATAGTGTATCTGGGATTTCACTTTAAATTTAATTAGTAAATATAGCTAGAAGTTGATAAGAGAAACATTGTTTTGACTTCGAGTTGTGAACAAGTGCTCTGACTCACCAATGACTTCCTAGTTGATGGTGGAGCGAGTCATTAGCTGCAACATGAGCTCTAGCCATATGCCAGAGTGCAGCATCTGTGCCTTGGCTCACCGGAAGGAACACCCTTGTATCCAAACCTTCGCTCAATGTTATTGCCAGTGTCTTCAATGTGGCATCACTTCTTGAGAAGAAGAGTGTTTGGGATGCATAAACAGATAGCTTTTCTGAATCCATACGCTTGCTGCTGCTTCCATCAATAAATGGCTTCAGATGTTCCTGGTGATCTAATATAAATATCCTCCTTTCCTGAATTGCCTGTGATGATCTAGAACCAATTATTTATCTAGGAAAATTATATTAATAATATAATTAGCTTTTCTCTTGCAACTCTACATCTCAATCGTCAAACACAAGTATATAGCACGTTGTCTTGTTTCATTAGATTAAAAGTAAGTTAGAAATGCTTTAAGATCAAGGGATATGTAATTACCGAGTGGAGAGACAAGCCCTCAAGGCTGTGCGCTATATCTGATTTCTCTAATTTTGGTAAGAAGCCCTGTAGAATTCAGACTGTCACGGTAAAAAATTGTGCTTTATGCATAACACATTGATCAATATTAATTAATAAGTAGTTGCAAGTAATTGTTATTAGCTTATTGGTTATTCGACATTATTATGATTTTGTGACAGGTTACAGGTATGATTACCTCTATCTCTTGAATAGACTTCACTACTCGAATTACTATTGGGTTAATTCCAGCGAGTGTTTGATGTGCAAATACATCATCATTCTTCCATGCCAATTCATCATCTGAAGAAAACTAAATATATTATATGTTGGTGAGGAAATGTTGGGAACTTGTTTACTTTCTATGATTTGAGAGTATATAATCACCTGCTATAATCTGAGGCAATGTGAATTTCTTGGGAACTTGTTTACTTACAGATGTAATTTGCTTGAAAATGTCAGCCGGCAACAAGTTCTTTAGTTTGAGTAACACCGCTCTCTCTGTTTCATGACTTCTATTGCTAGAATACAAGTCAAGTATCTCATCAAATACACAAAAGCTTTTTGGATCTTTGTAGATGGCAGACTTTGCCTCAGGTATGATGAAATGTACAGCTGCTTGGATTGAATTCTCTATCAACTCTGACATTTTCTTGGGACTAAATCTCTCATCTGGAGGAACATATACATGTTCCAAATTTATCATCCCAGGTTGGGTCTCTTCAGATTTACCTAGATATAATATCAATGATCGGTGACAATAAGTAGATATAACTTCTATGGATCTATTATTTATACTCTGATATGCTTTTTACTAGCAAATAGAATATTAATGCCTCAATCTGACATTGGACAACCTGTTCTTCCCCTTCGAGGATATGGATGTGATTCAGAGCCACCTAAAACATGTCTGCAATTGTAGACATCATAGTCGTAGATTCGATCCCATTCTTGCCTCTCTCCTTTTCCATCTCCTCTTAAGCTTTTAAGTTCTTCCTTCCTCAACTCTCTGAGCGCAATAGGTGTTTCTTTGGGAAGGTAACTCTGACACAAGAACATTTATGTAAAATCACAAAGGTTGTTTTGGAATAATTTTAGAGTTTAAAACATGAGGCAGGAAATGATTTGTTTCAAATATAGGCTTACAGTGTTCGAGAAGAAGATCCTGGGAGTTGAAGTTTTGTTGAGGGGGTAAACCCAGGAGTTGCAGTCAAAGTGGATAAGTTGATTGGTGGAAAGTTGAAGAAATGCATATCGAAGGAAGAATTTATGTTTATGTTTGTTTTGTATGAGTAGAGCTCCTGGAATTCCAAAATCAGACTCCACTTGAAACTTTATTCTGTAGGTTGTTGTTTTGGTGCCATTCTCATCCTTGCTCTTCCCATGCTTCAACTCTGCCTTTTCACTTAATGTCCCTTTGCCGGTCTCTGTCACTAGAAATGATATAATTCACACTGTAAACTAAGTTTAAAATGTTTCCTAGGCAAATTTCACTAATAATCCTGTATCCAGTTTCAAAATTAATTAACACCAAAAGAAAAAAGAAAAAGCTTACTTGGGTCTACTTGTGAGGCACTGTAAATCTGTACAAATGCTAATCTTCCAGGACCCGATAGGCCTGGAGTATGCTCAACAACAAGTTTTCCCTTGATAATGTTTTTGTTAGACTCACTGACACACAGAATCTGCAGGTTCATCTGGGTCTGAACTGCTCCAATAAACTCTCGCAGGCCATTATGGTGATGATCATGTTTACCCATTTTGTTTCTTCTCCCTCTGTTTATTTTTTTTCTACTACTTTGGGAATTAATTGATTAGTTGTCTTGTGAAGATGTAATGTTATGTATTCAACCAAAAGACATTATGGAGGGATGATCCTATACTTGCATGACAACGTAAAGGAATTTAATTCTTTAACTAAATATAAAGCTGAAAGCCAAATCCCCATGACTTGGGTTTTTGAACTTTGTATCTTATTCTTTGCCAACCTCTCAGGTTTTCTTCTTTAGTCTTCCCCACTCAATTTGAAATAATTCTACAGTGTAATATAAAAATAACTAAACTTAAAGAGGAAAAGAAAGCTAGCCACAGTCCATTTATTATTATTTTATATTTTTTTTATCACATATTCAAGTTTAAATTTATCAAGACCTCAAGTTTAACAGAATTGAAATCATTCCAAGTTGAACAGATTTGATGTACAATTCAACTCAGTCCAATCCTGTTCATTTAAGATTGAACTCAATAATTTGGATTGAATGCCAAATGTTGTTTATGAATTTAAAGTTATCATTACTCATATATAACTTAAAAATTCATATTAATATTACAGATGGTTAAAGAAATAGTTATTTTCATAGTAAATTGTATAATTATTGTATCGTATTGTAGACTGTAGACTCAATTTCTTTTTCTTCTCTTTGTTTCTCTGGAAAGCAGCAGAATTGGCAGGTGCTGTTTTCCCGCAGGAAACATATCCGGATAGTGTGAAGCGGCTTTTTGGGCCTCCAGGCCCATTTTCCCGTTTGCTGACATCACTCCCCAATAGCCGATTTGCTTCCTTCATCTTCCCAGACCCGATTTCACACAACTCTTCTCTGTTCATCCTCGCTCAAATTGTCTATCTTCTTGCACAGGTACGATTTAACTTTACTGCTGATTGAGTTTGTTGTCCAATGAAGAATGAAATCTTCTGAAGAAAAGACTATTGTCTTTGGAACTATGGTGCTTAACTCATTTCTACAGTTTATTATTGGATGGTTTTTGCTTTTGGGTTGGATGCTTTTTGGTTAATTGATCTCGCAGCATCCGTTACTCTTTCATTTTGGATTGAGTGTTATCTTTTTCTCTGAATATATGAAAGATTATTTTGATTTTATGGGTTTTCTAGCTAGAATATCCTCACTGCAGAGTATTCCATGTCCAACCACTGAAATCATTCACCCTCCTCTCGAAACAAAGCATCCTCCAACATAGAGATAGCTACCACTCTCTAAAAGCTTCCCTCCAGATACACCAAATCTTTTCCTTCTCTTCCTCCGCAACCAAATCCCTAATCTTCTACTCCTCCGCCATGTCGTTTTTCTTTTTTTTTTTTTTTGAAATAATACTCCTCCGCCATGTCAGCGTCCTATCTTCGTCCTTCAAGAAATCGGCTATCAAATCGTGAAGATTTTCACGATCTGTGCATACCACCCTGACCTCCAAGGTGTGGTCGTCGTGGTTCCCGAGTCTAATGATCTGAAAATGTGGAGCTGGATGGAAACCGATTTATGGCTTTTTTTAATAGTTTGTTTTCCAACTGTGGATAATTCCTTGTTTTGTTACTGCTGTTGGGATTGGTTAGTATTTCGTCTCAATGCTATTGTCTGGTTTTTGATGCTTGTATGGGTTCGCTCACATTCTTTTCCCTCGCAAGTCAGGACATAGTTTTTGTGCTTATGTTGAAGAATAAGATACATGGTAAAACAATGCTTTGAAAAGTTCTTCCTCTTTGAGGAATGCTATTAATATTAGTAAGTGAACTGTTAAGGCTGATTTTGTGGGCACAGTGCAGTAGAAAATTGTCAGTTGCTGATCTCTTTGCAGATTATTAGAGTGAAATTCCAGGTTTTTTAAATTAGTCAGGGGAAGAATACAGTTAGATCAATATTGTCTCTTAGTAGATCAATTCCTTTTTAAGAGAACTTGGTAGAGCAATTATTGGCTCTATATTTTTGAGATATGGCTTGTTTCCTACTCTTATGAAATCTCTATAAAACAGCTTTTTTTTTCTATGGCTCAGTTGTTGGAAGGAAATAGAAATAAATATTTATAAATAGAGGTTTTGAATTCTTGATATCACCATTGTTGAAAAACTTGCTTTCAAATCCAACAGAGAGCTTTTCTTTTCCTGATTCGTTATTGGCTTTCATATTCACAGTTTATTGTCACTGTGAAATCACCTAGACTGACTTGCAATCTGTGGGGTGTTTGACATTATTCCAAGTTCGTGAAGAAAGAGCTAGGAATTACGGGGATCCTTATAATGTTTGATTGGGACTGTATGATCTTTTGAAACATGGTCAAAAACTACATTCTTATTCTGATTTTGCTAGCTTGAAGTGACTAACAGATCTTACAGGCCACAGCTGATACCACTTGATAACTCTAAGCGTTTGGTTGTGATTGAAATGTCAATTTTGGTTAGGATCTGAAATCTAATTGTTCTATTCCAATCTTCCTCCATTTTTCTGAAGCTGCATGTCATTCTCTTATTGTGTTGATTTCTTTCTTTTGACGATGCAAATAAGTTGTCTTGAATAGGTGCAAGCAGGTGCCATGTGCTCTTTTTGAGTGAATGGGAATAATATACTTTTAAGTAGCTTGATGGGTCCTTGACTTAAATGACACAGAATACTCAGTTGGAAGCAGCGTTTCCCATGTGCAAGCCCAAGTGAACTTGAAATGGTGTTTCTTTTTTCTTCCAGATAAAAAACTCTTAAATTGGATGCTCGACTGGGATTTCCTTCTTCCTACTTCAGTTGACACCACTGGGGATCTAACCCAGAACCTATGGTTCCATGAACCAGCACATTATCCATTGAAACTTGAAATGGTGTTTCATCAAATAAAACATTTCTATTTCTTGGATTTCACTTCAGCAATTATTAACCCTTGAAATCAGAGACCTTGAGTTGATATTAGTTTCATATATTTCAAGTATGTTTAAGCGTATAATTTAGATATGCTTGCACCCATCTATAAGTAATGATTTTTTTTTTTCTTGCTGTAAATATTAATTTTCATCTTGACGTAATTTATGTTAGACTATTATCTTCTTATTACATAATGTTATTAAATTACTATAAACGTTAAAAGCTAAACATGGAGGTGAGGTGCATATGAGACATCTGAGTTAAGTAGTAGCACTTCTCTATGCTTGTCTTATTGGCTCTTGTATTGCTTTGAGTTGGTCTGCTTTTTTTTTTTCAAACATCGCCTACTTCCTTTCCAGCCTGTAAAAGGGCTTCAGAATATCAAGTCTATCATATTGTCTTGGAGCTGTATTATGCTCAACTTTTATCATGATGCGATGTTTCCTGTGTGCAATCATCTAGCCATTTGGATGCTTAGTGATTTCAAGTTGGTTACTAGCTTTCTGAACAAAAACCTGTTTGTAGGTTTCAGCTTGATACAGAGAAAAATAGTAGGAGAAGAAACGGAGAAGATGGTGGTATTGAGATCCATATGCAGAGCAGCAGCGAAAGCAGCTTCTATCAGATCCTCATGTTTCACCACCCAAAATCAGCAGCTCTATCGCCACTACATGGTGGCTTCTTGGAACTTCTTCAGCCTCTCTCAACCTTCTTCTGCTGCTCCTCCAAAAAGCCTTCCTTCTGGTACTTCCCCCCTTATTTTATATCTTTTCATGTTTTAGGAATCCATATTCGCTGCTTTCAGTGTTTTTTCATGAAACTGTCAGCGTTGATTAACATGCTAATCTCCTTTTTTGATTTTCTTGTGCCACTTCACGTTGGATTTGGTAGCAATAGTGGATTCCTACTTCTCAAGAAAAGATGTTCGATTGAACAAATTGGAACATTTTGGGGGGTGTAACTTGTTGAATGATTTTTCTGATAGTTTATGTGTTTGATCTTGTACCTGATTGATTCATTTTGGAGGATTGTTTTGATTCTACTTTCACATTTTCTTTAATGTCTTATAACCTTTTTTGTTAGTTTGGAAAATACATATTCCCAAAAGAAAAGGAAAAAAAAAAAGATATAATTGCACTAGTTCTTGCTGGTTCTTTTTTCCTCTGGAACAGAATATTGGCTTTGTTCTGCGATTGAATTAGGCCCTGAGTGGTTCCACTTCTGTGATGATTTTCTAATACTGCTGCTCTCAGTCGGTTCTTAGCTGGAAAAGATACATTTCATTAAATCTTAATGTCCATACTCACGTTTTAATTTTCTTGCTAGATATGCTTTTGTGATATTTGTGACTTGGCTGAAACTTGATAGTACTGCTTGTCTCAGTAGATATTACCAGGAAAAGGTGATTCATTCTCTATATTTATGTCCATACTTACTGTTTAAATATTCTTGCCTCATATGCCGTTGGGATATTTTGGACTTGGCTGAGACCTGATAGCTGGTGACTAAATTTTCACTGTTTGAGAGACAATTTACAAACTCATCTTTATCAATCTGGAACTATCTTTCTGAGTTAATGAGCGACGCTTCTTTTTGGTGCCTTATGGTTGTGGTTGACCTTTTAGTTCAGTAGCTTTATGAATGTTTCTTCTGTTGTCCATGAACAGTGTTGAGAATGTTGGTATAATTCACAGATTGCAGGTACTCTCTGGCAGTGGGTGTAGGAAGCATCCGTCATTTTAGTGAAGATGTAACTCATATGCCTGTCATAAAAGACCCTGAAGCTCTGAATGTTTTCAAGGACTTGATGGCAACAAGTTGGGATGAGATCCCTCATACCGTGGTCCAAGATGCAAAGAAGATATTGTCGAAGAATACTGATGACAAGGCTGGCCAGGAGGCTCTAGCAAATGTCTTCCGTGCAGCTGAAGCTGTTGAGGAGTTCAGTGGGATTCTCACATCCCTGAAAATGGAAATTGATGATAGCATTGGATTGAGCGGCGAGGTATTGTAATTTATAAAAGGGTTAAACTATTATTTCAAAGGAATAAAGGGGTTAAACTAAAAAAGAAACAAATTTATTTTCATTGAGAGTTTGGATAGGGAAAAAGCCTTTTGAATTTCCTGATTTATTTTAGACATGAAAGTTCTTTTGTGAATGAGTTTAAGGAATCAATTCGTAGTTCATTTGTTTGGAAGTCTTATATTCTATTTTCTATTTCACTTTTCGTTCGACCATTTGACATTTGATTTTTTTTTTCCTGCAGAATGTAAAGCCCTTACCAGATGAGATTAACAGTGCACTGCGTATTGTTTATCAGCGATACACCACTTATCTAGATGCATTTGGACCTGATGAAACTTATTTACGGAAGAAAGTTGAGATGGAATTGGGGACAAAGATGATTCATTTAAAGATGAGGTGCAGCGGTCTTGGTTCTGAGTGGGGCAAGGTATTGAAAGCTTTCACAGTCTACCTGGATATATTGCATGTTTCCTAGCTCTATATTACCTAGTCAATAGTTTTCATGATGATGGTTATTTGTTGCAAGTCTATAGAACTCATTTTGTGATTTGATGTGTCATAACTAGCTGAACGTTTTAAACAATTGTTCTCTCACTTTGAATTATATATAGGCACGCATGTCCATGTACATTTATTTTGTAGTAGTTCTTCTTGCATTATGTGTGCTGTGTAGTCTATTTCTAGACCATGTGATCATGTTAGAGATCCTAGGGGAAGATTCACCCATCCTTCTTCTCTCAAAAAACAAATTCTTGAAAAGAAAAAAAAAATGATTTACCCATCTTGAGTCATGCAGTTTACTACTTCCTCTGGCTTCTTTCTTCTCTTCTGGAAGTTAGAAAGACAGATTACCATTAAGAAGATACCTGAGCTGGTTTAGCATATTCTTTATTCAGATGACACAGAATGGGCATGAATCTTCAGGAGTTAATGCGAGAATGTCGGGAAAACTTTAATACTTATTGATGTTCTGAAAACAGATGCAAATTCTTGTCTTCTAACATATTTTTTACTCTTTTATTCCAGGTTTCTGTTCTTGGAACATCTGGACTTTCTGGTTCGTATGTGGAGCAGAGAGCTTAGTGGTATAATTTTGCAATCTTCAACATAACTGTGAGTTCTGTACTGTTTGGCGTCATTGTTGTTTTGCGCTCCTGGGGAGAGGTTGGGATAGTTTTATCCAAAAGAAACCAGTCCGTTGGTGAGCAGTTAAATAAGTGCAGATCTGTTTTCAACAGCAGTTAACTAATAAGAGTTATCCTTTTGCATTTTCTTTTTGTCCGATGATAGTTTTAATAATATTTCTCCAAGGCAGTTTCAGATCATCTATCTGTTTTTTTGCTTATTTTGCAACACTTGAAAAAATAGGAACTGGTATCCGCAGAATCGGAATCGTTCTTCAATGGACTCAAATTATTCATTCTGGTCTTCTGCGGTGCCTGTATCTGTTGTAAGGTATAAAATGAATGACTGCAAGTGGAAAATTCGGACTTGGTTGGGACAGTAAGTATCGTACGGCTGTCCATGGAAGTGTTTGTCGTCAATATATTTATATTCTTTCAGTAACTCAAAATGGGTAAATAAACTTTTATCCCCTTTTTAAATTTCTTTTTAAAAAACTTAAAAAAGTATTAATAGCATTATAAATATATAATTTATTATTAAATTTTTATATTACTACGTACACTATTTAAATTTATAATCTCTTTTCTGTATCTCTCGCATACACTATTAATTATATAGATTTTTATCTACTCTATTTGTAATATATAAGAATTTAGCCAGTCATATGCCCAAAGGCAATAACGAGTTGAAACTTGGTTTAGACTTTATGCTTCGTTGAAGAACGGGAAATTGATTTTCTTTTTTTTTTTTTTAAACAATAATGATTAATATTTTATATAAAATTGAAAATTAATATAATAAATTATATATGGAAATTCAGTTCTATTTTTGTGGCCTTTAAATGCTTGAAATTAAAATAATAAAAATTAGGCAAATAACATTGACAACATGTACGTAACTTCACTTATTCAGTGTAGAGAAATTCGTCTCCAACCTCGCAGCCCAAAATAAACATTCTCATCGTCCTCTCCAACAAACCTCCCTCCGAAATGGCGATGGCCGCCGCTCTCCGAAAGCTTCCCTCTCAAATCCAGCGGCTCCATTCCCTCTCTCCCTCCATAAACAAGTCCACAATCTTCCGCTCCTCCGCCACTTCAGCATCGCCGACATCTTCCTCCAAGAAAGTCGCTGATCGGATCGTCAAGATGTTCGCGATCGACCAGGAAGGAAGGAAGCGCCAAGTAGTCGGACTCTCGGGGCAGACTCTGCTGAAGGCTCTCGCTAACAACGGCTTGATCGACCCTGCATCCCACCGGCTCGAGGAGATCGATGCCTGCTCTGCCGAATGCGAGGTCAATATCGCTCAGGAGTGGCTCGAAAAGCTCCCACCCCGCTCCTACGACGAAGAGTATGTCTTGAAACGTAACTCTCGGGCTCGGGTCTTGAACAAGCACTCTAGGTTGGGCTGTCAGGTCGTACTTACTCCTGACCTCCAAGGTATGGTTGTCGCGGTTCCGGAACCTAAACCTTGGGATATTCCATAAAACAAGGGTGAAATTGGGGTTTCCTTTTGTATTCTGTGTTGCTATGATAATAATGGGCTGAAAATTATGGTATTCGATGTAAAAGAATTCAAGGTTTTCTTATAGTTTTTTCTCCCCGAATTGTGGGTTAACTACTTGTTGGTTAATGCTGCCCATGGGATTTGTGTTGTGTTTCATTTCAGTGCTATTGTCTGGATTTTTTTTATGCTTATATTCATTTGTGATTGGCTCCAATTCTTATCCCTTAAAACAGATTCCGTTTATTTATATTTTTAGTCTTTAGATACGTGTGCCAGTTACTGAAACACTGTTTGGAAGGTGTTCTTTCCTGGAGTTTAATTTGAGGGAACGGTGTTAAGTTTGGTAGTTAAGCTGTAGACTCCAATTTTCATGAGGCTGATTTGCGGGCGCGGTCTAATACAAAGTTGTCAATTTCTAGTAAGGGTTCAATTAAAAATGTGTTAAAGAGTGAAACTTTCCAGTTTTTGGAATTGTTCAGGGGTGGAATGCTGTTGATCCAGTGTCATGTCTTGGTAGTGCAGGTCTTGGCTTTATGTATCCGATATTTGGCTTATCTGCGACTTAAGCGCATGTTTATAAATTGCTTGTTAGATGCTCATTTGTCTATGGTTCAGTTGTTTAGTAGAAATATGAAATAAGTAGTTATACAGAAGTATAGAATTTGCATTTCTACAATTCATTCTTGGCGAAAAACTTGCTGAAGTCAAACATACAAGTTTTCTTTTTTGGGAGAACAAACTTTTGTAAACAGGCACCAAGGGGTGCTGCCTAGGAACTTATAGAAATGAGAAGTCGGAATACCAGTCAGGTTCCTAGATTGTTATCACGAATTATGAAATTCCTTATTAACAGAATGCTTAGGGAATCAGACATTTATCATTAATTCAATTGAAAGAGTCTGCCCACATGACCCGAAAAAGTAGAAATGGGAATAAGAGTACAAAACATCCTCCTATATTTAGAAACTTTGAAACCCCCTTCAAATCTAATTCACAATTGAAACAGAAACAATCCATGACAAGAATTCCACGACCTTCAAGCTCCTGAGCAACAAAGAAGATGCTTGGGGGATTCTCACTCTTTAAGGAAACAGTGGCAGCCCTTGATGATATCTTTCCCCTTCTCCGTAGGCTGTCCATAGTGAGAATTTTGAACCAGGCAGCTTCCTGTATTTAAGGGAGGGGCTTTGCCCTTCCTTATCTGCTTTCATTGGAATCTAAAAGCTGTTTACATTTTTGGGAGAGCTGGTTGATGTGAAAAGATTTTGAGAACTTGCCAGTTTTTAAATTAGACCATATGGGATAGTCATCTCCAGAAATGTCCACCTGAGTCTCAGACAGCATGGCTTCATAGTTTGAGTCTCATTGCTGTGGGAGCAGGTAGGTTAATATGCAATCTGCATTGTGTCTGATGTCATTTCAAGTTTGAAAAGAAAGAGTTGAGAATGATGGAGATCTCTGTATAATGTTTGACTGGGGTTGTATGTTTTATTGCATTGACATAATAGCTGTATATTATGGACCTTTTTCTGTATCATGCATATGTCAGTGACTTAGATTTTGATAATTCCATGCTACTGGCTTGGTCAAAAGCTACATTTTCATTCCACCTTGAGTTGAGTGAATTCTTTAGAAGAAAATGAAGCAATATATTTACATCGCGAAAGGCAGTGCAAACCAATTACAAAAACCAAGCTTGAGTTCGGTGATTGTTGAGCCTTTTAAAGATATAGATTTGGGCATTGCTGGATAAGAAAAAATTTCAATCTCTTATAAAAATTTCAATCTCTTATCACCCTCAGTATGTGGATTATTTGGAAACTAGAAATAGAAATGCTTTTATGGAAGTTGTTTTATCTTTTGATGGAGTTGGGAATTCATGGTTTTAACCTGTGTTTTCTGTTCTAGGGACATTCTCTTTTATTTGGCTGGAGGGGATTTGGGAGACCTCATAAGTATTGACTCTGTTGTATATGGTTGGCACTCCCTTTTGATGAATGGCGCCTTGTTAATTAATTTTTCTTTTGTCAGAAAAGATTCTACGTTCTTTATATGATCTAAAAAAGTTCTTTGTGTAATCTCGTAAGTGACCAACGCATACTGACCTCTACTTATGCTATGTTTGCCTCCTTGTCTCTTTAGATTTCTCTGCACCCTTCCTTTTTTTTCTTTTTATCTCTTGGAACATCTCTTCCTTCACCAGTCTCTAAAACGGTTTTAGGTCCATATCAAGTCAGTCATGTTGGTTTTTTGAGCTGCATTATCCGTAGCTCTGCAGCGTAGTAAACTCTGACATTCTTTCAAATCCACTTGTAAGGAAGTTGAATGGTTAATGATTACAGGTTTGTAAAGAATAATCTTCAGTGTCTGTTGTGTGAAAACCAAGTTTGCCAACCAAGATTTTGGATGTACTTCAGAAACTGGGATTGTCGCACTAGGCAACACAACCTTTGAATTGATAGAATGGCATTTTCATTTTTCCTTTTCTTTCTTGAAGAAAAGTTTGAATGGGTTTTCATGTTCTTTTCAGATGAAAAGTTTTTGAATGACACGACGGATGAGGTACGATGTTCCAAAAATAGTCTAGTCTGCTACTATTTCCTTGACCCATAAGATTTTTCATTCATGTACATGCTATTGGTTACTTAATTGTTATATAAGGATGTATATGTTTTAGAATTTATTCAAAAATTTATATTTAGTTTGATATTCAGAGAGGACATCAAGTTTAACCATCTGTGGGCTGGGATGGGGCAGTGGGTATCTCCAACCATTTTTACTAGTGTGTTGCTTTTAATCACGCATTATGTGTCTTATATGTACTTGTTAAAAGATATGTTATTATTTATATGTTGTTTAATTAACAGAGTCTTATATGTACTTGCTGATTTTCAACTTCATTTCCTAATGCCAATCAAATTTCACCATAATTGTTAGAAAATATATATATATATATTTTTTTAAAGCCATTAATATATATATATATATATGTTTTTTTAATATATAAAATGAAAAAATCGCAAGTAAACTAGCAACGGAAACACCACCGTATGCATTCAAATATAGTTTTGTGCGTACTTTTTAGAAGGGAGCTAAACGAATGGGTTTACGAAGCTAAGTTGGGAACCGTTGAAGTCATTTTTTTTTTTTTTTTATTTATGTTTGGAACAAATAAATATGTTAAAATCAAAAATTTATTTCACACACTTGTATAATTACTATCAAATTATATTTTTTGGAGCGGTAAATAAACTACAAATATACAATTAAATCAACTTCTAAAAACAAAAAAAAAAGGAACCAACCCAATTAAAGATTAACCCTCTAATTTGCCAGACTAACCAAAATTAACCTCCTAAATTTAGTCTTGATCACTCCTAAAATTACCCATTACCGTACTTCAATTAACAATAACCTAACAAACCAACCCTTCAAATCAAAATTAACAGCTTTAATTTTATCAACACACCCAAAATAACAACAAATCATATATAATATTGCTCAACGGCAAAGCTGACAGCTATTTCTAGACCTCTTGAAAAAAACTACAATTATGGATTTTGTACACCTGAAAAAACGAAGGGAAAATAATCGATTATCTGTTTGAAAATTCTTTTTTTTTTTTCTTCTTCTTCTTCTTCTTAAAAAATTAAATACACATTTTCATTATTTATTATCTGCTTAATTTAATAATTAGTTAAACAACTCTTGTTAGCTAGCTTTACAACCGCAGATTTGGTATTCATTAAGGCTAATTAATTATAACTTAATTACTTTTTCCCCCCGGTAATTTCCCTCTCCTTTCTCTTAATTCTGTCCCTCCTTAACCTCTCAAAGGAAGAGCTTTTCTGCTCTGATTTTTCAGTTACGTACAGGTATTGCATACATGCCTTCATAAAAAAGCTCGTATACATATATATATATATATATATATATACATAGGCATACAGTATATATTTACGGACACTTTTTCTTTACAGGTATATATATATATATATATTCGTCAACTTTTTTCTTTATAGGGAAAAGAAAACATGGATCCAGGGGAGCTCCGTCGGGTTTTCCAGATGTTCGACAGGAACGGAGACGGGAAGATTACGAAAAAGGAGCTAAACGACTCGCTAGAGAATCTGGGTATATACATACCCGACAAAGATTTGATTCAGATGATCGAGAAAATCGACGTGAACGGAGACGGTTACGTAGACATTGAAGAGTTCGGAGCTCTATACCAGACGATAATGGACGAGAGAGACGAGGAAGAAGACATGAAGGAGGCGTTTAACGTGTTCGACCAAAACGGCGACGGATTCATAACGGTGGAGGAGCTTAGATCAGTGTTGGCATCGTTGGGTCTGAAACAGGGAAGAACGATAGAAGATTGCAAGATGATGATTACCAAGGTGGATGTTGACGGAGATGGCATGGTTAACTTCAAGGAGTTTAAGCAGATGATGAAAGGTGGCGGGTTTGCTGCTTTAGGTTCCAGTTAATATACATACATATATATATGTACACACATACATACATACATATATATATATATATATAGAGAGAGAGAGAGAGAGAGAGAGAGAGATGGAGGTTTGTTTACTTGATTTCTTGTAATCAAAATTAGCATAATTAATTATTAATTGTCGAAAAAAGATAGAAGAAATTTATGGTGTTGTATCATTCTACTGGTCCACATATAAAAGGTATTCTTTTTACGTTATGTTCTCAATTTGATCATATAATTTTACGAGGTTGATAGTATTATTTTCTATATTAAAATTTTAATTATATTATTATTAATATATAATTACCGTTTAATTATTAAATTATATAAATTTTTACTAAAAAATATTTATAAAATCAGCTCAAATTGACGCTCATCCACTCTGAGCAGCGGAATTGGGCCCCAAATTACGAGTCCAGGTTCTAAAGACCGTCCCAAACGGTTTTGCTCCAGCCTAATTCACTTTAGCCGGTGAAGGGAACCGAGCACCATGACGTTTGGGAATTTCTAAGCTTTACTGGCTGTGTGAATGCGTCGAGGTGCTGATGGTCAAGATTAGGGCACGGCTAACTGAACTGTGAGATGAAGCGAAGCAGAGAATTGGTGCATAAGATGGAATGCTCAAGTGTTTTTTCAGGGGAGGAGAATTTGTTCGCGGTTGTTTGTGGGTTTGGTATTTGGTAATGGCTGCGATTCTAGAGGATTTTGGGTTATAAGATAGAGTGTACTGTTTGCGGCCATTCTTTTCGAATTGATTTTCTGGAAAGCAGGAGATTGGAAATTGGGGCAGAAAGGGAGCGGTCTGGAGAGAAAGAGAGAGAGAGAGAGAGAGGAAAAGGAGAGGAACCAAGAGCAGAGGGAGAAGCACAAATGGAGTCGAAAGGGGTATTTTTCTTCTCTGATTTTGAAGACACAGATGAATGGTAGAGAGCCGGAAACGTAGAAGCAGAAAAGGGCTTCCAGTGTACCTGCTACTTTTTAATGTAAGGTAAAGCTAGATACTTTGGTAAGATTCTTGCAGAAGCTTCTTCTTCTTGTGTAAGGAGCTCTTCGTTATGTTGTTAATGGAAGGCTTAAAGTAACTATTGATGGAAGCCTATCTGTATAGTTTCTCAACTCCCAGTACAGTTGGTGAAATTGATACGGCTCCGCTTATGACAAAGTCACTCTTGACAATTTTTAGTGACTTGAGACACACACACACACACACACGAGAAACTAATGACTATTTTTTTTAGTGGGTGAAATTATTCATGTCCTGCATCTCCTACTCTTTCGCCAATTAATCTGAATCATGACATGCTAGTAGTAAAAAGGATCGTGTTTTGATATGAGTTAGCCTAAGCAGATTCCTTGGTTGTGTATGGATTATAGTTTTTTAATTCCATATATTCAATATTGAGAATTAGATTGGTTGAGAAGCTGATGAAAGAATTTCTAAAATGGAATATTGAGCATTAATGAGGCCATGGGATTGCTCTTTCAATTTGGACTTTGCAGTGACCAAATTAAAGGCAAGACATTGTACATTTGACAAGGACTGTTTAATCTCCATCTTTCGGTGCTTGCTCTGAGTTTGCTTTTGGTAGATTTATAGCAGAAAATCTGGTTTATCATTTTTGTTATTTCCTCTTCACGCCCTCTGTTTAGGTACTGGTTCTTTTTTGCTCTTGAGACCCTTGGATGATCTTATTTACGTGCTATGGTTCCCTCAATTTTCTTTTGGTTTGTTAGACTTAGTTTCCTTAATAAGTTACATAAGCAGTGGCAAATTGCTTTATTTCCTTAGCATGTTAATAAGTTCCATATATTTTGGTCGTTTCCATTTATCAGTTTTTGGTTTTCTCCTAATTCAGTACTTAGTACATTAAAAAAAAATTTAGCCATTATCTGAAAGCTTTTATCCTGGGTGCCTAACCCTCTTTGATTTGGTGTCATTTTCTGAACCTGATTTTTCATGAAGATCACTGCCAGCATTGGGTGGCTGATTCCACACTATAAAGTATCAATCATGACTTCTCTTTCTGAATAATGTTGCAATACCTCAATGTCACCTGTTGTGACATTTCCTTTTAACAGTTAGTGTTAGTACAATGATAAAAAAATATGTTCTTTATTTTCAATAGGCATTTAATTTTTGTAAATAATATTCTGAAAACAAAATTTTAAATACAGCGGATAGAAATATAATAGGTTTTCCTTACTTCTTAGATCTTGATTGAAAAAAAAGTATAATTTTTCTCTATATATTTAGGAGGGGTGAAAAACTTTTATTTGTTAGATTATTGGTTCAGAAAAACTGGATCTAATGGGATATGTTATTAAATCCCAGTGCACGAACAGGCAACAGAACACACACACAGAGAGACAGAGAGAGAGAGAGAGAGAGAGAGAGAGAGATGAAGCAAATGATGGCAGGGAGGGTTTGGCGTAGAGCTTCAGTGGCCCTTTATAAGTCTCATCAGCTCAAATGTCTCTCTAATTCAACTCCCTTCTCTTATTACAGAAACCTTCTTCACACGCGCAGGTAATATTCCTTCTCAGTTTGATATTATACACACGCACACACACACACACACATACATGATTATAGAAACTGGTATCTCTAAATTTTTGTTTTTGGCGCTGTATCTTGTGTCTCTTGTGGTTGTTGAAGAATGAAAATAAAATATGAACAGTTGTTATTGAATATGAGGAATGCATATAACAGCTGTTAAAAATTCTTAGTTTTAACTTAAGTTTGTGTTGGTAGATGGCGAGACATTGTTCTGTGGCTTTCTTTTCATCCTTATATTATCTGGTTTTGGGAAGTATTTAATGAGGTCTTTTGTGCATGATATAATTTTCGAAGACTATATGACTGTCTAATGTGGGCATGTTTAGTTGTCAAGTTAGGATGAATCACTTTTAGTTCAAGCTAATTTTTAATTTAAGTTCAATTCCATTCTCAATTCAAGCTAGAGTTTTTACAATACCTACAAAAGCAAGTAGAAATAGACTTTTTTCTAAAATTCAACACAAGAGTTGAGTTTTTTCAATTGTAAATCAAGTATGAAAATTAGGATTGCATTTATATATCAACTGAGAATTATCAATAGAATGGAAATAGCATGATGTCAACCAAGAAGCTGTTAATTGTATTTGAAGCTTAATTTTACTAATTCTACTCCAGTTAGATGAGGCTCAAATTTATTGAGTTTAGTTGGATTTTATTATTTGAAGTCTTGAAAGATATTCTTTTTATCCTGTGATCATTATGTTTTTTGTTTAGTATTGTATCCTTTTGTTGTTTCTGCTTGAGTCGAATAGTTCTTTGGCACCTGTACATCCATGGGCCTATGTCGCAGATGTTCATGTGATAATTTTTTATCTAGAGTTTAGAAATGCATCCTTAATCAATATTTACTGTAAGAGAATAGTGAATGGAGATTAACTCACACTGCAGTAGCTTTGGTGATTTTATGTGCAAGGTTTTGTATCAAGAGCCTGCTCTTCGACGAGTTTATAACATAGCAAGGTTTCCATTGTTGGGGCACCTTTATATTCATTCAGCTTCATTTGTGGATACTGCTGAGAAAGTTGTGGAGCCTGTAACTTATTCTGGGAAGAGTGCAACACTGGATAGTGATGGTGCTACTAAAGTGAAGAGGAAAAAGTTGAAGGGAAAACGAGCAGTTGTGAGGTGGCTTAAGTTCTTCAGGTGGAAGAAGAGGAAAGAGTATGAGAGAATGACTGTAGAAGAAACAATTCTGTTTAAGTTGAGAAAGGTTAGGCTGTTATAAAGCATTTGATTTATACTGTGCTTTAATCCATTAGAGTTTACCCTATGTCCCTTAGAAGAAAAAGCTATGGAACTCTTAAACATGACAGACTGTTTTTAAAATTCTCCTGCAGTATAACATAATGATGCATTGATGCTTTGTTTTTTCCATGATTCTGTTAACTCTTATTTGTTTCTCTTTGTTATTTGGAATTTAACACTGTTGCTAATTATTTTTAAAATGATTATTGTATTTTCTTTCTCTAACTACTATCTTCACATATGTGCTGCTCATCCTTTTTCCCAGGCTAGGAAGAAAGAGGAAAGACTTGTTGAATCTTTGAAGAAGCTTGAACCTGCAGAATCATCCGAAACAACCCATGATCCAGAGATATTGACCCCGGAAGAGCACTTCTTCTTTTTGAAGATGGGCCTCAAGTGCAAGAACTACGTACCAGTTGGCCGACGTGGAATATACCAGGGTGTAATTCTGAACATGCACCTGCACTGGAAGAAACATCAGACTCTGAAGGTTGTGGTTAAAACATTCTCACCGGATGAGGTGAAAGAGATTGCTGCAGAGCTGGCAAGACTGAGCGGTGGGATTGTCCTTGACATTCATGAGGAGAACACAATAATTATGTACAGAGGGAAAAATTATTCACAACCGCCAACAGAGATAATGTCACCTAGAGTTACCCTCTCAAGAAAGAAGGTGATTTTTTCTCCTCCCTCTTGCTTTTCTCCTCTAAAGTGAAAGGTTTTGTTTACTCTTGATTGTTGGTTTAAAGCCATTCTATTTTGTGCTATTCGTGTAAAATTCCTAAATATATATTCTAATTTCCTTCTCATTTCACCTGCACAGGCTCTGGATAAATCCAAATACAGGGATGCTCTCCGAGCTGTCAAGAAATATATTCCAAGCCTTGAACAAGAACTTGAGTTGCTTCGGGCACAGGCTGAAAGCAAAGCTGAGACCAGGAGTAATGGCATAGAAGATGTCCAAAACTCTCAAATTGACAATATGGACTCCGGGGACATTTCAAGCATTCAAGCGGGGTGTTCAGATAGGCTGAAAGAGATTATAAATGAAAACAAAGAATATTCTGATGGTGATTCTTTAACAGATTTGGATATGGAAACAGATTCAGAAAATTTATCGGATATTTTTGAGACAGATTCTGGAACAGAGATTGAAGAGAAGGTGGAACGGCCTCTTTATATTGAGCAGTTTGAAAAATTTCCAGTTGAAAATGATAAAAAGACAGAAGATTTTGATGATCACCTGCGTCAAATATCTGCCAACTCGAGAAGAACCAAATTATCAGGGGAGGATATGGATTCCTCTCCAAACTTTGATGAGGTTGATAGGATGTTCTTGCGTGCTGCTTCACTTTTAAGGAAAAAGAGGAGATAAGACTTCTTTTTTTCTTTTTCGTTGTTTAGGCTATTAGTGGGGTTTTTTTTTTTTTTTTTTCCTTAAAGGTGATTTTGACATTTGTACTGGTACAATAACGACATGGTTGATCTTGTATGGAAAACATGATATATATGACTGCTATCAGTCGTTATTAAGAAAAAGTAAGAAAACTTATATATCTATGTGCATACATGTAACAGATTACAATTTAAAACCATCATTTGAAAAAGTGAGAAAGAAAGGGGAAAAACTAAACTGCAACTTTAAACAGTTAATAATAAGTGTTCTTAAAATCTATGCTTCTTATAATGTTTATATATTATCTGGTAACTTTTGTCTTCTAAATTTATGTAATGAATATGAAAGTTTAATATGTTCATGGCTGATTCAAATATTTTTTGCTATTTATCAAAGTTCAATCATACAGCATGACTCTTCATCTTCCAAAATGTTCAGAATGTCTGCACTAGATTTTGTTTTAAAATCATGGAGACGGACAATTGACTCCGAATATATTAATTACTCTTCAATTTCAATGTTATTCATACAAGAAAGTTTACTGAGTTATTCATTACATGCATCAGACAATTGCTGCTCCTGGTGATAGAGGGAAGATCTATCACTTTGTTTAAGACCCTGTAATGTTTTTTTTGGTCTAAAAGACTCGTTCCAGATGTGAAGGGAAACAGAAAATTTGATTTTTGAAGGCTTTTCAGGTATTCATACGGTGACTTTCTTTTTTAATTTTCTCTTTAGTTCTTATTTTAAAATATGATTCAAAAGTCTATCTGCTACATGCTTAAAGCAGTGTTATGGAGCCCCATCTGTACTTAAAGGAATGTGGTATATATAAACAAATTTCTTTACACAGGTGACTTGATCTATGACATATCTTGTGACTGATATTTGAGTGTGAAATATACGATGTTATGATCCATGAATGAGCAGGTAATGTTTCGATTGAAGAAATTAAAGAACTTATCGTGTCCAGAGATTGCCTAATTAGAAATTGCATATGTGTATAAGCTTTCTAACTAATGTTGCTGAAGAAAAATTGAGCTTGGTACTCCTGGTAAATCTCAAACATGCCTTTGATTAACTGTATCAATGTCCAGCGAGCCAATTCATTTTTTATTTTGTAGTCATAAGGAAATTCTCTCTCTATTGGACAAGAAATTTGCAGATCTTTCTATTTGATGCAATTAATAGGATCTCACTGAAAGATGCATGTATTCTTTAATTTTTCTGATGCTGGATTTAGATTGCATTTTGTAGTTTTATTTTCTAAAGAATTTGTCTTTTTAATTATTAAATTATGTGTGAATTTCAAAGTAAATTTCACAAAATAAACTTTTACTTATTCCAAACATAGTCTAAGAATCAAAATATTTTTTAGTGTAAACTTCAATCATAATTTTCAAGTTTGATTTATAATGACAAGATGAAATCAAACTTGACCAAAAATAAAACAAGCATTAATTAATCTTCCTCTCTGAGAAAATCTGGCCTTCAATCCAAGGATATATTGAAAGGGTGAAGAGAGAGCTAGTTCCATTTCCCAATTAGAACATTATGAATTGGTTACACAACGTTAACTGTTCAATATTCAATACCCTGACAAAAGAAATTCATTCTAATCCCTGTACATAGCCAAAGCCATTTGAGAAACAAATAAGAATTATGAACAAAATGCACTGATAAATAAGCTATTACATAAAAATTCCAAGACTATCTTCTACTCTGAGAATGTCTTAACATTTCGGATTCAAGCTTCCTAACATTGTCAACAATAACTTGAATTTTCGACGACAACTCTTCTGTCTGCTCCTCAACATTATTCATAAAAGACAGCAACTTCTCTCGATATGCTGCACATAGTTGTTCTTGATGTGCCAATTCCATGCTAAGTTCTTTGATTTTCTTATCCTTATCTCCCTATAAATTAATAACCACAGTTTTCTCAGACAACTACTCTTTATTTAACACAATATAAGAATTGTTTGTCATTGGTCACAATATACAGAAGGGTATAAAGGAAATGTTTCACTGGATTCATGTCCAAATGTCAATAGCATTGACCATCAGGAAAAAGTCCAAGAAGAATATCAGTCTAATCGGTAAAGTAACTACATGGACAATCAATATAAGAGAGGACAGAACCCAAGAGGAATGCCATAACATAAGCATGTGTACCATGAGTATGCGGCACTACCACCTAATGCCAGGCGTAATATAGATCTAGAGCAGACTTTCGTACCCGGTACCCCATGGTTCAGGAAACTTAAAAACCTTTTCTTAGTTTTGTGACAAAACTTAAGTAACATTAGCTGAGCCACAAAGAAAAATTTCTGTGGGTACAGCACATCCTCTAGTATTTGTACATGGATACAAGTATAATGATCTTATTGAATAATCTTATCCATCTGTGCGACAGATTCAAACACATAGTAGTTCCTCAAATTAACACAACTGAGTCCAGCTCTGCCCCATATGCAGGAAAACATAATTTTCCATATTATTTACATGCTTTCTAAATCTAGAAAATAATTCACAGATCCCAGTTAATGCAATTAACTCAAACAAAAAGGCAGACCATACAATTAGATTTAGAATCATGACCCAATCTTTGAGAAGGATATCATAGAGGAAAAAAGGTTTAGGGTCAGGTTCAAGCACCTTAGGAATTGTATGATTGAAAAGAATGACCAAGGTGAAAAGTGAAAACCCCATAGATAATATGAACTTCACACAAATGAGAAAGAAGATAAACTGAATTTTTAAATAACTGAAACGTGCATCAAGTGATTTTCAACCCAGAAAGAGAAATGCATTTCTCCTTAACAACCAGAAAATAGAGAAATGACAGAGAAACTCAACAATCTTATAAGTTGACCCCCCACTATCCGCCTGGAACCCCCAGAAAAAAAAATCTCATAACTGGATTGAGTAGTGAATATGAGAACAATAAATCCAAACCCAAACAAACATGGGAGAAACTCACCGATGTACTGAATCCATTTGCAGTAACAACCAGGGGGTGGTTGTGATCCTTCACAAATCTAGTGACGACCCATTTTCCAGATTTTTCCATCTTCACCAAGATAGTTGCCTTGCAACCTTCTCGTGCACTAGGGCGTGGCTTCTTATCAGGTCCAAGTGCACCCTTTTGGTTAGGAGAAAAACCCTGTTTGTTACATCCAAGTCGACGAGCAAGAGTTCTGCCATCAATCCCCGAACGACGACGTTGCATAACACGTACAACAAATCCTACACGTCTTGCATACTCTACATAAAATTTCCTAGCATCATCTTCAGATTCAAATTCCATGCCCACATATGGTTCTAAAACTTCATCTCTTTCCAACTCACCAACCTCACCTCCTTCTGACTTCCCAATTTCACCTCTTTCAGTATCTCCTTCACCACTTTCTAACTCATAAGCTTTTTCCTCAATAGAGCTATCAGCTGCAACTTCCTCCTTGTCCAAATCCACTGTCACAAAAAGTCAGTAGATATAACCTTTTGTAATTCATAACGTTTTGGTTTGTGTTGTTCAGGTACTATAAACAACCTTGCATAATTTATCAGTTTGGTTAAGCAAATCCATTATCATTAATGTGCCATAGCATTTATATCAAGCTGTTTCCTTCCACCAAGGGAGAAATTAAAAATAAAAAAAAAAAGAGCATCAGAATCAAGTTAGACAGTATAAAATTGGCCAAATGGCACTATTTGGCAAGATTTTCCACTGTTGTATACACAGGATTTCCATTATCATTTGTGCCATAGCATTTACATCAAGTTGTTTCCTTCCGCCAAGAGAGAAATAAAAAATTAAAAAAAAAAGAGCATCAGAACCAAGTTAGACATAGTATAAAATTGGCCAAATGGCACTATTTGGCAAGACCTTCTGCTGTTGTATACACTGGATTCCATTCTGGGTTCAAGTGGAGACAGAAGAGCAAAAAGTTCAAGGTTTCAGATGAAGATCGAAATGGTATCGCTAAAGGGAAACTCCTGCCGAAGACCTAGTTTAATTAATGCTACTAGAAAGAAAGAGATAAGGATTAGGCAGAAATGGACATTACAGTCTGATCAAATTTGACAGATGGCACTCATGGAATGGAAAAAGAAAGAAGTCTCTTGATTGCATTAAAATTAAAATATCCTAATCCAGAGAACTTTATGGAAATGTATGTTATTAGGCAGAAATGGACGTTACAGTCTGATCAAATTTGACAGATGGCACTCATGGAATGGAAAAAGAAAGAAGTCTCTTCACTGCCTTAAATATCCTAATCCAGAGAAATTTATGGAAATGTATGTTATTAGGAGAAAGAGGGCTCCAAACAAAGGGGAAAACATATAATAGGAGAGTTAACAAACTTGCCCAGATATCATGAAGAAAAACTATAAAGTGCAAAATTAAGAACGATTATATAAACATTGGAAACAATCATGAAAAGGAAATAATCATGCCCGTTTTCACAAAAGGGTTATCAAGGAGAAATCGAGCAATAAAACAAAATTTGGAAAAGCCTACAGGCAGACTAATGTATTTATATCTCACAAGTAGGCTAAGACTGAGTATTCGTCCATTATAGTGACAAAGCTTCAGAAATACGATTCATAAGATCTCAAGATCAACTTGCCGAACATTCTAACTATCCTTACCCGGCAGCTAAATGCACATAACCTGAATTTTGCAACAACCAATAGACCTATTCTTTACCAAATTTCCCTCAACTGGAAGTTCAGCAACTAAAGGAACCACAATTCACAAAAGAAGAAATTTCGTAAATTCTGAATTGAGATTCAATCTTAGAACCATGACATATATAGATTCCAAATACAGATGAATGTCAGGTAAAGAACAGAAAACACAATTCTACAGTAACATCATCCAATGAAGCAAAACATACAAGTTAACTGCTGACTCGAGTTCTGTCAATCATATACTTGTAGAAGGGCTTCGAGATTAACCAGCCATGAAGAAACCAAAAATACTGCTTTCATCCATATAAATAATATATGTATATAAGTACATTATGTCATATTTGCAGAAACTAAACCCAGAAGCATACTTCATTTTTGAACTAAAATACAGAACTTTCTTCTCTCATCCGCAGGAATAGTCAACAACAGATTAAGTAACATATATTTCCACCTACTGCCTTCTTCTTTTTTTCTTTTTCTAAGCAACCTAAAAAAGGAGAAAGTAGAAAAGAACACACTTTCCCCGGATACTTTCCCCACGAATAAAGAGGGGAAAAACTTTGAAGGCATAAAAAAAACCCTCTAACAAGGGCTTTGAAAGGCACAAGGAGCTTTCTGAAGTAAATTGTTTTAAGAAAATTTTGGAGTGAACAAGAACACTGATATAAACAAAAATTCAAAGGAAAAAATTCCAAAAGTCGATCTAACCATTATTAACATTTCCTTTTTTTTCCTGTTGCTGTGTGTGGAAAAGTAGAAGAGAAAAAAGGACTTACTGAGAATCCAGAGAATCTGTGATGAATTCAAAATCTAGAAGCGATCCCTGGTTGCTCATGCAAGGACAAAAAGGTTTCGAAGGGGTTTACAGAATTAAATGGTCGATTTTCACCGTTAGATCATGACATAGGATTAGAGTCGACAGACGAGAGCCATGCGAGTTGCTGGGGATCTCTTGAGTGTACGCCCTCGTACTCAAATATTTCTGTCCTTATATTTAAAAATAAATAAATTATATTTATGCTTTTAATTATATTTTATTTTTGTAAGTATTCTATTTTTTAAAATATTTATAACATCCACTAAATATTAAAGTATTAATAATAAATTATTTATCAAAAATTTATTTCAAATATTAAATAAATTTAATAATAATAAATTACTATCACAATTTTGTTTAAATTTGGTGAAGATAAATTTATTTTATCTATTAGTTTGAATTTAAATAAAATTTATTTTTAATTAAATTTAAAATATATTTATTTTAAAAAAAATTATATTATTAATAAAAATTTATCTTTTAAAAAATTTAATTTATATTTATATTTTAAATAATAATAAATTATTTTTAAGAATTTTAAATTTAATATAAAATTATTTAAATAAATTTTAAGTTATTAATTTTAAAAGGAGTAAAGTTAATAAAAATTTAAATTTTATTTATTTTAAAAAAATTCCAACAAAATTGAAGGAAAATAAAATTTCAACTTACAGAAAAAAAATTGTATAAAACTCGCTAATAAACTAAAAAAATAGTTTGAAAACTTAAAATTAACATGTCAAGTAAATAAATTTTTATACAATTTATGATATTGTTAATATTTTAGATCAAAATAAATAATTTAAATTATATTTAAAGAAATTTATTTATAAATCTATATTTTTAAAATAAAAAAATAATAGTGTTGTATTTAAGATAACAAAAAATTAACTTCATATAAAATTTAATAAATAATTAAAATAATATAAAATTTTTGTATTTGTCCCTTATATAACTTTACTAAAAATTAAGAATGTTTAAAATCAATAATCAACACGTAATTAATAATATTATCTTGTTTTTAATTTTTCAATTAATTTATACCTATCTGATATCAAAATTTTTATGTAATATTTTAGTAAAATTTCAAAAATTTTGGAGAGCCATAAATTTCTTTTTCGTTAATTTTAATATGATTTTTAGCTTTTAACATAGAATAATTTTAGTTAATCGCTACAAAGCAGATTCTGAAGTGGCAAATTTTGATTGGTTGGCTGTGAAGGTATAGGTGCTGATGTTTCTCACCGTCGAAGCTCTCTATCGTCCTCGGCGTTCGTACCATTTGCAGGTTCGCGCACTCTTTACTATAAAAATCTCCGCTCAGATAAACAATAAATGCATAGATACATAAGCTAAACCCTCTCCATCTCTACTCAGCATGTTGGATTTGGATTTGGATCGTCAATTAAGTGAGTGATTAACCTTCTTGAAGCTTTCATTTTTTTTTTCTTTTGGAGTTTAAACTAGTCATCAGAAACTCTCAGTAAACGTTGTGGAGTTTTTTAAGCATAGAAATTTGAATTATGGTTCATACAATCTTCTGAGCTGTTAGCTTAATGTACGAAAGCATCAAATTGGTTATCGTCTTCGATTTGCAGCTGTTGGTTACAGAACGTTTTTTTCTTTTTACAAGTTTTGTGTTTTGCTTCCTCTCCTCTGAACCCTTTCATCCTTACAAGAATTTCTGGACTCTTGTTTTTTTTTTCTTTCATACGGAGCTTGACGGTTTTTTCCCCTGTTTTATTTGCATAACCGTAAAATGAATGCGATCCTCACGGTTCTGATCCTCATGGGTTAGCTTTTTAGATAGGAGGTGTATTGTGTCAGTTTGCTTAGTTGGATTTCTAAGAACAGTAATTTACTGCGTTTTATCTAAAGTATCCTTCACATTGTAGCCTATATGTTTGGAACAACGTAGAGCCTACTTTCATTTCTTCCATTTTGGGCCTGTTTGCATCTTTTGGTTCCATTTTTCATATTAATTGAAAGAGGTTTCCCACGTTTCATAATGAACAGTTACGGTGAAATTGCTTCATCGTTTACACATTTCAAAAATGAGAACTAATTTTTTCTCTGTATAATTGGAAATGAATCTTCTTAAGATTTCTGGATATTTGTCGCAGTGGATGAACGCCCTTCTATGGCTGAAGATGGGGAAATGATAGAGAGTTCAAATGGGAAAGGTCTGGCCAATGAAGAGTGTTCAGATATGGAACCATACCAAGGAATGGAGTTTGAATCTGAAGAGGCTGCTAAGGTTTTTTATGATGCATATGCCACACGGTTGGGATTTATTATGCGTGTTGATGCTTTTAGAAGGTCAATGCGTGATGGAAAGGTTGTTTGGCGTCGACTTGTGTGCAACAAAGAGGGTTTCCGTAAGTTGAGACCACGGAGAAGTGAAAATAGAAAGCCTCGAGCCATAACGAGAGAAGGGTGTAAGGCAATGATCGTGGTGAAGAAAGATAAATCTGGAAAGTGGGTAGTCACGAGATTTGTAAAGGAGCATAATCATCAGTTGGTACCTATACCAGCCAATGGTCGTCGGAGTATTGTCTTATCTCAAACACCGGTTAGTCTTCATGCAAAAATGAATATTTATTATCTTCCCAGTTCAATCCAAGTACGAAGTGGCAATGTATCTTGTTTTCTTCTTATAAGATTTGCATTTGTGGTGGCTGGATGAACTTTAGATGATGAACTTTAGCAGTCGCCATGTTGGCTTATTCAATTCAGAGTTAGTGTCGTATGTGGTGATTGATGTTAGCATTAGGTAATTTGAGTATTATGCTAATCAATTTATGTTTCTTTACTTAGTGGCCAATTTGAGATCCCTGTGCTCCTATATCTATTATTAATGGATAAAGATAAAGGCAAAATGTCCTGAGGGTAGCATGGATGGATTTGATTTACTACTAATAACAGATGGTCTTCTTTTCTTTTCTTTTTTTAATGAAAAGGTCTTTTTTTTTCCACTAATATAAGAAAATTTTCTAGGAAACAAAATCTTGAGGTTAAATTTGCTGTATATGATGGATAATAGTGAAATAGCTTTGCGGAAGCAAGGATCTTCAAATTAGCATTAGAGAGCACTGATATCTTCTCAGTCATTTCTACACATATTTGCAGTAATGGGATCACAAGTAGAAGCTAGGCTTCAAATTTGGGTGCCAAAGATCTTTGAGCTTCACTTTTATGGTGAAGTAAAATGGGAAAATGTTGTCATCTTAAGGTCATTTGCAATCCATTGAGGGCACTAAGACAATCGAGGGAAGGTTGAAAACTAGAAATGAAATAATATAAGGCATTATGTATCTAAGGTGTTAGATAACTAGAAAAAGAAGAGAGGTGCTTTAGGGAAATGTTGACACTGAAGCTGAGAATAAAATATGGTTCAGAGATCAGTATGGCCAATATGTGTTCTGTTTGGAGATCAACTGAAGGAACTAAATGACTGTTCGATTCGTCCCAGTGACATATTTCGGGATATCTAGAGGAAAAGAAATAGAAGAGCTTTTAAGAGTATTTTTTTTCCTACCTATTTGTTTAGAGATCTTTTGATTCCAAGCCATAGAAATTGTTTAAGAGTCATTCTCTCTTTGATGGAGAGGATTTAAGACACCTCATAGACATTTTAATTGATTCCTTCTTCTCAGTGCTCCTTGTGGATGGCAGGCACCTCTTCGGTTCTTGTGAATGATATCTTCGTTTTTCTGTGAAATGAAATATATGAGGTAGTGTTTGCTAATGATTTGTCACTTGATATTGATTTTTGGTTAAATATGAATATGCTTCCCAAAAGAAATGGAGCAGAATGATGTTGTTTTGAGATTGAAAGTAGGTTTAAGTTATTTTTAGCAATTGGTTAATTTCTTTTGAAAATTATTAAAATATCTTCTAAACAAATTAAAAATAAAATCTTTAGTTGTTCTGCTTAATATTGTTAACTTTTGGTATCAACTTCATTATGGTGCCCAGGGAAATTGTCTGAACTTTTCATGCTATGATCTTTGGATCTGTGACTTATTAGTACTAGTTTAATAATCTGAAAGAATCATGAATAAACGATAAATTTGTATATGTTTCACTCTGAAAAAGAGAAACAAAGTCCTATATACTTCATGTTATGAGCTTCAGAAAAATTTTCTCTCTTCTTTTTTTTTTGACAGGACGTAGAATAAAAATGTTAGGCTTGTAAGGGAGTTATTTTGGACTTGCAAATAATATGAGTGGAAAACATGAAACATTTACCTTTGTCATGAAGTTCCATTGAATCATGTGATCACCAAACTTCTTTTACTAGTCTGCACAAAGATGAACCTTTAATGGTGACAGGAGGATTCTGGCCCGGTAATTGATTGATTATGATGAAGTTTCTTAATGGCAACAATGGATAAGCCATGTTGCAGGTCTGCAAATTTGATACATATTAGATTCCAAAGACAGAAGTAAGTTTAGGTTGTTTAGGACATTATAAACAACGATTTTGGTTCCATTACTTGGTTAAGAAATGCTTTAAGAAGATACAAGAATAAAGAGTTCGACTGTAAAACTAATAGGTTTTTGCTATCAAATTATAGACTTGGAGACACAAAATACTATGACTAATCATTGAGAAAATAAGACCTTAGCACTAGAACAAAGATACTACAGTTGGACAAAGTTAGCTGCATACAAGTATGTAAACTTATTACATATCTGTTCCAAGGATTAAATATTGATACCATGTCATTCTTCCCGGTTTGCCTTTCTCTGTCTCCCTTTCTCTTGCATGATCTGTCAATCCAAAGAGATTAGTACCCTTGTTTATTGACTTACAATTTCCCCTTGGCGTAGTCCTCGGAAAAAGAAAATCATGTGCCTGGTGATTAAAAAAAAAGCAGCCTGCTAATTTAAAGTAGGCACTTGACGGGATGATAAGGTGTCAATTCAATTTGTACATTTTCCTAATTTACATGTGTAGTTGTAGAGATGTAAAATGCTGGTTAAGAAATCAATGAAGCTTTGTTTTCTTGTCTAAATTATTTCATAGTATTATTGTTATCATCCATCAACTAACTTTTTACTGAGTATTCAATCATTCAGCTCCCCTGAACATGAACAATAAAGATGGACATTCAGTTTTCTTTATTTTTCTCTTGAATGGCTAATCAGTATTGTTTTGATTTCTAACCATCTAATATCATTTTTGTTTCTGGATTGTGGAGCAAGTACAAATTGATTTAGTGACTTTGGACATCTTTTTGCCAAATAGGATATAAAATTTATCTGGGAAGAGTTGCATGAGTGGATTCATTGTCTTTTATTATTAGAAAAGATTGAGTATTTTGATCCCTTCTATTAATGAACTTTCCAGTTAAGAATGATTTGTTATTCATATATTTTGGTTGTGGGAATTTTCCAGGATGAGAAAGATATAAAGATAAGAGAATTAACAGCAGAATTGCAACGAGAGCGGAAGCGATGTGCTGCATACCAAGAACAGCTTGATTCGATATTGAGAGATATGGAGGAGCACTCCGATCACCTTACAAGGAACATTGATGACATTGTACAAAGCGTGAGAGAAATAGAGTCAAAGCGGGTAGCAAATCCACACAGCAAGTAGGGATTACTTTGCAGTTTCATATCTTTTAGTGTATACAATCTCTATCAGCATATATTTTTTGCCATACGAACTGAATTCTACTTCTAGTCTTCACCCACTTCTTTTTTTCTTCAATAGATTTGTTAATGAGATGAGTTGTTGGGATTGGGGTTATTTTTTGTTTTGCATTTTGTAGGTTTTAGCTGAATCAGCCTGTACCTATAAAACATTTCATTAAAATTTTTGCTGTAGCTGAGGTGATTGAGAATTCGGGACTGAAGGAGGAAGGAATTGATTTAGATAAATTCCAGTCCAGCATACATCCCGAATAAAATATATGTGGGTGTCTATGTAGATATTTATATAGATATACACGCACCAAATGACGTAAAAATTTATCAACGAAGCTGAAAAGAAGTGTACAATTTATCCCGTGAGATGCATATATCTAAAAGTTCAGGAAATTATATGAGTAATTCCTAATCAAAACTGACAGTGGAAATGTAGTAGATAGAATGCATAGTGAAGAAGAAGAAAATAACCAAAGCGATAGAGACAATGGCTACCAGCGACTGCACAGAGTGTACACTGTAGCCACTTCCACAAGACACTTTTCCCACCTTGATCTGAATCACATCAACCATGGAAATCGTCAAGAAGATACAACCAAGAACCGAGCTCCATAGCGCCAGCACCAGCAAGCTCCCTCGTATAACCTGGTAACTTATTTTTTTGGCTTGAAACTTGTCCCTGTAAGTACTGACATGGATCTTCAGGGCCTTAGCTGTCAGACTCGACAAGAGGTAGAACCCGAATGACACCACCTCCGTCACCACCAACCTCTTCCTCATGGCTATGTCTGCCGAGCACTCCGCGCGGTTCTCCAGGCCCCGCTGCCCACGATCTGCCAGAGACAGCCCCACGAACACTGCAATGGTGAAAAGGGAATTTACTTTCACCAGGTCCTCCAAGGCGAGCTTGTAGGTTTCTATTGCCCTTTGCAGAGTATTCTTAGCTTTTCCTGCGGATCTGGAGAAGACAAATCAAGAAAGTAATTGGGAATTGAATTAAATATAAATTGAAGTTTGTACGTGATCAAGAACAAAAAAGCATGTGCGTGCATACTCTCCCATGGCTGATGATTTTTTGAGGTAGCTGCTAATTTGGATGTGCGATGGCGATGAATCGAATACGATCATGGAGGTTAAATACATACGTAGTGGAGACTGTATCGATATGCATGGCTTTGATTCCAAGCAATTGAATGGTAAAAAGAAAAAGTGGAAAATGAAGACAGACGATTACTAATGTGCTTCTTATGAACAAAAGAAAATTAAAGAACATATACATATAATCAATTGTTTGAAGATCCAAATTCCAATTTTATATTCCACTCCATCTCAAAAAGAAAAAGAAAATTGTTTTAAATTATTAAAAATTGGATCCATGCATGCATCATTAGAAGGCATCTCTTTTGCCTTTCTGTTAGTTAATATTCTTATAATATATTGAAGCTGGTCATATATATTTCATTATCTTTATATATTTCTTTGTTACCCCAAACAAATATTAATTATTAGTTAATTTTTCTACTTCGTTTTCTGAAAAAAAAAATATATATATAAAAAAAAGGAACCAGGAGACATATATGAAAAGAAAGCTACATATTTGCGTGTGTGTGTGGATCAATATAATATTCTTGTGGTCTGACATTGAAAGTAATTAATAAGAATATTATAAATTACAAAATCAACAATTTTTTTTTTTAAATTTTTTTTGCATTCTACATGAAAAATTAATAGTTTAAAATTTAAAAATATAAAAATTATTATTTTGTGAATGTATTATAACATAAATTAATTAATTCATAATTTTTAAATTAATAAATTTTATCACTTAATTTATTAGTATATTAATGAAATTATAATAATTAAATTAAATGTTATTTTTATAACGCTTAGTATTTTAAATAAAATATATATATATATATATATATTTGTTAACTAATAAGTTAGCTTAGTTAGAAGAATATTCAAGCTTGTAACAATCGGACTTGCACATTATACTTCTTTCCAAAAGAATAATAATTAAATTTTATTTATTTATTGAGATACACAATAACAAATAATAACACACCAGAAAGAAATTAATTTAAAATTACACAACAAATCACCATACTTGGGTTTCTTATTTTTTATCCTTCTATATCTCGACAACAAATAGCACTAGCCACCCCAAGCAAGTTACGTAAACCAATATTTTTAATCTGCATGAATAGCAACCCGTCGAAAACTCAGTCTCCTCCGTCACCATAAGCCGCCGCCGGAGTGGAAAAACCTTTCAGGATCATCAAGTTCGACCATTCATGGAAACATAAACGGCATGCATGGTGAAGGTGATGTAAATAAACAGAGCCAGAGCGACAAGCGCGATCAGCGTTCCAGCAGATCGAAGCGTATAGACGCTGCCGCAAGACAACTTCCCAACCCGAATCTGAATGACATGAACCATGGAGATGGTCAAGAAGATGCAGCCGAAGATGGAGCTCCAGACGGACAGAACCAGCAGGCTTCCCCTGATAACCTTGTACTTAAACTGCTCGTACTGCTCGGGGGTGCAGACGCTGAGATGGATCTTGAGAGCCTTAGCTACTAAGCTCGAAAGCAGGTAACAGGCGAAGGCAATTACTTCCGACACCACTAGTTGTTTTCCCAGTGTCATGTCTGCGTCACATTCGTGACGTTCCTCGAGACTGCGTTGACCAGGTTGAGCTAAAGATAGACCGACGAAGACGGCTATGGTGAAGAGTCCATTGGCGTTGACGATGTCGTCTAGTGCGTTCCGGTAGATTTCGAGTCCTCGCGTCAGCTGATTTCTTTTTTCCAATTGTTGCGGCTCTTGATTTGCTTCATCGACTGGTTGTGATCTTTGTAAAGAATCAAAGAAGAGATGAAGGTTAAGGTTAAGGTTGATATGTAAACTTGTATGTTAATCTTAATATAATTTAGATTAATTTAATTTTCAATATAAGATAGGGAAAAATGTAGAAATTAACAAACGTTTATGATTTAATTATACATATATATATTAAAGCTATAAAATATCGAATAACAGAAAAAATTGATTAGAACAGAAAACATGCATATATACACAAGCCAGTCATTAATATGTTTTGTCTTATATATGCGTGTGCGTATATAATGCAAGTATATATGGAAATGGAGAGAGAGAGAGAGAGAGAGAGAGAGAGAGAGAGAGACCCGTCGGACATGAGTGCTGCTTGCTTGCTTCTTCTTGTGAGTTTTATAGATTGCTTGATTTGGGCAAGGTAGAGAGGCCTGACATGGAGAAACACACACACACACACATATATATAGAGGGGGAAAAGTACTTAAAAAAAAAAAGAAGGCCAGAGTAGTAATGTTGGCAGCAACATCAAATATGGAATAAACCCAAAATCTTAATTTTTATAATTATTACTTGATTTGAGATCAAACGAGAAGAAGTAGAAAAGAAATATTGCACCAGTAAACTAAAATTCATAAGTTAATTTCGGATTTATCTTCTTATAAGTAATTAGAACAAGATTGGTCATCTCAGCTTTCTTGCACATTTATGCTTTGATTTATTCCCCTATCATCAAACTGCTTTTGTATCGTATACAAAACAAAATTGCTCCCACCTTTCTTCATTTTCTTTTTCTTTTTCTTTTTTTGAGCTATCTAGCTTAATATATATGTATATATACTTTTATTTTTCTGGTCAACAGAAGAAAATTTTACTAAAGTACCAACCATTCATTACCAAGTTAGCAGGTAGTTTAAATAAGCAATTTTTCTATAATACATCTACTTATTTACAGATGACAAGTATAAATTTCCCATCTATAATTTCTAATTGACTAACTATTACTATGTTCACCATCCATTGTTACTATACTATTTACTGTGAAACCAATAGTAAATAATAGTCAAAATAGTAACAAAAAAAAAATCAAATAACGATAAAAAAAAATGTACAAACTGTTCGCAGAACATGTCTGCGTCTGGCAAAAACATTTTGACACCAAACATATCAGTAATCTGAGTTTTCTAACCGATCATCCTCGAGCTCCTTCACATTCTTGACTATGTCATTGACTCTTATTGACAACTGATCCGTATGTTCCCCCACAAACTTCAACACTGCACGCAGCTGTCCTTGATACACTGCACAACGGCGTTTACATCTTTGTCTCTCACTGTGAAGTTCATTGGTCAGTTCTCGTATTCTCCGATCCTTCCCATCCTGTCGAATAGAAAGTTTACTATAGGATGTGATGTAGGAGCATGAAGTTATGACAAAAACTGAAATCCTAGATGAGGAATGGAAGTTCAATTTCAGCTGTTTTTATGCTTGAGCATAACCTGAAGGTCATAAACAATATATTGAGCACTGAGATCCTTTCGGCTATTTTTAATATTTCAATGACATACTTCTGCTCCTTAATAGCATGTATCATCATGTGGTCCGCCAACTGACTCCACTCTTCCAGAAAATCCAAGACGTCTACAACTAAGCTAGAATGAACATTTTAAAACAACGACAACTAGGTTTGACTGGCTCCAGCTCTTGAAGCCGTTTCTTTTTTTTACTTTTTTATGCTGCTCATGAGGAATGTTTCATCCAAAAGCACAACTGACTTCAAATATGTTGGTCTTCAATTTCAATGTTATAATGGTCATATAAACCAAATTCAAAGAAAATATTGTTAAATGAAGTTGCAAACATAGTGGTGACGAACTAGTTCATAAATCATAAACTAACCTATCAGCCCAGTTGAAAAGGAAAACATAATATACCTCGCTGATCAAATCTTTTGCAGATCCTCGCCACGGGACTTCACCAGGAGAAATTAATGTGTGATTATGTTCCTTTACAAATTTGGTAACAACCCACTTGGCTCCATCCCTTAAAGCTATTCTCAGCATTGCAGGACAGCCCTCACGAGTGATTGGTGGTGGAGGAAGAACCCTGTCCTTCCTGTACATGTATTTCTTTTCCCGAAAACCTTCTTTTGAACAAACAAAATCCTGCCCAATAACCACATTATTTATCCGCGAACGACGATTATGGTGTATGCGGACAGTAAATCCAATTCGCCTGCCATAAGCGATGTAAAACTCCTGAGCAGCATCCCTAGACCTGAACTCCATTCCAATGTATGGCTCCACAGCATCGTCCAATATAGGTGTCTTCAAAGGATTCTTTCATTGTCTCGCCAACTGCACCCAAGCATAAACTACTATTTTGTGAAAGCTCATCATCACAAAACTCATGTCCATCATAACTTTCAACTTGCAAAGACTTCACACTTTCACCGGAATCAAGTGCTTGATTAGATATGCTTTCCATTTGTTCATGACATAGGTTAAAACAAACTGGTCTCCTAACACAGAACCACCAAGGAAAAACCTAAGCAAGAGCACGACATGATATCTGTTAACTTTACAACTCCTCAAAAAAAAGTCAGAGAAAGATAATCCAGCAACTATACAGCTGAAGTAGAAAGTGTTTTAACTCCCCAAAGGTAACAGCAAGCCCTCATTTCTTACTTTTTTCCAAATACAACCTGGAATTAAATTTAAATAAAACTGCTAAAGGATATTATCAAACTCAATTCTCCCTAAGCTAAATGCTCTTATGCCCATGGATAAGCCTTCAATAGCATATCCAAAAATCAATGTAGGCATTGTGCAACTACAAAACAAGTAAAATAAAAATTTCCAGCAATCGCATGTCATACGAAGTGGAAAATGTCATGAACATTCTTCATACACTTGCCTTTCCGATTTGTTTTGTGAATAAACTACTTGAATCAAAGCCAAACCAGAAAGCCACTAGGTCACATCACAAACCATGAAACCAATGAGATATACCATTTGCAGAATTTGACATTAGCATTAACAATTTCCAAATCAACATTAACCAAACAGATAAAACACCGTTTTCAATTTTAAGTTCAGCAATTAAGTAGTGTACCAGAAATGTAACTGGCACAACAACTTACAAGAAATAGAAAGCCACCACATGAGTTGTCCATGCCATTTTGAGAATGGAATGAAATAGGTCGATCGCCAAAAGATCTGTCACTGTTACAATACAGACAATTGCTCTTTAAGCAACCAGCATAACCAAAGGCATTGAAGATGAGAATACTTCTCATATGAAGTGATAGTTTATTGCAATATGCTTCATTTGCGATATGGCAAGCTAAGAACAAATTTTCTTGTTCTTCCCCCGCTTTTGTGTAATTGGCTTAATTATTGTTTTTAGACCAACAACCTTTCTCCAATCATCAAAATTGTTTGCATGTGTTGCATTGTAATTTTCACTGGAACCAACAATCTTTTTCAAAAGTCTTCTTACAAATTGCATAAGGAGGAAACTTACCTTTTCCCTTTCGTTGCTTTTCCTTTGAATAACTCACCACCATGATTTTTCCCTCCCCTTTTGGTTGCAGAATTTTTCCAATCTTTCTTCCCATCCTTAAACTCATGCCTTGCTTGAAAAGCTACCACACCTTTTGCTGATTCTTTGCTCATGTGTTTGTAAGGAGCCTAACTAGCTTACTTACATTAAGTCTACACCAGTCTTTGGACTCCTTTACTAGTAGCAACTTTATAATGAAATTTAGCAAGAAAATTGATCAAAACAATTTTCAACAATTCTTTGATAAGAGATTTATCTTCATAGAGCTTCATTTGGTTCACAATTTTCATCAGCTTAGAGGTGCAGTATTCGATTGTTATATAAGAATATCAAGAAGAGCCCAAATATTCTTCCTTTTCCTACATCCTTATACAATTTTCTATATAATTCTACTTTCTATATCATCTTCTACCTTCTTCTCTATTGTTCTCTAAACTTCTAGAATTTTCTACTATCTTCCATAGTTCTATAGAAAATTCTAGATCTTTTATAATCTTCTAGAATATTCTGGTGTAACTAAAAATATCATCAATTTAACGCTAACTATCCAACTATAGCAAATGCAGAACTTACGAAAGGAAAAAAAAAAAGGAAACTGCTAATTAGCATTTGCATTGAACTGGGAAGACAACACAAACTTCATTTTTGCACGAGGACTAACCATTGTTGAGATAGAAAACATGCTCCGGCAACCATTGGCTGGTATTGGTACCAACAGATGATTAAGCTCCTTCACAGGTACTGCGACTATCCACTTTCTTGATTTCTCTTTCTTCACCACAGTCATTGCCTTAAGCCCTTCTCTCATAATTGCTCAAAGTTTTTTCTATTTTCACTTGTTGGTGGCCTCAACTTACAGAAACCCTCTTTATTACACACAAGTCAATGTCACACAACCTTCCCACGACGGATTGACCATTGAAGAGCACGAACAAGCATAAAAATCCCAAGTGAGTGGCATATGCATCAGAAAAGAACCAAAGCAGCCTCCTCAGATTCAACCTCCATTCCAAGGTACAGCTCCGTATATGGAGTTTCTTCATCAGCAAGATCTTTTCCTTTTGAACCCTCCATCATTTCCCCATGTTAGCAATAGAAAGGTGTTCATCCACCATCCAGAAATTTTAAGAAGGTTCATTTCCAATAATATAGATGAGAAATTAGTTGTTACCTCTCAAATGTGTAAGAAAAAAAAAAACATTTCACAATAACTTTTGCTTAATAAAACACGGGAAACCTCTTTCAATCAATATGAAAAAAGGAACCACAACACTCGAACAGGCCTAAAATGCAACAAACGAAGGTAAGGTCTAAGCTGATGCCAACCATGTAAGGAATGGTATGAAGGATGCTTTAGATAAAACGCATGAAATTACTGCTCTTAGAAATCTGATTAAGTTAACTGACAGACTATTCATCTCCTATCTATAAGGTAAGGTCTAAACCGTGACTTATTATTCATCTCCTATCCACTTCATTGTACAAGTACACAAAAAAACAATAAAAACAAAAAGAAATCCATTAAGCCACATATAAAGTTAATTAAATCTTAAGTTGCTTTGAAGTGAAAAGAAAATATAGAAGTGCAGAAATTCTGCTAAGATTGAAAGGGGAAGCAGAACAAAATTTTTGCTAAAAGGCCAAACATTCTGTAATCCACCCAGACGCAAATGGAAGACGATGATCAACTTGATAATTTCGTACATTACGCCAACAGCTCAAAAAAAAAAAAAAACTATATGGTCATAATTCAAACTACTCTAATCGAACGCTGAACAACGGTTTATTGGTAATTTCGTGGATAGCTAGTTATAAACTCCAGAAGTATGAAAGATTCAAGAAAGTAAAACACTTACTTGATTGACGATCGAGGTCCAAATCCACCAAACGAAGTAAAGAGGAAGAAGGTTTTCTTTTTTCTTTTTGTTTTTTTTTTTTTTTTTCTCGGGAGGTTTTGTTACGGGACAGTACGAACTGGAAATGGTACAAACGGTGAGGACAATAGAAGATACACAACGGTGAGCAAGAGGCAGCAGTCTCGCAGGATCCAACAAATCAAAATTTGCCACTTCAGCATTTGAGTCACTTGAGAATATTATACTTAGTAATGACTAATTTTTTTAGAATATTATATTTAATTTTAATAAAACTTATCATTATATTATGGGCTATAAATTATATTAAAACTAACGAAAAAAAAGAAATTAATGTATACCTGGATTTTTCAGTTGTTTATAGATTTTAATTTTATTTTCTATTATTTTAATTATTTATTAGTAAATTATTATAACATAATTAAAATTCTGTACATTAAATCATAATATATTAATATTAATTTTTTTTTTTTAAAAAAGATAAGTATATAAATTAAAATAATATCAGATATATGTATACATAAACATTCTTAGTGATACAGTTAGCTGCTGTCAACTTAACCTACACTTTTTGTTCTCTTTATGAAACCATCACCACCAATTAATCTATACTTAAATTTTTTAAATATATCATGGACAATATTCTTTTCCTCTTTGATAAAATCATAAGGTTATTGCTTTTATATATATATATATATATACACACACGTAAATTAATGAAATACTTTTATAGTTAAATTTTGTATAATAATTTTCCTCCCCTGGAGAAAATGGGTATTTAAGGTAAAGAAGAAAGAGCAAATCCAAAGTCATACAAAATGAAATAATAAAGCTGGATTTGTCAAGTGGGGGGGGGGAGGCTAGGATTGCTGCCAAGACAAGAAAATCATCCCTTGCAAGGTATACATACCCTTTCAATATTAGACACGGACTGAGACATTCATGGCTACAAGAAAGCTTGGAAATTTAATTTATTCCACAATTTGTATTTAACACAAGGCATTAATATAGTTCAGAATCTACCCATCTATTCCTGCAAGGATCTGTTGGGGAAGGCAAAATGAAGAAGACAGAGAGGAGGATAAGGGAATGAGAACTATTCGCTGCTCGCAACAAATGATCATTAATCGTGATAAAATGTATTATATAGAAAAGTCAGATTATATAAGGAAAAAGTTCAAAACATTAGGACCAGAATATCATTATTCCTTCAGCTTGTACTTCATTTCCCCCTAACCAAACAAACCCTACAAGAAATTCTCAACATATTAATTCTCTAGTTCATAATACATCGGACATGCACTAGATACTATCCCTGCATGTTTATTATATCATATAATAATAAGTCATCAATCCAAACTCAGTTTCAAACAAGGCAAATGGAAAATTAATGTCAACGACTTTCTTTACCAGGAAGCATATCAACCAATCAGTTTTATTTGACAGTGATCACCAAATTATTCTGCTTCCCTGAGGACAGGATCGGGTTTACTGTATTTTTATATGGTATAATTCCCTATTACCGCAACAATGTCATCCACCGATCAATACCTGTTATTGTATCATATGGTGTTTTTTATGCTACCTTAAGAATGATATACAAGATAACTCTTCAAGAACACAGGAAAGAAAGAATCCCAACTACTCATTTTTCTAAGGAACCTCGTCCCTTGATTGGAAGACCCCCGAAGTTTAACAACAATAATAATTAAGAATATAACTTCATCATTTTATGAACCTATAAATATCAAGAATCAGCTCGGGGATGAACGAAATAAATACAAATTTCTAATTTTCTAAGAAACCTCGTCGCTTGATTGGAAGACCCCCCAAGTTTAACAACAATAATAATTAAGAATATAAACTTCATCATTTTATGAACCTATAAATATCAAGAATCAGCTCGGGGATGAACGAAATAAATACAAATTTCTACGTCAAGATTGATTTAGTCCTTGCTCAATCTCGTTGGCAGGCACTAATGTGTTTGCATAGATGATGGTGACTTAAGCACTTGCATAGAGCAGCTCATTCAAATACTTGATGTTCTCATGGCGACAACAAATTAATGCCCCGAACAATAATTAGTCGCTGTAACTGCAAGCTCTAAGATTCCAACATATGCTCTGATATTATTTGTAATATGTCGGATCTAAAAATCACTTCTCTAATTCGTGATCCGACCCAATCCACTGGCCTAAAACCTTAGTTTTAATCTATCCCACCAGCTATTCTAACCATAAATCTTAAATTAAAAGCTAACCTTCATAAGTTAACAAACAAACCAAAAATATTTTTTATATGCCAGTTAAACAGATTGCATTCAATCAGAATTACAAAATTAAGCATGTCTTCTACCTGTATATAACCAAGTAGATAATCATTATAGTTCTCCAACCGCATTTAAACATTTTCTATTTATAGATACTGAATGGAGCAAACCCAATTTCTTGAACAAGCTGCAGATTTTACATTTGAGTAATGCAGAATACTTTATGAAAAAAAAAATTTACCAATTCGGTGCTGTGATTTTTGTTTTGTTCAATTAATGCAAGAAAGCATAGATAGCAGTGGAAATGTAAACCAGGAGAGCAGAGGAAACCAAGATAACCAAAGCCGCGACCGCATGGACCGCAGACTTACTGCCACAGGAGAGCAAACCCAACCGGATCTGAATCACATCAACCATCGACAACATCAAGAAAAGACAACCCATGACGGACCCGACGGCGGAGCCCATCATACCTAACCGGAGCACCTTGAGGTTTATATGGGCCCGGAAGGCTTCGTCAACGTCCTTGCTGTTGAGCAGGTTGATGGCGAGCTTGAGGCCCTGAGCAACGAGGGAGGAGAAGAGGAAGAAGCTGAAGGAGACAACCTCGAAGACAAGGACTTTCTTAGCAACGTCGTCTCCGGCGTCGCAGGCGGTCCGGTCCTCGAGGCTTTTCTGGCCGGGAGTGGCGAGGGACAGACCTACGAAGACGGCGATGGTGAAGAGAGAGTTGACGTTGACAAGACCGTCAAGGGCCGTAACGTGGACGCTGGTGGTTGAGGAGGAAGATGATGACATGGAAGAAACCCTTCTGACGCCGTCTTCGACGTAATAAGAAGGTTTTGGTTCAGATCTGGTTAGACCAGGAAAACAGAGTTGAGTGAGGTTAAGGTAGTTGAACAATGGAGATGGGTAGAAAATCACTTGGTACCGAAACTTTTTTTCTTAAAAAAAAAAAAAGAGAAAAAGAAAAATAGCTATCAGATTAGTTTAAGGCCACTGAATAGAGAAGAAGGAAGAAAAAAGAAGAAGCTTACTCGGTATCCATGGAAGAATGTGCTAAACCTGACCGTAGCTTGCAGGGTTTTATTGCTTGTGGGGTCTGATTGCTTTATGCCATTAGAGAGATGCCATGCTTTTTATGAATTATTAAATAATTTATTAACGAGGAAAAGGTTTTAGGTTTTTCTTGAAAATAAATAAAAATAAAAATAAAAGGAACCGAACGACGTATGTTAGGGAGTTTGTGTTTCAAGAGAATCAATGTCTTAATTAGAAAGATTGATTAATGACTATAATACCCCCACCAGAGAATGGCTTCGGGGGGCTCCAGTGGGGCATTTACGTCTTTTCGTTTGCATGTATGCCACGTGGCTTATCCATTGAAGCAGAAATGGAAAACACCTGGCATCTGACTGTACAAGTAATCGATTTATCCCCCAAGGGATCTCGTACAGGTTGGCATGCGTACTAAGAAGAAGAAGAAGATTTTTTTCCCCGAAGAAGGAAGGAAAAAAGGAAAACTAATTTCAACTTTATAAATAATTTATTTATTTTTATTTTTGGAATTAAAAATTTGTATGGTTTATTAATTAAATTATGCATATATAATTACACAATGTAGTAAAAATATATGATCCAGACCAGGACTCAATATTAAACCATCACACAAGTAATCGAAGGCTTTCATCAATCAAATAATAAATAATGTAATTGATCGGGAGATGCTTTTGGTTTCAGGTGAGAAGTTTGAACAATACACATGTGTGAGAAAGTAGAAAGAAATTTGTCAACTACTCCTTTTAACAAATCAAATGGAATCCAAAAGGGAACACACACCCTGCTGTCTTCAATTCATATGAACTCTATTAATTACATACATGCTCTTAGGCAACTGAAGCTAACAAAATTTGTTGCATGGATTTCGATTAAATTGTTAGATTCATGTAATAATTTCTCTGTAATCAAGCAGTTCAATTGAATACTAGCCAAGTAAATATTAAAATTGAAATGATTTTTAGAATCCTCGATTCTCATTTAAGAATATATGTACATATATGACCCAAATGAGATTCAAGAAACTTCAACATTCATTTATCTCTTCTCATTCAAAGATTCAAGAAAAATGGTGAATTAGTTCTTCTTACCTACGTACATCAAACTTTGAGAGGCGGTGAAGTGATTCTGCTAAGGAGAAGAAGGGGCTCTAGTTAGTTACACATTTACATCATATATACGGACTTAATTTTACCAACAATATCTACACAACTTTCCAAATTCTGAAACCTATTCCAATCCCTTACCATTATCTTCTCCTGGAAATCCTCAAAAACAAGCTTTATTACCGAATGACAGTCACTGCAAACTAAATTATTCACAACCCTTATCTCCGTATCTATTTTAATTGAGATCAAATGATAATATATGGCAAGCCTCGTGTTGTATAATGCTAAGCTTCACTCTTTATCTGTATTTTCAATGTCATGCAAAACCACCTCCATTGTCGGGTGTATATCCTTCAAGTTGTCGTACCTGGTTCAACTCCTCCAGCTTTCTGTAGATAGCTTCTCTTTGTGGGTGCCTCCGATCTCCCAAAAGAAACTCATGGATTTGGTTATTTACTTCAATGGAGCTGCACCCTGGTTTTTTCTGGATCCCACTCTCCCTCATTTTTGCTCTTACTTGAGCTGCATCTTTCCATTTCCCCGATGAAGCATAGACATTTGCTAGTAGAATATATGTTGATGAATCTGCATTCCCACAAAGGAGCAGTTTTTCTGCTATTTACTTCTCCGAGCTCAAGGTTCCCATGGATTTGACAAGCACTAAGCAGAGCTCCTAACATGATATGGTCTGGTTGTATCTTCATGTTTCTAATAAAATGATACGCCTCTTCGAAGCATCCCACACGACCTAAGAGATCAACCATACATCCGTAGTGCTCTACCTGAGGTTCAATACCATAATCCCTCGCCATAGAATTGAAGATCTCAAACCCCAAATCCACCAAACCTCCATGACTACAAGCATTTAATACACCCACAAAAGTGATATTTGTTGGTTTAAGTCCTTGCCTCACCAGGTCTTGGAATACCTCAATAGCTTCAGTACACTTACCATTCATTGCAAGCCCTGAGATCATTGTGTTATAGATAGTGACATCTTTTTTTGTCATCTCTCAGAAAGATTCGTTGAGCCTCAACAATATCACCGCAGCTCGAAAACATGTTGATCAAAGCACCGCCGACAAAATGACTGAGCTCAATCTCATGCTTCCCTATATACGAATAAATCCACCGTCCAAGCTCCAAAGCACCCAAATGCGAGCACGCAGATAAAACACAGACGATAGTGACTTCATTAGAACTGGCGTTTTCTTTTTGCATTCGCCTGAACAGATTCAATGCCCTGTTCGTTTCTCCATTCTTAACCAATCCATCAATCATTTCAGTCCAGCAAACCATATCCTTGACCCGAACCCGATTGAAGATACCAGTTGCCTCCTCGACAAATCCATGTTCACAATAGGAAGTTATCATGACTGTTGATGCAACTACATCATCCTCAGGCATTTCGTCGAACAACTTCCGTGCAGCTTTGAACTCTCCGCACATGCGGTAAGCCTCCAAGAGTTTCATCCTTATTGATCGATTTGAGCCTAACCCTAGTTTCAAAACCCGGCCATGAATTTCTCTACTCTCCTTCAGAGCTAACTGACGCCCACGGGCTTTTAAAACCGAGGTAATCGCATATTCATCTGGTACGAGTGATTCATTGATCATTTGACAGTATAAACGAATCCCATCAGTGTAAAAACCAGACAACACAAATCCGTCGATCATAGCAGTGTAAAGATAGATATTTGGGTTATTGTTAAATTGAAAGATCTTGAAGGCGTAGTCAACGGAGTTGAAATTTGAGGAGAGGCGAATAAGCTCGAAGATGACGAAAGGGTCTTGTTCATAGCCGTTTCTTACGATTTGAATTTATAAGTGTGTTGGAGTGTCCTACAAAGGACACTGACGCGTAGCTCATTGGCGTACCAGTTTATATTCCACTTCTCTGTCTTCTCCCGTAACCGAACCTAAAGATGGTAGCACGAACTTCATTTCCCAAGGTTTTTTTTTTTTTAATTTTTATTATCTATCCTTTTTTAATCATTCACTTGTTACATTTTCTTAAAATACAGATTATTTATATATTATGTCTAAACTAATAGCAATATATTAGATTAAATCTTAAAATGGAAAAAGCATTACTAAATTATACTTCCACAAAAAAAAAAAAAAAAAGATTAAAAAATCTACAAATTTCCATTAAACCAACTCTCGGAACAAACTAATAAAGAATACAATGAATCATTTTGGTTATCAACATCTGCTTCTGCAGCAACACAAAAAAATTTTAAAACTTTTTTAAAGTTAATTTGAGTCCAATTTTCCACCAATTTCAGGGAATACAGTAATTCAAACCAAAGCTATTTGAAGAAAAAGAATTTTTGTAAAGTCAACTAGAAAAGAAATAACTCATGTATCCTACTCCAGATCGATGAGAGCACAAGTTCATCAGTTTGCAGGAGTGTTGCTGAGCCAGAATATCAACGGAAACTGGGCAAACGCAAATCCGACCAACAAATAGTTATTCTTGCTCGAGTGGTAACTCCTAACCTCAGCAAACAGAGTTCGCTTCATAGTCTTCACCAAGAAGATGCCCATGCACAAACATGTCCATACAACTATCAAGTAATAGGCGTAGCTTAGCGTGATTCTTCCAAGCACCGCCATACACATTCCCGTGAAAGTATATCCAGCATATGCCACTGTATCCAAAAGAGGTGCCTCTCCACCCCCAAGTGACAGTATAGAGAACTTCAGAAGCATCACTTGGAGAAACCAGCCAACCATTCCTTTAACAAATTGCCAATTTAAAGCTTCTGGGCTAAACCTGATTGAAATAAGATACCATGTGTTTGATTACTAAAGGCACGGGATAATTTAAGATAGAAAATTTTAATTAAATAATCACAATGTCGACCACCCAAGGCTTACTTCCCAGAGAGGCCCAACGAGATGCCAGCAAGAACTAAGTAGGTGGCAAATGCCATGAATGGAATGTATAAATCAGGAGCATTGATGTCATTAATTGGAGGTCTATAGGAAAGCCTGCCTCCAACTGGTTCTGTTATCCTTGTCCAGTGCCCCTAAGAAAGCAAGAGAAATATGAAACCTAATTCATTGTTTACCCATTGCTTGTCGTTTCAGATTGAGGGACTCATAAGAAGATTGAGATTAAAAACTGAACTTACTCTGTGAAAAAATGGAAATAGAACAATCTTCAGTTTGTTTCTAACATAATGGTCGTTCACTTGGAAGTAGTATTGAGGATCGGAGAAGTACTTGCTTATCTGTTCATTGAAAAATTGTTGTTCAGAAACCCTTTAAGTTCTCGTTAGAGAAGAAACATTTTTTTACATGTATATGAAGCTTTCACAAATCTGGCCTTATGAATACATGGGTTTCTTTCAATAGTTAGAAAACAGGGACAGTAATGAAAATTTAACTAATCCTAATCCAGTTGGTGGGCAATCCGTATAAAGCTTATCACTTTTCTCTTTCGATTTTGAGCACATTGTAGTTGGTACCATTGACTAACATTATATCTAGGAGAAGTATTCAAGACCCTCAAAGACCAAATATTTCAAGTCTAATATTGACGCTGCAAATTGTCTAAGCTTCACCTGAAACTTACATTGCTTTGTACATACTCAGTTCCTGATCCAAGAATTTTCCCTCCATAGGCACCCAATCCCCCTCGAATGAATCCAGATCCAGCTCCAGAAAATGGATTTCCAAATGGACTGGATTGAGTGTTTAATGCTGGTCTTGGGCCTCCAGATTGAAATCCCAGGTTCTCATGCATTCTGCAATTGAGTCAAAACGTATAACTCCCACCAAAAAGGAGAAAAAAAAGAGTATGACATATCTAGTAGAATGTTTCTAAACAATAGGACTAAAACAGCAGTTCTCCCGACATTATTATTCTCTTCCAATTAGTCTAAGACATAGAGCGATACTGTCACAATGGAAGGCCCATTTAATAAATTTGTTGAGAAAAATATTAGGCTACACAAGAAATTATTCAAAGACTTCAAAAATTCTATAATTTCATGATTCAATTTCATCAAAACCCACGGTGCAGCCAGCATTACCAATTCTTTTTTTGTCTTTCAGCAGTACAGGGAATAAATCATTTTTTACCAGAAGAGTCGGATCATGAGCAAAAAAACCCAATTGCTTCTCACGCCCTTCTACAGTTCCTGTGCATTTCAGCAATCCTAGATCATCAAATGAAGCACAAGGATATACATACCTACACACATATATGTGTATATAGCTTTTACCAAGCAATCCCAGAATTCCATAAGCACAATTCTACAATTTTGGTTTCTGTGCTAACATTCCCCTCAACATTACCAGAGAACTAATCCCAATCATTAACTTAAAAGCAGAAACTAATCAAATCACTCTCGCATTTTCATTCCCAATTTCCAGTTCAATAAACAAGTCGGCAAATTTTTACCCTTCTTTTGTGTTTTGTTGCTCCTTAACGCACACCTACTATTCGATGATAAACCGAAATCAAATACACTGGAACCCTTGCTTCCCTGATCTCATTTAGGAAACACGAAAGTGGGTGTCAATAATCCGTGCAAGCCACCGACAAGAATCCACGTTTTAGTTTTAACCACAAACCAACGGCAAACATTACGATTGTTCCTGCGCAACCGAACAAAGCTCCGAAGAATTTGCTTGGATTTAAAAAGAGATGAAACAAAGGGAAGATGCAAAGAGGGAAACAGGAAAAGAAATGAATGTTCTGAGATGCTACAGACCAACGAAAAAAAAAAAAAGTCACAGAAGAGAGGAAAAGAGGAGGTGATCAGACCTGACACTGGTTAGCAATTGTTGTTTTGCGAAGAGAAAAGAATATTCTGAGAGCTTTAGGACAAATATATTTATAGGTTTCTTTCTTCCCCGATCTGCTGTGCCAATGAGATGACACGAACAATGCCTTTGAGCCTCTCGCAAGTGCCAACACGTGCCATCAGAGACACCGCCAACCAGGAGAGTAATGAGCAGGAACAACCAAGCCCCAGTACGTTCTTTTTCACAAAATTACTTACTTTTTTACATTTTTTTTATAAAAAAAAGGTACTTTTTCACTTCGAATTTTTCTTAATTTAAAAAAGGTCATCTATCTTTATTTTCTTTCATATTATAGAATCAAAATATTCTTACTTTTTACAAGTTTGATATATATATATATATTATATTACATTTTAAAAAAATACATTTTTATTTTTTCATTACTAAAGTACTTCACAAGAATTGAACTAGAAAATAGGTTTAACTACATTTCTTTCTTGTCTTATTTTTTTTTATGGTTGAGCCTTTAGATGCAGAAAAGTCAAACTTCAGTTTTTATAGAAAATTTAGAATTTAAAAGGTGGCATGCTAGCTAAACCTTTACATTCTTGAAAAGATTGGCCAATTCATCCCCTTCAATCTCTACATTACTGCGCAGACAGACCACAGTTTAAGAACTGGAACCAAGGCTTCACCATTTTCACCACCGACAGACAACATCTGCTACAACATAAGATATTACAGCAAATATTGTGGATTCTATGAAGGTTATGCTCAAGTGAATTTGTTAGATGCTAGTTTCTCAAGATCCGTAATTGTTTACAACTATACGAGCAACTTGCAATAAGAAAAAAAAAAAATTACCACACTCAATAAAATCTTCTTATGTTCAATAGATTTACATATATCCGTCACGATTTTTCTTGCTTAAGAGATTCAATTGCATAAAATAAAAATTTTAGAATTTATATGCAAATATTATCAATTTATAAATTATATAATTTCAAAATTAAAAGGAGCATGTTTAAATCATTAGTAAAAAAATAATTGGGCATGACTACCGTTCTCTTGTGGCTTATAGAAATTAACAAAGAGTAAAACGCACTACATAAGCAGCATTACTTGACTGTGAATGATCAATATACGAACAAGAAAACATCTTACGTTCCAAGGGAAAGAAAACGAAATATAAAAAAAAACATCAATCTCATATCATAGTTACGGGAGTTAATTACCTATCTGTCTTCTACATTCCAGGTAACCAGAAACTTGTATAAATCTCAAACACAAGAAAAGTGTCATCCGAGTGATCAGCAAACTTGACAACTTAATTTGGTTCACTAGCAACTCAAGCCAGTTATAGCAAGAGCACTAACTAAATGCAACTCACAAATGAAACAACTTTCTGAATGGCATGCTTGCTTGCCTCTGTTAAAAATATTACTTAATTAAATTCTTGAAAAATAGAAGAATATGAAAGGAAGCGCAGAGGAAAAATTGCAAAAAAATAAGAGTTTTCTGCTGTAGAGAAAGTGTTTGTTTAACATACATTTTTCATTAATTTCATACATATATATATACAAAATGGAATAAAAAATTTGTAGATTTCAACTAATCTTACCAACTATGATACATATCATAATTTAAACAGAAAAATATGGAGCTGAACAAAAACATGGAGCTCCATTCCTATTTAACAGTTGTTATCAAAAGCTGTTAATAAAAGAAAAAAACAGTAAACATAAAGTTTGAAGAAAATAAAATTAACTCTTTCTTCCATGAAAAACTCAATCTTCAACACTTTTACTTTGAGTTTTTTATTGAACAAATCAAGTTTAACTCTTAAATATTCAAATTTATACTTAGACAGAACTTTAGTCAATATATCAGTAACTTGATCTTTGAATTGCAATATACCAAATGAACTTCACCATCCTTCACAGCTTCACGAAGAAAATGATACTTCACTTTAATATGTTTTGTTTCTTCCATGTTGAACTGGGTTATTTACAATTACAATGGCATATTTATTATCCACATAAATAACAGTTGGAACCTCTTGCACCATATTAAATTCATTCAAAAATTTTCTGAGCCATATAGCCTGATTTGCTTGCTGCTGTTCTATATTCAGCCTCTGCAGTGGACTGAGCTACAACCTCCTGCTACATTGAAGTCCAAGCAAAAATAACTAACCCAAATGAAAAAACAAATCCTAAAGTACTCTTGCAATCATCTAAATTTCTTGCCCAATCACTATCAGAATATCCTTACAATGCACCACTTTCTTCTCTTGAATACCAAATAATATAACCAACCGTTCTTTTTAAATACCTCAGCACCTTTTTTGTTGCTCTAAGGTGCTTTTGACTAGGTGAATTCATAAATCTTGATAAATAACTAGCTGAGAACATCAAATCTGGCCTGGTAACAGTCAAATAAAGGAGTTTTCCAATCAACTTCTATAAAAACTTGCATTTACTTTCTCAGCTTCATCAAACTTTGACAACTTTTCACCTGCAGAAAATGGTATGGTAGTTGATTTGCAATTCTGCATTTTAAAGCTTTTTAAGATATCTCATGTATACTTTTTTTGAGAAAGAAAAATTTCATCATTAAATTGCTTGACCATACCAAAGAAATAAGTCATTTCCCCAATATCCGACATCTCAAACTCTGTCATTATATGTTGTTTAAATTGCATCAACAGCTTTAAGTCTCCTCATGTCACCAGCAAATCATCAACATATATTGACACAACAAGCTGATTGTTGTCATCAATGCCCTTCATGTAAAGAATTGCTTCAGTTTCGCTCCTCTTAAAATCCATGCTGATCAAATTTGAATCAATTCTGGTGTACCAAGTTCTAGGAGCTCGCTTAAGCCTATATAAGGCCTTCTTTAGCTTATACACATAATCACCATCTTCGAAAACCTAAAAACTTTGTGGTTATTCTACATAAATCTCTTCTTCCAAGACTCCGTTTAAAAAAGTTGACTTCACATCTAAATGAAACAGCTTCCAACTTTTCTTTGCTGCAAGAGCTGCAAGTAAACCTTATTGTTTCATGTCTTGCAACTGGTGTAAAAGTATCACCAAAATCAACTCCTGCAAGCTGATCATATCCCTTCACCACAAGTCTAGCTTTATACTTGAAGACTGACCCATCAGCATTAAATTTAGTTCAGTAGACCCATTTTACCCCTATCACATTCTTGTTCAGAGGTCTTGATGTGAGCTCCCATATTTCATTCTTGCAAATTGTGTCAAACTCCTCCTACATAGCCATTTTTCATTTAAGATACTTTGAGGCTTCATCAAAGTTAGATGGTTCTATAACTACTAAGTTGCATCTCTCATAAATTTCAGCAAGTGACTTTGTTTTCTTGGTAGGAGTATCAGCAGTAAGATCTGAATCAATATCACGGTCGCTTTGTTCATGTTGAACAAAATTACTTGGACCCGATATAGATTCGAAAGCAACTGACCTTCCTCAATTTTTTTTATTTTAACTTGTTTCTTCTCCCAATCCCAACAAGTTTGTTCATCAAATCTTACATCCCTACTGACATATATTTTACCAGAATGCACATCATTAATTCTATAACCTTTGGTCTGTCCTGCATATCCCAAGAATAAACCAATTTGAGCTATGTCATTCAACTTGGTCCTCTTCACAAAAGAAACAAGTGTATACCAAATTGAATAAAAGATTCTTAAGTGCTTTACTGAAGGCTTTGAACCACTTCATGCCTCAATTGGAGTTTTTTTTTTAATTGATCTGGTGGAAAGTCAGTTAAGCAGATAAACTAAAGTATATACAGATTCAGCCCAAAAATTTTTGGGCAACTCCTTCTCTGACATTAAGTATCTGGCCATCTCCATTACTGTCCTATTCTTTCTTTCTGAGACTCAATTTTGCTCAGGTGAATAAGCAACAGTAAATTGTTACAATATACCACAATCATCACAAAATTTTCTGAACTCAGCTGAAATATATTTACTGCCATTATCAAACCTTAAGTTTGTTATCTCACATCCATTTTGCTTTTTTAAACACAGAAAGCACCTGACTCTTACTTGAGAGAAAGTAAACTCAGGTCATCCTTGTAAAATCGTCTATAAACAAAATAAAATATTTATTACAGCTTAAAGAAGCAACACTCATAGGCCCACAAACATCAGAGTAGATTAGTTCAAGTTTTCTTATTGCACGAATAACTCCACCAATTGAAAAATTGGTCCTATGCATTTTACCATACTGACAAACTGCACATACTTCATCTCCACCAGAAATAATAGGCATATCACTCACCATACCATTCTTCTGCATCAACTTTAATGCATCAATGTGATAGTGACCAAAACGTTTATACCACAGCTATGTTTCATTATTTTTAATAGATAAGGCAATTTGATTCACATGCTTCCAACATAAAATATAACTATTATCAACTTTCTTAACTCTCACAACCGCAACATTTGTAGCATCATATACATGGTAACAATCATTTCTGAATAAAATTGAATATCCTTTGTTTTGCATCTGAGCAACACTCAATAAATTTTACTGTAGACCAGGAATAAGCAAGACATTAGTAATAAATTTTGTACCTTGTTTAGTGTAAATTGGCACTGAACTTTTGCCTTGAGCCTCCACAATCATCCCATTTCCAAGTTTCACTTTGGTTCTACAGCTGGAATTTAGACTAGAAAATAGTCTCTGATCTCTAACCATGTGGCTTGTACAGCCACTGTCAATATACCACATATCAACATCACGTACATAAAGATGTTGAGTAACCATAAACAAATGGCTCTCCTGCTGTGTCTGATTCTTCACAAAGTTAACTTGTTGTTGCTCAGTAGACTATTTTTATTGTTGCTGTGAATTCTGTAATTTTTTATTTCTTTTCCAATAAATTTTTGCAGTGTGTTATGTCTTTTTACAAACTCTACATTGCAAATTCTTCCAGAATTTACTCTCCAAATGCCCACTCCTGCTATAAAGGCTGCAAACAAGAAGTTTTTCCTTTTTATTTGACTCTTTTGAGCTTTGCTGCTCTTTTTTTTTAGGCTCAAAAGACTGACCAACTACTTTTGATATTATAGCAACTTGCTTTCGCTTTTGTCTAACTTGAAATGCATTTTCTACAACATCATCGCTTCTAATAGAAGTTCTTTGCTCTTGAGCTTACAACTTACTTATCAGCTCAGCTATTGTCAGCTTTTCCAGATCGCAAGTTTCTTCAATCACTAAGAGTTTTGATTCAAACTTTTTTGGAAGGCTAATCATCATCTTTTCTACTACTCTTCGATCCTTGAAGTTCCCTCCAAGCAATCTGATTTGATTCATCAGATTCATAATCTTGGTAGAGTAGTCTTTAACACTTTCACTTTCTTGCATCTTCATCAGCTCAAACTCCCTCTTTAATGTTAATAATTTTACACCTCCTATCTTTGCACTTCCGACATACTCTTCCTTTAAATAATCTCAAGCTTTTTTTGCCATTCTAAACCCAACCAATCTTGGAAAAATATCTTCTGATATAGATAAATGGAGAATAGATAGAACTTTGAAATTCTTCATGGAGCGCTCTGCATATTGAGGAATTTGTGTTAATGTAGAATCTTCAAGTAAAGGCACCCTAATATTATCCTCCTCTACAGAAGCCCACAAGTCATAAGCAAGCAAATACGATTCCATCCTTACAGCTCAATAATCATAATTTTCTCCTGTAAACACTAGTGGTGCAGGTAAGTTCACATTCATGGTCATTTTCTGTCAACTTGATGATGTTTAATCAAAGAACAAGCTTGCTTAACTCTTCACAGCCCACAAGAACAGCAGCTCTGATACTACTGTTAAAAATATTAGTTAATTAAATTCCTAGAAAATGAAAGAAAGTGAAGAGGAAAAATTGCAGAAAAAATACAAATTTTTTGCTACAGGGAAAGCATTTTTTTGACACACACTTTTCATTAATTTCATACATATATATATAAAATAGTATGAAAAGTTTACAGACTTCAACTAATTTTACCAACTCTAATACATATCATAATTTAAGCAAAAAGATATGGAGCTGAACAAAAACATGGAGCTCCATTCCTATTTGACAGTTGTTATCAAAAACTGTCAAATACCAGAAAGAAACAGTAAACATAAAGTTAGAAGAAAACAAAATCAACTCCTTGTTTCATAGAAAACTCAATCTTCAACAGCCTGTCCATGTTTCTTAGATAGATTTCGGAGATTAAAATACTGATTTCATGGAAGGAATCAAAAGAGAGTGTGATGATATGAATTCAGGAAGCTATATTCCTGATCAATGTACAAAAGAAACCAAATTCTGATGAGACAATGAAATTAAATTGAATGCAATATGCATCTATAGAACCTTGTAAGCAATATTTCCAACTACTGTGGACAGACCAAGCAACACAGATCAAACATAAAAAAGAACATGCAGCACAACTCCACGTATTAGAAAAACAGCTATCATGAGAATATGTATATGTATGTTTATATCTATACCTAGAGAGAGAGGGAGAGGTTCATGGAAATATTTACAGGCAAACAAACACCGACACAAGGCAGTTCTTTTCATTTATCTATCAAGTCTCACCATATCCCTAATTTCTTCTTCGTCCATAACTGATCAATCATTAACAAAATTTCTTTGAGCATGGTGCTGATCAGGTCCCTGAAGGCTCTTCAGAACCAAGAAGATGCCAAGGAAGAGCACTTAGATACCCATTTATATGTACTAAGAAATAGATGTCCAAAGTTGTGTCCACTTTTTAAAGTTCAAAGGTTCAAGTTGATGAACTATAAGACCCTACTGTTAAGTAGTGATACTAGAATACAATAAAATTGTTGTCTCAAAATCCGATCCAGTTTTATGCTTGATAAATAAACTACAAAACTACATTTGTTGAGGTAAAAATTTAGATAAAACTTGAAAAAACTACTTGAGGATGTCATTAGTAGTCCCAAACCTATAAAATTGATATGCATCAAATTTCAAGGGAAAAAGTTTATAAATCAGAGACGAAATCAACTATGAAGCTACAAAATTTAAATTTAATAACATGGTTGTCCATTTTAATATAGACATATTTTTCAACACGCCAACCACATATAATTATCATCATCCTCATCAGTCACCAACCACTACCATTAGCGCCCCAAACAGCTAAGAGCCTTAACTCACTAACCAAACAGGCTTGATAAGAGTCGTGATCGATCACCCAAGTTTGTCTAGTCTCATGCACAATCAACAATCCGATTCTCTGCTTGCAACTGAAACTAGGCACTACCAGCTTGCAACCTGGCTGCAATACCTCAAGCCCAAGCAGGTGATATTTCTTTCCCAAATTAATATATATATCTAATTGATGAGGTTTATATAAATGTCCATTTCACTGATTATTAATATGTAAGTTGATCTTAAATTGTTATTAGGTCCAAAAGCTAAAAACTTCTTTAATTCTACAATAACTAAGTAAGCCCACGTTACACACAGATTAAATAAAGATATGTAAACGTAAATAATATATTTATTATATTACTATTAATATAAGTAAATAATGCAAATATCTATTAACTTAAAGATGGGTAGGCCAAACATTTTAGTGTTATTGATCCATATTATCAAGACGAGAACTTGCATTCTAGCCTATATTTTGAACCTATCATCATCCAAGGACATTGTTCATCAGGTCATTCTCCCAACAGCAATATCCTTTGCATCACACAGGTGGCCATTATTATCAAGCACAAGAACGAACTTGGGATATTCTTTCTTGTATTTGGACCATGTTGCCTATGGCTATCCAATTGATTCTTTATCAAATAAATCAATCCCAGATAATGTAGACCACAAAATTTAAAGAATTTCTCTGATATGTTCACAGTTTAAAGGCTCTTCAAGGATCACTTTTTTTTTTTGGATGCTTGGGAGGAAGGCATTGAAGTTGAGAAGATGGTGATATTGTTTGATGATGGAGGTTATGTGACCCTGTATAGATGTAATACCCATGAGTAGGAAGTTAATCCTATTACAAAAAAGTTACGAAGGAAACACTATAATTACTTATGTAATCTCACTTTTGAAAAAGATCAAGTTGTTCAAATAAAGAGTTCTTTCAATCTTCTTTCAAACTCTTTTAAGTACTTTAGGTGTGATATCTATATATATGCGATACATAGATTTTATGCCCAAAATCCTAGGTAAACTAATAATAATTGTTCTGCATTAGTTAATTTTAAAGCTAAAATTCCTACATCCAAAATTTACAAATCCTATATGATGTGAGCACGAATGATTTAATCTATTCAAGCAACCAACCAAGTCAAGAAAGGAAGTAGTCTCTAAAGAAGTTAAAAGCCCATGGGAAATCTCTTCCCACTCATGATAAACTTTTTCCCACTCAAGAGATATTTTTCTCTCAAGAAGAAAAATTTCTTTTTCCTCTCCATATTTTTCTCAAATGGCAAAAAAGAAGCCAAGATCAAGGAATTTTGAAAATTCATCAAAGGAGAATCAAAATCATATTTTTCCAAGTTTTTCAAACCAAGATCATATCTTCCTAAAATGGTATATTCATATGTGAGGAAAATCAAGAGAGATCATGGAAAAATTTTAAACATTTATCACAAGATTATGGATGGATTTACTTTCTCAATGAATCAAAAGATCTCCATTAAATTAAGATATTTTCAAGAGATTTTTCTTTATAAATAAAATCTTCCTAAATTAATCAATTTTTCAAGAAAATAGGAAATTAAATCTTCAACCTTTAAATGAAAATATCTCCATAATCAATTAAGATATTCTCCATTTAAAAAGGTTTCCTCATAAGGAGACTACATCTATCCCTATTTTAGTTGTAATTCTCTTAATTTTATTTGTTTTCTTATTCAAGTTTAAAATTAATTTTTTATATAATTTTTTTACAACTAATTTAACATATTTATTTTCTTTATAATGCATATGACCTACATTATAAATAGTTTTTCAATTTATAATTGTAATAATTCAAGTTTGAGAATAATAAAAACTACAAAGTTTTCATTTTCAACTAGTGAGATTTTTTTCAACTTTCTTATTAAATGAGAATTGATTCAACTAATCAAAATAAATTCTTGTGACATTTTATCAATTCTTCTTGAATTGATTTCATTTATCAAGATTTCATCATGTGACAATTAATTAATTCAAATCATCATCTCAAGTATTTTAGTTGACATTCACGTATTGAATGTAGGTCAAGTAGAGAGGATTAGTTGATCCCGCATTACTATATCCCAAAAAGTCTCAAACCATCAAAAAGAAAAAGAACCAGCAATGGCAAACTCCAAAACAGTCGCCAACTTACGTTACTACCATCCACCAACCAATAGAAGGTGACTCACACGACCACCACTGGTGACCCCACAGAGTTCTACTCAGGACCCACATAGCATGAGACTCAAGGATATCTTCATGATATCAACTTCGTTTTGACTTTTCAAACCAGGTATTGACTATACTGTGTCTTTCAATACCAATTCAGCCCTCCAGACCATTTTTCCAATAAACCATATTGGTTTCCAAGTTTTCTGTCAGCTCCATCAAATTCACACTTAATTATCTTCCTAGAAAAGTTAAATATGTGAAATATTAAAAAAGAGAATGATGAGACATCATTCATCTGTAGTTAAGTAGAAGCAGGCAGCAGTTAAAGTGGAGGAAGATTGGAAAGATTTCCTAACTTTTCAAACACTATGTCAAGAACCTTGCTCATGGACTTGAGAGATGAATCGATTAAGTAGAATAGAGATAGGAAAGAAGAGAGAGGGAGAAAGGAAACCAAGAGAGAAATTTGAATTAGAATTTGAACTTCAAATTGATTGTGCTTTCCTTCCCACAAGTGAATCATTTATATAGGTATGGGTTGCGTGCCTTTCAGTTGGGCTTATGGGTACAACCAAATAAAAAAAAAAAAAAAAATCCATGCTGTAATTGAAGTACAAAATTACATTCTTTCCTCACAACTATTTACCCTTGTACCGTTCTTTTTTTGGTACACCTTCAACGGCTTCCTTACAATACCTTCCCCTCAAATGACAACCCTCTCCTCAAGGATGAGATTTGAAAATTAGTGACTAATATAATCATAGTCTTTCCAAGTGCAGTCATCATGTGACCCTAGGAAATTGAGACACGTTCCACTTCGTGATCACCACGAAAAATAGTCCTACATTGCAAAACTCTCTCGGGTTGGACACTGGGTACATGTTAGCAGTTGAGTTTTTCTTAAACAGTGATTGCTGAAGTCAGGAAATTATGATTATTTTTTCTTTATTCTGCTTTAGTTAGTAAGTGGTAGTTGAAAGGAATGGGGAAGCATGTTTTGAAGCAAGAAAATCAGCAACTCTTGCTTGTTTTGGTTAACAAAATGATGTGTTTTACTTGACTTTTTGCTGACAGCTTGTATTTGCTGTAGCAAAAAATCTTTCCTTAAAAATGCTATATATATGTAAGACTGATGAACTACAATATATAGAGTTCACTTTTTGTCTCTCACTCTGCTGTATTCTCTTCTGCATTTTTTATCTGCATGTTTTTGCTCTCTTTTTCTCACTGCAAACCCACACATTCATATTTAAATTGTTGCATTATTCTCTCTCTGTTTTGAAATTACAAACACAAAAACAGCAAGCTTTTGCCTCCAACAGTACACCCTCCTAGTTGTTTGTCGGTAGATTTTCCACTCTAATATTTTTTTGAAAGAAAAGTGTGAAGTATATTGATGTAGGCGCCAAGGTTGTGCCCTAAAAAGATATAACCAAATAGATTTTTCACCCTAATTTTTTTACCAGCATTGTACTTCTCTAACTCGGACCCATGAAAGATTCAGTAGATACGCGAGGATGAGGGTAATTTGAGCTAATATGCCACGTCTTACTTCCTATAGAACTTCAGAAAGACTATAGAATCTTTAGACAGCTTGGAACTTTCACCTTGTCAAACTAATCCTTGCGTAATGGTTGATCTTGAGTAACCCAAGGTCTTGTTCTTCAAAATTCTTTCACTACGATGAGGGTCAACATATTGTTTGATACGGAACTGAGCCTTCAACAGATGTTGTTTAATTACCTAATTAGCTTCATCCCTCTCTGTTGTGAAGGCTTTAACTGATTGTGAGGGTGAGAGTGGACTAAGAAGTTGGGTGGAGCATAACCATAAAGATCTTGGAAAAGGGTCATTTGCAAACTCTAGTTGTATGAAATGTTATTCCACCATTTAGCAGTTGCCAACCATTTTGCCTTCGTTTTTGGTTGTTGACTGGTCATGCACCTAAGATACAATTCTAAATATTGGTTGAGTCTCTCTATTTCGCCATCCGTTTGGAGATAGTAAGCGAAATTGAGATACAAGGTTTTACCCACGGCCTTCATCAAATTCTCTCTAGAAAAAGCAAGTGAATACCTTATCCCCACCAGAAATCTAGACATGTGGAATTCCATGCAACCGATGAATGGTGTCTATATATAGTCGAGCTACCCCTTGAGTTGTGAAAGGGTGGTGTAGTGGTATAAAATGATCGTATTTAGTGAAATGGTTGACTACCACCAGTATTGTATCCTTGGCTTCTGACATCAAAAGTTACTCAACTAAATCCAGTGACACATGGGTCCACGCTTGAGATAGGACTGATAATAATTGAATGTGTCCTTGTAACGTACCTTCTTTGTTTACATCGTTGAGAAATGTCATACTGTTGTATCTACTCACTAATTTGTTACTTTATCCCAGGCTAATAAAAGTGTTGTTTTGCATGCCCATAGGTAGCTTTAACTCTTAAATGACCACCTACAACTGAATTATTGCATTTATGCAATTATTTGGTCCTCAGCCCGACATTACCTCCAATATACCAACCTCCCATTGTAATCAATGATCTCCTTATGCAAACGAAATGGCCTACTATTGGGGGTACCAGAAGTTTCTCAAGTATTGAGTGAATAAAGGAGTCATTGGTGTAGTAGGTTAGTATTTCGGAAATTCATGTTAGGGTTGTTGTGATCATGTTATACCACGCCTCTGCTTCATTTTGCTCTTCTTCCCTTCTTGAAAGGGCATCTGCAATGTAGTTGATCAACCCTTGTTTATACTAAATTGTATAGTTTAGTCCCAACAATTTCATTTTTTCTCTCTGTTGAACCATGGAGTACACCAGCTGATCCAGGAGATACCTGAGGCTTTTTTAGTCTATTATGATAAAACTGGGTACCGCCCAACTAATGTCGCCACTGACTGACTGCATGTAGGTCTACCAAAAGTTCTTTCTCGTACACAGATTTTGATTGATTTTAGGGACTTAATGCTTTACTAGTGAAGGCTATAAATAAGTATTTCTTCCTGCATTAAAACAACTCAAATACCTTTATCACTAACATCGGTCTATATAATAAAAGAATCTACAAATTTTTGGCAGGCATAAACACAGGATGGAAGTCATTGCGAATTTGAGCGGTTAGAAAGCTTTGTTGGCATCCAGGCTCCCTAGAACCTCCCTTTTTTAGTAAATCAGTGAATGGCTTTCGATGATACCATAATGCAATATAATTTTTTTATAATACTTTGTCGATCCTAGAAATCCTCTCGAGTGCCTCCAAGGTTTTTTGTTGATAGCCAATTATCATAGTTTCAACTTTCCTTGGGTTTGTTTCAATCTTCCTTCGGTTTGTTTCCTCACCATGGCGGAAACAAGATTTGAATTGCAGGGCATATAGCTTGTGGACCCTTAATAGTTTCAGTACTTCCTTCAATTGTTTGTAATGCTCTTATTTATTCAAACAATAAATTAGGGTATCATCAAAAAAGACTAAGACAAAATTTGGGAGAAATACCTTAAAGATATGGTTCATGATAACTTAGAAGCTTACCTATGCATTGGTGAGACCAAAAAGCATCACCCTGAATTCATAGTGACCCTCGTGCATTCTAAAAGTTGTTTTGTAAATGTCTTCTTCCCTCACTCGTATCTAGAAGCAGCCTGCTCTGAGAATTAACTTTGAGAAGACCATAGCTCCATGGAGTTTAACCAGTAAATTATCAATGATTAACATAGGGAATTTGTCCTTCATGGTGAGGAATTGAGCTTCCTATAGTCAAAACAAAATCGTGAAAATCCATCTTTCTTTTTTATTCACAGAATAGGAGATGAGAAGGGACTGTGATTGGATGAAGACTGCCGAACCCCCCACTGGATTTCAGTCATTTATTCTATGACAAAAAGTCTTATTCACCACTGAAAGAGATAACTTCTGTTGTCTGCTTGATATCTGCTGTCCTAACCACCATAAAAAAACAACAACAGCAGAAAATCCTAAACCTCTATCACTAGACAAGTCTTTCATGAGAAGGCCAAACCTCATTGGTGATTAGAGATATGCACATGAGTCTCATGCGCCTTGATTGCAAGTGAGCATCTATATTATCTGCTCTATTTTGACCAATTCAGCTCCCTTTAATTTGATGCAGACCAATCCCAAAAGTTTCTTAGCGTTCCTACCCACTTTTAAGGTCAGATAGTCAGATTCACACCTTACAGTCACTTTTAAAGCATATTCGCTTTAGCTCACCAGGGAGTCCAATAAACTTTTTGTTACTATTCATCATATAATCTACCCAATTACATATTATATTTTATATGATATTTTTAGTTCCTATGGACGTGGAGAGTACTAATACATCCAAAATTAATTTGTATTAAATATCAATGTAGTATGCTAAACTTTCTCTCCATGATTGTTGCATATATGATAACTATTGTCCGTTAAATATTAAGTATGAAATAAATTTATTGGCCTAGGACAAAGGAACTTGAAGACAGAACTTAGACAATTTATTAAGAACTAGACTTTGAGAGCTTTAATGTCAATTAGTTAAAGCAATATCATGGTATCTGATTAATAATCATGAATAGTTAACTCAATGACTAAGTTAGGTAACTCACTTATAGGCACCATGAACAATTAAAAATAGAAAACTTAATAAATAGGAAAATAAGCTAATAGAAAGAACCGAGAGAATGCTTAGGAAAAGGAAATAAAATCTTCATTTTTTCCCTTATTGTAAAACTTTTCAAAATTTTATTTCTACTACAGAAAAAAAAAAAAATTAAATTGTGCTATTACTTTAAATGTAAAACTTCCTAAAATGTTTATTTTCCTTTACTAGTCCTACATCAAATTGTTTAAAATATAAACATACCTAAGCCACATAATCTCTAACAGGTGAGCCAATCAAAGTTTCCCTGATGGTGTCGATGCATAAAGATCCAAAACCATGCTTTTCACCTGACCAGCTAATCCGAGTCCAATATCCAACTCCACTACTTATCACCTTATGAAATTCTTTATCCACACAAAACATGCTCAAGCTATACCTCCACCAGGTCCCACCGTAGCTGTGTCCTCTTCTTGTAGCCCCTCCAACTAAGCCAAACAGCTGCATCCTCTCCTTGTATCCCTCCACCTGAACTGTACAGTCAACATCAATACACAAACAATACAGACCCAGTGGTGAAGTAAATAAATAAACTGTCTCTCCAACTAGACCATTCAACTTAATATGGCCCATTTACTAGTCTCGTATCCGAGCCAAATAGATCATCCTCTCTATTGATCCCCCATACTTGCCAACACATCAGCCATAGTGTTCCTTCCCTTATGCACATATATAGAATTTTTATATTTTTTCCAAACATAGTATTAATTCTCAGTCGACTTTTTGTCCTAACTGGAGTTAGACATACTCTTCTAAAATACTCTTCAACATAATCAATATATTTATTCAAAAAAAATTTCTCAACAGCCTATTCTCTAATCATCATCGTGCAAAGTAATCACCTTAAATATAAAATCTAAAAACGTAAGTGTGATATTTAGGTCCAAGAATTGTTCTCAAATTACTAATCATGGTTTTCCTCAAAAAAAATATTAATATTCATGGTACCATTAACGAGCACAGTTCACGAGTACTATCCACAATCCAGTGCCATAATTCCTTAGTAGGTAAATTATGTCAATGAAGCGAAGAGATCAAAGATATGAGGATAGAGTAGGAGGCAAGAATCTAGATGGCTATAATAACTACAAACCATAACAAAACATCATATTTATCTATGTTAAATAATAGAATGAATAACACCATAAATTGAAATGGGAAAACCAATTTTTTTCATTTATATTTGAATTAATCTCTTCTAGGTGTGACCAACATACTAAATAGCATGTAAACCCAAAAGAAATGCACAAGCGAGAAATTAACACACGAACTTTTCATGCGCGCAGTAAGGAATGGAATGAAACTTCAAGATTAGAACCTAGAATTTCAAGCTTTGATGCCAATCTAAATAATAGGTTTTATATGAAGACAAAGTTCAAGCTCTGATACCATGATAATATAATAGGTTGTCTTACCAATTATACTACAACTTAAACCAATTATAACCACCTACCTCTGATAAAGTTAGTATTTATCCACTTTCATACATGAGAATTTGGAGATTCAAGTTCCTTAGGCTCTCTACGAGAATATCACCCCCTTGTCTTTTTGAAGGAAAGGAAAAAATCAGTGAGGAAAAGACCTTTATGACTTGTATTCTAACATGTACATATTTCTACACTATGCTTTAATAACAAGCTTCCAATTGAAATATAAAGAAAACTATGCTTTTCCAAGCAAAGCATAGCTCATATCCTTTAGGAAACATCAGCCATATAGTTCCATCAGAAGTGGTCAACCACCAATAATATGAAATAGAGATAAAGAATTAACGAATTTGAATCAAAATTTATGCTATGTTTGGAACAAATAGAGAAATTTTCATGAAATTCATAAGTAACTACACATCCTATTCAACTAGAAAATGGCAAAAATCTTCCAAAAGATAATAAAAGTTAACCTCGTACAAAATTCAATATGCAATTGGAACAATGAATTCCAAATTTCATCAAGTACATGAAATTCCATAAGAGTTCAACTTATATCATCTTTAAATAAGATTTGTATCCTCTCATAGTTCAGTTAAGTGTGTATTTGCAAAAGAAATTGCACAAAATTTCTAAATTTGTTACAAACATATCTTAAGATGTATAAATCAGAATATGAAGTACAAATGCATTGAAGGTGTAGAATCACCAGCAAGGAGCCCATGGGCAAAAAATGCAAAGAGGAAAGCAAACCCTCCACCTGAACAGATTGTATGACAACGACATAGAGCACGCCCGTACACAATCATATACCTCGGATGAGTGATAACAAGCGTGCTCTCTCTCGTTGTCACCCAAATCCCAAATTATATAGGAGCATGAAGAAAACCCTGCAATAGTAAGGACTTGATTTATCATGACTTGGCAGAAAACAATGATCCAAAAAATTAAAGAAAGGTTTGCAAGTAATGGCTTTCTTATGAAGTATATGGGCAACAGATAATGAGTCCTTGGGATTAGTCTCAACACATGCATGAAATATGCCATGCAACTTCAAAACCACATTAAACCACATTATGACTGAATTAATAGGAAGAAAAGATCCAGATCCAAATTCCTCTAGGGTGACATTCGTTGTCCAAAACTGAAAAAGGGACCAACGGGAGGTACTAGCTTACCCAAGAACTCCAATTAAAGACCATGGATAACATGAACAAGGTCTCCATGCATGAAATCTGAAGACAAACAAGCGCACAATTTACACCAGTATCAACTAATTCGTGCATAAAAACAATCAAATTTCTTCATCACAGTCACTATGATGAAAAGAAAAGGAGAACATTCACATGCACAAAAAAGACGCATGAGAAAAAACAGCTTAATAAGAATGAAATCAAGCGATGAAAATCGAGTAAAAGAATGAGTATGATGATAAGATTTTTCAATTACGCAAAAACTTACACTCCATCATTGTAGAATCAGTAGCCACTCCTTCCTAATATACAGGCAAATACATAACGAGCAGGTATTACACAATATTCTATGTCAGCAAACAAAAAATATTGAAGGATTACCGCATGCAAAAGGCCCAAGACCATGAAAAATGATTGGAATAAACAAAGAAATGAAAACATTTCCAACCTACATACTCGAACCCTAAAAAAAAAAGCACTGATGGAAAAGAAAAGACGAAATAGAAGTTATTGTTCTAATTCTAACAATGCATAAAGTAAAACCTAAATCAGTACCAAATTCAAGAACTGATGAGAAGCTGCGGAACAAAAAGAAAAAAAGAACACAGTTCATGAAGTAAACATACATAGAAGTAATCAAGCTTCTGAGACTTGTCAAAACGCACTTAATTTCCTCATCCAAAAAAACAAAACAAAAAAATCAGTGCAAATTCTATAAATATAACCTAACACCATGTTAAGCGGCTCAATAATGTTTGGTGATCATGGTCATAGTTTCTTTATTTTTTATGCATGTGATGCCAAACCCTCAACTCCAACTGCACCTGATTCCAGTGTTTTGAGTCAGAAAGTTTAGAGACCAAATAAAAATAAAACAAGAAGATCGCATGTGTTTGTCGGAAACCACAGATAATTTCGTGAAGAAAAACCGAGATATAATTGGGAGAAAAAAGCTCCATAAACCACCAAGAAAACAAGCAAAACACTACAATAAACCCCAAAAAAATAGAGAACCGGAGAAATATAATTAAAAAATATATGAAAACATTAAACACCAAGAAAACACCCTTCCACTGAGATTTTCGGATCCGACTTCGAAGCCCAATTCAGAAAACCCAAAAAGCCAATCAACAAATTAAGCAAAAATGATGAGAAATTAAGGAAAAGAAAAGAGAACCCACCACTCGCCGGCTGCCGGCTGTCGCCCGATATTAATAAAAGAAGAGTCAAAGAAACGGAGTGAAGAAGAGAGAGACTGTAAGATAGAAGCAAACCTTGTGGTTGTGGATAAAAAAAGGCCAAATGAGAAGATGAGAAGGTGCTGATCCACTGAGAATCTTCCAGGCATTTGCCCGTTTTACGGCTTCACTACCCAGAAAATTAGGAATAAACGGAACAAAAAAAATTAAAAAAAAAAAGAAATAAAAACTATTATTAAGTAAAAAAATTTTGAAATTCATTAAAAAGAAAAAAAGTAAAAATTTAAAAAATAATAATAACATGTTTAGTACTAATTAGTTATACGAAGGTGTACCATTATCTTATCCACCTGTTTTTCTCGATCTGATGTCCATCATCATAGCCGTGTTAATCAACAATGGCTCATATCACGCCACGTCACACTCGTACCATACTTCAACACCACACGAAAGTACGACTTCCTTCCTCCTAATTCCATTAGGAGTAAAAAAATAAAATATAATTTATTTTTATTTTTAAAATAAAATCTAAAAATAACTTTTCTGTTAGAGTTGAATAATTACATTTTATTAATTTGATATTTTAAAATAAAAAAATGTAATACTAATTATAACCAATAATTTTACATACAGAATGTGTAAAAATTATAATTCTCTTCAATTCACATTAAAAAAAAGTATATAATGCAGCCCTAGATGTTAATATTTTTTGTACTTAATTATTATTATTATTTTTTAATCACTTGTCTTTATATCAATCAAATCATTGCCTTGTCAAAAAAAGAAAAAGAAAAGGTCCATAGAAAACTAATTGTACCTAAAGATTGAGACTTTTCTTCTATTAGTGTAATATAATATATATATATATAGTCATAATTTACCTATACATACATATTTGATAAAAATGCACGAGTTTTATTTATTTATTTATTTTTTTGCTTGCATTTAAATCTCTTGTTTCTTTTTTTTTTGGTTAGTTAATTTCCATAAGAAGATTCATACGGATATATGTACATATATATGTTTTGCATGTCATATACATATATATATATATATAAAGTAAGCAAATACAATTTCGAGGAGAGGCACTCTAGCATTCAAATTACCCAAGTGAAGATAGGGTCAAATTATCAAAGTGAAGGTAGGGCCATAATCAAACAGGTAAGATCTAGTTCTTTTGAAAGATGTATATATTTTTTTAGTAAAAAAGAACTAGGAAGACATACTTGGTTTGGTTATGGACCACAAGCATTAAAAAAGCAAAAACCGAAATTGGACAATCTGACCTTGTCAATGGGCCTAGTCAAGACCTGGGTCGAGCCCATTAGTCCATTTACATTGAACCAAAGTAAGCATGGCTCAAGACTTGTTACATAAAAGAATGGGTACCAAGTGAATATTAGGACCAATTAAAAGAAAAAAAAGCGAAGAAGAAGATATGTCCAAATATTATACATCAGAATCCGAGTTTGGGTGAATTACATTTGTTTCTCCTAACCTAAAAATGATTAGGGTGGAAAGATACTTTTTTAAAGACCAAATCCATCTCAAAATAAGTAGGTTGAGGTCAAATTTTTTTAGTAGGTGCCAATTTCTATGGAGTAGAAAAATAAAAAACATGGCAAGGGCTAAAGCAGAAGAGATTCCAGTTATGAGAAATAAACCACTAAATTTAGCAAATGACAGACGGTCCACAGCATTTGGAGTAGTGTCCCCAAAAGTGATATCCGATTGAGCCTTGAACCAAGCGTTTTCCAACATTATAAGCTTCTCCTCTGCCCTTAGTCTTGCAATGGCCTGTGACAGGTCTGCTACCAGCGTTGATCCTTTCGAAAAAGCCTGAAAATTTAACATTAGTAAGTGTATGATTATCCATGCCGTTCGAAGTTTACGGTTAAATAAACACATTAATTCATTTATCCACATCATTCATGCATATATGCCACGTAAATACTTATATGTTATAATCGAGTCGTACTGGTCATGAAAGTTGGCAATGTATTGATAATTAAATAAATTAAAAGGGTACTCACAAAGCTAAAGCCGTTGGTGGTGGACTTGGATCCTATCATAGCATAACCAGCAGAGTACCTTCCAAGAAAAATCTTTATGTATGGTATCTCGTCTATGATAGCAGTCACTCCACCATTGCTGCTTCCTCTTGATAATGCCTCGGCATATTCTTCAGGTGAGCCAAGCGGTTGAAGATTTGGATTCCTGAAGTTAAGATTGCTAATAACTCCGTAAGTGAGGGGCAATGAGTTTTTCTGATATCCTATGTAATTCACCTTTGAATCTAGTTGAATTTGTTGAACCGTCATCATTGAAGTCAAAGTAGCAGTATAACTAGAAGTTAATATAAGCACTACAAAAACCCACACCGCCACCACAAATTTTGATAAGTTGCTCTCCAACCTTTCCCCTGTTTGACAATGTTATCGGCATAAGTTAGTATATGCAAAAAGTTGATATAAATTTAGCAGAATGATCAAGAGGAGAGCTTACTATGAGCAAAAACAAGTGTGGAGAATGAGAACCAGAAAATGATTCCAATTTGCTGGGAAACTGAGCCTTGAAATTCAGCATTTATGGGGCGCTCTATCAACCAAACAATAAGGCCAGTCAGAACAAAGAAAGCAGCAGTTGATAGCCAAAGATCTATTGTGAGAGGCCTTAAGAAAATCCACATGTTTTTGCTGTCCTTTGCAGCTATCATTCCAACACCGACATCCGTGTATGGCAATGTGAAGTCAACATATGAAGATCTGTTGGCTGTGAACGTTAGATCCCCAATCGCACCATCATAATCCTTGTCCAAATTCATCACAAACAACACATTAGAGGGACATAAATGAAAGACGAAGTCACTAATCCTATCTCGCAAGTCTATAGTAAGCACATTCACATACCTGACAATAGACTTGGTTGATAACATCATTGTAATTTAAATTATCTTCTCCATCAGCACTAGTAACGTGTACTAATTCATAATCCACTTCATATGGTAAGGAATCAATGGCAGCCCTGAAAACATCAATACAGAAGCCAGTGAAAATAGTAGTATTTGTTCGCAGATCGTGCTCTGCTTTCACTAATTCTGGAAATCCCCTATTCATTGGAACTGCAATTCTAAGCTTTCTACTATTCAATCGCCTCTTCAAACCTTTAGGAGTAGTTGCAGATCCTCCAGGCCAGATAATGGCTTCAAAATTGTCGGTTGAAGTACTAGAAGTTAAGAGCCTCCTATTATCAGATGGGGACAACTCTCTTCTGATTTTACCAATAGAATTGGTCCAAACCCCAACTCGTCTCTCCCACCTCCCAATCACATTCACTATTTCAAATATGTCTGAGATTTTTTTCCCATTCATGAATTGAAATTCCCCACTTAGGCCTTTAGTTCTGCTTTGTAGTATCTCCTTGAGAAGAAACGAACCATATACAGAGGTTCCAATGTTCTCTAACTCCATCAGGTTCAATCTAGTATCATCTTGCTTATTTGTTTGGGGAATTTTATGCCTTGTTCTCTCTACTGCCTTTGCTAGACTCCAAGCTACATCATAAGCCCATACACCAAAGGTATTTAACTGCATTACTTCCATATCAGGCTCTTCTATAACAAATGATCTTCTCCATCTTGAAGTTAAATTTTTAAGTTCCTCTGATGCTGGAACATATGACTTTAAACCAATCACTCCTTGCATTGATTTGACAAGTTTTGGATCCGTCAACTGCAATGAATCCATTGTTTTTGCCGTCATAATCCAAGCATACCCTTCACTCATCATCCCAAGCCTCTTTGCATTTAAATGAATATGATGCAAAAGAAACTCTGATGTATGCACTATAAAGACTGTAGATTGACATGATTGAAGCATATAAAGCTCTTCAATGATTTGATCCTGTTCAAATGAGGTAGCAATGATACTTTTGTATTCAACGCTGATTTTATTCTCATGGAAATATTCAACCATAAATGGTATTAGATGTTTCCAATCATCGCTATCCTCGTAGATAAGGATGACATTCTTCCACTTGAATGAATCAAGAACAGCAAAAATGCCTTTTACTTGAGAGACTTCATCCTGTGTAATTTGAAGAAGATATGGGTACCTGTTAAAAGAATCAGAAACTCTAAGTGCCTCAAAAGAAATCATGGGAATGCTAGCTTTGTTTCCTAACTCTGCCAAGAAGCTTGCTTCCATCGATGATTGAGCTCCAATAATTGCTTCCACTTTTGAATTTTTCAAAAGATCAATAGCTGCACTACACAACAAAAAGAGTTGGAATCATAAAATATATAACTACAAGCTAGTTCAATAAGAATGTATCAAGCTGACAGGATTAGTTAGAAAACAATGTATTATACCTCACAAAGCAATGCCAAAAAGATTAGTTTGAAGGTCCTAATAATGTAGAAGAGAACTAAAAACATTTCAACTTCTTTTCTGTTCTCGTTTTAGCGGCAAGCATGACCAAAACCACTCCTTAGTCTTCAATGAATTTCATCTAGAAATTTGCTACTAAAAGATGGACCAAGAAGCACTTGCAAGCTACCGAGTCATATATATAGATTTAACCACCGGGATTAGATGGCCCAAGCAGCAAAGGGCTCAATTTTTTTTCATGGGACACCAGGGATTCAAATTCACATCCAGTAGGTGTCCATTAATAGTTCTAACTGTTCAGCACAAAGAATGCTTATACTTGCATGTCGGTGCGGGTTTATGTGGAGCTTGCCCTTTTGTCGGAAGCTATGGTCTAAATTAGACATTCTGAAACAAGTGAAACTCCTACAGCCAACTAAATTGGAAGATTGGGCTAAGTTGGTTGTTTGTTTCCATCCTTTTCTTGTAACAGAAGAAAAGAAGTTCATATACAGATTGGTTTCTTTTAGTAAGGAAAAATCACCTGCGGAGAGAACACGTAATGGCTGTCCTTTTGAGTCCCTCTTGTGAAGGCGTATTCTCGTTCTGTAATGGGCATGAAGTGTGTAGAAATCCGAAATAGCCATAGAAATGCAGTTCTGGATAATCTTTCCCTGCCATGATCCAGCGTCAAGAATCACTCCAATGTTTATATTCTCCACTATCATATCTTCAGCCCCGGAGGGTTTTGCTTCACCACGTAATATACCAAAAGTGCTAAGAAGAAAAATACATGTAAGCAAGGTTAGTTGGTTTTTCCTCTTCATCTCCATTCGAGGAAATTAACTAGTGATGTTTCCCTAATATATGCATATATATATATATATATGTATGTAGAAAAGGGTGATAACAAAACGTATCCACATGCATCAAAAGAGGACTTGTCACCTGCATACAAGTCTCCTCGACTCCATCGGTTTGTCAAACTCTTGAAAATGGACTGAATCAACAGCCAAAGTCATACGTTGAATTTTTATATATTATAAACATAGATACATATATAAATATATCTCAATGCTTCTAAGGTACTCGTTCTCTAGACCAGGAAAACAATATCTAATTTATGCCATAACGTGTTTGTACAGAAAGACTTGGCTGTGCAAAATGATCCAGAAAATTTCATATATAATGTTTATCATCCTTTTATTAAATTTGGTTTTGTCAATTTTTTCAACATTATAAGAATCTTCAGTCATTTTTCAAACTTTCCAAGCCAAATTACAATTTCGTCCGAACATTTGAGAAAATAAGCAGAAACTCCAGCTTATTAAAAATTAAATCAGAAACCACACATTTTATTAAAAACCCCTATACTAAATTTAAAACACTAAATAAAGAAAAATAAAACTACATAATACCTTCCTGCGCCCTTTCACCGCCATTTTTATCCATCTGTTTAAGCAAGCAAGAGTCAGATTCAGATCGCTTCTTTATGCACATCTACACAGGCTCCCTGTTGAACGTTGCTCATCTACCTAACCGTATCCGTCAATAACTTGTTCCTCATGACGGGTACTATTCGCAACGACGAGCCACTGGTTGTTCCAGTCAATTTTTCCGCCGCCACTTCTTATTGATTATATTTCCGCCATCACTAGTTATATGTCGGTGAATCGGATGATGGGGAACATAGCTTGGAAACGACGCCGTCTCAAGCTCTTCATTAGGCCTGGGCTGTGATGGTTTAAGCGGGACGAGAGATTTTATTATGATTAGAACTCGGCTTGGTATTTAATAGCCAAGATTTAGGCTTACGGCTTGGATCTTAAGGATTGGGTTGGTGGAATTGTAGTTCTAACGAACGAAAACAAATTGAGTTAAAAGGTATAAAATATGTATATAACTATATATTTATACATAATTTATGTGTTCAATGTACATAAAATAATATGAAATAAATATAAATATAAATAATTTTAATTTGCAAAGTAAATAAATCAATCTGAATTTAAATTACATGTTTGAAAATAAATAAATCAAATAGATTTAAACATATTTACTCATTTATAAACATAAGGACGATTTATCACTAAATATATAGATTACGAAGATTTATTGCTAAATAAATTATATATAAATAAAACCCATTTACACATAATACCCATTTCACACCACATATATATATATATCTTTATATGTGCTTTCTTTATAAAAAAAAAAATTGAAATTATGTAAACCATATCTTTATAAATTATTAGTATTGCTAAAATACATGCATCCTCGCATTTATGTAGCGTTTTGCACTAACTCATAGAATATGTTGAGGTTGACTAAAGTTAATAATCAATTATATGACATTAAAATATATTACTAATATTATAAAGAAGTAAGAAATTGGAAAAAGCAATTGACACTTTGCTGCATGCCGCAGATAACATGATAGAACATAGTGTCACGATTTCAATAAATTAAAGGGGTTGACAAGTAAACCCCCAAGATTTTTATATTTTTCTTTTGAAATACTCACAAAATTTCAATTATAATGTCTTGTGGATTTTTCTATACCGATAATTTTATATTTTTTTAATTTTTAACTCAATTTATTATTTTTTAATATTTTTAAAATTTATAAATTCTCATATTCAAAGTATCTATTAGTTTTGGATTTATCTTTTTTTTGCATTAAAAAAAATTTATAATTATGGACGAAAAAAAAAAAAATCAAATTTATTGTCTAATCAATATAAAAGATGTTATAATTTCACTTTCATTGAATCTCAAGCATAACTGAAAAAGAAAAAAGTTTAAGCACAAATAGTACGTAAATTATTTTATATTTTTATAAGTTAATTTATTTAATTTAAATTCTATAATTTGTATTAAAAATAAAAGCTGAATCATATAATTAGAAAAAATACATATATATATATATATATATATCGGGGTACGATCTCTTGATTCTTTACCAAACAAATGAAGATGATAATTATTAAATGTTTAATATCTTAATTTTTTTCTTCTATAATTATATAATTCAAAGTTGACTGCCTTATAATAAGGTTCTAAATAAACATCTCATCATTTTTTTTCTTTCTTTCTTTTGCTGATTTTTTTTCTTTTTGCAAATTACCAGAAACATTCAGCTCGTATAAATAATAGTCGACGACGTACAAGTCTGGTGTTCTGGCGTGCTGGCGAGGTGGCCGACGGGACAATTTTCCCGCTCCGTCGACTGAGTTGGTGCCGGGATCGCGTAACTCCGGCACGTTGATGGGTGTTCTTTTGTTATTATAAAGAAATCAAAATATTTTGAAATGAATAAATAAATAAGTTTATTCTGTCTCGAATTTCTCGTCTTCTCCATGTCATTTACTAAGCCTTTTGGAGTTCTAAGCAACTTATTAAGCGAAGCTCCACCTCTGTTTGTCCTCTCTCTACGTATTTGATATTCTCAGTGTATGTCCCTGCATGGACACCTGAAGAAGATGGAATCATCAGCTCCTGTAAGTTCATTCTCTCTGTCATTCTTTGTAGTTTCTGGTAAAGGGGTTTGCGTTGATTCATGTGAACTTGAAGTAAATTTTTGCAGTCTGTGTATATTTGGTCCTTTATAGGCAATTAACCATGTATATGTATATGTATATGTATATGGTATGTATATACATGTGTCAACTGATATATCTATATATTTCCTGCAGCTCATATATAATCTGCGTATTGTCTTGCTCTCAGATATCTCCAAATATGAACTCTAAAAGACACAGCTCAATTCTTCTCCGTGTCTACCAGATATTATCTGTGCTCTCTGCAGCTTTCCTCATTGGCAGTGCATTTGTCATTGCAGACTATAAGCTGGTAAAAATCTATCCTGGAAATTCACCAAATGTGTTAATTCACTGTTTTACCTGATTCACTTACTCATTGAGATCATCTGTAAAAGAACTTTTTTATCTCCCTTTTGAAGAATCTATAATTGTGACTTCAATCTGCAGAGCATTTTACCGTGGAGGTCAATTGTTCTTGTGAGCAGTCCGAAACCAAATACTTGTGAGGTTTGCTGAATTCTTCATATCCATGGACACCCAAGTTCATTCCTGTACGGATATGTTTCGATATAATATATCATGTGTTTTAGGTTCAATCCAGGCCGGCTGGAACCGAGGGATTACCTAAAGGTATTGTTTCTCAAACATCTGACCTGGAAATGAAGCCACTATGGGGCTCCCCAAAGAAAAAGGTGAGCCCGTTAGTAACTCTTAATCATATAATCATATAGATCTTAACTCGAGTTGAACTGTTACTTATTCAGATTCTAGTTTGGATATAATTTCTCTTTAAATTTCCATGGAAAACATAAATAGTATGAAGATTGTGGCGAAAAATTATGTCTTAGGCCACTTCCTTTTTCTTTTTTGTAGAACCAGAAATCATCAAAGAACTTATTGGCCATGGCTGTTGGGATAAAGCAAAAAGAAAGCGTTGACAAAATTGTCAAGAAGGTCATTACTTCAACCATCATTCATATTTTCGTTATCTCAATAATTTCAGATTATGTAGTTAACATTGTTTCTTTTTTTTCACTTCGATCTCACAGTTCTCGTCAAGTGATTTTGTTGTGATGCTATTTCACTATGACGGAGTTGTGAATGATTGGAAAGATTTTCAGTGGAGTGACCGTGCTATTCATGTGTCTGCCATCAATCAAACCAAGTGGTAATGATCCTTATTTCTGGTAAATTTGAAACATTCTTTTTAAGCATGATCAGTTATCAGAATATTAGAGTGATTAAAGTCTGTTTGCGTATGAATTAGGTGGTTTGCAAAGCGTTTCTTACATCCGGATATTGTTTCGGAGTATTCTTACATATTCCTGTGGGATGAAGATCTTGGGGTGTACCATTTTAATGTCCAGAGGTATTTAAATCTCAAAACCTGCATTTAATAGTGCTTAGAACTGGTTCAATTTAGTTTCAATCTCCAAAATTTGTCGACTACCAGAGGCTAGAAAAAACTTTTTTTAAAAAAAAAACATCTAAGTGAATATTGTGCGTAACCTTTAGATACTCAAAAGTGCTGTTTTCTTCTATAAAAATTGAAGACTACCCTCCTGCTCTCTGCAGATATCTGTCAATTATTAAGGAAGAAGGTCTTGAAATATCACAGCCTGCTCTGGATCCCAGAAAGTCAGAGTTGCACCATCCTATTACAGCACGAGAACGTGGATCAAGAGTTCATAGGTTCAAATTTCTCCATGAAAATTATGTTATGGAACATAGAAATATATATATCATATATAAGAATGCTAGTGTAGAGTTGCCGATTATTAGAACTTCTCTTGGGACTTGATAGCGTGCTAAATGTTATCTGGAAAATGGATTTTCAGTTCTATTTCTTGGGGAACTCCAGGTTTTCTAACTTGACAACTATTTTGGTCTGCGTACATTGTGTTACCAGAAGGATTAATAGGGTGAGGAAGGGGATTCAGTGTGACAACAGCAGCACAGGTCCTCCTTGTACAGGGTAAAAGAACCTACTAACCTACCCTTGCTTCCATGATTTGAGAACCTTGAAATTTTTCACATGAATCAAAATTTAAATCACTAAGTTATCTGGGAATAATTGTAGTTATGCATTTACAGATTTGTAGAAATGATGGCTCCAGTTTTCTCAAGGGCATCCTGGCGGTGTGCATGGCATATGATTCAGGTAAAAGACGATGATCCTTGGAGTAGATCCGGATAAAGCATTGGTGCTTAGTGTTCTCATTTGTTTTCTTCTGCTTTTTAAATTGTTTGGTTGACAGAATGACTTGTTCTATGGATGGGGTGTGGATTTTCAGCTTGGTTACTGTACACAGGCAATTTCCTATCCCCCTTTTATGTTTTACTTCCTTGAACAGCTTTCTTACGTTGAACTGTTCTACAGGGTGACCGAACGAAAAATGTCGGTGTCGTAGATTCTGAGTATTTAGTTCATTATGGTCTTCCTACACTTGGAGGTCAGGAGGTAAACAATGAGAACACTGCTAAAAGCAATTCACATCCTTCAGGAAAACCCACATTGTTAACCTAACCTGTCTCTATTTTCACATTCCTGACCCTTCTCACTGTAATTTAACAATCTCCCAATTTGCAGGCAACATCATCAAAAAATGTGTCCAGTGACAGAAATGAGGTAAGCTATGAAATATTGCTGAAGATTCACAGAAACTCTAACCATTTGTTTGCCTTCATTTAGCTGCTGCTTTGGGCTAGGCCTTCTTTATTCTCTGCTGGTCGGTCACCTGAGGCTCATAAGAGCTTTCGTGAAACTGTTTCTGCAGGTACGGAAGTGGTCACTCATCGAATTAGAGGTCTTCAAAAATAGATGGAACAAAGCTGCAAAGGAGGATGATTGCTGGACTGATCCATATAAATAATTACAAAATCAGAGATGCTAGTGCCCATTATGAGAACATACATATTTGGCAATGGCGAGATTCTGCTATTGAAGCTGTTACAATGGAAACACGGGCTACATGTACCATATCTGTATGGCCATTTTTTAGAATCTAAATAAAGCTTGTAACTATAGCTAGGGTATTAATTCTTTCCAGAACTACAAATAGCATTGTAACGGTTAAGAGAATTGATGAGGAATGTTGGTCCCTTGACCCTATTGTTTATTGATGATTTTAGATGAAGCCCCATACAAGGCAATGAAATTGGAAGAAAAGCAAAATGTATATATGTTGAACAGAATGGTCGGTCAATTTCTTTTAACCTTTTTATTGTTTAGCCATCTAATAAATATGTACGTGAAGGTGACTTCTTCAAAAGGACAAACAGGGACGCCAGAAACAAAACTACTGTATTCTTTCTGCCTTTTATTTGGATCATAAGATAGGTGTTCTTCCGCTGATAATTCTTGAGATAATCCCTCCAAGTTCTTCACCACAGTCCTCCTGCACATGATGCCCTGCCTGCAAAAGCAACGAGGTAGTTATACAGTTATCTCCATTAGGAGCCTTAGTATTTAAAGAAGATAGATGTGGTTTATGAAGAGGATAACACCCACTGTTAACATTTTATTAAACAGAGCAGGTCAATTTTTAAGTTCAGAAGGCACGAATAAAATCAGAAGCAGGAAGCATAGCACCAAGGTACAGGATACAGGAGACACTGGTAACAAAAACAGGGAGCAACAGGATGGGTTTTTTTTTTAAAAAATAAAAAGTATAAAAGTAAAATAAAAGAGAAGCACCAAGGGGTGGCAACCCAAATATAAAATTATTTACAGCTCAGTAATGTTATCTATGAAATGCCCAAAATCTTCTATCCTATACATGTCGTGCCTCAAAAGGAAGCAACAGGATGCATTGACCAATAACAGTGACAATTTTCTCAAATGGGAAGTCTGGAGAAGACGATTGTCTCCATCTGTCTTCAAAAACCTTTATGAAATACTGCCTTCGTTTTACTATTTCAGAAATGGGCTATGTACGCTGAATTCTGGCTTTTTGTGAATTCCGTTTTTGGTTCTGGAAACAGGCTACAGCAAATTCTAATTTTTTCTTTTCTTTAGTCCAAATTCTAATTCTTCAAAGAGAAATTAGAATTCATTCCAAGAAATTCAAAGTATGGTGAAAATGGTTCAAACATGAAATTATGATACCGTTCTGCAGCAATGTTATTCTAGTAACGAGGTAAACAGAATAAAACTAGATCAAGATGGATTGTGTGTGTTGGTCTCACATTGACTGTCCCTCTGACAAGAGACAAAAAGCTCACCCTTGATATAAGTTGTATGAGGAAACAATTTCAGGGAAAGTACTGAATGAATGGCACTCATGCAGTTAAAAACCAAAATTTTATATTGCATGTAAGAATTAATAAACATGTGTATACCATTCAATAGAATGACAAGGGTACAAGAGTTTGTACCATAGGAAGTTCGATTAATTTATGGTTTGAGCCATTGCAGAAATCTTCCACTCCATCATAACTTAACCAACGATCTCGTTGACCCCAACATATTGTAGTCTGTACTTTCCAATCCTTATCAGTGAGTACTCTCCTCATTTCTTCCATGTAGTTCTGTCAAGTCAAACAACCAGAAAAGAAAATCTTACTTACCTCTCACCACTATCCTAAGAGGAATAGAAGTTCGGAAACTTGAATGCATATTGCAACAACTTATTTCAATACAGAGCAGAACATGTTGCTATATGCTGCATAGGTCAATCAGTGTGTTCTCATTGCAATTCTGATGTTCAAGGAATATGACTTGGTTCTGCAATCCTTACTACCTATTATACCCTCTTTACTGTGTCATTTAGATTTCTGCGCTCAAACAACAGTATGGATCTATATCAATTTTCTGGACCAGATGATGTTAGCATTTCCAAGGAGAGGCCAGTTCAATAGTTTTAGTAGTGTGATTACTAATGATACACAACTCATTACTAGTGTGGCATTAGAGTAACAGCAAGGAGATGATAAAAGCATAACAACAATGAAGAAAGATTTTCTGTAAGTGCACTAATACAAGAAACTTGAGCGAGATATAATTAAAAGGGATTGCAAGCCATTAGATAATGGTAAAGATAAGGAGCTGACTTGAAAAAGAGGCAACACAGTCTCAAAAAGAAGGCTCGAATTGCCTCTTTGATAAGATTACAAGGTCAGAAAAATGAAAATTAGCAACTTAACCACAGTAAAGAGGAAACTAACTGCACCTTCAGCTCCTTCTTCATGGCCCGACTAATTGCATTCAATGCAAATCCAGAAGAGCCCGATGTGAGGTAAGGTCTTCGATAAACCATTGCATCATCCTCTTTCATCTTATAAGGACCACAGCTTGTCAATGCTTTGTCGCTAGCCCTTAGAGGATCCTGTTTATGAATAAGAGCAAAAACCTTCAAACACGGTTACCAGGTGCAAACCATTGAAAACCACCCAGACTGTTATGAATTCAAAGGGGAAAAACGAAGACATCATCTAAGCACAGATAGACACTATATACGCAAATAAACATAAGATAGTAAACATATATGAGTACCACCTACCTGAGAAAAAATCTCGCCCAGCAAAAAGTTACTGAATATGGACAGAGTTGACGGAAGATTGGCATGTTTGGCAGTTAGCTGAAGCATAAAAGAGCCTTATGTAAGTTACATAACTGAAAGAAATCAAGTCAACACTCTTTAGGTTGCTATAATATGCATGAAATAATTTCAGATAACACTTTTTATGTATGTGTGATAGATGCTCCATGAGATTACTAAAACTTCTTTCATTCTGGTTATAAATGCTTTTATCAGTAAGAGGAAAGAGAACAGTGAATGCTTAAATTCCACTAAAAAAAACATTTTAATAATAATAGGACTGGAACTAGTAATTAAATGGTTTTTGTACTCTTTTTTCCCACTTCTCTGATTGAAATGCAACAAGACATGGAAACTTAAGGGAAAATAAAGCAGGTAATTGTTTTTTCAGAACATCAAGGGCCTGGCTTCTACTAATCAGCAGGGCAGACCTAATCAAGCAACAGCTTTAGTTTTCAGTTTAAGGAAATCCATACTGGAGGATTCAGTAGTATTAGATCATGAAGCTTTTCCTGATGATTGCTTGCGTATTTAACCACAATTGGTGAAAAATAGCCCTGAGAAGACATCACAAAATTGAAGTTGGTGAGTCGCAAATCACTCAGTGAAATACTCTTACAATGCATCTGTTGGTCAAAATACAGCCAAATCAAACATACCTGAACCACAAGTGAGACCTTACCAGTGGCAATTTTATTAACTAAGGACTCCAAGCATGATACATACTCTGTAACATTAAACAAAATTTACTAGAGCAAAGACTATCTTTGTCATGTTGCTGTAGGATCAAAGACATTAAAATAGAGAAATCATACACAGTTAAGCCTAATTAGTTATATACCACCCAATGTGTAGTCAAATCCATATCTGGGTTGAGGTTTATCAGAAAAGCCAAAGCCTGTAGAAGAAGTTGTTGAGGATGGAAATCATGTTAGGCTATGTTCAATTGAGACAATCTGGACAATAACAATTTCCTAATTAACTAAATAGTTCTTAACCATAGAATGAAAGAAATCACACAAAATTGTGTTAGCAGACAATTTTGTGAAGCATGATCAATGTAATATGAAAGATTGAACAAAGCTGCTTATTAAGAAAATTCATGACAGGCACATCAAGCCTGTGTTAATGCTAATACAAATTCACATTGAAAATGTACTATTCAAAAAGATCTCAAGCTAACTTATTTCCTTCCATTATATTAAAAACATAAGGTAAACTGAAAAAAAGATCTTACCAAGCCAATCAAAAGCAATAGCACGATAATTCTTGGAAAGTTCGGGAAGAACTTTGCGGTAGGAATATGCCTGTCAGTAAGAATTATATGTCAAAATGAACAAAAAAAGAAAGAATATTTGAAAGCTCCAAAACCAAGGATGGGAGAATCCCAATTATCTAGGCTATGCTTAGAACAAAGTCATAAATATCATGGAATTCATTTGTCAATTCACACTTAATTCAACTAGTAGATATTGTTAAGTACATTAGAATGATATAGAAATATGAATCAATGTTGAATTTCATATGGAATTAACACAACGAATTCCAGACTCCATTAAAATTAACAGAATTTGGAATCTATTGTTCCAATTCCACGTACAATTCCATACAAACTCAATTTTTAGCATTACAAATAGGATCTTATCATCTTATAGTTAAAATATGTATTTCCAAATGAATTCCACAGAAATTTTGTATTTGTTTCAAATGTAGCCTTAAGCTTTGGTTTGATGAACTTACCTGTGAAGGAAAACCATGAATTAGTATAACTGAAGGACTATCAACACTTCCACTTTCAACATAGAACCATCTATTGCACAAAATTATATAGAGATAGCATGTTTCAATTGGTAAACCCTGCAAATAATCAAATTTCAATTTCTTGCATACAAATAAAGACCTAAAATAACTAAATGGGACAACATCCAGAAGTATTCCTAGCATAATTTTACCTGAATAAATCAGTTGAAGCCTGAGAACCAGCACCCATTGTAAGTCCAAATATTGGATCTTTTGCCTTATCACCAGAACCAGAAACAGAATGAGCTTTCACCTGCTCATGAAAATCGCAAGTCACCGTTGGCACTCTTTGGAAGACAACCCAATGTTTTGGTACAAATAAATTCTAAAAAAGTTTGAAAGTTATTCAAAAAATACTCTACAATTACCCAGTAATTAACGAGTAATCAAAACAGACACAAATATCAGTTGTTACTGTGATTATTTCAATTCCATTAATGTAGGCTCCTTGAGGCTTGAGCTACATGCGTGAGCATCTTGTTTAGTCCAGTGGTTAATGATGTCAGATGATACTCCTATCGAATCTTACTACCCAAACAAGATAGAGGTGTCTCATTAATTCTAGAGATATCAACCCAAGAGTTCTAATTATGCAAAATGACAGAGAAATAGAACTTTACTATTTTCCCTTTCTTAAACCATTCATCTGACGGACTCGGCTCATCTGAATACTTTCCTGTGACAAACGACCAAATCAATCCGATCATTAAACAAAATGATAATTCCTTCATTTCAACATAACTCCCAAACCAGGAAATAAAAAAAACGAAAAATAAACTAAGGTGAACTTGGTACCACCACTAAAAGAGAAGCCATCTCCAGCCGAAACAGGGGCGTCTATTAGATAATCCTACGAAGGAAAGTAAATGGGTTAAAATGACGGTCCGTAATAGATGTAAAAAAATCGAATATGTTAATCAAACTGAGAAGCGCACATCTTCGCCGTTGGATCTGCAGGTGAGTCTGTGAGGCGTTCTGCTGTCGTTTCTAGCCGTAGAATAAGATCTTCGGAAAAAGAGCGACGAGGGAGATGTCGCAGGAGAGAGAATGGGGAGTTGGCAATGGCGAGCGTAGGGTTTAGGAGTCTTAAACTGAACCGCCATGGTATTATGTGAGAGAGAGAAATGCAGAAGGAAGGAAAACAAGCAGACCGTTGGCTCAAATTCAGGTAAGAAGGATTTAAGGGAAGGGAAACAGGCGATATGGATTTTCTGGCTCTCATCGCGTGTTAAATTGCGCGCACGTGTTGCTTTTTTTTTTAGAGCTTATAAATTTTTAATACGCACATAAATGCTATTTTTTTTTTAAAAAAGAAAATAGAGTATTTCAGTGGTACATAATTATATAAATAATGAATAGTCATAAAATAAGTTTAAAATTAATTAAAGTATTTTAAAAAAAGTATATATATATTTTAAGTCATTTACATAAAATAAAATATATCAATTATTTTTTGTATTTTCATTGATTAAAAATTTTATTTTGTTATCGGAGTTTTTTTTTCCCTTAAACTCTTAACTTATTTATAGTATAAATATAATTTTTGTTGATTTAAAAAAATTAGGTAAAGATCATAACATTATTATTTATATTTTAAAAAATTTTAAATATTAAAATATAAATTAAAACAATAAATAAGTTCAAATAATATAAAATTTCATTTGACGTTTTATAAATTTTTCTTTATTTTTAACTTAATTACACGATTTAAAATTCTAACTAAGAAAAATATAAATAAAATATGATATAATTAAAATATCATAATAAATATTATCAATATAATTAAATAACGGTGAATAAATAACTTTTTTAATTTTAATAATAAGCATCCTTTACTTTTTTTTACGATGCAAACTTCATTTTAAACACTATGAGCAAAACTTCAGTTATTTTTATTATGATCTCATTATTTTTTCTATACTAATAAAAATAATATCTATTTCAATTTTTACGTATAATACTAAGTATTGTTAATAAAAAATAAGTATTTTTTTTATTTTTTTTTAAAATAAAAATAACTTAATGGTGTTTGAGAATTTTTTAAAAATTAAATAATAATTTTAGTTAATAAATCAATAACAATACAAAATAAACATAATATTTTATTCATTAATTAATTTGATTAGTTAATTAAATTATTTTTTAGAATATTTAAATATACTATAACTATTTTACTTTTTTTTGTTATAAAATTAAAAAAAAAAAGATTGATCGTTTAAAATAAATAAAAAATATTTGATGCTAAATTGTAACAAAAAAATATTGAGAATCAAACTTTAAAAAACATCAAATTTGGAAACGAATATGACAATTAGCAAATGACTTAATTAAAAAATAAAAATAAAAAGTTAGTTTCTTAAATCTAAATTTAAAAAGTTAAAGAACCACTTCGAAATTAATATAAAAGTGAGGAGCAGATATTTTACATCTGACGTGGCTTAAATCTATTGGTTAACTTTTCGTGTTCGAAGCTGATTCGTGCCTTTCAGAATTTGCTGCCACGCCATCTATGACTATATATTCAGGGCGTTCAATTAGTACTCCCGTCCGTCTTCCGACTAAAACCCGAGAAATTTCGGTACGTCTGCCGAAACCCTCCTACAGTCCCCAGCCACCCGTCTAGCGTGCATAGGCTTCCTTGCGCCCAGATATTTCGGCATCTCTGTGTGGGTACGCTCTGAATTTTCATAGTCCCCTGTTTTTCCTGTTTATTTTGATTTGATTTAAGCATATTCTTTAGGTGCTTTGGTTTCCATTTAGTTTTCTCCCTCTGCTGGCTAATCTGTTCAGTATCTTGCCTTTTATGTCTCATTGTGATTGATCTTTTCTCCTTTTTATTGAATTTGTTATGGAACTGTCATGTGGGAAAATCTGGGTGGTAGTCTGTTTGGTTATCATAAATCAACCATTGGTACTTTAAAAAGGGAATTAAATCTGGAGAATTTGATTGGGGCATATGGAGCTTTCATGGGTGACAAAGCACGGCTTTTAGTTGTTTTATTAGTCACTCGACAAGCAGTTAGGTATTGGTCTCATCATGGGTCAGTTTGTTGGTGAATAATTTTTTTTCAATGGACCAGAGTGGGTTCAATCATATATCGATTACATTCATGTGTGCGCTTCTGTTTCTTTGCACTAGCAATGGTTTCTAGTAATGTTTTATTACATATAGCTTAGGGATTAGGATGAGTCTATGGTTGTGATTAGAAGGTTCACTTGCAGAATCAGTTCTCTCTCTTTTTTATATCTAAAAGTATCTTTTGGGTTTGTTTTTTTTGAATATTTTATGCTTCCTGATTTTTGCAAAGTATGTTATTCGAGCTATTGAAAATTGTTAGAATTGAATTTTGTTTTTCATCTTAGAGATATTGTTTAAAAATCTTCCTCTATTTTACCAAATAGAACTCAAATTTTTACATGCATCAAATTCACGCGTCAAATCCAAAATTTATACATTTTTTGTTCAAGGGCGTAATCTTTTGAGAATATCATGTTAAAAACACTATGTTGCCTTTGTTAAAAGAACATGTCGGAGTTAATAAATTTTTTAGTTTGACGCATAAAATTTGGTATGTGCCAAAGAATTACAAGCTTTTCTTTGATTCAATTAAAAATTTTCGGACACCAATTCGATAGATTTGATAAAATAAGGGGGGAGTTTTACATAATACCCCCTTGATCTTAGTATTGTATAGTTCTTGTAGAACCACAAGCTCACATAAGAGATTGCCTCTAGTTTGAAATTGCAAGCTATTGGTACTTTTGAGGTATTGAGGTCACAAACTGTAGTGTTATCAGGATTTAGAGTGTGAGAAATTTCCTTTCTTAAATGGATTGCATTTTTGCATTTCCAAACAAATGGGGCTAAACACAAAACGGGATTCAATTGAAACAGAACCCTTATATCCAACATGATATTGAGTTTGAGGTTTTACACATACCCTTTATAGGCTTTGCGTATAGCTCAAAAGTGAAAGCCTATTGCTCAAAGTGCTAGTACTAACGATGTATAATTTTAAGGTCTTTACAACACAATTATATATTACACTTTCTCACATATGACTACCAATATGAGATACACGTTATTACAATTCTACATTGGTATATAAATATATTTTCCTCCTGAATAATTTTTTATTTCCCCTGACTAGTATATATATAGCTTGTATTTCAGTTTCCTTACGGGGATATTTTCGCAATCTTGCTATTGATATTTTTGTTCTGTATGCTTTTTTTTTTAAAGATTTAGTGGTGGCTCCATTTAATTTATCACAATATTGAAATTGGAATAAAAGTGTGGTTGCTGCACTGATGGATGCAACTTAAGAAGTTGCGGTAATATTTGTAAATTTTTTGTTAGCATCAGTTTGAAAGATGGCCAAATACAGCTTTTTATGGCCAATATGGAGGATTCTGAATAGCATCTTATGGAATCAGATATGCCACAATCAATTTATTATATTATACGAATATTTGTGTAGGGCTAAGTCCTTGTTTCATCCTCAATGATTGAACACATGGAATACCTGATAAAGTATTTGGATAATGTGTTTCCTTAACTGTGTGCTTATATTAGATGGGAACTTCAATATGAAATTATCTCCTTTAATTTGTTTGCAATTTCTTCTGTAAGCAATACGGATAACCTAAGCTGCATGTTCTTTGATCTTAAACTTGCAATGCCTGCAATAACTCATTTGATAGCTTGTGCTATATGATTAATGTTTTCACTTGAAACTTGAGGAAGAACCATTTGATTGCTTGTGCTAGATAAAAGTAAGATTGAATTTAGGCAATTTTCCTATGTGCTTTTGCCATTACGGATAAAGTTTTATCATCACAACTTCCAAAATTAATGAGTATGTGGATTGGTTATTCCGGCAGAAAATATGGTTTTGAGTGGAGGAGCTCCCCCAAGAGGAAGTGCAGCTGCTGCTGCAAGTTTGCGGAGGAGAAGGACAAGCAGCAGTGGTGCATCAGGAGGGGCAGCTGGAACAATGCTCCAGTTCTACACAGATGATGCCCCCGGACTGAAGATCTCTCCAAATGTTGTGCTTGTCATGAGCATTGGTTTTATAGCTTTTGTTGCCATTCTTCATGTCATGGGTAAATTGTACTTCGTCCGCAGAGAGGCTTGAAGCCAATAGGAAAAACATCTTCATTCGGATTTCTCAGGAAATATGAATTTTCTTTTTTTTGCATTTTAAGCTTTTCATTAGAACGTAAAAGAATGGTTAAAGCAGCTCCTGAATTGTCTCTGGTACAGTAATAGGTGCCGTCTTATGAAGGTACTCATAGTATTAAATAATAAGTAAACAACTAAAGTTTCTTTTGTTCAATTTAACGTTTAACTAAAATTTTAGTACTTAATGTATTTTTATCTTCAATTCTTAATTTCAGGTACCTGCGTGAATATTTAATAATATGTAACAGACAATAGACTTTAAAATATATCATATTTTTTATTTCACCGTAATTTTAAAATATCGGAGTTATTAAGCAAATAAATAAAAATATTAATAAGTAATATTACAGTATTACCATCATCCACAAATAACTAAATAAAGTAATTATTCGTTAATAATATAGCTATTTAATGTTAAAATTTTGATATTATATATAAAAATCACAAAAGTTTTAAGTTCATTTATTACATTTTTAAATAAAATAAAAATTCTATTGCAGTTAAATTTTTTTTAAAGGGTTAAAAATATCTTTAAAATGAAAAAATTGTGATTGTTTTTTGAAGATCAGTTGGTTTAATAATAAGGAATTACGATACGAGCAACTCTTCACAGCTTTAACAGAGGTTGTTGAAAATTTATATGCGTGTGATTAAGTCGGAATTCTACCCGATGATCAGATCGAGTAGCTAATAATACTTAAACGAATTCAAGGACGATTGCCTCTCTTTCAATTATTAACTATCGCCCTTGAAAAGATCATCACCAAGACATAAATTTACAACACTGTCCATTTCCAATCACCATCCAAAACGAACATACAGAAGAATTTCACATCATCATCTACTTGATGTAGTAAGGAAGGTTAAGAACATAGAGAAGGAAGTAAGCCCAGATGACACCAGAAATTCCACCAAAGAAGAACCCTCCGGTGAACTTAGCCCAACCGTCAGCAGTCTGCAACTGGTCTGGCTCCTTCTTCCTCCCGGTCAAGGTTAGTCCCGGTGCAGTCGAGGGTTCACCTTCGTTGAAACTCGCCACCCCGTACATTGTCAGGCACACGCTCAGGATCACAACCAGCCCAGCTGCTGCTAACGATCCAGCAGGTCCTGCAATCTCCGTATTCCTCAATGGCCCCGCCTTCACGAATGGCCCCACCAGCAGGAACCCGTGCGCCAGCCCCACCTCTATTCCCCGGAGAAGTGGGCTCACTGCCGTCCGGTACGCCGGCAGGTTGGATAGGTACCATGCGATCAACGGACTGGATGTCACCGGAGTTTCGAGGCTTCCGATGAAGGGGTCACCGTTGATGGGTTGGATCACTTGGTAAGTTGGCTGCACAAAACCGGATATTAAAAATTTCCCATGAAAACCCAATAAACAAAAAGAAAATCCGATAAAGAAAACTAGTCATACTGACCTTATCAGATTGAACGGCTTTGACGGTGAAAGAGTGGGTTCTCTTGGTGGGGGATACCCTAAAAGGAGCACCTGATATGCCTCTGGGAATGACCTGTCCCCTGGTTAGAGAAGAAGCAAAGCTGCTCTTGAGCTGGCTCGCCATTGGAGAAGCACTAGCGGCCATTGATGATTGATTAATTTTGTTTAGAGGAAAGAAATGAAGGTGGAGATATGTAACGAGGCAGGTGGGAGAGGAGACTGAAGATTTGCCGACTGAGCTTTAGAGTATCCAGTGGAGATGAACATGTGGTGGTGAAAGATGAGGTGTTGGTTCCCAGGCTTTTCATTGGACATCTTATCCATCTATTATCCACAATAGAAGATACTGAGCGTAGGCCATTTAATTTTGAAATATATTTTTTTCATTTAATTATTTATTTATTTTACCGAGTTTCTTTAACTGCGGGGTATTATGAAGAAATACGACATCGTTTCATAGGATTGTTAACTGCCGGGTGCTCTAAAGATATACGACGTCGTATAACCGGATTTACTGCAGGTTCTTTGAACTGCGGGGTATTCGATGATCTACGACGTCGTTTGGCGAATTCCCCAATCAAAATCCGTGCGAATTCCAGTACGAAAGAAAATGAGGCCGGAAACACTCTCGCAACTCGTGAAGACGATTCGACGAGCTGCGGCGGATGGATTTCTTGTTGGCTGATCACTTTGATTTTGTAATTCCATAGAGAAGGCAACTATGGCACTGCATGTTCTTAAGCTTCCCATACTCTGGCGCTGTAGCACAGGCCCTTGTTCAAGCTTCCTTTTCTTATCTAAATACCATGCTCATACTCTTCCAGGTACTCTCCCTTTCCGCATTCATCTACGCTTGTATGTATAGTAGATTCGTGCTTGGACGCAAAACCAACTTCAAGCTTCCATTTCTATTTCGAATTGTTTTCTTCTTTCCGTTCAGTAATTTCCTCGAACGTGTTGTGTGCCTGGCGAGCTTAGTGGATTTGAAATGAAAACGTTCTATCATGATGTGCATGACAAATTTAATCGAAAAATTAGTTACTCTTGTTTTTCTGGATTTATTTTCACTATGACATGCTCTTAAAGATCCAGAAAATGTTTTCTTGTAGGTACGGGTGAGTTTGTGATTTTTTGCTTCTATGATTATGGTCTCACGCACGTCCTTTGTTCTAACTACTTGTCCTTTTCTCCCTTTTGGTTTTAATGATTTTCAGTGAGATGGGTGGAGGCTAACAGAAGTAGTCAGTTCAGATGCTTTGCCGTTGCAAAGCCTGAAAAGATTCAATTACCAAAGAAGTAAGTTATTCAGAGCTCCAATAGTGATGTTTACCTTGCTGAAAGTCTGTGTTTGATCTAATATTTTCATGTCATGATATTGATATAAATTTTCTGGCTTATTCTTCCATTTTATGTTGTAAGGAGGAGTAGCAGTTAATGAGAGACATATTATCACAGTTTTACTCTGAAACCAGAACATGAAGCATGCTTTTGTCCTTGACATTGATACTTTCAAAATCTCTGATGAGCCATGGATTAATGGTCACAAATGCAAACAAATGGCTTCGATTTTTGCTGTATTGTTTAGGTTGAGATACCATTCGATTTGGCTTTGGATGGAGGTTCTTTTGTAGATAGCAAAGCAACACTTCCTAGGTAGAACATGTGTATATATAGGAAGCTACACACTTATGTTGAAACAGATATATAGGAAGCTATCAAATGATGCCATGTGGGGAGAGGATAATCTTGTTGATAACAAGAGTCAGTGTGTTTCTATTGATGACTATAACAGTGATGTACTGGGGTTAATTACTGGAGTTATAATTACGTTTCCCAGGACTGAAAAACCGGCCAATAGTGGAAGATCAACTCAGTGTCTGTGTATATTTATTTGGTGTGTGTAATTCTGTTGGTGCAGTGGTCAAGTGTATGATGACGTATCCTATGGTTGTAGTTCGTTAAGACAAAGTTGATGCTCTAGGGTATGATTGACATGTTTACGCTCGTTGCTGATACTCTCATCAGTGATCAAAACTGATGTTTTTGTTCTACTAGAGATGTTGAAGGTATCAATGGTATAGTAGTATTTTCCAAGGTTATTATTTGAGAAAAATTCATCTGTCAAGCTCATTTATCCCCTTAATAAACAAATAAATTATTCATGATGCTTCCTTAGAGGTCTCAAGCATTGAATTGGTTGATTGAAGTTTAAACTAGACTCTCGCTAGTGCATTGTGGAAAGCTAAAGTTTCCTCTAAACTCAAATTTTTCATATAGATTGCTGTTTTGAGTAGGTTTAACACTAGTGGTTTGTTGCAAATTTCCAATACCTATAGTGCCATTTCTTCTGATGTGTGTTATATGTCTCAAGGTGGCTAAATCCCATAGTCACCTCTTTTTGCACTCCAAGGTGACTTGGAGGCCATGGTCTATGTTGTTTGATACTTTTGGTGCTATGTGGGTCATTTCCTCTGCTTGAGTATTTCCTCTCTATGTTCCTTAAGGGAGGAGGGTGGAAGAAAGAAGCTAGTGTGATTTGGAGAGGAGTAATTTTTGTTGGTTTATGGGTATGATGGTTGGAATGTAATAATAGACTCTTTGAGAATCGTTATTTTCGTTCATCTTGCTTATGAGACAGGATGGTTTTCTTTGTTGCTTTTTGGATCAAGGCTCATGATTTCTTTAAGGATGTCTCTTCGGCTATTTTGTATAAATGGATTGGGATGAAGTTTTGTTTTGATAGTTTTCTTCCCTTTCTTTTCCGTTTGTTATCTTCATAGGGTTTCTTTTCTTCTGGTGCTGTAACTTTTCCTCATTTTCCTAATAATTTTTCTTTTTCCATAGAAAAAGTTCAAATCAAGCTTTTTTTGCATCAGCAGAGAAGGCTTATTAGGTGCATATTGAATTGTTTCTTTGTCAGTATATAAAAAGTTTCCTACTGTATATTAGTTTGTTCTTATTTATAAAAAAAGCTACCTTCTGTCTCAAATGAGGGAATTTTATAAAGCAAAATCCCGACACATAATAATTCGCCTGAGTTCAATGGAACTTTGACTGCATTTTTTGTGTCCATGGAGGAGCTTAACTCTCCAGTTCATCTTACCTCAGATAGAGTTGAAAGCTTTTATTACTTATAATAAGATACCACCATCTCTCCCAAATAAGATAGATAAGAAACTGACAGGGAAATAACTCATTTGAGCTGGACAAAACATTGATCACATCAATCTTACATGAGTTATTGTGATCAGTTGTCTTAATATTTTTTATTCCGAAAAGAAAGAGTTATCTTAACTGTTAATAAAAGATTTTTCAGGAACTAAAAGTAGTCCCTTGTTTAAAAGTGAACTGTTGCAAAATAACTGGATTTCATATGGAAAATAGTCCCTTACGCCCAACTTTGGCTATTGCTCACAGAATCTCTATTATCTTTATTTGTTCTTCCTTCTTGTTGTAAGTAAAGCTAGCATTGTTCTTTCAGGAAAAAGAGGCTGGATGAAATATGTCTTGAAAGATTTCAGCAATACAGCCGAACATATATACAGTCATGGATCTTACAAGGTGCTTTCCATTCTCTAATCTCATTTTTTGCTGTTGGCATTATTGTCTTTATAACAATGATATTAGAATTATGTCAAGATATTAAGGGTTAAAAGGGAAAACTCCAAAAAAGGGGACAAAAGAGTCTTTTTCTGAACATTTAGGGTTAGGGTTAATGTTTTGAATATATCTCCACAGCAGCCACTGCTGCTGCAAGAATGACCACTAATTCTGGCCATGATAGTCGCTGCTTTAATTGCTTATAACCTATAAAAAAGTTTGTGTTCAAATCATTAAGGAAAAGAATAAAATTAACTCCCTAACAAAGGCCACTGATTCTAGCCAATTATGGGAGTCTTGATTGAAGCTTCGAAGGGCTTGAGGGTGTTTCAGTGGGGCACGGGGAAAACAGAACTGTGGTCTCCAATCTTTTCTTTGTGGATGACACTTTAATTTTCTGCAAGCCTTATTTGAGGCATCTGCTATATTTAAAATGTGTCTTGCTGTGTTTTCAAGTGGTTTCGGGACTCAAGATAAACCTTAACAAGTCCGAACTTGCAAGAATTTGGGGAAGTGGTGATGCTGGGCCTTTTGCCAAAATTCTGGGGTGTAAAGAGGTAAAATTCTCTTTCAAATATCTTGGTGTTCCTCTAGGGGCTAAATACAAAAATCAACTAACTTGGGAGCCGGTTATTGAATTATTTGAAAAAAGACTTGCTGGATGAAAATGAGGTTTCTTATCAAAAGGTGGGAGATACACTTTAATTAAGAGCACCTTGGCCAATTTACCAATCTACTATCTATCTACCATCACTATTCCGATAAAGGTTGCCAAAAAATTGGAATCCATTCAATGCAAATTTCTATGGAGTGATGGGGAGGAGGATCGACAATATCATTGGGTAAATTGGGATGACATTAAGGACCCTATAGACTATGGGGGTTTGGAGATTCGATCTTTGGTAAAAATGAACGAAGCCCTCCAAGGCAAATGGCTGTGGAGGTTTTGGAATGAGAAAAAAAGTCTTTGGAGGAGGATTGTTGAGGCTAGATGGAGGAAATTAATGAAAAGCAGTAATGGCAGCAGAATTTCAATCCCTCATGGCCGTGGTTTGTGGGGAAAATACTGATGTTGTGGTTTGATTTTCGGCATTGCACAAAGTGGAAGGTTGGGAGAGGAAATAGGATCAAATTCTGGGAGGATGATTGGGCTGGGGATGGCAGTTTGATTAGCAAGTCTCCTAGAATTTTTAACATTGCTCAATGTAAGTCTTTGACAGTTGAGGAGGCATATCACTTCATTAATGGGAGAGTTGTCTGGGTAATCAATGTGCAAAGGAATCTGAATGATTGGGAGGTGGTAGAATATGATGGTTTGTTACAGGCTCTTGAAGTGCAGCGGGTCTCGAGTAGTGATGATCAGATTGTGTGGAAGCTGGAAAATAATGAAGCTTTTTCTGTTTCGCTCTATTATAAGCATTTGGGTTATAAGGTTGATGTTGGCAGCAGTAATTTTCCAGCCAAACTCATTTGGAGGACTAAAATCCCTCCCCGTATAGGTTTTTTCGCATGGGAGGCTTGCTGGGAAAGAATATTAACTATGAACAGACTTAGAAGTTTGGGTAGGATTACTGTCAATGGTTGTTATTGTTGTTTAAGGGATGAGGAAACATGCAATCATCTATTATTGTGGTGTCCTACTACATATAGATTGTGGTGTATGATTTACGGGCTTTTTGGGATTGATTGGGTTATTGCGGGCTCGGTTAGGGGTGAGATTTAGGTTTGGGATGGTTTACTTGTAAAAAGAAACATTGCTAATATAATCCCTTTGACGGTTTTTCGGATCATTTGGAAAGAGATGAATAGTAGAGTTTTTGATAGTATTGAGAGTAGTTTTGATAGAATTAAAAATAGGTGGATACACTATTTTAGGTTTATTTTGTTAGGTCATGACATCAATAGTGAAGTGGATTTTGGAAATGTCATTGATACTCTAACAGCATTGTAATTACTTATGTATTTGAGTGATACTCCCATTTTATTGGTATCATGTTAATAGATACTTTAACACTTTTTATTCAAAAAAAAAAAATTAACTCCCTAATTTACAACTATCTCGGTCTTCTTCTCTTCTTCTTCTTCTTCTTCTTTTTCTTTTTCAATTTCAGATCAGTACTATGACCAAGGTATCTGACAAATTAGCATTTGTTTGGCAAGCTTTGAGGTTTAGACTTTTGGCTTGTAATTTGAGAATTTTTGTTTGGATTGGGGTGGCAGTGAATATACTAGAAGCAAATTTTCTTAAGTGAATTGTGAACATTTCTCTTCCTGGTTTGGGGAATAAATACATTCGAACTTTAGAATTATCATTTAATGCATCAGCCTCTAGTAACCTGGCATGGTATTATATTGTTATGAAGAATGAAAAGGAGATCTTTGATCTTTTTTGGATTTCATACTGTCCTGTTATCATCTCTGACGTATTGTTTTCTAGGCAAAGTCTTTGTGGATGGAAAGATGGTGAATAAAGCTGGAACACCTATCTCTGATAAGTCTGTTGTCGAAATTATAGCTGAAGTTCCAAAATATGTATGTAGGTGATTATTCGCTGCAAGATCCTTTATTTGCTTCAAGAACCTACTTACATTTCCATGCATAAGATACCACTTCGTCAATGAAACTACTGAGACCTGTTTCTTTAAATTCTCTTCACTTTTTCTTATCTAGAGCAGGATATAAGTTAGAAGCTGCCATTGAACAGCTGGGTGTTGATGTGGCTGGCAAAGTAGCTCTTGATTCAGGGCTGTCAACAGGAGGATTTACTGATTGCCTTCTTCAGTATGGTGCATCAGTTGTTTATGGAGTTGATGTAGGCTATGGACAGGTACTAGTAATTTTCAGCATAATTCATCTTTTTCTTGAAGCCACATTCTATATATCATGCACTGATAAACTACCATTTGTTTCTTCAAATTATTACCCAAAAAATGATGTCTTAAAAGGTTTTCCTGCTAACTAGGTGATGCTTTGTTCTGGACACTTTTGTTGGATAATAGTCCTCACTATTGTTCAGAAGTGTTATGATATAGTTTCTCTCTAGCTGCCTTTTTTTTTTTTTAAAGATGCTTCAAGGAGAAGATGTAAATAAATTCCAGAAGTCTGGAATGAGAGTAACTTCATTTCAAATTTATCTCATATCCATTCATTTTTTACTAAAGAGATGAATAAAAAATTGTTGTTTCTATTTTCTGATGAGAGGGTCTTTTCTGTTTCACCTTTCTGCTTCAGGTTATATATTTTTACTGGTGTACAACAAATGTAATTAATTATTAATGAATGTTCAATTATTTCAAATAGGTAGCAGATAAAATTCGTCGTGACCAACGAGTTAGTGTTATAGAGCGGACAAACTTGAGATATCTCTCTGAATTACCTCAAAAAGTTGATTTGGTGACTCTGGATCTTTCCTTCATTTCTATTCTCTTGGTAAGCTGAAATTTCAGAAGTATGCAATATTTATGTTAATAAGGGTATTTGTGTTCCTATCTTCTTTAATAAGAAAATTTCTCTAATTGCTTCTTTCTTGTCCCCTTTTAATTTGAACTCAGAACTTTTATATTTTCACTGCAACAACCTTTTTGGCGCTTTTATTAATCAATATGCACTAGTTTAGGGACCGACAATAGTTGAAATAAACAGCGTTGGCCTTGTTAAACCCCAACAAAAATTACCCCTGATGAATGGTAGTTATCTATGTAAAAGCGATTATTCTCCTAAATCTACTATGAACCAGCTGTTATGCTTCCATGCATTGTGATTACTAATTAAATTATTTTTCACAATTAGGTAATGCCTACAGTAGTGAATGTGATGAAAGAAGATGCAACCTTAGTTACCTTGGTTAAACCTCAATTTGAAGCTCGCAGATCACAGGTGAATTACAGCTCACCGTTCCATGCTTTTTAGGAGAGTACCCAAACCAGTAGTTAATTTGGGATTACTTTTTTGAGGAGAAAGAATTTTAAATGGTGCATTGCTCTAAAATTTATCATTTCAAAAAATCATTTGCTCGCAGGTTGGAAGTGGTGGAATCGTGAGGGATCCCCAGGTGCATCAGGAGGTATGAACTTTTCTCCTCATGTAACAGGAACTATGGAACTATCCCATGTCACTATACCAGTATAACTTAGGTTCCTATGATTTCCTTTCGAGAATTAACGTCAAATCTTTTCTAGAGCCTTCCATTCAAGAACTTTTAACAAAAATTTACTCATTGTACAATATGCTATAGGTCCTCAAAGGAAATACTAATCATGTCCTACTGTTTGTGTTGTTTTTCAGGTACTTGAGAAGATTATAAGAGGTGTAGAGAACTTTGGATTCATCAGCAAAGGATGGATCGAATCTCCTATTAAGGGTGCTGGGGGTAACAAAGAATTTCTAGTTTGCTTTAACAGAATAGTTGAGAAAAATGAAGAATAATGTCTGAATGATAAGGTGATAGTTTGTATTTTTTTTGACAATGCCAAAGCTCCAAATCCGTATGCCTGCAACACTTGCATTTAAAGGTGGCTGAGTGCTTCTAGTATTTGCACATCGTATTTAGCAGGTAGAGAATAGTAATTGGAAACCAGATGTTTTAACTGTTAAATTATAATTCTTAGAATTGCTATCTTTATATACTGAGCTCAATTTAACAGCTAAAAGGTTGAAGTTCACAATTAATGGTGTAAGTTCTAACATTCTCCTGTTTCAACTCCTATTTGAAGTTCACAAGCATACACATATGTTTCTCACAGAATAGCTATCAACTACAATAACCATGCTCATTCAACATCTCAAAAGGGACTCTAAGGCCAACCACCTGGCCAACAACTGAGAACCATGAGAGCAAATATATGTCAATGGCCACTCCACGTTTAGCCAAATCCACATCGCCAAGATATAGAAGTTTGATCCACTCACTGGTTCCACACGGATGTAGTTTGCACCATGGCCGTTGCAAATATGGATGCTCCTGCAATTCATAGTTCTTATACTATTGAATTAGTCTTGTGCCATGAGAATCTCCAGAGAACTACCATAGCATAAATTAACGAGAGGATTTCCAGACTGCCATAAAACTGTTTATATTCATTAAAGGTAAACAGGAAAACTATCTCAACTGGAGAAATGACACATGTGACTTCAACCAAAGACAATTTCTTAGAGGTAATCCACTTCAGGCCACAGCCAACCCACGACTTTCTAGGTTTTCTTTGGTTACTCGAAAGTTTCCACTTTGGTTGACAACCAGAATCACACATCTGACACATTTTTACTAAAAGATGATAGAACTGAGACTATGACCATCACAAATTCAAAGTTTGATTAAATTTCTTTTCAAATCAGAACTTATTTTACGTAGAAGATAATAGAAGCTTTATTTAAAATGATAAAAATTAAGTTTATGTAGATTTTAACCCAAAATTGGAACAATAGATCCATTTCAGGCATATTTAAAATGATAATGAGTTAGTTCCAAAGATTATCTATGGTAGGTTTTAGATACTCCATTTCAGGCATCAGTTGCAAAATATGATGGGCATAAAATATAGCACAAATTCAGAGATCAATGACAATATAAAACCACCCTAGTTTTCTTGACTTCCTTAATAATAGGCAAAATTAGGAAAAAGAAAAGGAAGGTAGACTAGACTAGACAGTTAATGAGGATAGACTACCTCCTGAGTTAAGAATGTCCATTTAGACTCCAATAATGCCGCAGAGCAGCCAGGAAGATCTCTTTCAATTTCATCAAAAGATAGTGCTCGTCCATCTGTTTGCATAATGAAGGATCATATGTTCAATATATAAATTTATGTAGATGACGTTCAGTCTTGCAAAGTTGGAATTACAATAATATAATATTCAAATTTCAGCAAAGGCTATGTGTAGAAGAAATATAATATTTTTCTAAAATCCACCTGAATATTTCTACCAACAGAATAACTTCAAACATAAACTGACCAGCTATGAGTCTCCAATAATGCAGGGTTTGCATTTTCTTGCATGTCAAACAAAATTTACCACATTTCATGTATCTCAAATCAAAAGAATGCAGACTCTCTGAGTATAAGAACAAAATTATGCTGTGTATTACCCTAACGGCAGAGGAGATTGAAATAAAAGAATTTCCTGTCCAGAGCTCCATTCACATTTATGAAAAAATTGTTTCCAACTAACCTTGTTTGTTTTTCTATTGAAACGGTTGGAGATTAGAATGTGTTTCCAGAGCCAGAGGAGAATAGAGTTGGACCTATTATCCATCTCACAGGAGAGAGAAGCCACACTACAAGCTAAGTCATCATAGAATATTGCAAATAATAAGTGGATGATCATTTTTGTTTGTGAACATCAAATTATTTTGAGTAAGAAACAATCAAAGAATCATTAATGGACAAAGTAAAAGCTAAAGACAGATTATATATTTGTGTCCATAAAAGGAAAGGATCTATCTTCAATGGCACAAAGCTCAGGAGAATCGGGCTAATACCATTTTGGAAGTTAAATGATCAAGGTTGTACCTCAACTGACATAAACCAAAACTTAAAGGAGATTTATGGATTAGTAAAACTGCATTACTATCAGATTATACATTCTAGTTATGATCTAACTGCATGGCAATGGACTCACCACTGTAGTATGCTCGGAGATATAGCACCGGAACCCTATACGAAGCACTGTAAACAATATGAAAATCATAGTAATGCGCTTCATGATGATCACTTTGTATCTGGCAAAAACAACGATCAACATAGTTAATCAAGAAGAACAGAAGGTCTGATAACAAATTATAGCAAACTTCCCCGAGTTATTCATGCTTCCTTACCATCTAAGACCAATACTTGCTCATAACAAGTTAACCCCAAAAAGTAGAGTTAAAGTTCATGTACCAATGTAGCTTTATCAATAAGTTCTTCATCTTTAGAGCACTCAGTCCCTTCTTTCCCAATATGACTTCCTTCATCATGACCCTCCTACCATAAAAGCTATAACCCATCAAATTAATTTTTTTGAAGTGTCAGACTACAAATATCAGCATAAGACCAGGCCGGACCTTACTTGATCTAAGCACGCAAATCTTCTCTAGCGAGAGGTATTTATCTGCCTGAGAAGTAGAAACAAACCAGACAGGAAAAGAACAACAAAAAATTTAAGACCGTCAATTAACTTTAAAAAAAATTCAGAGAACGGCAGTGGAATAATTGACGAGACTAACGTTGTGTGAAGCAACAAATGGTTGTTTTGGACAAGAAACCCAGGACCATTGAGGATAAGCAGGGTTGAACATCTTCCATTTGTCAGCAAACGCACAAGCAGCAAGATAAAATTCACTGGCCGAAAGGGTTCCATCCCAAGATGAAACATCTGTTCTTGTTCGAATTGAGGTCATGAAAATCTAAACAGAACAAGAAAAACATTACAATTTAGAATTGAAAAAACCCTGAAATTAAAATGTTTAAACAATTCGCAGTCTACAATTGAGTAGATAATGCATCGTTTTGAGATTTAACAACTCGATTACCTAAACAAGAACCAGAAAATATACATTAATAAACACAGTAAACATATACATTGAACCTGTACAGCGAGATAAACCTATGGAACTAGAGATGAAAATTTTTTCTTAATTGCCCAAGTTCTACATCTAAACTCAAAATTCAAACATCCGAAGGAGAAGAGGAAGATTCTCTGGTACCTGGAGCTTCGTTTTTTCTCGTCTTAGCGCTCTCCAAAAGGAGATTTTGCGCCTTTGATCAACTGCCCTTGCTTTTGCTTGTATGCTATCGCGGTCTCAGTTTACAAATTTAAATTATATATAAAATTGATTTTAAAATATAAAAATTTGAATCTACAAATAAATTTTATTATATTTAATAAGAAATTTTAAGAAGAAAACATAAATAAAATCAAATCAAATTAACAATGAATTATTATTTTTTAAAATTTATATTATATTTAAGTTATTTTTTATTAAAATTTTCACTATTTAATAAATATAATATTTCTACTATTTTTAATAATATAATTTAGAATATAGAATATACCGTTGAAATTATGCACAATTTAAAATATTATATTATACAATCAAAATAAATATACAAACAAAATACAAATAAATAAATAAAACCCAATCAACCTGTATCATTGATTTCTACCCGAGTCCCGACTCACGAGTCTCGAGTCATAAACTCAAAACAGTTAAAACGAGACGACTCACCCGCTTGCGAGCGTCCATTTTCATTTCAGCTCGACTGCTTCTGCTCCCATTCTTATCTTCTGTTTCGTCTTCCTCGGTCATTCATATTTCATGATTAATAATGGGGTCTCTTTCCATGTTCCTCTCGTCTTCCCCACCTCTCCAAAACCTTCTCAAAAGCCCCAAATTCAATTCACGCTCTCCCAGTTCTCCCCCAAACCAGTTATTCTCCCCCAAGGTTCCACCCCTCGCCCATCTTCATCTCCATTCTTCCCTCCTCAACTTTTCTCCTCTTTTGCAGACGCTAACTAAAACCTCTCTCTCACTCGCCATATCTGAGCTCTTTACTTCTTTCCCTTGCTTTGCCTCAGAAACTATTGTCTCCTCTGACGGGGCCGTCTCTGAGAAGATTAACCTGGAAGCAATTTTAGTTTCCATCGATGACTTTTTTAACAGAAATCCATTTTTTGTTGCTGGCTGTACTTTCATCTGGCTGGTTGTCATACCTGTAGCTCAGTACTACTTGGGAAAATGCAAACCTATCTCTGCCATTGATGCGTTCCGGAAGCTCCGGAATGAACCAAATGCGCAGCTTTTGGATATTAGGGACGAGAAGACTTTGGTGTCATTGGGATCTCCGAATTTGAAGATTTTAAGTAAGAGTGCTGTTCAGGTTCAGTTCCGCGAAGGAGATGAAGATAAGTTCGTGAAGAAGGTAATGGCACGGCTTGCAGACCCCAAAAATACTGTCGTCTGTATTTTGGACAAGTAAGTGTGAGAACTGAGTTTCGCTTTTTCTTTTTTATTTTTCTTTTCAGCTTAAGTTTCTGTTTCAGCTACAAGATTTTCTCTTAATGTTTCTATTTTGAGGAAATGCTGATTAGGAAACTAAAAAAACATTTTCCGTTAGCCCTTCGGAATTGGATTGACATTCCATGTATGCAAATTTAGTTGGTATAGAAAGAGGTAAGAGAGAAACGGGATAACTAAATTGATCGTGTGGATCTGTTTCAATAGTTCTTCCCTCTGATTTTCTACTTAGGTTACCTTTGGACAATAACTTTTCTAGAATTTGTTTGGAAATTTGATGGAATTTCAAACTTGGAATAGGGTGGAGGTGAAATTTTAGTAGAAACTGGAATGCATTTTTTTAGTTTCATTTGGAGTTCCTTGTTAATTTTCATCATTGTCTAATTGATTTTTTGAGGATTTTTTTTTCTCAATTGACTTAAGCGTGTGTGTATTTCCAAATGAATTTTATAAAAATACTTGATTTCTTCCAAACATTGCCTTACTGGTGTACAAATTGTATGTGGATTTAGGGTATGGTCCAGAATATTATCAATTTTTTTCAATTTTCTGAATAAATGAAGAGCATAAAGTACAATCTGAAGTCGTAAAAGTTGCTGATTCATAGTTCGTCTGCTGTTATTTCTCTTATTTTGTGTGTAAGGTAGTTTTGATGGTAATTCGATGAAAGTGGCTGAGTTACTGTTCAAGAATGGTTTCAAAGAGGCTTATGCTATCAGGGGCGGAGCCAGAGGCAAAAATGGGTGGTTGGTATGCTTCTCTTTCTTTTGAACTTGTGTGCAACTTCTATTTCTAAATGCTAGACCTTGGTTCTTGTTCTATTTTAATCTACATTTTTTTGAACTTTTATATTGCGTGCAGATGTGACGTTTGCAGTTTAAAGGGTCATTAGTTGTTTAACCTAATGAAAAGTGTCAATTCTACAGAAAATATAAAGTATTATAGGAGTTCAAACGAGTTGAAAGACCTGATGCATACGATTTCTACACTTCAAATCTTTATTTTACAATTTTTGAATAGATTTTCTGAAAACAATATTGATAGTAAACCAATCAAATTTAAGGAGGTTTTCAACTTATTTGTACCGCACAAGCATCTAATGATTGCAGGTATGCAACTATTGAACCATTATATGACTAGAAAAATCTACGGAGGAATTGAATTACTTGTAGATCACAATTTCACGGTGTTTTTGCAGCATGTTTACATGGCCAATCTACATTTGTTTAGAATGAAGCTAAAATTTATATAAAATTTATTTACAGATTTATACTTACTTTAACTTCCATCTACAAGACAATGAGAGTCTTACTTAAAATAATAAGAATTGAATTCATATTGAATCAGCAGTGAATTGGAAAATACATTCATAATATCATCAATTTTGGTGGAGTTTAGAATGTATCATTCTAATTCCATATCAAATTCATAGATACTTAATATTCTAGGGTTTGTTTGGGAAAAATATTTTTCTGTAATTTTTCACTTTCTTATCCTGTAGAATTATGGTACAGGGAAGCAATCAGAAGCTACCTAAGGTTCATTTTTAACTTTAATAACCGCTTACACTCTTAGACACTTATAAAGACCACTGCAGAACAGCATACTCCAGATTTTGCCCTGAGACTTGGCAATAAATTTATTTTGTCCACTTTTGATGCAGTTGTTTTCCACTGTTTCCAAGTAGATGTACAGCAATACCTAAGACAAGAAAGAGAAGATAAGAAGGGAAGGGAATAGTGGTAGGGTGAGGGAGAGGAAAAGGAAGGAGGCAGAGGAGAGGCAGAAAAGAGAAGAAATTTGATTCTTAGTCTTGAAGATTCATACTGATTACAGATTCAGCATTAATAGATGATACAGTTGCAGACCATTATAAACATTCATTTCCACTATTCTTGTTACAGCTCCTTTCTGCTAGAATTCCTCATATATACTTTCTTGCAGGAAATACAGGAAAATCTTTTGCCGCCTCCAGTACATATTTATCCTAAAAAGAAGAAGGCTAGGAGTTCTGAGCATCTAGGGGCCAATGCAAGAATTAATCAGCAAACTGAAAACCAGGAGGGTTCCTCATCTTTGAACTCTCCCATAGTAGAAAGCCAAAGGGTGGACCGTGATGGTATAAACAATTGCAAGAAATCCATGCCAGATGTACAAGTCAGTCGTAGATCTTTCTCTCCCTATCCTAATGTATGGTCATCTTGTCTATTCTCCCTCCTTTTTGAGATATATAATTGTGATGGTTATGTTTGAAATCTGTGAGAAATATCTCCTTGATGCATATGTTCTCAAAGTCCTGTTTAAGGACCTTCCCTCTTTCAAATCTGATTGAAATCTACATTTCATATTCATCTAACTACAATATGACTTGTTGTATTTGTGTTATCTCACCCTCTCTGGAATTTCTCGTGAGTTGGAATTCAATTCTCATTATGAGAAATAAGAGCTGAATTATCACTTGGGAGGAATTCAAAATGGGTGTCGGGTAACCCAAAGATTACAAATCATCTTGTAGTTGAACTTACTCAAACTAATATAAATTTGAAACCAAGGATTCCGAAAGGGCTAAAAGCAGGTTCATATAATTGTATTCATGCATGAATATCTGGAATTATAAAGAATGTTACTGATGCAGAATGAGAAGACTTTAGGGTGAACATATTTCAATATGAAGACATATTTATTAATTGTAATGTTTATGTCTTACTTATTTAGCTTATTTTAGGAACTAATAACCATAAACTTGCTAGTCGTATGAGTTCGTTTTTTTTTTTAGTTAGGATTCTGTTTTTTTATCTTCTTTTTTTTTTTAAAAAAAAAGTAACAAAATATAAATATGTCGTTAAGTATAGATACCAAGGAGGTGGAGACCCTTGTACTGTTTAGTTATAATCTATTATAGCGTGTTCAAATTATTTAGCTTATTTTCTTATTTAGTAGAATCTTTAGATAGACTAAAGAGGGTGTAAAATGTGCTATTAATGATATATCTTTTGATTTAATTGTAAGCAATGATGTTGTTGAGGTCAGTGATGATGATATTCTTGCTAAATTGAAGAAGACCCGGTTGGAGATACTATCTCAAAAAAATCTTGAAGTGAATATATTTCAATGCGCGAGATATCTATAAAGTTGTATTTATGCATTATTAAGTATTTAACTTATTTAAAAACCAATACCTATATACTTATTTGTGGTATGAGTTTACTATTTCCTATTTATTTATCTTATTTGATTGTTCTTTATTATGTGTTATCTAATTAATCAACTTATTTTTGTATTACCATAATCTTAGATAGATTTAAAGATTCTTATTTTGTTTATATTATGATATCATAAATAAAGTATTATAGTTTAATTGTTTGGTATATTATTCATTTGATTATTATACAACACTTGAGTTGTTGATTTAATTATTAAGATCCAAGATCTCAAATTTTGATTCTTAACAAATTTTCTCTAAGTTGTATTAAAGTTCTCTTTGTCTACTTTACTTCCTCACATTTGTCTTCTTTCCCTCCCTTTGTTGGATGCTTGTAGTACCCAGATCTGAAACCACCATCGTCCCCAACTCCTTCCAAGCCATGAAAGCAAAGCAAATTTGATCGCATAAGGCCCTGCCATTGCCATATCAAGAAGGTTTCAGTTCCTTGTAGCGCACGATTGCTCCTTCTGAGAAGCAATACATTTTTCTAAAAATCTTTATGTTAAGATTTGTGGGAAATTGTTAGGATGTATGTATTCATACCCCCCACCCCCCCACCATAAATGTCTTCTTTCTTGGTGAACTGTGTTTGTGTAAGAAGAAGAGTCATTCCAAATATGATGTTTACTTCTAATAGTAACAGCTTTGGGATCCAACTCTCTCGCCCTCTAGTTTTTTTTTTAATTTTTTATTTGGCAGAGATGCATTCTATAGTAAGTATAATGATAGTCAGCCTGTATTCCCACTCTTGACCTCAGAAACTAAGCTTTCCATTTATTTAGCTTCTTAGAAGTTGATCTAAAATTTCGTACAATATGTATAATTTTTCATTAAGTTCGCCGAGCATCTGGCACTACTTTTTCTTTAACAAATTAATAATGAAGTCAAGTCAATCAAAGTCCTCTTAGTAAATCGAAGTAGAGGCAGTGTAACATTGTGCAAAAAGACATCATACTTAACAGTTCTGTACCAAGGAAATCGTACCATCTTAGATTCTCCTTTCAGCCCCATGGTCTGTAATAAATTTCTTATCAAAGCAAGCGATATGATCTTCCATACAGGCCTTATATGTGTCCATCCCAGAAACCTTGCTAGCAAGTTCCAGGCCAACACTCATCCATTTTTTTGCAGAATCAATCAGGCCAAGCCGCACAGGCACTGCTGCCCGGTTCCATGCTGTCATGGCAAGCCATTTACCCTCTTCGATAGGATATTCACCTTCCTTCAGTCCAACCATTATTCTATAGGCTTTCTTATACATACTATGAACAGCATCATCATCTGTATCACCCTTGTGAATGCCAGCTACTACAATAAGTTTCCGGATAATAAGTGCTATGTTCAGATAGTCTGGTGAGGATGAAGAAAGAAAGAATGAGAGACATTCATTAAGAGCAAAGGCAGCCACTTCAAAATTGGATCGAGGACCCTGGCAGGCAGCAAGGCCAATTTGAAGAAGATAATCCGGATTACAAGCCTTTGAGCTGGCAAAGCTTTTTACAAGGTCTTGCTGGGAACCTGAATTGGCGAGTCTTCCATGTAGATCATATGCATTGAAGGTGTACATGAAAAGGAGATTGGGTTCAATGGTGGCAATTTTGTTGTCAAAAAGTCGAGTCCCCGCTGAGATTGCAGTCAGTATCTGCATTCAAACGCTAAGGCAGTTTATGGAAGCAACAAAGTTTCAACAAAAAGAGAGAATGGAAGAATAAGTTACCGTTTCCAGTAAATTTTTTGAAAGGAAAGGCAGGGTCTACCTATTACACCAATCAGATATAAAAGCAATATGAAGCCACAAGAGGCCTTCTAAAGCAATTAAGTAATCATTGTGACGTACCTTCCCTGCTCTGTCAAGCGACTCAATAGCTTGTTTCACTTCAACATCCGCCAATGCAGTCTTCTTTTCATTCCCTAAAGCTACCTTAGCAGATACACTCAGTATCAATGATTTGCAAGCCATGACCCTGTTTTCTGCATCTTGTCCATCAGCCATGAATCCATAAAATTCTGATGCCAGTTTAAAGAATTCAGCACATAGCTCATACTTCTTCTCTTTTCCACATTTTGTCCCATAATTCCACGAAGTCACTGCAAACCAATTTTTTTCTCGTCTTCCAACCTCCCCACCTCCAAAGAAGCAGTCAGGTCCAAGCTTAGATGCACGGGTCTGTGCTTGTTTCATGAACTTTTGGATCTCAGGCTCATTGTTAGGCTCTTGAGTGAGGATTGTTACAAGGGTGCGCAGTACTACAACTTCTGTAACTGGCATGGGTTTTCCCGATATATGGAAGTTAAGAAGGTTGGAAAGAGATGCAACAGCAACCGAAAGAGCATGGGAAGCAATAGCTTCGTGTGCTGAGAGGGACAGGAAGTCTGGACTGAAATCAAGGCAGGTAGTCATTGCTTCAATCTGACTAATGGCACCATGATGATCCCTCTTTTGCAAATAGATCTTGAACTGCGGGAATCAGAGAATATTTAGTTTCGTCTTTCAACGAAATAAGATCAGAGTAGAATGTATTCTTGAGCAAGCTTAAATATGAGTTTGACAATTATGGTAATCACTGTGCCCCGTATTTTACAAGGTCCATTCAAGAAAGAGATGGGAGAGTCAGAGCACCTTAAGGAAAGCACACGCAATATTAGGCTCTATCTGCAAAAGTAAAAAGGAGATGAATGGGCAAATTAAAGTTGTCGGCTAACTAAAGAAGAGTAAAGACATCTATCAAGTCAACAATGTAGCTTGAACTTATTTAAAATACCTTTTCAGCCTCATTGATGTACTCTTGAGCTCGATCAAGCTGAGAAAGTGCTAGGTAGCAGAGACACAAAACTCTAAAGCCCTTGGCTCTAAGCATCCTGTTCTCTATGTCACATGGAGTATAAAGCATGGACTTCTCAAACATTTCTGCACTTGTCTCATAATCTTTAGAGCGAAAATGATCTGAAGCACTGTAGAGATCAACAGAGGCTAACTTAAGTGTCAGATTTAAAAGGATCAATTCCAAATAAAATTACCTTCTCATAATTTGATTAGCAGCCATCAATAGAAGACACCGCCCAATTTCCAATATCTATATGTCATCCCCGTATCTAGATTTAACATGATAAGAAACATCTTCATTTTTTATTCTGTTTAGAATACTGGAGCATTTGATCTTCTCTAAAAGTATCTCCAGATCCTCACAAAATAATTATTCACAAACAAGTGTTGCACAAGAGTCAATAGATTGGAAGAGACTCCTTGAAAGAACATCTCAACCAAGTCGAAAGCCATCAAAAAATAACATGGTTACGACATTTAACTCCAGTGGTTTCTCTGTAGTAGCACAAAAACAAGATGAATCAATCCTGACAATTATGTCTAAACTCATATAGTAAACTAATTAGCCAACTGACACTGCCTCCAGTTAGCTGCCACCATTGACAGCAGTGAGGACCCCTCATGCATGAATAAACAAATAAAGTGTCAAAACTGTGAGAATGAACATCATTAGAAATAAACCAAGTGAATGGTGGATTGTTAAGGGTGACAGATAATCAATCAAACCACTAATGAAACTCACCTGATTACTTTTCCAACCAGATTAGTATCTGATATCACAACAGAAGCACAGAACATAGACAACCGTCCGTTCCACTAACATAGAACTCCGTTATTTTATGATTCTCGTGGATCCATTTCATTAGATATTTTTTGTTGCTTGTAACGGTTGGTGATGGTGGGCAAGCTTCAATACTTCCATCATTAGTTTAACTATCACGCTAATAAGAAAGCATCTAAAGCTCAATGTGGACAAACAAGTATGTTTCAACACTATAAACCATTTGATATAGGTTTTCCCGACGTCACGTGAAGAAACACCATTGCTCTATTAGTCGTAAAGATCTTGACGCTGTATCTTGGCGGGAAATTAAACATTAACTTACCAATTCCATAGAACAGCATGCATGGCCTTCCTCTCCTTAGCCACGGTCTCGCCTGCAAAGAGTGCCACAACCCTTTTATCAGACGCCAGCTCAGCCACCACCTTGGCCCTAATTCTGGATCCCTCCCCGTTGCTATCCCCGAGTACTCTGTGAGCTACTCTGACTGCTGCCTTGGCACTAACGTGGCACCGGCCTAATAGCCCCAAGAACACGCCCTTGGCTGTCTCTGCTCCCGCCGTTCCCACCGCCTGGAAGTACGCCTCAACCGCGGATACCCAAACTCCCTCAGGGATGTCCTTGTTTACCACCATGCTTCTCAGCTCCTTCTCCGCCTCGCTGAACCTTCCCAGCCCCAACCACGCCTTCATCGCTAACACAGGCAACGACGCGTGCTGATCCCCACCATCCCCACAACCACCGCCGCCATCTCTTAAGACCTTCACGCATTTGATCACGCTTTCATATTCTTCCTTTTGCAAATGGACGGCCGATATGAAACGCAGCGCCTTTGATCTCAACCCCTTCAGCTCCGCCATATCGTCCCGTGCTCTTGCCACACCCAGTCCCTTCTCGCACAGGTCAAGTGCCTCATTCATGAGCCTCATTGCCTCGTTCACGCCATTATTCTCATTCACTGACAAGACGCTCTTGCCGAAAGCTAGAAATTGATTCCCTAGCGATTTGAAGTGATTGGGAAGCCCGAATAGAAGGCCTTTGGACCTGTTCAGCAAAGTTATCGCAAGATTTCTGTCCGATAGTTCCCACGCAGTCCGAGCTCTAGCGAGGTTCAAATCGAATAGGAGCTTTTTCTCTCCCATATCTGATATTTGGCCGATATCGAGCTTCGACACAAGATCCGTAGCCTTCTCAAAGCAAGTGGAGGCAAGATCATACTTCTTGAGATCGTTCCACGCGAGGCCAGTCCTGTGGTAGAAGAGAGCCGCTTTGATATCCGCAGATGGAACGCCAATGACGTCTCGGGCAAGGGAGAGCACTTCGGCGGCAACATTTCGCAGAGTGGCAATGCTCTCGGCATACGATTCTCTGGAAGAGGAGGAGGAGCGTATGGAGGCAGTGTTGGAGAGGTCGACACATGCGTTCCAAAGGCGGAAGCTGTGCTTCCATAGTTGGAGCTTGAGGGAGTTAGGGAACGGAGCGAGTTGACTCAGCTGAATGAGGGTTTGGCGGAAATGGGAGAGGAGATTCTCGGGTATGCCTTGATCCACCGAGACGCTTTCAGTTTGTTTGACAAAGGATTCAAGCTGGGAAATGATGTGTTGATGAAGACTGTTGTTTTGGTGGTTATTCGATTCTGTCTCTTGGTTTGGTTGCCGGAGTTCCGGCGTGGAAATCTCCGCAATTCTCATGCCGCCTTTCCGTTTTCTTTTTAACCTTATAAAAATATTTGAATTTTAAAAGCAAACAATTTGTGGAGGGAAATTAAAATGGAAACCTCCCATATAACTAATTTCCGCCTCCTTTCGCGTACTTAATAATAATAATAATAAGAAGAAAAATACTAATAATTTCCAGCTCCTTCTCTCGATCGGAATAGGAAAGATAATCTATTTCCTTATCGTAGATGGAAACCCGGTTTCCCTCATAAGCTTCAGTTTCCGTAATAAGCTTCAGTTCCTTCACCTGATCAGGATAGGAGTGATAATCTATTTCCTCATCGGACATGGAAAAATTCATCCATTATATATACACATTGCCGTCTCACTTTCTCCAACTCACTTTGCTTTCAAACATAGCAGAAGAATGGCTCTTGTTCATCAAAACTCTCTGTTTCATGAAAACCAAAGAATGTCTGCGAGTGAAAGGTGTCAATCGAGCGTGAGCATGAGGTGGATTAAGCAGCTTGGTCGAGGTGGTTATGGCGTTGTGCACTTGGTGATGGTCACAACAAACTCAGTATGCAACTTGTATGCAGTGAAGACTGCCTTACCAAAAGGCACCATCGTTCTTCGCAAAGAATGTGGTATTCTGTCTCAGTTCAAAGGCTATCAAAGAATTGTCCAGTGCCACGGCGATGACTGGATATTCCTTCAAGACGAAGGCCATTACAGCGTGTTCCTGGAATTCGCACCCATGGGTTCCCTCCTGGACTTGCAGCAGAAAACTTACGGGGGAAAGATACCGGAAATTGATGTCAGGCAATTTACCAAGATGATTCTGCAAGGCCTTTCTTGCATCCACAGGAAAGGCATCGTCCACTGCGATCTCAAGCCCCACAATATTCTTGTTTTTGCAGCCGACGACAAGGACGAAATCCCCGAGCTTAAGCTCGCTGATTTTGGAGTAGCCAAGGAGCCAGGAGAGGTAGACGACGGGAAGTGGAAGCATCATTTTCGAGGCACTCCTCGGTACATGTCGCCGGAGTCACTGAAGTTGGGAGAGATTAAGCCGGCGCTTGACCTATGGTCGCTGGGTTGTATTATAGTTGAAATGGTAAGCGGGGAGTCGTGCTGGCCGCATAAGACAACTAAGGCGATGTGGGATCAGCTTGTTTTGCTGAACGAAACGCCCAAAATACCAGAGAACTTGACAAGAATGGGGAAGGATTTCTTGAGGAAGTGTTTTGCACTGAAGCCCCAAGCTCGATGGAGTGCTGATATGCTACTGAAGCATCCTTTTATAGATCATTATTAGCATCACAGGCCATGAGTAATTGACGATTTCAAAAGTAACAGTTGGAGAAAAGCAACAGGGGAATCCGTTATTGTTGTAAGAAGTCTTGTAGTGGATGAAGAAATACTTTGAAAAAAAATCTTGTAATAGGAGCTGAACCGGTTCAAGCATCTGAAAAATCTTGTATGATCTTTTGATGTTGAATATTTTGTTTGATTAAACACCTTGTTGCTCCTTCAAGCAAAATAGTATGAAATGAAATGAAAGAACATATGTCAATGTTCATCGACACAATTCATGGTGTTTTAGTTTGTTATTACTTTCCCTTCCTTCTAAACTCTACTAGCTTCAAATTTAACTTTCCATTTCAGTTGTTAAATTGAGATTCAAATTTTTTTGTTAAAGTTTTAGTTTTTTTTTGTTAAAAATGTTTTGTGAAATCTCAAAATATATAATTGTAAATAATTGGTACTTTCTTTCAACGTAAACTTCAACTCCATTGTTATTGGTACAAAAGTCCTCCGCCATCCTCCACCAGAGCTGTAAATGCGCCAACAGCAGAGAGATAAATCTTACGCCAACCCTGCTTAATGTCTTCCACCCCAGTATTACCCAGTAACAGCTTCATTCACATAATTCTAATTTCCATTTTGATTGAAAGAGAAATACGTGAAGAACATAGTTCTAACAAGTAAAAAGATAATGTCTGGACAAATATACATAAAAGCAACAATATCTTCAATTTAGCATATACATACTAAAACAGAGTGCATATATTAGAGGATCAAAAGGTCTTCTCGTACAACAGATTAAAATTAACAAGGCAATTTTTTTTCTGAGTCTTTTTTTTTTTTTCAAAATACTAAATTCATTTCATACACTGAAACATCCAGGAGGGTTAAGGCTAACAGTTAAAATGAGAACATCATAGTCACCTGTCTGCCGTCTTGCCTAATTAGTGAAGATAAGGGGCCTGGTACTGGTAGCCATTTCCAAAGTAGTTGCCATGACTGGGAGTGAAACTGTAAGTAGCCGACCCCAAAAGGGAGGGGCCATGGTTGTCCGCAGGTCCAGGGTAAACAAAAGGTCTGTCATAAACGTACTGTGGGTACCTATGGCTATCAGTGACTCTAGGATAGAATGTCTTGTCAGCAACAACATTAGTAACACGAGGCCCATATCCTGCACCATTTGCACGAGGTCTCTTGGGTTGAGGCTTAGCAGCTTCTGTTGCCCTTTTCTTATCTGCCTTGGCTTTCTCTAGCTGGAGAACCTTTTTCTGAAGGGGGTCAACGGGATACTGCTCCTCAAGATTATGCTCTTCAATGCACTTAATCACAGCCTTGAGGGCAGTCAGCTCCCTTTCGCTGACATCATTCTATGACACAAGAAATTAAATTAACTTATTAATCTGTCACAAAAAAATTAAATTGTGGAGCAAACACCATGGAGCACCAAATTAGAAGTTCAGAAAATTAGTGATTTACAGTTGGAACTCTTATGAGAAGAAATGCAATAGGTAAAAAGACTATAACCTACATTAGTCCTGCTCTTGACAACAGAAGCAAATTCTTTCAACACATTCTTTAATTTTGCCAACTACTCCTCCCTTCTCTCCCCCCCCACCCCAAAAAAAAGAAAAAAGAAAAAGAAAAACAAGTTACACATGGCATGTGCAACTATGACCAATCTAGTTATGCCAATCCGGATGAAGAGTGGACTCTACACCGAAGAAAGGCCCTAATTCTTAAGCTTGTAAAGAAAAGAATAACTATCAATAAGTACTGAGAAGCAGCTACGACATCCGATTACCATTTCCTGGATAAATTATTCATACACATTCTCTGTGCAATAACAAAAACAGTATAAAGAGTACCACCAGATGCATAAAGAGCAAATCATAGAGCAACCAAACCTTCTTGAAGCTTGACTATAGAATAATACTCATAAGGTCAGTACTGACTTTCTTTACCTAGAAAGTTCAAGGAAAATTATGGTAACAAAAGAATTCTTGAAGTCCAGTGTTCGTTAATTGCAAATAGGGAACTATCAATCAACAATTCAAGGTTTACTAGAAAACTAGGAAATAGGTGAAACACAAAGAATAGTTACTGATCCTAAATATTAACAAAACACTAAGTTTCAACCAGAGGAAAAACACTATACTCATTAAGATAATTTTACATTATATGCTCGTGTATATACTATTATTATTGGAAAACAACGAGCATATGTAAGAACTTCTCTCTAAAACTTCTCTTTCTAAAAACTTCTCTCTATTCTTCATTTCTGCCTAAACTTTCCAAAACAGATCCTTTCTTTCTATCAGTTTTCTTATTGTTTTAATCCTTTTCAAACACTCGGGAATAAGCTCAGGGCGTCTTGGGTCGGCCATAATGGCCGACCAATCCTCACTTGTTTAGCGAGATACATGGGGGTCTTAAAGCGAACAAAAGAAGTAAACATGGGAGTCCGGAATGACCAGAGATTCTTGGTAATTGAGAATAAAACTTTTGATTTGGTAAGCGAGGGAAGGAAAATGGATGGACTGCGAATTTGCGAGAACGGGAGAGGTTTCTGAACTTCAATATCTCTGGGAAAGGTGGAAGTTGATTGGTTGTCGAAGGCATTTGAAGAATTTTAATGGTACAACATCAAAACACCATGGGCGAAACATTTTCAAGGCCACAACCGAGATCTGTGGATATCGTTTGGAAAGAATAGGAGGGGTGTGTATCTACTTATTTTAGAATCATGGGAAAGGAAGACGAAGGACATCTTTATCCCGGATGAGTATCAGGGTAGCGGCTGGTGGCTCTTCATGGTGGCTGCCTTTGAGTTGGCGGACCAAAAGTTTGTCAATCTGGACTCCAAAAAATGTTCAGAGAGGAAGGTGGTTGTGTCAAGTGGAAGGACCTTAATTCGAGACGAACATCGTACGTTCTACTTTAGTTGTCCATATTGTGAAGCAGTGATCCAATATTCCAAAGTGCTGGGAGGAGGCTGAAGTTATGCGGCGGGGCTTAACACTACGAGGAAAACAGACTCACGAGTAAGGCAAACTAGATCCATGAAGTTTGTGTGGAAGGAAGCAGGCTGATCACCTGACTCGGCTCGCGAAAGCCTTGGATGGGAGATCAAAGGAGCTATGGTTTTAATGGCCCTGGCCCAACTCCTCTTGGGTTGTTGGGTATGAGACACGGTATTCACAAGAAGAGAAGGGTAAAAGTATTGTGGTATCGGATTTGAAGGCGGATGGGTCAAGAAGGAAGAAAGACACTCTTATGCCTATTTGGAGGCCCGTTGCTAGTAAAAATGTGTGTGGTGAGTCCTTGGTTTCAAAAGGGGTGCAAGCCTCGACAGATGTTCCAGTAGAGATCATGCAGTGTAAGGAAGGTGGACCCGAGATGGTCGGTGAAGAAGCAATCAACGGAGAAGAGCCGGTGCTTGTGCGACTATTCGATGAACATGATGCAAGTTTACTCAAGGGGATGGCGGATGAGTTGTCGGAAAACAAGATTGAGGACATGGAGTTTTTAGAGGAAGGGAAAAACCCTAACGGCAATGAGCAGGCACTTGTTGTGTTAGAAGAGGAGGCTCAGGCCTTGGATGCCCAAATAGTGACCGAGAAAGAGAAAGCAATCAATGTGTTCTTACAGTCTGAGGCACCAGTATGGCAAGTAGATGAAAGCAGCTCGAGTTGGGTCTTACACAATATCTGTAAATTCAGCAAGATGATGAGTGTTTCACTAGATGGGATGGAAGATCAAGTATTTGTTTTCTTTTCCGAAATATATAAAAGGCGTGTTGAGAGAAAAAAGATGGAAGAAAAGGGGACAAAGGAAAGAAAAAAGCCGAGGGAGGTATTCTGAGAGAGCTGAAAAGATTAGAATTTGTGGTAAATTATGATGGGAGGAAGAAGGAAGGGGAGATTGAGGAAGCACATAACAGACGTTAGTCTTAATGATTGACAAAATTGTGTCTTGGAATGTGAGGGGAATGAATGACAACAAGAAGAGGTCAGTAATCAAGAGCTGTCAGGGGAGATGGAAACCATCGGTTATCTGTCTACAGGAAACAAAAATGGAATCTATTGACCGCAATTTGTTTAAAAGTATCTGGAAACTGGGGAACATTCGGCCAAAGGAGCTGCGGGGGGGGGTTGTGGTGATGTGGAATGAAGATCGTGTTCGTTGCGTGGATGTTCTGATTGGTGAAGTCTCTCTGTCCATTTTATTTAAGAGCTGTAGCCGGGGGGGGGGGGGAAATGGATTGGGTATTCTCTAGAATTTACTGTAGAGGAAACAAGGAGGAGAGAGAACTTCTATGGAAAGAATTACATATTTGTAAAAAGAAATGGGGGTGCCACTGGGTGGTTGGTAGCGATTTCAATATAATTATGAAAAGAGATGAGAGGAGCAGTGGTAACTTTGAGTCTCATACTGCAATGGAGTTTGTTGAAGCGGTGGAGGAGCTTGATTTGGCTGATATTTTGCTGTTGGGTGGGCAATGGACTTGGACAAATCAAAGGGTTAATCCTTCCTGTTCCAGAATTGATAGATTCCTCATTTCTTCTTCTATTCTTCTTCAGTTTTCGGGAATTACACAGACCTTGCTTCAACAGACTATATCTGATCACTACCCTATTTGTCTCGCCTTTGATGGTATCCAGTGGGGTCCGGTTCCCTTCAGACTGGATAATAGGTGGGTGCATGAAGCAAAATTCAGGGCTCTGGTGGAGGAGAAATGGAAGGGTTATGAGGTATCAGGTACTGCTTCTTTTAGAATCGTGCACAAACTGAAAATGCTTAAAAATGACATTAAAAAGTGGACAAAAGAGGAATTGAGAAAAGAGGAATATATGGGCAGTCTGCTGAAGGAATTAGGGGACTTGGATGATAAAGAAGGTAGTGGAGGTCTGGATGTAAAAGAATTAAGTAGACGGGATGAAATTAAAGTGTTCTTTGCCAAACAGGACAGAATTGAAGAACAAACATGGAGACAGAAATCTAGGAAGAAATGGCTAAAAGAGGGTGATAGGAACAATAAATATTTTCGTGCTTCAGCTAGCCACCGAAGACGCAGCAATTACATTGAGGAGTTGTGGGTAAAGGGTGCGAAATACAGTGGTAATGACAAAATGAGAGAGGCTGCCACGCCTTACTTCAAAGAGTTATATGATGAAGAGTTCAAGATTCGGCCGAGACTTGACAGTCTAACTTTCAAGAGTATTTGCGTGGATAGCAGGAAAAACATTGAGGCTGTTTTCTCTGAGGAAGAGGTACTTGCTGCCTTAAAAAGTTGCAATGGTGACAAGGCACCGGGACCGGATGGTTTTCATATGAATTTCATCCAAGCTTTTTGGGACGTGATTAAAGATGATATCATGGAAGTACTAATGAATTCCGTCAAAATGGAAAATTTGTTAGGTCCCTTAATGCCACTTTCCTGGTGATGATTGCCAAAAAGAAGGGGACAAAGCATGTTAATGATTTTCGACATATAAGCTTGGTGGGGTGCATTTATAAAATTATTGCAAAAGTACTTGCAGCCAGGCTTGCTAGTGTTTTGGGTGAGGTAATTAATGAATGCCAACATGCGTTTGCGGAAGGGAGACAAATTCAAGATGCAATACTTGTGGCAAATGAGGTAGTGGATGAGCTGGTCATGAATAATATTGATGGCCTGATCTGCAAATTGGATATGGAAAAGGCATATGATCATGTCTGTTGGGATTTTGTCGACTACATGTTGGGAAGGTTGGGTTTTGGGCATAAATGGAGAATATGGATGAAAGCGTGTTTGTGTACCACATCTTTTGCGATCTTAATTAATGGAGGACCTTCCAAATTATCTTGGGGGTCTAGGGGCTTAAGACAAGGGGATCCACTTTCCCCTCTCTTGTTCATTGTTGTCATGGAGGTTTTAAATGGACTGATGTATAAGGCTCGTGATCTTGGTTTGATTAGAGGGATGACTGTTGGTAGAGGGGACAACAAAATGGAGATCTCACATTTGTTTTTTGCTGATGACACACTCTGTTTTGCCAACCGGAATAGAGAGGTCTGTTGTATCTCAAGAGCTTTCTCTTGTGTTTCCAAGGGGTGTCGGGCCTTAATATTAATCTCCAAAAATCTGAACTTGTTAGGGTGGGGAACAACAGTGAAGGCGACTGTTTTGCCGAAATATTGGATTGTAAGCCTGCCAAGCTGCCTCTCAAATATCTCGGGGTCCCACTGGGAGCTAAATTCAAAGATAAACTACCTTGGGATCCCGTAGTAAAAATGTTTGAATCGAGACTAGCGGGATGGAAAAGACAGTTTCTATCAAAAGGTGGTAGACTTACTCTTATAATGAGTACTCTTGCTAATCTTCCCATCTACTACCTGTCTATTCTTACCATTCCATGTAGCATTGCTAAAAGGCTAGAAAACATTCAAAGCCGCTTCCTTTGGGGTGATGGAGAAGAAAAAAGAAAATATCACTTGGAAAACTGGTTTGAAATTAAGAAACCGAAAACAGAGGGAGGTTTGGGTATTCGCTCTCTTGTTGAAATGAATATGGCGCTTAAAGATAAGTGGTTATGGAGGTACATGAAGGATGATGGAAAGTTTTGGAAAAAGGTTGGAAAAAGGTTATCGATGCTAGGCGGAGTGGGGCTGCTCTTGAAGGGGTAGGGAGATTAGACAGAAGGGGCCATGGTCTGGGTCTGTGGAAAAACATAACGGAGTGACCTATTTTCAAAGAATATATCAAGTGGCAGTTAGGCAGAGGCAATATCATCAGATCTTGGTAAGATAAATGGTTGGATGGGGACTGCCTTAAAGATAGATTCCCAAGTCTGTATGCAATTGCACAGGATAAACATATGCAAGTTGAGGATGCGTATTCTTGGGCGAATGGCAGCTGCTCTTGGTCGATTAATGTTAAACGTAATCTGAATGACTAGGAAGTTGGGGATTATCTTAAGTTATTGGGTTTGATTGCACAATACCAAATCAATGATAAATCAAACCATGCTATTTGGAGGCTGAACAAAAAGGAAGAGTTCTCTGTGTCTTCATATTATAAATGGATTATTGATAAGGATCCCAGTAGAGGGTATGCTTTCCCTCACAATCTGATTTGGAAAGCCAATCTTCCTCCGAGAATTGCTTTTTTTTGGCTGGGAGGCTTGCCGGGAATGCATTCTGACTCTTGACAGATTACAGAAAAGGGGTTTAAGCCTGGCAAATCGCTGTTTTATGTGCAGGGAGGCAGAAGAGTCTTGCTGCCACCTCCTCCTTAGCTGCCCGGTGGTGTATGAGTTGTGGTGTATGATTTACAACTTACTGGGTATTGCTTGGGTCTCTTCAGGTTCGGCGATGACAGAAGTTTGGGCATGGGGTGGGATTCACTCCACAAAGAATATTGTAAAGATTATTCCTCTTACTATTTTTTGGGTCATTTGGAAAAAAGAAATTATAGAGCTTTTGAGAGTAGAAGTTTATAGATACAAACTTAGAGATAAGTGGTTTATGTATTTTGGGTCTTGTATATTGGGGCATGACATTACTAGGGATGAAGATTTTGAGGATGTCATTGATACCCTTACGTCTCTATAAATTCCTTTGTATACGAGCGGTACCCCCTCTGGTGTCATTTTAATTTTATTCTAACTTTTTCTTTCAAAAAAAAAAACTATTATTGGAAAAAAAAGTAATAAGATTCTCAATGTTGCACATTTTGAGTAGGTTAAAAAAAGTCGAGATTAAAGAGTACTTCAATGCAAAAATGATACAACAAAGGACGAAACCAACAGAATATTTAGCAGATTAATGGGTACAGAAACTTCACCAAAAACAAGCAGCGGGAAAGGATCAAGTGGTACATAAGGCATGCAAAATATTAGCATTTCCTTGGCCTCAACCACTTGACGGAAATCAGATAACAGCAAAGCATTAAATTCTACCCAAAAAAAAAAAGAAGCCTCAACCATTTGACTAAAACCAGACAGCTCCATAGTTGAAGACTGTCTGCCTCCTGAATAATCAACTAAGATCAGGCGTGTCTAAGACGTTATCCTGACGCAAAATAATTCATGTTCATTTTCATGTCTGGCTCCTGAAAAATCAACTAAAGAACACACCTGGGCAGTGGGAGAGGCATTTCCAGGCTTTCCTTGTGAAGAAGCTCTCCTTGCCTCCTTTAAGTAAGATTTAAGTAAAGGCACAGGTGAGAATTGCTCTGTGAGCTCAAATGCAAAAGCTAGGTTAACTGCATCAATTTGCCTTCCACCATTTACAAGAACTTCAATTACACCTGAAGTAATGACATGAAAAGGAGAAAGAGAAAAAAAATTATGAAAGTTTAGGGAAAAAATATGACAGACTGAATAGGAAGCATTTGACTTTCTCAACAACCAAATCTTATAAGTTCGACCTACCACTTGCTTTAAGAGGCTCGATAAATTTTTCCAGAAAAATCCTAAAATGCCAACATCAAACTTCACAAGGATGATGTAACTAGTGATGCTGCAAGACTTTATGCTTATAATTTGGCTACTTCCTGCTTTAACAGTATTACTAGTGAATGATCGGATCATCCGACATTATCAATGCATCTATCCAACAAAAAGAGAAACCACACCTGTAACATGCATCTCCCATAAAAACCATGGAATCAATGTCAAGTTTAATGATGATCCTAACCAAATGCTGCAAGAGTTTAAATTCACAATATGGTTGCTATAGCAAAATGATAGGTAGATGAATGGAGGATTCTATTCTGGAATTTTCTTGATTGAACAACTCAGCAACTTTAGGAATGTGAACTTGTCATATCTTAGGTGTGAATCCAAGACCAATCTTCACACTAACTCATGAAGCAGTAATTCTCTCACGAGTTTCTCATGGAAGAAGCTAAAGAATGATGAGCTAAGTGAAAAACATTGCAGTAGATGGAGCCTCAATCATGCATAGTGTTTAGGTCAGTGTAGCTTCTCCGGCAAAAATCAGTAACTTACCTGAATGACAAAGAAATTCTAATCCATGTCAGACATTAAAATAAATAGCTTAACCAACCTGGCATTTTTTCTGACAGCCCAAGAGAGCGACACAAATCAGCTGTTTGCCGACGACGAGAGACCATTGGAATTAACCTGGAAAGTTGTTCCTCGTCAAAATCAGAAGCAATTTGGAATGTGTCCAGGAGTTGCAAAAATGCATGAGCCTCCAAAGAGTTCCCATTGCTAGCTTCCATGTCTAGAGCTTCCAACTTAGGCTTCCATTCCTCAGCAATTGCCTTTGCCCTCCGCTTAATTTCTTCTGAGATTACAGCGACAACAGAAGCCCGATCCAGACTCATTAATAAAATGCTCAGGCACTCCATCAGCATTATACAGGTTCGGCGGAGCCCCAAAAGGTTCGCATCTTTCTTTCCATCAACATTTGGCAGTTCCATGTGGTAAAACCCTTCAAGAGAGTCCAATACTATGCCGGCTGGACTGGCTGCAGCCTTTAAAGCAAATGGGATTTCTTCTTTTAAGGCAGCCAGGTTCTTACGGTTCTCTGATATAAATTTGTGCAGTCCATCTGAGTCCATCTCTATGCACAGTTTCACTAACTGGGGATAAGATCTCACTTCCAAATTTTCATCCTCGGGGGAGGTTTTAATATATTCCACAGTACATTCAACAGTGACAGAATCAAGAGCATCCTCTTCAGCAGTCGGGGTCCCATTGTCACCGTTAGAGGTAACAACATCAGGCTCCAGAGATGATACCTTCCCCTGCTTCTCTAAGGCACTGGTAATGACAGAAACAGCAGCATCTCTCTTCTCTTGAAGCCTCTCCAAAGAAGCTTGTTCCTTGGCTACAACAGCTGCTTCCCGGTTTTCTAACATTTCCCGGGCTTTCCTTGTTTTGCTTTCATACTCCTTTTCTTGATCTTCCAATTCATGAAATCGTCTCTTCAAGGACTTCTCCAGCCCATGGAAATGTTCCTCAAGTTCTTTCCATTTCAGATTAAGTGTTATGGCACGGTGGCTTTCAAGTTCAGCAAATGCTTTCTGAAGCTCTTGGATCTTAGAGGTTGTAGAGTCTATGAGTGTGGCCACTGATCTAGTATCTTCCATTGCAGAAAGCTGAAAGAAATACAGCAAGAGAACATAGTGAAAAATAAGTTAGCTATGCCAATGCACTGCCTTCAAGGTGTACTAAAGATGGACACAGAAGTAGCAACAGATTATAATCCAAAAGCAAGAGCAGCCCAACATAAGCAATTATTCTTTCCAAATTCTTCAATTTGAAGATAAAAGACCAGATAACAAGTCCACCAAGAAGATATAACATTCCACAGTAAATGTACAAAAGCATAATTAAACACCAACATGAAAGTAAACCGTGAGTAAATATATTGGAGATCTCTAAACCATAACATAGCCAGAGCCAACATTTCACAATAGCTTCTGTACTCAAAAAGGATAATGCTCAGGCAGACAGAGAGAGTCAAACACAATAAAAGCAATCAGCCTGAGTATGATCAAGTTATTTCAGCATACCCAAGAGGCACCCAGATAATAAGAAAAAATTGTTGGAAGCTAATAACAAATTTTCTAATGAGGAATTCCGTATCTTATAATCATTCATAATACACATGAACAAGAGCAGAAATCAATAGAGGAATGTCAAAATGCGACTGGTTATCTTATTAGGTTCAACTAATTCCAACCTAGAATGGAAGTTGCAGAACAAAGTATTAATAACAACTTCAGGAGATAGAAATCAAAGCCTCTATCAATCATTACTATGATAATATGGAAAGAAATAGTCCCTGTAGGAGTAATCCTATTAATTTTTGGCAAAAATTATCCTATTTACCAGAGAACACAGGTGAAGATAAAATGAAGATAATCTTACTGTCTATTGTAAACATCAAATGGAGAAAAGAATTCAAACAAAAACATAAAAGACGCTCAAGAAAGACTTTTGTACTTTCTTACTGTCTGAATATCAAATTCAAACCCCTCAGAAGCTATCTATTCTTTTCCAAAAAAATCAAATTATCCTCCAAGAATTGCTTTCTTTGCATGGGAGGCGTGCTGGGAAAGAATTCTAAATCTGGACAGATTGAAAAACATAGGCAGGATCATTGTTAACAGATGCTACTGCTGTCTAAAGGCTGAGGAGACGTGTAACCATCTACTTTTGTGGTGTCCTACTGCTTATAGCTTATGATGTAAGTTCTATGGTTTATTAGGGATTAATTGGGTTATCTCGGGTTCGGTCGGGAAGGAGATTTGGGTTTGGGATGGTTTCTATGTAAAAAGAAATATGACAAATATTATTTCTTTGACTGTTTTTTGGATTATTTGGAAAGAGAGGAACAGGAGAACTTTGGATAGTGTTGAGAGTAATACTAATAACTAATAGATAGGTGGATACATTTATTTGGGTCAATTATGGTAAGTCATGATATCACTAGTGATATGGATTTTGGAGATGTCATTAACACTTTAAATTTTATGTAAATGCTTTTGTACACAGCCGGTACTCCCATTCCTTTGGTACCATGTTAATACATACTTCACATTTTTTATATAAAAAAAAAAATTATTTCCTTACCAAAAAAAAAATTCCATCTGGCATAAGATTTTATTTTTGAGAAGGAAAAGTACAATATATTCAAAGAGCACCAAAGGAGTGCACAACGTACAAAAAAGTATTTACAACTCAAGCAAAATGCCTAGAAGGTCTCTGAGGTCCTCGCCACTATATAGTTATTGACCCCTAATAAAAAAACCTTAGGGCATTGAACCATGAATCTTTAAATCTATCAAAATTATATTCTATACCCTTAAAAACTCTCCTATTTCTCTTGTTCCACATTGCCTAAAAGGTCCATTCCACATAAGAGGAATGGCACCTTCAAGGACATTCCAAATCTTCCCAGATATTTAGCTGGACCCAGCTGCTGATAAGCAACAAATGACAATTTTTTTTAGAAGAAAAAGTTGCATTCTATTTTCGTAATAAGCCACAATGACATAATAGATTACTACAATGTCAGTTTACTTCCTATCAAACTGTCTTATCAATTATCTATCATTCTGTCTTATTAGTTACCAGAGCAAGCTTGCATGCATTACAAAAGCACATCTGCTTGAATATTTTAACAGAGTTACCATTTGTAACCGTGTGAATTGTTTCCAGCAACAAAATCGCACAAAATATGATATGCATGTTCATCATTAATTATTGCAAGACAAACGAAAATAACTACGAATTTTGAATAACTTAATCAGCAGCATAAAATCATAACGGTTTTCTAGACATTAAGACCCACAACCCCAAACTTGGCTTCAGCTTGGCTCGTACAGTGACTTACTCACTAATACGAAGTACATCCTCCAGAAAACAAACACCAGCTTAATATATCAATTTTGAAACTCGAAGTGATAGGAAAAACGCTCAACAAGAATAAGTAATCTCCGTTTGAGCATGGTAAAGACATGAGCTTACCAATAATTTGCCAAGTTTCTGAGCTAAGACCGCAAGAACTGTGTAAGAGAAATACTGACACCCTAAATATAAAAATAAAAACAAAACAAAAAAACTATAAATGATCAGAAAAAAAAAACCAAAAAATAACAAAGATTAAAGGCAAATCACTAATTACTGATCTCGAACCACAAGAGACAACCCCACAAATACATAAGTGAATTTCTCGTAAAACATTATCCACAGTAGCTCAGCTTAGTAGAAAGTTCAATTAAGCTCCATTACCGAAATTTCACATCGTAATCATGAAATGAAGCTACCTTTCGAAGAAACAACCAAACCCGATCTAGAGAACAGTAAGAAACACGAAAGAAATGAGATAATTAACTGACCGAAAAAAGAGAGTTACCTGATCGATAGAGTTGAAACTGCTCAGAGAATCGAGTGAATTCGCTGAAAACACTTATCAATCCATGTTGTGGAGTTGAGATTGGGAGTTTCGTGGTTTTGGTACTCAGCAATCCCTAGAGTAAAGAGAGAGAGAGAGGGAGAAAGAGGAAAGTTGAGGGAGGCAAAAGCGAGTGTTTTATGACAGGCACTCTGTTTTTTGCTTTTTATGGGGCAGTCCATTTCTTTCTACTTGACGCTTGAGTATGGTGTCTGCGCTTCGTTCAGTGGTTGGTGTCCGGAGGGCTTTCAGTAAAAACAGACGTGCTCGGAATACTTCCACTACATGGGCCTTCAGGAAAAGCCCAAACCCAAGTTGATCTTTTCTGTCTCAAACACCTACGCCCTCGTTACAGGTGTTGCGAATGCCCGGCAGGATTCGGGCAACACCGACCCTTAACCCGATTATTTTGATCTGAAGTCTCGACTTTTAACCAAGCTTAAAAAAAAGGCTTTGGAAAAATAATAGCATCCTAAATTTATTTAAATTTTTATGCAATTTTTAAAAATAAAAAGGTGTCCTTCATATATTAATTTTTATTTCAAAATAAAATTATTTAAGCAGTCTCGTTGATATTTTGTTGAAAATTTGATGGTCTCACCGTTTAAAAATAATTTTATTAAAAATATATTATTCTAATTTGTCAACATATTATAATAATGTTAAAAAATATAAAGCATAAAATTAAAATATTTATAATTAATATTATTAACTCAATTTTATAATAAAATTATTTTTTATAGACAAAAAAATTATTCACATGCAGAAGAATATTAATAGTTTATTTTTTTTATTTAGCCTTTTGAAAACGTTTAGATTATATAGAGTAATTAAAGTATTTATAAAGTTTTTTTACAAATATATATATTTAATTTTATTATAAAATAGTACGAGTCTAATTTAACTTTAATTTTAATTTTATAAGAATAATTGTACCCTTGATGAAGATAATTCATTTTTATTTTATACAACTAAAACTATATTGTTTTAATTTTCTTAATATTATTTCATAAATATCTATTTGGAGTGGGTTGATGTGGGTTAGTATGTAACATGGCTCTACCCTCAACCTTATCATATGTACCATTTAGTGCCTTAAAAAATTTAAGATATTTTTTTCGTTAGGTATTTATGTTATGTATATTTAATTTAAGTAGATTTATTATTTGTGATGGCTTTTTAATGATATTATTAAACTGCTCGTATATCTCATTAAATAAATGTCTAAAATATTAAAATTTTGTTGTTTGTAAATTTTTTATCATCAAACTAAGTAAACTTTATTATAGTTAATATATTATTAGATATTTAAATATACATGATAAATTAAGTAACATATATAATGTAAATAAATGATTTTATCATTACAGATTATGTAAATGTAATACATTCCGTAAGATTGAAATAATTTATTTTAGTTTTTAATTTTTTTTGTAAATATTTATTATTATACATTAATAGTATATTTGTCAATAACAACTTCATTCGGAGTTAATCTTTAGATATTAACAATGGTCATAATAAATTTTAAACAAAAATAATTTTAATTTTTTTTGTAATTTAGTAAATAGAAAAATTAAGGTTTAAATTACATTTACTATATGACCTAATCTCATAATTATGTATAAAGAAATTAAACCATTAGTATAGAAAAAATGTGCAAATTTTACTTCCATTATACGAAAGAAAAAAAATATATGTTTTATGTATTATCTATATATTTGTCATCAATTAGATGAATCAATGATATTATTTAAAAAAATAAATATAAAAAAAAATACGAAAAGCTCAACAAGTGTGGTAAGAAAATTAAATTATCATATGTTTTGTTCTCGTATATTTATAATTAATTTTACCATAATTCTACTCTAAAATTATTTTTGGGAGCTATGTATCATTTTTTAGTTATTTTATAAAACATGTATGAATAACTTTATATGTGAATAGTTTATAACAAAGTTTGGTTAAAAAATATATAAAATATTAGAAATCATATTCTATACAATTTTATTAAATATAAAGTATAGAAATAATTTATTTATTCCAATATATTACAAAAAAATTATTAAATTTACCGTAAAGAAAAGTTTTAAGGATAAAAGTTAAATCTAAACGACATGTAAACATTTTCTTTCGCGGATATTTTTCTCGAGAAAAAGAAAAAGAAAATAAAAAGCAAATACACAGTGAGAGCGGGAGATTTCAGCTTAAGATTGGCACGACATGGACGGCATTGAAGTCACAATTTCATCAAACTGTGTGTTTTTCAAAGGTAATCGAACAAACTCCTTTCTCAACAATTAAAATATGAATTTCACTTTCTCCCCTCCAAAAAGCCAGTCAAGCAACTACTCAAAAAGTCCCCTGCCCTCTTACATATTGCAGTCTAGTCGTCGTCCCCTAATTCTGGCCTCTTCATTTGACTTACTCTAATTCGTCTTCCTTCCATGTGAATCTCGGATTCACACATGAACCCCTAATCCTTTTACATTCCTTTTCTTTAGCTTCTCCCCGTATTAAATTAAGTCTTGGATTTTCAAAGCACTACGCAGACTTTGCTTTTTCACTGCGGTTTCCGTTTCCCTCTGTAAAAAAACTGGAAAAGGGGAAAAACAGTCATCCTTCCTCGTCCTTTCACTATCCATTTTGCGGGGATTTTTTTTTTTTATTTTTTTATTTTTACCTTCTTCTCTTTTTTAAGGAGGAGCTCGTGATTCATCAGGTAGGTCTTTGAATTCCATGCTTGATTACTTTTGTTGATTGGTGTCCGAGTCGATTCATCACAGATTATCTGTTGTGTTAGATTTTTCTCTTCTTGATTGATTGCTACTTGTGGGTTTTATTGGTTTTTCTTAAGTTTTAATTTATTCAGGGCTTTGAATTTGATTATTTTCTTTATCGTATCTGTTTGAATTTGGCTTCAGGATTTGATGTTATGAGGACCATACTTCAGCGCTTTTGCTCTTCTTTGTTAGTTAGGGAGCAACTGATTTTTCTACCTTCATTTCTATTGTGATTCTGGTAGGGGTTTGATCATGATGCTGAACAGGCGAGCCCTTAATTTGGTTGTTGGTTGTTGTATCTGGTTATTGCTTAACTGCAGTTCAAGCTATGGTTCTGAGTCGGATGTAAGTTGCTTGTGGAGTATAAAACAGTCACTTTCTGACCCTTCTAATTTCTTATATACATGGAAGTTTGATAATGGTACTGATGGATTTATCTGTAATTTCGACGGGGTCGACTGCTGGCACCCTGATGAGAGTAAGGTATTGAATATTAAGCTTCCAGATATGGGGCTTACAGGTGATTTTCCCCGTGGCATTCAGAATTGTTCCAGTTTGACAGGCCTGGATCTTTCAGGCAACAGACTGTCTGGAGTTATCCCCCCAAATATATCCAGTATGATTAAGTTTGTAACATCCCTGGATCTCTCATCCAACAATTTTTCTGGAACAATCCCTGTGGATCTAGCCAATATTAGCTTTCTGAATGTTCTTAAACTTGACAACAACCGGTTATCAGGTCATATTCCTCCACAAATGGGGCAGCTTAGCCGGCTCAAAACGTTTAGTGTATCCAACAATCTTCTCACTGGTCCAATCCCAAACTTTAACAATTCCAAATTTACTGCGGAGAACTATGCAAATAATCCTGGACTTTGTGGGAAACCTTTGGACCCTTGCCAGGCTGTTTCAAAGAGCAACACTGGAATCATTGCCAGGGCAGCAGTTGGCGGGGTGACTCTGGCGGCAGTTATTGTGGGCATAGTTTTGTTCTTTTATTTCCGTAAATTATCTGTATTGAGAAAGAAAAAGGATGATGATCCTGAAGGAAATAAGTGGGCAAAGAATTTGAAGGGGAGTAAAGGCACTAAGGTAAAGTAATTAAGTCTTTCTAGTTTTCTAAATTAGAAAAAAGTAAAGAGAAAAAAAAACTTATGCTTTTGATTTTGCAATTAACCAAGTGTGCTTGGATTTGTTGTTAGGTTTATACTTTCTAAAAGATTACCTTTTATGAATATCACACTGAGAAGTTACTATAATTTTCAGGTTTCCATGTTTGAGAAGTCAATTTCAAAAATGAGATTAAGTGACCTCATGAAGGCTACAAATGCTTTTAACAAAAATAATATCATAGGATCAGGAAGGACAGGGACCACGTACCAAGGAGCACTTGAGGATGGCACTTCAATAATGGTTAAGAGGTTGGAGGATTCTCAACACTCTGAAAAAGAGTTTAGGTCTGAGATGGCTACTCTGGGGAGTGTGAGACATCGAAACTTGGTTCCTCTTTTAGGTTTCTGTATGGTCGGTAAGGAGAGGCTTCTAGTTTATAAGCACATGCCAAATGGAACCCTTTATGATCACTTACATCCGACTGATGATGCTAGTAGGCCAATGGAGTGGTCCTCACGGCTTAAAATTGGTATAAGGGCGGCAAAAGGTTTTGCATGGCTACATCATAACTGCAATCCCCGCATAATTCATCGGAACATAAGTTCAAAGTGCATTATGCTGGATGCTGATTTTGAGCCCAAAATATCTGATTTTGGTCTTGCTAGGCTCATGAACCCAATTGATACACATCTGAGCACCTTTGTAAATGGAGAGTTTGGGGATTTGGGTTATGTTGCTCCAGAGTACACAAGAACTCTGATGGCCACTCCAAAAGGGGATGTTTACAGCTTTGGTGTTGTGCTTCTTGAGCTAGTAACTGGTGAGAAACCTACTAATGTGGCTAATGCTCCGGAAAGCTTTAAGGGAAATCTAGTGGAATGGGTTATGCACTTATCGAGTAATGCACAACTCCAAGATGCGATTGACAAGTCTTTGATTGGGAAGGGTTCTGACAGTGAACTTCTTCAGGCTCTTAGCATCGCACGCAAGTGTGTTTCATCAACTCCTAAGGAGAGGCCTACCATGCTTGAAGTATACCAATTCTTGAGAGCTATTGGTGAGCGATATGATTTTACCACCGAGGATGAGATTTTTATGCCATCAGACAGTGGTGATGTTAATTATCTTCAGGAACTTATTGTAGCTCAAGAAACTAAAGGAAAATAGTTGATAAGGTACGAGATATGTTAGTGGTATATGTCACTTTACTTTATATGCAAGTATTTTTTCTTCATGCAGGCTTAATACTTGTTAATATTAAATGTATTTTGATATTTCAGTTACTTGTTTAATAGGTTTGTACCTAGATACCACCAGAATGGCAGAACTCTGTTGCCCCCACGAATTATTTCCATTTTAGGTCTATCTTTTAATATGAAATTTGATAATTTTCCTATTCCAGAGCTTGTCTTTATTTGTTGGTCCTTTTTGTTATGGTAACAAATGGGATCATGGGGTTCAGAATATTGTGTTGCCTTATACAATGGATGTGCTAGCTCTAGTAAGCACATGTGGCATGCGTGAATGATTCACTACTGTTATCTTAAAGTAGTGATTCCAAGTGAAGGATGGGTAGTGGCTTATTAGTTGTACATTTTTTATTAAATATTTTTAATTTGATTTTATAACTAAGTTTATTGAATTTTGTTTTATAACAACTTCACTATAGCTTTAGAATCAAGTTTTCTAGGAAGTTGATAGTACTAGAAAGGAAAATGATTCACATGTGCAAGATTTGGAGCCATAAGTCTCTTACCACCTTTAGACAAACTATAATGTTCCATAGTTAACAAAGTATGTGTTAGCACTTAATGTTTTATGACTATTCTAATGATAGATATCATCTGCTTGTAAGTTAGATACTGTTTTGGTTCAATCTTACTTTGTTCTTATCCTTAATTGTAAAACCAATTTTGACATGAAAAATTTTACTGAAAATTTTCATGTTTGAAGGACTTCCAATCCCATATCATGTTGGTTATAAGTAGATCTTTAGTTTTTACTTCTTAACTAAAACTGGAATTCTACTCTCTGGGAATTCACAGTGCCGACAGAGATGATTTAGATACAAAAGTTATGATGCAATTATTAGGCTACTAAGTTAACAGTTAACTGTATGAATAAAGTAGGAATTGACAGCTGGAATCTATTCTGTTTTAGGTCCTCCATCCGGTCTTTTCTCTGTGTTTGGAATCAAATCTTTCCTCCATTTCTTCCGAGTAAGGTAGAAAATTCTTGTTGTATAAGGTGATAGCTAGGACTTCAGATCATTTGCTGTTGTTCTCTTATTGCCTTTGATGCCCAACTTCTCATTTTCTTAATTTGAGTTGAGTTGGTATTGTGTCTGCTTTCAACAAGTATGATCTTGTCAAGGTGTCCAGGGTGGTAAGAGGATCAAGCGATTATTGCTCAAGTACCCCGTCGGTTATTAAGAAGTAGAGCTGTGGAACTTCAGGACGTGGTATTTTTCATTTGACAGAGTGACAGATAATTGGTTTGAGACTCCTTCTTTTCTTGTTTTAAAGAGTTACCATCTCTGTACTGATTAGATTTGGGAGATCTTAGATATTAATTGATCTGTGAATGTCTTTTGCACACGCTTTGTTTATATTATCTCATATCTTTTGTACATGCTTTGTTATATTATCTCATTCTTACAAAAAGGTAGAAAATCAATAACAAGGGTGTTTTTGGATACCCATACTGGATATCATGCAAGGCTTGAACTCTAGCTATTGGATTCCCACACAAGGGATGGTACTGATTGGATTGAGTTCTATTTATACATGTTTATGAGCTTATAGTTTAGGGAAGCAATGCTTAACTCTATGCTTCTGATTATATGTGCTGTATTGATGTCAAGGAGCCTGTCACCTGTGAACAAATAGTGCTGTATTGTAGAATCCAAATCATGCACCTATGTTTTGGTCATCCTTTGAGAATATGCCTTCTACCAAGGAGAATTTTTTTCTTTATTATGTTCCATCTTGGATCCTTTCCATGTTAAGAGAGTATGTTTAAATAAATTGTTAAAATATATATATATATATATATATTAGTGTCTATTTTAGCTTTTGTACTTTCAGAACATGTTAAAAATAAATTCTTGCCACTAAATACTTTTTTAACTAATGTTAATAATATATATACACACACAATTTATAGAGAGAGACTTATCAGATCCGAAGATAATCTTATGACAATTTTTGAAGTGAGTTTCAAGCCCATTTGATCTTGGTTGATATACAAACTGCTGCAAGAAGAAGCATTTCCTGGCATTTACTGAAGCTTCTCATTACTCTCTGGGTTCATGAAATCAGCAGTGAGGACACCGGGGAGCAACATGTATTATAAGATTCGGGCCAATGATGAACACATCGGTGCTGGTTTCATCATACACACCAGATATTCCTCCTATTCTGATTGTGATGGTGATGATAGCTCCGCACTTGAATTTTGCTTACCACAATTTTACTCTCTTGATTTAATTTTTTTTTTTTTTTATAAAGTAAAAATTAAAATTAAACAGCAGTAAATAAATATATATCATTTCATGACAAGAATTAGAAAAACTAACATCAAATAAGAGCAATTAATTAAGACGTTGTAACTCTAATTTTAGGTATTTTCTTTGGTTTGTGTTTTGAAATGCTAATTGCATTGCTTGGTAAATATATGAGACTATAATAAGCTCTAACAAAGATTTATTTTTGACACCTCTCGGCCATACTTTTATTCTAATTACTTAATTGACGACATTGTGATTGACAAATTATATTTAAATATTAAAAATAACAACAACAAAAAAAATAATAATTTTGACTAATTAATTAAAGTAATAAATTCAATAATACTAAAAAAAATAAGTTTTAACATTATTTTTAATTTGATTAATTATTAAAATTATTTTTTAAACATATTTTTAAAAATATTAAAATATACGTTGACTAATTTTAACTTTTTTTTTTTAATTAAAAAAATAAAATTAGATGTTTGAAATAAATATTAAAAATTAAGAAATAATTTTTAATAAAAATCAAACTTTATTAGCTATTTCATGGATATGAATATTTGGGATATCTGGAAATAAAGAAATTAAATTGCTCTGACAGACACTGTGGAGGTAGAAATGAATTGGACAAACAATAAGATATTAGTTAGATATCGAGTTTGTTGGAAGTAAAGTATTTTTATGTGAGGTATAGATATGTTGTAAATGTGGGTGGGTGGGCATGTATTATCTAATTTGGGTTATAGGTGCATCCTTACATACATATATATATATATATATGGATGGGCATGTGTTAACTAATTTGGTTGATAGGTGCATCCTTACATATTACTATGCATGATAGTTGTTTATATGTACATAATATTCCTTCTCACTTAAATTGATTTTGGCTATTGGTAAGACTTAGTCACTAAAAAGGTTAATGTTTTATCTATATCCACAATGGATGTTAATTTGAGTTAAATAAATGTTTTCAAATGCTGTTGAAAAAAATAAATGTCAATGTGAAAATTCAATCTACTCTGGATTAAAAATTGAATCGAATTGAATAATTTTTTTACAGTTTAACTTAACATTTTTTAATATTAATAATTAAAATAATATATATGCATATTATGTACATTATGTAAATAACATATTAACTATATTTAAAAAATTAAAAATTTTGAGTAAATTTCACTCCAATTTAACTTTTTAATTTGGTTTTCGACTAAAGTGGCATGGATCCGGTCTTCAATATAAAAAATTATTTTTATTTAGTTTTGATCTAATTTAATCCACTTTAGTTTAGTTTGATTTTGAAAAATATTCTAACAGTATGAACACAGTTATTAATATGGAGAGAAAAATAATTTATTTTGATTCTATTACAATTTTTTTTTTTAAAAAAAAATCCAATTTAAGGTATAGTTATTCATGAAAATGGACACTCAAAATTCAACTTTTTAGTTATATCAATATTATTATGGTTATTTGTGACTTTTAATAAAACTATTTGAAATTTTACTTTGAAGATTTATCCATTTACCAAAGAAACTTCAATCCCAAACACTTCATAACATCATATGACAAAACAATCTCTTGATCTTTGTGCCAATTTTATTTGTCTCAATCCTAAAACAAATGTTGTAAGTAAAAATACCACAATAAAGATTTGATACAAATACAAATAATGATTTCATTGACAATCTCTTTATCTCTATCAATGCTAGTTTCATTTCAATTCAATGAGAGAGAGCAAGATTAGAGGTGGGTTTTGTGAGAGATTATAAATGTTCTTGGCGTATCGAGTTTTGTGGGTTCGTATTTAATGGAAATTGGGTCGATTTCAATATGTTGTTACTTAATTCATGTTGTTGTTACTTGAGTGTTGATATAACAATCGATATTAATTTTTAAAATAAAAATTAATGATGATTTGAAAAAAATTTAAAAGTATAAATCTAAATTGAAAAGAAAAAAAAAATTCTGTACGTATGTATAATATTTAGGTCATTTACTTTTCTTTTTTTCATTTTCCACAATTTGAGGAACTAAAAAATTTTAAAATTTTCAAGAAAAGAAAGTAACGTTGACCATCTCTTCTTTTATCTTCATTGAGTATTATTTTTATGTTAAAAATTTCATAATTTCTTTTCTCTCTAATTCTCCTTCTTGTAGAATTAAAAAATTATTGGATCAATTTTAATTTAATCGGTTTCTTGGTAGACATTCGGCAAAATTAGAATGGTGCCCTAATTTTAACCGGTTTATTGTCAAATACAATGTCTAATGGAGCCTCTCCATTGATATTATCTCAAGTATTTCATTGGACATTTCAAAAAAAAAAAAAAAAAAGATTTTGTTGGGTATGTATATATATATTATGTAATTGGGGTAACATAATTATCATTGACTTGGAATGTGACACCCCTTTACTGTTTCGACTATATGAACATATACTATTCATCTTCCTACCCAGGACAAGGTAATTTAAGAACTTCCAACCAAATTTTATATCCATTAATTCATAAGATAATCGGTTCTCGTTACAATAATACAACTCTAAAATCAAAGAAGTTTTACAATCATAATCATACACATAAAAGTTCAATACTATTTCAATATAATGAGTATACTACTAAGTCTCATTATCATTGATAACATCTTATTTCTTTTAAGTTCGGTGCTACGTTGTTAAACACTCCAATTTCGATTCCCGCCTCAAAGTATCTGAAAATAAAAATAATGAGCATACACAACCCAATAAGATAAAATTTAGAATTAAAAACTAACGAATGACAATTAATTAACCTCCCTCCTTACTATCATTTACTACTTCTATCATTCTGTTTACCTCTTTTGATAATCAATCAATGATAACCTGACTTCCTTCTAACTCTACCTGACCCCTTATCGTTAGCCCTCTCATTCTCCAACCATAGAAGGGGAATGCACTCTACCCTTTTTGACCATGATACCTTACCAATTCAATACCATTTTGGTAGTCCTTACCCAACACTCATACACCCTCTCAATCTACCCCACCAGTCTCTCACACATCCACCTTCCAATACCGGCCCACAAGGACCATGCACACACATTATTGCTGCATCTTAGGGCCTCACCCCAACAGTAACCACAATCACCATGTCGGCCATTAAATGGCCCCGTGCACCAATACACCACCACATTGAATACACATCGCTATCCCCAGTATCAACGACTACTGAATGGCCCCACCGAACTCTACCAACATCGGATAACGACCTCACACACACCTGACCAGATGACCTGTCGACCACCAAGTGGCCATGAATACAACGTGTCACTACTCATCACACCAGCAAATCAATATCTGCGAGCATCAGCTAGAGGCCTTACGCACACACATACCTCTACACATACACACGTCGCGAGCCACTGGTTGCCATACCAACATACCAAAAACTTTAAAGACTGACCAAGAAGCCTCCCACACCTAAGTACATATATATATATATACACACATATGACAGATTACCCACCACCATGTCTACACATCAGAACATGTAAGCACCGGCTAACCCCCATCCCACCTATACCTATGCACACTGTAGACTACACACCACCGTCCCTGCACACCAGAATGTGTCCCCCTGGGCCAAACAGCCTTACATACCTAAACAACTGGACCTACATCCACTGCAAGTCACCAGCCTGCCTATACTTATAAACCTATACATCTAATGCATCTCAATATCACATTTACTTCACTTGTCAGTTACACTCAAATTTTCACTCGAAATCCCCATCCCAGTCCACACAACACTGATCTGAATCCATTTCACTTCTCTCCCTCACACACTCGCCTACCAAAACTGTACACCTCTCTCTACAACGTGCTCCCTCTCCCTTCCCCGACCACTACTTCCCTTATATTTCCTTAGCTACTACAACTCATCTACCTCCGTCTCCTTAATGTGGAGCATTTCCATTAACCTGCAACATAAGATTTCACTGAGATTTACCCTAAATTAGTTTAGAATTCCAAATTTCTCTTACTTCTTGCTTCCATACTCCTATATCTCCCAAAGCTACCGCGGCCTCACCTCTTCCAGAACTTTCGATCAGTTCACCTCTCGCACTTGCCTCCAATCAACTGCCTCTCGTAGTTGTCTCCCCCTCTCTCTCTCTCTCTCGCACGCTCTGTTTTCCCTTTTCCCTCTTCTTTCTTTCCTCTCTTTGCCCGATGCCCTTTTTATATCTATCCCAACTTCACATCCTGACTGTTGATTTTGCCCATCCCATCCCAACCGTCTATTCTACCCTCCCTTACATATCTAGGCTATTACATGGAATTTAGGGCCTTGTGATTTATTATGCCAATACAAAGTTATAAGATGATGTTAAATTGATAAGATGAAGAGTTTGCTCCGGCAAAGACATTAAAGTTTTGTCGTGTTGGGTAGCCACCCCATGTAAGTTTTGAAGACAAATAGTGCATATAATAATTATTTATTGTGCAAATTGTTGAAAAGTTTCTGAATTTTAGAATTAATCGTATATGAATTTGTTAAATTTTAAGAAAATACAAAGTTTAGCTTTTGCATTTTAATAAATACAACATTAATTTAATGAATTAATAAATATAAAATTACATTAAATGTAACGACCTCGGAAATTCAAAAGGAAATACATATAATAATCTGAGTGCATAAGCTAAATAAAAGATTAAGGTAAATATCCCTTACACAATAGCTTAAAAATACTAAACAATATCACAGAATAAGTTCTCTAGAAAAAATACGAGAAATGAGAAAAATAAAGAAAATTATAAAGCATCTAGTATCTACTCGCCGTTTTCTTGTGGATCGGACTCAGAAACTAGATTCTCCTAATCTGAAATGGCTAAATAAGCAATGAACTACACTAACCCAATAAGGACATCACACTATATCACTGTCACAGAAGTAAAGGTTGGTAGAAAACCAAAAATAACAAATGAAGCACAAATTTTAAACAAATTCGTTTATCAATAATCAAACCATTTATCGTCCACTTACCGCAGTGAGATTTATAAAAATAACCTATGGAAACAATAACATTATAAATATCATGAATTCATATATAATCTATAACATAGCACATATCATACTTTTATATTCAAATCATCAAACAACAACTGTCCCTTTTTATCAGTCTACTAGTATCCATGGGGATCCATAGGGGTCTCTGCTACACGTGAATCATTCTCCTTAATAAACTTAATTCCAGGGCCGTCTCCATACCTCGTCTGGTATGAGCACCAAAATAATAAACCTCAATACCCCGTCCGGTATGAGGCTGAAGTGGGCCGTCCCCATACCCCGTTCGGTATGGGTGCCAAATGACCAAGTCTCCATACCCTGTCCCGTATGAGACAACGTTCACGGTAGGATTTCCTATGAACCCGGTCCGTCCACCATCTCCTAAGATATCTAGTGAGGCTGTCATCTTATCCATTCATCAAATCCCATCACATTCCTATTTGTCCTTAGTCTCCGTTACCAACTCAAACATGAATACATACACAAGTAACGTGCATCCAACAAAACAAGCATATCTTAGATTCCCAAAATTAAACAGTAGTGAAGTAAGTAGTGATACATGCATTCAAAATCATAGAATAAATAAACCAGATACCATAATGCATTTAAACTGTAAAATAAATCAAACAGGAATTAACAGAGAAATATGTCCGGTTCGAGCTCCATTAGCAACCGTAATTAATTATGCATATCTATTTAATTTGTACAAAATACAGTATTATCATTTATTCAGACTTCAATTCCATGATAGAAAATAGGATGAGGGGTCCTTACTTGATTTGATGCCGAAACCTAAATTTTCACTGCGCCTACGGGCGGTCCCTGGGTTTCCTGAATTTTTTTTCGGGAACTAAAATGCGCTTACGGTACCTACACATGTCCCAAATAACTCAAAAATTAGACCCAGGGCCTACTCAGCCAATTTCAAAATTCCGGCACGGCGGCTCCATCTTGCTCTGGCGACGACGACGCCGCTCGCGACGACGATCCACCTCGGGTTGGTTTTTTCGGCCATTTCTGGCTGAAAGTATACGTATCATGTATCACGTCTGGGTTAGCTTCTGCATCTTGTTAGTTGAGTTTTTCAGAACTAAAGAAACGGTTAACTACTGCACCTGTGTTGGCCTTGCCGAGCGAGACAGGTAGATATACAGTTTATAATGATGCATCCTACTTGGGGTTGGGTTGTGTTTTGATGCAGTATGAGAAAGTCATAGCCTATAGGTCCAAGCAGTTGAAGAGTCATGAGAAAAACTACCCCACCTATGACTTAGAACTAGCCGCGATTATCCACACCCTAAAGACTTGGCGCCATTACTTGTATGGGGAGACCTTTCAGATCTATACCGATCATAAGAGCTTAAAACACATATTCGCTCAAAAGGATCTCAACATGCGTAAGAGAATATGGATATAACTCCTCAAAGACTACGATTACAACATATTGTATCACCCAGGCAAAGGCAACACAGTAGCCGATGCACTCAGCAAAAAAAATGCAGACATATTAGCTCATATAATAGTTTCATAATGCAAGGAAATAGGGGCCGTACAACAGGTACGACTTCAGCCTATGGATCCCCAGGGATACCAGTAAGCAAATAAAAAGAGAAAGTTGTTGTTCTGACTAATTGAATATGAGATTATGATGTTGTTTGTGTTATTGTCTCTATATGTCGATTTTTGGAAATCTTACTACGGTAAGTATATTATAAATAATTTTATTTATAATAAATGAATTTACTTAATTTAAGAGTTCAATTAGTTGTTTTTATAATTTTTACGAACCTTCATTTCTGTATCGGTGAGTAGTGTGACATTCTTACTGAATTAATGTAACTCACTCTTTCATTAATTATTTCAGATCAAGAGAACTAAGATCCATATCTCGATCCACAAGAGGGTTGCGAATAAGATAGAACTAAGATCCATATCTCGATCCACAAGAGGGTTGCGAATAAGATATCCAATTGTTTACTTTTTATTTATTTCTTTTATTTTTCGTTTGTTTTTTTAGAAGAGTCATTCTCGTATCCCTATTTGTAGCACCCGGAAAGGAGGAGGAAAAAAAAAAAGAAAAAAAAAAAAGAGGGGGGGGCCACGTCAGCAGCCACGTCAGCAGGCCCGGTCAGCAGTCCCGGCCAACCGGGGCCTGCCACGTGGCAAGATCGCGTCATTCCAAAAGGAGCCACGTTGGCGATCCGCGTGGGTGCGATCCGACGGCTCAGATCAATCGCGCGATCGGACGGCCCAGATTCAAACGCACGGACGGCCCAGATTCAATCAAAAACGAACGGCCCAGATTAAAATGAAATGAACGGCTGTGATCAAAAGGCAAGGGGTTATAAATAGAACCCCCACACCAGACCACAAACCCTAGCCGCCAGCCGCTCGCCGGAGAAGACGAACCAGAGGCCGACCGCCGCCACCCGCCGCCACTCGCCGCCGCACCGGGGAAATTTCCGACCGCCGATCGAGGTAAATTTCATACCCCCGACTCGTTTTTCCCCACTGATTCCTCCTATGGCCAAATCGAAGCCGAAATCCCGGCCAAACGGCCGGAATACGCGGCCGAAGCCCAGCGGCGCCGCCGCGCCCCCTCTCGGTTTTTGCCTCCGACGAGGCCCTTCCCGGCCTCCGTTCGATGCAATTTTTATATCACCGTGATCACCATTCTTTTCTCTACAGGTTGACCGAAGCCAAATCACCAAAACACGAACCTCGCCGGAGGGTCGCCGTACCCGAGAGCGCCGCCGCCGGTAAGCTCCGCTTTTCCGTGATTTTTTGGCCCCCCGAGGGCCCTAGGGTTGTTTTCTGACAAGGACCGATGCGAGTGTGGCCAAATTCGGCCGAAAACAGCCAACCCGAGGCGACTCGCCGCCGCCAGCGGCGGCGCCGTCGCCGGAGCACGGCGGAGCCGCCGTTCCGGAGTTGCGATTTGGGCCGAAAGAGGCCCTGGGCCTAATTTGGATTTTTTTTGGAACACGTGCAGGTACTGTTAGCGTGTTTCAGTTCCCCGGGAAAAATTCAGGGAAAATTAGGGACAGCCTGCAGGCGCACTGTGAATCGTATTCGGATCCCGAAAACAAGTAAGGACCCCTCACCCTATTTCCTATCACGGTATTAAAGTTCAAAATGATAAAACGGTATTTCTTGAATTAACGCATGTGTGAAATTGCTTAAGGTTGCTAATGGAGCCCGAGTCTAGTGTGATTAATGATTTACTGTTGTTTGGCATGTTTTACACTGTTTTACAGCTTTAAATGCATTATGGGGTTTGATGTGTTCATTTTATAATTTCGAATGCATATATTACTGTTTTATTTATTTATGGGTTGAAAGACTGAAGAACTGATGCTGTATGTTGTCTGTTTGGCATGAATTACGATTTGCTTTCTTAAATGTGAATTGATGATGCTTATTGAGGAAAAGGAAAATGAAAGATTATGTAGACTGATAATTGTATGATGGGGTTAGCCTGACTAGATATCCTGGGAGATGGTGGACGGACCGGGTCCGTAGGGAACCCTACCGGGATTGTGGTCTCACATGCCGGACGGGGTATGGAGATCTTATGGTTTTGGCGCCCATACCGGACGGGGTATGGGGACGGCCCGTTTCACCCTCATACCGGACGGGGTATTGAGGTTTATGGTTTTGGCGCCCATACCGGACGGGGTATGGGGACGGCCCGTTTCACCCTCATACCGGACGGGGTATTGAGGTTTATGATTTTGGCGCCCATACCGGACGGGGTATGGGGACGGTCCTGGAAACTGATTATGAATGTTAAAGGTTAACGGGTAGCGGAACCCCTATGGACCCCCACGGATACTAGTAGGCTGGTAAATGAGAAAAAGATATGTTGTACAATGATTGAATTACAAGAGGCGTGATAAGTGTTATGTTTTACAGCTTAGATTATTCAATGATTATGATGATGTTATTGTTTTTCTCATATTGTTTTCATAAATTCCACCAAGGTAAGTGGATGGTAAAGGTTTTCATGTTAATAAACGAGTTTGTTGTAAATTATGCTCCATTGGTCTTTTTGTGTTTTTCTACCCACCTTTATCTCCGTGACGGTGAGATATCGTGATGTTCTTACTGGGCTAGTGTAGCTCACTCCTTAATTAACCATTTCAGATCAGGAAGACATGGTTCCCGAGCCCGTTCCGCAGGAGGACGACGAAGGGGATGCCTAGAGACTCTGTAGTCATACGCATAGTTTATTTTCGAGTTTTCTTTCTTAGTTAGTTTAACCTTTTATATTTTAAGTACGCTTTTTTTTATTTTTCGTGTAAGGGATGTTAACTGAAATTTTGATCTTACTTCCGCATTCGATATATTTAAATACTCATCTCTTTTTTAATATTTTCTGGGGCCGTTACACTATTAGCTATTCTAATTTATTGTATAAGAAATATAAACTCTAATTCTATTATTTTATTTTTATATTTAATTTATAATTTTATTTATTTTAATTCTCATAGTGTTACACAAGAAATTATATTTTTTTGTTTTAATTGAAAATAATTTATTATTATTATTTTATGATTTTGCAACCAAGAAATTGTCCAACGCGCTACTTCTTCAACTGTCAAACTCCCACTTGCCCGGAGCCATTAAATTTAACGGGAAAATATTTTTTTTCCGTTAAAAAACGTTTTCTTTCTCTTTCCCTCGTTTGCTTCGCTACTTTTTTTTTTTTTTTTTTTCTTTCTTCATCTTTTGATTTTTCTCCGGCAGATCCTAGACTACTCGTTTGGTTCATGCCTGAAGCTTGAACCAACAACATCACCCAAAACCAAAACAGCTTCTTCCCTAATAATTCCTCGCCATTTTCAACCGCAAAATACTAAATTTCTCCTGAGAAACGAAAAAGACTCATCCCGAATCCTCAATTTTCTCTGAAAACATCAAACTTGCGAAACAGGAGAAACAACAGAATCATCTGCTTTCAATGGATTCTGACTCTCCCAGAACCATCCCTGTTGTTTCTACTTTTGCTTCTCCATTTGACAATCCTCCTCCTCACCCTCCTTCTTCAGTCAATGGCGCCAATTCCTCCAACCGGAAGCCCATAAGTCTATGGCCGGGAATGTATCATTCGCCGGTGACAAATGCTTTGTGGGAGGCAAGGTCTCAGATCTTCGAAAGACTCCTTGACCCACCGAAAGATGCGCCTCCACAGAGCGAACTGCTCACCAAAGCTCCATCTCAAAGCAGGATTAGCATTCTTTACAATTTCTCAACTGATTACATACTGAGGGAGCAGTACAGGGATCCATGGAACGAAGTTCGGATTGGGAAATTGCTTGAAGATCTCGATGCCTTAGCCGGAACCATCTCTGTCAAGGTATCGTGTTTCATTTCAGCTTTCTGCTTGATATTTAGTAACTTTGATGAATTTTTCTATGTGGATATTTACATGATAAGGTTTTGCTGGTTGCCATAGTTCTATCTATTTATTAGCTATTATTTGATGTTGTCATTTTCCACGTTTTTAGTGCAGTAGTGCATAATTATGACTGTTAAGAATATGAATATTTTGAAATAAAGAAGCTTCTCTCATGTTTTCTGCTGTTCGTTGTTCTTGGTGGACTGCAATTTAGCATTGTTCCGATGATGATAGCACAACAAGGCCGCTTTTGTTGGTTACTGCTTCAGTGGATAAGATTGTGTTGAACAAGCCAATTAGTGTTGATATTGATCTGAAGATAGTTGGTTCTGTCATATGGGTTGGTCGATCATCAATTGAGATTCAACTAGAAGTTATTCAATCAACTAAAGGTATCTGTAATTAGAATTAAACAAATCTCTAGCAATATGCAAACCTTTTATAGTTTAGCTACAAATGTTAGCACTGGAATTTGCCTTCAACAGCGATACCAAGAAATTTCATCATTCTGATATTTATTATTCTTTTACTCTCTTTGAACTGTGTTGGCATAATCAAATTATTTTACCATTTGTCTTTAGCAGTTCACGTTCTATTCCCACCTAACTCCCCTCTCTATTTCTCTTAATACATAGAACTTGTTGTTATTCTCAGCTTGCACCCCCATCTTGAATTCGTAAGTGATAGAAATTCAATTCCCATTTTAGTTCATAGGATTTGGATAGTCAACCCTGAAGAATTCAAGATAGGGATATGGGTGAAATGAAATATACAAATCAATCCTAGTATTGAGACTGATTGGAAAGGTAAGAATGAGGTGGGAATGGAATCAGAATTGAACATAGGCAATCTTACTATTGAGTGGAAATGGAATGTGACTTTTTCCTTAATTGTATCATTAGTCATAGAAGCGGATATTGATCGCTTGCAGTGTCACACGTGGGGGCATATCTTTTCTATAGTTTCACCTCTAAAAACATCCGCTTTAGTTATTATATTTTCTCATATCAATTTTATTTAAAAAAACAAGCCTACTTTCATCTAGGTACTGAAAGAAGAAATTGGTTATCACTATTCACTAAGCTACCAGTATAGGCTCTACTGCCTACTACACCATTATCCTATCATGGACCTATTAACTTTAAGATAACTATGACCCACAACAGTTTCCTTGAGCAATATTGTTTTGCAGAAGACACGGATTCTTCAGATTCAGTAGCTTTGGCGGCCAACTTCATATTTGTGGCCCGTGACTCTAAGACTGGAAAGGCTGCTCCAGTGAACCGGCTCTCCCCACAAACTGACCATGAAAAGTTTCTTTTCGAAGAAGCTGAAGCTAGGAATAATTTAAGGAAAAGGAAACAAGGAGGAGACAGAAGGGAATCTGAGAATGGCGAAGTAAATAGACTCAATGCACTCTTGGCTGAAGGACGGGTCTTCTGTGACATGCCAGCTCTGGCAGACAGAGATAGCATTCTTTTAAGGGATTCACGACTTGAGAACTCTTTGATTTGCCAGCCACAACAAAGGAACATCCATGGCAGAATCTTTGGGGGGTTTCTGATGCACAGAGCATTTGAGTTGGCTTTCTCAACAGCTTATGCTTTTGCTGGACTGGTGCCATGCTTTTTAGAAGTTGATCACGTTGATTTCTTAAAACCTGTGAGTACTATGTCCTTTGTGCTCCACATCTTTATTTGTTTATGTATTATGCAAATCCATGTCTTGGTGTAAAAAAATTCACAATGAGCACCCGTTACTCGTGGTATGAAACAAAAGAGAAAACTCATATCGGTGTGACCTGTGCAGCCACAGCCTTCATGCCCTCTCATATCTGCAGGGGAAATGTGAAATTTTATTTGCTTGTTAACTCAACTTCAACTACATGTGAAAGATTTTGTTTTGGTTACTATCTTTATGGAAGCTCTTACTTGAACTAATCCCAAAATCGTGTTGGTTGAGTAGGTGGATGTTGGGGATTTCCTTCGTTTCAAGTCATGTGTTCTGTATACACAACTTGAAAATCCAGACCAACCCCTAATAAATATTGAAGTTGTCGCTCATGTTACAAGACCGGAGATCAGATCTAGTGAGGTAAGTTGCTCTAGGTGCCATATACAAGACTGGAAAGACTCTGGTTCTTGTTTTTGTGATTCTTTTTCAACTTATTGTTATGATTTTCAATGTGATTTTCAATGCATTATCTTTTGCTGTATCTATGAAACAGGTATCGAATACTTTCTACTTTACTTTCACTGTTCGCCCAGAAGCAAAAGCTACAAAGAATGGATTTAAAATCCGGAACGTAGTTCCAGGAACAGAGGAAGAGGCACGTCGCATTCTCGAGCGCATGGATGCTGAGACTGTGAGATCAATAAAAAGAACGAGCATCTAACAGAATCTCGTGTGAGAAAATCAGCATAGAAGTGACTGAGGCTTGACTAATGGTGGGGAAATTTGAATACTTTATGAAAAAAATTCCGAAATAATTTTAGCTTTAGGATATTCTGTAATCATCTAAAGAACGGAAAGATCTAAGTTTATCTTGGTTTGTCCATGCCCTTATTTTCATATTGGCAACATTCACCTCTACGGGCTTTTGTGCTCGCTTTTGAGCTGTTTGAGCTCGTACAGCAGCTAACAAGAAAAAGACTCGGGGGTTTTATCTGTAAGTGAAAGTTAGAGAAAGGAAAGATTTCTTGAGTGCATATGTAACAGCAGATCTTGTGGCCTTTTTCTGTAAATGAAAAACACTTGTGATTCATGATTTATAACAGGCTTACAACTTTACAAGACATCCGCCTAATACAGTAGACTGTCTTATTCTTCCAAAAGAAAGTCGCCTCTGTATATTACCTATGAGACAAAACCATTCCCAAAATCTTTTACAAGGATTTATACAGATACAAATTGAAAAAAAAAAATTAATAAATTACATCAACCTAGCAGCTATTTCCACACAAGCTTCAACCTCTCCAAACCACCAATTTGTGATAGTTTTGAGCCAAGAACCCTAGTGAGATGTGCTCTCTTCATCAGAAGAACAACATTGCTGTCTTCCGGGGAAGACAGGAAATACTTGTGGCAATGTAGGATTCACTGGGACTGGAAATTTATGGGCAGAACTAACTATTGTCCGTTCGTTTATCATTCCGACTTCCTTACACACCCGATCGAGAATTGTAAGTAAGTCTCTAACCACCATGAATATTCTGAACGGATGAGCTTCTTCTTTTGCCGAGTTCCCGTGGAAGTACTCTGTTATTTCTTTTACAAGAGACAGAGCAACACTCTCATGGGCCTGAATTCTTATAATCTCCTCCTCAGCTATTTTCATAAATCTGTTCATCGATTCTGAGAATTTCTGACGGCTTCCATCTGATCCCATTGTTTCATTCAGTTGAACAACCTCATTGATATTCCCCAGGCCTCTAGAAAGCTTGCAGACCTCACTGCCAAGCACATCAGAATCCATGGCAGCAGCTTTCTTTACGTGGGTGAGCTCTGAACTAAGACTTGAAACAACTTGCAAACCAAGCCTCCTGCATTTTGCATCATCATTCAATGCAGAGTTTGGAGCTTGGCCACTACTCGAAAGGCGAGCACCTTCAGCTCTTATGATTTCTTGTACAACGAAGTGCAAGAGTGTGGTTTTCCCATCTGCACCCTTGACATCTACAAGCTTGAGAAGCGTATCAAGTTTGAAGGCCTGAGCATCACCACGGTTTGTCCCAACATTCATGCGGTTGCCAGTCTTGAGCACAGCCTCTAGCAGCTTCAGAAACATCCTACTGTTCCTAAGCTCCTCACAAGCAGCCTGTAAACGTGGAATATCTTGTTAAGTCTTGCCTACTATAACTTACAGAAGCAAGCACTAAGAGGAACAGATTAAACTAACAGGAAAAATTGTGGTCATATTCATTTATATTCTGACAGGTATATCAGAGGATAAGTTGAATAGTAAAAGAACCTTGGAAAGGAAAAGGAAAAAGAAAAAGATTAGATGACTTCTGTTTTACCTCTAGGGTTTCAAATGACCTTTTCAGGTAGTCAACCTCGGATTCAAAGTTTGCCATGTAAAGCATTGCATCCACTCTTTTAAATGCAAAAGGTATGTCAATCACTGCCTTAAGAAATTTCTCAGCAGGACCAAGCTTAATTGGTGAATCGTCTTTGTAATCCTTCAACTTCCTTTCTTCTTCTTTGGTTGGAGCCATCTTCAGTAAACTTTCTAGAAGTTCAGTTCCAAGTGTTTCTGGATTGCCTGTATAGAAGTAGAAATAATTTTTGTTGCAACCTCAATAAGTCCTAAGAACCAATCAAGTTGATTATGGATTTTCTTTTAATTGATGCATAAATATGAAAGAACTGTACTAGGATGAGGGCTCAATGGAATTAAAATTTTCTGTTGCAAGAAGCTTTGAGAATTTCCAGACTGATAGTGATGAAATGAAAGCATTGTAAGATCAACCTTAGTGAATCATTCTGGGTTTGAATGGAGAATTAAACACTGGGTTGAGTAGTAGCAAACCCAGATAACCTGACATACTCGAAAGATGTGATCATATCATAGATATTGTGAATTCAGTGTGATTGGGCATATAGACCATAAGAAGGAAGAAGAGGGAGGAAAAAAGCAAAGAAATTTGCTATTCAGACATTAAATAGGTTTCTAAATTATTAGCATGTTCAAGGTTATAAGTTCCACTGATCAACTCAGACCTGATGCCCTCTCTTCCAAATGTAACATGAGCTCATTATCACCACGGAGAAGTGGTCAATAATCATTCTATACCTTATCAAGGTGCTATCACCGTAAGAAGCCATTAAGATATTTTAAGCAGGAAAAAAATGCAATTATCAAAGGAGCAAATGGCTTTTGTCTGATACTGGAAAACTAGAGAGACAGGATCACTAAAATACTGATTTCTTTCAAGGACAATTTTATGAAAAACCTTCAAGAAAGTTATCGTTCCAAAACATACAAAAAAAAGGGCTAAAAAAATATCTGCAGTATACATCTACCATAAAACCAAAGATATCAAGCAACAAGTCCCCACTATACACTCAAAAGATATCTAAATTAAATTGAACTTAACCACATAAATTCCATCAGGAAGCCAGACACTTTCTACAAATCAAAGAAACTTAACATTACCTTCAAGGAGTGCCTCACAAACTTCCTCTATTGTGACATTGAGTGCTCTTAGCAGGATGGCAATATTTTGAGCCTTCTTTGGATCTAATACTCTGTTCTCTTGGTTTGACGGTGGAATAACTGACCAAGGAGTTGTTTGCTTTAATTTAGGAGTTGGGGTGTTTACAACAAACAATGTTTCGATCATCTCCTCGTTTAATCTGCAAGTAATCCAATTCTAAAATTCTATATCACGTAAAATACAGGTGTATCATCCAAGAAAGGAACTTGACTTTCATAAACATCAATGAAAAAGATGAACGGGGTCAGTATCTCACTTGAAAGAGCTGGATCGCAGATGATCCCAGACCATCTCACGATCAGAACTGGCTCTAACTTTATCCCAATGTAATGGCTTCAACTTGGGTTTAGGAGTCTCCTCAATCGGGTCCGCTGTAACACAACTTGGTGGCAACTCAACTGGAGAAACATTTGATGGGTTTTGGATTACGAAGGGCCTGGATGGTGGTATAAGAGGAGGCGGCTTGGGAATGAGCTGATCGATTGGTGTCGATGGGTTTGGACTTTCTGAGTTTCTTTGAGGCAAAATTGGAGGAGGAGGTGGTGGTGGTGGCGGCGGCACTGAAATTGGCTGCTTCGAAAGATTGCTGTTTGCCACTTGAGTCTGAAGGTTTTGATCTGAAACATTCAATAATCTTGGTGATCCATCTGGACTATTCTTCAAACCCCGATCAGGTGATGAATGAAGTGGAGATGCTAAAGGAGACTGTCTATTGCGGCTCGAAACTACAGGAGATGCAAGTGCGCTACTGTTAGCGACTCTATCCGGTGATCCATCTGTGGCATTCGATAATCTTGGTGATCCATCTCGACTATTCTCAAAACCCCTATCAGGTGATGAATGAAGTGGAGATGCCAAAGGCGACTGCCTATTGCGATCTGAAACTACTAGAGACGCAGCTGCGCTTTTGTCAGAGACTCTATCTGGTGATCCATCTGTAACATTCGATAATCTTGGTGATCTATCTGGACTACTCTCCAAACCCCGATCAGGTGATGAACGAAGTGGAGATGCCAAAGGAGACGGCCTGTTGTGATTAAAATCTCCGGGGGATGAAGATTGGCTTCTGTTAGCAACTCTTTCTGGTGAAGAAGAAACTGAGGAAGACAGTGAAGGAGACCGCAGGTTTCTGTCTGCAACAACAGATGTTCTCGGAGACTCATCAGATTTTCCCTCCAGACCTCGCCCTGGTGATGTAGAAGCCGAGGATAGCAATGGGGACTGCAATTTTCGTTTTAAATACTTCCGTATTGCGGAAGGTGCATTCCGGATGCTCAGAAAATCTTTTTCCGGTGATGTAGAAACTGAAGATTGCGAAGAAGACCTTATATTTCTGACCAAGTATGGGTCTGGGTCTTTCTGCAAACCTCTATCTGGTGAATGTGAAGGAGAAGATAGAGAAGGAGACTGCACATTTCTGTTCAAATCACTCAGTATTCTCAGAGATACATCTGGATTCTTGTCCGAACCTTTATCAGGTGAAGTTGAAGCGTAAGATAGTAAAGGGGATGTAACTTTTTCATCCGAAATGATGGGTACTGCAGGATATATATCTGGATTCTTCACAAAATCTCTATCCGGTGAGGTGGAAGGCAGAGAAGTTAAAGGAGACCGCGCATTTCGATCTGAAGCGTCCGATATCCTCCGTGATGCATCTGAATTCCTCTCCGAAACTCTTTGGGGAGAATCCCCGTGCTGAAGCAATGAAGCTGGGTGAGGAGCCGGCGATTTCGGCTCTGATCTTCGCGGGCTCAAACTCACTGGTGGAGAAATGCTAACCGAGTGGGACCTAGCCGGTGAGCCCGAACTAGAAGACGAGCAGGAGCAAGTACTGGACTCGCTGTTTTTAACTCCAGAATCCTCACATGCAAGTCCCGCGAAGGCTCCAGCGAAGGCTCTCCTGGAGGCGGATCCAGTTCCACTCAAGCTCTCTTGACCTCCCAGTGACCCTCTCGGCGAGTAGAACTCCTCGTCATCCTCGGTCCTGCCCGAATCCACGTCGTAATTCTGCCTGAAACTTTGTCTCGAAAGTGGGGGCAACGGCCTGAGCTCCGGCGATTCCAACTTCCTCGAATCTGACCCTGCATTAACATTTCCTCCATTGTTGCGCGAATTGGAACTCTCATCGATACTACGTGAACTTACCAAAGTGCCTAGATAAAGGAACTCGGAGCTAGTGCTGGAGGTTGCTCTAACCTTGTTGCCACTCGTTCTGATCTCAGCAACCGGAGGCGGTTGGAACACTCTGTGGCTGTTATCCGACGTGAAAGTCTTACTGTCGTCGGTGAAATGAGCCTGCTTCTGCCCACGCCTGCGGCAATAGAGAAAGACAGTAATGCCGGCAACGAGAGTGGCGGAGATCACGGCGGCGATTGCAACAATCAGGAGTTTTGGAGAAGATGATTTGGGCTTGGAGGAATGGGGGAGGATGAGAGAGGAGATGTTGGCAGGGAAAGAGGCAAAAGTGACGGGGGGAGGAGGGGGAGGAGAGACAGGGTAGGATGGGAAAAAGGGAGAGTTATTAGGGGTAGAAGTGGAAGAAAAAGGGATCTTGGGAGTAGTATTAGTGGTAGAAGTTGCAGAAGTAGTGGCTGAAGGAGCAGGCGGAGGGAGAGAAGGAGGTTGAGAAGGAGGAAGAGAGTCTAAAGGGAAGAAGGGCTGATGAAGAATCCTACGGCCAGCAATGTACTGAGAGGAGAAACAATCGAACAAGAGCAGGAAGCAGAAGATGAAGAAGAAGGAAGAAGAAGTGGGCATTGTGCGTCTGCAACAATGGGCGGGGAGAGAGAGAGAGAGGGAAGGATGAAGAAGAAGGTGAGTGATTTGTGGGGACTTTTGTTGTTCTTCCTGAGAAAGAGAAAGAAAGGTAGTGGTGAAAAATGAAAAGGTGGGGGAGAGAAGAAAAGTGGTGTATCCAGCTAAGATTCTTCTGGTTTTTTATTTATTTTTTATTTTTAAACTGATAATTTTCTTCTCTACTTTTTAACAGCTGCAAGGAGCGTAGTGTGCGTATTTGTTTTGAACGACGGGGATTTGGATTTCTTGCATGTCTTTTCTTTTTTATTTTTTTTTTTAATAGAAAAGTCTAATTGTGACATTAATACTGTATGAGGATTGATAGCAACTAAACAAATTCTATTATAAAAAAAAATTGTAATCTGTTATAATTAACTAATAAATTAAAATTTAATACAACTTGATGGTTAATTAAAAAATTTAATATCGGTGTGAAAAGCATTGGTCGGTGATGACTGCCACCAACAAAATGTAGCCACGTCACGACAAGTGACGTCAACATGTGAAATTTTTATTACCCCGTCTGTCTCTGCAACGGAATAAATAGGTTTGCTACTACTATTCCCCATTTTTGTCCTAAATCAGGAATTTTTAAAAGATATTTTGTCTCTTTCTAAATTAATTTATTATTTTTTTTAATCAACTTATTTTTGTTATTCAGTAAAAATAAAAAATAATTGGATTAAATTCAGAGAGCATTATGAAAAAATATATAATAAATTAAATAATAAGATTTTACGGCCAAGGTTAAATTGGGTGTGAAAAGTTAGAGAGTTTAGCGACAATTGCGCCCGTGATTGGAGGTCAAGGAAGGCAGTGTCAAATTACCAATCAACCTTCCTGTTTTTTTTTTTTGAGGTGACCGACCCGGTGCATTGCCAAAAGAGATTTTACTTTCCTAAATTAAAATATTAACCCGTAAGAATATAAACATTATCGTATATTCAACAGCTTCCGGCCAAACCACTACAAGATTTTTTGATTGGTTTATCAGTTTCCTTTTTGTAATTTTACTTACAATTGTTGTGCTCGCCCGATAAAAATCTACTTTCCTAATTAATGACGAACAGTAGTATTTTCATTTTATTATCATATAATTTTCATACTTGTTATATCATGTTACTGAAAACTTATATCATATCACATTTTATGAGGAGAATACTTTCCAAGTACAAAAAACAAAATCAACTACGAGCACCGACACTTTAATAAAAATTTTATGCGCATATGTAGTGCCTACCAGAAGGAATAGAAAATTCCTCACCACGTACGACCCATACTCGACGCATGTCACTTGGGAACTTGACACCCAATAAACTATTTCATTAATTAATTATGTTATGATTATTATTATTATATATTTTATATTTTAAATATTTATAATTTAACTATTAATTAGACAGTGTGTATAATAATGCTGGTTGAAATACGTAAAATAAAAATAAAATAAAATTCAAGATACAAATATTTACGGAGGGACCTCACGGTCTCCGTTTATTTATTTAGTGTCTTGTAGCCGTTAAAAGAAACAAAATTATTAAAAATCAAATGGCATAATAATTAACACTATATAGTATATGATTATTTAAATGATAGTGGGTATAAAATAAGTAATTATGGTTGTTTTGCCTGGAAGGCATTACTGATTGTACTATGATCTGAAAGTCGGTCTCGAGCCGACATGCACCGATTGTAAATAAGACCATGTGAGGACTGCATTTTATTAATTTACCCAATAATTTTAATCCACTCATTTTACTAATAATTAGTATTTTACACAGACATTAAGTATTTATCCAATAAATATAATATAATAAATTAATAATTAAATTAAATTGGATGAATAATGAAAAATAGCCGAAATACTCCTTACATTAGGTGAAGTTGTCGACATCTGGAAAGAGGCCGTCGCTGTCTTTGTTCGGAAGTGTCAAGGTCGCCGGATTTACAGGTCCTTTTTCTTTTAACAAAATACATTTAAAATTAAAAAAAAAAAACATATATATATATAGGTTGGAGTAAGTTTATTTTTGATTAAATAAATTATAACATAAAACACTTATATTTAGTATAATAAGTTTTATTCAATTAATAGTTAGTTAATTTAATAACTACAGTTAGTGAATATTTGGATCCTTAGTTTGATTGGCTCGTGTTAATCATTGAGGCTGTCATAAATTTTTGGTTTCATTTCATAAAAATCCTCATTTGATATTTAACTAAATATATTTTACTCTTACTAATATAAAAATATTAGTTCAAAATAGAGATTCAAAGTTTATTTTTATTTTTTACTTAAAAATAATATTAACATATATTATGTTATACTTAAATATAAATTAAATTTCTGTTCCTCCTAATAGAATTTGTAATTTTTGAGTTAAAAAGTGCAACATTTATAAATGAATTTAATATTTTTTAGATTATTCCATTTATCTTAATTTACTACAAAAATAATAATTCTAATACGTAAAATTAAAAAGGACATAATTAGTATTATATTATAAAAAAGAGGAGATCATTTACATAAGAATCACTGGACATGTAGAGGCATGATGTGCACGTGTCTTCCCACTTGTGCTTGTTGATTTATTTCCCTTTTGGTATGTCGCATATTTTGTTTTCAAGATTCTCACAAATCTTATACTTTGATCCCAAAAAAATAATAATAAATAAAAAAATAGGGTTTTCAAAATTTGTATGACTTTTTTGCTTCACTCTTTTGATCGAATGCATTATTTTGTTATCGAAGAAGAAAAAAGTTTCCCTCAAAAGATTTTAAAAAGGAGGAAGCGCAATAGAGCATGCGGGGCAAATTTTCAACGTTGTGGGGGGGAGCATTTTAATAAATCTAAAGGTAGAAATTATGTCTTTTCCATCGCACTTTAGTATTATTTTTTCTTTTATAGGTGCTAATTTTAGGAGATCTGGCAGGACCCAACCACTCTATAAATTTTGAAAACAACCAACAATCTAAAGCAAAAAAAGAAAAAATCATACCCAATTAATTGGATGGAATGTGTTTGATTATAATTAATATATGTATATCATCTAATAAAATATATGAATGTAATTTTAAAATTACAACCCGACCCGAATCATCAAAATAGGCCGGCCCAACCCAAAAACATTCTCTTCTTCAAAATAGGCCGGCCCGACACGAGACGGTTGGCATGTTTCCTACTTCGATACAGTGATTGATAGGGAATATATTTTCACATCCTCTTTACATCTCCATCTTGTAAAAGATATCTTAGCCATTGGGAGACAAAAGAATGAAGCTTTCTTGGATTACCCCCCTCAAAAGAGAATAGAAAGTTTGAACCCAAAAAAAAAAAAAAAAAAAATTTGTAATAAAAGTGGTGTTGAATTTTTCTTTGCGCTATAATTTTCTTGAAGTATTAACTTGTGGACTCAAATAAATTGTGTGTACTCAAAATTGAATTGCAGTTATTATAAATTTAATCGAGTTTTATTATAATTGTTAATCAATCTTGTACTCTTTAATTATTCAAATATTATCCCGTTAGTGATGCTAATTATTGCAATGATGCTGGTGATGCCTTCCTCTTTTGTCTGAATCTCAGTTTTCACATGGACTTGCTAAATTAGGGTTTGGCACTTCATAAATTAAAGCTTTTGTTCATTTCTTATGCATCTTCTTGTCATTACACGCTTCCTTTTACTTCTTATACAAGTTGGTTTTATTCCCTCTGAGAGATCACCCACTTGCCATTCAATAAATATATATACATATACATGTTTCATTGAGAGAGTATTTATATTACGTGGGTAAATTTCTATATATTATTAATGGACTATGTTTCTTATATTACATATGAAGGCAAGGCAAAGTACCCAATGGGCTCAGTGTTGTCTAACCATGGGCTGAGGCTGGACAGAAATGCATAAAAGGCCTATAAAAATGACAGTTATCAAAAAACTTAAAAGGGATTAAAATGCAATAACAATTTTTTACAGTCTCAAAAGCTGACAAGTACATAATAAATTGTTGATTTATAAATCAATAAACTCTTATAAATGTGTTTTATTTATGTAACTGTTAACAATTAACACCCAATATTGAATAAATTACTGATTATGAGGAGTGATTTGCCAGATGGCTCAGTGATAACCGAGTGGAGCAGGTGACTCCCTCAACTCCAGCCCTTGACAGTGTATGTCCTGCACCCATTTCAGAAAAATCAATTCAATATTCCGAAAATCAATCTGAAAGAAGAAGAAGAAGAAGAAGAAGAAGAAGAAGATGTAGATTACCGAAGCAAAGTGATTAACATCACGGTGATGCGCCTCATCGGCTCTGACAACCATGACAACATCTCGGAGAGTTGAGCCAGAAGGCAGGCGCCAGTAATCAATAGCAATGGCGGGCGCAGGCACATTCTCAATGTTCCCATTATCGATTTCTTTAAGAAACTCTGTGTAAGAATGTATGGCTTCTTCTTCCAAATACCCCACCATCCGATGAGCAAATTTTGGAGAAACCAAATACCCTAAGAAATATGCGTTGAAGAAGACGCCCTGCACTGCAAATACTAACGCTCGTTCGTACCATTTGGGTTTTGCTACCTCCATGAATGTCATCAGGTGCATCCTCTCATTCTCAGCTTCTTCTAGCAGTGCTTTTATCCAACCCCCACTATGCTCGAATTTTCTTAGTGATTTGCAGTGTAGCAGCATTCCCCCCACCATCCCTGGCACAGCCGCCACTGTCTCTAGCATCATTGCTCTACACCCATATCGTCTCTGAAAGAACATATCCGTTGGCCATCTAAGAATTTTCACGCTCCAATAAGCCATCTTGTCCGTAAATGTAGAAGCTTCATGGTGCTTCTTCAGATCTATTGATATATCTGCTTTGTACGTCTCCCATGGCTGAGGTAACATACATACCAACCCAATTAAATAACCAGTAATCATATGTTTCATTTATTATGAAAATCAAAAGAAGTTAGAAATGGTAAATACCCTGAAACAACTCCATTTCCATTCTGTACCATCTTCTTTGGTAACCTTGTTTGGCTCCACGCCCCAGTAACTAACCATTCTCTTCTCCTTCTTCAAATCACCGGCCGCCGCTGTGACCGGAGGTTTCTGCGTTTCCTCTTTTTTCTCCCCGATCGCCAAAGTACTCCTGTTTCGGACGCCACCAATTGTTGACCCGCGAATAATCGAAATGCTCCCCACGAAGTTTCCGCTCCGGTGGAGGTTGCCCCCCGGACTGGTCAATATATCGTGCGACAACGCGGCCAACATGGAAGAGACCAGGCGAGTCCCACCACGGCTCATCTTTCTGATGACTAGAAAATTCAATCAGCCACAGAGTTTATGAGGGTTTTGGATTCGGTAAAGCTTTTGGGTTGCAGCTGTTTTTTTGTATTTGATTTCTTCTGTCTTGATCTTCGAGGGATTTAAGGAGGGTTTTATATGGAGAGAGAGAGAGAGAGAGAGAGAGAGAGAGAGAGAGAGAGGGGGGGGGGGGGGGGTGTAATGGTGGTTTTTTCTTGGGGATCAAGCATTGCTGTTGTGTTGACGTTGCGTGAGGTGCAAGTTCATTTGGTAGGTTTGACCGTCTGTTGACGTGATCAAATTTGGCTGCTTGCAGATTGAAATGGGAAAGGAAGAAAAAAGGAATCCAATCTTTTAGGAAAGTGAATATTCCTAAAATAATTTTTAAACTTGCAAATCCACTATTAGACCCGGCCCAATAAACCGGGTCGACCTTCAGGGCCCACCCATCAACAGCCATACTAATTAATTCAAGAGTAAAGGAGTCTTGAGTGGCAAGAATTAGATAATCAACGATCGGAATTTGAGAGTATCAATGGCGGATCTCTCTGCCTCAGCGTCTCGTTCTCTCCATCAATTATTGCTTATCCCGTTGGTTATTGCAACAACATCTTTCTTCGAGGTTAATGCCGACGATGGCAGAGTAGCGGGGAGTTCTCACCAGAGAGAATTTGATTACTTCGCTTTATCCCTGCAATGGCCTGGCACCGTCTGTCACCGAACTCGCCATTGTTGCTCCAAAAATGCCTGTTGCCGAGGGTATCTCCTGTCTTTTTCGCGCAATTTGTTAATTAAAAAGACACCAGACGGAATTTGATTACTTCGAGTTTGTTTTTGATTTTCGTCATCTTCATGTGCGTGGCGTTGATTGGCAATATGTGAAATCAAATCCATCTCTCAGAAATATGAATGGTTTAGTTCATTTATGCATGTTTTAATATCTGGTAATGGGATGTTTGTGCCTGTTTTAATAAGTGATTTTGCACTTGTTTCCTTGAGTATCGTCGTTCCTTGGTTGAGTCTGGCATCTCGGCACTGTTCTATTTCGTAGCTTAACGGATGATTTGTTTAAACTTAGAACTTCGGTGACTCATATTTGTTGGTGTTTCTTCTTTTTTCAGCTCAAATGCTCCAACTGAATTCACAATCCGTAAGTACAAGGCAACAAATGATTTATGCTAGTGTAGAAGCATCAACCCCAACATATGGGTTTTACTTCGCTGCGGAGTTCAAATGTTTGCTTTTGGGGCCTCTTCTGTAGCATATTTGCGACTTGGTTTCTTTTTTTTTTTTTTCTTTTTTTTCCCCTCTTGATTGCAATAACATAAATTATGTTTGATCAGAAATTATTGAAGACAAGCTGCCCCTAAAATAGGAAAGGTGTCAAAATTGTAAGCGTTTTAGTGAGTTTCTTAACATTTGCATGAAACTGAAGCATATTGTTTGTATGTGAAACCGAACGGGTCTTATTTTCTAACTTCCAAAATGTTCTATTAGATGGTACACCTTTATATGAACTTGCTATGGGGATCGTTGAATGAGGCATTCTAACATTCATCCATACTTGTGAGGCAGATGGACTATGGCCAGACTATAATGATGGCACCTGGCCTGCTTGCTGCACAGGGTCTACCTTTAATGAAAAGGAGGTATGCCATTCAGTTACAGTTACGGATAGTTCATTTAACTGGGGAATGCTCCTTTACTGAAACTTGCACGCCTTTAAGATGGGAAGAGGAAATATATGCCATGTGATGAAACAGATGACAGAACAATGAAGCTAAAAACGTACACTGCAAAATATAACCAAGTGACCTTGTTCACCTCTAAAAATTCATCACTGTGGACCTTAAATATATATTGTTGTGCAAAAGTGTGCAAGGACTAGCCTTCCGCAAGACTTGGCCATGATTGTGGGCATTGATAGCTAATTTGTTAGGCAAATTTGTAATTGTGTACAATATTGCATTGATTTTTTTATTAATTATTACAAGAAATACTTGGAGTAGCTTTTATTTTTTCAAATATTCAGGTCCATCCCTGTAGAGATTAGTTGAACCTACAATTTTTCACACATGGGTTTGGTTATCAGAGAACTACCTGTTAAGATTTACTTTGCTACCCATGAAGGTGAAAATTTTCCATTTCAAGAACTCAATTATCTTTTGACACTTGATCTTACATCGTCATTTCTTTTTAAAAATTAAGCATTTTGTCAGGCATTGAAAATATGTTGTTTTGACTATATACATACCACAATGTATCATATTCCTAAAGAAATTAATACCAGACTCTGGAACTCTAGCATTTATGGCTGTTTTCTCTTCATTCTTGTCCATGTAGCTGATCTTAACATGCCTTATATCTTGTGGAGTTACATTATTTTGCTATTTCAGTACTTGGTCATAACCATATTTCTCTATGTAATTGCCAGATCACGACATTGCTCGACACCCTTGAGAAGTACTGGCCATCTTTAAGTTGTAGCTCACCATCAACTTGCCATGGTGGAAAAGGATCCTTTTGGGCTCATGAGGTGGTTATCATGTTATTGATTCAGTCTGTTATATTAAACTATCAGTTGTCAGGATCCAGATCTGATGGTGTTTTTTCTTGTGATTTTATGATGCCGAACTGGGATATATTCATTGGCAGTGGGGTAAAAGTCTTCAACACAACATTCTGTTATGATAATTATCAATATTTATTCATTTCTACATTTTATCTTGAAGTAGACTGACACTTCAAAAAGAACTTCATTGCTTGAATTTTTTGACGAATATGTGCATATCATTTGATATCAAAATACATCTGTATCAAAAGTGAAAGTTGTCCATTTTAGCCTCTTTAGATTCGCTTGGATAGTCAAGATCAGCAGTAAACTTCCTAATTGTTATCATGGTAAGTACTAAATTGTTATTTTGCCGACCAACTATCCTAAAACTTTTAAGTCATTGGAAAGAGCACAATTTTTATCAGTCTTAACATACCTACACACACACAAGTGAAATAAGAAGTTTAAACAAGGTCTCTGATGTAAACTAACCACATATTCATGAAGTCACTATGAAAGCTCAATTGTGGGTAACAGATGGGTGAATAACAAAACAAGTGGATGAAATTCTTGTTGTTTGAACCCAACCTCACCTCTGATTGCGTTTTAAATGATTCGAAAAGTTTAAATTGATAAGAAAAAGCTCAATTCTATAATTTATATATTTAAAAATAATGAACTGCCCTTGTTTAAGATATGCTGTTTTCTTCAAAATGGGATCCCTCTACTTGCCATTATTTGTGATGAGGTGTGACTATTGCAACTTGTCTTTACAGACAAATAATCTTTAGGTGTAATATATGGAAGAGAAGTTTGGGATCTTTAAAGCAACAGGTGGCAACCATCCTATGTGCATCATATTCAGTTATAATTTTGATGCAAACTAATTCAGAAAAAAAAATCTATGAAGCGAAATTATTGCTGAATGAAACTTCAATGTGCATAAGAAAAAAAATTCCAAATTTGCCAATCACTTTCTTCTATTTGTTAGCTTAGTCTTTATTCCTATGTTTGGTTTCTTGCAGAGAAGCATGGAACTTGTTCTTCTCCAGTAGTTCGAGATGAGTACAGTTATTTCATTACAACTCTCAATGTCTACTTCAAATATAATGTTACTGTAAGTCTTCAACAAGCTGATTTTGCTCATAAAGCTTTCATCTCTTTCTTGGTCTCTATTCATGCTCAAGCAAAAGCTTTAGGTGTGAATTGCCATATTGTTTATGACTTGTGCTTTTCAATCTAGTTCATTATAAATATAGGGCAAGTTATAGTTCAACCATTGTGGTTTAATCAACATCAAAATAAATTCTTGTGATAATGTCAAATTGAAGTCCTGTAGTTTGTTTCTAATAGTTTAGGACCTTGATATTTTGCTTCTAGACAAAAGTGGTAAATATGTTATTTTAATAATTAACATGAATATCATGTAAGCTTTAACAATATTTTTTGTTGAAAGAATATGGTATTGGTAAAAAAATGACATTTGACTGTAACTTATAGGGTTTTGATATGTTATACAGATAATTTATGTTGGATACTTGATCATTTGTGAGAACATTGAAAAAAGAGAGATTTTTTTTTTCCTTTACAAAAGGTGAATCTTAAATGCATGCAAGATTCATGCAATAATGTTAACAAAATAATTCCTATTCACTTATTATGAAACCTCAAGGTACTAACTGTCTCAAAGCAAACCACAGAGTTTTATTTTAAAATGCGGAATTACAAGATATGAAATTTTAAATTGTCCTAACATAAAAGCTCTCAAGATCATATTAGTTAAATTCCATGAAAACTTCCAAGGTCATATTAGTTATATAGAATGTTTTGATTTGGTTACATAATTAGCAATCTGAGACTACTGCAAATCATTCATAAATAATATTAAAAATTATAAGATAATAATCAGTAATTGCCTAAGCTATTAAGTTGTTTTGGTCCAGGAGATATTATAAGACTGAAATTTGAGTATGTGATTCAGCCATCCAATCCATTAAAAGAAGCCATGAAATTAAATAGAATCTATATGTCGACATAGGAGTTTAGTGCGCAAAACCAGGCGTCACTAGTTAAGCTTTCCTTTAATTTCTTTGGTGGTCCTAACTTCATTTGGTCTTGTTTGAACCAAAAAGACAAAGTTTAAGTAACATAATCATGTTATTAAGTCAGTTTTGTAAGGTGCACATGACAATATTGGGAAACAAAGAATTATAATCTTCAAGATTTATAAGAAGGTTAGGCTCTTATCTCAAAGAAAGGAGAAACATCTCTTATCTTCCCGCTCTTCTATTAAGTTCTAACCCTTTGGTTTTCTATCTATCTCATTTTGTATGTAAGTTGCTCTTATCTTCTTGTTTGTTTAGGCACACCGTTATTTAATTTCACATTTTGACTTTAAATATTAATGGGTAATATTGGAATTTATTTGTGCAATTGTCTAACTATTATGTATCTTTGTGCAAATTTTGGATGCTAGAATGTACTGTATGAAGCTGGATATGTTCCATCTAATACTGAAAAATATCCACTTGGCGGTATCATCTCTGCCATTGAAAATGCTTTTCACACGACCCCGTTACTAGTTTGCTCAAAAGGTGCAGTTCAGGAACTTCGTTTGTGCTTCTATAAGGATTTTAAGGTTAGATTCTGGCACTTAGTCTGTTTTGAATTCATAATTTCTTTTTGTTATTTGTGGATACAGACACAAATTTCATTTGTAGGCATACATGTGCTACTCCAGAATTTATGACATTTATACCCATTGCTGTCTCCTCAAGTGTCAAACACCTCCAGTTTTTTATAGGAACAAAAACAAGTCCTACTCCCACGCTTATACGTTGTTCAGTTGCTTAGATTCTTCATTCTATTTTTAGGTACTGTTATCTAAGCAGAGTATGGTATCGGTAAATACGGCCATTGGATGTCAAATTAACTAGTTGGAATTAGGTTACGTAAAAACATATGATCTAAACTCAGAAACAGGATTCAATCTAGATTATGCCAGCTCTGCTGCTTGTTTAAAATGGAGCTTGAAGAACCATGCACTTTTCCTGGACCAAGGGTTAAGGTTGACTCTTCTTGTACCAGTGTCAATGATTGAAACCCTTAAGAGAGCATGAAATAAAATGAGCAACAAGTGTTTTATATTTCCAATGGAATCTCCCACTACCCTTCCACCCCCCCCTCTCCTCTCTCTCCACCTCTCCTGGGGATGGAGGCAGAAGGGTAATAATGGTTGAATTTCCTTTGGAGATATTTTGTGTATTCTGAGATCTTTTTGTCATTGCAGCCTCGGGACTGCATCATTTCAAGCGATATGTCCAAAAGAAACACATGTCCCAAGTATGTAAGCTTGCCAGCATGTGCATCAGTAGGTAAGTTTCCTCTATTTCTATATTTTCCTTATTGTTGCTTGGTCATTAGGTGTATTTGCAAGATAGTTTTCTGTTTTTGAAGCCAATTCTTGTGCTAATCTAGTTTGAATATAAGTGTCATGGAGATGAAAATGTTGGGAACATGCCCTCGTTTTAGTGACTTGCATGAGGGGTTAATTTTAATCTAAAAACCCAAATGTCATCAAATGAGAAAGCAAATCTTCATTATAACTTGGTTGCTTGAAACAGAAACTGGCTTATGGGTATATGGAGTGGTTTAGAGGGTGAAAGTTTTGCATGTAAAGTGACCTTTTTGGTTAGGAAAAGACCTATGATGTCCTAAATTTGTATGTGCAAGTGTGAACAATCATTCAAGCCAGCAGTAGTTCTTTTGTCTTTCTATGTTCATATTCTTGCAGAGCCCAGAACAGCATTGAATGAGGTTTCAGGAACATCTCTTCCCAGTGGCTCTGTGCTGGATCTATTAGGAATAATGTCCGTGTTGGCTTTTCTTCTTTGAATAACTTTAGCTGGAAATGAAGGTTGGAATGCCTTTCGTCTATTTTATTTTCATTTTGGGTGTCGTGTTCGAGAACTCCAGATGGGAACGGAGATGTATCATGCACGCAGATGTTCATGATTTAGGCTGGGATACGTCTTATAAGCACCAAGATGTGCTATATTCCCTGTTATCCTGAAAAACTAAAGAAAACAAATTCTACTCGCAGATGTTCTCTTTTCCGTAGCACAATGCAGCAGATGCTGCAAGCAACTTGTGCTCAGTGTTTCTTCACGTGTTAATTCTTCATCGAAATGTTTAAAGTTTGTGAAATTAAAGGACATATTCTTAATCTCTATAAAACCATTGAATCATAAAGGTGGAAAACTGGCATGATTGATTTACGGGGCATGTCAACAGATACCTAATGGTTAGACTAAAGAATGGGGCATGTTCAAAGTCACTATATTGTGGGGCATTTTTCTTATGTTGGGAATTTAGGAGGGTAAAATCTTTCTGGTTTAAAAGTCCCCTCACTAGTGGAATAGCGGGAAGAGGAATTGAAGATATTGCAACCAGTTTTAGTGCGCTGTAGGAGCAGCCATCACTACTTTTTTATTTTGCACTGCCTTTTCTTGTTATTTGTTTGCTGCTAGAGACATACAGTACGAATTAATGAAGACGAATTTCCAGGTCCAGTTTTCTGTGAGATGGTAGCACGTAGCCTAGACTTAAGTTACTGGCCAGCAACGAGTGTTTAGTAGCATGGAGCACTAAAACTTTTAGATTCTGAAAATTTAGAATCAACTGTTGGCCTTGACACCATCTTATGTGGTAAACTGTTGATCTCCTTGTTAAATACTGTTGGTGAAACTCCCGGAAGTCTCCCTTTCCTGTGGATCCACATGGGTGCTTTGTGTCAATTATGGGTGTTAGCAATCAGACGTCCTACTGGCAATTATTCTCTTGTTAAAAGATTAGGATATTGAAATGTATGAAGTTTTGAGCTGCTATTCACCTGAAAATGGAGTCAAGTTGAATTCTTTTGATTGCCTTATTGACAAGTCTGCCAGAAAAGTTTCATGAAAAATGCCCTGGGGAGATTTGATTCAATTACATGTTTGTATTCTTCCTGTAGGACTTGATGATGCTGAGACTGCAGTTGCGTGGATGCCCAGCAGTGAAGATTTTTGAGTTGCCACTCAGAGTCAGACCTTTTTCTCTGTTGTAATAATTGAAAAAACTTTGTAAATTGCTACAAATTCCTGTACTGTGTACAACACGAGAATCCTGGCTGCCCATATTTTTACCATGTGCGAACTGGACTGATCATCCTGCTCACTGTGAAATGTTAATGGGTAGTCAACTTGGCTAATTTCATCCATCAGAAATAAAATTTTACATACCGTGCAAGAAGATCAAGGACAGCTAAAAGTTGGAAGGAAATTCCTTAGAGATTTTAATAGCACATCAAAGTCCTGTATGCTACACTGAAATCATGCCTTGGGATAGTCGACTGTGGTCTAATCTTGAAAGAAATATGTTAACTTTTAGCGAATATGTTCCTCTGCGGTATACGCATAAACATATATTATAATATAAAGTTTATTATTCCCTTTGATAAGGAGATGTTAGCCCAATTGTGCCTGGAAAAACATCATAGATCAGCTGATATTTTTTCGAACATTAAGATCAGTTTCCAATCAGGGAACTTTGCAATTCTGCAACAGACCAAAAATTCCTGAACTGTGCCAAAAAGAATCTTCCATTGTAGCTATTCTGGAAGCAATTAATAGAACTTTCCTACTCCAACATAAGTTTCTGCAAGATGCTTCCAGTTTGATCAGTGAGGTCTTAGGGTGCTAGCTTCCTCAATCTCAAACTGAATCCATTTCATCCCATTGTCAAAACTCAGCTCCATAATCTATTTCCGAGAAGGGAAATAACTGTTAGTTTCTCCTTAGTACAAGCAGACACAAGAAAGAGTGGGCTCCGTTTCAGTCACTTAAAAATTATAGACAATTATCTGCTGGATATTAATTCAATTGATAAGTTGACGACCTATAGCCGCTTCGTGAGTACCTTTTACCAAGAAGCTAGGCTTTTAAAAGGCACCCCTCCTTGTCAAATGGTAACTGCTGAGTTGAATTCCTGTAAAAACAAATGATGTTGCACCAGCCTGAAAATCACCACAATTAAGTAATCCTGTCCCAGATATTCGACCTATTTGAGTTTCAATACTTGGCTCAAGACCGAGTATATAAGCTATTTGAGTTTAAACACTTGGTTAAGATCAATACACACCATTATGACATCTATTTGTCATGTGAATTCCAAGTTTGCAAGTTGAAATGGAAAAATATCGCTATCCAGAAGACTGCTACGGTCCACTAAGGTTACTTCTCCCTGTGAAATGGTGATTGATGAGATTCTCTGAATTGATAATCAAGAATGAATCTATTAATTGTGTAACTTGAGTATACCAACTAATCTCTATGAGAAGAAAACTAAGAAAAAAGGAACAACATCAAATTCCATTAAACACTTTATCATAAGAATCCAAATAAGGTGGATATTGTTGGTTATCCCACCACTTCATGTATGATTCACAGAGCTGGGGCAAATTAACCCGCATCAGTCCACCTGGCAACAACCCACTTCATCCATGTTACAAAACAATGCCTTGAGAGGTGTTCTGGTAAATCCACCTGGAAAACAATTTGATGATGAGCAAACTAGCTAACATGGTCTACTAGAAGAACGATACTCTTGATTTGCAACTATAAGATACAGCAGAAAAGGACAGATATAAGTAATTTAGGCTTAACAAAAGCAGTATGAAGAGGAAAGTAATTCATCTATATGACTATCAAGAATGTTGGGAATAACAATTAACAAAATTCAGTGCATTTGGTAAAACATGTGGGTGTTTTTGTGTATAAAATCAGAGAAAAGGTACAGTTGTGAGTACTACATAAAAAGACAGATCTTTCTGTGTCAAACTCTCAAATGAAATGAAGGTTCCTCTACCCATGTTTATCAATCTTTATCCTTGTGACTACGCCTGTAAGCCAGGTAATCTAAACTGGCACCATTTTTCACAATTTATTTTGAAATCTGAAATAGGGAAGCCAGAATGTTTACACTTGACAACACCCTAGGAGACCTTTCATATCCTCCAGAAGCAAGAAGCCAAGGGAATGGGTGCCAGCAATTAGCATAAAACATTCAAAAACTGTGGTAGTGATAGTGTCTCTTAACCAAAATGCAAGAAAGTTTATATCATCAAAATAAACTTATAAACTCACATTTGTCCAAGATGCTGAAAACCTGTCAGTAGAGAGCAGCCAACTCATGCTATGCAGTTGCAAACTCTGTTGACCACTTGTCATATCAAAATCCAGCAGCTCATTATCACTGTCATCATCATCATTATAAATGTTCCTTCTCCTTTTCTTTCTACTTTTATGTTTCTTCCTGCGTCTAGTTTTAGATGATTTTCTGTGATCTAGTCCAGGCTCGCTTTCGTCTGACTTATCATTATCTATCAAGGCATGTTTATTAGTTGTCTTAAAACTTATTCCATTTATTGTAAATAAAATTTCCCAGGAATCTGGAGTCAGACATTCCTTTGACAATCTGTAATGCATAACCCAAGATAGAAGTCCCAATAATTTTATTGTTTCTGTCATCTTCATCTTGAAGCATTCTTTAAGGACTGAAGCTAAGTTATCTGTGTTGCTTGAAGCAGTGGAAATTTCTGATATGATGTCTTCAATTTTTGTTCGTACATTGCTGTACTCTTCATCATTTACAAGCCGAAGAAGTTGTCGTCCTTGATTGACAACAGCATTTAACAGAAGCAGCTGCTCAATTGATTCATAATCACGGAACTTAGAAAATGTAACCTCAGGCCAGAAAGATGAATAACCAAAATTCTTAGGATCCATTACCGGGTTGATATATTTACAAACCATTTCCAAGAAGCTGCTGAAATCAGGCTCTTCAAGGATGACAAGAAGATGATGAGACAAATATGCAAAAGATTCCTCCATAAGAAACTCCTTTATAACTTCCCATACATCTTGTGAGTCTTCTTTATACATCAAATCAACAAAAAGTTCTCCAAAAAACTTGGTATCGAGGAACAAAATTTCACCATCTTTTAATGACTCAGCAAATTCATCTGAGGACCAAAATTCAGGCACATTCTCAAGAAAATTGTCAACTGTTCTTTGGATATCCAAATCAAGAAAATAATGGGGTTTTGTAGCAACAACTGCTGGTGACTGTCCATGCTTTCCCTTCCACTCAAGCTCCTCCCAACAGATATCCCTATTCATAAAAGCAAACTGTGATAATGCTTTAGCACCTCTTTTGTGCTCAGAGCCAGCACCATAAGCAAAATTAGAAAACCATTGAAGAATACGCCTTGGATTTCCTGCATCATTGAACAACTGAAGAACAATTAGAATTACTTACAGAAAGACCGAAATGCTATGCATTCCAAACTCTGTCCAGTGTCCAGCAAATTAATTAATCCTTGAGCACTAGAGAGACCAAAAAAATGCTAAAAGAACCACGGTAAGGACTAAGAACTGCAATATAAGGCAGAGACCTGCCGACTGGGGCTTCTACCAATATGGAATTAAGCATTCCGCTGAGGTTAAACAAAAATAAAGTGCATTGAATTTCCATAAAAAATTAATAAATGACGAATCCATAATGCAGTGAAGAAAACAGTCATACCTTCAAAGAATTTCTCAAGAATGTAACTTTTTTTGGCTAAGACAGACCCAGCCTTTCGTGGCCTTTTCTCAAAAATCATTTGCATCAGTTGGGATGCTAAAGCTCTCCTTGTTGATTTGGATCTCAACAGATTCACAAAAAGCTCACACTGCTGTTGGGGAGTGATGGAAGTGATACCCGATATGGTGTTATGAAGCCATAATCGAGCTTCTGACCGACCTCCAGAAGTCACCACTGACCGAATAACAGATTCTAATTTCTTTAGAAGAGATATTATCTGCTTGGCAGATTCACTATCCCCATATTTCCTCCAGTCTGGCTCCAATACAAACAACTTAACCATTGTAAACCCTCAATACCAATACCCTCCACTCCAAACGATTTATACAGCAAGAAGGGACAGCGGCTGGCGAATGAAGTCCCGATTAAACCTAAAGCAAAGGAAACGATGAAAACTGAGGTAGTTCATTGCTGACACCTCCGCAATTCAACAACAGAAGCTTCTTTTTCAGTTAACAGCTGCTATATATATAACACATCTAAAGCTTAAAAATTACCAGCTCCTTCTTCCAAGACGAGACAATAGCGTGTGCAGGCCTTGAAGTAAAATAACAAGAGCCAGTAACTATGAACAACTAGTTAAAATACATAATCTTAAAATAAAAATGAAAAGCAAACATGACATATATACATATAAGAGACCTTGTTCTGGTCGCAGCTAGGGTTTCTGAAAAACCAAAAAGAAGAAGAAGAAAACAGCGAGTAAGGGAGAAAGAAATTAGAAGTGATTTTCGTGCTTTTGTAATTGAGGAAAGAAAACTATTTTAAAAATGCTTGAAGAATTTGAATGAACGCCTTTCTCGTTGTGCGATTTAAATCGTCGGTGGTCCGGAGCTGGAAACAAGCTTCTTTATTTTCACTTCACCGGTGGTGGAATTCTTTCTCCCTCCCTCCCTCCGTCTGGTTTCAAGGTTATAAGACGCCAACACAGCGAGTGGTTTTTGCGGTAAAAAAAATATTAAAATAAAATGATATTTCTTTTTTGGAGGTTGGGTTCCACCGTAAGAAACCGAAACGCGTCGTTTTAGACATCTCGGATACAAAACGCTGCGTTTTATCTGGTGAATCCGAGAGCCTGCCTTTCACTGGTAAACTCCATAACCAACCTAACCCAACCCAGCTACTGTTCCCTGGGTATTCCTGTAAACAGGCAAAAACCCTAAACTGGTTTGGTCCGGTATTAAAAAATTACAGTCAAAGGAGTCGTCTGGTAGACAAAGTCGCCTTTGATTCTCTCACACGTTCGCTTCTCATCATCTTTCCTTTTTCCCCTCCAACACCCAACCACTAATCCACTTGATTATTAAAGGTGACCTTCAGCAAAACTCATTTCATCTAGAGCTTTAAGGTAAGTTATGATTTGTCGAAATTCTCTATTACCCGTTTCTTTGACATCCAATCATTCCATTGAGGTCAACAAACCCATTTGTGTATTCTTTCCTATTTGTTCTTCTGAAATCTTATTAATTGAAATATATGGATTGAATAATCTGTTACCTGAAGTGTAAATGAAAATGCAAAATAAAAAAGAGGGTATTTTTGTTTGAAGTGTATGGTGAAGCAAATAATCTGAACAAATTGTATATTTTTGGTATTTGATAATTCAGGTTCTCTAATCATGTTCTCTCTTCCCGGCGTTTATGGGTTCCTCTGATTGTTTGAATTTCTTGTTCTCTGTGGGTGTTTGGTGCACTGCTTATATAACCGTTGCAATCCTTGCATCGTTTAGGATCTTCAATTCTCTCTGTCCATTTTAAATTTGTGAAGCGGCTGCATAAAGAATCATGGGCTATGCACAGCTTGTTATTGGCCCTGCAGGCAGTGGCAAGGTGACTTTCTATATTAGTCTGTACATAGGGTTTTAAACTTTTAGTTTTACTGGTTTGCCAAGCTTACTAGACCTCTTAGATCATTTCCATAGTTGGGTTTATTATGGATTGCTATACACTAAATTGTCTCTGTTTCTTTTCCATCAGTCGACATACTGCTCTTCTTTGTACCAGCATTGTGAAACTGTTGGTCGAACGATCCATGTTGTTAACCTGGATCCTGCGGCAGAGAACTTTGACTATCCTGTGGCCATGGGTGAGTCCTTGTTGCCTGATTCCTTCCAACTAAGCTTTTTCTTTATCTTCCTCCAGAGGTGGTTTTTTTTGGTTTGTGTGCAGATATTAGGGAACTCATTTCTTTAGATGATGTTATGGAGGAACTTGGCTTGGGTCCAAATGGTGGTCTTATGTACTGCATGGAGTATCCTTTTTCTGTTAATTCTTGTTGCTGCATAATCTTATTCATAGTTGGAATTAGGAGACTACTTTCCCTTTCTCTGAAGAGTGGGGTTTTAAGCACAAAAAGCCTTAAGGTTGTGTTTTGTTATCTTCTTGTTTAATTACTAGTCAATTCATTGTAACTAAAATGTAATCTGTTGCATTTTTTTATCTACTACCACCTTAGAAATCTTTGATGTTGGGAATTCAATTTCTACCTTTCACACAGTACTAGGGTATTGTTTTGCCACTTACCTGTAGAGTCAGTTAAAGAGAGGAATAAATTTAATTTCAGTGTTCTGTTAGCACCATTTCTCATTTTGATTAAGTGATGAACATCTTTAACCTCCATGGTAAGACATCTCGAAGACAGTCTGGACGATTGGTTGACAGAAGAATTAGACAATTATATGGATGATGACTATTTAGTTTTTGACTGCCCAGGTAACTTCTTTTCCATGTTAGTGTGTCTGTTTAATTTGTGTTATATGAAAGGATAGATATTCAATACATTGCTTTTTGGATGTGCAATTTAACGGGAAAAAACAACAAAAAGTTTTCTTTGAAGGGACAGCTACCTATAACAAATTCAGTCTAAAGGCCTCTAACAATGTTTTGCTGGAAATCGGGAATTGATGTCATCTTAGAAATTTGGAGTGCCGCGCGTAAATATACCTTTGCAGCACCTGAGTGTTTCCTCTTGCTTTGGACAATAGCTTAGAATTCTCACATTAATTAGGAGAAGTAAATGTGCAGGAAATTAGAGTAAATATCTTGAGCCCAAAATCCTATCATCATGTATGGGATAGCTTGAAATGGGTTTGAAAAATATGCCATTTATGCCTTTTTTTTCATTCTATTATTACTTATTTGACCAGAATATAGGTCTAGCGAATTTTGCTGTCCATATCTCCTTACACTTGAATCTTTAACGCTGAGTAACTTGGCTAGAAATATATTTGTACACTTTTTCTGCATGTACATATGCTTCTTTCCAATACTCCACCACCTGTTATTGGTTTTCCTAAACTTCGAATGTATTACAGGCCAGATAGAACTTTTTTCACATGTGCCTGTGCTCAAGAACTTTGCAGAGCACTTGAAGCGTAGGAATTTCAATGTTTGTGCTGTTTACTTGCTTGATTCACAGGTTTGTTCAAGCTATATTCTTTCCTCTTTTCTCTTCCTTCCTTGTTGTTTACTTCCTTGACCCTTGAAGTTTTTGTTTTATTTGCATCAGTTCATCACAGATGTGACAAAATTTATAAGTGGGTGTATGGCATCGCTTTCGGCAATGATCCAACTTGAGTTGCCCCATGTTAACATCCTCACGAAAATGGACCTTGTGACAAACAAAAGAGATCTCGAAGAGTGAGATCCTTAATCTTTAACTAGTTTTTCCAGCTTGTTATGAGATTTTCTACAATTTGGATTTCTAATCTGAATATCTGTCTGGAGTTCAGCTACTTGAATCCGGACTCTCAAATTTTGTTGTCACAGTTGAATCAACAAATGGCTCCACAGTTTGCCAAGCTTAATAAATCTTTAATTGATTTGGTAAGTAATGAAGCAACTTTCAGGTTTACTAAAATTTATTTTTGTCCATCAAAATTAGTTCCTTCGGAAGTCATTGTCGCCATTTTGATTGCATAATTTAATAGAGGAGAAACTTTAATGATGATTCACATTCTTTACATGATGTTGATTGAACAATGTCCATCAGTCTCTTGGAGCATTTTGAAGATCCTACCAGGCCCATAAAATGTCTTCCTCCAAAGTGTGTGTCAGTGTGATTGATCATTTCTATCCAAAAGCCTTTTTGGTACATAAGAGTTGCCAGTTTCTATCTGGAAAAAAAAAAAACTTTAAATGCTGCCAATTGATTATTGAGTTTAAAGAGTCATTTCATTTAAAATATTTCTCTTTGATATAAGGTTTTAATGGTTATTTTTTGTGTTGGATTTTGGTCTTATGGTTCTGCTATAAACTTATCTGACTCTTTTAATTGCGGAACTGTTAAGCTGTAGCAAATTTTATAGTGTGATACAATGAAGTTTTTGTTAGCCTTTAACTTCAAGAGAATGTTGTGAGCTTTAATTATATGATTGTCGGACTTAAGTTTTTCCTGAAAAAGAAGGATTGAATTTTCTCCTTATCTCTTTGCATTAGTTTATCAGAATTTTATTGGCTTTATTAAGTATGATATAATATGTTTGTGTTAGGTGGACGAATATAACATGGTGAGTTTTGTGCCACTAGATTTGAGGAAGGAAAGCAGGTATCTCGCTATCTCTCTCCCTCTTCATTTATGCCTCATGTGTTTATGAAATTTCAGTATTTGAAGCTATGGGTGTAAATTAACAGGATGATAATGTGCTTGCTTCTTTACATTATGTAAAGCAGTATCTGAACTTTTATATTTGCTCTAGTTACTTTTTGGTCTCTTTCTTCAGGCCTTTCTCTTTGTTATAGTCAAAGACAAACAGTTAACTCGGGTAGCTTGAATGGTGGCCCAATATTTCATACTTACTGACTAATGTAAGTTTGACCTGTGTGGCAGTATAAAATATGTGCTGGCTCAAATAGACAATTGCATTCAGTTTGGCGAAGACGCAGATGTGAAGGTTAAAGACTTTGATCCGGAGGATGATGAATAACCAAAATTTTTATAAATTGTGACGTTTCTCCATCTATATGGTGTTGCATCCCCAGATGGATGGAGAATATATGTCATCATGTAGATATCCTACTAGAGCAAGACCTAGAGTGAACTTATTGACTTTAAAAGGCTAATTTCAGAAGGGTGTTACTCCAACGCGAAAGAAAAATATGTCGGAGTTGTGTGAAGAGAAGTCGAGTTTGCAATATAGACAAGGGTTTGGACTGGAGTTTTTTGTACTAATTTGCTTTGGCTGTTACTCAATCCCCATCATTTGCATAGGCATTTTTAGGGGTTTCCATAATTCCATTTCTTTGTAAAACAAGACAGCTACCGTTTGTTTATGCGGAATTTGCACAAGCAGAAAACCAGTTTTTGTCATGTTATGGTGAGAAGGATAAGAACATGGAGATACATTTCTGGCAGCCGATATTGCTTTCAGTTTAAGGGAAAAATCTAAAATGATTCCTCTCCAGTAATTTTTTTTAAAGATTGATATTCATCGTAGAATAAATTTTTTAACAGTTAGTATCCAAATTTCAAACATGTTCTCATGAAACAAACCTATGTCAAAATCAGACCAATTATTTCTTAACAAGATCAAATCAAGACTTACCTAATTTTTTCAGGTATAGATTACCCCTACCTCTCTTGGAAGATACCCAGTTACACACCAAGATTCAAGACCTCAAAACCTTCACCTCTATGTCTTCTTTTTCTCTTTACTGTCTGTCTCATCTTCCTCTAATCAGCAATTGGAGAAAAATCCATGAGGAAAAGCATATTGGGTGCTTTCTAATGGCGAACAGGGTTCTGTTTATATATATTTTCTTTTCAATGATGAAATTAAAAGCTGTTAATTCGTAGTTTATTTCGATAAATTAAAGAGCTTATTATTAGGTGAAAATTTTAATTTATCCTAAAATTTATGCTCTATAGTAGATATATATTTCATAATATTTTAACTCAATTTCGTATTTGTTGATTTTATTGCTTAAAGCGCCAAAAAAGGTCAAGTTCTTATTACCTCTATTAACTAAAAATGTTCTTTTATTATCCAAAATAATCTGGAGTGCTTGCCAAACAAATGCTACGTAGTTTTTAGAGTGTATAAACTCTATTTTTTTTGTTAATTAGAATGTAAATATCATTAGGAGCAATAACATTTTTTTGTTAATTGCTGAATTTTTTTTGTTGATTTTAGTTATTGAAGTTTAGACTGACACACTAACATTAAGAGTGATTGATCACAAGTATAATGAATAAAATTTATTTAAATTATGTTTTTATTTAATTCTAAAATAAAATTATATTTCTCTAACTAAAAAAAAATAAAGTCATATTTCAACATAGTATAACACAAAAAAGAGTCATATCTTAACAATTTGACTTCAACTTTAAACAGAGATCAAGGAAATTGTCCTGAGGAAAACTACTAAAAGAAGAATAAAATTCTGAAAAATCTTTTTACCTTAACTTTAAAAGAGTCATGTTTGAACAATTTAATTCTTCCATTCATGTTGGCTCATACCCAGGACTTTGAAATCCCGGATTTGAAATTGAAAACAAATAGCTGGTGCATATTAAACACAGTTCTACACATAAGTAAACATTGGTCTAAGTATAATTTAACTGAAAAAACAATCCTTTGGGTTTTCAGCAGAACAAAGAGTAATCCGCAAAAGCAAATGTAATTTTAGATCTCAACCCTAGTAACATGCAAAGTTCTCATTGAAAAAAAAAAAAGAAAAAAAAAAACCTAGTAATCCACCCTCTCATAGCATGACAACAAAGAAAAGTGTCACAGGAACCATAGATGACCTTATATTCACTCTTCATCATCTTCATCGCTTCCAGCAGCAGCATTGAGAGCTTTCACTCTCTCGATCAACTTAGCCTTCCTTTCCTCATAAGTCAGTTTCTTCAGATTGAACCTATTATCCACATTAAACTTTGCATCAGTAATAGGGAAATATAAGACAAACAAACAGGTACAATAACTTCAAATGGATCAAGCAAGCAAAAAGAACATATAATTATTTCCCTTCCATCTGACTGAATTTAAATCTGCATAGGCCTCTGTTGTGTGCATGTATCATGCATATATGTAATGTCTTTGCAGTTTAACTATGGTATTGAAACCGACTTAGAAGCCTCCATCTCTCTTGCTGTCTCCCAAACACACTCAAGCTAAAGTAATGCATTCTTACCTCTTGGGCTCCTTTGGAGGCTGCTTCTCAGATTTCTTCACGGTAGGGTCTGCACGAATTGCAGCATGAACCTTTTTGTACATCTCCTCCATGTCATCTGGCTCTATTCCTCTCTTTATATACTCACTAAATTGAAGCTGGTACTTCTCGGGTTCATCTTCAATCAATGTCTGTCAATATTTCCAATTAAAGACAAATGTGAGCAAGAAGAGCAAAAAAGTGCATTTCCAAAGAATTTAGCCAATCATAAGAGACTCAATTACATTAATTATCACATCACAGAAATTTTTGTTCAGTTTACTATCCTTTATTAAAATCATAAAATTTTTAGATTTACCCTCATGTAGGCAGCAACATGGCCACCATAAATGTACTTGCGGTGAACTTCAGCATCAAGTTGCTTGCTCTCCTTATTGTATCCGGCAAATCTCTTGTCACTGTGGGGAATATCAAGTCCACCATCTAGAGCTCCCTGAAATCAAGAATAAACAGGCCATTGATGAAATCCTATGTTCCAGAATAAGACTCAAAATCCAATACACAACTCAGTAATAACCAAAGATTAAGCTTGAAAGGCAGCTCTTGGGCAGTAAGCATTCTTCTGCTCTCTCCAATTTATAAGCCTAAATATATACATCCCTAACAAGATTGCATTAAGACAATGAACTCTCACATAATTTATCAAGATATGAAGTTCTGCAATATGGTATAACAAATTATGATGTCAAGACATAGCAAAAATGGAAATTGCAACCTAATCCTGATAATAGCCAGAACATTAAGGTTTAAAGAGGTAGTCAAAATAAGATCCTCCACTTGTTTCAAATAACCTGCATTGGCAGGGAAAAAAATTCTTTTTCACTCATCTAATTCATCTAAACCAATTATTGGTGCTTTCCCTGAAAACATATTTTCAAAAGGCATAGGACTGCATTACAAAGTATGAAAGAAAAGGAAAGAGAAGAAGCAACACAAAGCAAACTTGATGAATATCTCAAAATTCAACAAGATTCTTGTGCTAGGTAGATAATGAAAGATTAATAAGAAAATGTGCAGGAGATCGTATGCTCATGCTGGAAGGAAATGTTCCGAGTACTTCTACTCGGTAAGTTCTTTTCCAGTATATACCTTAAGGGCACCAAAAACACGGTTTCCAGTTGTTGTCCTCACAAGTCCAACATCCAGAAGAGCACGGAAGGGTCTCCTGCTATCTGCTGGTTCCACAGAGAAGTCCTCTCCTGTAGCCTGTCAGGAAAGGATTATACTTCTGTCCTAACGTGTTTAAAAAAAAACTGATATAGTCCAAAATCCCCCATACCTCAACATTTCCTTCATACTCATCATCCATCTCAAGCATTTTCAGGACGCGGCGTGCCAAAAGGAGTCCGGTACAGTAAGCTGAGTTTGGAAGGAACCAATTAAGATACTTTCCCAACATAACAAGTTATAAGAGTCAAACAAGGCATACCTGCAGCATAATTTGTAAGTCCCACTTCAAGCCCATAGCGAGGTAGTTCATGTGAATAAGCAGCTGCAAGAACAATATCACCAGATATACTAGCAGATACTATTTGTGCAGTTATGTCTTTGTTTGAGAATCGAACAACAAAACGGTACTTGGGAGTATTGTATTTATTCTTGTCCTGATTGATCAGGCGTATCCTGGCCCGATAATCAGTCTTTCCAGCTGAAAAATTAAACCAGATATCACGCTCTAAAAATGAATCAACCAATACCAAGAAACATAGAACATGAAGGATCTGAGCAATTAAAATACCTCGCCTTCTTTTGAACTTGACCTGATACCGCTTGAAGTAAGCTTTTGTCTTCTGAGCCTTCACAAAAGCCTGTAACAATAGATAATCACATTTTATGAGCTCACGCTCTAAGGCTACAAAGTATAGAAAAGCTTTAACAGGCGGTCAAAATAGTCAGAGAACAAGGCTATCTTGAAGCAAAAAGGAAACTCTTTCACATTCTACAGCAAACCCTACACAACTATATAAACATCACGGCAACTAATCATGGACTGTTTCCTTGAACACTCACATATATACACGGCACATAGCTACCAATCCATACAGACAAGACGCACCGATTTTGAGTACTCAAAACATAATCATGACATAAATTCTACAGGAAAACTAATTTCAATCATAAAACCTAGCAAATCAAAACATAAAAATGAGATCGAAAGAAACTACAAGTAAATCAAACAACAATAAATCCTATAAACTGAATGACTTAACCTAACCGTATAAGAACCGAGAGCAGTAAAACAAAATAGAGAAGCGTAAGATGATAGCAGAGTTGTCGGTTACCATTTCCGACGCTCAGTAACGCAGCAGTGGCTGGAGGAAGTAGCGAGAAGAGAAGCAAAAGGATGGCTGAATGAGGAGCTAATATACTAAAACCCTAATGAACTCGTTCCGTACAGATCAACGGCCAGGATTCGTTTTCGTCATAACTAGGTTTTATTGGGTTGGGCCTTACTGGGATATGATCCGGTGTCCACTGGAACTTTGCACCCTTTTCTATTGTAGACACGTTGCTGCGCGCGTTTGGCATTGACGCCTTAAGAGCTCCTAGACTGGAATAACATTATCCCAGATGTATCCGGGATAATGACTTCTTTTAAAATACAAATCAAAATTAAGAAAAAAAAATTGTACAGAAAATATTAATAAAAATTCTGAATTATTAAAAAATAATTATATAATGCATGCAAAGTGTAAAGTCACTGAACTCAAATTTAGCCTGAATTTTAATAAACCTAACTTTTGAAATTATAAGTCCACAAAATAATAAATTGAGTTTACAAAATTTATTATTTCAGGTACTTTGAAATTATCTTAGTTATATATTTAATAAAAATAAATTATAATTAGTATAATAATAGTAAAAGTTTTTAATTATATATTTATCAACTTAAAAAGCGGTAAATGATCGAAAATATTATATAATACTGGGGCTGAGAAAACTGAAAGTTGAAAACCAAAAAGAGAGGCAGAACAACAAATCGGAATATCCAAAACCGCCTCTCAAAGTCAAGCACACAACAACCTGCTCCCCTTCAAAGCTGAAAAAGATAAACACAAACACAGACAGGGTTCTCTGCTTTGTAAGTAATCAAAAACTGTGGATCCTATTGACGGAGACTAATTCTACAAGGAAATAACGTTGATAACCACTGTGGAATGGATGGTAATTGTGCTGTACCGTGAAGTAAATGGGATCAACACCATTTCTCTGATCACCAAAGAGGATGTCCCAAGCTGACATCTCTTACAGGTAAAAACACACACATTTACCCAATTTTTCATCTTTTTTGTTTTTAATATTTGGGTTGATTGATGTTTTACTTTCTGCGATAAATTTGATGGGTACTTTATGAGTGTGTCGATGCAATGTGTTTCTTTTGAAGTCTTAAGTGTTGTTTCATGTGGGTTTTAAACGATTGTTTTTGACGAGTTTGTGATGCCACTGGATGATTCTCGTTTTGTTTGCATTTGGGGTTTAATGGATTTGGAGTCAAGCTCGAGCATTTTATTACATTGATTTATTTCTGGGGATTTCTTTTTTGGTGGTTTCGACTGGGATCCATTGTTGTTCCGTTTGTGATCTTATGGGTTTCGAGCTAAACGCAATAAAATCATGGCATTTTGTTGATTCAATTTTGGAATTCCTTTTCTTCTTTTGAAGTGAGCATTAGGTGAGAACCCAGAAAAGTTTGTGTTTTTTTTAATTTGGCGTTGTTCTTGCTTTTCTTTTCTTAATGTTCTTGTGAGGTGGACTAGGGAAGTTAATTAGAGAATCAGTTGTGGATACTTACATGTTATACAACATGCCTTATTAATCCTAAAAGTGGTGGAGACTGACAGTTTTTGATCAGCTGTTGATGATGGTCAAATTATTAGACCATAAAAGCAAACTGAGTTAACTCTATGTACAAGTAATGGTCGATGGTAAACTGTTTCTGAACTTTATATAAAGATTGGAGAAGGAACTTAGTTTTCATGGTAATTTAGTTAAATATTAGTATAATCGATTCCTTTGTAAAGATTTCAGGTTTGAGATATAGGTTCTCTATCATGATGCCGAAGGTTTTCTTTGAATCCTAAAACATTGATGACATTGAGAAAAAATCCCAAGATATAGTTTTGGTTGGTTGGATAGAGTGTCTCGGATGGAATAGTGGTGAGTTATGGTGCTCTAATAGAAACTCAGTTCAATCGTTGGTCAAACAACTTCTTCTATCTTCAATAGTTCAACAGTCTGCATGTGTCAAATAACAACGGAGTCAGATTCATCTATCAGGCCAAAATGGTTTTCGCTGTGCTTCATTCTTTATTTTTATTTAATATGACAGGTTCTGTTTTAATCTCTTTTAGTACCAAAATATTTGCATTACTTCTTCCATCTGCCCTTTTTTGCTTCTATTCATATTGCTGGAATCTTTTAAGAACTCTTTAAGATTTGTACTGTTACTTTGGCTAATTAAGATTCAAAAAGTAGAGACTGAAGCACATCTAACTATGCTATCCATCATTGTGTCCCTTTTTTCTTGATTTTGTTTTGATAACTTATGGTGGTTTCTTCCATATGCATGGTTTCTGGGACTTTCTAGAGTATTCTCTTCTGGTTTAGTACTTGGCTAAAACTATAACATGGTTTCTTCCATATGCAACAATTCTCTAGTCACTACAATTCTTATCATGTTGTCTAATGTATAGTATGTTTCAGTTAGTATTTCCAAATACCATCCTGACAAATCTGTAAGGTTGACAGGAAGAGGGAATTACCCTGCATTCTGCTTTGTCCAAAATTTGCTTTGTTTCTGAACCCAGCAGCAGAGGGAATAAACTCTCAGTGCATTGTATTTTTCTGTGGTGCTAGTTAATAATGATTTCCCTTATGTTGCGATATAGAGTAATGAACGAACAAGATGCATATCAAAGAACCTAGGAAATAACTATAATCTGTTATTTGGTAGTAATATCTTATCAACATATGCATGTATTTGAATTTATTTGTTCTATTCGCCATAGATTGATGGATTGTGTTCTTTGTTCGAATGTATACATCATCTTGTCAATATCTAAGAACTAACCAAGTCTGTAAAGCATTATATTTACACGAGAAAAGCAACTACTTTGTTTGTTTTTTAGATCCCTCTAGTTACCTGCATATGGGGTTATTAAAGGTAGTCATCATTTTCAGGTCTTGTTCATAGAGCCAAGATAGGTTTGTGTGTTAATTGGATACTAATTTCATTTTGCAAAGCAGCTAAGACGCACTCTTATTCTTTAATTTGGTATTGGTTTTCCTTGGAAAATGCATTTTAGGATTTTTCCTTCTTCCTCTTTTTCCCATGAGGTATGTTCTTGTTGCTTAGCATTTGATGTGATGTTCAACCTGATATCTTCCCATTTTTTCTGTGCAGTTGTGGATCTTGTGGATACCCTCTGAACTTAACATCTTCCAACCGGATTACTTCTGGCATAGGTTCCGCATATCAGAAATCCATAAAGAAGGGTTTCATTTCTTTTCTTTCTGTAGATCTTAGTCGATTCACACAGGTTGATGAGGTAAACTGTTTTCCTGTGGCCTGGGGTCGTTATCGTCCAAAAACTAAACTCCTCTGTCGCAAATGTGGAGTTCATATAGGCTATGGTTATGGAGACACCCCTGCTTTATGTGGTTTTGATTCTCCCAATTCTTCTGGTTCATCTTATAAGAAATTCACCGTAAAGATCCGAGCCTTACAGCCTTCAGAAGAGAGCTAATTTGGGATATGGAAAACCCTTCTAATAATAGTCTTACCTCCATCATGCATCTGCCTGATGATTGCCTCTCTTATATTTTCCAATGGCTTGATTGTGGATCTGACCGCGATTCATTTGGCATGACTTGCCACCGCTGGCTTAACATTCAGAATATAAACCGCCGATCGTTGCAATTCCAGTGTTCACTCTCTGTGCTGAACATTTCTTCACTATCTCAAACTAATCTTGAGGTTACTGCCTCTCATCTCTATAGGCTGCTTATTCGCTACCAGCATCTACAGCATTTATCCCTATCTGGTTGCACGGAGGTATCTGATTCAGGCCTTGCATTGTTACAATCCTATGGTTCCAAATTGGAGAGTCTTTATCTAGATTGTTGTTTTAACGTTACTGACAACGGACTCTCCTCGATTGCCAATGGTTGCCCCTCATTAAAAGTTATAAGTCTTTATCGATGCGAAATTAGTGATGTTGGTTTAGGAAATCTAGCTAATGCTTGCTTAGCTTTGACCCATGTGAATCTCTCACACTGCTTATTTGTCTATGACTCCGGGTTAAGAGCTCTTTCTCAGCAATGCCGCCAGCTTAAAGCAATCAAGATGTCTAATTGCAGGCAGATAACAGGTGTTGGCCTCAACGGTTGTTCACCAACTTTGGTCTATATAGCTGCTGAATCCTGTAAGCTTGACCCAGAGGGGATATCAGGGATTGTTAGTGGAGGAGGGCTTAAATTTCTTGATATATATGGCATAAGTTGGTTACCCAGAGATGGATTGGCAGCACTTGGCGCAGGATTTTGTGCAAAGCTTAAAATCCTTAACCTTGGAATGTGCAGAACCATTGGTGACGAATCTATTGCAGCTATTGCAAAGGGTTGTCCGCTACTTGAAGAGTGGAACTTGTCACTATGTCGTGAGGTTAGGACTTCAGGATGGGAATCTATTGGGGTAAACTGCCATTACCTAGAGAGGCTTCATGTGAACCGTTGCTGGAATTTATGCGACCGAGGTTTGCAGGCTTTGAGAGATGGGTGCAAGAAGCTTTCAGTTCTATACATGAGTGGAAATAATCAGTTATCGGCTGTTGCAGTGGAGTTGTTTAAAGCATATAGAAGTGACGTTGAGATCAGGGCAGAGGAAATAATGATTATAGTGCCTGATTGGACATCTATAAAATCAGAGTAAGAGATAATTGAACTCAACCTTGGTTGACAAACATGATATATTTTTAGTACAGATTATAACCTGTGGTGTTTATTCACATGGATGAACGTCTAATTGTTTGGACAGAGAAACTTCCATGTCCTTCTAGGATCTGATGTGAAGCTTATAAACGTACAAGTGACCTCTTAATTCTAACAAGTGTCCTCTTCACTTTCATTTCATAGTAACTTGCAACCAAAGATACTCTATATGTTCTGATTAAACATAGGCATTGAGGTAGGAAGAATATGCATCTGGCTTCATGCGACCAACCTGTAGCATACATCTAAATTATATTGATACGGCACCTAATATTAAACATGCATCTAAAACCACTCATTTCTGTTAAAAAAAATAAATAATGCTTGTTATTACTTCTTGGGGGTTTTGTTCAAAACCATTCGTTTCTTTTGAAGAAAACTTGTTTTATTATTTATAGCCCTATGAGGTAAAAAATGATCCACGTCCAAAAAATACAGCAAAAAATATAAATAATCCATTGCTTTATCGGTCTAGAAGTCTTCTAGATCATCGAATATCAACTAGCGAAAGGCAACGGTGACAAGAGCAATCATAGTAATTCCACATTAAATTATCATATTTTATCCTTAAAATTGGCAGGTCTACAAACAAATCCCCTTTTTCCAGTATTATTTTGATCTACAGCCATATTTTCTACTGTAACACTGCACAAACAATTCTGCCTGTCTATTACACTCTTTTCTGAAAACATTTTGAGGGGGGAGAGAAAGAGAGAGAGAGAGAAAATATTATTCAAGACGTAACAAAGAACAATCGAAGCTTGGACGTCCAACTCATGTAGCCTATGTAGTATTGAGCAACACTGCTCCAATTGCACTCCTGCATCCATGGTTTTCAACTTCTTCACGTTTTCCAGCTGATGACGGACAGACACCATATGATACCAAACTAGCCGCTGGCATCTCCACCCCATACATTATCCCATGCACCGGTCGGTCCACCCTTAGGCCCCTCGATATAATTCTGATTGCCATGAGGGTTATGGGGACCCAGGAGAGGGTGACCATCAGGTCCCACAGGATTGATTTTCCTTGGTTTTGTTTTGACTCCTAGTAGTCTCAACACAAATCTGGCTAACTCCCCATATAGTAATCCCGTACGATCAAACAGCTGCAGAAGATGATGTTATGTCTCAAATAAGCTACAGCTTCTTCAACGCAAAACATTTTATTGATTATTTGACATTGTTACTTCATAAGAAGCCAACTGAATGCCAACAAAATAATCTTGAATAGCATTTAAGCAAATAGGAAAATCCATAAGAAAATAGCACCACCTGAAGAAGAGCAGACATAAACATGTGGAATGCCTGGGTATTCTGGTCTATCAGAATTGCTATCCTGCCGAAGAAGTTTACAACACCTTGCATCTGCTCATCATCAAAGGATTAAGTAAATTGAGACTTTTACCTCAAAATAAATAAAAGTAATACATGGAACCCAAATTTCTTTTTACATCCATTACAAAATGGAGTAAATTGTCTTCTTTGCTCCACATAGATTGGGACTACAATGCACCAGGCTTCAGTCTATTAGTGCACTACCAAAAATATCCTAACAAAAAATATAAGGTGGTCTAGGTATTCAAAATTATTCCGACTAAGGTTAGACCACCCTTCTCCTTGATTGGGACCATTCCTAATTTCAATCAGGCAATAATTCACACAGATAACATGAAATGCTGAAACCTTTCATTCGGAGGTGTAAGTTTTAACTCCACAACCAAGGAAAAAGAAAGATAAAAAGCACCCAGGAACTTCAGAGCATTATCATAAATCAAAAGCATTGCAACTCATAAAGAGGCAGCATTTAAAAACCTCTCTCTTAGAGAAAAGAATAAAAAAACACAATGCAACTTTACATTATAGATTGTTAGCAATCCCACTATGTTGAAATACCACATGCAATTATCAGCGCTGGTAAACTAAAATCAAACTTTAGGAAAATAAGAGCCATTCTGCCACCAAAAAAAAATCTTCCTTACCACCCGGAGGAATGAAATCCAAAAGCCTGGTGGAGAAGATGGAGCATCATATGGATTATTGGGATCTTGACCACCATATGGACCCATGCCCATTCCATAACCACCCATTGGACCCCCAAAACCCCCACCATACATTCCCCCACCATACGTACCACCACCATATAGGCCCCCATAACCACCTCTATACATACCATTTCCATACATCCCACTACCATAAGACCCTCCTAGTCCACCATAAGATGAACCGTACGTGCCTGAACCATACCCTGAACCGTAACCTAGACCAGAGCCATAGCCTGCATTGAACAAGTTAAATGAAGTGGCTTCTCAGTGAAAACCACGAAACTAAAAGTTATGAAAACTATTTTACAAGGAATAGAGAGCTGTTGTTATCATAACAAGTCTGCAAACTCACCTCCACCTCCATAACTGCCTCCATAATTTTGCTGCTCCCAGGGTCTGGTGGGAACAGATCTACCAAGAGAGTTTCTATTAGCAACTGTATTCCTATCGGCAGTAGAAACAATTTCACCAGGTTTGGCAGTTCCAGAAGCCTCTACTACATCACTAGTGCTCCCTGCTGATGGTGGCTTAAATGGAGTAGCACCAGATGAGGCCCCAGCTTGTTCCCAAGGCTTAGGAGGACTGCCACCTGCAATGGAACGACAAGTTATACATACATTATAAAAGAATGCTGAGCATTCTTAGACAAAAATGAAAGAGACGGATATTCATCAACCCTCACTTTTCCCTCAAAAATGTATTTCTTTCCATTTCCCCAGTTGTGAGAATGCTGAGGAAATGAAAAAACTGAAGAATTTTAAGAAAACTTGTCCATGTTACCCCAATGATGTAATTTATTTTTTTCTTAGTAAACCCTTGCAAGCCTTAAGCAAAAAAAAAAAAATTACAACGCCCATATCCTTCCCTTTTCCTAATTTTTAGTTATCCAAAAAAAGAGGTGCATATTCCCTTTCTTTTGCTTTAAAAAAAAATCATTTTCTTTCCTTTCATTTTCTCTACTAATTTCTATTCGAACGTATTATAATGTATGGATTGAAGAAAGATAGAAGAGGCTCAAAAACAAACAAGGATGTTCAACATTCTTTGCTTTTTGATGAAAAATAAAAGACATGAATAGAAAGAGGATGCTTGCCATCCCTTACTTTCAGTCCGAACATGGTTTTCTCATCTCCCCAAATTGAGAGAAAAGCAGAGGAGAAGAAAGTGCTTAAAATTCAAGGGATGATTTGTCTATTTGATAGTTATTTTGTTAATAAATGTTACAACTGGAATGAAATATCCATTATAATGTATTTTCTTTTCTTTCCTTTACACACCAGACCAAACAAAAGATTATAGTGGATTCTCTGTTTTCTTTCCTTTTGCAATTTTCGGTTATCAAAAGAAGGAAGCTTGTTCCTTTTCCTGTCTTTTTTCTTTGCTTTCTTTTACTTTATTTACTTATCTGTATTTCTAGTATCAAAGATAAGGTGAAAACACAACAAAAGTTTCTAGAAAACATTACAGTAATTCTGGAGAAGTCATTCACCAAATGCAAGTAATATACAGTGATGTAGAAATATATTGTTGGGACCATGAGATCAGTGAGTCCAATGCTTCACAAGAGAAAATCATTTTTTTACCAGATAGACACTAATGAGTTATCACATTCCCGATAACAGCTTGACATTCATGTAAATTGAGCAATGAAATCTATGGACTGGGATGTTTATCAACACATTCATATAAAACATGATATGGTACCTATGTAAACCAATTATGTAAGGTAATTTTTCTATTTAGCATACCATCTCCAACTTTGGATGGCATCAGATGCTATGAATATAAGAAAACCCACAGGAATGGAAAGGGATAAAGGAGAACGACGAACATAAAAAAGGTTAGAAAGGTTAAACAGCCAAGATCAAAGCGCCCCTATTGACCAACATTAAAGCTATTAGTTCTGAAAAAATGACACCTCCCGCCCAATAATTCTCCCGTCACTAGCCAAAAAAAACCAGCTACTCTTAACACGGTAATACCCACTTTGAATATGCAATTTGCTTGTGAAAATATTACCATCAACCAGGCCTGTTAAGGTACGATAGAGCGCATATCTGTGTCATCGATACAATTGCCTGTTCCACTACCGCCATAAGCCAAGTAGATAAGAAGATTAAAAATAACCTAAAGAAGAAACCGTCAAAACGTTCCCCTTATAATATGAACCGAACCCTAAACTTCAAGATAACATTTCCCTCGTCGCCCAAACAGAGAAAAAAAAAAAAAAACAACAGTCCAACCGATAAACGAATTAAAATTCCAGCCTTCGCGCAATCGATAAAGGAAATCCAATTCAAAGCCAAATAACATCAAGATAACATCAAGTTCAAATCCAAACAAACCGAGTGTCCATAATAAAAGTCAAGGATAAAATGAAGTGAAATCTGATCAGTACGCAAAAAGTTAACGCAAAAGAAGTGAAGCCGAAAGCAAACGCGAACCTGATTGCGGCGGATTGGATTCCATGAGCTATTAATTTTGAGGGTTTTTTCTTTTTGTTCCTAAATTTTGAGGACTTCGTTATCCCGAACGCCCACCTCAAAGAGGAGGAGACAAAAAGATACAGTCCTCTCGCGTTGACACTTTGTGGACAAAACGGGTCATTTAAAAAACATAAAACGGAACGGAGCCAAACACATTTTTATTTTTGTTATTTTTTTAATTTTTAAAAGCACTTGTTATCCTTTTAATCATACCGTGTTATGTTAGCTGGTAGTTAGTCGTTTACTTTTAATTTTTTATTATATTATATTAATCTTAGTTTATTATATTGTTTATATTCTTAATATTTTACAATTTATATTTTAATAATGTATTTCCATAACTAAAGTTTGTGCTAATTTTTTAAATTCAATTTAAAAGAAGTATATTTATTATTTTCAAAATTGAATATTTTAGATTTTACGGTGCATTATTTAATAACAAAAAAATGTCACCTATTTATGTTTCAACTGGCGATTATAAGTGTAGTAAATTATTTTTTTAAAAGTAATTTTAAATTAAAAAAAAAAATTGATTTTACTTGTATATCTAATATAGATATAATATTATTGTAATTATTTAAACAGTATTAAGTATTTTAATAAATGATGTATTTTAATTTACGTTGTTTCAAATAATATTTATTTTAAACTATTGTTATTTTAGTTAAATATATTAAATTAATACATAATAACAACTAATAATAAATTTATTTATTAAAATTATTATTACTGCATACCGTACTCATCGAAAGCTAAAAATAAATTTTATTTTATTTAAAAATATTTATTTTTTAACTCAACTTTTATTTTCTTACAATAAAAATATAAATAGAAGTCTAATAAAAACTTAAAATCTACAAAGTTAAAATATATATAACTTTGAGTTTAGTTGAAATATTAAAATCACTATAAGACCTAACGGAATTACAACTCTCTCCTACACTATATTATCTTAAAATCAAATACATCTAATTTCAAATTTTATCAAGTAAAAATAAAAATAATTAAAATATAATAGACATAAAAAAATAAAAATAATAATATAATTTGAAGTTAATTTCGTGTCAAACTTTAGTTATAATTTTAAGTTAATATTTATACTCAAATTAAGTGAAGTGCTTTTGTACTTTCTTAACTAATATATAAAAATCAAGTATATAAATTATTTGTAACTCCATGCATTAAAACAAAATTTTAATTATCATTCATAATATTAGTCAATAAAGTTAAGAGTATATTGAATTTTAATGTATCAAATTAAAGTGTAAATTTTTACATATAAAAAATAAAGTGTTATTTCTAATTTTGTGATTGATCAACTTATAAATAATAAAAATTAATAGCACAAATATACAGTTATAGTTATGAAATTATACATGTAAATTTTTATTATGACATTCAATAATTAAAAATAGAGAGAGTGAGATAACTGTAAAATAATTAATTTAATCTTAAAATACTTTTTCAGTATTCATCATTTTATATTTTTATTATAAAATTAAAATAAAATAGAAAATTTGTTATGAAATTATATAATTTAATATTATTCTTAATTTAGAGAAGAAATTTAAAGAAGGAAATCCTTAAATACAGTAAAATTTGAAGAAATAAAAATTCCCCCGCGTAGTAGAAAGGTAAATTAATCAGAAATATCAAGAAAAAAGGAGAATAATTGGAAAAGATTCCAGTTTCGGTTTGTCAACCATCCAAATTGTAAACTTGGCAATTGAAATTAACAACATCAGCAGTTGCTTGTTCCTATCTCCTCTTGGATTTTCTCCTCTCTGCCCTATACATACATATATCGACATACATGTATATGCATATGTATATTACAGCTACCAATTCGTTACCTTTATCCTACCAATTTGCTCAGTAGCTTACTAATTCATCTTTTGTTCATTGATGGCTGCGAGTGCGAACCCGTCAGGGAATAATCAGGAAGGTGCGTCGGGTCAGAAGATTCCTTCGTCTTCTTCTACGGCGACCAATAGCATTCCTGTGAATTCGAGCAGCAATGGGTTTAATAGCGGCTCCGGAGCCGCCGCTGGACCTGATAATTCTCAGACTATTGCTGCCTTGAGGCACAACTCGGGCATCTCCGTCGAATGGACCTCAGAAGAGCAGTCGATATTGGAGGATTTGCTTGCAAAGTAACTTATATTTTCTCTATATCTACAATTAACACACATGCTTATGCTCAGTGCTTTCCTTTCGTTTGTTGATGAAAGATGGTTCCTTTTCCCAGTTTCCTGTGTCTAGGTGTTTATTGGAAGATTGAACTGTGCGCGCCCTAGAGTCTGTTTGTATATTTTTTCTCTTAATCTTTTTTTGTTGGTTTTATTTATACTCTGCTGTTTTCTGAGAAATTGAAGGAGAAACCTATTTGTTTGGATTCCTGTTTTGGTCTTTAATTTGGTAATTTTCTTGCTGGCTATCATTATAAATGCAAATTGAGTGATTAATGTCTTGCAATTTTTTGTTCTATTTTGCTTTGTCTTAAGAAAGAAAAAATTTACCAACAGTTTTAGTACCCATGAAGCCTTTATATTAAATCTCGTGGGCAAATTATTTTTCTTATTTCTTCTGTTCCATACTTATAATATTTATCTGCTCATTTTGCTGGAGTTTTTTCATATTTCCATCTTTTTGTCTATCCATAATTGCAGCCATCCACTTCCTCTTGTCTGTAGCATATTGAAATGAGTGATTTAAGCTTTGAAAAAAATGTGAAAATCATGTTGAGGGAGGATTTACGTTTAATGCAGTAGCTAAGAATCTCCTGCTTAACCAGTCAAAGCAAACCCTTCACGTTAAGAAGTTTTACATGCTCCTATTTTGGTTTTGTCATTCTGAAAGATAGTAGATGAAAATCCACATGCCTTTCTTTCTGCTGGAGTTGGAATTGCATTAGAAAAAACTTTCCTTTGTAGCTTCTTGTATTTATGTTGTTTGGTATTTTGAAATTCTATATTTACTATGGGAATGAAGGATCACCAGGTGTTAAAAAAGGAAGAGCTATTGCTAATTGCTTGGTGATATTCAGATCCTAATATTCTTTTATTTTGTTGGTGGCACACTGATCTCAACAATCTGTCTTCTCGCATCACAGACCAATCAACGTTAGAAACCTTCATCTTAGGAAGTTTTACAGGCCTCTATTTATTAGATTTTGTCGTTAGGCATGATGATAGATGAAAATCCTGGTGCTCTTTTTGGGCATTGGTTTGGAACTGAACACGAAATGTTCCCTTTCTGGCATCTTGTATTTATGTTGTTTCAATATTACGAGATTCTATATTTACTATGCGAATGAAGAATCTCCAGATCCCAAAAAAGGAATACCTACTGTTATATTCAGATTCTCATTATAAATGCAATTTGAGTGATTAATGATCTTGCAATTTTTTGTTTTATTTTGCTTTGTCTTAAAAAAGAAAAAATTTACAAACAGTTTTAGCACCCATGAACCCTTTATATTCAATCTCATGGGCAAATTATTATTCTTATTTCATCTGTTCCATAATTAGATAATATTTATCATGCCCATTTTGCTGGAGTTTTTTCATATTCCAATCTTTTTGCCAATCTATAAGTTGTAGGCATCCATTTCCTCTTCTCTGTAGCATATCGGAATGAGTGACTTAAGCTTTGAAAAAATGTAAAGAGTTAGTGTTGAGGGATGAATTTATGTTTAATTCAATAGCTAATGATCTCCTGTTTAACCAGTCGAAGCAAACCCTTCACGATAAGAGTTTTGCATGCTCCTAGTTTAATTTAGTCATTAGGAACGATAATGTATGAAAATCCACATGCTTTTCTTTCTGCCAGAGTTGGAATTGCATTAGAAGAAACTTTCCTTTGTAGCTTCTTGTATTTATGTTGTTTTGGTCTTTTGAGATTCTATATTTACTACATGAATTAAGGATCACCACGTCTAAAAGAAGGAAGAGCTATTGCTAATTGATTGGTTCTATTCAAGTCCTAATATTCTTTTGTTTTGTTGGCGACATGATGATCTCAAGCAATCTGTCTTCTTGCATCACAGACCAATCAACATGAGAAATCTTCATCTTAGGAAGGTTTATCAAGCCCCTATTTATTAAAATTTGTCATTAGGAATAATGATAGATGAAAATCCTTGTTCTTTTTTTTGCATTAGTTTGGAACTGAACAAGAAATATTCCCTTTATTTTATTTTTTCGAGATAAAAAGAATGTATTATAAATTATATGGCACAAAGAGGGTGCCACCCATAAATAAAATATTTACATCTTAATTAATAAGTCAATGACATTCCCAAAATTTTTTCACCTATAGATGCCATGGTCCAAAATTTAAAAACCCAAAAAACATGTATCCATCTATCTCTAATTCTAACCATTTTTTCCCTTAACACTCTTCAAATGCTCTATTGTTCTTCTCTTTCTACGCTGCCCAAAAAATAGTCAAAGGAATAAGGTTTACATATTTCTTCTTTGTACAAATCCCATCTCAAGCCCATAGTTTATCTCTAACTATACCTGTAATACTTATCCCCAACAGATGTGGACCATAGTTCAAATATTGTAGACCACTGGACATCAAAGAAGAATGTGATTACAAGATTCAGCAGCTCTATTGCACATATAGCAACTGTTTATTAGGATTTTACCCATTCTCGTCAACTTGTCAATGATTAGAATACATTCTCATCCCACTTCTTATGCTAAGATATTTATTCTTGGAGATGCCTTCACTTTTCAAATCTGTTTAGCAGGGAACCTAACCACTTCCCTAACCCTCTTAACCAGATAATTATAAAATGATTTAATAGTGAACTCTACATTCTTCTTCAGTTTCCACACAACCCTATCCTTACTGTCACTCAATTGTACATTGGACAATAGCTGGAGCAACGCCTCATATTCTTCTAATTCCCAATCGTTAAGATTCTTTGAGAAATTCATATTCCAAACCCTTCTACCACCCTCCCCTCTGAACACATCCTCCGCCCCCATATTCTTCTCTTGAGTAATAGTATAAATCCTTGGAAATTGATTCCTGAGACTACCATTCCCTATTCATTCGTCATCCCAAAATCAGATTTTATTCCCCCTCCCTAGTTTCCATTGAATACGCTCCAAAAACTATTGTCTCCTCATACCTATCTTCCTCCACAAATCCATCCCATGAGACCTCACAACCTCTCTACCTTCATGCCCCAATGTGCATCAATAACTCTCTTCCACAATCCCCCCTCCTCCTTCAAGTACCTCCATAACCACTTTCCTTCCAAGGCCATATTCATGTTAACAAATGATCTAAGCCTCAAACCCCTTAACCCCAAAGACTTCTTTACTCATCCCATTTTCCCACGTGATATCTTCTATTCCCCTTATCATCCCCTTAAAGGAACCGACGTTGAATGTTTTCCAGCTTTTTTACGACCTTCACAGGAATAGTCAATGCAAATAAAAATATATAGGAAGATTGATGAGAATCAACGTCCCACCTTTAGACAAATAAATTCTCTTCCACTCAGCAAGTCTTATCTTGAACGTCTCAATCCAATGGTCCCATGTACCCAAATCTTTATATCTTGCCCTCAATGGGAGCCCTAGATACTTGATGGGAGCTGTATAAATTTACAACCCAAAACCACCGCAAGTCTATCCCCATCCCCCTATCACCAAGCTTCACCATTTCAGATTTATTCAGTTTAATATTCAACCTAAAAACAGCTTGAAAACACCAAAGAACACATCAGAGGTTCAATATCGTCATTTCCTTGGGTTGACAGAAAATCAATGTGTCATCAGCAAAAATAAATGCAATATCTCCACTTGATGACCACCTCTACCCACCTTCACTCCCTCCAACAACTCCTGCTCCCTTGCTTTCTCCAACAATCTACTCAACACTTCCATGACTATAATAAACAAAAGGGGAGATTAAGGGTCTTCCTTCCTTAGATCTCTAGACGCCCTGAGAAAATAAGAAGATTCTCTATTAACCATCACTGCAAAGGAAGACGTTATAATGCACACTTTCATCCACCCCCTCCGTTTTCTCTTAAAACCCATCCTACCCGACATATGATCAACAAACTCCAATTTACATGGTCTTATGCTTTCTTCGTATCTAGTTTAATTATAATACCCTCCTTACTATTGCCCACTACCTCATCCATCACTTCATTAGCACCATGACTACATTTAGAATTTGTCTATCCTTCACAAGTGCATGCTAACTCTCACCAATCACTTCCCTTAGCACCAAAGGCAATTGCTTAGCCAACACTTTGGAAATGAGCTTGTAAATGCACCATACCGAGTTGATGCTCACCTCACAAGAAATATTCCCTTTATAGCATCTCATATTTATGTTGTTTCAATATTATATGATTCTATATTTATTATGTGAATGAAGCATCTCCACACCCCAAAAAAGGAATAGCTATTGTCAATTGGTCAGTTATATTCAAATTCTCATAATTTATTACTCTGTTGGCGGCACAATGGATTCGGGCAATCCGTGTTCTGCTGTTGTAACCAAATCAATATTAGAACATCTGTTGGCGGCACAATGGTTTCAAGTAATATGTGTTCTGCTGTCGTAACCAATCAATATTAGACCATCTGTTGGTGGCACAATGGTTTCCAGCAGTCTGTGTCCGCTGTCATCCAATCAAATATTAGACAATCTGTTGGCGGCACAATGGTTTCGAGCAATCTGTGTTCTCCTGTCGTAACCAATCAATATTAGAAGATCTATTGTCGGCACAACAGTTTCGAGAAATCTGTGTTCTGCTGTCATAACCAATCAATGTTAAACCATTACTCGGGAAAAATATATAAATAGATCTGGTTCTCTAATACCGTGCATAATTATATGTCTTGTCTAGGGCTAAAGTATTTGATAACCTTTGAGACTGAGATTTGTGCTTATTTGAGGATGAGTTGTGAGAACAGTGGTGCACTTCATCCTGTGGGTATATTTGGGGACATTTTAATTTTTGATCTGATCGCCAATCTGTACTCTTTTTTTTATATTTGCTGGGCATCGGTGTTTGCAGAGATGATGCAAAATCAGCTGTAGTTCGCTATGCTAAGATTGCTATGCAGTTAAAGAACAAGACAATTCGGGATGTGGCACTGCGTTGTCGATGGATGACTGTGAGTTTCCAGTTTTAATTGGTTTACATTTTATTATTGATTCTTTCACGCTCTCTCATCTTTTTTTTTTCTTTTTTCTGTTTGAAAAAGATTAGTTCTCTTCATCAACGGCTTTGTTCTGGCATTAACTTGTTCAACTTGCCTAAACTTTCCCATAAGCTAAATCTTAGCATTCCATAATCCTTAAATTCTGAGGGAGCCACCAAGCTTGGTAGGATCTTGGTCAAAATACAGTTTGTAGAATGTTTATTTTTTATGCTTCAGCCAATGTGTTTTCCATGGGTCCAAACGAATTTGAGAGCAAGAAACTAAAAGCTCACAACAGGCGAAGAAAGAATTCTCAACTTCCCTTGGAAAAGCAATTCATGTATGATATTTCCCTGATTGTATCATTACTAGACTCAGCCATGCTGGGCCCTATGTGATTAGATTGGGTCCGCACTTGTTTAAGGATCACAAAGAGTCTAAAGAAAGTATCTTCTAACCTGAATAAAGCAGTTGACTGTATTATATTTATTAGAAGCAGATTTCGAAGAGAAAGGTTTCCCCAGTGTTACTTTTTGATTGGGAAGCTACATGGTTTGTAATCCTTATTGTTGACAATATAATCTAATGAAGATCGGCCAGATGATGGTCAATGTGTATTTGCTTAGCCTGAGAGTGAGCAAATCCCTCCGCCTTCTAGGTCCATCGTGTCCCAAGGGTAGAGAACTGTGAGATTTAACTCTTAATCAGCTTAATCTCAGTTGGGTGGTTGGTAATTGCAGGTGAGTTGAAGGCATGGATGACATTAGCTCACAAACCTCAGAAGAAATGTTGCTTTCTTTATCCCTTAGCTATTTAATAAGTTATTTTGGACAGGAAGATATAGAAGATCTTTTGAGTTCATCAAATCTCTTCTTTTGATAGGATTAGAGACCACTAGTTCCTGATTTGTGTATTTTATTCAAGGGTTGTACTCTCTATTAGAGAGATGACTTTAGGGTACCTTAAGTTATTTGACTGGCTCTCTCTTGTTAATTTAGGTGGCACACTTTTATGCGTATGAATGACACTCTCCTTTCCCATCAAAAGAAAATTATATTCCTTAGAACACATTCCTACCTTGAGGAACTGCTGTTGATAAGTTGGTTAAGAGTCGTTGCAGTTCTGAGTATTGAAGGCTGTAGAAATCTGAAAATCTACATAGGATATAAATTTATGTGATATTAGCATTAAATATGTTTTTTTCTGTAAAACTATGGAAACTAGCAAATTAGGGGATATATGAGATTACACACAACATTAGTGAGGGTTTGAATATCAACTGCAAGAGGAGCTACTGGTTGTAAATATTTTACAGGCTATAGAATTGATGACCTGGTAATGGCCCATCTTTTCATATATTGGAAGGCAATCCTGCATTCCCTCTGTTTAGACGGTTTAAGACCTTATTAATGGGCATGCATTTTGGTGCTTAAATTTTTTAGTTATAAAGTGCATACTAAAGTTCTAACTGGTTACATGTTTTTTCCAGAAAAAGGAGAATGGCAAGAGAAGGAAAGATGACCATAATTCAGCAAGGAAAAATAAAGACAGAAAGGTTTACTGTTCTATACTCTCTGCTATTAGTATTTGTTTATGCTTGCATTTCTTGCCACTCTTTTATTTTTAAAGATAGTTGCTTTAGTAGATATTGTGACTTGTAAAGTCTACACAAAAGCATAGATATATGAAAGAATTTATTCACTTATTCTTTTCTTTTCTATTTGGTGTATGTTATTGCTCAAAAGGAGTGGAGTAGATTTGCGCTTACTAACTTTTAAAAGTTAAAAGAAGGTTTTTGAATATAATGGTTTTTTATTCATTTATGGTGGTTTGTTAAGATGGTTTACTAGTTTTTTTTTTTAAAGTAACAAAGGATTATTATCTTTTTGAAATAACAAAGGATTGTTATCTTGTATGCATGGAAATGAGAGGATGTTGTTTGGCAAGTTCCTAAAAGCAGTAGGAAAAAATTGATGAGTTAAAATGGTTCTTTGACTGTATGAATGCATTGGCATCTGCCCTTTCTGATTTTATCTTATCAACATTGACTTGTTTAGGTTTCCAAGATCAATAAATTCTTTGTTAAACTCACCATCACATATGGGATTTTCCTAATATCATGAATTGATAAATAGGCATGCTACAAGATTTAAGAAAAAATAGTGAATAGCAAAATCATTACTAGACTTATTTGAGAAAGTAGCATTGAAAAGAATTTGTTGCAATGGTGGCAACATTTTTGAAAGAGTCTAACATGGACAATGTTATCAGAATAATTTTTTGGTACATCTGAAAAATGTTGCAGAACATAAGTGCATAATGCTGTCACTTATGATGAACTTTTTTTTTTTTTTAAACTTAGCACATATTGTTAAAGCACCTAGAAGATGCCATGCTTGAATACTTTTGCTCAAGTAATTTTTTCATTTTTATCTACCTCCTTACTAGAGCATGTTTGATGGCTTATTGTGTTTCCAAGTCACCATGATGCTTTACAGCATGGAGCAATGTGGCTTATATGGCATGTATTCGAGTCTGTGAGACAGAAGCAACTGCATTATGTGAATTAAGTTGTTTCTGATTTCAGATTTATAAACTTAAGTAGATTTTTTGAAAAACAAAATTTAGTGATGGCAATCCATGAATCCAATATGATCCTGCTTTCATTTGACTGGTTGCATCTGTTTCCACCTTCTCCTCCCCCTTTCTCCTCCAACTCCAACGAAAAAGAAAAGACAAAGGCGGGGCCAAAATCGCGTATCTTTAAGTCTTTTACGAACTTGATTTGTCGTATTATACTATGTTTTTGTTTTCATGGTTGTATGTTTCACAGGAAAAGGGCACGGATTCTCTGGCAAAATCATCATCCCAGTTAAGTACTCGTCCAAATGGTCCTTCATTTGTTCCACCAATGGTTGCTATGGACAATGATGATGGCATTTCATTTAAAGGTGTGTACAGGTGTTCACTGAGGGTGGAAGATTGTTACTTAGTCATTGATCCGAAAGTAGTGTAATAGATTTTGGTTTTTCAGTTAAGGTTTTTTTGGTTCCATCAGAAAGTAGAATATTTTGGTATTAACTATGGTTTTACATAAACTTGCTTTTATTTGATCTATGCTAGACTATGAGTTGGTTTGCATGACTATTTATTTGAGAGTGGCAACATGTTAAAATTTTGAACTAATAGTTTTGCCTGTTATAGTCATGGTTGGTTTAAGATTGACATTGCATGTTTTTGTCAGCCATTGGCGGTGTCACAGGAGAGCTTCTTGAGCAAAATGCTCAAATGTTTAATCAAATTTCAGCAAATTTTGCAGCTTTCCAGGTGAAGTTTTAATATCATTTTGATTGTCTACACATATTATGCTCTTACCAGTTTTCTTTACTTCCTTATCCCCTTCCTTTGGCTATTTCTATTTCTTGTGTAGATCTTGCTTTAGTTGTTGACAAGCATAAATTAGATAGTTGTGACCTAGGAAGGGAGAACCGTGCAGCTATTGTTGGTCCAGCATTGTCTTGAGTAGTTTACTGGAATTAGTCGGAACATCACTATTTTCCTGGATCTTTTATTGTTACACTGAATTTTTCTCTACAATCTAGTTAAGAGTTCATTGTACAAGTTATGAGTAAGTGAAATGTACTAGTTGGAGCTTTAAATTTCTAATAAGAAGTTTCTAGAGATTCTCTTTATTCTTCTTCTTCTTCTTCTTTTGGCCAATGAGCGACCGCTCGTTTTTAGATACTGAGGGAGTTGATAAAAAATACAAAGCCTTACCCCCCATAGTTGCTGGGGAGAAGTTATCATTGAGCCCAAGGTTCTTTAGTGTTTCTTGGGATTATCTTAATTATTAGGTAAATGAGACAGGATAATGTGGGCTTGTCTTTGATGTTCCATTAATATATAACAGGTATTAGCAATGTAAACTCTAGAGCAAGTTATCTGCCATTAGAGACTCATAATTTTAACATCTACCTGATTTATAAAATTTGTGGAATGATTTTGTCCTTTTGATTGCTTGTAAACTGTTGCCTTTTCTATCCAGCTGTGGATGACCTATGCTAACTTGTTTTCTGGCAGATACATGAAAACATCAACCTCTTCTGCAAAACTCGGGATAACATTTTCACAATCTTGAATGAGTATGCCATTACCTTCTGTGTCTGTCATGTCAAAGTCAGAAAATTCAGATACTTCTATCTTGGCATTGCATGTTTTTCCTCATTATCACATGGATCTGCATCTCTTTCAGTTCATCTGCATCATTATCAAGTCATTACTGTCATGTATATCAATTTTGTTGTGTTAGACTGAAGAGATCTTTCCTAGCCCGTTAAAATTATTTATAGGGATCTCATGGATGAAATGATGGACAATATTAGTGCAATGAGAAGCAGGTAGTTGTTGCATTTTGAGTTTTTGTCCACTCAGTAAATACATAGGATGATGGAGAGCGCATTTGCTGAATGGCTTAGGTTAACCTCAAAGGGAATATATTTATGGAGCTTAATTACTGAGAATAAATCTGACATTAGTTCTGAGAAAATTAATTGTCAGATCAGATAAAGAGAGCGAGAGGATATTCTAGCTTTAACGTGTGGACATTATATTTCCAATAGTGGTAATTACTGGTAAACATAAACTGCATGAGGAATAGTTTCTACAATAATATTTGTTATTGGCAGCATCGATTGCCCTTTCCACTAAAAGAAGGACCACAAAGTAACAGGTTTTAAGTTGGTTTCCAATTTACAGAAGTCGGAGGAGGAAGAAGATAATCTTGCTTTAAGATGTGGAATTATTATTTTGTTCCTTGTTAAAAATGAAGAGCATGAGAATTTTATGCAAAAAAATGCTTGAAAGGCTTTATGATTGATTAAGGTATTCAACTTGGTTAAAATCGGCTATGACTTCTTGATTGGTAGATTTCAAGGTCTTCAATGCCGATTATGATTAGAAAAGGAAGGATAGGGAGGGCTTCCTGCTCTATATGCAGTAACTGATAGAGCACTCCTTAGAACGGGAAGGACTAGGCGGGCTTCCTACTTTTTATATCTTGTATGCACTTACTGATGCAAGCACTGTTTAGATGTTTCATCGTTCTTTTGTTATTTATGTGCTTTTGTGCTGAAAAAAAGTTGAGTATATTGATAAAAATATTCTGATCTGGACAAGGTTCTGCAGCTTGAATGACATGCCGGAAATAATGAAGCAGATGCCTCCACTCCCAGTTAAGGTGAACGAAGAGCTGGCAAACTCCATTCTTCCCCGACCACCCCATCAGAAATGAAATCATGATTTCGGGAATTATTGATGATGTTGCAGCCCATTTCCCTGAAGTTAGGAGATCTCAACTCAAATAAAAAAAAAAAAAAAAGAAAGAATAAATTGGGCAATTTTCTTGTAACTGTTGGAAAAGCGCATCTGCCCACTGTTTTGGTTATATGACTGAAGGAGTTTAATTTTACTTCTAGTGGTCTGACGTTGTTTTCGTTGATGAATTATTTTTGGGAGAGTAGTTGCCCGTGTAGTATGTGAATACTTAGTCTTGTAGGGAAAAATCTGACTGTAAAAATTAAAAATTAATTTTAGGTTTCAATGGAAGAGATAAGCAAGCAGTTTGGTGGAACCTGTTAGACTTTATTGCTTCTGGTAAAACATAATTCTTATGAAATATATACCCATTTCAGCATTGCTGTGTCTTGAGCATAAATAATAGCACAATTTATTCTTTTTCTTTGAAACAGGTTAATAATGGATAGTGCTGGAAGTTAGAAAATAGTGAGGTCTAAAAAAATGTAGTCAGGATAAATTAGATCTTTTTGCAAGATTCTTCTTCGCCTTGGAATTTTTACCTGGGCTCCCAGTTAAAGTACAAAAATTATTGGGTTCGAGATTCTGGCTAAGTTTGTTTAGGCTTTTAAGATAATTTCATACCATATGGATTAAATCTAACCTCACTAATAATTGTAAGATTTTTAACTATTTTTTAAATAAATTTACAATTTATATGAAATTAATTTGTAAATCCACATTATTTTAGTTAGAAGAGATGCAAATTGCGATTAATAAATAGATAAGAATTTTAGTTCACTAGGAAAACCCCACGGAGAATCGTCTGCCAATTAAATTTATATAATTTTAATTAGTACTTAAATTCTACATATTTGTAATACATCTCATAAAAATATTATATTTTCTTACAAAAACAAATTAATATAGAAATAATTAGCTTCTGTTGGAATTGGAGTGCTAAACAGATCCTAGTAGAATATCCATGGAGGTGGATTGCCAATTTCAGATTCTTAAGCTTCTTAGGTAGACAGCTCCATCCATTTTTCCCTTGTGTGTCAGACCAGATTTGCTGCAAAGCAAGAGCAGAAGAGGGACAAGAGAAGGATAACAAAAAAGGGAGATTCTAGGGAAAAGAAGAGAGATTGAGAGGGGTAAGGACCTATTCATTTTCAGATATCTTTCCAGTATTTCTTCTTATTTTGTACAACTGCTTACTGCTGCTTGCATTTTTTTTCTTGGTAAGAACTTCCAAGTGCTTAATTGAGAGAAAAGAGAAACTCAAATTTAACTCATTAAGGATTCAGAGAGGAATACCACAATGGACCACCTTGAATCTTTCAAGTCTAGAAACCAGAACAATTTCATAGTAAACACTGCTCAACTATTTATAGATAACTCAGTACAAGGCAATGAAGTAGCCAGATCTCGTCAGCAAATCACTTGAGGCATAAGATTTAACCATCAACCTGCACAAGTATGAAAAACAGAACAATCAAGACTCACCCTTACAAAGTGTAATCGGCAAAAAATGACAAGAAAGAGATAATCAAGAATAATCAGTTTCAATCCTCTGGTTCCCTTTCTCACCGTACAAGACATACATGCCTAATAATATATATAGAGCAAGTAAAGCATGAAGCAAGTGGAAGAGCAGACACCCAAGTAGATGGGAAACCCACATTCTCGGGTACCAATTGCTGGCCACGCTGTCGATCAAAGTTTTTCATAACTTGAAATTGTTACCCTACTCATATTTTTATTTTTATGACGACATATTTGTATTATCTCTTATCAATAGAAAAAATACAGAGACATCTGACTTGAATTGGATATAGAATGATCTGGAATTAAAATATAGTTTTCATTCAAACTTGTATCATATTTATAGCATATTCTAACTCTTATTCCACAAAATTTAAATTTAAACTAAACTTATACAAGAGAAAGCACCCAGCAAAGAAGGTTGTGATACTTGTACATCCTTACACCTTCAATATTAAGATTGTATGATACAACAAGATTTGGTGCCTACACTGGATTACTAAGGGAATATCTCATGAACCAGGCTGATAAGTTCAGTTGTGGAACCACCTACTAGTCAATTGACAGCATGCTATCAAGGAAATCCACCCAATAGGTATTGCTATCACCTTCACAATTATAAAGACCTACTTGATACCTAAAACTGTGTCAAAACCACAAAAGGTGCGGGAAGAAACAAAGAATAGTCATTAAGTTAGTTAGAAAGGAATAAAAGTAGCATTAGGAATTCCTTCTTATTGGCTGTTTTCAGTTCTTTTGACTTGTGTGCTATTGGCGGCTGGTATCGGGGGTTGTCCTAACCAACTATACCAGAGGTATCCCTAAATATCTGTACCTCTTAACGAAGGAAATCATCAGAAAATATGTACATAATTCTATTCTCCTATATTCTCTATTCTCTCTTCTCTCTTCTCCCTTCTCCTTTTCTCACCTCTCTATAGTCTTATTCAGGCCACCCAACCGTCCCATGAATCAAGGGCCTGACAACCTGGTATCAGATACATCAGTACTTTGTGATGCACTGCTTCCACTAGTAAAATTGGCAAAGAACAAAGGATAATCAGTGACGACAGAGTCTAGAAGGTAGCACATATCGAAGAATCCATAAACAACTTAGACCAACAAATGCAGGACTTCACAATGGAAATGTATCAACATCCTCGACTTCAAACTGGCTGAGGATTGCAATTAGTTACAGAACTTGAAAGTGGAAACTATACTTTTCCTGAGCCTAAGTCAACCATCCACTACTATATCCTGAAATCCTTTTCCACCTTTACCTCAGATGGCAACCTCTAATCACCCTATGGCCTCAGAGGGCCTACTTCCCACACCAAAAGGGAAGGAACCTGGGAGCTCTAGCCATACAGTTACAACTCTAAGTATGACCATGTACACAGGCTATCTTGAGAGAGATCATTAGAGTTAGTCAGCTAGAGTTAAGACTAGCTTACTTACTACTACTCATTTTTATTCTCTATTCTTTTATTTTTCGGATTCTATAAAAAAGGCACAGTGCTTCACTTCCCACACCAAAAGGTTTTATTTTTCTCTCTCAAAATACAAGATTCTTCATCTTGATCTTGTTCTCATCTTCTTCATTCTTAACTCTGAATCATTGAGTTGCAACACTACGGAACCTAATAAGAAAGATCAGACATTCATTTGATCTTTCTGACAGAATGAGAAACCAATTTGTTGAATTTCGTCGCAAGGATCAGTATCAGAAATTACCCGACCTGGATTCGACTCAAGAATCGAGACTCTGGCTTCTAGGTCACGAAATTTCTGCACCGTCTGCAACAAAAGATATAAAATAATCAAAAGGAAATAAATTTTTTTCGGACTATAGCGGAATCAATGGAAGTAACATTCAACAACAAAAAAAGGAGAAAAAATAATAACCTCAGCTGAAAGCGCATGTCGACCAGCATAAAGATCCCTCCATACGAAGTGAGCAATTGCAGCTCCCGTCACTGAGAATCCCAGCGTGGACCAAAGCAATCGAGTCCTCAGCATCTCCGTTTTGGTCGAGAAAAAATTTCTATTTTTTTCTTCTTGCTCTTACTGTGGATCTGCATGGTAGAATATCACAAGTTACTAGAGAATGAGAGAAATGGAGGTTGATTACTTGGATTGAACTCCCTGCTTAAGCCTGTTTTCTTGGGGTGGGCTCAAAACAGACCAGAAATGGCCGAGTAACTCTCTGTAGATAAAAACATCATGGGCCAAAATATATTTTTAGTTTTTATACTACTTTGTTTTGTTCGATTTGGTTCTTCCTACGGTTGGTTCTTACTATGATTTTGTGTCAGATTAAATAATATCATTTCAAAAAATGTTCGAATTAATTTTTTCCGTTAGTAGTCAATTACATTGTTAGGAATTATTTAAAATTTTTGTAATGTCAGATACTATTTTAAGCGATATGTAAAATCTAACATAAAAAATTAACCAATCAAGTAATATAACATTTTCAAATTGATGACGTGTGGCACATGCATTAAAAATATTTGTGACCGCTAACGGAGAGGGAATAATTTGATTTTTTCAAGGTACACGAACTAATTTCTGGAGAGAGACTTTAGTTAAAACACAAATAATGTATTTATGTCCTATAAACAAGTTAGAACCCGAATACATGTTTCTAAGACTTATAGCACTTGTAAAAAAGGAATTAATAACATGGTACAAAATAATAAAACACATACCAAAAAGAAAAAAATAAATACCATAAATTACGTTGCAATGAAAAAGCTAGATATATATAAAAAAGTTAAAGTGTTGTATCCAATAATGTAATGCTTTAATAGTTAAGATATTTATATTTATTTTAAATGTTATAAGTTCGAACATAAATTTTGTTACTTTATGAATATATTATAAGTCAGTGATAATGAATCTATAATACTTAATTTAAACAAGTATATAGTTTGATATTAGTGGAAATGCGATGGCTAAATTGATTTTTGTCTCGTTAAGTATAATATTTTTAGATAAAATAAAATATTTTATAGCTCTTTAGTTGTGTCTCCTTATGTAATCATCTACAATTTTTTTGAAGCATTTATGATCAATCATTATTCAAAAATTACTATGATCGATTAAAATTAAATTAGATTTGGATTGCCTTATTGGGTCCCGACTTCAAGGTACCTATTAACAAATTACCATGACTTCCTAAATTTAGAATTCACCTCCCTTCTCATTTTCATTATCGTTCTCATCCTCAGAATCTTCATCCTCATTCTCAACGCTTTCAGAACTTGAAGAAGATGAAGAGGAGGAGGAAGAGGAGAAACACTCCGTTTCACTTTCTTCGTGATGAGGATTATTAGTGCTGTTCTCATTCATAAGCTTGCACTGCCAGCTGCAGTGTCCTCTAATGTCGGATCTCTTGACTAATTGCTAAGTTCCTTGCTGCAAATATCATATGCCAATGTCGTTAATCTGTATATATACAAGTACAGCTTTAAGGAAATTTTAATTACCATCTTGCACGCTAATCATGTGCCTCATCTCTTCACAAAGTTGGTTCAGTATTGCGATTTCAGCAGCCAAGTCCTGTGATCCTCTCTGTGCGTTCACAACAACACAAAATACTTGGTAAATCTATTTAATTATATCTGTATATATACACATATAGATATATACCTATAAGTACAACATGTCATATGTTATATAAATATGAAACTGCAAGTTTACATATATTTATATATGTATATAAGTGTGTAGTACTCAATTTCATCATCCGATGAAGGTGGAAGCAGATCAGACTGATGAGTTTGGACCTGTGGTGGTGTTGTTTCCTGATCACCTGGAGGCTGCTCTTTCTCAAACTCCACACTCTCCTTCGCTGTTTCAGTATTACCGGCAAAATCTTGATTGATCCCACCAACTGACCCTGAGATATATATATCAAATCCAGATCTATATCTATACGAATTGGAATTAATAAATTGCATAAATATATATATATATATATATCTTACTTGTTAGTTTACCTGATTCCTTCAATTTTCCTTCATTTTCTTGGGAAGGCACTGACGAGTTGGTAGGTACAGTACCATTATCGTCAATTACCATATCATCTACCTCTTGGGTCTTCATTGCTTCTTTCTTGTCCGTGATTAATTAATGAAAATAAAATTATACCTGCGCCAAAAACAATATATATATATATATATATGTATAGACATCATCTCACGCACATATATATATATATATATATATATATGATAGCTTTCAAATTATAAAAAAGTAGTAAATTCAATCAAATCGGAGATCACAGAAAACATCAACAACGCGTATATAATCAATTAGTTCTAATTATCTATGTCGCAACACAAATATGAAACTAAAATTATAAGATTAAAAATTAAATAAAAATAATTACATACGATTGCAGAGGGTGAGAAGTAAATGAAAATGAACCCTAATCACTCACCAAATCCTAGCACGCCTCTCTTATCTGTCCTACTCCCTCTTGTATCTGTGACCACTGAGCTGATCGGCTGGGATTAAAACAAGAAATACACGAAAAGAGAAAAAAAAAAATTTCAAATTGTATATCTTGCCAGCTTTTTTTCAACTGTACGTGGGAATATCATAATTTCACTTGGCGAAATTATCTCAACAGTTGGTTTTGTTATTTGGACAGTCCAGATGCTGCAACCCCACAAGAGAATATACATGCAGGGAAGATAATCTGCCTTTTCAAGTAGAGTTACCATATATTCTTTGTTTTATGGATCTGTGTCCGTATGTTTGTTTTGAGGTAATGTATATCCAGTTAACCTTGAATTTTTCTTACTTTATCAACCATGTCTTTTTTACGTTTTGGGTGGGGAAAAATAAAGAAATTAATTTTAATCATGGCAAGTATATCACCTATTTTAACTGTAAAATCGAGACTACATGCATTGTATATATATATATCTATAGATTACTTTCGTTTTTAATTTATTCATTGTTTGTTGAAGGAGCTGGAAGTTAATCGTTGGCAGTGTTGGTACATGTAGATGATATAGTGATTACAGATCCTTCTCTTGAAGTAATCGATCAGGTAAAGGCTCCTCTTTATGCACAATTCAAGATGATGGACTCTGGGAATATATTTGTTGGATTGAGATTGCTAGATCTTTTCAGGGTATAAATTTGTCGCAACAACATTATACTTTTGAATTACTTTAAAACATGGGATTTTTAGCTTCCAAAACCTCTTAGTTCATCCATGGACCCTAAATTGTGTTTTCCTTGACAATTGTCTTGTATCTTGAAAAATAAAAAAGCAGAGAACAATATTACGTGTCTCTGCGGAGGCTGAATATAGGGCTTTGGCAGCAGCAACAATTGAAATAATTTTGGCATAAACAGCTACTGATCCAACCTTATTGTTTCTTATTCTTTGTTGTTTTATTTTTCGGGTTCCATAAAAGGCACATTACTTCACTTTGTTACTTTTCTCTCTCGAATATACAAGATTCTTCATCTTCATCTCGTTCTCATCTTCTTGACTCTTGACTCTGAATCACTGAGTTGTAACGCCACGGAACCCTTTAACCTAATAGGAAAGATCAAACATTCATTTGATATTTCTGACAGAATAAGAACCCAATTTGTTCAATTTGGTCACAAGGATCAGGATCAGAAATTACCCGAGCTGGATTTGACTCAGGAATCAAGACTCTGGCTTCTAGGTCACGAAATTTCTTCACCGTCCGCAACAAAAATTAGAAAATAATCAAAAGGAAATAAATTTTTTCGGACTACAGCGGAGTTAATGGAAGTAATGTTCGAAAACAAAAAGGAAGAAAGAATAATAACCTCAGATGATATTAAGACTAATTAATAAATTTGTTAGTTTAATTGTAACCGTTTTTTGTTTTTTCCTTTTTGTTCTCTTCTGCCATAGTACAATGCCAGTGGCAATACATGTTTTCCTGCTGTTTTGTTTCCTTACTGTTTTATTTTCTTTTCCTGCTGTTTTGTTTTCTTCTGTTACGGTACAACACTAGTGACAATGTTACGGTACAACACTAGTGACAATATATGTATCCCTGTAAGCAGCAAAATATTTCGGAAGAAGGAAAATATTTTTCTGGTCTTTTGCTCTTCCTTCTTTTCTATCAGTCTCTTCCTTTTTTTTCATTTGCTCTTCCTTCTTTTCTGTTATGGTATCAGAGCAATGAGCCTTTAACCAACATCTATCAGTAGTTGAGCTACGAAGCATTTGATCTCCAATGGCTAGAGATTAGTCCGATGACCTCCAAAACCCGTTCTTCCTTCACAGTGCCGACCACTCCGGTTTAGTTTTGGTGTCCAATCTTCTCAATGGCAACAACTACAACACATGGGAGAGAGCAATCAGAATAGCACTAACAGCCAAAAATAAATTGGGATTCATAGACGGAACCTACGATCAACCAAGCAACACCAACTCCCATGCCGCAGCTTGGTCGCGTTGTAACAGTATGGTGGTTTCTTGGTTACTGAATGCTGTCATCAAGGAGATAGCTGACAGCTTGTTATATCATGAAAGTGCGCAATCCATCTAGACTGATTTACAGCTTCGTTATCAGCAGAGCAATGCACCGCGTATCTACCAATTGAAACAGAGCATGAACAATCTTACTACACACGAATGAAAACAATCTGGGACGAACTCAAGACCTTTCAACCAGCCCCAACCTGTAACTGCAGAAACATGAAGGCGTGGAATGATTATCAGGAACAAGAGTTTGTGATGACTTTCTTAATGGGATTAAATTCCTCCTACGCTGCTATTAGAGCCCAGATTTTGATGATGGAATGCTCCCTATCCATTCTGAAAGTCTTCTCGCTGGTGGTGCAGGAGGAGCGACACCGTGCAATCGGGTTCGACACACACGCAGAAATGGGTCACGGTTCCGGATCCTCTGTTGCCCTAGCTCAAGGAAGAAGAAGACCCACCTGTTCACACTGTGGGCTAGTGGGCCATACTATGGACAGGTGTTACCACCTGCATGGCTACCCACCGGGTCTCAAGCCCAAGCCCGTAACCCACATGCTGTCTCTCAGCCCACTCCTGGAACCAGCTTTTTCAACCCGTCTGGCCCTCAATCCAGGCCCGGGTTCTTCTTCGCCAACCAAACCTTGGCCCATGAAGTTTCTTTCCCAGAACACACTTCTTCCTCGGGCATGCACCCGATCGCAAGACCAGTGCATAATTTCACCGCCTCTGTCGACGACTGCTTACTAGCATCTAATTCCGCTGCTTCTGTCGATGACTTAAGCACATCGCAAATTCAGAATATTAGTGCTCACCTAAGTGTACCTCTTCACCAACCTAACTCCGCCATCTCTCCTGACAATCTATCTCTCTCCACAAGTCATGCGACCCTTGATCCTCACGTGGCAGGTATATCCTATACACCTTTTTGCCTTTCCAACTTCACACACACACTTACCTCTGAATGTTGGATCATTGACTCTGGAGCCACACATCACATTTGTTGTACACCCACACTTTTCACACACTTTAAAAATGTGCATTCCATCCCAGTCACTTTATCCCATTTCTTCGTTCCTTACTCATACCAAACTTACCCCCCAATATCACAACTTTATTTGCGTTATTTCCTCCCACACTGAGCCTACCAACTTTTATGAGGCTAACCAGTCCAGTGTTTGGATGAATGCTATGAACGTGGAGCTACGTGCCTTATATGACAATAACACTTGGTTCATTGTTTCCCTCCCTCCTGGGAAGAAACCCGTTGATTGCAAGTGAGTTTACAAAATTAAATATCAAGCTGATGGGACCATAGAAAGATACAAAGCCTGTATGGTTGCTAAGGGCTACACACAACAATTTGGCATCGATTTTCTTGACACCTTCTCTCCTGTTGCCAAATTGATTACTATCAAGATTTTGCTTTCACTAACTGCTATCCATGGTTGGCGCCTGACTCAGTTGGACGTCACCAACGCTTTTCTATATGGTGACCTTCACGAAGAAGTCTATATGACTATTCCTCCAGGCTATTCTCCTCGAGAGGGGGAGACTTTTCCACATCAACCTGTTTGCCGCCTATACAAGTCAATCTATGAGTTGAGACAAGCGTCCCGACAGTAGTTTCATAAGTTTTCACAAACATTACTTCAAGAAGGCTTCCATCAGTCACAATGTGACCATTCTCTATTTGTCAGACAACAAGGTAAAACCTTCATAGCATTGTTGGTGTATGTCGATGACATTGTTATTGCTAGTAATGACGATCATACTATCGAAGAGCTCAAAATTACATTCAGACAAAAATTCAAAATAAAAGATTTGGGGACTCTCCGATATTTTTTTGGACTTGAAATTACAAGAAATGACACAGGAATCACCTTGTGCCAAAGAAAATATGCGTTGGATCTGTTAACTAAGACTGGATATCTTGGTTGTAAACCCTCATCTATTCCTATGGATCCTAATATCAAGATGTCTAAAGATGATGGCGAATTTCTCAGTGATATCACCAGCTATCGGTGACTAATTGGAAAACTGTTGTACTTAACCATCTCTCGCCCTGACATATGCTACTATATCAATAGATTGAGTCAGTTTCTGGTTGCTCCTAGAACCAATCATCTTCAAGCCGCTTTACGGATTCTCCAGTACATCAAGAGGACCTCTGGACAAGGTCTTTTCTTTCCTTCATCATCTGCCATTCAGATTAAGGCTTTTTCTGATGTTGATTGGGGCACATGTCCTGACACTAGAAGATCCCTCACTGGTTATTGTGTTTTTCTTGGGTCTTCATTAGTCTCATGGAAATCAAAGAAACAACAAGTTATTTCTCGGTCATCTGCTGAAGCCGAGTATCGCTCCATGGCTAACACTACTTGCGAAATCATTTGGATTCTGAAGTTGTTATGAGACTTAAAGGTTCAACACCAAGGCCCTGCATTACTTTACTGTGATAATGAAGCAGCTTCAATGTATCATGAAAGAACAAAACACATTGAACTTGATTGTCACTTTGTTCGTGAGAAGATTCAAGATGGTACCTTGAAGACGATGCACATATCCACTCGAAATCAACTGGTAGATTTAATAACAAAGACCCTTCATCCTACGCAATTCGACAATTTGTTGAGCAAGATGGGTACAATAAATCTGTACTTCCCATCTTGAGGGGGAGTATTAAAGTTAATTAATAAATTTGTTAGTTTAATTGTAACTGTTTTTTATTTTTTCCTTTTTGTTCTCTTCTGCCACAGTACAATGCCAGTGGCAATACATGTTTTCCTGCTGTTTTGTTTTCTTTTCCTGCTGTTTTGTTTCTCTGTTGTTTTGTTTTCTTCTGTTACGGTACAACACTAGTGACAATATATGTATCCCTGTAAGCAGCAAAATATTTCAGAAGAAAGAAAATATTTTTCTAGTCTTTTGGTCTTCCTTCTTTCTATCAGTCTCTTCCTTTTTTTTCATTTACTCTTCCTTCTTTTCTATTAGATGAAAGCGCATGTCGATTAGCATAGAGATCCCTCCACAGGAAGTGAGCAACTGCAGCTCCCGTCACTGAGAATTCCAGCGTGCACCAAAGCAATCGAGTCCTTAGCATCTCTGTAAAAAATTTCTTCTTTTTTCTTCTTGCTCTTACTGTGGGTCTGCAGTAAAGTTTAAAGTCTCGTAACATTGGTGCAGTGTTTTAATAGTTAAAATTTTTATATTTATTTTGAATATTATAAATTCGAAGATAAAATTTATTACTTTATAAGTTTATTATGAGATAGTAGTGATAAATTTATAATACTTAATTCAAACAAACATAGAATTTAATATTATTAAAAATGCAGTGACCAAGTTAATATTTATCTTGATGAATATGATATTTTAAATGAAATAAATATTTTATAACTTTTTAGTACTATCTCTTTATATAATCTTATAGGATTTATTTGAGTCACCTGTAATCAACCATAATTAAAAGATTACTAAAATCGATTAAGATAAAATTAGATTTTGAATTAATTTAAAAGATCTATCATATGGTTATCTTATTGGGTCATAGACTTCAAGATACTTATTCTTGAACAATTTATCGAAGAGTAATATTAAGAATCATAATTTAATAGTGATACACAATTCATGGTGTTTTCCTTAAATCTAGAGTAACCTAGGCAGCAAGAGGGATGATCTTTCTTGATAGATTTCCTAAGTTGTAACAGAAACATTCAAATAAGAATTTAAAAAAATTAAGTATAACAAAAACGAGTTGATTGAATGGTTTAAAATGGTAGATTTAGATTTTAGTCCACAAAAATTATTATAACTCGTAATAAATAAATATTAAAGTTCTTGACTAAAAAATATGAGTTCAAATTTTACATATGTCATTTCTACTTGTGCTCCGTAACTCGTCATAAATACATTTTATGTGCTTTTTAAACCATTGTTATAATTTTCCAAATTCGCTTTCGTTTCAATCTTTTTTTTACAATTTTGGAGCTCATATTAAAACTTTATCAAATAAACTATCATAGAACCTCTAAAAAAAAAACAATCATATTAATTTTACAATGTTCTTATTACTTTTCTATTAGTTATTACTATTGTTTTGGATAAAAGTGCAAAGAGCTACGATAAATTAAAAAATAAAACTAATCAATGATCACTTAATTAAAGAAGAGCAAAGGAAAGAAAGAATAAGAACTCCAAATCCCATAATCATTCAACCATATAAGTAATAAAAGTGGCTTACAGTCCAATTCAAGAATCATTCGAATATCTATCATGAAGCAACTATTACTGTGTTGTTGTGCATGAAAAGAGAAAAAAGAGATCATCAAATAACTACGACCGCCAGAATTTAGAATTCGTCTCCGCTCTCATTATCATTATCGTTCTCATCCTCGGAATTTTCATCGTAATTCTCATCGCCTTCAGGACTTGAAGAAGAAGAAGAGGAGGAAGAGGAGGAATTCTCCATTTCACTTTCTTCATGATGAGGATTATTGATGTTGTCTCCATCAGATAGTACTGCCAGCAGCAATATCCTCAAAAGTCGCACCTCTTGACAAATTTCTAAATACCTTGCTGCAGATATCATATGCCAGTGTCGTTAATTTGTATACTTATGCATTAATCATATGTATATATATATATATGTATATACAAGTAGATGTTTAAGAAAATTTTGATTACCATTTTGCATTCTAATTATTTGCCTACTCTCTTCATAAAGTTGATTCAGTCTTGCGATTTCAGCAGCCAAGTCCTGTGATTCTCTCTGTACGTTCACAATAACATAAAACAATCAGTAAATCTATTTAATTATATAATATACACACATGTAGATTTTAATGAGATTTTTAAGTAAAACTAATATACATTCAAGGCATCTGTTGCTGATTGCATTGCAGTAATTTCATGGAGCAGTGCTGATTGTGTTTCTTGAAGCATTTGGACACTTGAAAGGCCCTCCTCTTCCTCATCTTCAGTTTCCATCAAATCTGACTCCCTATATTATATACATAATATATTTTTCACATTAGTTGTGTTACCAAACACATTTAATTCTAACCAACTATATATGCAAATAGAAAATTTTAATCTGAATATAAAATTTATCCAATTCGTATCAGTTTATATTTTATTTATATTATATATAAATGGGTAATAAAAATATTTTTAATATTAAAATAGTCAGAAAAATCACGTAATTAAGCACGTGCGTATACATGCATGGATATGCATATGTACCGCAAAAGAATAAATATAACAAAAATCTAATTAGAATGATATATACCTACAAGTACAACATGTCATGTATATATATATATATATATATAAGTTAGAATCTACAAGTTTATATATATTTACATATGTATATAAATGAGTAGTACCCGATTTCATCATCTGGTGTAGGTGGAAGCAGATTAGATTGGTGAGTTTGGGCTCCTGGTGGTGCTGGTTCCTGATCACCTGCAGGCTGCTCATTCTCAAAGCCTGCACTCTCCTTGGCTGGTTTAGTTTTACCAGCAAAATTTTTATTGTTCCCACCATCTGACCCTACATATATATCAATATATATGAATTAATAAATTACATAAATATTTATGTACATGTATATATATGGATTACTAGCTACTATACCTGATTCCTTCGATTTTCCTTCATTTTCATTGGAAGATACTGAGGAGTTGGTGGGTACAGTATTATTGTCGTCAATGACCATATTATCTACTTCTTGGGTCATCACTGTCTTCTTCTTATCCATGATTAATTAAGAAAAAATAAAATTATACCTACGTCAAAAACAAAATACGTATAAGTATATATATATCATCTCACATATATATGATATATGATAGCTTCCAAATTACAGAAAACATTAACAAAAGAGTACGTAGTCAAAGTAGTTCTAATTCTCTACGATCCAACACAAATATGAAACTAAAACTACATAAAATAAAATTAAAAAAAAAATAACTACATACAATTGCAGAAGGTGAGAAGTAAATGAAAATGAAATTTAATCACTCAGACAAACCCTGGCTCAGTTCTCTGACCTGTTCTACTCCCTTCTACATCCGTGACCACAGAGCTGCTCGGCTGGGACCAAGGCAAGAAATACACAAAAGAAGATAAAAGTTTTCTCAGTTGTATCTTGCCAGCTTTTTTTCTTTTAACTCTGTTTGGAAATACTATAATTTCACTTGGCAAAATTATCTCAACCGTCGGATTTGTGTTTTGGACGACTCAGATGCTTCAATCCTATAAGGGAATGTATACGTAGAGGAGATAATCTACCCTTTCAAATAAACTTTACTATGTATTCTTTGTCTTATGTGTCTCTATCCTTACTTACCATGTTTGTTTTGAGGTGATCTTAATCTGTATTAACCATGAATTTTTCTTACCCCGTTAACCATGTCTTTTTTTTTCCCCATTTTGGGTGGGAAAAAAGAAAGAAATTTTTTTTTTACATGGCATGTATATCGATTGTATTAGCTGTAAAATAGAGACTATATACACTGTATTAGCCAGCTTGTACATGACAAGAAAGCAAACAAAATACATTACCATTTTCTTTCTTTTTTCTTAAATGTATATGCATGTATATACTTTCACATTAATTTAGATATTAAATAAATTCCATATAATTTGTATTTTTTTTTTAATTTTTAATAAACAATAATTTACTATAATATCAGTAATCAATGCAGTTAGTTTTCATTATAATAATTAAATCATTAATAAAAATAATTAATAAGTGTTTGAGTATCAGAACAATTAGAGTTGTTAAATTAAAAAAAAAATCGATTTGGGATTAAATTACTTATTATATATTAGATATAGAATTCGATTTTTTTTATATAATTACAAAGGCATATAATTTATTTTTGTAAACGAAAAATAAAAGAAGATGACCTAATCCGTAATAATTTTTATTAAAAAAATAAACTTTAATTTTTTTTAAAAAATAATTTTATATATACATTAATTAGATTATACACACGTATCAATTATAACATAATAAATGTAACGGCCCCGAAAATTTAAATGAAATGTATATATTAAAAATCTCAAATGCGGAAGTGTAATAAAAATTTTGATTAACATCACTTACACAATAACTAAAACGAACTCAAAACATAAAGGAACAAACTAACTAAAAGAGATACTCGAAATAAGAACTATAAATATAACTATGAAGTCTTTAGGCGTCCCTTTCGCTGTCTTCTTGCGGAATGGGCTCGGGGACAACGTTTTCCTGATCTGAAATGGTTAAATAAGGAATGAGCTACACCAGCCCAGTAAAGACATCACATTATCTCACCGCCACGAAAGTAAATGTGGGTAGAAAACAAAAATGATCAATGGAGCATAATTTATAACAAACTCGTTTATTAACATAAAAACCTTTACTGTCCACTTAACTCGGTGAGATCCATGAAAACAACATATGAAAGCAATAACATTATCATCATCGTGAAATCATATAAACTTTATTACATAACACTTACTACGCCTTTGCATTTCAATCATTAAACAACATATTTTCCTCTTTTACCAGCCTACTAGTATCCATGAGAATCCATAGGGGGTCCCCGCTACCCGTGAACCATTAACATTACAACTTGATTCCAGGGCCGTCCCCATACCCCGTCCGGTATGGGTGCCAAAACCATGAACCTCAATACCCCGTCCGGTAATGAGGGTGAAACGGGCCGTCCCCATACCCCATCCGGTATGAGCGCCAAAACACATAAGGTCTCCATACCCCGTCTGGTATGAGAGACCACGTTCCCGGTAGGGTTCCCTACGGACTCGGTTCGTCCACCATCTCCCAGGATATCTTGTCAGTCTGTCCACATTTTCTACTTATCAATTCACATAACCTTTTTGCCTTTTTTCTTAATCTCAATCATCCAATCATACACAACATGTAAACCAGTAATTGACACCAAACAAGACAACACAGTATCGGGTTCACCATAATACAAACTATAATAAAAGAAACCATGATTTATGCATACGAGACCATAACATAATTATATCAAACATCATGCTGCATTTAATACTGAAAATTAAATTAAATAATAATAGACCAACACTGTATCAGACTCGGGCTCCATTGACAAGCTCAATCAATTATACATCTATAAAGTCTCAAAATACCGTTTAATTATTTATTAAGCTTTAATACCGTGATAGGAAATAGGGTGAGGGGTCCTTACTTGTTTCGGGATACGAAATCGACTCTACAGTGCGCCTACGGGTTGTCCCTAATTTTCCTGAATTTTTTCCAAAAAATTGAAACGTACTATCGGTACCTGCACGTGTCCCAAAAAAAATCTCAAATCAGACCTAGGGCCCCTTTCGGCCAATATCAGAATTCCGGCACGGCGGCTCCGCCGTGCTCCGACGACGGCGCCAACGCTTGCAGCGGCAATCCGCATCGGGTTGGTCATTTTCGGCCAAATTCGGCCAAACTTGCATCGGTCCCTGCGATAAAACAACCCTAGGACCCTCGATGGGCCAAAAAATCACAAAAAACCGAAACTTATCGGCGGCAATGCATTCGGGTGCGGCGGCTCCTCCGGTGTGAGTCGTGTTTTGATGTTTGGCTCTGATCAACCTGTAGAAAAAAGAACAGTAATCATGGTGGTATAAAATTTGCATCGAACGGAGGCCGGGAAGAGCTTTATCGAAGGCAAAAACAAAGGGGGGTCGCGACGGCGGCGCCGGACTTCGGCTGGGTTTTCCAGCTGTTTGGCCGGTGGTTTGGCTCCGGTTTGGCCATAGGCGGATTCAGCATCGAAAAACGAGCCAGTAAGAGAAAATTTACCTCTATTGGCGGTCGGAAACCTCTCCGATGCAGCAGCGGGTGGCGGCGGCCGGCTCCTCCGGCGTCTAGTTCTTCTTCTTCGGCGAGGCACTGGTGGCTAGGGTTTTGTGGTTAGGTGTGGGTGGGGTTATTTATACCCTTTGCCTTTTAATCTCAACCGTCCATCAAGATTAAATCTGGACCGTCCGATCGCAATTTAATTGGGATTAAATATGGGCCGTCCATCGCGATGCAATCTGGACCGTCCGTGCGCGCGGGAATGGATCTAGGTCGTTCGATCGCGTGCACGCGGATCGCCCACATGGCCCGTCTCGTGTCAGCATTTCCTTGCCACGCGGCGTGTCCTGGTTGGCCAGGGCTACTGACTGAGCCGCTGACGTGGCTGCTGACGTGACACAAATTTTCTAAATTACGTTTTGACCCCCCGATTTTCGATTTTCTTTTCAAAAACACCCATAGAATCTAAATTTTCACATTTTTTTTCCAAAATCAATTTCAATTAAATCCAAATAATATTTTTACCTAATTTTATCATTATTATTATTTTTATTTTCATTAAAATAAATTAAATTAAACTAAATTAAATTAAATAAAAATCTAAAAAATTCAAATACAAAAAAAAGAAAAATAAAAATAATAAGAAAAAAAAATTAAAAATACTTGGGTGTTACAATAAAAATATTTTTAAATTATGACATATGTAAAGATAGAATGCGACATAAATTTATTATTTCTTATAAAAGAAATAACATATTAATCATTATATTAAATATTCATTGATAAAAAAGTATTTACAAAATAGTGAATATTAAGATATATATATATATATATATATGGGCGTATTATGAATTTTTATATACACAAAGCTAGAGTACAACAATACTAAATTTGGTTTCCGAAATCCTCAACATCTTTGTTGTTAATTTAATTAATTCGCACATTTGTGAATTATTCATATCATAAATTACATTATTTTTTTTATTGACACATAACCTCTCTTCATGAATATCGAAAAGCTCTTCCTCTAGCTTTAATTCCAATTATCCAAGGCAACTTCATTATACTACTCCTCATTGATTGATGAATATTCATTAAAATGTATCCTTAAAAAATAATTTTAAAAAGAAGATAATAAATTAAAAAGATTGAAATACTACGCTACTCTAGGGGCTAAACTACTGGATTCATATGCAATATTTTGAAGGTAACATTGTGTTTGTTGAGCTTTGTTACATTTTAATTGAGTTTTAAATTACGTGAGATGTTAATATTAAGAATTTTATTCTTGAAATTGATTCATTTTACCTTAAATATTATATTTTAAATAAAATACCACGAACGAAGAATATAAGATTTGAGAGTTTCTGAAGAGAAATTAAACTATCAATACATCTCATATATGTAAAAAAGACAACATGTACATTGATTAACTGGTCCACCATTGACTTAGTTTGATTTTTACAACCTCCCAATGAGTTAGATTTGGTTCTCTACCTTTGTGACACTGCTTAGATCTACCTAATCTAGCACCAACTTCTTTTTGTTTGAGTTTTTTTTTCTTCATTTTTTCATATTGTAGATAAATAAAAAAAAAAACAGCCAAGGTGATCTTTCGAGACTTCATAACTTGTCAATGCCAATCTTGATGGCTTAATTTATACAATTGGTGTTAAAGATATTATTATATTTCTGAAAATGTATGCACGAGAATACTATTAGATTTCTCACAAATTTTCTCGACATTTATTTTCTGTATCTTTGCAAAAAAAAAAATAATAATTAAACACAATAATCATTTGATAAAAGTAAAGATAACGTCATTAGATTGAAACTTCAATTAACAGGTAAAAATAATTATTAACTAATATATATAAAGATTTCAAATACACATAATTATTCAATATCTCATATCATGAAAAGTAGAATCTATTGTTCAAAAGTTGTATAACCATAGAAACTTATTAAGATGCCAAACACAACTTCGAATACTTTTTCGAAACGATAAAATTTACTCGTTGTCTTTCTCACCCTTGTCATTTTCAGAGCTTTCGTCGTCTCCTTTCATGTCACGATCCTCAATAGCAGCACCAAGAATACCTTGACAATTTTTTGTAAATTTTCTCATCGTTTCAATCTCCTTCTCTATACGCTCCTTAACTGTTATCACTCAAAATGGAATGTTGTATAATAATTACACACCCACGTAGAAACAATACCAATTTAAATTAATTTGTTGGTAAAAACCTTAAGAATTTTATATATAAATACAATAAGTATATACATAAGTATGTGCTTATTATACCTTGTTGGGTATTGATTGTACATGCCTCCATATCCTCAATAAATCCTTTCATTTTCTTGTTTTCAGCATTCAGCTCCTCAGTTTTCAACTGTTCGTTGTGCAGGTAAGCAATTTAAAAACTCATGGATGATTTGATTAGTCATTACTTAATTAGTACAAATATACATGTATATACATATACATATATATATATACATTGATCAAGGAAAAGCATAATAATTAACTAAAATAATCACCTACCACGGCTGCATACACTTTCTTTTCTAAATCAGTTGAATCAAACAGCAATTCCATGAGGCGACGTTCAAGAAAATGAATCTCATTCAATTTCTCTTGTGTAAATTCCGTCATGCTACGTTTTATACTGTTATTATTAGTCAGTAATCAACCTCAAACACATATTTAATTGTCATACTATGTATACATATATATATATATAAATATCTTATAATAAAAAATCAGTCTCCATGTCTCCTGTACAACAGTAAAAAAAACAACCCATGTATTATATTTTTTATTTAATAACGTGTAGAGATGGAAGAGACACATGGCATATAGATTATGTATTTAAAACTGAAGTGATATATAAATAGTTGAGCTCCGTATTTCATTACATAATATATATATATTTCAAAGGCTAATGATTCAAAACTTCACTCCTATTAAAATTAATATTATTAGCAAATAAATTGAGAAATTCACATATCTACCCATGCACCCTTGACGACGATAAGTACACATGCATGATAAAAAAAATTAAACAAAATAACATATATACATAAAAAATAAAATAAATAAAAAGGAAATTCTGAAAGCTGTGATGATGCAAGATGAGAGGAGAGATTTATCCACCTCTATAATACAAGGTGAATATTAGATTAGATTGTTGAATTTAGTATATGTGTCACATATACAAATACGTGTGTATATATAATTAGAAAAATATATTTTTATACCTGTGTTGCTCCAGTGAATAGTTTGGATGAAGTAAAAGAAAACGAGCCAATGGGAGATTTCCAAACACTTGAGACCGAGGCCGAGGCTGAGGTTGAGGCTGCGCTTCTGCCCTCTGAACTGAGGCTTCAGCGCCGTTAACGCCGCCTTGGGCAGAATAAGCTTGCATCACTTTCTTGCCCTTGTCCATGGTTGACACTCACCTGACTACACCCAGCCAGGCCCACAAGAATAACAAACAAAATAAATTTAGAGAAAGAAATTAACATTGATCAATTTATTTGATTGAATAAAATTAAATTAAACGACAATTTTGTTAAAACTAATTGATTAAATTAAGGAGATCCAACATTGTTCTTGATTGGAATCAATGAATTTGTAAATAAAGTTAAAGGCTTATAGTCCCAAAGGTAATTATATGTAAGATTCATATTAATTCTATCAAATAAACAATTAAGTAATATAATTAAGAGAATTAACAATAGAAAAGGGGGAAAAAACACAGGAAAGAAAAGTAAGCAAGGTAGAAAAGGTAGGAGGAAACAAAATCAGAAGAAAGAAAGGAAATTGAAGTCTAACCTAGAAATGAATTTGGATGTTTTTCTCTTGCAAATTAACCCAGCACGTCCCTCTATTTATATTAGTCTGTCAAGAAAAAATTAAATTTTTTAGTAGAAATTCAATCTTTTATTGTATCCAAAGAGCGATATAATTCTAGTAAATGAAATCTCAGTCCGTCCATTTTTCATTAGACTTTCTCTATATATATAATTTCTCCTCCTAGATATATTTTACCATATTGCTTTTCTCTTTAATCACATGCTTAATCTATTCTTTTTGTATAAATGTCAAGTAATCAACATTAAATTTTATTTTGCTTAATTAAGATTTAAGAACTTCTTTTTACAGAGATTTAATATCTTCTATAATTGGAAATGTATTAAATACAAAATGTGAAAATATTTAGTGCTAGATTTATGGGGGATAAGACTGCCAACAAAATCCTTCTAGAATTGCATGTAGACTATACTCATAAATAATTTTATGTTGAATTCTTTTATAGATTTATATTTATTCAAATTATAACAAATTAAAGATCTTACTTAAAATAATAGAATTAAATTTAAAAAATAATTTTTTTATAAAATATATTCTAGATTTAGTTAAATTCAGTAGAAGCTAAAATATTTTATTTCAATTTTACATAAAATTTTATGTGTATTTCATTTTCTTATCATAACAAAATTTACATTATTTTTTTAAAACAAAAATTTATTGATTGTATGAGCAAATTACAACATACTTGTCCTGTTGTGCCTAACAAATGGCTCTTGAGTCAATATCCACACGACCCACATTTTCAAATTCTTATGTTTATTATTTCTTCTTTTTTTGGGTCATTATCGTGATAATTTTTTTTTTTTTTTTTATGTTTACGTTTACGTTTACTGTTAGTGAACCTAACAAGATTTAGTGGGTACGAGGTTCGATCCCAATTAAGATAATGTCATCTGTCTTAAAATAGTGTGTTCTATGTTAAAGATATTTAGTTTAAACAATAAATAAATTTTAATTGTAAGTATAATAACGAATGAATAATTTTTTATTTTTAATAATTAAATAAATACAGAAATAAATATAATTATTTCATAATATTTCTGATTGCGGAATATAATAATATGCATTTTTGCGGATTATGCTCATATTTTCACAGTTCTATTACCAGAATTAAGTGACAATGTTAATTACGTAACTATTTTTTTATGGTTATCTTTTTTTTTTTATGAAAAAAATTTGTATGGTTACCTTAAAATGCCTTGTTAGATCCAATTTCGCAACTATATGTTAGACTATGACGGAACCTAACTTGGAACATTTGGGAAAATGACCTCAGCATGAGCTTAATCAAAATGTTGCAACTATATGGGAAAATGTACTAAATAAGCTTAATCAAAATGGTCTTGATAATTACAAAATAGAATTAAGTTTTGACATTAAACATTCTTTGTCAAATTGATATTACGTAATTTGATTAAAAAAATAGTTATTAGTTAAATAAAAAAACAAATAAACTTAAAAGTTAAGTTAAAATAATTACAGAGCAATTAAATTGCAAAGTTTGATGTTTTATTTAAAAAAAAAAAATTATAAATTTGAATCAAATTGTACTCTAATTTAAAATAATATCTATTATATCATATCTATTATGTTATTATATTTATAGATAAAAAAAAACATTTTTTAATGACAACTTTGTCTTAATTATAACAATCACAGTGGATTTAAAAACCAACATAATCTATTTTATTATAAAAAAATAAATAAATACATTGTTTTCTTAGAAGTCCAATTTGAACCAAATAGGCTCAAATTTAAAATTTTGGTCACATCCAAAGTTTCAAAATCTAGTAAAAAGGCCCAAAATCACAAGATAAATCTGAAAGCTTTACAAGTCCCTGATAAAAAATTAACAACTATTTCTCAAAGTCCAATTCAATGCCTATAATAAAAATAATCCACAAAAAAAAAAGAAAAAAAAGGAAAAGGCAATAAAATATTCTTCAATCAAATTTATTAAATAAGTACGATGACAGAAACTGAAAATACTGAAAATTTCATCCTCATCATCTTATTTTTGAGTTACGAAATTCTCCATGTTATCAGAGAATGTCGACATAGGGTTTTTTTTTCCCTTAACCTCTGTATTTAAATTGTTGTTCTTATTGTTGCCTCTGGTCTCAAATTCAGTAGTCGGAGTATTAGTTGCCGCCATCGCTCCCTCACCATTTGTATATAGATTTTCGGTCATTGGATTTCTCGAGCATTCAGTTACTTGTTCCCTCCTTGAATTCAGAGCTAAACACTTCAATAAAACAATCTCCTGTTCATCGCTTCGTTAAGCACTGTTCAAAGTCGTGAAATATTTAAATTAATTTAATTCATTCATAATTAACTGTATCGACAAATTGAAGATCAGGATAATTACTGTCTTGTTTCTTGATCTCCCTCTGTATGCTTTTCTTACGTTCTTTTAGGCCCGCGCATTCCGCATACAGATAAAAATATTCTGTTTGTTCAATCATTGTATATATATGTATATTAATATAAAGTATGTATTGTTAAGGACTCCTACTCGTCATCAACCACTCTCCTTATGCTTATCATATCACAGGCTGCAACTCACCTCTATCTCTTCTATATTTTCTCTTCTATCTTCTCCCTACAGTGATCCATATCACAGGCTGCAGCTCAGCTCTATCTCTTATCTCTTTTCTCTTCTATCTCCTCCTTGTAGTAATCCATATCACAAGCTACACTATATATGCTACATATCATAATAAAGAAACATAACAGATTGTTTTCACTAAGCTGGTGTAAACCTAACATGGTATCAAAGCTCTGAAAGGAAAAATACAAAATATCCACTGCAAACGACAAACAACTCTCCACTATCTCCACCTCACCCATCAACCTTATTACAACTCATCACTCATTCACCATAAAACTAAACACCAGAAATTATCTAGCATAGAAGGCACAATTCATCCCCATTCTCAAGTACCAAAATCTCATAGGTCTCGTTAATGGTAGTGAGCTAGCCCCACCAGAAACTGCAACCAACGGTGATCCACCCATCACCACTGTCAACCTTACGTATCTCGCTTGGTTCAGGAAGGACCAAATGCTTCTTTTATGGCTCTTGTCTTCTCTCTTAGAGGAAATTTTTCCTTATATCATTAGACTCCCATCTTCCTTCTCTATCTGGAGTATATTAAAAAAATACATTAGTGTTGTATCTCAGAACATACAACTTTAACTACATATCGAGCTCCAAGATCTAAAACGTAATGACTTATCTATCTCTTAGTTTCTCTACAAAGCCAAAGCTCTAGATAATGAACTTACCTCAGCCGGTCGTTAACTCTCCCCTACAGAGTTCAATGCGATTATCTATCACAATATTGGACAAGAATTTCATGGAATCATCACTGCACTCAATATAAAGCCTGAACCGGTTCCATTTCATGAGCTCCATGGTCAATTTTTTGCCCATGAAATTCTGATAAAAAATATTCAAGATTCCCCGCCAACATTGTTCAGAAGACCCCTTCTTCCACTGGTGATATCAAACAGCCTCAGCCATATTCCAATTACAATAGGTTCTCTTAACCCAAACGCATAAGACCATGCTAGAGATGCGGCTACAGAAACCATACGGCTGATCGCTGTCGCAAAAGATACACTCCAAGGCAACCTATTCCAGCACAAGCAAACCTCACATATGTTAATTCAAGGCTGAGGACTACTGCTTCTCATTACAATCTGGACTCCTATCAAGGTGCTCAATACTTACCATAAAATCCGGATACAACAGCTTCCCATCATATTACTCTGGATATTACCTATCTCAACATCGCTAATGAATATACCGGGAGTGACCATCTAAGGGTTGGTAGTGGCCAAGGTATGCAAATTACTCACTCGTGCAAAACAACTTATCATTCTTGTCATCATAAATTTAAATTAAACAATTTACTACATATCCCAAAAATTACACAATCTTTGTTCTTTGAGTTTTGGCTATCACACTTTCTTGTTAACACCATTTTAAGTTTTGATGAGTGGCACGCTTGGTTTGAACATCCTCATCACCGTGTAATCTCCTCTATTATCAAGTCTAACAATTTTCCAAGCTCGAGCTCATCCTCTTCAGCTCCCTGCCATCCTTGTCCCTTAGGAAAATTATCTAGATTAAGTCTATATTTTATGGCTCATAAAAGTCTGGTGCCATTTGAGTTAATTCACCCAGATGTCAGGGGTCCTGCACTAAATCTGTCCAGTGAAGATCGTCGTTATTTTGCTATCTTTGTTGATGATTCCACTCGGTACACATGGGTGTATTTTCTTAAGAATAAAAGTGAATTAATTTTCAAATTTCTTCAGTTTAATGCATACATTAAACGCCAATTTCACACCAAAATTAAATCAGTTTAATCTGACTTCGGTGTGAATATCAACGAGTTAATCAATTCTGCAAATCACAAAGTATTAATCATCATCTAGCCTATCCTCATACACATGAACAAAACGGTCTGTCTGAAAGAAAAATTCATCATATTGTGGATATAGGTCTCATTCTTCTTGCCCATGCTAATATACTTCTTCGTTTTTGGTAATTTGCTTTGGACTTTGCAGTTTTCCTAATTAACACTTTACCTACCTCTGTTTTACGACACTCTTATCCCTCTAAGAAGCTATTTGGTGTTGATCTTCCCTATCATACCTTCAAAATTTTTGACTGCCTCATATTCCCTATGCTCTGCCCATATAACCATCACAAATTTTCCTACAGATCAAGTTCCTGTGTATACTTAGGTAACTTTCCTTCTCATTCTGGTTTTCGGTGTTTACATCCTTCCTTCGATAGAATCTATATCTGCAGACATGTTGAATTTTAAGAACATGTCTTTCCCTTCATATTCTCTTCAGTCGTGCCCTCATCAACTTCTACTGGTGCAACAACTACTTCTTCTCCATGGTTAATGGATGATACACACTTGGGATCCTTAGGTATGGATAACTCCAATCCTTTATCTCTTAACTCTCCTACATCACCTCTGTCATCCCCCTCTAGGACTCCTATGTCTGGACCCATATGTTATAAGGTTTTAATTTAATTTAATTTAATTTAATAGAAATAAAAATAATAATAATAATAAAATAGGGTAAAATTATTTTTGGGATTTAATTGAAATTGATTTTGGAAAAAAAGGGTGAAAATTTGGATTATGGGGGTGTTTTTGAAAAGAAAATCGAAAATCGATGGTCAAAACGCAATTTATAAAAGTTGTACCATGTCAGCAGCCACGGCCAACCAAAACACGCCGCGTGGCAAGGACGCTGACGCGAGAGGCCATGCGGGACGGAGCCACGTGGGCGATCCGCGTGCACGTGATCGAACGATTCAGATCTCACGCGTGCGAACGGCCCAGATCTCACGCGCACGGACGGCCCAGATCTCACGTGTGTGGACGACCCATATTGAATCACGCACAGACGGCCCAGATTTATTCCCATTTTAATCGCGATCGGACGGCCCAGATATGATGTGGACAGAATATTTGAGATGCTGGAAAGGATCATGGTCGCCCAAACCTCCCCCACTACCACGGGTTGAGCCACTGCTACAGCAAGCGGATCCCGAGCCACCTCGGTACGAGCCTGCTCCACCACAGTACCACCTGGCACCACCGCCGCAGTGTGAATTGGTGCCCCAGCCACCGTACTGCCCGACACCGCCACAGTACAATCTGGTGCCCCCACTATATCATCAGGTACCACCACAGGGCCCCCCAGTCTATCCCCAGCCGGGCCCAATCCCTCTTCCACGGGACCTAGCTTCTTCTTTGATCGACCCAGGCTACATAGAGAGGTACAGGAGACTGAACCTTTCCACTTTTGCGAGGGGATCCTCTTTCAAAGATGTCCAGTACTGGTTGGCGGAGACTGAGAGAGCTTTCAAGACCTTGGGAGTGGTTCATGAGCAGAGAGCTACCCTTGCTTCCTACATGCTGGTAGGGGAAGCAGGTCGTTGGTGGGAGCTTAAGCAGACTACCCAGCCAACACCAGCCACTTGGGAGCAATTCTTAGCGGCCTTCCATGCAGAGTATCACCCTGAGCACATCCGACACCTGAAGGAGATGAAGTTTGTTCAGCTGGTCTAGGGAAACATGATGGTATCGGAATATGCTAGTAAGTTCCTAGAGCTGGGCCGATACTCCTCGGAGACATTGATGGATGAGGGCAGGAAGGACAGGAGATTCCAGTGGGGCCTCCGCCCAGAGATCAAGCAACACTTATTGGTACTGGAGCTCAAGACATACTCAGCCGTTCTAGCAAAGGTACAGATTGTGGAGAGGAGTTTCAACACCTGTCCTCAGTCAGCAGGGAGTCACCGACCCTTAACTCCACCCCGCAGACCAGCACCTGCTGCGCAGGTCCAACCAAATAAGAGGCCCAAACCAGTGATCCAGACCCCTCCTTAGGCTCTAAGGGCAGCACGTGGAAAGATCTGCCGGCACTGTGGCAGGGATCACAGGGACCGACCATGCTAACGCCTCAACAACACCTATCGCATATGTGGTAGTGTCCAGCACTATGCGAGAGAATGCCCGAGGAACCAGAACCAAGGAAGACCTCATTTTCAGGGTAGGGTTTACAACCTCACCCAGCAGGATACCGACGCCGACCCGGACGTGGTACAGGGTATGTACACTATTTGTGACCATATTGCTCATGTTTTATTTGACACTGGTGCATCGCATTCATTTGTTTCACATGTTTTTGCATCCAAACTTAATGTATCATCTGATAAACTTGATTCAATGTTGTTTGTGTCTACTGCTGGGGGTGAAACACTATTAGGGGAAGTTGTCTACAGGGCTTGTGCCGTGAAGATAGCAAATAGAAAACTGAGTGTAGACCTGATAGGGTTAGACACGGGAGGATTTTGATGTAATCTTAGGAATAGATTGGCTAGCGGCGTATCACACCATCATAGATTGCTTTAACAAGAATGTTGTATTTAATCCTCCCAATGAGGAGCCATTTACAAATTAATAAAATCATTTAGTACTTATTCTTTGATGGAAAGTTTTCTTAATTTTCTAGTACCTTAATCTTGATATTTTCTCTAACTAGGCAAGCCCAAGAAGAAAATTTGTATCCAAGAGATTCCGGTAGTCCAAGACTTTCCATATGTATTTCCAGACGAACTACCCGGACTACTAGTAGACAGGGAACTCGAGTTCACTATAGACCTACAACCAGGCACCCAGCCCATTTCGGTTGCTCCTTACCGCGTGAGCCGCATTGAGATAGAAGAACTGAGGAAACAGATCACTGAATTGCAAGACAGTGGTTTTATTAGACACAATATGTCCCCTTGGGGTGCCGGAGTCACTTTTGCCAGGAAGGGAGATGGAACATTGAGACTGTGCATTGATTACAGAGGATTGAATAAGGTTACAATTAAGAACAAATATCCCCTTCCTAGAATTGATGACCTCTTCGATCAGCTGTAGGGTGCACAGGTCTTCTCTAAAATAGACCTGCGATCAGGTTAGCATCAGATGAAGATAAGAACAGAAGACATCCCCAAGACGGCCTTTCGAACCAGGTACGGACACTATGAGTTCCTGGTCATGCCATTTGAGCTAATCAACGCCCCAGCAATCTTTATGGATCTGATGAACAGGGTCTTCAGAGAGTTCTTGGATCAATTTGTTATCATGTTCATCGATGACATCTTAGTCTACTCAAAAAGCATAGAAGAACATGCTCACCATCTTGCCCAAGTTTTACAGGTCCTCAGAAAAAAGAAGTTATATGCAAAGTTGAGTAAGTGTGGATTCTGGCTTGAGCATACCGCCTTCTTAGGACACATCATATCGAAGAAAGAAGTATCAGTGAATCCCGAAAAGGTTGAAGCGGTACTTGGTTGGGAGAAGTTGATATCAGTTAAGGAAATCCGAAGCTTCCTGGGGATGACATGTTATTACCGCAGGTTCGTTGAAGGATTCTCCAGTCTACCAGCTCCTCTAACCCGACTCACAAAGAAGAATGCCAAGTTTGAGTGGAATGAGGACTGTGAAAGAAGTTTTTCAGAATTAAAGAAGCGGCTAACTACTGCACCCGTGCTGACTTTACCGAGTAGATCGGGGGGGTATACAGTTTATAGTGATGCCTCCTATCTAGGCCTGGGTTGTGTCCTGATGCAGGATGGGAAAGTCATAACATATGGGTCCAGACAGTTAAAGAATCATGAGAAGAATTATCTCACCCATAACTTGGAGCTTGCCGCAATCATACATGCCTTGTAAACCTGGCGCCACTTCTTATATGGAGAGACCTTTTAGATCTATACCGATCATAAGAGTTTGAAACACATATTCACTCAGAAGGATCTCAACATGCGTCAGAGAATGTGGATGGAACTCCTCAAATACTATGATTATGATATCTTATACTATCCGGGTAAGGGCAATGTGGTAGTAGACGCTCTCAGCAGGAAAAGTGCAGGTATCTTAACCCATTTGATGGTTTTAGAATGCAGGCAAATTGGGGTCACACAACAGGTTCGACTTCAGAACCTGAGGAGAGTCACATGTTTGGGCCGCCTGACAGTCCAGCCCGAGTTAATCCAGAGAATAAGGGAAGCCTAGTCAGTCGACCCCGCCCTGGTAGCCCGCAAGAATGATGCAGAACAGGGAGTGAGCTCAGAATTCTGAATCTCTGCCGATGGGTTACTCCGTTTTCAAGACAGGGTGTGTGTCCCAGACGATAGTGAGTTAAAGAGAGACATCATGACAGAGTCCCACAGCTCGAAGTTTGCCATGCATCCCGGAAGCACCAAAATGTACCAAAGCATGCGACCGCAGTTTTGGTGGAGTGGGATGAAGAGAGACATAACCGACTTTGTATCCAAATGCTTGGTATGTCAGCAGGTCAAGGCAGAGCATCAATGCCCAAGTGGGCTACTTCAGCCTTTACCGATCCCGGAGTGGAAGTGGGAACACATCACCATGGACTTCGTGACGGGATTACCCAAGGCACGTTCAGGACATGACACCATCTGGGTAATCGTTGACCGGCTTACCAAATCTTCCCACTTCTTGGCCATCAGGATGACCGACTCCTTGGACAAATTGGCAAGAATGTATATCCGAAAAATAGTTAGATTGCACGGAGTTCCAATGACAGTGGTATTCGACAGGGACCCTAGGTTCACTTCTTGGTTTTGGAGTAGCTCTCAGCAAGCCATTGGAATAAAGCTGTCTCTTAGTACTGCCTTCCATCCTCAGACTGATGGAAAATCAGAAAGAACAATTCGTACACTTGAGGATATACTCCGAGCTTGTCTCCTTGACTCCAGGGGCTATTGGGACAACCATCTACCCCTGATAGAGTTTACCTACAACAACAGCTACCAAACGAGCATCGGCATAGCTCCATATGAGGCGTTATATGGGCGCCCATGTAGATCACTGATTTGTTGGGAAGAAGTAGGCGATAGAAGATTGTTCGGCCCGGAGTTGGTAGAGGAGACCACGTATAAAATAGTTAAAATCAGAAAGAACATTCAGACGGCTCAGAGTAGGCAGAAGAGTTATGCGGATACCTAGAGGAGAGATCTAGCGTTTGAGAAAGACGACCGGGTGTTCCTCAAGGTCACTCATTTCAAGGGAATTAATAGGTTCGGCAGGAGGGGAAAACTGAACCCCCGATTTATTAGACCTTTTGAAATCTTAGACAGAATTGGTATTGCTGCCTACAGACTAGCACTGCCTCTAGAGCTCTCCAAGATCCACAATGTGTTCCATGTATCCATGCTACGTAAGTACAACCCGGACCCCTCTCATGTCTTGGCTCATGAACCGCTCACACTCCAAGGGGACTTATCTTATGAGAAAGTCTCAGTCGGTATCACAGACCAAAAGAGCATAATACTCCGCAACCGAAAAATATCATTTAAAAAGGTAGTGTGGCAGAACCACTCGCCAAGGGAGGCTACCTGGGAGCTAGAATCAGATTTTAGAGCCCAGTATCCCCATTTGTTCGACCAAGAGTAAGAGACAAATTTTGGGACCAAATTTCTTTAAAGGGGGGAAAGTTGTAGCACCCAAAATTTGTATTTTTATTATTTAATTTATTTTAATTTTTATTAGAATTTTTGTTTAATTTTATTCTATTTTAATATTTAATTTATAAGGTTTTAATTTAATTTAATTTAATTTAATAGAAATAAAAATACTAATAATAATAAATTAGGGTAAAATTATTTTTGGGATTTAATTGAAATTGATTTTGGGAAAAAGGGGTGAAAATTTGGATTCTGGGGGTGTTTTTGAAAAGAAAATCGAAAACTGGGAGTCAAAACGCAATTTAAAAAGTTGTGCCACGTCAGCAGCCCCGGCCAACCAGAACACACCGCGTGGCAAGGACACTGACGCGGGAGGCCAAGCGGGACGGAGCCCCGTGGGCGATCCGCGTGCACGCGATCGAGTAGTCCAGATCTCACACATGCGGATCGTCCAGATCTCACGCGCATGGACGGCCCAGATTTATTCCCATTTTAATCGCGATCGGACGGTCCAGATTAAATCGTGATGGACGGCTGAGATTAATAGGGTGAGGTTATAAATAACCTCACCCACACCCAACCCCAAACCCTAGCCGCCAGTACCCTCACCGGAGAAGAATAACCAGTCACCGGAGGAGCCGGCCGCCGCCACCCGCCACCGCACCGGAGGATTTTTCGACCGCCAAACGAGGTAAATTTTCTCCCCTTGGCTCATTTTTTGATGCTGAATCCGTCTATGGCCAAATCGGAGCCAAACCCCAGCCAATTGGCCAGAAAACACCGCCGAAGTCCAGCAGGGCTGCCGCGACTTCCCTTGGTTTTTACCTCCGATGAGGCCCTTCCCGGTACCCGTTCGATGAAATTTTTACACCACTGTGATCACCGTTCTTTTCTCTACAGGTTGACCGGAGCAAAACATCGAATCGCGACTCTCGCCAGAGAAGCCGCCGCACCCGAGAGCTTTGCCGTCGGTAAGTCTCAATTTTTTGTGATTTTTTGGCCCACCGAGGGCTCTAGGGTTGTTTTATCACAGGAACTAATGCAAGTTTGGCCGAATTCGGCCGAAAACAGCCAACCCGAGGTAGATCACCACCGCGGGCGTCGATGCCGTCGCCAGAGCACGGCGGAGCCACCGTGCCAGAATTCTAAAATTGTCCGAGTAGGCCCTGGGTCTGATTTTGAATTTTTTCGGGACACGTGTAGGTACCAAAAGTGTGTTTCAGTTCCTGAAAAAAAATTTAGAGAACCTAAGGACTGCCCGTATGCGCAGTGTAAAGCCGATTTCAGACTCCGAAATAAGTAAGGATTTTTCACCCTATTTTCTATCACGGTATTAAAGCTCAATAAATGATAAAACAGTATTTCATGAATTGTGTATAATTAATTAAGGTTGCTAATGGAGCCTGAATCTGATGTATTTTTCGGTCAGTTGTTATTTGATCTATTTACAGTTTAAAATGCAGTATGCTATCTAATGTGTTTATTTTATGATTTCATATGCATGAATCACGGTTTCGTTTATTATGGTTTGAATTATTGGGAACCCGTTGTTGTCTTGTTTGGTGTTCATTACTGGTTTACGTGTTTATGTTTGATTGGATAATTGAGACCAAGAAAAATGGAAAAAAGGTATGTGAATTGATAAATGGATGATGTCCACAGGCTAACTAGATATCCTGGGAGATGGTGGACGGATCGAGTCCGTAGGGAACCCTACCGGGAATGTGGTCTCTTATATCGGACGGGATATGGAGACCTTATGTGTTTTGGCGCCCATACCGGACAGGATATGGGGACGGCCCGTTTCACCATTATACCGGACGGGGTATTGAGGTTTATGATTTTTGGCGCCCATACCGGATGGGGTATGGGGACGGCCCTGAATTAAGTTATCAATGTAAATGGTTCACGTGTAGCGGGGACCCTTATGGATCCCCATGGATACTAGTAGGCTGATAAAAGAGGAAAATCTATTGTCTAATGATTGAAATGCAAAGGTATGAAATGTGTTATGTTATAAAGTGTGTATGATTTCATGATATTATAATGTTATTGTTTTCTTATGTTGTTTTCATGAAGCTCACCGAGGTAAGTAGACAGTAAAGAGTTTTATTATTGATAAATGAATTTATCATGAATTACGCTCCATTTGTCATTTTTTTTTTCGACCAACCTTTAGTTCTGTAACAGTGAGATAGTGTGATGTCTTTATTAGGGTAGTGTAGCTCATTCCTTATTTAACCATTTCAGATCATGAGGATTTGGTTCCCGAACCCGTCCCGCAGGAAGACGGCGAGTAGACGCCTAAGGATTTCATAGTTTTATTTATAGTATTCATTACTAGTATTTACCTTAATTAGTTTATTCTTTTATACGTTTAATACGTTGTAGTTATTGTGTAAGAGATGTTAATCAGAATTTTTATTTCGCTTCCACATTTAAAATTTTTAATACATACATTTTCTTTTAAATTTTCAGGGTCGTTACAGAAAACAATAAAAAAAAATTGATAATAATCAAAATCAAAGATATAAAAATTCAGTTCATAAACAACTTTAAATCACAAAATAATTGAAGATTTAGCTTAGATTTTGATCTTACTAGAATAGGATTCTTAGTAAACTAATCAGTAATCAAAATTTAATCAATTAGGTTACTATCTAATTTACATTCATATGCACAAATTAAGCGAGCGGAACAATATTATCAACCAAGTTAGTTAGTGGTAATTTTATCGTAAAATAAGATTTATGTTTTTATATATAAGTATATATATATCTGTACACATATAACTATCTGTATAATTGTACTTTTAACCTGTTAGTATAAGAAAATTATTAGACCCAAAATTTAATAAGAAAATTAAATAATAAATATACTCATTTTTATATGTGTATATACATACATATACACGTGCAAATGTACCAGTAAAACCTGTGTATCAGAATATACAAGAAGATGAAGTAACAAATGTACTCATGTATATATATGTATATCTATATGTGTGTAGGTGTACGAGCATTATAGATACTATCAGAAAATCCCATGAGAAAATTGTTATGACATAATATATAAGATGCTTATAATTTATTTGTCTTGAAAAGTCGTATAAGAAACTTATAAAAAAACATATATATATATATATATATATATAAAGATAGAAGAACAAAACAACAAAAGAAGAACCGGATCCAATTGGCCATGAATGTGGTGTGAGAGAAAATAAAATAGTTTGCATTATGGAGCTAAAAATTCGAGTCTTATTTTTTTATTCTACTATTTTTAAAAAGCATACTGGTGAATTAAATTAATAATTTCAAAACCATGAAAAATCTATTTTTGATTTAATTGACTAAATAATTGATGCCAATTAAAAAATGCAGACTGCCAAATTTTATTGTCTCTAAAACTGGTGGATGCAAAGTTGGAGATTAAAGAAAAACCTCAAGAACTTACTAAATTATTGTATGGAAGTAATGATTAAGCAAGCATATACTAAGGGTCAAATTCATTTTTTTGAACTTTTTTTTTTTTAGAATATATTAAAATAATTTTAGTTATTTAATTTTTTTAGTGTTATAAAATAGAAAAAAAAATATTAAGAACTAAATTATGATAAAAACATCAAAAATTAAATTATAATAAATGTTAAATTTTAAAAATTAATTTAATAATATGACAAAAAAATAAAGCAATTACATTTACTTTTACGAACCCATTTTCTTTTTCTAATATTTAATTTAGAGAACTGGCGGTCATACTCTCAACCTTCATCGTAGCTCAAATACAAATATGGAGAACATATTACGTACGGTTAAATACAGTACTAAATCACTGTACACTTTCTAATTAGTAAAGTAAGATTTTTTCTCTAATGCTCGTTCTACTTCTTTTATTTTCTCCCACGGCTAATTAGAATTGGTTCTAATTTTTGTTGATTTTTTGTTTTATCTTATTATATATTTTGTTTTTTTTTTTTTAATAATTTTTTGATCCGATTTCCTAATATGAATAAACTATAAGTATTCATACACACATACATTTTTATATACATTTTTCTTGTATATTTTGACTCTAAAAATCTTTTGATATGATTTTTTTTATACTTAGGAAGCTTGTCAAGGTTGATAGACATGGTGTCATTAGCTTCCTCCACAACCACATGCTTTTCCTTGTCCATCACTCAAAAATCTGAATACAAGACCTACCAACCCCAAAATTATTTCAACAAAGAAAAAAAACTGTCCAGTCAGATTTCAAACATTAAAGATACTAATTACTTTAATAGTAGAATAAGTAAAATCAAATCTGGTATTTCAAAAATTTCAAACATTAAAACACGAATTATTTAGGAAATATATCCGAGATTTTTCATTTTTAAATAGACTAAACTGATTCATACAAAATATAAACTAAATCTAGCAAAAAATATGTATATAAAAGTGCAGGAGAAAATACAAAATAATGCTAAGTTCATTAATATTTTTCCTTGATATAAAAAAATAAAATAAAACACATATAGGTCGAAATAAAATCTGGGCCACTGAGTTGGGTGTATGCATTAATAACTTAATGAAATGTATAAATTAATAAATTAATCAAAGAGTTTTAAAATAGAAGTGTTGGCTACTGCTCCAAAGAAGAGAAGAATGGCATGTATAATTAGTTACATAAATAAATGGGCTAAATAGGGGTGTTGGGTTTCTGCCTAGAGACTCAAAGAAGTGAAAAGTTACATAAATTAATGAACTAAACTAAAAATATTTTATTAAACAAAATTGTAAATATACTGGAAACATCAGGGATAATGGGGATTTTACACGCGAATTTTGATAATAGAAAAATATTCATCGTAAAAGTACACGAGCAAACAGTAGACGGAAAAAAGAAAGATTGAAAATGTTTAAGAAACTTCTACATGTTCTTCTTAATAGTGATTAAAATAGTATCGTACTGTGTAAGTGTAAATTATGAATTATATAGTTAATATAAATTATGAAAGCGAACCATATTATTACTGTATATTGTACTGTTAACTATGACTGTGAAAGTCTGCAAATTCTAAACATAAACTGTAACTGTAAAAGTGAAAACTGTAACTGTTAAAATGTAAATTAAAACTTTTGAATATAATTGTAAAAGTCTTTTATACTTCATGCACTTTATATAATACTTACACTTTTTGCACATGGTAATCATAATCTTTAATCAATTAGATTACTATCTAATTTATATTCATATGCACATGGTAATTTTATCATGAAATAAAATTTATATTTATATATATATGTTTGTACCTATACATGCATCTTTATAAGTATACTTTTAATACGTTTGTATCAGGAATATTATTAGATACAGAATTTATGAGAAAATGAAACAACAAATATGTTTAGTGTTTATATATACATGTACATATATAGGTGTGTAAGTGTAAACTCTTCATATCAGAAAATCATGTCAAAAAATTGTTATAGGCATATTACGTAAAGAGATAAAGAAATAAATATTTGCATCAGGTTCTATACACATATATGTTATACAGTTGAATTCAATTAAATCATATAGATACTTTATATTAATATACATTTATATATATAATGATTGAACAGAGAGAATATCTTAAATAGAGTGTGGAATGCGGGAGATTGAAAGAACGTCACGAGAGCATACAATGGGAGACCATGAAGAAGGAGATTGTTTTACTGAAATGTTTAGCTACGCAAGCTCTGAATTCGAGGACGTTGCCGGTGGCTAAATGCGGGAGAAATCTGGTGACTGAGAATCCATACACTAATGGTGAGGGAGCGGCAGCAACAACTGATATTCCAGTGGCTCAAATTGAGATAGGAGGCAACAACAACAACCACAATTTTAATATAGAGGATAAGGAGAAAAAACCTCTATCGACATTCTCGGATGACATGTAAAGATCTGTGAATCAAAAATAAGGAAGATGGGGATGGAATTTCAATATCCTCAATTTTTGTTTCAATGTTTATTCAATAATAAAGTGTGAAAGAAAGCCCTCTATTTGAGTTATTGGACTTTGAATTTACCTATTTATCAACTTTGTTGGCTCTCTTCTCATGTACAGGCCGGCTAGTACAATGTATATAGTCCCCGTTTTACAGCTAACATAGGCAATATACATGCCATATATAAAATTAATTTCTTTATTTTCCCCCACCCAAAAGAAAGGAAAGATATGGCTAATGGGGTAAGAAAAATTCATTGCTAACTCGATTAGCATTACCTCAAAACAGACATGGATACTATGGATAGAGATCCATAAGACAAAAAATACTTAGTATGTTTACTTGAAAATGTAGATTATCTGCCCTACATATATACTCTCTTATGGGGGTTGCAGCATTTGAGCTGTCCAAATAACGAATTCAACAGTTGAGATAATTTCTTCAAGTGAAATTATAATATTTTCAAGTACAGTTAAAGAAAATAGGTTGGCAAGATAAAGTTTGGTGAGTGATTAGGGTTTGTTCTCATTTACTTCTCACTTTCTACAATACGCATGTAATTACTTTTGCTTAATGTTTAATTTTCTTGCAAATTCTTTTTATGTTATTTTATATAGTTTTAATTTCATATATATGAGACGCGATATATATATATATATATATTATTTTTGGCCTAGGTATAATTTTATTTTTACTCATCAATCATGGACAAGAACGAGGCAGTGATGAACCAAGATGTAGATAATATGGTAATTGACAAAACTATTATTGCACTCACCCAACTCGTCAGTATCTTACCGAGAAAATGAAGGAAAATCAAATGCATCAGGTATACTAGCTAGTAAACCACATATATATATATATACATACATATATATTTATGTAATTATTAGTTCCAATTTCGATAATATATATATATTTGGATTGGTATAGATATATCAGGGTCAGATGGTAGGATCAGTGAAGATTTTGCTGGGAAAATTGAACCAGCCAAGGAGAATGTAGGCTCTGAGAATGAGCAGCCTGTAGGTGATCACGGACCAGCACTACCACAGGCCCAGACTCAATCAATCTAAGATGCTTCCGCATACATATGTACACCTTGTACATTGAACTTGTATATTCATACTTAATACACATATGTACATATTATACTTATATAGGTATGTATTATTCTAGTTAGATTTTTGTTATATTCATTTATTTTAGGTACGTGTCAATATATGTGCATGTCTTTTCATTCATGCATGCATCTGTACGTATTTAATTAAGTGATTTTTTGACTATTTTAGTATTAAAAATATTAGTATGATGTATTTGCATATAATATAAATGAAGTATAAATCAATGCAAATTAATTAATATATATAGATACATCTTAATAAATTTTATGTATAGATTAGAATATGCTATTGGCATACGTAGTTGGTGAGCTTCAATTATGTATATTTGGTAACATAATTAATGTGAAAAATATATTTGTATATAATATAGCATGTCAAATTTGATGGAAAATGTATTGTACCCCCTTAATGTTACTCTTGCCCCAATCCTGTGGTGGTTTTCACCACTGAATTTACACAAGAATTATTTTGAAACTCTCTCTAGCATTTGTAATAAATCCATATTTTCTAAAAGCTTACTTGTGAATTTCTGCTTGACTTACTACTTATGGTTTTCTTATAGTTATTATATATTTACATGTATATAATAAAGTTATCCCAAATGACGATACTTGGGAGTAGTAATACACCAAAAACTAAAAGCATCATTATGATTCTAGGCGGCAACAACAACAACAACAACAAAAAGGAATTTTTCATTAGTTGATCCACATTTTGATCTCCAAGATAGCAGCAATTACAAGTAACATAGCGATAACAACCCCATAACCAGCCTTCCATCCACTTCCTTTTTCACCCAAATGTATCCCGTAGAAAACATTTGCAATTGCAAATATGATCAATGTTCTCCCTACATTATGATGGTACCAATTCCAATATTTTCTCATTTTTACCTCCTTTTTGGGGCGAGCCAAAATTGACGTTACCTTTTAACAGAAAAAGCCAATAGCAATTTAATTATTAGAACATTAATAACAGTCATTTAGATTATTAACTTGATTAATTTGTTGATCTTATAATTAAAATGGTGGCAACAAGTAAATTTAAGAACAAAGGTCTTATCATGAATTATGAAACTGGTTTTTATAAGAAAATTGTTTACAACAATTTAATTTTTCAGTATCTCGACACAATTACATATCATAGACATAAGAAAATAAATTATACAGAATCTACTGTAAAAGGACATCTCAACTACTCCCTTTATGCTTATCATATAACAATCTGTAGTTATCATGTATTTTTTCTCACCTATCTCATACCTTGTAGTTATCCATAGCATGTGTTGTATTATATATATTACACATCATAATGAGAAAGAAACAACTGATTTTTTCTCTCCCAAACTGGTGCAAACATGACATGGTATCAGAGTTTCAAGAAAAAAACACAATGTCAACTACAAACGATAAGCAACTCTCCATCACTATCTCACCCATCAACCTCACCACAACTCATAATTTGTTTGCCATAAAACTAGACGTCAAAAATTATCTAGCATGGAAGGCTCAGTTCATCCCTATTCTCAACTACCAAAATCTCATGGGTCTCATTGATGGTAGTGAACCAACCCCACCAAAAACAGTAACCAACAGTGATCCACCCACCGCTACTGCTAACCTTGCGTATTTTGCTTGGTTTAAGAGAGACCAGATGCTTCTTTCCTGGCTCTTGTTCTTTCTATCAGAGGAGATCTTTCCCTATATCATTGGGCTCCCCTTTTCCTTTTTTGTCTGGAGTGCATTAAAAAATGCATTTGGCTCTGTATCTCAGAACATACAACTTCAACCGCATATAGAGCTTCAAGACCTTAAACGCAATGACTTATCTGTCTCTCAGTTTCTCTACAAGGCTAAGGCTCTGGCTAATGAACTTGCCTCTGCCGGTCGTCAACTTTCCGTTGCAGAGTTCAATACGATTATTTATCGTAATATTGGTCAAAAATTTCATGGAATCATTATTGCACTCAATATGATGCCTGAACCTGTACCATTTCATGAGCTCCATGGTCAGCTCCTTGCCCATAAAATTCTTATAAAGAGCATTCAGGACTTCCCTATCGCTAATATTGTTTAAAAGGCTCCATCTTCTACTGTTGATACCAAACAGTCTCAGCCATCCTCTAATTACAACAAGTTCTCTCAATCCAAACGCAAAGGACCATGTCAGATATGTGGTTACAGAAACCATACGGTTGATCGTTGTCGCAAAGGTACACTCCACGGCAACTTGCTCCAATACAAGCGAATCTCACTTGTGTTAATTTAAGAATGGGTACTACTGCTCCCCATTACAATCTGGCCTTTTACCAAGGTGCTCAATATTTACCATGGAATTCAGATACAGCAGCTTCCCACCATATCAGTCCGGATCTTGCCTCTCTCAACATCGCCAATGACTACACTGGCGGTGACCACCTAAGGGTTGGCAATGGCCAAGATATGTAAATTACTCATTCAGGCAAAGCAATTTATCATTCTTTTCCTCATAAATTTTAATTAAACAATGTCTTACATGTACCAAAAATTACACAACCTTTGTTCTCTGTTCAAAAATTCACAACTGATAACTATTGTTTCTTTGAATTTGGCCCTCACACTTTCTTGTTAAAAATCAGACGACTAGGCGAATCCTCCTACGAGGGCCCAGTGAAGATGGAATCTATGTACTGCATCCACCAAAGAAGCAAGTAAATGTTAGTACCATTTCAAGCTTTGATGATTGGCACACTCGGTTTTGACATCCTCATCACCGTGCGGTTTCCTCTATTATCAAGTCTCACAATCTGTCAAATTCGAGCTCATCTTCTTCAACTCCCTATCAATCCTGTCCTTTAGGAAAATTGTCTAGATTAAGTTTACACTCTGTTGATCATAAAACTCTAGTGCCATTTGAGTTAGTTCACTCAGGTATTTGCGGTCCTACACCAACTTTATCAAGTCAATGTCATCCTTATTTTGCCATATTTGTTGATGATTTCACCCGGTATATATAGGTATATTTTCTTAAGAATAAAAGTGAATTATTTTTCAAATTTCTTCAGTTTAATGCTTATGTTGAATGCCAATTTCACACCAAACTTAAATCATTTCAATCTGACTTCGGTGGTGAATATCAAAAAGTTAACCAATTTTGCAAATCACATGCATCGTTTAGCTTGCTCCCATACATATGAACAAAATGACTTGTCTGGAAAAAAAATTCATCATAGTGTTGATATGAGTCTCACTCTCCTTGGTCACGCAAATGTCCCTCTTCGTTTTTTGGCAATTTGCCTCTGAGTTTGTAGTCTCTTTGATTAACACATTACCTATATATGTTTTAAAGAATTGTTGTCCTTCTAGGAAGTTATTTGGTATTGATACCTCTTATCATACTTTCAAAATTTTCAGCTGTTTCATATTCCCTCTGTTCCATCCATACAACCGTCAAAAGTTCTCCTATAGATCCAGTCCTTATGTTTACTTAAGCAACTCTCCCTCTCATTTCGATTTTAGGTGTCTAGATCCTTCTTTAGATAGGATCTATATCTGGAAACATGTTGAATTTCAAGAAAAAGTATATCCTTTTAAATCCTCTTCAGTCGTGTCCTCATTAACTTCTACTGGTGCAACAATTGATCCTTCTCCTTGGTTAATAGTCGGTACACACTTGGGCTCCTCAAGTATGGATAATTCTAATTCCTTATCTCTTAACTCTCCCACATCACCTCTATCGTCCCCTTCTAGTACTCTTAGCTCAACCATACCTTATCACCCCGAATCCACTTCCATATCCAACTCTTTAGACACATCCTCATCTATTTCTCTGCCAACTGTACCTCTAACTGTCGATCTTACTCAATTTGATATTAAAACTAATCAAACTTCCTCCCTAAAAACGTAGTCACCCTATGATCTTGCACCAATCTACTATGACCCGTAAACATGTAGCCTATCTTGCCCAAAATTCTCTCAAACTAGATTATTTTCAAGTTAAACCTACCAAATATAAACAAGCCTCCCTCTGTAAAAAATGAAATGATGCTATGTAGACTGAGTTTGATACTCTCTAGGCTACCAAAACCTAGACATTGGTTCCCTGTCCAAGTCATACGCATGTCATTGGCAGTAAATGATTTTTCGCATTAAAAGAAAATCATATGGGAGTGTTAATCACTATAAAGCTCGGCTTGTCGTAAAGGGTTTCTCACGACAATCTGGTATTGATTACAAGAAAACTTTCAGCCTTGTTATCAAAGCCTTCACCATTCGAATCCTTCTGTCGATTGCTACCACTCTAAGTTGGGACATTCAACAGTTAGATGTTTCGAATGTCTTTCTTCATGGCATCTTGAAGGATGATATTTACATGGAGCAGTCATCGGATTTTATATCTACCGCTAATCCATCTTTTGTTTGCAGGTTGCAAAAGTCCTTATATGGTCTTAAGCAAGCTCCATGAGCCTGGTTTATCCGCCTGTGCCAATTCTTGATTTCTCTTAGTTTTCATGTTTCGAAAGCTGATAGCTCACTATTTATTTATCACCATAGCACCGACAAACCTTTTCTTCTTGCTTATGTTGATGACTTAATTCTCACAATAAATAATTCAGCTCTCATTACCAATATTATTCTGTCTTTTAAAATTGAATTTCCAGTACGAGAGTTTGGCAAGCTTCACTACTTTTTGGGCATTAAAGTCAATTATGCGAAAAATAGTCTCTTACTCAAACGAAGTATATTCATGACTTACTTTCTCGAACAGGACTCGAAGATGTCAAGTCGTGTCCAATGCCAATGGTTGGCTCTCCTATCTTGTCTAAGTCCATGGGTGACCCCCTCTGAGATGGCACTATGTATCGTCATGTTGTTGGTGCATTATAATATGCAACTATCACCAGGCCGAACATCAATTATTCAGTCAACAGATTATATCAGTTCATGCATGCCCCAACCGAGGCTCATTGGAAGGCAGTTAAATGCATTCCGCGTTATCTAAAGCACACAACTTCTCTTGGTATCCTATTAACTCGTGATACAACATTTGATTTCCAATGCTTTAGTGCTAGTGATTGGGGTTGGTTTCCTGATGATCGAAGGTCAACATTGGGCTATGCCATTTACCTTGGCAAGGATCTAGTCTCCTGTGTTGCCAAGAAAAATCCCACCATTGCTTATTCCTCTACAGAGAGCGAATACAAGGCTATAGCTAATACTACTTCTTACTTACTATAGTTATAGGGGCTAATGCGAGAAATTGATTTTCTTTTATCCAACAAAGCTACTCTATGGTGCGATAACATCAATGTCATTTATTTGTCTGTTAATCTTGTTCTTTATGCTCGCACCAAGCATGTTGAACTCAACTATCACTTTGTTCGAAAGCAGGTAAAAAATGGTAATAATCATATCCATTTTCTAGCCAACAAGGATCAACTTACTAATATTTTCACCAAGCCCCTCCTTCGTGATCGTTTCCTGTTCATTCGTGATAAGTTTCGTTTACAATCTTCGAAGCATGGGCTTGTCAGGGGGTGTTAAGGACATCTACCTTCTGTCAACTACTCCCTTTATGCTTATCATATAACAATCTATAGTTATCATGTATTTCTTTTCTCCTATCTCCTACCTTATAGTTATCCATAACATGTGTTATATTATATATATTACACATCATAATGAGAAAGAAACAACTGATTTTTCTCTCCCAAACCGGTGCAAACATAACATCTACTACTTCATCATCTATAGATATATACATCTTTGATGTAAGTAATCATCGTTATAGGTTGTTTTCCATTTAATAGATGAGTCTAACGATGGGTAGAGCTTATTCCAAACACAATCTGTGGCCATCTTTATAAACTAATACTCCAATTTAATAATTACACTATTATTAAGAATAAGAAGCTTTAACTACCAAAGATTCAAATCCTAGCAACTAAAAGTAACAGAATAACAAAAAATTAGGTGGTAGATATCGATTTGATTGTCTAAAACTTATTAAGTTATGACTTATATTCTAAAAATTTCTAGTTCACAAGTAGGTTCTCATAAATAAGCATAGGTCTAAAATAGTATAAGATGATAATTTAAAATAGAGATTTTTTTTTTATATATACCATAGTACTTTTGTAAATGTTCTATTTTTTTCATTATATGAAGAAATATTCTAATTTCTACAAGTTAATTTCAGATAGTAAACATTTTGAAAATAACTTCATAATTATCGATAAACTATCAGATATGCTAAACTTTATGTATTCTCTCTTTTTCTCCTAATTCTTACTTTAATCTGCGTATATTATGATATGTTCTAATGAAAAATATTAAATTGATTATTAACTCGTTATGGTTACCACAACTATAAAAAAAAAAAAAATGCTCACAGAATTGTAATAGCCCATTGGAACAAATTCATCTTAATTACTGTAATTTCACTTATACACTATTAAATTAAGTTAGAAGTTTGTTAAAGTTAAGATAAAATCATGAAAAGCTGCACCCTTTTATGTTCTAGATAAAGTTTAAATTTATGAACTTCAAGTGAAACGATAATAAGCTCGTGAATTTATTAACTTTATATTTTTATTGAAGTTCAAACTTATTATTTTCAAGTAAAACGAGATTATTTAACCATTAAACTACTGTGTTATTACTATGTGTGTGTGTTGTAAATATTATTTCAGAATAAAACTAAAAATATGAGTTATTATAGTCTTATAATTGATAGAAAAATCATCACAATATACATTTAAAACCATGTGATGAGTTTAATAGGTATTTAAAATTTTTCTTGAATTAACGAACCACTATTTTCAAACATGATTTACACTGTAGTAGAAGAATCTGAAAGTTATAATATAAGGCATTTGTTCCTAAACCTGGTGATGGTTCATGTTATTAAAATATTGAGGGGGGAAAAAGTTAAATAAAAAGTTATAATCCACCAACAGATTTTGATTCCTTTTACTTGTAGAAGTTTAGAATGTGACAACAATTTTTTGTTTTGACTCTGGTCATGTAATTATCTAACTTCTATGGAGATTAATTGCAGAAATCAAACTCTATTTGGGCAGAACTTAAGTATGCGTGTTGAGAAATTAATAACAATTTAGATCGGAAAAACAGGATCTTTTCTGTAATGAAGTGATTATAATGTGAAGAAAAATAAAGGGAATGAATGAGAAGCATAAATAATTACCTGAAGGCAGACGAGGACAAGAATGAAGATCCCAATACCTTTGTGGGTGGAGACATCGACACTAAGGCGATTTTCCAAAAGGAGTCCAAGCAGAATACCAATGAATCCAAGCATGAATCCCAGAGACTGAATGGTTGCATGGGAATAATACCAGATGGGATCCCATTTCTTCAAAAACCGACTTACTATTACTCCAATTACCATCAATATCCCCCATCCCACCATATTCAGCATCCCATGGCCCTTTCTTAAGCTTGTATATTGCCTTTCTGATGCACTTTCACCTTCACCCATTTCCCCCCCCAAAAAAAAAAAAAAAAAACATTTAATTTCCACTGTAATTAAGAACAGGAGTACAAAACTCAATCTGATTAAATAACTCATTCACTCATGAATCAAATGTGTAATAACTTTTTTCTAATCCTAAATCATAAATCTTTTACACAGTTATGGCGTTAGCTAAGTTTTTCATCATTACCCAAAAAAAAAGTTCAAAGTAAAATTGTTTATAAGAAATAAAATTTAGTGTTTGATAAATTTACTTCAAAACTATTTTTAATTAATTTTGTTATTAGAACATTAATAATAAATTTTAAAATAATAAAAAAATAAGAATAATAATTATTTAAATAGCTATTAATTTTTTCAAAAAACTTATTCTAACAGTTGGAATTATTTCAAGATGTTTAAAAATTATTATTTTTCAAATAAAATTTATTTAAATAATAATAGATAGAATAATAAATTAATATTATATTTTAATTATTTGAAAAGTAATTAATATATATTCTTATTAGAAATATAATTCACGTCGATTAATAATATTATTTACTTTCTATATTACAAATTATTTTTTAGAAATATTTATTTCAAAATTTTAAATTTATATTTATTAAAATTTTAAATTTTTAAAAAAAAAAATTCAGAAACAATTTTATTCTTTTAGCATCTCGTCGTCCCGGTAAAAGAAATGCAGAAGCCCGCCAAATTCGATAAAACAAAAAGTAAGCCAACAAAACGACAAAAAACTGACGTCCCTTGGTCTTACCGGTTACGTAATTGACGGAAGTGGAGACCTTGTCCCGGTGCTCCGACAACTCAAAGCTCGGCGCTGACGGCAGAAATCCGGCCGGCCCAACGGCATACAACACCCTTGACGACGGTTGGTTGGCTCTCAGCTGGAAAACCAAATACATCCGCGACGCTTGGGATAATATCCTCGTAGAATTGTTAACAACTTGCAGATTCCCCTGGTCAGGCACCACTAGATTCTGTTTTTTTCCTCCGAGGAAATACTGCTTCACGGTACCTCCTCCGCCGTCCGATGAGATCCAACCCACGATAGCGCTGGACCCTACCATCAACCCGTCGGCTGAGAACCCCATTGCGATGTACGAACCCGGATCCGGAGCGGACAGAACGAAGCTCCATAGATTCGGTGAAGTTTGTGCGTACTGCGTCATGTTTTTTTGTTTGGTTCATGGCACTAATTAATGAATACTTCATTGAAGTAAAATGTGATTTTGGAAATAAAGAAAAAACTTACTCGAAGGACGAATCCTTGATTGTTCCAAACAGAGAGGCATTGGAGTGAGGTAGAATCGAAGGGGAGATCTTTGAGGTTTAGATTGGAGGTGCAGGAATCTGTTTGCTGTGCTTGAATTTGAACGGAAGCGAAGAGGATGATGATGAGGAAGAAAAAGGGAACTGAAGAGAGGGAAGAAGGCTTCATTTTCTTTCTCTGTGTGTTTGTCTACTCTGGTAGTTGAATTTGATTGATCTGGCTCTGGCTACGGTGTTAATCAGAGAATGAAAGCGGTGGTTGGCGGTGGTGACACGGAGGTATATTATGGAAACTAGTTGAAAATGATTGCTGTGGTTTAGATTATTAATTTATAATTAATTATAGGATTAGAATTAATAATCCAATTATAATTAATTGTTTGTTCATAACGAGCATTCATGTCTGAGCAACTAAGATAATTAAGAGTAGTTTAATGGGAAACCAGAGGGAACGCTACGTGACTTGGCAACTAATAAAGTTTTGATCTGCAAATTTTTTATTAAAATTATTTATTATTTATTTTTTTTAAATATTAATATTTTACAAATAATTCTTTAAAAATTATACTATAATAATTAATAAGTATAATTAACTAATAATTTGTATCAGAGAATAAGTATTGAAATAATTAATGTTATAATTAATACTGTATTTTAAATACCCACAAGTAATATACAATAAAGTAGCAGCAGTACGTGCGTTTCATTTCCGTATTAATTAAAATTATGGATGACTTTCTCCTATTAATGATGGAGGTCATGGACCCCACTCATGGGTTGGGAAAATTTAAAAAAAATAATAATAATAATAGGTTCGAAATATTCGACAGTAATTTCAAGTGAAACAATAAAAAAAAATTATATATAATTTAAATTTTATAATCTCTTAAGATAATTATATTTTTTTATGATTAAAAATAAGTATAAATAATATTTTTAAATAAAATTTACATTTGAAGTTAATATAATTCAATTAAAAAATAATAAAAATCATATCATATTAGAATGACACTAGATTTACATCACATAAGATTCTAACAAAGGGATGTTTGTTGATGTTGGGGGTTAAACCATAGTTATCAAGAACAGTGAAAAGAGAAAAAAAAGGAGAGCAATTCAAAAAAGTTGTAAAAGAGCCACGAGACTCAGACCTTGGTGGACCCAGCTGGCGGTTGAGGTGCGTTGAAAAGTAAGAGCGCGTGGACGTGGAGTTTACGTACTAAGAAGCCCAATGTGATATCGGCCCATGAGATGTAGTCCGTTGACTTTTTCTTCCCAGCAAGCCCATTACCAAATTAAATGTACGAGCCCACTATTGGCTCGGACCGGACTTTTTTCTTTTTCAGTTTGCACTAATTTTTTATATATAAAAAAATATATTTTATAATTAGTGTAATTAAAATAAATTAAAATTTTTATTTAATTTCATACATTGTTAGTCTTATTTGCAGAGGCGATAATTTTCCTTTATCGAGAGAAGTGAGGATGAAAAAATTTAAAAAAAAATTTCTGACAAAATTTTTTTATCATAAATAAAATAAACAGAGGGAGAGTAAACATGAACAAAGTATAATCTCTATTTTATTAATATGTTAAGTACATTTGTTTTAATAATCTCAAATACTCATTTTAAGTATATACTTTTAGATATATTGTACATGAATTATACTTAGATTCGTATATTTTTTAAAGACAAACTATACCTCAATTAATGTCTTTAATCTCTATATGTATACATTTTATGCGTACACATTTTGAATAAATATAGCCCACGAGTTTAATAAACTAACATATTTTAAAATAATAATAATATAATAATTTTCTTAGTATCGCATTAGTTCAAAAATAAAATATTTTAAATACTGTAAGTAATGAATGAATATTTGCGTGATAAATGAAGTTAAGAAGACAACTACAAATAGGGCAACTTAAATACAATTTTGAAAGTTTTATTAATATCCATTATGTATAAATATGATTTGAGTTATTTTAATTTTTATGTTCATAAAATATTGATTATTTAGTTAAATTGCAAATTTTAAAACAAATTATTTAGGCGAATATGATATTACATTATAATTTATAATTTTCTTTTATTAATTATCTATTTAATAAATTAAAATTAAGAATGATGAAAACAGTAAAAATATGATATTTTCATTACCAATCATAGAATTTAAAAAAACAACTTAATTAAAATTTAATCAGCATTAATCTATACATGCAATATTGAGTTTATTGGATTCAATTTCAAACAGAGATATTGGTTTGTAATTTTGTAGTCGATACATCCTATTATAATTAGGCTAATTAATTAACTAATACCGAACTTTTTTCGTTTGTTGTTTGCTTAATCATTTTAAATAAATTTTGAATGATCAATTTGAAAAGTACTCAAAAGTAAGTGATGAATTTCATAATTAAAACACATTTCATGAGAAGACAAAATTTACAAGTTTTAACTAATGCATCTTATTTGTTAGACTATTCCAACCAAATAATATATAATTAATACCAACTTTGAAATGTCTAGAAAATTTACAAACAAAAGTCCTCATATTTCATCCTTATAAAAATTATACCACCATTTTGAAAACCAATGCCATGAGTGCCCCATAACAACTTTAATGATTTTCTCTATTGAAAAGAAAGAAAAAAGCACAAACAATTTTTCTTTTTAATTTTAATGCAATATTTAATGTCATATTAGAAAAATAAAATAGTTAGTATTATTTATTCTAATAACAAATTATTAATTTAACTAAATAAAATATATCCATAAATTTTTTAAACTGAAAGATATTCAATGTGGATAATATATATTTCATTTAATAAACTCTAATTTAAATTATTTTGTTTCAAAACAAAAATATTAATAGTTGAGTTTTAATTTATTATGTGAGCTTACGTGAAAATTTCTGTGCATAAAAGATAATCAAGTTAATTAAATCTGTTTAAAATGATATGATAAGATTAATAACATTTTAGGCTGTATATATTAAATTAAAGTATAAACTTTTATGTGTAGAAATTAAATCGTTTATTTTTAATTTTGTAATATGTCAAATTATAAATAATAAAATTTAACATGTGGTTAGCATATAAATATGGTTATTGTAACGCCCACTAATTTCTTGATTTTTTTTATTTTTATTTTTATTATTAATTTTATTTAGTTTATTTTATAATTTTATTATTTTAATTGATTTATTTAATTTAATTTAATAAAAATAAAAATAATAATAATGATAAAATGGAGTAAAAATATTATTTGGATTTAATTGAAATTGATTTAGGAAAAAAATGTGAAAATTAAGATTATGGGGGTATTTTTGAAAAGAAAATCGGAAACCGGGGGGGTCAAAACGCAATTTAGAAAAATTGTGCCCCGTCAGTGCCACGTCAGCTCCCAGTCAGCAGCCCTGGCCAACCAGGACCTGCCGCGTGGCAAGACCACGTCGACCCGGGAACGGGTCACGTGGGCGATCCGCGTGCGCGCGATCGGACGACCCAGATGCGTCCCCGCGCGCACGGACGGCCCAGATTCAATCAAGTACGAACGGTCCAGATTTAATCAAAATGGACGGTTGTGATTAAAAGGCAAAAAGGTATAAATAAAACCCCCACACCTGACCACAAAAACCCTAGCCGTCTGCCCTCGCCGGAGAAGACGAACCAGACGCCGAATGAGCCGGCCGCCGCCACCCGCCGCCGCACCGGGGAGTTTTCCGACCGCCGATCGAGGTAAATTTCATACCCCCGGCTCGTTTTTCAATGCTGAGTTCCCCTGTGGCCAAATCAGAGCCAAAATCTCGGCCAAACGGCCGGAAAACACGGCCGAAACCCAGCGGCGCTGCCGTGCCCCTCCTCGGTTTTTGCCTCCGATGAGGCCCTTCCCGGCCTCCGTTTGATACAATTTTTATATCACCGTGATCACCATTCTTTTCTCTACAGGTTAATCGGAGCCAAATTACCAAAACACGAATCTCGCAGGAGAGCCGCCGCACCCGAGAGCACCGCCGCCGGTAAGCTTCGATTTTTCATAATTTTTTTGGCCCCCCGAGGGCCCTAGGGTTGTTTTATCGCAGGGACCGATGCAAGTGTAGTCGAAAACGGCCAACCCAAGGCGAATCGCCGTCACCGGAGCACGGCGGAGCCGCCGTGCCGGAATTGCGATATTGGTCGAAAGGGGCCCTGGGTCTAATTTGAGATTTTTTGGGAAACGTGCAGGTACCAGTAGTGCGTTTCAGTTCCCCAGGAAAAATTAGGGACAGCCTGCAGGCGCACTGTAGAGCCGTATTCGGACCCCGAAACAAGTAAGGACCCCTCACCCTATTTCCTATCACGGTATTAAAGTTCAATAAATGATAAAACGGTATTTCATGAATCAATAGATGTGTGAAATTATTTAAGGTCGTTAATGGAGCCCGAGTCTGGTGTGTTTGTCTGTTAGCTGTTGTTTGACCTATTTTACGGTTTTAAATGCAATATGAGTTCTGATGTTTTCATTTCATAGTTTCGTGTGCATATATTACTATTTTATTGATTATGGGTTGAATGACTGAAAACCCGATGTTGTATGTTGTCTTTCTTGGCATAAATTACTGGTTTGCTTGTTTGTGTGTGAATTGATGATGCTGACCGAGAAAAAGGGGAATGAAAGGTTATGTAAATTGATAATTGTATAATGTAGTCAGCCTGACTAGATATCCTGAGAGATGGTGGACAGACCGGGTCCGTAGGTAACCCTACCGGGATTGTGGTCTCTCATACCGGACGGGGTATGGAGACCTTATGTGTTTTGGCACCCACACCGGATGGGGTATGGGGACGGCCCGTTTCACCCTCATACTGGACGGGGTATTGAGGTTTATAGTTTTGGCGCCCATACCGGACGGGGTATGGGGACGGCCCTGGAATCTGATTACAAGTGTTAAGGGTTCACGGGTAGCGGGACTCCTATGGATCCGCATGGATACTAGTAGGCTGATGAATGAGTAAAAATATGTTGTGTAATGATTGAATTGCAAAGATGTGATAAGTATTATGTTATACAGCTCATATGATTTCATGATAATGATAATGTTATTGCTTTCGTATATTGTTTTATGAATTTTACCGAGGTAAGTAGATAGTAAAGGATTTTATTATTGATAAAAAAATTTGTTGTAAATTATGCTCCATTAGTCTTTTTGTGTTTTCTACCCACCTTTACCTCCGTGACGGTGAGATAGTGTGATGTCTTTACTGGGCTGGTGTAGTTCATTCCTTATTTAATCATTTCAGATCAGGAAGACATTGTTCCCGAGCTCGTTCCGCAGGAAGACGGCGAAGGGAACGCCTGAAGACTCCGTAGTTATATTTATAGCTTTTATTTTCGAGTTTCTCTTTTAGTTAGTTCGTTCTTTTATACTTTGAGCACGTTTTTGGTTTTAGTGTAAGGGATGTTAATCAAATTTTTATTTCGATTCCGCATTTGACCTTTTTAATACACATATTTCATTTTAAAAATTCTGGGGCCGTTACAGTTATAGTCTTCAAATTATAAGTAGTCAATCGTTTATATTATGATATTCTATTATAAAAAATATAAAGAGTGAAAAAATTCAAATGGACTACATGCTAATTTGAAAGACCAACTACATGACGTGTTATTCTTTTACATCATGACTGATTCAGATATGCTTTCGATTTAAATTACATTATTGATAGTTTAATATGAGTTTCAAAATTTATTTCACAATTTATTTTGTAAATAGTAAATTACCAAACATTAACCGAACAATTTATTTGATTCAGATATTTACGAGTAAGAAGTATTGATTTTTTTTTTTTCAAATATGTTTTGAGAGGAGATGAAAAGCTGAAAATATTTAAGAATTTTTCATATTAAGAAAAATAAAATCTTATATTGTGTATCAACTAGTTTGTTTTTAAGTTAATACTTAAATTATTTAAATTAAATGTAATATCCAGACCCGAAATTTGATTCAGAATTAATTTTAAAATTAAAAAATATATGTACATAAATATAATTTTTAAATTTTATAAATTTTTATTTAATATAAAATTAGAAAAAAATAGGTGGAAGATGAAATTAAAAATAATTTTAGAAAAAAATGGGTGAAAATTTGGGTTTAAGGGTATTTTTGGAAGAAAATTCGAAACCGGACTACGCGTGATAAAGCACACTGACTCGGTGCCACATGGGAAGCCATGCTAGTAATTTACGTACCCACGATCGGACGGTCTGAATGCGTTCCAGCGAGCGTGGACGGTACGAATCTGTTCTCTCATCAGGCACGATCAAACGATTTTGATTAAACGCGATGAACAATCCAAATTTGTTCATTCTTTAAACATGATCGTACAATCGATATCAAATCACGATGAATGGTCCAGATTTATTTTCTATTTAAATGCGATCGGACAGTCGAGATCAAACGTGATGAACCGTCCATATTTAAGAGAGACATGTATAAATATCTCACTTCACACCGAATCTAAACCCTAGCCGTCAGCCTCCCGCTAGAGAAGAAGAATCAATCACTGGAGAAAGGAGCCGACCGCCAACCCTCCGCTGCACCGGAGCCACATCTGATCGCTAAAAAATGTAAAAATTCTTTTATTCACTCAGAATTTGATTTTGAACACCCCCATGACCAACTCGGAGCAAAAGGAATGGTGGATGAGTCGAAAACTGCGGGTAAATTCCGGCGGTGCCGCCGTGAAAAAAATAAAAAATCTCATCTGATGAGCCCCTTCCCGTTTTCCGTTTCGTATGATTTTTCTACCATTGTGTTCATCGTTCTGTTTTTTATAGGTTGACCGAAGAAAAATACTCCGCCGCATCGAAAAATTTTACCGCTGGTAAGTTTTTATTTTTCGATTTTTTTCGTGCCAACCAATGCCTCATAACGTGTTTTCTTGTAGGAACAGGTATAAAACCAGTTGAAATTGGCCAAAGCTGACCAAAAATGGGCAGGCCGAGGCAAACCACGACCGCGGGCGGCGATGCTGTCGCTGGAGCACTGTGGTGCCGCCGTGTCGGAATTCTGAAATTGGCAAAAAAAAATTTTTAACATTGATTTTGGATTTTTTTTATAGATATTTTTAGGTATGTGAAGCGTGTTTTAATCTCCATAGGAAAATTCAAGAAATCCGGGGACTGCCAATAGGCGCAGCTAAAAGTTCAGTATTTCGGACACCGATTCGGATAAGAATCTATCACCTTATTCCCTGTTATGGAATTGAAGTCTAATTATTAATAATACGGTATTTTGTGTAATTTAGAAAGTTTCAAAAATTAATTACAGATTACTAATGGAGCCAAAACTGGTTACTTATTATTATTTGTCCTGTTTAACTGATTGTTTGATTTTACAGCTTTAAATGCATGGTAACATACTGAAATTGGTAAAATGATTCAGTTCTGTTTCCTTAATGTATATATTGTTTGTTTTGCATTGATTTATGGTTAAATTATGAAACTGAAAATTAAATGTAAATAAAAAATTGATTGATTAAATAAATGAATGAATAGTAGCCTTAGTAGATATTCTGAGAGATGGTGGACGAACCAGGTATATATGAAACTCTACTGTGAACGTCGTCTCATACCGGACGAGTTATCGAAGATTTGTATTTTTTACACTCATACCATACGAGGTATGGGAACGGTCTATTTTACCATCATACCGAACAGGGTATTGAATGATAATATTATTGGCACTCATAGCGGACGGAGTATAAAAACAGTTGGTTAGTTGATAATATTAAATAATAGTTTACGCGTAGTGGGATATCTCTATAGACTCCTACGGATACCAATAATTAAATAAAAAAAGAAGTTTGTTATTTGTACTTATTTAAAAATGAGATTGAAATGTTATTTGAAAAAATCTCACAGCGGTAAGCATGCAATAAATGATTTTACTTATAATAAATGAATTTACTTAAATTAAGAACTCTATTTATTAGCTTTATAATTTTTACCAACTTTCATTTTCTATATCGGTGAGTAGTGTGATATTTTTACTGAGTTAGTGTAGCTTGTCTCTTCATTAACTATTTCATATAAAGATGATCAAGACCCAGATCCCGATCAATTAGAGGGTTGTGAATAATTTACCACCCGGACTCTTTCAAGAGCTAGTGAAGGTTGTCCTAAGATGTTCAGTTATTTACTTCTCGTTTATTTATTTTATTTTCATTTATTCTTTTATAAAGCACATTTCCGTATTCTTATTTAGTATTCTAAATTATTGTGTAAGAAATGTAAATTTTAAGTTTATTATTTCGCTTTTGTATTCAATTTATATATTTACCTCATTTTAAGTTCCGAACGTTACATTAAATCATATAATGAAACTATATTTATTTATCATCAGCTAAAGGGGAAAAGAAACAAAAGAATACTAGTGCGTCTTGTTGTTTCCTTTGTATCAAAAAAACAAAAGGAGCATCACAATAAAATAATGTCAACCACATGGACTATAAACCTTAATGGGGTTTAAACTGAGGGGTGTAATCCTAAAATACCAACAAAAATTTGGGCATTTTTTGTGAATTTAATAATTTGTTGGGCCTTCAATGGAAAATAAAGAAAAGTACAAAATCAAAGCAATATCAACTAAACATTTCTTTCTTCCTTCCAGAAGGAAAAAATAGGTGAAGATTAAGGGATCCGGGAGCCGGACGGAGGAGGAAGAAGAACAAGAAGAAAGAAACACAGAAGAACAAAGAAAAAACAAAGCAGTTATTACAGTTTCTTTCTTTCTTTCTTCCTGAAATCACAGATTGATTTTACAGAGAGAGAGAGAGTTAGTATGTTTTTTTTTTCTTTTTAGCTACTAAAAATAATAGCTATTAGTATTAGTCACTTGATTATTACTATTATTATCTCGCTGATTTTTGTGTGTTTTGATCTAGTTATTTGATAATTGATTATTTACCTTACATTTTGTTTCCCAACTTTTCTGTACGTCCATGGCTCCGCTTCTCATCTACTTCTCTTATCAGATCTGAAGACTTTTCAGGGAGAAACAGAAAAAGTATTTTAAATTTCAAAGTCTACACCCGCGCAGATCGATCGGAAAATTTAAGCACCGGAATAAAAATCCATGGATGATTTTCCGGGTATTTTAGCGAGGGATTTCGGGTTCAAACCACAAGGCAAATCGGCACCGATGGCACCCCCTCGTAATTCCCCATCAGGTGGTCTTGGCAACTATTCTTCTACCCCTAATTTCGGGCTCGGATCCTCTGCTCCCGATTTCACCCTATCGTCATCGGCCTCTAATCGGAGTAAGTCGAATTCGAACCCCATTTTCGACGATCAAGATGGCGGGGGGGACGGCTTACTATTCAACGACGTCTTCGGTGGGCCTCCCAAGTACGGTTCCGCCTCGGATTCTCGCACGACGCAGTCATCGACGGCGTTTGATTACGATTCCATCTTCAAGGACCGGGGAGCGCCGGCAGCATCTAAATCCTCGTCGATGCCGGTATACGACAAGCCGGTCTACGACGAAGACATCTTCGAGGGTTTACCCGGGGTGAAGAGTTCGTCGGCATCGGCCACCTCGGTTAAATACGAGGACGTTTTCTCTTCGATCTCGTCGCCTCCTACGTCTCGGCCGCGGAAGCAGGAAAATTCGGCTTTTGACGATCTGCTGGGCGGTTTTGGTAAGAAAGAAACCGAATTGAGGAAGACTGAGAAGAAGGAAACCTCAACGGCTTTCGATGATTTGATACCTGGCTTTGGTGGCGGCAGCTCAGCAACTGGCTACAGGTATTTTCACAATTTATTTTTTGATAGCTAAAACGAGGTCACATTGTGTTTATGCTTGAAACTGAGCTTTGATGAATTTCTGAAGTAAGTAGGTAATGTCAAGTTCTAGTTTTTATCAGATGCCGCACAAATGATTCTGCCCCAGATACTTTATTAGCTGACTTAGAGCTTTACCAAAGCAATATATGCTGGGTTAATTCTGGTTTAGTGGCATGGTTGCTTAATTTGAGCTTTTAGCGGTGACATAGTTTAAATGGCATCAGAATGAATTCTAGGAAGTTAATTAACGACTACTTTTCATGCATTTATATGTTTTCAACACCAGTCCGTCTGATACGTGAATATATATCAGATTCACTGTTGAACTCGAGACATGTAAGTATCAAATGAAGAGCTCTATATGTTTGGTTTTGGGAATTTTAAATCAAGTATGGATTATTCAAATCGTTCACTTGAATCTTTGTAATATATTACAATTAGGTTCATTTTTCACTCTATGATACCAAGATAGTAATTTGTTGTTAGTGCTACATGTTTAAATGCAAATATTTTCATGTCCATTTAGTTCTCTCTTATTAATATTTAAATGACTTTAACATATTGTTTGCAACATTTGAAGTGGGTTCATGTGATGTTTAGAAACTTTCACCTTCAATGATTAAATTTAATCTTCATATTGATCTTCAATAGTCAGATTGATGTGTCAAGTTTCTGGATCTTATGGTAAGCCCATGAAAGTCTATTAAATTTGTCTGTTCCTTGTGTCAATGAAATACATTGTAGCAAAATTAGTCTCTACCAGAAATACTTCATGAACTTATACAATTCGATATACAACTTTTTTCTTCGTCTTTTTTGTCCATACTGTTTTTTTCCTCCTCTTCTTTGAGCACGGAAGAGCTGTCCTTATTTCCTTTTATTTGTGAGAAACTGTTATTCCTAGTAGCCTGAAGCCTAACATGGAGTTGCTTATGAGAATAGGAAATAATTCACCAGTGTAATTAATCATGTTTTACTTGAAAAAGTTTAGTAGGATTTATAGCTTGCTCGGGTTTAAAGAAAAAAGTAAAAGTATGTGTATGTACTTGTGGGACATCTGGATTCTCTGCATTCTAGGTCCCTCAATTTCTTTCCATGAAAACTGGAAGCAGATGAGCGTAACTATTTTAAAAGGCCACTCAATTTCTATATTTGTTTACTTTCTATTGCTTACTTTTTTGTTTGTGCAACTATTGCACTTGCTTGTTCCTCAGTTGAATATCTCCTTTTATTTCACAGGTCAACTTCTGAGCCTAGTTGGTCACAAGAACCATCTTCTGATTCAAGTAAGACAGACCCCAAGATGATGGAAGACCCATTTGTGGTCTTAGAGTCAACAACATCTACCACAGCTCCTTCCTCAGGGTTGTTCACTGATCCATTGGAACATATTAACAAATTCAGTAGCTCTGGGAGCAGTAAAGCAGATCGTTCATCTCCACATGTAGGTGTATTTGATGATCTAGATCCTCTTGAAAATTTTGGAAAATCTAAACCTGAGATTAGTAAGAGAGGTCAGGATAAGAATCATCTAAGGACTGAAAGTGTGAGTGGTACACAATCTCCAGTTGAAAATTTTGAGAGCCACTCTCAAAAGAAAGTGCCTGTTAATGCTTTTCAGGATTCTTATCAAATGCCATTTGATGTGTCCTCTGTCTCTGGTGGACAAGCTGCTTCTCCATACATGAATGGCGGTCCAAATGAGACGAATTCACAGGTCAATACAACTCCAAGGTCAGATGAGTATTTTGAGTCATCTGATGATGTCTGGCTTACCGTGTCAGAGGTCCCTCTTTTTACACAACCTACCAGTGCTCCACCACCTTCAAGACCTCCCCCTCCAAGACCAACCCGATCTTCGAAGTCAGATGCAGGTTCTGTTACTTCTACAAATACAAGAAAGAAGATCAATGAGTATTCGTCCTTCCAGAATTCCACTCAGTATCCATATAGCCCTAATTCTGTCCGTGCTTCTACAAGGGACCCTGTGGCATCTCAAATAGATGAACTTGAGGATTTTGGTATGGGTAGGACTCAAAATAATATTAATGAATATGCTGATGCCTTTTCTGGTGAAGATATGGGTACAAATTCTATGGCTGCTGCATCTGCTGCCGCCATGAAAGAGGCCATGGATAAAGCAGAGGCCAAATTCAGGCATGCCAGGGAAATGAGGGAGAGAGAGTATTTAAAGACTACTAGAAGCAAAGAAGGTGTTCAATTGGATAAAGATGATTCTCAGGAAAGAGAACTTAGAGAAAAACAAGAGAGATTGGATCATGAAAGGCAACAAAGGGAAAGGGAGGAGGAAGAGAGAGAACAACAGAGGAGACTTGAGAAAGAGAGGGAAAGAGAGGAGAGAGAAAGAGAGCAAAGAAGGCTTGAGAAAGAACGGATGGATAGGGAAAGGGAATTGGCCAGGCAAGCAGTGGAAAGGGCTACTAGAGAAGCACGTGAAAGAGCGGCAGCTGAAGCACGTGAAAGGGCAGCAGCGGAGGCACGAAAAAGAGCTGAAAAGGCTGCTGTCGAGAAGGTAGCTGCCGAAGCTCGAGAACGTGCGGAAAAATTTGCAGTTCAGAGAGCTCAAGCAGAAGCTCGTGAAAGGGCAGCAGCAGAGGCAAAAGAAAGAGCTGAAAGGGCGGCAGCAGAAGCAAGAGAAAGAGCTGAAAGGGCTGCAGCAGAAGCAAGGGAGAGGGAAGCACGGGAGAGAAATGAAGCACGTGTTAAGACAGAACGAGCTGCAGTAGAAAGGGCTGCTGCAGAGGCTCGGGAGAGGGCAGCTGCCGAGGCTCGAGAAAGAGCTGCCGCTGCAGCAAGGGCAAATCAACAAAAGAATGAAAATGATCTCGAATCATTCTTTAGTATGGGCTCTCGACCAAGCAGTGCGCCTAGGCCAAGGGCCAACTCTTCAGTGAGAACCTTGGGCTGGAATCTCTCTTTTCAAGTTTGAAGTTGTTGCCATAGATTCCACAGTTACACTTCACTCTATTTTGGTTGCAGGATCCTGTATTTGATACCCAGAGTAAGGGAGGCCCTGAAGCAGCTCGCAGAACATCTGTTGGCACCTCAACTAGCATGAGGAAAGCATCTTCAACTGCTAATATAGTCGATGATCTATCTTCAATTTTTGGAGGTACTAATATTTGTGAGACGTGATTAGTGTTGCATATGTAGTTTTCATCTCATTGATTTGTTAAATAAACTGAATTTGTTACCTTTGTTAAAAGCTGCTCCATCCCCAGCTGGAGAGTTCCAAGAAGTTGAAGGGGAAACTGAAGAAAGACGAAGAGCCAGGCTGGAACGTCACCAAAGGACACAGGAGCGGGCTGTATGTTTCTATTTAACACCATTTTACCTATCTTTTCTTATCCTGTATAAGGGAACGAAAGTGCATTACATGCTGCATTAAGTGTAAAAATTCTGTGCATGGTTGCCTTTTCTCTCAAATTATAAATACTGGATGATATGTTCAGGCAAAGGCTCTGGCTGAGAAAAATCAACGTGATCTCCAAGCCCAAAGAGAACAAGCTGAGAGACATGTAAGTTGGTTCTGGATAGCATTTTTCCTTTCTCTTGGTATTTCTTCTCTACCCTGCTGCCTTACTGTTTCTTCCGTTTCTCCTGAAAGTAGGATTCTGTTATTGTGCTTTAATGATTGTGGTTCCCAGCTGTTCAGGTTTCTTGCTTCAGCTCCACCACTAACTAAAATATGTTCTAGAGTATCTTTTTTTTTTCTAAATATAAACAGTAAAGTATATTACTATAGGGACCAATGAGGTGTCGATGTACAAAAATTTACATGTCGATCAAATTATCCACAAGGTTCGATAAATCTTCTAAAGAATAAAAAAGATGATCCTGTATAAAAAAACCAAGGGTTTGGATTCTAAGTATATAAAAACCATCAACATGAGTAGTTTATGAGGCATAATGCCCAATAACTAGTTCAAAGAAGATGGTACTTTATGAGGCATTAAGTTATACGTGTGTGGGTATCGTAATTTTGATTATTTTATGTTAAAAAATAAATGTGTATCTGTGCAGAAAGTATCTCATGAGTTATTAATTTCTTTTCTTAGGGTAGAATTGAAAAACTGAATCAATATTCAAGTTTGGTTTATGGGAGTTTATGCAAATTTGTCCTTGGATGGTGTTTTGACTTTCTGTTGCGAATGTCATTGTGGCTTGAAATGTTAGTTATCTTAGCATTTCTATGTTGCAATTACCACTTTTTAGAAATGGTGGTGTGAATCTTGGTTCTAATAGAACTACTTTTATTTTGTCAAACCACTAGCTACTTATAAAAGTAAAAAGTGAATATTTCTACCACTAAATAGTCAACATTTTTCTTTTGCTCCTTGTATAATATGCATGTAGATGGGTAATGAGGAATGATTACTTAGGGAAACTGTATGTTTGTTGGCAGTGTCCTTTTTTGCAGTTAGACAAAAGCGCTCTTCTCTTCTCATTCTAAAAAACTTGCATAAAGGGATAACCTTTTATGAAGGTCCTCATGTATCGGGATTTCTTTTACTGGGATGAAAAAAAAAATTGAATTGTTGCTTCTCGTATTTGGATGTTTAAGAAGTAGACAAAAAATGAATAACAAAAAGATTTCTATCCCATGTCATGATGGGGAATGGGCCTGAGTACGTCCTGATTTGAGGCATGGATCTGGGCATGACCTGGAACGGAGTCCCGGCATGACTTGACTTTGGGGATACTCCTGCCTGGGGGGAAAAGCTAAGCAGGTTCTAGAATACTGTCCTAGCATGGTCGAGCCTGGGCACAGTCCTGCCAGAGACATGTTCTTCCTTTGGACACCACTCCTAGCTTTGTCCTCGACCGACTCAGTTGGTCTGTCTCGCAGCGTCATTAGAACTCAAAATTTCTTTGCACAAAAAAAATACTGAGAATGGCATGTCGGTTACATGCCCCTATTACTGTTAATGCTAAAATGTTAAGGAACTTGAGTGCTCTTTTGCCGCGTTGTTGAGAGCTTCTGTCCATTATCTTATTCCCCTTCTCCACTAAAGAGAAAGCACAAAAAAAAATTGTTGATTTTCTTATCTTATGTATCTGTTTTTGTACTCTCAGTATTAAATATTTGTTTTGATGTCCTCTTATTGATTGGAAATATATTTGTGAAGAAAGAGTATAGCACTGAATTATTACGATCTTTTTTCTTTAGGAAAATAAAAGATTGTGAAAACCAACCTGTTCTTGAAAACTTTTTTCCAAAGCCTTCAGAAGTGCCTACAAATCATAAAACTTCCAACCTCGTATTCATTTCCCCAATAGAATTAAAAGTGTTCTATTTGTTTCTTAGGGAAGATGGTAAGGATATGAGAGAGAGAGAACTGATAATTTTTTCATGCGAAAGAGGGATCAGGGGTTGGTTGGCTGGGAAGAGGAATAGTAAAAAATAGTTCATATGCTCGACTTGTACTACAGAAGGTTTTATGCCCGAAAGGGGATGGATCAGTATTTCGGTTTGACCCCATTTTCTCTTGTTAATGGACTCTCCTTTTTTTTTCTTTATCATCTTTTAGTTGCACAGTATTTAATGCTGATTCTACTTTCAGAGGATTGGTGAAACTCTGGATATTGAGATCAAGCGTTGGGCTGCAGGGAAGGAGGGGAATTTACGTGCTCTGCTCTCAACATTGCAATATGTACGTTTTGTTATTTATCTTGTATTGTGTATCCTCTGTCGTATTTGGTTTACTTGTTTGCTAGACACTTTCCCCCTGTATTACTACTTTGATTACAAATGTATTTATATGCTTTTTAGTCTCCCAAAGTTATTTCATAATAATGATTTCTTTAGGTTTTTCTGATTTACACCTTCATTTGGAAGTTTTTTTATTTAATTTATTGGGTTTTCTTTGGAGAAATAAAGAAAAAATGAAGGATAATTATTTTGGTACGGAGGGAGTATAGCTTTGCTGTGATTATCTTTAATCTAATTTAACTATGAACAGGTGCTTTGGCCAGAGTGTGGTTGGCAGCCTGTTTCTTTGACTGATTTGATTACCGCTGCATCCGTTAAAAAAGTTTATAGAAAGGCAAACTTATGTATTCATCCTGATAAAGTGCAACAGAAAGGTGCCAATCTTCAGCAGAAATATATCGCTGAGAAGGTGTTTGACTTGCTTAAGGTACATTTTTTGCTTGAATTTTTATATCATTTAAACATTACCATAAAGGATGTTGTTAATAAGGCTTCAATCATGTTGATCATTACTTTTTTGCATGTCCATGAGGTGGATTTATTTTTCCTTGCCTTTACCTGTGGAGAAATGTACTGGTTAGCTGGTCGTTTTTACCCTGAATAAAAGTAGTTAAGGTTTGGTGGTCGAATAGGATAGGACATAGTGAGCTAAGGATTTAATTTATGTTTAGGGTGGTTGATTAAGGAGATAAACAGGATAATGCAATTGTCCATAATACTCTTATGTTCGCTATTACTATGGAATTTTAAAATGTAGTAGTATAATAATAATAGATAAATGCCTGCTGCCTATGACATTTGATCTATGGTTTATAAATTATTGGGTTTAAACTGGGTTGTGGCTGGGAGTGTGAGGGAGGAGTTGTGGACTTGGGATGGGGTGTGTAAAAAGAACAAATTGTTACGGTTAATTCCACTTTCTATTTTTTGGGTTGTTTGGAAGGAAAGAAACTTGAGAGCTTTTGAGGGTATTAAGAAAGATTTTACTGCTATTAGAGATACTTGGATCCACTCTTTTGGTTCTATGCTTTTGGGTCATGATATTAGAGAGCTTGAGGATTTTGTAGCTGTCTTTGATCTTTTGATTGACTTGTAATTACTTATATATGGGTGTACCCACTTGGTACTTTGTTAATAATACTGTCTTACTTTTCTTTTTAAAAAAAAGATAAATGCAATAAATTTAATATTCAAAATTTTTAAGTGTAATTTTATTTTTCAAGAACAAAATTAATTTTTAAGATTATATTTTTAAAATGAAGTATGTTTTAAGGGGAAAAAAAACTGTCCTGGCTGCTAATCGCACTAGAGGGCTGCTGTCAAATGCTTTCAGTTTCTGGCAAGACATGCCTCCACGACCAGCAATTTGACAAAACCAATTCCACCACACAGTGGTTCCCGATGGAGGATGTGTTGGTCTCCAATGAAGGGTGTGAAGATTTCTGGTGGCTGAAGGGATGGTGATAGAATATGGTGTTCTATAATTAATTTGAGCATAAAGGGTAGATATGAAACAGGAAAAGAAACTAGAGCATAATATAGTCTTTACTACTATTCTTAAAAAAAAAGGTATTTTCTAGTCAAACCCAGGCGGGCAATAGTTATTCGCTATTATCACCCTGGAGGCTGACTGGAGTGCTGGCTTTCCCTTTGCAGGGGAGATGAACTTCCTAAACACCAAGTGAGGTGTGTAAAATTTTCTTAACCATCCTACCCGGTGTGATTGGTGGGGCTTAGAATCTAAGTACCACAAAGGTGGAAAGAATTACCTAGGGTCTAATTGTTGTGAGGCAAGTTTGAGATGAAATGTGAAAATGTAATGTAAATGAATATATTTTAAGATAATTAACGAGGATTCTCTTCCATGGAGAATATTGTTGCTTGTCAAAATGCCATATGTGTGCTGTTTACCCTATTGATATTTAACCGTTTCTTATCATTATGTTAAATTAGGAGGCCTGGAACAAGTTCAATTCAGAGGAGCTTTTTTGAAATTTTCTGGTTATTCTCCTGCGAGTTGGTTGGCAAGTACACTATTCCTTGGGGTGGAAAATGTTTGATGGCTATGGCAGATCAATTCTCTCATCTGCTGTGATTGTACGCTCTGATTGATCCTGCATGGTATAGGCTGATTAAAGGGCCTAAGGAGCTTCTTTTGTAGCTGCTGAGATGACGGGCATCGGGAAGTGAATTGTCTTGGAGGTTGCTGTAAATTAAAGGTTCCTAGCTTTTGCATCCTGAAGTTGGAAGCTGTTGTTACATTGTTGGTATAGAGTATTAATTTGGCACGAGCGGGACATCTACTCAACAGAATATAAGGGGATTTTTTCTTTTGTGTTAATTCTTTTACAGTACTTATTATGTGGTTTTCTTTTCCCCTTTTCCATCATATATTCAATGCGTACGGTGTTTGTTGATATCTAGACGCACTATGAGCTCTGTATGATTGTTGCATTGATGACTTGTCTTCAATGATTCAAATATATAATTTTTTGTTTCATGTTAGTTAAGATTCAATCTTAAAGATTTTCCCATTTCTTTGCTTAATGCTCGGAACAAAAAAATTGCTTTATTGTGGTAGAAAAAATTTCTTCTGTTGGGGAATGTGATTGGGTTGTTCCAATTTGATTTACTGGGTTAATGTTTATGACACTGGGGATTTTGGGGGGAGGGGACAATGATATTGGTCAAGAACTGCATTTGCATCAGGTTCGAAGGAATATCTTCCTTCCCAAATTCAACCCCAGTAACAGCACATCAGAAATTATCAGCAAGGGGAGAAAAGGGGTGGGATGAAATTAGCAAGCTACATTTTAATATCAGAAGTTAATGGGAGAGCCTTAATAGGATTATGACTTACGACCACTGCATTCCACAATAATAGATTGAAACCCATATCCTTGGCGGCAAGAATCAAGTCAGGACGGATTGCTCTGGCTTCAGCCACCTCTAAGTAAGAAGAGCCATCACAGCACTTTGCTGCATGGAAACACACTAATCTAGGAGAATTCTGGAGAATTACGCCTGAAGCAGCAAGCTAAAATTAGGCCCCGATGAACCAGTATTGAGCATTGAGTTTCACATAAGCATCTGTTTCGGAGATGGTTTCAAAGTAGTTGAACTAATGTTGAAGGAAAATTCTAGCAAGTGCTCTGCTAGACTGGCATCATTCTTTTTTCAGTAAGCTACAAAGGGGTCGTAATTCTCAAACATGAATTTTCAAACACTTCCAGCAAGTTCATTATGCAAGAGTGAATTTTATTTAACATAACAAATAACCTTAAAAGATTGGGAGGGTAACAGATAATCTATCATCGGTGGAATGGCAAGTGAATTCCCTCGCGGTCAGGGAGCAAAATCTGAACAATGATCTGCCTCATGATGTTCCCACGAATAATTTGATACCTGATCAGCAACCAGGAAACACTGAAAAGATCAGGATGTTTTTTTTATCCCAGCCGAAGAACAAGATTCTGGCTATTTCCTTTGTTGATGGCAATTCGCAACTGTGAATACAAGCTTACAGACATTTATTTGCTCTAAAGTAATTAAAATACTAACCAAGTATAAATGATTAGATTTTTTCACATTAATTAATTATAATAAACTAAATAATTAGAAATGTTTTAATTAGCAATATCAAAGCCCACGTTCTATTCCATTTTCCAGATGTTCTAATACACTTCCCGGCAATGGATAGAGGGCAGGAGTATTGTGAAGGAAACTGTGTTTTCCCATCGTTTGTATTTGTACGGATCCCCGAACTAGGTGACCAACCAGTGTGGAGCTACTGAAAGTACTGTTTTGGAAATAAGTGAAAAATGAATTCATAATACTAGCAGGAAAACTAAAGAATTTCCTTCAAAGAAAAAATAAAAGGAAGAGCTATACGATGATCTCAAATATACTGCAACCCTCACAAAATATGTACAATGCAGTTATATTAAAACGAGTCTCAATACAAAACCGTGGTTTCAAACTGCAGCCCTTCTCAAAATGTTCTGCAAGAGCTTCTGCCAATCGGTCCCTCAAAGCATCCAAGTTTACCTGAAACAGTAATCCAAGGCATGCATTTTAGCCAGCCAAATAAAATAATCAATATCGCCTGCCTACATGTCCATTAACAACATACTATACAGAGCAACACATAAACCAAATAAACCCCAACCAGTGAAGACATGAAAAACTAAAATAAAGAACTAAATTGCATAGATTAACTTTCTTCGTATTTTTGTGGCTAAGAAACCAAGATAAAATCCTAGCTAGAACAAACAGCTTGAAGATCATAGCCTGCAAGTTAAACAGGGAAGCACTATAGCAAAGAAAAAGAACACTCTAGCTGTCAACCAGGATCATCACTGCCACAGAAAAGGCTTCAAACGCAGTATAACAATCTTCACACTAGGGATTCTCGTAACCAGAAATTTTCCTATTTCAGAGACCGAAACCTTATTGACTGAAAACAGAGCAAGAAAAAAGCATGTATATCGAGTATCTAGTCAGAAACTAAGAGGTATGCACTGATACTTCAGGAGACAATATTGATTGATGGTTAATAGTAAACATTCAAATAGATAACTCCCAAGAGGGAAGTAAAAAAGGGAATCCAACAGAATATAGAAAGTGGTTAGCAGGCAACAAAATAAGATAATAAGATCAAGTGGAGATAGTGGCACCTCATTGTCTTTGTTGAGCTGAAGTTCACAAACAGTGCAAAAGATAAGCCGATGGTTCTCTTGCAACTCTCCTCGCTTACAAATGGGACACCAAGTCTGCTTATGTACCTAGCACAGACATCATAAAACATCATTGCCCTCAATAAAGTATACTGGATCTAAGAAAGAAGTTTCAAATATCTTCCACTGTGTGATATTGAGACATGAAGCATGAACGGAATCTATTCAGAAGCAAATACTGAAACTTTATATTCTAATGTATCAATAGACAAACAATACACTTGAGTTCTTGAATTACTGTCTGACATTTCAATCCTTTCAAGTCATCTTATGATTCTTGATGATAAACATTAACCACCATTCCTCCAAAAAAGGAAAAAGAAAAGGAGTTTATACTTTCAGTATGACAAAGATATTCTACAAAGACATAGGAAGTAAAAGTGCAAAGGTAACTAACTTTTCATACTCGACTACACTTGCATTAAATTGCAGTGGCAGTCTGACCTAGACAGGCTACAGACAACTTAACTTTCAGGAAGGAAGAGTAGGAAATAGAACCTTCACCTGAACTGAGAATACGTTACATAGAAGTATCTCTTGCTTCTAAATAAGACATCTCTCTATGATTTATTTATTTATTCTGTTGGGGGAACGGTGGAAGGTTGGTGTGTTATATCATGTTCCAACTGAAAGTTTATTTTTCTTAAATGTGTGATAATAGATGTATCACACACACTTGTCTAAGATACTGGTGAAAAAATCTTTGACTGCAGGAAAACCTCCTTACCTGCTCATCATTCAATTGCATATTCTCATAAACCGCACGAGCCAAGTACTCATCTTCTTCATCTTCCCAAGTTCCAACCAGATTGTCTGGTTCTGCAAAGAGGGAAAGGAGAAATTTAACTTCATAAAAACTACTTCAACCTGATAATCTCCTAATAAATGCTGATAACGATTGATGAATGCACTAGAGCTAAAAATCTTTTTGGTCATTAGATCATTTTGAAAATTCCTTGCTCTACCCACTGGCTAGTATCTTTCTTTCTTTCTTTTATTTTTTTTAATTTTTTTTTGTAAAAAGTAATCATGTTTCACCTTTTCTTGTTGGTTCTGCTCCCAGATCCTCATAAAATATCCGTTGCATTTCTAATAGTATCTCTTCACATTCACCTTCATGAGCACTATGAAGGCCATCATATTCCCATAACATATCGTCAGTATGAGGGGTTGAAGTAGAGATTTCCAAACATTCTGCTAATGAAGAATCCTTGATCTTTTTCAATTCATCAGAAACAATATTCTGGAAAGCAGACTTGATCAAATCCTGAAATCAGCAAGAATGAATGAATAGGTTACTTCATGATTTTGTGAAGAAAATTTACATCAACGAGACCTGAATGACAAGGAAAATAAGAAAAAAATTAACCACTGAAAATGAGCAACCAAAGGAAAGAGAGCAGGGCATGCACCAAGAACCACAGTTTATGCAGACTCCATTTCTAATACCAAGAAACACTAAGTTCTGGTTGGTTCAATTTCTATCCTAACCTTTTTACTTATTTGTCGAATATTTTTTATATGTAACATTCATGTTTTAATAAATTCCAGTTTTACCTTGAATCCCTTTGGAGATGAATTTCTAATTCTTACTTGATTAGGTAGGAAAAAACCATCATCTCTAAAAAATGTTAGGAATAAAACTGATTTAAATATAAAAGCATGATGAATTCTATATAGGAAAAAAATTGACTTTAAATATAAAAAACATAACAAATTCTATATATCAAGCATGTTCTAGCCATTAAGTAAATATTTTGAATGAGAGTTGAATCAAACTGGCTGGAAGAGTGTGAAAATTAAAAAACAAACAGAAAGTTACATACAACTACAAACCTAAGTAGGCGTATCCCCAAGTCAAAAATCATTGTTAGGAAGAATGCCATCTGATATCAGCAAAAGAAATGGTTGTATGATCTTAATGGGCCTCTGGTTTAACTCCTGAACGCTGTCCTGTTCCTTAGTTATAAGAATATTCATGGTGTATACAGTTGGATTATATTTTCAATAATCAAATAAATTTGACTCCTATCTTGTTGTTCTTTAAATAACATTTAACTCCCGTTAGGTAGAAATAAAAAATCCACTTACCTCGAATTAAATTAAAGTATTAATTGATCTCAATTTCATTCAAACCTTAAAGAGTGGGAAGAAATAATAATGCGACAAGCTATTCAGTATACTAGCTTAAAAATTCATCTCTGAGAGAAATGTAACTCGAGATAGTTTTCATTCAACTGCATTGTCAGCAAGAATAGCCCATGCAGCCATGGCTGAGCACACTAGACGATCAATTACAAAACAGATAAAGAGAAAGAAATTGGTATTGATGTACAAAGCAAATAGTTGGCAAGATAAGAACCTTATGATCTAGAGATTGAGAAGTCGGCGACCTCATTTTCCAAAGCAAACTTGTCCTATCCTCTCGAACCCTTCTGTAACAGTTTTCTCTTAGCTACATCAACATTCCAACAACATTTGAATCAATAACCGCGCACAGCGGAGATTTTAATTATAATGAAAATAATTCAGTGGAAAGTTAACCACTAAAAGTAAAAAAAACATCTCAGTTATCTCAAAAATAAAAACCAGAAAGCGAATATCCACGATAAAGCAAACAAGTAGCAACAGCACAGCAGACCAATTTCATATCAAGAATGCCAAAGAAATTGCATCTTGAAGTTCGGAAATGACCAATATGTTTGAAATTCTCTTAGTCAGAGAAAACAAAAACAACAAGAATTGAAGAGAGAGAGAAATTAGAAGGGAAGAGAGGAACCTTGTCTTTCCATATTGAATACTTGTTAAAACGAGACTGGTTTTTAAGAGAAAGTCGGTTTTGGTTTTGAGTCGTGCCTGCGCCATATTTATTCATTCCGTCGCTTCCTGTCTCAGTTTCCTCCATGAGAGCGACGCCAACAACAGAAATTGGGCGTGCAGACAGAGGAATCAGAAAAAGGAATGCAGAGAGGTGAAGCGTGCCAGAGAATTCGTCGGCAACATGGGCTTTTCTCAATTCCTTGATGGGCTTGGTTTTGGGCTTTCATTCGGCTTTTAGAATAATTTTCTTTTTAATTTGTGTGAATAGTATTTAATTTTAAAATTTTTATGCCTGAAATATAATTTTGTTCACTACACAAATTAGTATTAAAAAATATAATAATAATAATACAAAAAGTAAAATAAAAATGATATTAAGTTTAAAATTTTTAAAATATTTATTTATTTATAAGACTTATAAATAATAAAAACTAAAAATAAAAATGAAAGACCGTTTTAAAACTAACGGGAGGGTTTAAAAAAATGAAGGTTGACCCAAAAACCCTATTGGGGATCTTTTGAGAAAACGGCGGCGTGTCACAAGTTGGATGACGTATAGGATGAGAGAGGAGATATTTTAGAGGGACAGTCAGTGAAGGAAAAAAAACAGGCAAACCCCCTGACCCGAGATATAAAAATGAAGATAAAACCCAAAACCCTACTCTTTCCTGTAAAATCTCCCCACTAAACCCTGTGTCATTCTTTGTTGCTATGTCCTCTCATTTCACCACATACAAGCTAATCCAGTAAGTCTATTATTCGTTGTCTCACCTCATCATCCGCGTATAATTCTTCTTTTTGTGTGTGTATGTGCTCACTCTTCTTCTCTTCTTCGTCGTCGTCGTCTTTCTCTTATTCAAATTGTGCGCATATTGTGGTTTCTCCCACTTCAGCCTCAAGTTTCTTTATGTTTTTGATTGCTTCAAGCTGACTCCGATTGAGCTGTGTGTAATTCACTCTGTTGGGGAACGGAATGTCTTTGTGAAGATAAATGATACAGTTTTAATTCTTATTTGATTTGATTTGCTTCTAGGTGAGTATGAATTTTTTCTTTCTTAGACGAACAAGGAGCCATAGTGTTCACAAAGCGTGTGTTTTCATTTCAAGTGATGATGGCACTATCCGCTGTCAGTGGAATCTATAGTCGTTTTTCCCCTATGTTATGACCTTTCTATCTGATTTCTTATTCTTTATCCTTTTACTGGTTTTCTAAGAAACTGTTGTTTGATTGGATGAACTTCGCAGTATGTTTAAGAGCGTTTGGCTCTTCTGCGCATGTGCAATTTGAGTTAATTAAGTTAAACAAAGTGGATAAGGAGGGACGTATTCAAGTTAAAAAGAAGAGGGTGGACAGTGAAAATGAAGAGGAAGACGCCACTTCAGCTTCAGATCCTTGAGGATTTCTATACAGGTGCACAGCTTTGTCTTTATATGCAACCCTATTTTTCCTTTTTTGTTTTGATATCTGTTTTAAGAACTTGGATTAATCTGGAATAGACTTCCTTTTTTGTGGGTTTATTCTTGTTTATGTCTGGCATGAATAATAATGAGAAGAATAGCCTTCTTAAAACAATTAGAAACCGTTTTGTTCTCTTCATGTTGCCAGTATTTTCTTGAAGCTCCAGATTCCCCTGGTGCTTAACCAGGAGTGGCTGAAGCTCCCAGGTTTACTTGCAAAAGATTTCTTGTCATTATGAAAGGACAAAAAAAATTAAGCTATTGCCCTGTTTCTGCTTTGAAATCAATCCATAATAAGGGAGAAAAAGTGCCGGAAATTAGGAAATGATTTTGTTTATAGTTCTTTTCTGTGATCAACATACAATTTAGCTGCTGTATAGTATATTCATGTCATTATCTAAGGTGGTGGTGTTCCATGAATACAGAGGAAAACTATCCCACACAAGAGGCGATGCAAAGCTATGCTTCAGCTTTGGGGTTGACATCTAAGCAAGTTCGAGGATGGTTTATTGAGAGAAGGAGAAGGGATAAAAGGGATAATGAAACTGATAGATCGAAGACTAAGACCTTGTCTTCAAGATACGAATGTACAGCTACGAGGAAAGAGAGCAGTATCAACAAGAGAGCAGAAAAAATTATTCTTCAAGATTTATTAACTCCGGGCTACATTTTGAAAAAGTTGTTTCGTAAGGATGGTCCTCCGCTTGGAGTGCAATTTGACTCTCTTCCTTCAAAAGTATTTCATCAAAATATGGGTGTGTTGCTTAATACTTCCACTTCTGTTGCTTTATTAGACTTTCTTAGTGGCATGAAAATTGCTTTTAGTATCTTTAGTGTGGTCATAATCACTATGTCACTGCTGGTTCTTCCAAATAAAATTAAAATATTGTAAAGGTTGGCTTTCCTAGGTTGGTAGACGAGAGTTATGGGCCTGGTTGGGAAGTAGACCATGTAAATCCAGGAAATGATTCTTTACTCTTATTTTATGTGTACTTTTTGTGTTATTTTGAGAGAGAAAAAAAAGAGATTTTTGATAGCAATTGCTCTACTTTTCATAGAACTAGAGATTTTTGTTCCAAACCTGAGTGCCCTATTTACAGGGTATCCTATTCTAGATGGTGAGTGTTTGGTTGACCTCATAGACATGTTGGTTTCTGATCTTCTGTAAATCCATTATATATGGGTGGTACTGTCATAGTGCCTAATAAATTGATCCATCTTATTCCAAGATAAATTTCTCCCTTATCTTGAAGATGGAAAAATAAAAGAAAAAGCAGTTTGCTTCCTGATATGAGAGATTTTTTGCTTTGTGTTAAGTCATTGGGAAATTGCAGGCTTGTGACAGATAGGAGTGACTGGTATAGTCTTTGTGATTGTTCCAATATTTATTTTAAGGAAGAGCTTTAGAATGAATGTGAAAGAATGAGGAAGAGTATGTTTTCTATTTGATATTTATGCAGTTTCCTGTGCAGCATGTTCAAATGAAAATTGCTCTATGACAGAGATTTTAAATATCTTATACTTTTTTGACGCGTGTAGATTCTAGAAATTCTCAAGCTTCGTATGAAGAAAAACAAAGGGCAAAAAAAAGGAGAAAGGTAATGGAAGTATCTTTAACTGTTTTCACGGCCTTCTTTCTGTCTGAGTCTTCTCAGCTTTGACAGTTATTTGTACTTATTGTTATGCCTCCTTTTTATCTTATTTAAGTTTTAACGTGCCTTGTTTTCCAGGTTTCTAAGAAGAGTCTTCTTGATTGTCAGGATTGCAATGAAAAGGCAGCAGGGAATAAACATGGTATGGGGAAAGGCTTGATGACTGTTTGGCGAGCCGTAAATCCTAATGGTGGAGATCCGCCTCCTGGTTTTGGTTGGTCTAGTAAACAAAACACAGATTTACTGCAAATATCAACTCCAATATTGCCTAAACCCCCATTGCGGAAGAAAAGACCAAGACAGCTGGCGTCCATATTGGTTAGTCATTTAGCATTACATTCGGGAAATTGAACTTATGTTGATTTCTTCCCTTCAAAATATCAGATGATGCATCCATGTATTCCTTAATTAAGTTGTCTCTCAGTGGCTTCGTTCTAAATCATTTGCTTTTTACAGAAACAGAAAAGACTAGAAAATAAATTGCGGGAGAAGAGGAAGCCTCCCATTAAAAGGAGAGAGGTAAATGTAATATTTTTGGTTGCTTTTTTTAAATCACTTTAGTTGAGCTGCAGAATAGCATAAACTCACTCCTTATCTGACAGGTAGGATTTGATAAAGATAGTCTTAATCTTTCATGCAAAGAAAAATGTGAACTTGCTCTAGATGGAGAGGTACGCAATTTTTGCCAGGATCAATCTGCAATGCTAGTGGATGATGAAGAGTTGGAAATGAGAGAGTTACGTGCAGGACCAAATCCACTGACATGTTCAGATCATCTTGGTGCCAGTGGATTGCGTGGTTGTTCCCTTTGCAGAGGTTGGTTTGATATTAATTTAGAAGACACAAAAGATGCATACATTGGTTTGTGAGTGTCTCTGGTATATTTGGTTCCTTTTATCACAACCTTTTTTTATAATTTTCCAGACTTTCTGGCTAAGTTTCCCCCAAACAATATAAAGATGAAGCAGCCATTTGGTTTGCAGCCATGGGATTCTTCTCCAGAGACTGTAAAGAAACTGTTTAAGGTGTGTACAGCTTTTAGTTGGTTAAGGATCTTCTAATTCATCTGTTTCTTCTGCAAATTTAAAATACATCATTCACAAAAGATTTTGTGAATCAACTCTTTGTTTCTGCAGGTCTTTCATTTTCTTTATACTTACTCACTTATCCTTGGTGTGTGCCCCTTCACGCTTGATGAGTTTGCTCAAGCATTTCATGATAAGGTTATTTCTGATGTTCTTTTTCTTTCTATCTTGTCCTATAATGTATCAGATTTATTTTTTTACTTATTTTTCCCTCCTGTCATGAGTAACATTAGGTTAATGTTTGTTGATTTTTTTTTTTTTTTGGGTGTTTGTGCTCCTTTGTTTATATATGCTACAGGATTCGTTGTTACTTGGGAAAATTCATGTGGCCCTTCTCAAGCTGCTTTTGCTAGACGTTGAAATGGGACTCAGCAGTGGGATTTTCCCTAATTTGAGTGTTTCTTGCAAGTTCCTTGCCTTACTTCACTCGGTGAGTACATAACTGTGCTTATCAAAGCATCTTATTAAGAGTTTCTGTCAATAAAATGGCAAATGATATTGATTTCTGCACGCATGTTTCATTCAAGTTGCTAAATCTTTTCCCATGAAATATGAAGCCATTGTATGCTATCAAAGTTCATTGTTTTGCATGTATTAATGGGCCATGCTAGCTGCAGCCTCCAAAGGTGTCCAGAAGGCCCGAGGCTGATTCCAATGTTCATAAGTTGGTTTGAGATAATGGCCAATTGTGAGATGTTTAGTTGTGCACCATGGATCTTTAGAATTATATTTCCTTGTAGTGCTGATGTTGTTTTATTTAAGTTACATAACAGTCTAAGTATATTTGGGTGATTTTCTAATTTTGCCATTGTAGTTTGGGTAGGAGTTCTAGTCATATCTATTGTAAGTTTTAAATAGTAGTAAGATTTTATCTTGTTTAACATGAATCTATAGTTTAAATTCTGTTAGTTTCAAGTTGTAGTTAGGCTAGGGGTAAATTGGATTTTGTAAATACTGTTGTAACTTTCAAAGAGAGGACTTTACTTGTTGAATTCTTTAACCCATTTATGCTAATTGTAATTTTGTGAAGTAATCTTAATTTATGAAGCAATCATTCTCAGGTATGTAATCCCAAAATATCTGGGTATATTATCTAGGTTTGGGCATTATTCATCTGATATTGGTATTCCCAGTGCGGTTCACATTGCCTGGAAAACACCACAATAAGGAGGCATCTTTTCCCAATTAGTCTTACATCATACATGTCATGGAGTGAGGGTATGTTATGTGTTTAATAAGACATAACCCATAAAGTGAAACGAGTTGAATATTTCAAAGGGATTCTGTAGTACATGCATTAGATCTTGTTCCGGGTTGGATTACTAGAGATGAGAAGGCAGAGCACCCAGCCAGGATTTAACGTTCTGAGAATTCAAGCAACTTGTCTATGCAACAATGATTTTCATTCTTTAAGAGAAATTGGGGGAAGGGAAAAGGAGTGGCAGGTAGACTTGTTGAGAAACCGTAACAGTTGGGAGATTAATGAGTATGAGAATCTCCTATTGACCTTATGTCTCATAACTTTGGATGGTAGCAATGATCAACCTCTGTGAAGTCTTACCACTACAGGTTCTTTTTCAGTCAGATCTTTTTACAAGTATCTGACAAAGCAGGGATATTCTGGTATGGACTTCCCTTTTAGATTAACTTGGAAGGTTAAAGTTCCTCCCAGAATAGCGTTACTTTACGTGGGAGGCTGGAAGGGGAGGCATCCTGACAATTGATAAATTGATGAGGAGGGGTATGAATTTGGTGAATTATTGCTACTTGTGTAAAAAGGATGCAGAATCTTGCAATCATGTTTTTCTATGGTGTTCGATAGTATACAAGCTTTCGTTTGTGGTTTATGGATTATTGGGTATCAGCTGGATGATGCGGGTTCAGTTAGAGATGAATTATGGGCATGGAAGGCATCTATGGGCAGAGGAAATATGTGGACTTTATCCCACCTACCATCTTTTAGGTAATTCAGAAGGAGAAAAATAAAAGAGTATTTGAGGCAGTTGATGATGTGGGGGATATTGAGAGGATTAGGAATAGATGGTTTCAAACTCGGCTTTATAAATTTGGGTAATTTTCTTTATTTTATGGAGGATGTTGGGGATCTTGCTGATATTTTGTTAGATTTATAAATAATTTGTATATGGATTGACACCCCTTTGGTGCTTGTTAATATAATTTTGTATTTTTTATTTGTTTAGAAAAAACTTATGTTTTTGAAATTTTTGGAAATCACCCGTAGTTGGAGGATGTAAAGGAAATGTTACTTTTGTATGCGAATAAAAGTTATGACCACTATAACCTGATCATTTGAGCAATTACATACATCCATTATTATCAACCCCCATTGCATGGGAGCTTGAGCTTTTAGCTAGATGTTATCAACCTATAAATGTTATGCTATATTTCTTTTACCTTGGGTTTCTTAAGCCATGTGGTTTATGCATGTTTCTGTTTAGAAGATTGTGAGTCTCAACTGTCTAGTTACAGAATGAGAGCCTGAGGATGGATGAAAAAGAAAAGACACAAACTACTGCTGTCACTAGTGTCATAGAAAATTATCAATATTGCTTACCGTTTCCACAAAGAATTTTCTGAAAATTTGATCTTTTACTAGAAGATGTAGAGGTTTGTATATTCAATGGTCTTGGAGGCACGTGATTTTAGCACAATACCCCAGTGGTTATTTTTAATTGCAATTGCATAAACTGCTATGCCCAATATTTAATAAGTTTTTAGTATTTGATATATTTTATATATCTTTGATAATGTGATAAAGAACGAACTCTCTAGTTTTGCTTCATGTTTTCCTTTTATTTTCAGGTTGAAAATCAAGAACTTATTTTGGAATTCTGGAAGAAATCTTTGAATCCTCTAACATGGATAGAGATATTGCGGCAAGTACTGGTTGCGGCTGGCTTTGGCTCAAAGCAGGGTTTGAGGAAGGAATGTCTTAGTAAGGTATCGACTAAATAATTTCAGATTTGCATCTGTATATTCTAAGATTCCTGCTTCGTTTTAGTTTAGGAGCTGTGGATTTTGTATCATGGATCATCTACTGGATTTTGTATAGAGTGAACAGGATATATACTAAATTGTTATTAATTTTTGGGTACGTTCTTCTTGCCTTTCCTCTTGAGTGCAAATTTACTGTGTTCTTTATAACACCCACTAATATTTAATATTTATATACAAATTGATATCTTCCACTTTTATGTTCTCACATCCATGGAACACATTGAGCACCGTTGTTGTGGAAGAATTTTTTTGCAGTCAAAACTATCTTGGGCTTTGTCAGAAAATTAATGGTGGCTTTTCCGATAAAAGGGAAATTGGGATTCAGGTTTTTTCTTTAGTTGTGGTGGGGAAGAGATGTGATTGTTAGCTGCAACTTTAGATGTTAAAAATTTTGGAATTCCCCAGGCTAAACTTTTCCTATTATTTCTTAATAGTTTATTCTCAATTATTTGAAATCAATGATTATTACTTAATACTTGGTTATTATACATAACATTAAAAATATGGTTTCACATATCTCTGTCCTGGAAAAATTATAACCTGACATTCAATTGGTGGCTTTACATAATCTGTAGTACATTTAATTGTAAGTCAGTGATATAATGACTGAACAATTATATACACTAAACATATATATTTATATATCTATAATATATGGACACACGTCCTTTTTCCTTTTTGTTCTTGTTTTATGTAAGTCAGTACTTATTAAATAGCATTCAAGTGTATTAGCAGGTCATATTACTTCTGATTTTGTCAGGTGATGTCTGGTATACATTTCTTTAATCGTAGTGTTCATGTTTCTGTTTACATTAGGATCCTTAACATTTTACATTTATTCCTTTTTCCTCAGAGAAAAAATTTAGTTGGATTCAGCTTTCAAATTATAAGCTGTTTTATGTTATCTAGGAAATGAACCTCATGGCAAAGTGTGGCCTGCGTCCTGGTACGTTGAAGGGTGAATTGTTTAGATCACTTTCTGAACAAGGCAGTAGCGGGTTAAATGTTTCTGACTTGGCAAAGCATTCAAAGGTAAGTAATTGGAATAAACAGATAATTTTGGAGATGTTGTGGACCAAGCTATTATGATTATTATTGATTGTTAATGCTGCTTTCAAGTTGTTTTATGATGAATACTTGTTTTTGTTCTGAAGATTGCTGAACTGAATCTTGCTTCCTCTACTGAGGAACTGGAAAGATTGATATGTTCAACTCTTTCAAGTGATATTACTTTGTTTGAAAAGATATCGCAATCTGCATATCGTCTGCGTATTAATTCTCTTGCAAGTGAAGCCAGTGATTCCCAGTCGGATGATGAGGACTCTGGCAGTGTTGATGATAATTCTGATGATGGTGGCCTGCTTAGCAACAGCAGTGATTCTGAGTGTGATTCAGAAACTCTGAGTCTAAGCAAACCTAGGCGTAGGAGCTGTCGTAAAAGTAAAAATGTTCTGTCAGTCTATACTGAAATTGATGAGAGCCATCCTGGGGAAGCATGGTTATTAGGATTGATGGAAGGTGAATATGCAGATTTAAGCATCGAAGAGAAGTTGAGTGCATTGGTGGCTTTAGTTGATCTTCTTGGCGCTGGTCTCACGCTTAGAACAGAGGTAATACATAATCTGGTGTTTATTTTGGAAGTCTTGTTATATTTATTTATTTATAATTTGAGGGTTTATGTAATGTTTTTATTTTTCTATGGCTTGGTATCACCTCTCTCTTGTTAATGTGATAGAGGTCATTTTCTACATAGTCTGGTGTTTAAAAAGTCTTCTTATTTTTATTTGCTTATTTTTAGTTCTGAGGGGTTGTGTTTAATGCTTTTCCGAAAAGCATTTAACTTGAAACGCAAAACCAAAGCCTGAAAGCTGGAATCCAAAATGCGAAACGTGAAACACAAAATCTGAAACTGAGACCCAAAACCAGAAACTCGAAACGTGAAACACGAAACTCAAAACCTGAAAAACCCGAAACGCGAAGCTCGACGTCAAAATGCAAAAGCGAAACCCAAAACACAAAACACAAAATGTGAAAAGCAAAACCCTAAACCCTAAACTGTTGGATAATTTTGCTAGATTATATAGATTTTGTGTTAATATGTCTGTCTGTTTATTTCATTATAAGGAACCTGTGTTTTTCAATTGGCTATGATTAATAGGAGAGGGGAGGGAAGAAAGTAACAGGGAAGAAAAATGTGTAATATTGGTATGAGAAAAGTGGGAAGAAAGAAACTGGGAGAATTGAAGTTTCCTCCCACATTTATAAGTTACAATCTTACCAACCTGCTAAAGATTGGAAAGTGAACTCGTCTTTTTCTTTTTTTCCTTCAATTTTTGTATCTTATATAAATAACACAGGGAAAGATCAATATTTTTGTATCTTCTGTAAATAACTAGCCTTCTTGTCATCCTGTTCAGCTGTTGGATTGTTATGGTATTCTATCCTAAATACCATACGTAGTGTTCTCTTGATATGGAGAGAATTATAAATTAATTATCGTTTTGATTATTAATCTGGTTGCCTTTATGATGTACATTCTAAATACTTCAATTTGTTCATTCCTAATCAGGAACCCAGAAAAGCTATCATTGAATGCATTCCTAGCATACACCAGCGTGGTTCTGGAGCAAAGATAAAGAGATTGTCGTCAAATCAACATAATTTTCCTAGGCCATCTTGGGTTCATGTTGGACAGATTCAATCTGTTAAGGAAGCATATCCATCTTCAGAGTGTCATCCAATTGATTCTTCATCAATTTTGAAGATCTCGGGAATGCAGAAATCATCTTCCAGTGGAATATTTGAAAAGGATGCAGAAGTTGTGTTTGATGTACACCCAATGCAATCTATATTTTTGGGTTCTGATCGTAGGTATAATAGATACTGGCTTTTCTTGGGTCCATGTAATGCATATGATCCAGGTCATAAGAGGGTTTATTTTGAATCTTCGGAAGATGGTCACTGGGAAGTGATTGATACAGAAGAGGTAACCTTTTTATCCTTTTTATATTTGACTCTTTGCGTTATTTTTTTACTTCTCAGTTATTATGCATGTTCAGTAATTGAAAGTTAGATTGAAAATGATAACTTCGAAGTCTTCTTTAAGAGCTGTTTAGGTGGTTGCTTTTATAAGACCTAATCAATTTTACTGGTTATATTTACTTATATTTGATGAATGCACATGCAGGCTTTGCGTACTTTGTTGTCAGTTTTGGATGATAGGGGTGCACGGGAAGCCCTCCTTATTGAATCCTTAGAGAAGCGGGAAGCTTTCCTATGCCAAGCAATGTCAAGTAGTCTGATAAATGATGCAGGAGTTAGGCAATTGCCACATTCTGATTCATCAGAGTTGGAGGTTGTTAGAGAAGACAGTTCTTCTCCAGTCTCTGATATAGACAATTTAAGCCTTAATGAGGTTGCAAATAATTCTTTGCCCCCACGTGGTGCTATAATTCTTGAGGTTGGAAAGAGGGGAGAAGAACAAAACCGTGTATGGAGCCGTCTTCAAAAGTTTGATGCTTGGATATGGGAAGGTTTCTACTTAAATCTAAATGCTGTAAAACATAGTAAGAGATCCTATCTTGATTCACTTGCTAGATGTGAAAGCTGTCATGATTTGTTCTGGAGAGATGAAAAACATTGTAAGATTTGCCATACCACATTTGAGCTTGATTTTGATCTGGAAGAAAGATATGCTGTCCATGCAGCTACTTGCCGGAAGAAAGGAGATAATACTATATTTCCAAAGCATAAAGTCCTGTCTTCACAGTTGCAATCCCTAAAAGCTGCAGTCCATGCAATAGAGGTATGCTGTCAATTAATTCTCTCTTACTGCTAAGGAAGAAGGATTATGCGTGGCAGGTCTTACTTATAGACATAATGCATAGATGTTTGAATAGGCAGGAAATAGCAACTGAACAATATTTACATGGATCTATCTTATAGTTTTTTTTAAAATGAGTTCTGAATGTAGACATATTGGATTTTAGCAGTTATCAGAATTAGCAGGCCTGATTTTGGGCTCTTTTCCTTGTGACAAAGTTGACCTAAAGTAGGGATGACAATAGGGTGAAGAAGTCCGGTTGGTTGCCTGTCCCATCCAAGCCCAATGAGGGAAAATTGTGAATGATGGGATGAGCGGTGGATAGAAGTTTTTAATTTGTTTTAAATTAATGTATATAAATAAGTAAAATTTGTTGATTGAATGGGGTAATGGATGAATGGTTGTAAAGTGGTTTCATTGCTGGGTTGGGATGGGAGACCCGGGGTGGGGATAACAAGGGTGGTTTGTGGAAGTGGGAGAGGTGTTCCACTTTATACCCATCCCGTTGCCAGGACTAACTAAACATGATATTAGTACTGGACATCAGGCTGATTTTGGAGTGGGGAAGTGGGAGCCCTATACATTTATGAACTTTTCCATATGCTGGTGTTAATGTATGTTATAAATGTACAATGTTCATTCTAGACCCATGATATATGCTCAGTGACACTCACGTCTTGTAAAGTATTTCCCAAGTCTTACTAAATTCATAATATCTGCAGCATGTGCTACTATTCATTTTTCTATCTGTTTCACATGAAATGGTTATTTAATATGTTTTTTCTGTTTATTGCGCAGTCAGTTATGCCTGAAGAGGCCTTGGTGGGTGCTTGGACAAAGTCTGCCCATAGGTTGTGGGTCAAACGGCTTAGGCGCACCTCATCTTTATCCGAACTTCTGCAGGTGTTACACATTTTTTTTTTGTTTGCTAGATTAATTTAATTTTTAACTTTTAACTATTGTGAACATGGAAGTGTCTTTCTGAGGTGAATTGCAATGTGCATTTTAAACTCTTCATAGGTAGTTGCTGATTTTGTTGGTGCATTTAATGAAGACTGGTTGTGGCAATGCAATGATGATGAAGGCTTTGGTGGTATGGAAGAAATCATTAAAAGTTTTCAGACTATGCCCCAGACATCGTCTGCCGTTGCATTCTGGCTAGTAAAATTGGATGACTTAATCCATCCATATATGAAGAAACTTCCTTCTCTACAAAGTCAGGAAACCAGGACCAAAGGCACAGGTACACTGCACCTCATGAATGATTTCTTTACATCATGAGCGTTAGTGGGACTCGAAGTTTTTTGTTCAATCTCTTGCTAAAGAAAATTGCCTGCCTTTTCATCTTACATTTGTGCCTCTCAAAGTCTAGTAAATAAAAGGACATAACAAGTCTAGTAAATTCCCTTGATTTGGATGTTATTGCTTTTTACCAATTTAAAATTGCATTTGGAACTTGGATTGAGACTGCAAAAACCAGGAGTAACAGCTTCACCAAATTCCTGATGACTATTTTCCAAACCAAAACTGGAAAGCAGTCCAATAGATATTCTTTTTGTCCGTAAATAGGCATCACCTATTAACTGCTGCATTTTGTGTTGGTGAAATGCCTGAATTCTCATGTTCTTCATTTCTTGTCTGTAACCTGAAACTACCAGTAGACTACTAATCTCTTGATCAGTCTGTCCTTGGGAGCTTTACAATATTAATGTTCCATCAATAACTTGCATTCTGATTGCTGTCTCAGGTAGGAACATTGCTAAGGCATAGCTTTGGAGCTTACAGGTGGGATTCACCCTGGGAAAGGATAGCACTGACTGACTATTTCCAGTTGTTTCGTCCTTGCTTTCATCCAGATGCCTAACATGAAAATCAGCTTTTGTCAAGTTCTCATTTCAGGGAGCATCACCATGGCACGTTTTTAAGTCCAAGTGGAAAAAAGATGAAGGCAATACACATTAGATTGTATAGACATGAACCTTCCCTATATTTACGTTTTTAAGTCTTGCATTACATTTTCAATCTAGCTATTGTACAGCATTAGATGCACCCAACCAAGAAAAGTTTTTGATAGAGAACTGTTATTATGGTCCTTTTTGCAAACCATTGTTTCCGTATTTTATGATGGAAAAGAATGTTGCGGCTCTATGCTACTCATATTCTGGAGGTGAACGATTTGGTCTATTTGTCTTGTAATGGTGTAATAAAATTTTTGGGCGATGTCAGAAAGAGAGGAGCTCAGTAGGGATCTTCCCAGCTTGTATTTGCAGGGATATGCTGCCTGCTTTTCTTTTTTTTTTTTTTTGGTTTCTCTAATAATTTGTTTGCTTGTGGGGGAGATATGGAGGATCTTATTAATTTTATTAATTTTTTGTAGACGTCCTGTTGGGAAGAACTAATGGGAACTTTTTTCTCTCGTTTTGTGCTTTAAGAGGTATGTTGTTCATAACAGGCCTAAACTCAGGTGCCAATTGGATGAAATGGTCCATAAGCAGTGGTGTAATGTTGCAGTCCAACTCAATTGTGCAGGTGATCTTCTTGCCCGAGTTGAAAAGTTTTTGTACAAAAAACTAATAAATCAAAGATTCCTTTTTCGTAGAGAATAAAGAAAATTTGATATCACTTGAACGGTCCATTTGGACAAAATGTTGGATGATATAAAAGCTTGTATATGTTTATTTATCAAGTAGAAGAAAAAATATATACAATTTAATTTTTAGGTTTATGTATGTTTATAAAATATAGTTAATTTGAAATATGTAATTTTTTAAAAACAAAATTAATAAAAATGTCCTTGCTGTAATAATTTTTCCCCACAAGATTTTTAACTAACATTTAATTTTAATAAGTTAAATGAATCTTAAATAAACGCTGGCTACAATTTCTTTTCTCTTCATTCATATTCTTCATTTTTATTTAGAAAATTATAGATTCTCGTATTAAGAAAAAAACTCGTAACTATAGAGAAAATCCAGGATAAATATACTGCAAATAAGCGATCATCTATGTTCCTCTTTTGAGTTAAACGAGAATTACATTAATCGAAAACGTTGCAATCCTGGTTTTCCTATAAAGAAAAATGAACATCTCCCTATGAAATTCTTCTCATATCCAACTATTGTTTTTAGGAACATAAGGATATGGGTCTGCAACCAGAAGAAGAAATAGTTTTTGGGGGAATGGAGCAATAATTTTTTTCTATTGATTAAGTTCTTGTGAACTGAAAATGATTTTTTTTTTTTTTTTTTGTCAATATCTGTAATGAACCGTGTAAAATTATCGGCCAGGTTTCACAATGACCTGAAATGATTGGAAGTTTGTCATTTCTAACTGAACTATGCAGTCCATTCAGTACTATATTTCTGCTACTGTATTCCTCTCTAAAATTGATACTTGAAAAAAAATTATTAAAAAAGACACCCAACAGACGTATCTTACCCTTTTTTATTATATTAACTCTGCAGAAAATCCTACCTTTTTTAATCAAGAAAAGTAACTAAAACATTCTCACAATACCTTGCAAGTTCATTACAATAGAGTTCCAGAATCGTCAAAATGGCTTTACCAGCGTAGCTTTAACTTCAAAACTCAATGATAAAATTCAAGCCCACCATGTTTTCCCTTGAAGTCATTAACTATATGTAAGGAGAATCAAGATGAATTGGAGAATTTCACAACCTCAAAAACAGCTGAAAAGTCGAGATCTCCTAACCCCATGCTTCTGGCCTTCTTGAAAGCCTACAAGCAGAAACAGGTATCACTTATAAATTTCTCATCAAGTAATCCCGAACCAAATTATTAACGAAGGCACTGAAGATAATGTAACCATGATAGCTCTATTGGGCTATGGGATTCCGTGGTGCCTTTAAATAATGGAGTTTGTTATTGTCAAGAAAGAAAAAAAAAGTTGTTTCATTGAGAAATATTTATAAAATTTTCTACCTACTTCTGGGGGGTATAATTTAACTAACAGAAAGAAGATCATTCTCATAAAAGTGGCATCTTGTCATACTAAATGGACAAAACTAGAATATGAAGGCATCATACCAGTGAAGGAAGGAAGGACTCAACTTTGATTTTTCTTATCCTAAAAGTTCTGAACAATATGATTCTGACATCACACCCACCCTTAGCCTTGAAATTTTTTTTTATATAAAAGAAAAACTTAAAGAGATAATCAGTGTATATTAGTAGGATTCTTTTGCGGAGCTAAAATTTTGAAAGAAAAAAAAACCTCATTGGAAGCAGCTGCTACTGGCATGGAAACAGCATTTTCGTCCCCAAGGGCAAGTGCCAGCCTCATGTCTTTCTGCTGATGTTTCAGAGGAAAAGCAGGGGAGTAATTACTTTGAATCATAGAAGGTCCTTTTCCCTTGATCATGGGACTACCAACTGCACCCAGATCCTGCCAGCACCCCATCCCCAACCAAAAACAGAGGGAAAAAACACATCAGTAGGAAGCTCCAATCATAACAGAAATCATGCTGTATCATACCAAGACTTCAAGAAGTGTATTAGGATTTAGTCCACTCTTTCCAGCCAGTACAAGCCCCTCTGAAAATGCATTCATCACGCTGCAGAGAACAAAATATCATATCCAGTACCAAATGCAGAAAAAAAACAAAAGTCTTGATAAAGTGCATGGGAAGAATAGCAAAGTCTTGAAAAAGTGCACGGGAAGAATAGCATTGATAGGACTGGTTCATTGGTAGGACATGTTCAATCATATGGAACACATTTTAGAAACTCTCTATTATTCAAGCACAATGACATATAGAATAGAGCATAATATGTTTATTAGTAGGAAAGAATAGCTATACTAAATCAATCCATAAATATGTTGGCCCGTCCAGAAGTTTAAGCAAACATCCAGAAGAAGAAAATGTCTTGTCACTTCAGGCAACTCCATATAAACTTGAATATTTATCACTGCCTGTCTAATTTTGCAGCTCCAATGCAAGCAGGACATGAAACATTCATCAAATTGTGATCAATTTTCATGTTTCACCTAAACATATAAGCAGTATAAAAAATGTTGGAAAACAGCCAATTTCAAGAAGATTTCGCTCTATGAAAGTGTTCCCCCTTTAGGACACATTATAAATTACTTAAAATCCTATTAGAAATGGTTGCAGTAAAGCAAGCTTCAGTTAACTGCATATAAATGAAGCAATCCCCAATTCAAGAACAAGCAAAAACATTGCTTCCACATGCTCTTGAAAATCATTCCCATAGAATGACAAATCACAGATGAAAATTTTCTCCATTCTTTGTGTTAAACAGTTATTGATCATGCAGAATGACAAATCATGAGAGTTGTCCCACATCATATAAACTAAAAGGATCCATTGTTATAGATTAGGATGTATGGCATTACGCTTTCAGCTATTTGTACTTGGAACAAATTTCAATAACTTACCAGTATCCAATACCTCAGGGATGTATATCTCAGAAAATAATCTTGATGTGCACAAATTTTTTCATAAGAAATCTCTGTTTATGGTCATACCTGGGTCTTTGGAGGTTTTAAGCCAAAACTTTTCCTTTCCTTATTTTTTAAAATAAAAAAAACCATTTCCCTTCTTTACTTATTTTTCTAAGAGAAAGTCCCTTCTTTGGCTATAGCTTACCTAGATAATGGAGAAGTTTATTCTTTAAGAAGAAACAACAGTTACCTCCCCATTATCATGTTGACAACGAGTTTCATTTTCGCTCCATTTCCAACCTGCCCTAGGAAGAATGACTTCTTTCCCATGACATTAAATGCTGGAATTGCTTCCTCATATAGTGCCTGCATTAGCAAACGGTAGACGAAAGTGGTTAACAATAAAAATATAGAAGATTCGTTGTTGTGGTCATTAACAAATATACATTAGAAGCCTATTGAGCAATCACAGAAAAGGCCATTAGTTAACATTATGTAGATCTTTAAAATTCTGCAGAAAGGATTTCAGAATAATAACTTTTTCCAATACATTTATCCTCTTATTGTTTATTACTTGCAAAAGTGGCGAGTTTCCACAGAGTCATCAAATCCAAACTTAGGGTATGCTATGTTCTAAGATTTCTTTGAAAAAGTAATGGGTCTAAGATTTTAGCAAGGAAGCAAAAATTGCATGTAGACCGATATAGAACAAGTAGAAGATTGTGTAGATACAAAGACCTAAAAAGCAGGCTGCATGTTGAAAGGAATAAAGCAGCAATCATGTGTTCAGTCAGTTCATCAAATGATAGCAAGGCAGAATTATGTAGGAGATACTAACATTATATCCTTGAAAAGTGAGAAATACAGTAAGATGGCTACTTGTTATGATCATTAGGTGATAGGAAATGGAGTCTTGAATAGGTAAATGGTGAATGTTTAATTGAAATTGAGGGAGCCACAGAGACAAGGGTAAGGGCAACAAACACATGGTTGGTTCAGTGAAAAATATGATTATGCCTTTAGTTTATGTAAGACACACTAGTTTGAGCCCAACTAAGAACATAGACATGTACATTCAACTACAACTAAAGTTCTGCAGTTTGTTGGTTCCCTCAATTGAGAAGCCAGCCTTGGTAGATATGTTTCTATTCTCTCGAATTCTTTAGATTGGAAGATTTAGATATTGTCATCGATGCTCAGCAATTCTTCCCCATATTCTCTTAGGAAAGCAGTTATTGTTCTAAGACTGACTTAAACACCGATGCAGTTGACTCTTATCCACAACTCCAATGAATCTTCACTATAATGGACTTAAAGTACAGTCACAAGGAAGAAGAAGAACAATCTAACCAAGCTAATAGGTTACCTTATCTCCAGCAGCAAGGATTACTAGTTGGCCATCTTCTGCAGGCTTCTTGCTACCAGAAACAGGAGCTTCAAGGAAGTGACCACCCTTAGCCGTGATTGCCTGTCAATCCAACCGAGTAGTTAATAATACCTATTGTATACCAGCACTCACCAGATTCAATCAATTGCACCAAAATAACTGCAGAAAAACAGAAGAACCTACAGTCAAATACTATAGTTTTCTAAGAAATTCGGAAATCTTCCTATTATCCATGATCTTTAGCATAATATTGATAAAAACCATCAGGTGAAAAAATTGGATCTGAGTAGCACCATTATAACTTTAAATTAATGTATCATATTATAACATCAGTGTTACATCTGACACCTAATAAAAAGTTCTTGTCTGGTCAAGTTACAGAGCAGTTTTGAACGATGAAAGTTGTTATACTAAATGGGATACCAACTACTCCATCAGTATTACATCTAACTCTAGAAACTGCTGAAACAAATTCTTCATATACTAAAAAGGAATGATGTAAAGAAGATATTCCATCTCTTCCAAGTGAACATAAGGGACTTTTGTTTTGAAGACAAGCATGCGTGTCAACAATCCTGCATACTCGTGCATCAAACTAGAGTGCTATATGTTCATTTTGTTTTACAAGGACATTATTTTTCTAAAAACATTTTTAGCATCTAGAGAATTTAAAGAGTGATGCCTATCAATCAAGTAATAAATCAAGTAAGAATCTGCAAATTCAAAGAAATTGGGGAATATAACTGAAGTAACAGGAGAGAGACTGAGGAGAATTAGACTGCAACGCAAACCTCACTGATCTTAGAAGAAGTTTCAGGATCAACGGTTGACATATCAATGTAACCTTTTCCACTGCAAATTTCTTCAAGGACACCATTTTTGTCAAACACCACCTAAGCAAAACCCAAAACAAAACCAGCCTATTACGGATGCTTAAATCACATGTGCACAAGCTGAAAAAAGCACATAACGAATTTGAAGTACCAACCGAAAGAGCAGCAGAAGGATCCGATATCATTGCAATAGTGTACTTGCACTTTTTGATTACTGCTGCTGGGGTCTCCCCAATTGTAGCCCCATACTCCACTAGTTCATTACACTGTATTTCACAATTATCATCATGTAGAAATTAAACTATTAGCCACATCCACATAATGAGACTCAAAAGCAACAACTCTCCTATTTCCTTATATTAGCCAAACAGTCTCAGGTTTCCCAAGATCATACCTAAATTTAGGCCTACGAGGATTGATTGCTTCAATCAATTCATCTATAATCTTCCATTTCTTCTTACTTCAACAATTAATTTCCACTTTTTGTTATAATCATCTTGTAGTCAAAATCAAGCGAGAAATACTATCATAAATAGACATATGAAATGTAACAGCAAACAGGAATTATGAGGAATACAGATAAGCTAACTTTAGTGAACAAAACTGCGAAGCAGAATACCAGTTCAGTAAGAAACTAAACAAAGAAAAAGAAAACTCATTAATATTACCAAGTGTTTCCGATAAAAAGGTACCTTGGAGAGGGTCCTGTTCCACACAGTAACCTTGAAACCATGCTTAAGCAGATTCATTGACATGGCCTTGCCCATTATCCCTAGCCCCAAAAACCCTACCTCCATCTTCTTTCTTCTTCTTCTTCTTCGCCTTCCTCTTCCTCTTCTTTCTCTTTCCCTCTCTCTCAAGTCCTCTTCCTGTAACCTAAATTCAACTAGAATACAGATTAGAGAACAGTGCAGTACATTTACAGGCAATTATTTAAAATAAAATGGAATTAATTATTGTTAATGTGGTAAAAAAATGATTAAGAAAAATCTGCATTCCATTATCATCGTAAAATCAATGTTTTAATTCTTTATGGACAATGATGGATCCTGTTTTTGATGATTGGATGGATGCGTGCCACGTCATTCGCCTGTGATGCAAATATGAATCTGATCGGACTTGCTGGCCAATCAGCGATGGCCACGTTGCTGAACCTTACACGTTGTGCACGTGCCAAATGTTACTGTTATATTCTGCAGGCTAACCACTGGCCCACATGGACCATCTCGATTTGCTTTACCAATGTCTTCTTTCCGCTTTGAATTTTTAAAATACATATTAAAATTTGGACAGATTAAATATTATCATATTTAACCAAAATATTACTTTTATATTGCAATTATATAAACATTATATCTCTATCCTGTCTTATATAGAAATTACAATTTTAAAAATTAATTATATAATAATAAATTATAATTAATTTTGTTTTTATATTATTAAAATATTTTCATCTTTAAAAATCATATAAAATTATAATATAAGTGAATAATATTTAAAATTATAATAATCAGATTAATTTCATTTTTATATTTTGAAATTTAAATAAGTAATATTTAAAATTTCGTCTTTATATAATTATTTATAATTAAAATTAACATTTTATTTTTATTTTTAAAAAATATATCATAAGATGTTTCCGATATTCTAAATTTCACTGTTAATAAAAATAAATTTGGTTAATTTTGACATAGAAATATGTAAACTATAAAAAATAAAAAACTGGGCCTGGGCCTAACAGAGGCCCATAGCTTAGAAACCACGCCCCTGATTTTTGAATTATAAACCTTTACTCCTGCATCAAATCACATTTATGACTTCACTTGCCTGGGCTTCGCCTTCGCTTTCTCCCTGCTCCTCAACCAGTCCCGCCTGTGCTGGGAACCTCAACTTCAGTTCTATACTCAAAATCTCAACGGTCGCTTCAGTTTCAAAGTTTAGTAAATATTGTACTGTCAATCCAATTCTGGAGGAGATGAAGAACCAGAAGCTGGAAAAGAAATCCAGGAAGATGCCACATTTGGCTACTCAACAGCAAGATGAACAAGACGCTGGAGGAGATATTGAAGATTTATTCAGCGAACAAGAAACCGTTAAAACCAGGGAATCTTTGTTGGAGTGGTATGACAAGAATCAGAGAGATCTTCCTTGGAGAGTTAGTGAAAAAGACCTGTTAAATATGAAGAATGATAGTAACAGCGACAAAGGAGGAGGAGGAGGAGAAGAAGAAGAAGAAGGTAAAGAAAGGAGAGCGTATGAGGTGTGGGTATCGGAGGTAATGCTACAGCAGACGAGGGTTCAGGCCGTCATTGACTATTACAACCGTTGGATGCAGAGATGGCCCACTGTTCACCACCTCGCTCAGGCGTCTCTCGAGGTAATTTGTTGTTAGCTTTGAAATTTCAGTTGATTGATTGGGTCTTTGATTCGAGTGAGGTTATTGTTTTATCCAAGTAATGAAGCGCATTATACTGTAAGCAATTGGAAAAGAAGCTCCTCGACTTGCTCTTTAATTGGTTGAAAAAGAAGCTTCTTTACTTTTTCTGTCTTTCTATATGTTATTTACTTAATACTTAATTGTTCGGTTTGGTACCCAACAATGTAAGCTTTTGAGTTTGTCTTCTATCAAATGCTGTGCAGGAGGTAAATGAGATGTGGGCGGGTCTGGGATATTATAGGCGAGCACGTTTTCTGTTAGAGGTGAGCTTAGCTTGGATGTTGTTATTTTGTCTGTATTTTTCTTTCTCTTGTTTGACGCTTCATTTTGGGATACTTTGCTGTTAAATTGGGTGAGAGAACATTTTTAAGTTCTTACAAATTGCAATTTGGTTCACGTTCCATCAATCACATGAATCTTGTTTACATTTAAGTCTTAAGGAGGTTTTGGAAACGATGTACTAAGTCTTAGATTTGCTTCTAGTATGCATTGTTATTATTATTCAGTTAAGGTTTTTCCGTTTCTTTTTATTTTAGTTTGAATTGCACCTCAAGGATTTGAAACTGTTGACATATTTATCAAGGAACATTGGAAGTTGCACTTGTGATCATGTTTGTGAATGATATAAGTGACTAAAGTAGCTTTAGAAAATGGGATTTTCATAGCCAATTGCTATTTTTGGCGAGTACATAGGCCGTGGCTCTATTTGGACTGAGTGCTGTAGCTCCAAATATAGTATAAGAATCATCAGAGTGTTTTACTAGTTATGCTTATTGTATGGGTAACTAAGAGTCCTGTATTAATTTGACTTATATTTCCATGTACTCTGGCATATGAAGGGTGATATATTTCTCCATTTCTATTTCCCTTGGTTATATCACAGAATGTACAACTAGATTGCCAAATCTAGAGAAGGGAATGAGCGAAGAAAATGTGGAACTTGTTATCTTTATCTGGAAAAGCCTGAAATTACTTAACAATAACTCTTTCTTGATGGTAGTCATTCTTCTATTTTTAAAATGAATATTCCCTGATCTTTTTGCTTCTTTGATCATGCTGTTAGGGAGCAAAAATGATTGATGCAGGGAAAGCTGGATTTCCTAGTAGAGCTTCTGACTTAAAAAAGATTAAAGGAATAGGAGACTACACAGCTGGAGCAATTGCTTCCATTGCTTTCAAAGAGGTGGGTGAGCTATGCAAATCTATTGACAGATCATATAAGGGAAATCTTTCCAAGGTTTACTATTTCAGGTGGTGCCTCTGGTTGACGGGAATGTTGTTAGAGTGCTTGCTAGACTAAAGGCTATTTCTGCAAATCCAAAGGATAGAGTGACTATCAAGACCTTTTGGTGAGCTTTCAGTATTTCTTATTATCCTGTTATTTTTTTCCTAGGAGGGAAACTTAGTTTACAAGATTAAGTAGTGAGGATAATTTTTGTTGTTGTTTCTGTTCAATTATTTAGTACATCTAAAGATTTTCCATTTCAGGAAACTAGCTGCTCAGCTTGTTGATCCTTCCCGGCCAGGGGATTTCAACCAATCAATTATGGAACTTGGGGCAACTCTATGCACTCCATTAAATCCTAGCTGCTCCTCATGTCCTATTTCTGACCAATGTCGTGCACATTCAATCTCTAGACAAGATAAGTCAGTTCTGGTGACAGATTATCCTGCAAAGGTAGTAAAAGCCAAACAAAGACATGACTTTTCCTTTGTTTGCGTGGTGGAGATATTGGGAAATCCGTGTACACCAGGGCAAAATCAATCTGACAGCAGATTTCTTCTCATAAAGAGGCCAGATGAGGGCTTGCTAGCTGGTCTTTGGGAGTTCCCGTCTGTCACATTGAATGAAGAAGCTAACTTAACCATGAGGAGAAAAGCAATTGATAATTTTTTGAAAAGTTCATTTAGTCTTGATGTGAAGAAAACATGTATAGTTCTTAGAGAAGATGTTGGACAATTTGTCCATATTTTCACTCATATTCGTCGGATGATCTATGTGGAGTTATTAATATTACACCTTAAAGGTTTGAAATCTTTCTATCTTAATTATATAAAATTTCTGCATGAAAATTTGAAAGAAGCTTCATGATAAGATGACGATTTGAAATTATTTCCTCAGAATGCTTTCTCAGCTTTCTTGCATATAATTATCTTCGGATCCTTTTTTTTTTCCATGAAGGTGCTGTAAATGACCTGTTCAGCAAGCCGCATGAGGAAACAGCTTGGAAATGTGTGGACGGCAATGCCCTTTCAAGGATGGGACTGACATCTGCAGTAAGAAAGGTAAGCTAGTCACTTCAGAACTCAAAATTTGTGTGGACCAATTGACCGTTTTTAGCATATAATTGTTAAGTTCGTGTGGTGATGGTTTCATACTGTAATTTTACATGCAATCAGCTTTACTCTTTTTGCTTGAATCTCTCCCTTCTCTCTTGAGTTCTTTTCTATCTCTTCTATGCATAAGGATTAACTTTGTGAATGGTTCAACTTTATTTTAGTCTCTTTCAAATTACTAGATTTTGGTTATTTAACATGTAGAAGCCAATCATAATATATCTGATGTATGCTTAAACTAATTTTACTTGTATCTTTAATTTGAGACTAGAGATCTGTATTCTCACTTCTTAACAGGCATCATATTTTTTTTTTAAATGGCATCACAAAAACAACTAACTTAAATTGGAGATTGAATTGGCTTTGGCTTAAAATGCGGTTTTGTTCAGAATTTCATAACATTTATATGGTATTTGATTCCTATAATAGAATTGATTTTTGTGCCAAAAGCCTAGTAGAAAAGCATTTTACCAAGCACCACTTCCTGTGACCTTTTTGGTTAATTTTCCATGCATGTCTAACTAATTCTTAGTTCTAATTTTTATAGAGGTTTTTGATATGCATAGTCATGGTGCAATTTGTATGTTTGAGTTACCACATTCCACGACTTTGACTTGAATTATTTGAAGATGAGAATTCAATTTGTACTCCTCAAAGTAAAAACTAAATTCTCATTCTCCAAAGAACTCAGGTTGAGAATTGGGTAATTCGGACTCGGCAAATCATATTCTTACTACGGACTAATAAGACTAAGATGGAAAATTGGAAGTATGAGTTAGTCAAAAGATGAATGGACAATGAACAAAAAGTACCTTGGTACTTTGTGAAATGAGAAAAGAAAATAATACTTTTCTTTTTCTCTGAAAAATAGAGAATCATTGAAAAAAGAAATAAAACACAATTGATGGATCTTCATCAATTTCCACTGTGCTTTAAGTAAGGTATCCAACCAGATATTTAACTATATAAATGATGGTTGCATAATAGGTAACTTTCAAAAGGCTGTAATCTCTTAAATTTCATAAACCTTCCCTGGCATTTTGTTCTTTCTTATTTCTCGATCCACCAGAATGTCTAACTTTTCATTACTGCTAAATGCACTTATCCAACCTTGGATATTCTGTCATTTTCTTGCTTGTCTCGCTGCTCATATGCTTCATTATCGCCTTTTGATCGTAGGTATACTCAATGATTCAGAAATTCAAACAGAGTGACGTGGCCCATAGTTCCACCAAGAGAAGAAAAAGAATCATTTGAAGAAATTGGAACTCGTCCTTGTTCTTTTTCTGCTGCACCTATTAGAGAAAGGCTTCATCTTGGAGTTCAGCTAACAAGAATTTTTATTAGATTATTTTTTTCTCCCTTCAGTCACTTCTTAGTTTCATCTATGAGATGTATGGGATGCATTTTGGTCACTGAAACCTCTTCAGCGTAGGTACTAATAGGTTAGAAACCATGTTTTTTTTTCACCTGAAAATTTATAGAGCAAAAACTGTCTACGGCCATGTAATTCATTTAATATATGTTCTATAAGTATACCTGAAATGAGACTTGGGAGACCACATTTTATTTATCAAACATCAAGTGGGAGAGTTCTATGGGCCTACACTGTAATGATAAATCAGTAATAAGCATTGCATACAATTCGGTATAAACAGGATTAGACAAATTTATTGAAGTTGACAAACAATTTATTAAAGAAAAATTTGATGTTTGTCTATTATGTGCTCTGTAGATATAATTCACAGTTGATGTGTTTGACTAAAAATTTAAGTAATTTAATATTTTATATTATTATTGACAAGTTGGAGATAGATAATATCTATTTTTCAACTTGATGAAAGGTGTTAGAGAGAATGTATTGTATGTAAATTAGGTTAGTGGCATAAGAATAAGATGCATTTTTCGTAATTGATTGTTTTTTTTTTTTTTTTTTATAATGTTTTGGAAAACATCTGTGATATTCAATAAAATATTTAACAAATATATTTGTCTATACAACTGGTTGGCAGCTCTTTTTAGCAATGAAAATGTTGTAAATCTGAATTGATTTTGTTGAGATGTAAGCATATTATTTGTCACTGGAAAGTACTGAACTGGATCATATCCTGTCCTACGAGCACACGGTTCAGAATTTGGATTTCATCCTATGGTGCCCTTCAACTCTTACAGCTTTATACATATATTGATTGTTTTAACTCTGAATATGCAGATATTTTACTAACATGTCAGGTTTTGATTTGTCAGATTCATTGTTGACTTGGTGATATAGTTTTATGGTATAATTTCTCGGCTGTACTTATTCCTCTTTTCAATTTTCAGTTTTTGGTTGTTTATGAATGGACCGCTTATTGGCTGAGTATTTATTTCCTCTATTATTTATTTTGAGAAAAATCAATGTGAAAAAAAGGAAAGGAAAATGTAAGAAACCAGTGGCATGTATTACCCCAAAACTTTCTTGTGGATCAGAAGTGTCTTGTCCTCTCTTCTTCAGGTTCCTCTCTTCTTCTGCTGTACGTCCATCAATCCTCTGTTATTTCCTCGAACTAAAACAACCCAGAAAACTAAACTAAAAGAAAAGACAAAGCAAAGAAGAAGAGAAATGTTGCACCATTGAACAGGAAGAAAAAAATAGGACGTTGAAATTAGCAAAAGGCTATCTTTACTGATACATAACCTAAAAAATGGCAATCTTGGGTGGAGGAGGAATAGGAGTTTCAAGCTTCTCATACCCATCTTCACAATTCAGTAGGAAAGCCAGGGTTGCCTCCTCTTCCTGCTTCCTCACACTATCACTGGTATGAAATATGTGCTCCTTTATTGCTGTACATGAATGCTTTCTATCTTTGATGGGCGGTCCTTTTTTCTTACCTTTTTTTTGGGGATATTCCTTATTTTGAAAGCTTGAACCTAAGGATATTAAAATGCCAAAGAGAGGATTGTGCTATTGCATTCAGTAGGTGCAATTTGATAGAATCAAGACTTACTAAATATGATATTGCTGCGTTGAGTCATCTTTCATATTCAATTTTTGGTTTCAATTTGCATTTTAGTTTTACAACCAATAATCAAAATCTTCTTTATAAAAAAACACTAAGTTGGGGTGAGAATTTAATCTTAAAACAGAGAAATTGAATTCTGTCATCGAATAACTCAAATATAAGAAATCATATTAAACTAGAACTAAAGTTTATGAATCATCAATAGAATCATTATCTGAATTGTCAAGTAACTTATCGTAGCTAGCACCAACTGATTTTCTTTTGTTGGTGACCCTTTTTGGCAGCTGATGGTTGGTAAATCTGCCAATAAACATGGATGTAATGTTTGTTCTGCTGTGCAAGAATCCTCCTCTTCTGCAGCTGGTAAGTTCTATTCTTGTTTTCTTAATGAAAGGTCTTGTTTCAATCTAATTGGATTCAATCTATCCAAACATTAATTTACCACATAGTTCTTTTCTTTTTCGTTAATGGGTTATGTTCTAGACCAATAAAGATTAAGTTAGACTGCTTAATCCAGAGGTCTGGTGGTTATAATATATATATGTATAAATATGTATATGAATAAAGTAGTTGTGATTGTAAATGAATTTATTTGTTAAAAAACTCTGTTCTTCTTAGCAGTAGCCACTGAGAAGAAGGAAGTGAAGAAAGAGGAAAAGGCAGCACCGGCTAAGCCTAAACCTCCAGCAAAAGCACCTGTAAAGACACTACCTAAGATGATGGAGGAAGATATCATCCCTTCTCTCAAAACTATTCTTGAAGCTCAAGAAGATATATCTCAACTTGAATTATCTTTCCAAGAAAATAAGGTATTTGTCTTCCTCTATCACTTCTCTTTATAGACCTGTCTACTTCTTTAACGAAGAAAATAATCTAAAATTAAAGTAGTATATAGCTCACACATCATCATAACCATAATAAGTCAAAAGCAACAGCTTATATCTGTATTACTTGGTTATTAAAGCAATTTGCCCGATATCTGGGAGAAGTTCTGATTCATGTTTCTGGGTTCTCTTTTTCTGCTTTGTTAATGGAAATAACAGTTGGAAGGCTCCTTTCTAAAGAAGAGAAATCCCTATTCATTTTGGGCATTCTTCCCAACCGGAACCCTTACAGGTACTTGGTGTTATGCCAAAGTTCTGATACACAAATTGACCCATCATTACTCTACTTTGCCTGTAAAATAAACAACGACCTTATCCCTGCTTGGACAGGTCCGAAAGGTTTTTCACTCTCTTCCTATGGCTCTGAAGCAAGCACTGTTGAACCCTTTCTTGTTGATGAGAAGAAAATTACAGCCAAACATGTTGTCTTTTGGGTTGAAAAGCGGTTGGCTGCACAAGGGATTATTCCTGTTTGGAAAGACTGATTACCTGTAAATTTTCCAATTCATTCAGGTGTACTATAATCCCTTATTGCATTTTTTTTTTTGGGTTCTGCCTAGAATACATCATAATAAAATTAACACATCAACAAGATCTACTTCCATTAAGCCTGTAAGAATGCAAACAAACATGGCAATAAAATTATCAGATGATCAGAGCAACAAGGTGAAAATTTGCTGCTTTGCCCATTTTGACATTGCAGCCTAATTTGCAAAGATTATTCAGTCATGAAAAGCTACCAAACATCCATAAAAAGAAAAGCTAGCAAACATTCATTTATTTGGCATGTATGCACGGCTATAACTAGTCATAGATATTGTACTTAGCATCAATGCACGAGCCAAATTGGTATATATAGGGAACATAAGGTCTGTATAAGTAACACAACTATGTGAACAAGTGCTTCTCACATAAATCACATATGGCCTAAATAAATAGCATTTCCAGGTCACTAAGACCACATACAACAAAGACTGATGATTTAGATCCATGGGAAAACTTCACGTCAGTATAGGGTTAGTTGTCAGAACTAGCACTGCTGTTGCGCATTGCACGTCGAAGTTCACTCAAGAAATCCATCTGTGAACCAGATGAAGGTCCAACACTGTTTGAGGAAGACATCATCTGAAGAAGGAAACCAAAACCGTATCATGCAAGAGAGGGATAGCAGGAGAGAAGAGGTGCTAAGAAATGCTGGGTAAAACAGTTTTCACCTGATGAGGAAGTCTAATATGTCCCCATGCTGATGCATTACTTCCAGAATACATAACTGGTCTTTCTGAAATAGAAAAGAGCATGTTATATATAAATCAACCATCCAGTGTATGTATCTCTCTTTCTCTCTCTCTTATAGATATGAATCATGTTTTGAATACATCTACCAGATTACACAGACCAGACCAAGCTTCTTTTCCCCCCGGCACATCCTATCCTCTTTCCTTTTCCCCTTAGGGTCACAAAGTAATGAAAACAGGAAGCGGAGGAATGGAACAACCAAATTGAAAAGCAATTGAAAAAACACCTGAAATAAAAACATCCATCTTTATTTATCCTTTCACTCACCAGATAAATCTATTGACGTGTTATTGTAGAGATGCAATGCAGCAGCCCAACCTGTATTTCAAGATACAAGAAGTTATAAATTGAAAGAATAGCAAACAGTGATTCCTCAAGAACTACAATGAATTAAGCATACAATTTTTTATGAATACCAAATGCAATATTATGAGCATAACTCCTCCTCAGCCCTTGAAAGTAGAATTTACATTTAAAAAACAAAACTCAACCTGGCATCAACCAAAGAATTCGGGCTGAAGTATATAAATATCATTGAGTGTATTTTCTCATTTGCATATTGGGATATGACACATGACGAAATTCAGATCACATTTGTTAGGCACTAATTCAAGTAGGCATTTAACAGAAACTCTAATATTTAACATGAATAGGAGCAATACTTCATTTAATCCTTGCCTTAATGGCACTATTCTGCAATGAGGAGACTTCATTTTGCATTGTTAAGCAAATTTTAGGTTTAGTCTTCTTCTCTATGACCAAGGTCAAACACCATTCATGTAGATGATTGACAGCTCCAATGTATTAGATCTTAGCAGTCCAGAAAAAAATAACATAAAACAGAAAATTAGCAGCCCACACCCTTAAATTTAATGAATATACGACAGAAGGAACAGATTAAGCCCATACGTTCGGTTAAAAGCTGAGAACCTTCACTTCTACAGCATCCATCCAGAGCAATTAACCGGGTACGAGGATTCTCATTCAGAAATGTACTGCTCCCTGCATCTCCATGATCCAGAACTGGAAGACTTCTTGAAGTGATTGGATAATTCTTCTCTCCATCATTTCCATAACTAGGTCGATCAAACCGATCTACAGGATTTGATTGAACTTAGTTGCACAGAAGAATTTCCAACTCAGTATGCATAAACAATTCCTTATAATGAGAGCATCAATTAATGTCCTGATTCCCATAGCATTTATTATCTAAACAACAACAAATAACAAAGACACAAGTAGAAAGAACTATGTGGGGTTTATTAATGTACAAATCCTAGAGATAGGAAGACTCAAGTCTAATAATGGCCTGCGAAGTTATAGTTCGTTATGGGAAATAATCAACAGGACAAACAAATTAAAGCTGACACAAGGAATCACAAACACGAGCAGGCATGAAAATGTCATGTAAGTGATAATGCCAAAGAAGGAAGTACAAATGCAAAATTATTAGGAAAAAGACTAGTTCAAGATCAAAAAGAAAAAATAATTACGAAATCATCATCCACACTTGTTTTTTTGAATTAAATCATCATCTACTCAATGAATAACCAACAGCAAAAAAGGTTCAAGATCAACTAAACATTCTGAAGTTTTTCTGTCAGTTGCACTGAAGTTTTACATCTGGTAAGTATCATAACATAATTTGTTTTGAATATATCCAGAGAAGACAATTGGATCAGTTTCGGGAAAAGGCCACTTATCTTCACATATTATCAAAGTATGTTTAAAAAATATTAGGTACAACTGAAACTTTGCACTGAAAAGTTGCACTCTAGCTGAGTCAAACAAACCGTAGCATACAAGATTCGGCTTAAATTAATTATTCCTAATAGACAAAGGAGTTCTTCCATTATAACCAATAGATAGAGAACTGAAAAATCTCCTTTCAGATCTCATTAGGCCTATGCAGAATGCCATGAGGAACAGAAGAATATTCCCTAGATATATTGCCATTATAGGCGATTTACAACAACATAGCAACTAGTTTATTTTTCCCCTGAAAGATCAACAATTAGTTTGAGAACTATATGAGAGATAAGAAAAAAATCAATTCACTGTTGCCTAACATGGACCATCTCAATTTTAAATATCTGATACTTCAAAGTGTAAAGTCTAAGAAAAATGAATTTGGTCTCCATGCCCTGAGCCCACCACCAAACTTAACAGGCAAAAACCTAGGGCCTTAACCATCCATGTGGTCAAGCAACTTCAATAAATCTAGAAGATCATGAAACATATAAACAACTGCCAAAACAGTAGAAGAAGACAAGTTAACCATTAGGAGAAAGACCTGCTTCATCAGAGGTGAAACTTTCTCTAATGAACTAATCCAGTACCAAAAATCAGTGGAAATCTACAAGCATTAATTGTTCCATATCCACTAAAACATCTGTCTTGATAACTTTGTGGAGCCATATTATAGGCTTATATCGTTGTCATGGGTTTTTAACCATCAATACATGTATGAGTCCTAAAATATTAAGAGTGTAAATTTTCAAAAAGGAATCTACTTCAACAGGGGCATGCGATTTGGACATAAATGTTTGGACTACTCGGTGCTTCTTTCACTCAGCAGATTGGGTACAGAAGAGAGCACAGAACAATAGCTAACCAGGCCTTGACTTTGAGAAGTCCATAACAAACAAAGACAAATCTGAATGAAGAATTGGAAGAAGACATGTTTTAAGCAAAAAGAAAAGTGAAATCTTCATGGAACTTCATAATTCCAGATAATAATTTTCCATAACAAATTTGGAAAACAAATCTGCCAAGAATAAACCAAAATAAACTTAAACTCCTTTTATCCAAAATCAAACCTTTATCACAAGCTCAAAAGGTAAATGTAAATGGGTGGCACCCCTTTGGTGCTGTTGATTAATATACTTTTTATACTTTTTATTTTTAAAAAGAGAGAAAACAAGCTTAAAAGGTAAATATTTAGTCAGCTCCAGCCGCTCACCATCAACATACGCTCTGAAAGAGGTCGTAATTTACTTAAGGAAACTACCACAGATAATGCATTAACCCAGATTCTTTCTTTTGTATAAATTATTAATGTTATGTTTCTTTTGAGGGTGGCGTCGGGATATTGTTGCCATCAACATTGGAAACCAATGCATAGGTGAGATTTTCCTAATCAAAAGAGAACGCCTATGATCAATAGAAATTCCTTAACATGCGTCTTCCCTTAAATTGGCCACCCCTCTGATTTTGGTACATTTCCGCCAAAAAACTAACAATATTAAGAGAAATTCGGTTTTCATGACGAGCCCACTCAGTTGAGTTACATTAGCTTATGCTAACTAGTACTTCACCACACAATTCAAAGACGATTGTAAAAACTCAAAATCTAAGAACTACCAAATTGAGCTAGCATTAATACGACGACACATTTCTCTCAATAAAGAAAAAAATATAGAAAAAGCAAATTGTCTTAGAGAGGGAAAAGCCACCAACCTCCCGATTTGCGGCGGTTGAGAGCACGATTCCTGCAACAACAGAACAGAAAATTGGCCAAAGAGAAAGATTTAGATCCATTGAAGAGAATGAACAGAGAGAGGAAATTAAAACGAAACCTTTGATTGGGAGGAGCGTATCGCTTCACTGCGGTGCCTGAATCTGCGGCAGCTGGTGCATGGTTTTCCAGCATCTCTCTCTTTTCCTCTCTTTCTATGTGGCGCTGAAAAGATTCACCTTTGAAAATCTCTATCTGAGTCCGTCGACGCTGTAATCGGTGAGACTGGTCTACAGCTAGAGCGGGGTCTGTGGATTTAGACTGCTGTTTTTTCCACGCTCGCCCGCCAGCGCTTACCTGTAACGCGCTCGTACGCCTACAGATTCTTCATTTACGAGGAATTTACAATTAGGTTCTTCGATCTTATACATTTTGTATTATATATTATCTTTTATATTGAGATTTGTTGTATTATAACTTTGTAAATTCTTTTTGACCTCAATAAAAAATATTATACACACTTCACAATTGGTGTAAAAGAATTATAAATTCCAATTAAAAGAATTTCCTCGTTTATAAAAAAACATTCTTTTTCACTGAGATGTATTTATAAATTTAAAGGAATAATAATAAATTATTTTTAAGCGTGGCAAAATATTTAATCATATTCACCCTGCAATTAAATGCTTTATTTTAATTTACACCAAAACTGAGTACTATGAAAATTACAGAAAACTTGTAATATTTTAGGAATACAATCTAATTAGTGTTGTTGCTGTTTGTTGGAAAATTGATCTATAATGATTAATTTAATTAATTATCCATCATACCCTTTTTCTAAAAAAAAAATATATATATATATATATCTATATATCTACATACATATATATCAACTTCAGTTTTCATAGAATTTTCAATTGTTGTTTTTACTCAAAAGATTTTTATTCGTGTTGTTGTTGTTGTTGGGAAGCTGATAATTGAATTGATGCCAAAGTTTGTAGCTTCCTCTATCCCTCTCCTCTCTCTCTTTCTGGCATTTTCCCACCACGCAAAACTTTCACAGAAGCCTTTTTCTACTGAAGTTTTCTCTAATGAAAGCACCAAGAGAGTGTGAATCGATTTTCTGTATGTTCCTTAATGAGATTGTATAAAAATAATTAATAACTCTGAACTAAAGATGGTTATCAACTGAACAAGTTAAAACACAAAACTGAGACATCCAAATAGGAAAAAATACCTTGGTGTTTTCTCATTAATTATAGTCTTTCAGCTATTAAGATTAGGTCGTGATCAAACCCTGCCACCGCTTGTAAGACTTCACAACCTTCTACAGTATCAAGCAGTGCTGGCTCAACTTCGTCGCTTGAGCTTCCTAATCCAAGCCTGCCATTTTTACCGCAGCCCCAGACAAATACCCTTCCCTTAGATGTAAGAGCAAGGGAATGTACCCGGCCTCCAGATACAGAAGCAGGAGTTTCCCCAGCCAGTCCTCCACCGACAACCTGTGGCAAATTCTCCAGCCCTGTCCTACCAAGCTGATAACTTAGGTTCCATCCCCATGAAAAAACACCCGTTTCACCACCCTCGACGTCAGAGGATTTTGCACGGAAAATAGCTAGAGAATGGCCAAGACCTGATGCTATAGAAATAGGGCAAAAGTTTATGTCCACTGGAAACATGCCCATGTCTTGCTTCACTCTACCCAGCTGACCATATACATTGCTCCCACAGCTCAATAGTGTGCCATTGCCTGCAATTCAGTTACAGCATGAGGACTAGTATATAGTTACAGCATACAACAGCAATGCGTAGATTGTGTTTACTTACTGCAAAGAACCAAGGAATGATCAAGCCCGCATGCAATATCTACTACTTTGATATTATGCAGTTCTTCCACTAAACAAGGTTCCCAAATTATTGGCATGCTTTTCTCTTTTTCCATCCCTTGTAAGACCAGCTTCTCAGCAATTTCCAGCTTTGAAGCCGCGAGTTCGTGTGCATTTGTAGGTACGTCAATGGTTGAATCCAATGGAGATGCTTCCAGACCAATTCCAATCTTCCCTATCCTACCATCAGCAGAATAACCCCAGCCAAACAATTTACCATTCTCAGTCTGGGCTAATGCATGCCCCCAACCAAAAGATACCTGTCAAAACAAATGATTTAGCAACTTTCTAATCTACAAGGAAAATAGTCTAAAGCATTCTACATGAAACTTGTGCAGTCATTCCAAAATTTGCCAGTTTCACGTACAAATACTTCCACCTTAGGGTCACACCTTAACTACATTTTCTCCTGCTAATGCTTCAACTTTGGATGGAACCAACGCCTCTGTTACACCCTTCCCAAGACCGAGCTGTCCCCTCTTGGATTTCCCCCAAACCCACAAAGAGCCATCATCTCCAATGGCTGCAGAGATAACACCAGATGCAAATGCAGCACGCACTTTTACCTGATCTAGCCCTTCTACCTTTTTTGGTTCATTCCATGTATCTCTGTTTATAATCAAAACATTAGAAAAATAACCCATTTACACTTTCATGTGAAGGTTGCAGGCAGCAACTCAGTGATATCATTTAGTTAAGCTCATGCTAAAATCACAAATGGCTGACGATCAGAGTTTGGAACCGGAAGAAAAGGATGTAAAAATCAACCACCTCATCAATGTCAGCATGCATTTTCTACTCATAAAAAACGATTTATTATAACAGACTGAGCTCAGCCCGACTTTTAAGTCCTCCCCTCTTTATCAAGAGAGCGAGCGTTCGACTCAGAGAGAAAAAAAGGATTTTCAATATGAATCACAAAACAAACAATTAGCAGACACGACAAAGAGATCCATTTGCCAAAGACCATTAAGGAGTTCGAATTTGAAACTGAACGGAAGACGTAATCAATAAAACAAATAAATCAAAGAAAACCCTTCAGCCAAAATTTAAAGCTAATGAGAAAAGATGAGAACTTAACCGCTGGATTACCTGGGGTTAAGTGGGCCTCGGCCGAGCTGGAATTCATCGTTGCGGCCCCAAGCCCAGAGATCGCCACCGCAAGTGACGGCGAGGGAGTGGTAATGGCCAGCAGCTACAGCGGAGATATCGCTGGGTAGGTTCGGGACGCGACTGGGCTCATAGGCATCGGCGGCGAGGCCTGTTAAAGATGCGGGCAGGCCCAGAGCCCCCTGGCTGCCATCCCCGAAGCTCATTACCGCTCTGTTACTCTCATTGCTATCGATACTGCTACAACTCATACGTCTTCCCCTGTAATTTATATTGAACAATTCATTTAAATGGAAATTGGAAGCAAGCGACGACGTCCTGCTTCCCAGTAATCGGAGCCGGAGCATTTCGGTTGCGTGAGTTTAATTTACTCACCTTTCTGGTTCCGGAACCAGGAGCATCTTGTCTTACCCTTCCCCACCCTCGTATATTTATTTACACACTTGACTTGTAAATACATAAAATGGTGAAAAATATTATTAAATATTTATTTTCATATATCATATATATATATATATATTATTTTGATTGTAAATATATAAAATGAAAAATAAATTTATTTCCCAAATAATGATAATAAATATTTTATAATCTTTTACACTAAAAAGACAGTATAGCAACAAAATTCTCTCTGCATTTTTTTTTTTTAAAAAAATCAATCACAAATTATATATTATATATAAGAGCAAATTACAAAATGGTTTTTAGATTCTGGGCTCGGTTGTAATAAGATTTATTAATCTTAAAAATAGACAATTCAATCATTATGTTTTGAATAAATACTATGACTAATTTAATTAAGCCCAAAACATAAAACTTTTGTATTATTAATGATTTTAGCAAATATAGAAAGTTCTTATATCCCTCCATTCAGACCACCAGGCTTGAGCCAACTTACTTACGGGTTGGGTTCGCGGATCACGCCATCACCTGTTTTAATGTCCTTAGCCCAGCTCAGCCGGCCATTTAAAAATACTGCAGTAGCTCAGCCCACTTAGCTCAAACCAAGCTGCCCTGCTTTTTTAAGGAATATTGGGCTAGCAGAACTATAATCCTTATTTACCCTAAAAATTACTTATAAAATGTTCTGTAAGTAAATTACTTAAAAGCAGTTAAAAGAAGAATGGAAGGGGTAATTTTTTTTTTTTGTTAGTACAATAAATAAAATTATTCTTCATGAAACAAAATGAACTAATATTCACACGTGTTGAATAATAATTCAAGTAATCCATTTTGAATACGGGGGAATTTACATACAACATAATTGCATTATGTATTCATAGAAAAGAAATTAAAATCCAATGCATACGAAAAACCATTTGATCGTGCATAGATTCTTTTGGACCCAACATGAATAATAATGGTGGAGAGTGTGCCAGTTGGCAATTAGAAATCAGTAAGAGCAATATCTCTTATCCAGTCAAATCAGCCACGTGTATAATGATTGTTGGACAAGCAGATCCTAATCTAATCTGGAAAAAAATTACTTGGGCTCCCTCTCATATACACCAAACATTTTTCTGAAGCCCACGATCAGCTTCATAAGTTGGCGCTTATTTTCCTGCCTCTGTTTTCTGAGTTCAACACACAAAACTTCACTCGAGAAAATAACAAATGGCAACACAAGCACTTGTATCTTCTTCTCTTAGCTCCTCCGTGGAGACCGCCAGACAGATTCTAGGAGCAAGACCAGCACATTCTCCAACTGGTTGCTCAAGAAGGGGATCCTTCGTTGTCAGGGCAGCTTCTACTCCTCCTGTTAAGGTCTCTCTCTCTCTCTCTCTCTCTCTCTCTCTCTCTCCACAGTTGCTCTTTTAGGCAGAATCAGATTCAGACTTCATTTATTAGCATAGGCTTTAATGATGTTTTGTGATGTGATTTTCAGCAAGGAGCAGACAGACCCTTGTGGTTTGCATCCAAACAAAGCCTTTCTTACTTGGATGGCAGGTAATCTCTGCATCCGTGGAATCAACAAATGATCCTATTTCTAGTTTTTTCTTGCTTTTATAGTATTGATGGGTGCTATGAATCTATTTTGCAGCCTTCCCGGTGACTATGGATTCGACCCACTAGGTCTGTCAGATCCTGAAGGCCCCGGAGGGTTCATCGAGCCAAAATGGTTAGCTTATGGCGAGGTCATCAATGGCCGGTATGCTATGTTGGGTGCAGTGGGTGCTATTGCTCCTGAAATTCTGGGCAAGGCTGGCCTCATTCCACCAGAGACAGCTCTTCCCTGGTTCAAAACTGGTGTGATCCCACCAGCTGGAACATACAACTACTGGGCAGACCCTTACACGCTCTTTGTCTTTGAGATGGCACTCATGGGTTTTGCGGAGCACAGGAGATTCCAAGACTGGGCTAAGCCTGGCTCCATGGGGAAACAGTACTTCCTGGGTTTCGAGAAGTTTTTGGGGGGATCAGGAGAACCGGCTTACCCAGGAGGACCACTCTTTAACCCTCTTGGGTTCGGGAAAGATGAGAAGTCGCTCAAGGATTTGAAGCTCAAGGAGGTGAAGAATGGGAGACTGGCAATGTTGGCTATCTTGGGATACTTTGTACAGGGTCTTGTAACAGGAGTTGGACCATACCAAAACCTTCTTGATCACTTAGCTGATCCCTTCAACAACAATGTCTTGACAAGCCTCAAGTTCCATTAAGATAGCTTTCTATTTGCTTTTCGGAACTGTTCCATCACCAGCCCCTGCTTTCTCACTCTCTCTTTCTCCCTCTCACACTGTCTAGTCTTTGTTCATGTCCTGTTGAAATATCATGTGAAGAAATCATTGTAATTTGTAAGAAATTGACATGGTAATGCCTAAATTTGTACTCCTTACTCCTTAGTGTTTAAACCATTTCACTCTTTTAAGCCTGAACCTTTGTAGCATCAGAAATTCAGAGTCCATTAAGTAAAGTAAAATAGAGTGAACAGCCAAAACACTAATGAAACTGTGGATTAATGATTAAATGCAGCAGTCTCATATACTTACAGGAGAACTAAAACCCTCAAATAAAAAAGTGTCAATGAGATATTTATAATGGAACTTAATAATCTATTTTCTCTCCAAAATCAATGGAGCAATGTGATTTTTGTTATATTGGAACCAAGTTGGCTCAGTTGCTTATAAAATACTTAATTATCTAGAAAGAAAGATACTCATTAGAAAAGTAGAGACAAGACTGCACTACCATTAGCAGTCCATGTCGAGACGAATTGCATGACAAAGCTTGACCTAACTTATTAACTAGTTACTGGCAGAACAGAAACTTACCGCTGTGTAAAGAAACAAGAAGAGAAAAAGGAAAAGAAGACAACATAAACTCATCCAATGGCCAGGATTTAATAGGGGCTGCATTTCAGGCTGCGCAATAATTAAAGAGTGAGATCCAAAGAATTCAGAGATCATCAACCGCCAAAAGCACCAAGAAAGCTTTCAACTTGGTCTAAGGTGATGTTCTTAATATTAATCCTGACCATGAGTATTCGGAGGAAGGGTGAGGGTCCCCTAAGCAGCTTGAGCCAAAGGTTCATCAGCCGATGATTCTAGCCTGCAAATTATGAATAATCAGTAAGAAAGCACAGAATAGGCCTGCATATAGGAGCTCATTAAACCCAACTTACAAATTGCTGTGAGAATCAAAAGATAATAACATTTAGACTGAATGGACCTGACAAGAACAGCACAGAAATACTGTTCCTGAAGCATTGTTCATTACATCCAGAAGCCGATGGAAGGCAGCCCTTAAAAGTCAATTGACACATGATATATCAAATTAAAGTTTTCTTATGGGAGAAATTACATCAAATACCAGTTAAGTGCAAGGATTGTTATTATTATTATTTAAAATACTTTACTAATTAATTATTCCCACAGTCAATGCTTGTGCTCATTTTAGGGTTTATACAAATTATTACATCAATCTGCTCCCAGATTATAAAGTTTACATGGATGAAAAATACCAGAAGGTTCACGAAAAAGTTGTTCAGGAGGTCGTGAAATGGACTTATGATACTGTCCCATCCTAGTAAAGGATTCTAGCGTTTTGTTAATGAGTAGGCCCAAAAGAATGGGAGGGCTTAACTCACCCTTCTCCAACAAGTCTTTAAAGTTTTAACACAAAGGAATAAACATGTAAGACTGCTAAAACCGGTGCATTCCTACCTCTGGATTCCTTCTCCTACTTCCATTCTCAGGAAACTGCCAATAGTCACGGGGGCTCCCACTTCCTTTGAAAGATTATTCAAAAGAGTCTGCAGGAAAAAGGATGAAACATCAATCAACACCTTCATCTCAGTTATTATTCATACACGGACATGGATACTTTATATATGATAGAAAACCAAAAATTTCCTGCATCTTCACATGCAGGCATTTGACAAATTTAACAAGATTCACCAGGACTTATCACTAAAAGAATCCTCCAATAACACATTGTGTTAGCCAAAATTTAACATAATAAACAATTCCAATTAATATTGAAATTTTTATCTTTAGAATTCTAGCAGTATACTAACTAATATTGGAAGATAATTTTTATTGATATGTAAATAATTAACATTGAAGATTAAAGTCAAGCACAGCAAACTCTCATACCTTTACATTTACTGTATCATCAACAATAAACTTTTGCTCCATAAGAACAACTTCTTCAAAGTATTTACGCAGACGACCTTCTACCATTTTCTCTACTGCCATCTGAGACTTTGCTGTACTTTCTGCCTGTCATACATTTCAATGGAAAAAAATTAGTTTTCTGCACAATTTTAAAACTAAGATCTAACCCAATCCCACCATGTCCATTTTAAATTTCAGGAAAAGCCCCAAGAACATGTAAATTTTAAATGGAAACTCATACAACCAAATTTTAGATATTAAGTAAGATGTAAGGGGTAAATAAGTATGTAAGCAAAGCAAGGTAGATAAAACTAAAAAGATCATATTGACTGATTCCAGGATGTAGCTATTCAATTACATTAAGCAAAACAATGGATACTGAGAACCAATAACAACTCAAGTCAATCAAGAGGGAAATATAATACCTGCGACTTCAAAATTTCACGCTCACTTTCTAATGCCTCGGAGGGGACAAGTTCCTTGGCCAAGAATAATGGCTTTGCCGCCACTACATGCATTGCCAGTTCGGACCCAACACATTTCACAGCATCCAATTGAAAATTCTCACCCTCTACTTCAAGAGATAAAATAGAAGCAATTCGACCCAAGCCTGTAGATGAATTTGTACTCCGTGTCAAATTGTGTAGCACATTGGATCATACATTTTAAGTCTAGAAAAGGCATCAACAGATAATACTCAAGATAGCATCTCAGTAAGAAAATTCAAATTCAATCATTTTTATTCACATGTGGAGACAAGTGCATGCAAAAACTTGTCTGTCAAAACAAGGAAATAAAGTAATTCATTAACACTGCACCTGGTTGTGGGCTTGTGTGGAGATAGGTAGAAACAACACCATTGGACGCGGTAGATAACACAAAGCCCCTTCTAAATTTTACATGCTCCCCCATCATTGCAGCTACTTCTGTGACTGCATTCTGAACAGTTGTCTCTCCGCTTATTTTTGGATGATCTAGATTTAACTTCAAGTCCTGGAAGAAATCAAATGATTCTATCATAGCTACTAAAGGATAGCAATTCAAATTAGAGGTCTATATGTATTAATGGCAGCAATGCATACTAAAAGTTATACAGTTTGTTGACATCCTTCTATAGTTTGGTTTTTGATGTTTATGGATAAACTAAATCGAGGAAGAACATTCAATGAATTTTTTTTTACCAAAATAATGAGGTTCAGCCAATCAGCAGCACACAAATACTGATATAGTTTGATAAAGGAACATTTTTTGAATTTTGGTGCAGGTTTCCAGGTTTTAAAGAATGAAAGGAACATAAGAGAAAAAAGAGTCTGAGAAATCTCCATAGATTACATGTATAGAATAAATCTTTCAAGGTTGTCATTGGATCCATTAGATGACATTCTGAAGAGATGATTACTTCTATATCAAGGTTTTCCGTAAAAGCGCGAAGCCCAGCCAAGGTACTTAGAACATTGTTCTTTACCTTAGCAGATCGATAGGAATTTGCATTGAATACTGAAGAAAAGAAATTAAGAAAACTTTCTATCTCCTTATAAAGAAATAAAACATGATTCAGCATGCAAATCTCTGACCTCCAAATGTTCAGGCCCAAAAGGGAAGACCCCAGAAACTTGCTGAGAATTGTTCTCAATCAGCAAAGTTTGCTTTGCCAAAGACAATGCCTGCAAGAGACAATAAAAAACTAAATGAAATACAATCATGCATGATAAAAACATCTCAAAAGAAACAAGTACCGGAAATTAATACTGAACAGTAAGAGATTGCCATAAAAATAAAATTAACAAAAAAAATGCCTTTTATTGAAGAGAAACTCAAAAAGTTAAGAAACTAAGGTTAATTCTAGAACAAATTCAAAAATTGTATGAAATTTATTTGTAAATTCATAATTAGTTCAATTAGAATATGCTGTAGTACGGGAATTCCATATTAAATTATGCATTATATTTAAAATGCATTATTATTTCCAAAAAAAAAAATATTTAAAATGGATTATTCTAATTTGCGTGAAATTTCATATAAACTCTTTTTTCCTATAAAATTTCCTAAAGAATTTTTGTATGTTCTAATTGACTAGGTGGGTATAGAAATATTTTACATAAATTTCATGTTTTTAGATTTGTTCCAAAAATGACCTAAGAAATTTGTATCTGGTGGAAATGCAATCTGAAAACTTGGTTATACTAACCAAGCACTGAAAAATATCGTTCCTTGCTACAAAGTCTGTCTCGCAGTTAAGTTCAATGACAGCAGCCTTTCCCTTGCACTGCGCCAAAGCCAGCAGTCCCTCTGCAGCAGTTCGTGATGATTTTTTGGATGCCAAAACCTTCCCCCTCTTCCTCAAATCCTTCTGAGCCGCCTCTGTGTTCAAGGCCCGATCCAATTCACAAACCACAATTCACCAAAACCAACAAAACTTTAGAATCAAAACAGAAAAGACAAATGGTTTTTTATGGAGATACCAATATCCCAATTGCATTCAACAAGAGCGGCTTTGACGTCTTTAATAGGAGCACTGGTTCTTTCTCGTAATTGCTTGATAAGATTCATTTGCTGAGCACCAGGAGGAGCTTCCGCAGTGAATCGCCGCGAACAAATTCCAAACGATTCAGAATATTTGGATAAAAACGAGGCGTTGGAGATACCAGTAGATTGAGATATGACAGTCCCTTTGCTTGCAAAAGTCGAATATCCACGGCCAGACCTACTCAGCTTAGTACTAGCATATATTAACATCCCAAGAGGACGCTTTGCAGCTCTAGTAAAAGCCATTTCAGTGTCTCTCTATTAGCCAGCGATCAATCTATGCATTTGAATAACAAAGATGCAAAATCTCTCAGAATAGAGCAATTTGAGAAACAAAAAAAAAAAAAAAAAAACCCTACAAAAACTAAGGTTTAAGGTAGGATTTTTGCCAGGGAGAAGGAAGCAATAAAAGAAAATCACTAATAGAAGATTAAGAAACGAATTTCATAGCGGCTTCAGATTTCAAAAGCAACTAACCTCGAAACCAGTAATCAAGGTGGAATTGCTCGACACTGAAAGACAGAAAAGAGAAGCTGATCTAATTTCTCCATTAACCAGCAACGCTGCGTCTTGACGTCAACTCTATCAGTAAAGTGGGCCGAAACAGTGTGGCTTTGTTACTTCAAAACAAATGGGCTGAGCCCAAAACGCACACTTTTCTGTCGTTTTATCATATCCAGAAATGCAGTCACGTATTATAAACTCATGGTCTCCTTCGAATCTCCGGTCTCTAAAAATTCTTTGGTGTTTTTTTTTTTTCCTTGAAATAAGAAAATTCCCTACGCTTTGATGGAGAATTGAATAAATAGAGAACCGACTTTTACAGTTATTTAGCAGCCAGGCGAGAGAGAAAGAGGGACCTCTGCTTCCTCACCACGCGTAGACAGCTACATCTACTGGATCTCTTTGGATCGGATCCTTCCCGACCCGAACCCTCTAGATCTGTCTCAGGTACGTCCTTAATCTCTCTATTTCGATGAATGTCTGTACATAATTGTGACTATGTGCCTGTCTTAGATCCATGGTTGTTCTTGGCATTTGGTTAGGTCAATTTTTATTTTCGTTTATCCCAGGAACTTTATTGTTATTAATTCTTTGCATTATGTTCTGATCTATTTGGTTTACGCATTGGTACTATTCGATTTTGATTTTGATTTAGTCTACGGGCGTTTTGGGTTCTTGTTGTCTATTTTGCATGTTAAGTATTCGATCTCGATTGGCACTTATTCACTGTTAGTTTTCATCTGCTTAAGTTATAAATTCTTGCTGCGAAACATGTTGAAAGAACCGTTTTACATGCGCCAATATATGAGAAGATATGATGTAAATGTTGCATCTTTAAAATGTTAGAGCATTTGATGCTTCAATGAAACGTTTCGGTAATAATTTTGTCAAAACTGACCGTTATAACTTCTAATTTCTGTAGATTTGATGCTGAATGCTTCTGTTAGAGTAGCTTAGATCAAGCTGCATCAGAGATCTGCTTTACTTTTGATGAATTTCTTGACGACACTGAAGGGGAAAATGGTTTCTATGTACCAAGTTTTCCTCTTTGCTCTTTTGTTTGTGTGTGTTTGCGATGGGTTTTATCTTCCCGGGAGCTACATGCACACTTATTCAACTGGTGAATCCATATATGCCAAAGTTAATTCCTTGACTTCTATAGAAACTGAACTTCCTTTTAGCTACTACAGTCTCCCTTATTGCAAACCATTAGGTGGGATTAAAAAAAGTGCTGAGAATCTTGGAGAGCTCCTTATGGGAGATCAGATCGATAACTCTCCTTACCGGTTTCGCATGAATGTCAATGAATCTGTCTTCCTCTGCATCACCAATGCATTGAGTCAGCATGAGGTTAAGCTCTTGAAACAGAGAACCCGTGATTTATATCAGGTGAATATGATTCTGGACAACTTGCCTGCAATGAGGTATGCAGTGCAAAATGGAGTCAAAATTCAGTGGACTGGGTTTCCAGTTGGTTATACCCCACCCAATAGCAATGATGATTACATTATCAATCACCTTAAGTTCAAGGTCTTGGTTCATGAGTATGAAGGGAGTGGTGTTGAGATAATAGGTACTGGGGAGGAAGGTATGGGTATCATTTCTGAAGCTGACAAGAAGAAAGCATCTGGATATGAGATTGTTGGTTTTGAGGTTATACCCTGCAGTGTTAAGTATGACCCAGAGAAGATGACGAAGCTCCATATGTATGACAATGTTCCCTCTGTGAACTGCCCCTTGGAGCTTGAGAAATCTCAGATAATAAGAGAACAGGAAAGAGTATCCTTCACTTATGAGGTTGAGTTTGTGAAAAGTGACATCCGGTGGCCATCTAGATGGGATGCTTATTTGAAAATGGAAGGTGCTCGTGTTCATTGGTTTTCTATCTTGAACTCTCTTATGGTGATTTTCTTCTTAGCCGGTATTGTCTTTGTCATATTCCTAAGGACTGTAAGAAGGGATTTGACAAGGTATGAGGAGTTAGACAAAGAAGCTCAAGCACAGATGAACGAGGAGCTCTCTGGTTGGAAGCTTGTTGTCGGTGATGTCTTTAGAGAACCAGATTGTTCAAAGCTTCTCTGTGTGATGGTAGGAGACGGGATTCAGATTACTGGGATGGGTGTTGTTACAATTGTTTTTGCTGCCCTCGGTTTTATGTCACCAGCTTCACGAGGAATGCTGTTGACAGGGATGATAATTCTTTATCTTTTCTTGGGTATTGCTGCTGGCTATATTGGTGTTCGGATGTGGAGAACAATAAAGGGAACTTCAGAAGGGTGGAGGTCCCTTTCCTGGTCGATTGCGTGCTTCTTTCCTGGAATTGTCTTTGTTATCCTTACAGCGTTAAATTTTCTTCTATGGGGCAGCAAGAGTACTGGTGCTATTCCCATTTCTTTGTACTTTATACTCTTGTCCCTCTGGTTCTGCATTTCAGTGCCACTTACCCTTTTTGGAGGATTCTTAGGGACACGAGCTGCTGAGATTCAATATCCAGTGAGAACCAACCAGATACCTAGGGAGATTCCTGCTCGCAAATATCCATCGTGGCTTCTTGTCCTTGGTGCAGGGACTCTTCCATTTGGAACACTTTTCATTGAACTTTTCTTCATTCTTTCTAGCATCTGGCTTGGAAGGTTTTATTATGTCTTTGGATTCTTGTTGATAGTTCTCTTGTTGCTGGTTATTGTTTGTGCTGAAGTCTCAGTGGTCCTAACCTACATGCACCTCTGTGTAGAGGACTGGCGGTGGTGGTGGAAGGCATTTTTTGCTTCTGGTTCAGTTGCACTCTATGTGTTTCTTTACTCCATCAACTACTTGGTTTTTGACCTACAGAGTTTGAGTGGGCCAGTGTCGGCTATGCTTTACATGGGTTATTCACTTATTATGGCAATTGCTATCATGTTGTCTACTGGCACCATTGGTTTCCTCGTGTCCTTTTACTTTGTTCATTATCTTTTCTCATCTGTGAAGATTGATTAAAAGCTAAATTTAGTGATCTTCACCGGCCTGTTGGAGAAGCTTCTGTCATATAGGAAGAGAAAGTTGGCTGGTCATTATTCTTTTACAAAGTAACCTTTGGTATCCAACCATGTTGCACCACATTAAGATGGCTTGCGAGTATCTGTTTGATCGCATTAATACTTTCTTTGTTTTTCTGTTCTTTTTTGGGATTAGAGGACTAGTTAGTTTTAGGAATTACAATTTTCAGTTGGATTATCACCTTGTCCTGCAGTGCCAGCAGTAGCCTCTTGTCTTCCTAGTTGCTAGCTATGAACTTAAGTTGAACTACATATTCCTTTATATTTTGATATTTGGAGAAAATTGTAATTGAATGGATATTATATAATTGTATTTTCTCTTACTTTAGCTACTGAAAGAAAGATTCATTTCTATTTCTGTTGATTTCATAATTGGCATCTTGGATTTGTTGGTTGATTTCATGTATGCCCGCAGCGATTAAAGTTAGGTTTGGTTTGACATTGAGTATTGGTCATTACCATTTCATGAAGCTCTTCGGATTTGGCCTAGCTTTGGTTCTGATTGTTAAACTTTACACCTAATTGTTATATTGGTATCAACATGAATAATTTTCAACACGAATTGTATCCTTAAATTTGTCAATGATCAAAATTGTTCTTTTAGGTTTTGGTTAGCTCAGCAAATGGGTTTGTCCAACATTTTGTTGTTGCAAGTATATCAGTCTCGTGTGTTCAGTAACAATCTCTACTTTGCTCGAATCCTTCTGACTTGGACCAGACTAAGCTTCGTCTTTTCAGTAAAAGTTTTGCTTAACTAATTGTGATGGGCAAGCTAGACCAACTGGCTTTTTTGGGCTTAGCACAAACTTGTCCATTTTTTTTGTCTAAAGTCCAACTTGACTCGAAAAAGATTTAAAATTTATTAGTAAGACGACTAATATAAATATAAATAAAATTAATAAAACAATTAAAATGAAATAATTAAAATATTAATAAAATAAATTAAAATGAATAAAAAGTATACTTCTCCGGCTATGAGACCCGACAAGTCCGAGTCCAGCACATCATGGGGCTGGCTAATATCTAAAATTTTCTTAAATTTTGTTGTAATATATATGTTCACAATAGTGAATAGACTAAAAGTACATTAAAATTATGATATCTTGTATTATTTTTGATAAAAATATTATTCTTTTCAAATTAAAAAAAAAAAAATTGTAAAAAAATCCAACCGTGTATAGATAAGATTTTAATGCTTTTAATTTTTATGTCTTGTAAATTGTGTGAAGGCTATTGAAAATATTTATACATGCAGGAGAGTAAAAGGAAAAAATTAAAAGGTGGTCTCAGTCCTCAACAGATAGTCAAGATATTAATTAAATAGATTAATAATAAACAAAAAATATAGTTCTTACGACAAATCCAAGCTCAGTACATCATGAAGTAGGCTAATATTTAAATTTTTTCTTAAATTTGGACTTGACATACCTCTCATATCTAAGGCACAGGTAAATTGTAATATTTTATATTATCTTTGGTAAAATAGTTATTTTTTTCAAATTAAAAAAGTAATGCTATTATTTTTAAGTTTTAGAGTATCATTTTAAAATTTTAATAAATATTTATTTTAAAGAAAAATTAAACAATTTTTATTTTTGTCTTATCCTTTAAAAACCGATAAGACAACATGCTATAAAAATTCAATGATATTTTCAGCAAAAAGTATTTGAACGATATAATATACAATAATTAAAATATTACTTGAATACATTAAAAATAAAGAAAAAATATAGTTCTCAGGTCGTGAAACCCAACAAGTCCTAGCTCAACACATGATAGAGCAGATTAATGTTTGAATTTTTTCTTAAATTTAAATTTAATATATTTATTTATAATAGTGAACATACTAAAAATATAGTAAAATTATGATATTTTATATTATATTTGGTAAAAAAAAATTTTAAAAATAAAAAGTACATGCTATTATTTTTATATTTTGAGTTACAATTATAAAAATTCATTGAATACTCTTTTTTTAAAAAAATTTGAAAATATTTTTATTGCTTTCTTATTTTTTTAAAAATAAATAGGACAAAATACTACAGAAGACCAATAATATTTTTAATAAATAGTATTTAAACGAATTAATATAAAATAATTAAAATATTAATCAAATAAATTCAAAATGAACATCATGGAGCAAGCTAATATTTAAACCTTTTTTTAAAAAATTGAACTTGATATTTTTGTCTATAATAGTGAATAGGCAGGCTAGAGGTATAGTCAAGTTGTAATATTTCATTTTAAAAATTTAATAAATACTTCTTTTAATTTTCTCTTAAACATTTTTATTGTTTTCTTATTCGTTAAAAATCAATAAAACAAAATGTTACCAAAGATCAATAATATTTTCATCAATAAGTATTTAAATAGATTAATATAAAATAATCAAACTATTAGTTAAATAAATTGAAAATGAACAAAATGTAGTTTTTGGGTCTTGAGACCCGACATGTCTGAACTCAGTATATCATGGAGTGAGTTAATATTCGAAGTTTTTCTTAAATTTATTGTAGCGCCCGGACCGAGAAGGAAAAAAAAAAAAGCCACGTCAGCAGGCCCGGTCAGCAGTCCCGGCCAACCGGGACTTGCCACGTGGCAAAACCACGTCGTTTCAAAAAGGGCCACGTTGGCGATCCGCGTGGGTGCGATCGGACGGCCCAGATCAAGCGTGTGATCGGACGGCCCAGATTTAAACGCACGGACGGCTCAGATTTAAACGCACGGACGGCCCAGATTTAATCAAAAACGGACGGCCCAGATTAAAACAAAATGGACGGCTGAGATCAAAAGGCAAGGGGTTATAAATAGAACCCCCACACCAGACCACAAACCCTAGCCGCCTGCCGCTCGCCGGAGAAGACGAACCAGAAGCCGGCCGCCGCCACCCGCCGCCGCACCAGAGGAACTTCCGACCACCGATCGAGGTAAATTTCGTACCCCCGACTCGTTTTTCCACGCTGATTCCTCCTGTGGCCAAATCGGAGCCAAAATCCTGGCCAAACGGCCGGAATGCACGGCCGAAGCCCAGCGGGGCCGCCGCGCCCTTCTCGGTTTTTGCCTCCGATGAGGCCCTTCCCGGCCTCCGTTTGATGCAAATTTTATATCACCGTGATCACCACTCTTTTCTCTACAGGTTGATCGGAGCCGAATCACCAAAACACGAACCTCGTCGGAGAGCCGCCGCACCTGAGAGCGCCGCCGCCGATAAGCTCCGTTTTTCCATGATTTTTTGGCCCCCCGAGAGCCCTAGGGTTGTTTTCTCGCAGGGACCGATGCGAGTGTGGCCGAATTCGGCCGAAAATGGCCGAAAACAGCCAACCCGAGGTGAATCGCCGCTGCCAGCGGCGGCGCCGTCGCCGGAGCACGGCGGAGCCGCCGTGCCGGAGTTGTGATTTGGGCCGAAAGGGGCCCTGGGCCTAATTTGGGATTTTTTTTTGGAACACGTGCAGGTACCAGTAGTGCGTTTCAGTTCCCCGAGGAAAATTCAGGGAAAATTAGGGACAGCCTGTAGGCGCACTGTGAAGCCGTGTTCGGACCCCGAAACGAGTAAGGACCCCTCACCCTATTTCCTATCACGGTTTTAAAGTTCAATAAATGATAAAATGGTATTTCATGAATCAACGAATGTGTGAAATTGCTTAAGGTCGCTAATGGAGCCTGAGTCTAGTGTATTTGTCGGTTAACTGTTATTTGGCCTGTTTTACAGTATTCAATGCAGCATGAGGTTCGATGTTTTCATTTTATAGTTTCGTGTGCATATTGTACTGTTTTATTGATTATGGATTGAATGACTGGGGTGTTGATACTATATGTTGTCTGTTTGGCATAAATTATCGTTTAGCTTGTTTGTATGTGATTGAAAATGCTGACTGAGGGAAAAGGCGAATGAAAGATTATGTGAATGGGTAATTGTATAATATGGTCAGCCTGACTAGATATCCTGGGAGATGGTGGACGGACCGGGTCCGTAGGGAACCCTACCGGGATTGTGGTCTCCCATACCGGACGGGGTATGGAGATCTTATGTGTTTTGGCGCCCATACCGGACGAGGTATGGGGACGGCCCGTTTCACCCTCATACCGGACGGGGTATGGGGACGGTCCGTTTCACCCTCATACCGGACGGGGTATTGAGGTTTATGGTTTTGGCGCCCATACCGGACGGGGTATGGGGACGGCCCTGGAATTCGATGACGAATGTTAAGGATTAACGGGTAGCGGGACCCCTATGGATCCCCATGGATACTAGTGGGCTGGTGAAATTAGGAAAATATGTTGTGAAACTATCGAATTACGAAGAGTGTGATAGGTATTATGTTATACAGTTCATATATATGTTTTCATGATGATGATGATGTTATTGCTTTCGTACATTGTTTTATGAATTTCACCGAGGTAAGTAAATGGTAAAGGTTTTATTTTCGATAAAAGGATTTGTTGTAAATTATGATCCATTGGTCTTTTTGTGTTTTCTACCCACCTTTACCTCCGTGACGGTGAGATATCGTGATGTCTTTACTGGGCTAGTGTAGCTCATTCCTTATTTAATCATTTCAGATCAAGAGGACATCGTTCCCGAGCCACTTCCGCAGGAGGACGACGAAGGGGACGCCTAAGGACTCCATAGTCACATTCGTAGTTTTTACTTTCAAGTTTCTCTTTTAGGTAGTTTAATCTTTTATATTTTGTGAGTATATTTTGGTTTTAGTGTAAGGGATGTTATTCAAATTTTGACTTCGCTTCCGCATTTGATATTTATAATACAAATTCCATTATGAATTACCGGGGCTGTTACAGTTGGTATCAGAGCCGCATTTCCTCGGACCCATCCCTTACACTAATGTGCCTTAGAGAAATACTCACCGATATATTGTTACTCAATCATTCCTTGTGAATGCAGGAACACAGAAATGAGGAGAGGAAGGCCCCCACTAAACCGAGCGGCCCCAGATAATTCAATTCGGGAGGATCTAGATAGACTATTCGAGATGGTGGAGGCTCTCGCAGCTGCCCAACGAAGGCAAGAGGAGAGAAGGGAGTTGCCGGGACCTCCTCCGCTAGCGCAGGTTGAGCCCCCGCTACAGCAGGCTGATCTCGAGCCACCCCGGTAGGAGCCTGTTCCTCTACAATACCACCCGGCACCACAGCCGCGGTTCGATCCGGTACCACAGCCATAGTACCAACAGGTGCCGCCACAGCACATTCCAGTGCCCCCACCACATCAGCAGGCGTCACCACAGGGTCCCCCAGTTCACCCTCAGCCGGCCCCTGTCCCTCTACCTCGGGACCCCGCTCCCTCCTTGATCGACCCCGGCTTCATAGAGAGGTACAGGAGACTGAACCCTTCTACTTTTTCAGGGGGATCCTCGTTCGAAGAGGCCCAATATTGGCTGGCAGAGACTGAGAGAGCTTTTGAGACCTTGGGAGTAGTTCCTGAGCAGAGGGCTGCCATTGCCTCCTACATGCTGGTAGGGGAAGCAGTACGCTGGTGGGAGCTCAAGCGGGCCACCCTGCCTGTACCAGTTACTTGGGAGCAGTTCCTAGCGGCCTTCCATGCGGAGTATCTCCATAAACACATCCAACATTTAAAAGAAATAGAATTTGCTCAATTGGTCCAGGGTAATATGATAGTGTCGGAGTATGCCCGCAAGTTCCTGGAGTTGGGCCGACATGCCTCGGAGACATTGTTGGATGAGGGCCAAAAGGCCAGGAAATTCCAGTGGGGCCTCCGCCCGGCGATCAGACAGCACTTATTAGTGATGGAGCTCGAGACATATTCGGCAGTCCTGGCAAAGGCGCAGATCATAGAAAGGAGCTTCGACACCCGCCCTCAACTAGTGGGAAGTTCCCGACCCTCAGCCCCGCTCCGCAGGCCAGCGCCTACCATGCCTGTCCAACTCAGTAAGAGGCCCAGACCTGCCGTCCAGGCCCCTCCTCAGGCTATGGGGGCAGCACGTGGGAAGATCTGCCAGTACTGCGGCAGGGATCATGGGGACCGACCCTGCTACCGCCTCAACAACACCTGTCGCATATGCGGCAGTGCCCAGCACTATGCGAGGGAGTGCCCTAGGAACCAGAATCAAGGGAGGCCTCCAATCTAGGGCAGAGTTTACAACCTTACCCAGAAGGATGCCGACGCAGACCCGGACGTGGTACATGGTATGTATACTATCTCTGGCCACATTGCTCATATTTTGTTTGATACTGGTGCATCACATTCTTTTATTTCACATGTTCTTGCTTCCAAAATTTGTGTATTACCTGATAGACTTGATTCATTATTGCTTGTATCTACCGCTGGGGGGGGAGACATTGCTAGGAGAGGTTGTCTATAGGGCATGTGCCGTGGAGATAGCAGATAGGAAATTGAGGGTAGACCTGATAGGGTTAGACACAGGGGATTTTGATGTAATCCTAGGAATGGATTGGCTAGCGGCGTATCACGCCACCATAGACTGCTTTAATAAAAAGATTGTATTTAATCCTCCCAACGAGGAGCCATTTACAAGTTAATAAAATTATTCGGTACTGATTTTCCCTAATGACAAATTCTTTTCTTCTTAATTCCCAGTGCCTTGATATTGTATTTTCCCTAACTAGGTAAACTCAAGAAAAAAGTTTGTATCCAAGAGATTCCAGTAGTCCGAGACTTTCCAGACGTATTTCCGGATGAACTGCCCAGTCTACCAGGGGACAGAGAGGTCGAGTTCACCATAGACTTACAGCCAGGAACCCAGCCCATCTCGGTAGCTCCTTACCGAATGAGCCGCATCGAGATGGAAGAGCTAAGGAAACAAATCACTGAGCTACAAAACAGTGGCTTCATTAGACACAGCATTTCCCCATGGGGTGCCGGGGTTACTTTTGCAAAGAAAGGGGATGGAACGCTGAGACTGTGTATTGATTATAGAAGGATAAACAAGGTAACAATTAAGAACAAGTACCCTCTTCCCTGGATTGATGACCTTTTCGATCAGTTGCAGGGTGCACAGGTCTTTTCTAAAATAGATCTACGATCAGGTTACCATCAGGTAAAAGTGAGAGCAGAAGACATCCCTAAGACGACATTTCGAACCAGGTACGGACACTATGAGTTCCTGGTTATGCCGTTTGGGCTAACCAACGCCCCGGCCATTTTATGGATCTAAGGAACAGAATCTTCAGAGAATTCTTGGACCAATTTATCATCGTGTTCATCGATGATATCTTAGTCTACTCAAAAAGTAGGGAAGAACATGCTCGTCATCTTGCCCAAGTCCTACAGGTACTTAGGGAAAAGAAGTTGTATGCGAAGTTGAGCAAGTGTGGATTTTGGCTCGAACAAACCGCCTTCCTAGGACATGTTATATCGAAGGAAGGGGTGTCGGTGAACCCCGAAAAGGTTGAAGCGGTACTTGGTTGGGAAAGGCTGACAACAGTTAAGGAAATTCGCAGTTTCCTAGGGATGGCAGGTTATTACCGCCGGTTTGTCGAAGGGTTCTCTAGTCTAGCAGCTCCTCTAACCCGACTCACAAAGAAGAATACAAGGTTTGAATGGAATGAGAACTGCGAGAGGAGTTTTTCAGAGTTGAAGAAGCGACTGACTATTGCACCAGTGCTGGCTCTACTGAGTGGATCAGGAGGGTACACAGTTTATAGTGATGCCTCCTATCTGGGCCTGGGTTGTGTCCTAATGCAGCATGGAAAGGTTATAGCATATGGGTCTAGACAGCTAAAGAATCATGAGAAGAACTATCATACCCATGACTTGGAGCTTGCCGCCATCATACACGCCTTGAAAACCTGGCGCCATTATTTGTATGGAGAGACCTTTCAGATCTACACCGATCATAAGAGTTTGAAGCATATCTTCACCCAGAAGGATCTCAACATGCGTCAGAGAAGGTGGATGGAACTCCTCAAGGACTATGATTGTGACATCCTATACCATCCAGGTAAGAGCAACGTGGTGGCCGATGCCCTCAGCAGGAAAAGTGCAGGCACCCTAGCCCATCTGATGGTTTCAGAATGTAGGTCCATTGGGGCTACACAGCAGGTTCGCCTGCGAGACCTGAAGAGAGTCACATGTTTGGGCCACCTAGCAGTCCAACCCGAGTTAATCCAAAGAATAAAGGAAGCCCAGTCAGTCGACCCCGCCCTAGTAACCCGCAAGAAGAGTGCAGAACAGGGAGTGAGCTCAGAATTTCAGATCTCCGCCGACGGATTAATTCGTTTCAGGGACAGAGTGTGTGTCCCAGACGACAGTGAGTTAAGAAGAGACATCATGACAGAGTCCCATAGTTCAAGGTTCGCCATGCATCCAGGAAGTACGAAAATGTACCAAACTATACGACCTCGGTTATGGTGGAATGGGATGAAGAGAGATATAGCCGACTTTGTATCTAAGTGCTTGGTATGTCAGCAGGTCAAAGCAAAACATCAACGCCCGGGCGGGTTACTTCAGCCTTTACCGATTCCAGAGTGGAAGTGGGAACATATCACCATGGACTTCGTATCGGGACTACCCAAGGCACGATCGGGACATGATGCTATATGGGTAATTGTTGACCGACTCACTAAGTCTTCTCACTTCCTGGCCATCAGAATGACTGATCCTTTGGACAAGTTGGCAAGAATGTATATCCGGGAGGTAGTCAGACTGCATGGAGTTCCAGTAACAGTGGTATCCGACAGGGATCCCATATTCACTTCTCGGTTTTGGAATAGTTTCCAGCAAGCTATGGGAACAAAGCTGTCTCTTAGTACTGCTTTCCACCCCCAAACCGATGGACAATCAGAGAGGACAATTCGTACGCTGGAGGATATGCTCCGAGCTTGTGTCATTGACTCCGGGGGCCATTGGGACGACCACCTACCCCTGATAGAGTTTGCTTACAACAACAGTTACCAAGCAAGCATCGGCATGGCCCCATACGAGGCGCTATACGGGTGTCCGTGCAGGTCGCCGATCTGTTGGGAAGAAGTGGGCGATAGAAGATTGTTTGGCCCGGATTTGGTAGAAGAAACCACGTCCAAGATAGTTAAGATCAAGAAGAACATCCAGACAGCTCAGAGTAGGCAGAAGAGTTATGCCGATACCCGGAGAAGAGACCTGGCCTTTGAGAAAGGCGACCGGGTGTTTCTTAAAGTCACCCCCTTCAAGGGAATTAGTAGGTTCGGCAGGAGGAGAAAATTAAACCCCAGATATATTGGACCCTTTGAAATCTTAGACAAGGTTGGTACCACTGCCTACAGACTTGCACTGCCTCCTGAGCTCTCCTGGGTTCATAATGTGTTTCATGTATCTATGCTACGTAAGTACAATCCGGACCCTTCTCATGTCTTGGCTCACGAACCGCTTCCACTCCGAGAGGACTTGTCTTATGAAGAAGTACCGGTCAGTATCACGGACCGAGAAAGCAGGATACTCCGCAACCGGGAAATATCATTTGTAAAAGTCATGTGGCAGAACCACACGCCCAGGGAGGCGACTTGGGAACTGGAATTAGAATTTAGGGCCCAATATCCTCATCTGTTTGATCAAGAGTAATGAGGCAAATTTGGGGACCAAATTTCTTTATGGGGGGGAGAGTTGTAGCGCCCGGACCGAGAAGGAAAAAAAAAAAAAGCCACGTCGGCAGCCACGTCAGCAGGCCCGGTCAGTAGTCCTGGCCAACCGGGACCTGCCACGTGGCAAAACCACGTCGTTCCAAAAAGGGCCACATTGGCGATCCGTGTGGGCGCGATCGGACGGCCCAGATCAAGCGTGCGATCGGACGGTCCAGATTTAAATGCACGGACGGCCCAGATTTAATCAAAAACGGACGGCCCAGATTAAAACAAAATGGACGGCTGAGATCAAAAGGCAAGGGGTTATAAATAGAATCCCCACACCAGACCACAAACCCTAGCCGCCTGCCGCTCGCCGGAGAAGACGAACCAGAAGCTGGCCGCCGCCACCCGCCGCCGCACCGGAGGAACTTCCGACCGCCGATCGAGGTAAATTTCGTACCCCTGACTCGTTTTTCCACGCTGATTCCTCCTGTGGCCAAATCGGAGCCAAAATCCCGGCCAAACGGCCGGAATGCACGGCCGAAGCCCAGCGGCGCCGCCGCGCCCTTCTCGGTTTTTGCCTCCGATGAGGCCCTTCCCGGCCTCCGTTTGATGCAAATTTTATATCACCGTGATCACCACTCTTTTCTCTACAGGTTGACCGGAGCCGAATCACCAAAACACGAACCTCGCCAGAGAGCCGCCGCACCCGAGAGCATCGCCGCTGGTAAGCTCCGTTTTTCCGTAATTTTTTGGCCCCCCGAGAGCCCTAGGGTTGTTTTCTTGCAGGGACCGATGCGAGTGTGGCTGAATTCGGCCGGAAACGGCCGAAAACAGCCAACCCGAGGTGAATCGCCGCCGCCAGCGGCGGCGCCGTCGCCGGAGCACGGCGGAGCCGCCGTGCCGGAGTTGCGATTTGGGCCGAAAGGGGCCCTGGGCCTAATTTGGGATTTTTTTTGGAACACGTGCAGGTACCAGTAGTGCGTTTCAGTTCCCCGAGGAAAATTCAGGGAAAATTAGGGACAGCCTGTAGGCGCACTGTGAAGCCGTGTTAGGACCCCGAAACGAGTAAGGACCCCTGACCCTATTTCCTATCACAGTTTTAAAGTTCAATAAATGATAAAACGGTATTTCATGAATCAACGAATGTGTGAAATTGCTTAAGGTCGCTAATGGAGCCCGAGTCTAGTGTATTTGTCGGTTAACTGTTATTTGGCCTGTTTTACAGTCTTCAATGCAGCATGAGGTTCGATGTTTTCATTTTATAGTTTCGTGTGCATATTGTACTGTTTTATTGATTATGGATTGAATGACTGGGGTGTTGATACTATATGTTGTCTGTTTGGCATAAATTATCATTTAGCTTGTTTGTATGTGATTGAAAATGCTGACTGAGGGAAAAAGCGAATGAAAGATTATGTGAATGGGTAATTGTATAATATGGTCAACCTGACTAGATATCCTGGGAGATGGTGGACGGACCGGGTCCGTAGGGAACCCTACCGGGATTGTGGTCTCCCATACCGGACGGGGTATGGAGATCTTATGTGTTTTGGCGCCCATACCGGACGGGGTATGGGGACGACCCGTTTCACTCTCATACCGGTCGGGGTATTGAGGTTTATGGTTTTGGCGCCCATACCGGACAGGGTATGGGGACGGCCCGTTTCACCCTCATACCGGACGGGGTATTGAGGTTTATGGTTTTGGCGCCCATACCGGACGGGGTATGGGGACGGCCCTGGAATCCGATGACGAATGTTAAGGATTAACGGGTAGCGGGACCCCTATGGATCCCCATGGATACTAGTGGGCTGGTGAAATTAGGAAAATATGTTGTGAAACTATCGAATTACGAAGAGTGTGATAGGTATTATGTTATACAGTTCATATATATGTTTTCATGATGATGATGATGTTATTGCTTTCGTACATTGTTTTATGAATTTCACCGAGGTAAGTAAATGGTAAAGGTTTTATTTTCGATAAAAGAATTTGTTGTAAATTATGCTCAATTGGTCTTTTTGTGTTTTCTACCCACCTTTACCTCCGTGACGGTGAGATATTGTGATGTCTTTACTGGGCTAGTGTAGGTCATTCCTTATTTAATCATTTCAGATCAAGAGGACATCGTTCCCGAGCCGCTTCCGCAGGAGGACGACGAAGGGGACGCCTAAGGACTCCATAGTCACATTCGTAGTTTTTACTTTCAAGTTTCTATTTTAGGTAGTTTAATCTTTTATATTTTGTGAGTACGTTTTGGTTTTAGTGTAAGGGATGTTATTCAAATTTTGACTTCGCTTCCGCATTTGATATTTATAATACAAATTCTATTATGAATTACCGGGGCTGTTACATTTATAGTTAATATACTTGTATATAATAGTAAATAGATTATGTAACACCCAACCTTTCATTTTTTTATTTTATTAATTTTTATTTTTATTTTTATATAAATATAATTATTATTTATATGATTTCAATTTAATTTATTTAATTTTAATTTGATTTAATAATAATAAAAATAATAATAAAAAGGGAAAAAATTGGTTAGGGATTTAATTGAAAATAATTTTGAGAAAAAGGGGTGAAAATTTTGGTTTTGAAAGTATTTTTGAAAAAAAAATTGAAAACCGTAGGTTAAAACGCAATTTAAAAAAGTTACACCACCTCAGCTGCCCAGTCAGCAGCCCCGACAAACCAGGACGCACCAAGTGGCAGAGGCACTGACGCGGGAGGCCACGCGGGGGGAGCCACGTGGGCGATCCGCATGCGCGCGATCGAACGGCTGAGATCTGTTCCCGTGCGCACTGACGACCCAGATCAAAAACGCGCACGAACGACCTAGATTGCATCGCACACGGATGGCCCAGATTGAATCGCGCACGGATGACCCAGATCTAATCGCGATGAAGGACCCATATTTACTCCCTATTTAATTGCGATCAGATGATTCAGATTAAAAGCGATGGACGACCCAGATCAAAAGCGGATGAGTATAAATAACCCCATCCGCACCCAAACTTTGACCCTAGCAGCCAGAGCCCCTTGCCGGAGAAGACAGCTCAGCCATCAGGGAGCCGATCGTCGCCACCCGCCGCCGTACTGGAGCAATTTCCGACCACCAAACGAGGTAAAAACTTCCCCTCTTGAAAGGTGTAAGTTCGACTGAATTCGATAAAAAATGGTCGAAAACAGCCAACCCGAGGCGGATTGCCGCCGCAGGCGGCGGCACTGTCGCCAGAGCACGGCGGAGCCATCGTACCGGAATTTTAAAATTGGCTGAGTAGGCCCTGGGTCTGATTTTTATGTTATTTGAGACACTTGTAGGTACCGTAAGCGCGTTTCAGTTCCCGAAAAAAAATTCAGGGAACCAAGGGACCGCCCGTAAGCGCAGTAACTATCTAGTTTTCGGCGTCGAATCGCGCAGTAACTATCTAGTTTTTGGTGTCGAATCAAGTAAGGACCCCTCACTCTATTTTCTATCATGGAATTAAAGTTCAAATAAATAATAATATGGTCCTTTGTACAAATTAAATGGATGTGCTTGATTAATTACGGATTGCTAATGGAGCCCAAAATCGGACATTGTTTTCTATCGATTACTGTTGATTTATTGTACAGTTTAAAAGTATGATGATATCTTATTTGTATATTGTATGGTTTAAATGCGTGTATTACTGTCTTACTTGACTACTGTTTGATTTTGGGAATCTAAGATATGATTGTATTGTTGGATGCACGTTATTTGTTTATGTATTTATGTTTGATTTGGTGACGGAGACTAAGGATAAATAAGAATGGGATGTGATCTGATAAATAGATAAGATGACAGTCTCACTAGATATTCTGAGATATGGTGGACGGACTGAGTTCATAAGGAACCCTACCGTGAACGTTGTCTAATACCGGACGGGGTATGGATACTTGGTCATTTGACACTCATACCAGACGAGGTATAGGGACGGCCCGCTTCACTCTCATACCGGACGGGGTATTGAGGTTTAATTTCTTGGCGCTCATATCGGACAGAGTATGGGGACGGTCCTGGAATTAAGATTGTTAATGGAAAGAGTTCACGTGTAACGGGAACACCCCTATGAATCCCCATGGATACTAGTAGGCTGGTGAAATGAGAAACGGTGATGATTAGTTATTGTTAATGAATATGAATTTATGATATATTCTATGTTACTGATTGTACATAAAGTTATGATCTGTATGATATTATTGTCTTTATAGGTTGTTTTCGCAGGTTCTCTAAGGGTAAGAAAAAGGGAAAATGGTTTTAATTTTAATGAATGTATTGGTTTAAAAATTGTGCTCCATTGGTTGTTTTTGGTTTTCTACCAACATTTGCTTCTATGACGGTGATATATTGTGATGTCCTTACTGAGTTAGTGTAACTCACCCCTTATTTAACCATTTCAGATCAGGAGGACCCGATTCCTAAGCCCGATCCACAAGAAGGCTACGAATAGATGCTAGATACTTTATAGTTTCCTTTATTTTTTCCATTTTTTCGTATTTCTTTTAGAGAATTGTTCCGTGATATTTGTTAGTACTTTTAAGTTATCGTGTAAGGGATGTTAACCTTAACCTTTATTTTACTTTCGCACTCAAATTTTTATATGCATTTATTTTTAAATTTCCAGGGTTGTTACAGTTGGTATCAGAGCTGTGTTCATTGGACTCGTCCCTTACACAATAATACTTAGAGAAACACCAAATAATGAATTATCACTTAACCCTTCCTTGTGAAATGCAGGTACAGAGAGATGAGAAGAGGAAGACCGTACTAAACTGAGCAGCCCGGGAGGGTTTACTCAGGGAAGACGTGGACAGGATATTTGAGATGGTATAAAGACTCATTGCGGCCCAGCAGGGCCGAGAGGAGAGGAGGGAGCTACCTGACTCTCCTCCGCTGCCACAGGTTGAGCCACCACTGCAGCGAGAGGATCCTGAGCCACCCTGGTATGACCCTGCTCCTCCACAGTACCACCCGGTACCATTGCAACAGTATAATCCGGTGCCCCTGCCGTATCAATAAGTATCACCACAGGGGCCCCCAGTCTACCATCAGCCTGACGCAGTCCCTTTTCCATGGGACCCAGTTCCTCCCACGATTGACCCTGGCTACATAGAAAGGTATAAGAGACTAAACCCATCCACTTTTGCAGGGGGATCCTCTTTTGAAGATGCTGAGTACTGGTTGGCAGAGATAGAGAAAGCCTTCAAGACCTTAGGGGTGACTTCTAAACAAAAGGTCACTCTTGCTACCTACATGCTAGTGGGAGAAGCAGACCGCTAGTGAAAACTCAAGCAGACCACCCTGCTCGTTCCAGTTACTTGGGAACAATTCCTACCAGCCTTTCATGCAGAGTACCTCCCAGAGCATCTCCGACATATGAAGGAGATGGAGTTCGTCCACTTGGTCCAGAGGAACATGACTGTGTCAGAATATGCTTGTAAGTTCCTGGAGTTGGGCCGATACTCCCCTGAGACGTTGGATGAGGGCAGAAAGGCTAGGAGATTCCAGTGGGGCCTCTGCCTAGAGATCAGGCAGCATTGTTTGTGCTGGAGCTCAAGACTTATTCGGGCGTTCTGGCCAAGGCACAACTGGTGGAGAGGAGCTTCCACACCCTCCCTCAGGCAACAGGGAACCTCAGACCCTCAGCTCTACTTCGCAGACCAGTACCTACTATGTCTGTCCAATAGAACAAGAGGCCCAGACCGGGGATCTAGGCTCCCATTCAGGCTCCAGTGGTAGGACTTGGTAAGATCTATCAGCATTGCGGTAGGGATCACGGGGACCGACCCTACTACCACCTCAACAACACCTGTCGCATATGTGGTAGTACCCAACATTATGCGAGAGAGTGCCCAAGGAACCAGAATTAGGGCAGACCTTCTATTCAGGACAGAGTTTACAACCTCACCCAGTAGGATGTCGAAGCCGACCCGGACGTGATATAGGGTATGTACACTATCTGTAACCATTTTACTCATGTTTTGATTGACACTGGTGCATTGCATTCATTTGTTTCACCTATTTTTGCATCAAAATTTAATGTATTACTTGATAAACTTGATTCAATATTATTTGTGTCTACTGGTGAGAATGTAATACTATTAGAAAAAGTTGTCTATAGGACTTGTGCTGTAGAGATAGCAAATAGGAAACTGAGTGTAGACCTAATAGAATTAGACACGAGAGATTTTGATTAATTTTAGGGATGAATTGGCTAGCGGCGTATCACGCAACCGTAGATTGTTTTAGCAAGAAGGTTGTATTTAATCCTCCTAATGAGGAGCCATTTACAAATTAATAAAATCATTTAGTACTTATTCCTTAATGGCAAGTTTTCTTATTCGTCGAGTACCTTAACATTGTTATTTTCTCTAACTAGGCAAACCCAAGAAAGAAAATTGTATTCAAGAGATTCCGGTAGTTTGAGACTTTTCAGATGTATTTTCGAATGAACTACCCGGACTACCAGTGGATAGGGAAGTCGAGTTCACCATAGATCTACAGCCAGGCACCCAGCCTATTTCAGTTACTCCTTACCGCATGAGCCGTGTTGGGATGGAGGAGCTGAGGAAACAGATCACTAAATTGCAAGACAGTGGTTTTATCAGACATAATGTGTCCCCTTGGGGTGCCGAAGTCACTTTTGCCAGAAAGGAAGATGAAATGTTGAGACTATGTATTGATTACAGAGGGTTGAACAAGGTCATAATCAAGAACAAATATCCCCTTCCTAGGATTAATGACCTCTTCGATCAGTTGCAGGGTGCGCAGGTCTTCTCCAAAATAAATCTGCGATCAGGTTACCATCAAGTAAAATAAGGACAGAAGACGTCCCCAAGACGACTTTTCGAATCAGGTATGGACATTATGAGTTCCTGGTCATGCCATTTGGACTAACCAACGCCCCAACCATCTTCATGGATCTGATGAACAGGGTCTTCAGATAATTCTTAGATCAATTTGTTATCGTGTTCATCGATGACATCCTGGTCTATTCAAAAAGCAGAGATGAACATGCTCACCATCTAGCTCCGATTTTGCAGGTTCTCAGAAGAAAGAAGCTGTATATGAAGTTGAGTAAGTGTGGATTTTGGCTTAAGCAGACCACCATCCTAGGACACATCATATCAAAGGATGGAGTATTAGTGAATCCTGAAAAGGTTGAAGTAGTGGTCACCTAGGAGAAATTGACATTAGTTAAAGAAATCCGTAGCTTTCTGGGAATGGCGGGCTATTACCGCAGGTTCGTTGAAGGATTTTCTAATCTAGCTGCTCCCCTAACCCGACTCACAAAGAAGAATGCCAAGTTTGAGTGGAAAGAGGACTGTGAAAGAAGTTTTTTAGAACTAAAAAAGTGGCTGACTACTGCACCTGTGCTGCCTCCTATCTTGGCCTGAGTTGTATTTTAATGCAGCATGAAAATGTCATAGCCTATGGGTTTAGACAGTTAAAGAGTCATGAGAAAAATTATCCCACCCATGACTTAGAGCTTGCCGCAATCATGCACGCTTTGAAGACTTGGCACCATTATTTATATGGAGACACCTTTCATATTTATACCGATCACAAGAGTTTGAAACACATATTCACTCAAAAGGATCTCAACATGCGTCAGAGAAGGTGGATAGAGCTTCTTAAGGACTATGATTGTGACATCTTGTACCATCTGGGTAAGGGTAATGTGGTAGCCGATGCACTCAGCAGAAAAAGTACAGGTATTTTAGCCCATTTGATAGTTTAGAATGCAAGCAAATTGGGGCCACACAACAGGTTCGACTTTAGGACTTGAGGAGAGTCACATGTTTAGGTCATCTGACCATCCAGCCTGAGTTAATCCAGAGAATAAGTGAAACTCAGTCAGCTAATCCCACCCTAGTGGCCCTCAAGAACGATGCAGAACAGGAAGTTAGCTCAGAATTCTGAGTCTCCGCAGATGGGTTGCTCCGATTCCAGGACAGGATATGTGTTCCAAGTGACAGTGAGTTAAAGAGAGACATAATGACAGAGGCCCATAGCTCAAAGTTTGTCATGCATCCCGGAAGTACTAAAATGTACCAAAGTATGCGACCCCAGTTTTTGTGGAATGGGATGAAAAGAGACATAGCTGACTTTGTGTCTAAATGTTTGGTATGTCAGTAGGTCAAGGCAGAACATCAGCGCCCAAGTGGGTTACTTCGACCATTACCGATCCCAGAGTGGAAGTGGTAACATATCACAATGGATTTCGTGACAGGGTTACCTAAGGCACGCTCAGAACATGATGCTATCTGGGTAATTGTTGATCGGCTTACCAAGTCTTCCCACTTCTTGGCCATCAGGATGACCGATCCCTTGAACAAGTTGGCAAGAATGTATATCCAAAAAATAGTCAGATTGCATGGAGTCCCAGTGACAGTGGTGTTCGACAGGGACCCCAAGTTTACTTCTCGATTTTGGAGTAGCTTTCAGCAAGCCATGGGAACAAAGCTGTCCCTCAGTACTGCCTTCCACCCTCAGACTGATGGACAGTCAGAAAGGACAATCCGTACACTTGAGGATATACTTCGAACTTGTGTCCTTGACTCCGAGATGACCATCTATCCCTGATAGAGTTCGCCTACAACAACAGTTACCAAGCGAGTATTGGCATGGCTTCGTATGAGGCATTATATGGGTGCCCCATGCAAATCGCCGATTTGTTGGGAAGAAGTGAGCGATAGAAAATTGTTCGATCCGGAGCTGGTAGAGGAGACTACATCTAAAATAGTTAAGATAAAAAAGAACATTCAAACCGCTCAAAGCAGATAGAAGAGTTATGCAGACACCCGAAGGAGAGATTTAGCGTTTGAGGAAGGCGACCGGGTGTTCCTTAAGGTCACTCCTTTTAAGGGAATTAGTAGGTTCGACAAGAAGGGAAAACTGAACCCCCGATTTATTGGACCATTTAAAGTCTTAGACAGGATTAGTACTGCTGCCTACAGACTAGCACTGCCTCCAGAACTTTCTAAGGTTCATAATGTGTTTTATGTGTCCATGCTACGCAAGTACAACCCGGACCCCTCTCATATCTTGGCCCACGAACCTCTTCCACTCTGGGAGGATTTATCCTATGAGGAAGTACCAGTCGGCATTGCGGATCGAAAGAACAGATTACTCCGCAACCAGGAGATATCCTTTGTGAAGGTCATATGACAGAGCCACACACTAAGGGAGATCATATAGGAGCTAGAATAAGACTTTAGAGCCCAGTACCCCTAGCTGTTTGATCAAGAGTAATAGGCAAATTTGAGGGACCAAATTTCTTTTAAGGGGGGAGAGTTGTAACACTCAACCTTTCATTTTTTTTTATTTTATCAATTATTATTATTATTTTTATATAAATATAATTATTATTTATATGATTTGAATTTAATTTATTTAATTTTAATTTGATTTAATGAAAATAATAATAATAATAATAATAAAAAGAGTAAAAATTAGTTAGGGATTTAATTGAAAATAATTTTGGAGAAAAAGGGGTGAAAATTTGGGTTATGTGGGTATTTTTGAAAGGAAAATCAGAAATCGGGGGTCAAAATACAATTTAAAAAAGTTACACCACATCAGCTGCCCAGTCAGCAGCCTCGACCAACCAGGACGCGCTAGGTGGCAGAGGCGCTGGCACGGGAGGCCATGTGGGGGGAGCCACATGGGTGATCCGCGTGTGCACGATCGAACGACTGAGATCCGTTCTCGCGCGCACGGACAACCTAGATCAAAAATGCGCACGGACGACCTAGATTACATCGTGCATGGACGGTCCAGATTGAATCGCGATGAACGGCCCATATTCACTCCCTATTTAATCGCAATCGGACGGTCCAGATTAAAAATGATGGACGGCCCAGATCAAAAGTGGATGGGTATAAATAACTCCATCCGCACCCAAACCCTAACCCTAGCCACCAGAGCCCCTCGCCGGAGAAGACAACCCAGCCGTTGGGGAGTCGACCGTCGCCACCCGCCACCGTACCGGAGCAATTTTTGACCGCTAAACGAGGTAAAAATTTTCCTTCTTGCACAAAATTCAATTTTAAACCCATCCATGGTGAAATAAGAGTGAAGGAACTGGCTGATTGGCCGAAAAACGCCACCAAAGCTCGGCGGCGCCATCGTAAGGTGTTTTTGAAAACGCCTCCGATGAGGCCCTTCCTGATTCCCGTTTGATGTGATTTTTCTACCGTCATGACCACTGTTTCCTTCTCTACAGGTTGACCGAAGCAAAACACCCAACCGCAATGTGAGCCGAAGGAGCCACTGCACTAGAGAGCCCCACCTCTGGTGAGTTTCGGTTTTTTGCATTTTTTTGGGCCCACCGAGAGCCCTAAGTGTGTTTTCTTGAAGGAACCGGTGCAAGTTTGGCTGAATTCGACCGAAAACAACCAACCCGAGGCGAATCGCCGCCACAAGCAGCAACGTCATTGCCGGAGCACGGCGGAGCCGCCGTGTCTGAATTTTGAAATTGGCTGAGTAGGCCCTGGGTCTGATTTTTGGGTTATTTGGGACACTTGTAGGTACCGTAAGCGCGTTTCAGTTTCTGAAGAAAAATTCAGAGAACCCAGGGACCGCCCGTAGGTGCAGTAACCATCTAGTTTTCGGTGTCGAATCAAGTAAGGACCCCTCGCCCTATTTCCTATCATGGAATTAAAGTTCAAATAAATAATAATATGGTTCTTTGTACAAATTAAATGGATGTGCTTGATTAATTACGGATTGTTAATGGAGCCCAAAATCGGACATTATTTTCTTTTGATTGCTGTTGATTTATTGTATAGTCTAAAAGCATGATGATATCTGGTTTGTATATTGTATGGTTTAAATGCGTGTATTACTGTCTTACTTGACTACTGTTTGATTTTGGGAATCTAAGATATGATTGCATTGTTGAATGCACATTACTTTTATGTTTGATTTAGTGACAGAGACTAAGGATAAATAAGAATAGGATGTGATCTGATAAATGGATAAGATGACAGCCTCACTAGATATCCTGAGATATGGTGGACGGATCGGGTTCATAAGGAACCCTACCGTGAATGTTGTCTAATACCGGACGGAGTATGGAGACTTGGTCATTTGGTGCTCATATCGGACGGGGTATAGGGACGGCCCGCTTCACTCTCATACCGGACGGGGTATTGAGATTTAATTTCTTGGTGCTCATATCAGACGGGGTATAGGGACGGTCCTGGAATTAAGATTGTTAATGGAAAAGGTTCACGTGTAGCGGAGACACCCCTATAAATCCCCATGGATACTAGTAGGCTGGTGAAATGAGAAACGGTGATGATTAGTTATTGTTAATGAATATGAATTTATGATATATTCTATGTTACTGATTGTACATAAATTTATGATCTGTATGATATTATTGTCTTTATAGGTTGTTTTCACAGGTTCTCCAAGGGTAAGAAAAAGGAAAAATGGTTTTAATTTTAATGAATGTATTGGTTTAAAAATTGTGCTATATTGGTTGTTTTTGGTTTTCTACCAATCTTTACTTTTGTGATGATGATATATTGTGATATCCTTACTGAGTTAGTGTAGCTCACCCCTTATTTAACAATTTCATATCAGGAGGACTCGGTTCCCAAGCCCAATCCGCAAGAAGGGTACGAGTAGATGCTAAATATTTTATAGTTTTTTTTATTTTTTTTCATTTTTCGTATTTCTTTCAGAGAATTGTTCTGTGATATTTGTTAGTATTTTTGAGTTATCGTATAAGGGATGTTAACGTTAACCTTTATTTCGCTTCCGCACTCAAATTATTATATGCGTTTCTTTTTAAATTTCCGGGGTCGTTACAGATTAAAGATATAATAAAATTATGATATTTTATATTATTTTTTAAAAAAATTAAAAAGTATATGGCATGATTTCTAAAATTTGGAGTACCGATTTAAAAATTTAATAAATACTCCTTTTAAAATAATTTTAAAAAATATTTTTATTGCTTTCTTAATCTTTAAAAATGAATAGGACAAAATGATACAAATGACCTATGATATTTTTAGCAAAAATTATTTCAATAGTCTAATATAAAATAATTTAACTATTAATCAAATAAATTAAAAATGAACAAAATGTATAATTCTCAGACCGTGAGACATAATAAATCCGAACCCAACATATCATGGAGTGGACTAATGTTTGAATTTTTTCTTAAATTGGACTTGATATACTAATTTATAATAGTGATCAGACTAAAAGTATGATAAAATTATGATATTTTATATTATATTTGGAAAAAATAATTATCTTTTAAAATTAAAAAACTACGTACTATTATTTCTATATTTTGGAGTACAATTTTAAAAATTTAATAATACTTCTTTTAATTTTTGTTAAAATATTTTTATCGTTTTCTTATCCTTTAAAAACCAAATAGAGCAAAATGCTACAAAAGACCAATGATATTTTTAACAAAAAATATTTATACAGGTTAATATAAAATAGTCAAAATATTAATCAAATAATTAAAAATAACAAAAGTCATAGTCTTTGGGCATTTAGACCTACAAGTCCGAGCCTAATACATTATAGAGGGGGCTATATTTGAACTTTTTTGTAATACCTGAAATTAATTTTAAATTAATGTATAAAATATAATTTATAAATTTATAAATTTTTATTTAATATAAAAATTAGAAAAAAATAGGTGGAGGATGAAACTGAAAACAATTAAAATTTGAGTTTTGGGAGTATTTTTGAAAGAAAAATCAAAATTGAGGGTCAAAATATAATTTTAAAAAATGTATCACGTAGGATCGCGCAGTCAGCAATCCTGATGAACTGGATCGTGCCGCGTGGTAAGGCGTGCTGATTCGGTGCCGCACGGGAGGGCACGCTAACAATCCTCGTGCTCGCGATTGGACGGTCTAGATTTGTTCTCGCGCATGTGGACAGTTCGGATCCGTTCCCTTCTCAGACGTGATCAGACGGTCGTGATTAAATGTGATGAATGTTCCTGATTTATTTTCTCTTTAAACGCGATTGTACGGTATAGATCAAATCGTGATGAACAGTTCATATTCATTTTTTCTTTAAATATGATCGAACGGTCGAGATCAAACGTGATGAACGGTCAAGACTAAAGTGAGACGGGTATAAATATCTCACTTTACACCGAATTCTAACCCTAACTGCCAGCTTCTCGTTGGAGAAGAAGAACCAGTTGCCGGAGAAGGAAGCCGCTTGTTGCCCGCCGCCTGCCGTCGCGCTGGAGCCACCTCCGACCGCCCAAAAAAGTAAAATTTTTTTCATTCACTTGAAATTTGATTTTGAACATTGTCATGCACAAATCAGACCAAAAGGACTGGCAGAGGCGAAAATTACGGGTAAAGCTTGGCGGCGCCGCCACGAAAAAAAATAAAAAATCACCTCCGATGAGTCCCTTTCTGATTCCTATTTCGTGCGATTTTTTCACCATTCTCTTTTGCACAGGTTGACCGAGGAAAAATGTTCAACCGCGAAGGTGAGCTAGCAGAGCCACCGTACCGAAAAACCCTGTTACCGGTAAGCTTATGTTTTTTGACTTTTTTTGGTCAACCGAGACCCCTAAATGTATTTTCTAGCGGAGATGAGTATAAAATTAGCCAAAATTGACCAAACTCGGCTAAAAACAGCCAATCCGAGGCAAACCACCGTTGCCAGCGACGGTGCCGTCGTCGGAGCACGGTGGCGGTGCCATGCTGGAATTTCAAAATTAACCGAAAAAGGATTTTAACACCGATTTTTAATTTTTTGAGGTACTTCTAGGTACTTGGAGCGTGTTTTAATCTCCAAAAAAAAAATTCAGAGAACTTGGAGATTGTCAGTATGCGCAGTTGAAAGTTTAGTTTTGAATACCGATTCGGGTAAGAATCTCTCACCCTATTCCTTATTATAGAATTGATGTTTAATTATAAATAATATGGTATTTTGCGTAATTTAAAAAATATTGATAATTAATTACAGTTTACTAATAGAGTCGGAACCGGTTATTTATTACTGTTTGTCATGTTTTAACTGATTGTTTGATCTTACAGTTTTGAATAAATAATAATACACTAGAATTGGTAAGATGATTCAGTTGTGTTTTCTAATTGCATGTATTGCTTGTTTTGCGTGATTTATAGTTAAATTATAAAATTAGAAATTAAATGTAAATGAAAAATTGCTTGATTAAGTGAATGAATGAATGGTAGCCTTACTGGATATCTTGAGAGATGGTGGACGGACCTGGTACATAGGGGACCTTACCTGAACGTTGCCTTATATTGGACGGGGTATCGAGAATTGGTATTTTGGCGCTCATACTGGACGGGTTATGGGGACGACTTGTTTCACCCTCATACAGGACGGAGTATTGAGGGATGGTCTTTTGGCACTCATACCGAATGGAATATGGGGACAATCGGTTAGTTGACAAAGTTGAATAAGGGTTCACACGTAGTGGGGACATCCCTATGGACCCTTATGGATACCAGTAGGCAGATAAAAAGTGAAAGTTGTTGTTCTGGTTAATTGAATATGAGATTATGATATTGTTTATGTTATTGCTTATATAGGTTAGTTTTAGAAATATCATTACGATAAGTATACAACAGATGATTTTATTTATGATAAGTGAATTTATTTAAATTAAGAGCTCAATTAGTTATTTTCATTATTTTTATCAACCTTCATTTCTGTATCAATGAGTAGTGTGACATTTTTACTGAGTTAGTATAACTCACTCTTTCATTAATCATTTTAGATTAAGAAGACCAAGATTCAGATCTCGATCCATAAGAGGGTTGCGAATAAAATGTCCAATTGTTTACTTTCTATTTGTTTCTTTGATTTTTTGTTATTCTTTTAGAAGGATCATTTCTTTTATTTCGTTTCCGCATTTAATTTATAACTTATTTCCTTTCAAGCTGTGGGTTGTTACATTTTTTGTTAATTTAGACTTTGATATATCTATGTATAATAGTGAACAAGTTAAAAGTCCAGTAAAATTGTCGTATTTTATATTATTTTTGTCAAAATAGTTATTTTAAAAAAATAAAAAAGTACATGCTATTATTGCTAGATTTTTAATATCATTTTAAAAATAATCAAACTATTAATCACATAAATTAAAAATGAACAGTAGGTATAGTCTTTGGATCCTGAGACATGACAAGTCCGACACCAACATATCATGGAGCAACCTAATTTTTTAATCTTTTTTTTTTTTAAAAAATTTGGACTTGATATACCTATTTATAATAGTTTTCAGATTAAAGGTACAGTAAAATTATGATATTTCATATTATCTTTGGCAAAATATTTTTAAAGGAATTAAAAAATTATATGTTATTATTTCTAGAATTTGGATACAATTTTAAAAATTTAATAAATACTCATTTTTTTATAAAAAATTTAAACATTTTTACCATTTTCTTATTCTTTGAAAACCAATAGGATAAAATATTACAAAAGACAAATGATATTTTCAGCAAAAAATACTTGAACATGTTAATATTTAAAATATTAATCAAATAAATTAAAAATGAACAAAAGACATAGTCTTCGAGCATTGACCTACAAGTAGAGCCTAACACATCATGAAGTGGGTTAATGTTTGAACTTTTTTATAAATTTAGATCTTATATACCTGTGTATAATAGTGAGCAAGCTAAAGATACAGTAAAATTGTGATGTTTTACATTATCTTCGGTAAAATAATTATTTTTTCAAATTAAAAAATACATGCTGTCATTTCTAGATTTTGAAATATTATTTTAAAAATTTGATAAATACTCATCTAAAAAAAATTAAATATTTTTATCGATTTCTTATTTTTTGAAAACAAATATGACAAAATATTATAAAAAACCAATAATATTTTCAACAAAAACTATTTTGAATGGACTAATATAAAGTAATCAAAATATTAATCAAATAAATTAAAAGTGAACAAAAAGTATAGTTTTTGGGCCTTGAGACCCGACAAGTCCGAGCTGAACAATTATGGAGCATGTTAATGTTTGAAATTTTTCATAATTTTAGACCTGATATACTTATTTATAATATAACATATTAAATGTATAGTGATTTTTCATATTATCCTAAGTAAAGTAAATATTTTTTAAAATTTAAAAAGTACAAGTTTTTATTTTTAAATTTTAAAGTACCATTTTAAAATTTAATAAACACTCTTTTTTTTAAAAAAAATTTGAAACATTTTTTATGATATTTTCAGCAAATGAATGGTAGTCCCTCATAACAGTTAGAACAACAAGATAGCTTCATCATAAATTGAATTTGTTTGTTTTAGAAAGAATTTCTACTTTCCATTCATTAAGAATAACTCTTTCAGATTTTCTTTTCCTAATTTATTTCAAAAAAGATTTTTTTTCCTAATAATAAATATTTCTGGTTAATTTATAATGAATTTAATAAGAATCTAATACCATTAAAACATTATAGGAAAACTCCTCAACCAATGAAATCCAGGATATACAGCCAACACTATTAATTAAATAACTAGAGCAACCTTAAAGCTTTTTAAACTTTTACACAGCTCATACTTACGGACTCAGAAAATTTCCTCTTTGATTCAGATGTTCCCACCAGATTCAAATTGGTTCAGATCATCGGGGGGAGCACCCTGGTTCAACATCATCTCTATGTTCTCCCAATTCAGATAGATATCCAAAGGGTCCTTCTCCATAGCTTGCGCTTCTTGCTCCTGATCTGTTGCTGCTGAAGCTGGGAGATTTACAGGTTCCGACAATGGAACACTTGTTGAATTTTTCATTGGAGTTACTATGTTTCCAGCTGCAGTATAAACTGAGTTATGAGGTGCAAAGTTATAATTACCAGGGTGATTATTTGTGAAGTTAACCGGCAACAGACGTGCACTTGCTGAATTTTCCATTGGAGCCACTATATTTCTAACTGTAGCATAAACTGAGTGCTGAGGTGCAAAACTACGATTACCAGGGTGATTTTCTACAAAGCCAATGGACACCGGACATGCTCTTGCTAAATTTTCCATCGGAGTCACTATGTTTTCATCTGCAGCATAAACTGAATTCTGAGGTGCAAAATTATAATTATCAGGGTGATTATCTGCGAAGCGAGCTTGCATGGTGAAAATTTCCGGCACTAGAAATGAACTTGCTACATTTTTCTTTGGAATCCTGTTGTTTCTAGTTGCAGTGTAAAGCGAGCTTTGAAGTCCATGATTTTTAGCGGAGTGATTATCTAAAATGCCAAGCTGTGGTTGGACAGGCACCATTGTATTATATGGAGAGTCTGAAGCATATCCATGAGAACACAAGGGACAAGTGGAGAATGAGCGACTCTGTTGGTTTTGGTAGATAATGGCAGCATTAACTGTCGGAAAAGGTCCTGACAAGAAACTTTGGGCTCCATGGTTCCCAGTTGGTACTGCATGATTTTGAGGAAGTTGGCTTTTCAGTTTTTGTCTAGTACTCTCCAATGCCATGTTTAGGTACTGCCTTGGTGCTTCTTGACACCTCATCATATAATTCTCGGCCTGTAAAGGTCATAGTTTTATGTCAGAAAGAAAAAAATCACTACTTTGATTAATTTTATAATCAAGTAGTCAGATTAAAAATTGTCAAGTAATGAGGTTCTAGACTTGTAATTGGCTTTTTGAATTTCAATGCGCAATTATCATATTTCGACAAAGTTTTCCTCAAAATATGCCAAGAATGAAGCCAGCTGATTATGAGAAACTGAAAAACTTTCTTTTCATAAAAGAATGTAGTATAACACAATGTATGACAGATAAAAGAAGTTACCTCAGTTTGCAGGAGCCATTCTTCTTGTCCCTTTCCTTTCTGCCGAGGTCTGTAAGGTCTTTTAGCTCTTAGTTTCCTAATACGCCCAAAACAATAAGCATACAATATAGGGAGTAATAGTCATTAGATGGATATTAAAAAATAGACTCTTAGACCCTCTAATTATTTCTATTCAACAAGAAAACCTTCAAAAAGAGAATGATATCTTGTCATACAAATTTCTCTGACATGAAGTAGCAGTAGGACTTTGAGAAGAACCATGCCTGGGGATCAAGGGAGCACTGGGCCTAGGGCTCAAGGGAGCACCAAACCTGGGGATCAAGGAAGCATGAGGAACCGGGGAGCCACCAGTAATCGCAAAAGCACGAGGAATGGGGGAAACACTAGGAATCGTGGAAGCACGAGGAACTGGGGAAACACCAGGAATCGCAGAAGCATGGTAAACCGAGGAAACATTAGGAATCGCAAAAGGAACAATTGTTAATGAAGCAATAGTGCTTGAACAAACACCAGTTTTGTGCTCCTTTTACCTATAATTCAGTACCATTGTTGATTAAGGTCAGGTTACAATACATTATTTACATGATTTCTTTTATTTTCTTCTTTCACAAACTTTAGTCTTTCTCCAGTTTGTTTATCAAGTAACTTATTTATTCGACAATTTTTTATTATCGGACAACATTTTAGATATGGAACACAATGCTTAAATGATATAGTAGTAATAGTAAATCAAAAGTAACAAGCATTAAGAGAAGCGAAAAACTATTACTTTTATATTTTGCGGGATAGTTGTAATCCATATCTTTCACCGAGAAATTTTCCATTCTGTACTTCTGGAACATATATTGACAAATATTAGCTCAGTTATTTGAATTGATGTTAAAGTTAAATTGATAGAAAAAAATGATGTAAATATACCTGCAAATGGCTCTTAACATGACAAAGTTCAAGGCCTGAAACATCCATCATCTCCATAACACCCTTTGGTGTTGCTTCTGCAAATAATTAGGAGAAAATAATTGATGCAATTATAAATATGGAATGTAGAAAGAAAGACATATTTGAAGTAGAAATATGGATCGATGAAAAAAGAAAGCAAGAATTTGATTGATTAGGAAAAAATTAAGTAGAAGAATTAGTACTAAAAGATAAATCTTAACCAAGGCAAACAAAAAGATAAATTCGAAATCAGATTCTGAAAAGCAATTAGAATTGAAAATCGCTCAACGTAAGCTTCAAACCCATGAAGATAGAGTTTGTAGCGAACACGCTGCCTAAGTTAGTCTATTTATGGAACTTAGGCCAGCTGCATTAAAGAAGGATCATGAGCCAATGAACGGTAAACGACAATTTACATAGTTTAATTTATTTTAATTAAAGAGAATATGACAAGCACAATTGATAGATGGAAAAAATGAAGTTACAAAAAGAAAATGTTATATATATATATATATTTTTCTTTCCACCATTTTATTCCAACTCAATCTAAGAGATTGAAAACGACAAGTATCATTATCGCATAATTTAAGAAAAACTTATGAAGCTAATAAAAAGCGACAAACTTGGCTTAGCACCTAGCAGAAAATTAACAAGATTCCAAAAAGTAATATCTAGAAAATTGAGGGATAAGAAAAATTTAAGGGTTACTATATGATCCCAATTTTTCTTTTTTCCGCAGTATATGGGGAAATAATGAAGTTCCTTGATTCTTAAGTAAACAAGTGTTAACTTAGCACACACATCAAAAGGTGAAGAAAGATTTAATATTATTATGATTGATGATCAATTTTTTACGAGATTATTCAATCTGGAAACAATCGATTACAAGAAAACAAAAATCAGAAAGAGAAAAAAGCTGAAAGAGAACATACGAAATAAATACAAAGCGACAAACATACCCCATGAATCTGGCAGAGAATCAATGTTGGGATTAACTATCAAATGATTAATTGTCAAAGTCGAATTAGCTATCAAGAAACAAGTTCTTATTCGGCATTAACTAACAACTTTCCTTGATTTTTATGGACTAAAAAGCTGTATATCGAAATCTAAAAGAATCTTCAGACCCAGGCTTAATGTAATTTAGGCCGTTGAGCAATGTGCTTTTCACAAACATTATATAATCAAAGAAGAAAATTAATGATATGTAATTCAATGTTCTGGTAAACTCCTTTGACATTAGATGAGGTAATAGCAGTATGCAAATTAACAAATTCAAATAATTAACTATGAATTTTATGAAACACACTCAAGGGTTTTTCCTACAAACAAACAGAAAAAGACAAAAGGTAACAACTTTGGTAAAAGCTGATATAACTTGAAGTTATTCAACTAAAATTGCATGATATCAGAAAACTGATGGAACATAGAACCATCTGACATGAATAAGTGAACCCCAGTTTTGCACAGAAAGAAAATTGAAATCATAGGCGGAAAATTAAGACTGACTTATTAATTAGAGACCCTTGGCAACTCATCATTTTCTGGTTTATATATCAGTAAGATTATGACTCAAAAAAATAGTGCTGGTAAACCAGATTGCCTAATTGAAAAAAAAAATCGACGAAAGGAAGTGCATGCAGAGAAAAAATTCATGTGTCAAGCAGAAAAATGAGAAGAAAAATTTTAGGAAATGAAAAATAAAATAAATAAAGCATGCGATAGTGGATCTGAAAAGGAAAAAAAAAAGACAATATAGTGAAAGGCATGTGATACATACACACACACGCACACGTATACATATATGTTGATTTTCTTTATAAGAATGAATGTATGAGGGGCAAGAAAGAGGAACAAAACCCAATTTTAAGCATCAAATATTGTATCGGAATTAAACAATGGCTATTGTAATTAAAAGATCAAAAACATGGGTTTGGTTAAAAAATGGAGATGTTTAATGTAGCAGTCTCTGAACCTGAAGACAAAAAGCAAAGACGTAGAAGACAAAACGTATTTCCCAAACAACAATAATGCTGCTTGTTAAGTTCTCAGAAAGATTAAACAAAAAAGAAACAAACGAAAAATTTTAAATTTAAAATCAACCAGCAGGAGAATAAGATTGGGGCTACTAACTAAAAGGTCCACCAAGTTGTTTGACAGCATTGAGAAAACGATCGTGCAGCTCTCCGGTCCACCTCAGCTGAGGATTGTTGACGGCCGAGACAGCCATGGGGCTGCTATCCTCGTCCACCTCCTCGTCTAATCCCATCTCTTCCGAATCCTCATCATCAATATCATCAATGTCATCGATAAGAATAAAATCAAGGTAATCACTTTCGGTTATGCTGATTTGAGGTGCAGGCGCCATGGTTTCTTGCAGAAAAAGCAATCTATTTTGATCACCTTGATCTAGCTGGTCAAGATGACGACCATGACTAAGCTTTCTAAAATCACCATGGTTAACCTCATCACGGCGCTCCTCAACAAGAATCCCTTTCCCTTTATCCTTCATCTCTGCATGAATCATTTCAACATTTCGATTAGTACGCACCATTGTTTCTTCTACCTTATTATCAGACATGAACCCAGGAAACATGCACACACAGAGATATAAAAATATACACATAAATACACTCACAGAGAAACTCTTTGCAATGGGACCCAATATATGTAGATCCAAAGGAAAGAGGAAAGAAGGGTCACACGAGAAATATCGTGGGGGCGAGTAGTGAGACTAAAACATGGAGGAAGAGAGAAGAAGCCAAAAAGAAGACTCAACGGCTATTTTTTGTATGTATCTGAGAGGGTGGAGAGTGAGATATACTCACGCATCAGGACAAAAACGGAAATGAAACCGAGGAAACAAGCCAGTGCAGCTATTTCTATGGTTACCTGGAGACTGACTAACTCAACTCTGGATGTAGACTCAAGGGGGATCAATCAACCTTTCGCTTTCACTGAGGTTTTGTATCTGGTACTAGGACTACGTTTAAGCTGCACCCAGAATTGTTCTTGTTCTAAATGTATACACTATTACATATATATATATATATATATGACGTAACTTACAACTTCAGTTTCTTGATAGATATATTTGCCTCATTTTCATCTGCACTCCTTGCATTTTAGTCGAAACTAGAGCACGAGAAGTTCCTTGTCCTTGTATATATTATTATTTTCAATAAATATATGTATATGTGTATATATATATGGACAAGCATCAATGAGTCAATCATTAAATGGAGTAGAATTGGAATTCAAATTGCCTACTTTCATCGGCATTTGGCAAACGGAGGAAAAATTACGTGTTTCATCAGTTCGTATTTGCAGTGCGATGATGAAAAGTAATAATTAATTGGTAGGATTGTGGTAATTTGTGTAAATATTTGATAATTGAGGGGTAATTAATGTGAATTTGGAGAATGGAAGGCGGTGTAATTATACTGTGGACTGGTTTATTTACTTTGATCAGTTACTTGCGATTACGTAATGATGTTTCTTTGCCTTTCTTAAGAGGAGTTTTTTGTTCTTTTCTATTTTATTGTTTCCTCGCCTTTTCCTCTGTGGCACGTTACACCAACAAATAACAAGAAGATTAAAAAAAATAATAAGAGTTACATATACATACACCATTATGCATTTGGTAACTATATCAAATATGATTTTTGTATTAATGCTTAAAATTAAATTAACCCAGTGGATTCCACTGGATTTGACTGTATGACCAAACATTTAATAGACCCAGTTAATAAATATATTAAATGTGTGTTAGAATGAGTTTTAGAAAACCCATAAAAATTTGTACTTCAGTTAAAACCAATCAATTTAAAAATGATAAGATTTGATTATTTATCTTGTAATTTTAAAATTTTAAATTTAACACAATATTTAATATTAATACTGTTTACCATTTTTGTAATTTTTTATGTGTATATTTTATAATAACAATTTTTTAGTATTAATAAACTTCTTTATTAGATATCCTAACTGTTTTAATGGCCATATGAAGAATAACTATGTTTTGATGCTTATTGATTGTCATTGATTAGTACAGTGAAAATTATTGAATGTGAGTTCAACATTATCATAATTCCTACAACAAATAATTATTACCGGCTAGCAATTAGTTATATATGGATTTAGTTGAAGGAATTCTATGAAGAGAAAATGAATTATGGGAGATAGCATAATGGTAAAAGTTTTTAATTATTATATATCACATAAAATTTTAAATTCCATAATTCATCTATGGATGAAGAGAAGGTTCAAGTTTATAAGTACAGGTCAAAGTTAAATAGAGGGTTCTTGAAAGAAAAGAATTTGAGGATTGAGGTTCTTGGCAAGGATAGAAGATTCACAAATGGTGAGTTGGGGATGAAGAAATTTGCCATCAAGAATTTGTTCTCGGTGGTAGAGCTCGGCTTGGAGAAGGAGTTCAATTAATATATGCCATGTAAGAATTTTGGTATCTTTTTGCTCTGTTTAGGGTAAAAAATACTTAGTTTTATTTTATAAATGTTAAATTTGATTCAATGAACTATTGATGTCGGTGATCAATAATATAAACTAACAGAGTTAGCATATATATGTATAATACGTATATATATATATATATATTATATTACCAACAGGGCAAGATGTTGCAATGATATTAATCAAAATAAATTAAAATAAACAAAAAGTATATGTCTTAGATTGTAAGACTCGACAAGTCCGAGCCCAGCATATCATAGAGTAGATAATATTTGAAGTTTTTATTAAATTTAAATTTGATATATCTGTCTATAATGGTAAATAGATTAAAAGTATAGTAATATTGTAATATTTAGTTTTAGTTTTGACAAGATAATTATTTTTTAAAAAATTAAAAGATACATGCTATTATTTCTAGATTTTGGAGTACCATTTTAAAAATTTAATAAATATCTCTTTTAATTTTTTTTTAAAATTTATCTTTTTTTATTATTTAAAAATCAATAGGACAAAATTTTATAAAAAACTAATAATACTTTCAATAAAAAGTATTTGAATAGGCTAATATGAAATAATTAAAATATTAATAAAGTAAATTAAAAATGAATAAAAAATATAGTTCTTGGCCCGTGTGACCCAACAAGTCTAAGCCCAATACATCATAAAGCGAGCTAATATTTGAACTTTTTCTTAAATTTAGACTTTATATAACCGTATATAATAGTGAATATGCCAAAGATACAGTAAAATTATACTATTTCATATTATTTTTGATAAAATAATTATACATTTTCAAATTAAAAAAGTATCTAATACTATTTATAGGTTTTGGAAGAACATTTTAAAATTTAATAAATACTCCTCTTAAAATTTTTTTAAAACATTTTTGTTGTTTTCTTATTCTTTAAAAATCAATTGGGCAAAATGCTGCAAAAGATTAATGATAGTTTAGCAAAAATAAAATAAATTTGAACGGGTTAATATACAAAAATCAAAATATTAATGAATTAAATTTAAAATCAACAAAAAGTATGTTTCTTGGGCTTTGAAACCCAATAAGTCCGAGCCCAACACATTATAAAGCATATTAATATTTGATTTTTTTTTTTAAAATTTAAACTTAATATACAGATCTATAATAGTGAATATACTGAAAGTACATTAAATTTGTGATATTTTATATTCTTTTTAGCAAAATACTTATTTTTTCAAATAAAAAAAGAACATACTATTATTTCTAGATTTTAAATTTCTATTTTAAAATTTTAATAAATACTCCTTTAAATTTTTTTAAATATTTTATTGTTTTCTTATTCTTTAAAATCTAATAGGCAAAATGCTAAAAAACTAATAATATTTTCAGCAAACATACTTAAATTGGGTAATATAAAATAATTAAAATATTAATCAAATAAATAAATAATGAACAAAGAGTATAGTTCTCAGGTCCTGAGACCCCACATGTTCGAGATCAGCACATCATGGAGCAAACTAATATTGGAACTTTTTCTTAAATTTAGATTTGATATAATGTCTATAATAGTAAACAGATTAAGATACATTAAAATTGTGATATTTCCATATTATCTTTAGCAAAATATTTTTTTTTTTTCAAATTAGAAAGTGTATGCTATTACTTTTAGATTTTGGAGTACCATTTTAAAAATTTAATTGATAATCTTTTTGAAAAAAATTAAATTATTTTTATTAAATTTTATTATTTTCTTATTCTTTAAAAACCAATAGTGCAAAATGTTACAAAAGACTAGTGATGTTTTTAGCAAAAAGTATATGAATGAACTATATAAAATATCAAAATTTTAATTAAATAAATTAAAAATGAATAAGAGGTATAGTTCTCGGATCATGAGGCCCAATAAGTTCGAGTCCAATATATCATGAGTGGCTAATGTTTGAATTTTTTTATTAAATTTAGACTTGATATAATTGCCTATAATAGTGAACAAACTAAAAGTACAATAAAATTATGATATTTCGTATTATTTTTGAAAAAATAATTACATTTTTTTAAATAAAAAATGTACATGCTACTATTTCTAAATTTTAGAATAATATTTAAAAAGTTAATACCTTTTAAAAAAATAAACATTTTTATTGTTTTCTTATTCTTTAAAAACTAATAAGCAAAATGCTACAAAAAAACTAGTGTTATTTTTAGCAAAAAATATTTGAACGGGGTAATATAAAATAATCAAAGTATTAATCAAATGAATTAAAAGTGAAAAAGAGGTGTGATAGCTTGAAAATACCCTTGAATTAATTTTTTATGTTTGATATATTTAATTTAACTTTTATATGTGTTTGAAAATATATAAATTAAGGATATAGTTTATAATCAAACGAAAAAAGAACGGATAAAGATGAATTAGGTAGAATAAGCATGAAGAGACATGAGAAAAGGTGGGAACTTTTTAAATGAAATAATGTAATGAAAAATGATAACTAATAGATAAAATGATATAACAGAAAGTGGTAACTTTTAGATGAAGTGAAATCATAAAAAGTAAAAACTTTTAGATGAAGTGGAATGAAAAAATAGTAACATTTTAGATAAAATGACATGTGAAAAGTGGTAACTTTGAGATGAAATGACATCATAGAAAGTGATAACTTTTAGATGAAGTGGAATGTGAAAAGATCTTTTAGATAAAATGACATGTAAAAAGTTGTAATCTTTTAGGTGAAGTGACATGATAAAAGGTGATAATTTTTAGATGAAATGGTATGATAGAATGGTGGCAACCTTTCTCTCATAGCTCTCCATTACTATAAATAAGAGATAGAAAAAGGGAGGAAAAGACATTTCGAATGAGAAAAAAATAGTGAGAAGCATAGAGGTGAAGGAAGAAGAGAGAGTATGAAGTGTGTGATATTTGAGAGTATTTTGAGATTTTAAATAAAAATTTTAGAAAAACTCTACTAAATTTGTGAGAGTAGAGAAAGAGGAAGAGAAGAAGAATAAGACTCACAATCAAAAGGAAGTTATAAACCGTTAAAAATGTAAGTTTTTTCTTAAGTTTTGAAGTTTGATTTCTCTTTGATTTTTGGGATTAATTTTTGAGTATTGTGTTGGATATTTTTGAGTCAAGAAAGTGATAAAAAATATCCCGAAACTCTGTTAGATTTTTTAAAAGAAAAAACATAAATAAAGCCAAAACTCTGCAGAAATTAAAATTACGACTGCTAAAGATCTAAGGTAAGTGGATATTATGGATTCATAGCTTACGTAGTTTTGAAGTATTTTACGTATTTTCAGTATAAAAATATGCACATATTTAATTTATCTTCCGTATTTGCTAAGTAAATATTTGTTAAAGTTTTACTTTGATATACATGTTATTTTGCTTTGTGTTTTTAAAATGTGATTTTGATATGTGTGTATCACTCATTATAAAAAGAAGTTATTTCAAAAGCACCTATATTATGCTAGAATTCAATCTGGCCATATATAATCATTTTGTGTTCAGATGTATTGGCGAAGTGATAAGTGTGTATCCATACATAATCGTTCTGTATTTGAGTGTATGAAGAAATACTCTGATCTGCGTGCCCTAACTGTTTCTTGTTCGAGGGGTAGCAGTGTTTCAAGGTACTCATGTATGCTGTTCCCTATTCGGGTACATGGGGAACTAGTGATAAGTATTGTGCCTACGCATAATGTATGGTAGCTGATTGATCATCTATAATAGTGATGAAGTATACAATATGCATATATTTTCTAATTTGGTCATTCATCTTCTGATTCATATATGTTTTAAAAATACTATATAATATATATTTTATTATGTGTAAAGAAACTATATATTGCATGTACTATGCTGTGATTTCATAACATCACTTATTGGAATATTTTATCTCATTTTTATCACCTTCCAAATACTAAAGGTACTGCTGCATAGTGAAATTAGACTATGATATTAAAGTTACTATTTTATATTTTTGTTTAGTAATATAAGTAAGAAAATTTAAAATCTCGTACATATATTTATGTTTTACATTTAAGGGATGTAACGCTTTTGCGACTCTTTTATGATTAATAAAGTTAAGTTATTTTACTTAACTCGAGTATATGTGATTTAAGTAAGTATGCTTCAGTCATTATCTTATAAGACGAGATGTAGTATTTTACTTAACTCGAGTATATGTGATTTAATTAAGTATGCTTCAGTCATTATCCTATAAGATGGGATGTAGTCTGTGACAAGTGGTATCAGAACTCCGTTCTAGGACATCCCTTGAATACGATGCTTAGGGTTACATTAGAGTTAGATAGAGTTATGAAACATAGGAAAATGCCTCTAAATTTGAATTTCACGAATGTAGAAAATTACAAAGATATCGAGAGAGCAGACACATTGGGTTCCAGAAGACAGAGAGAGCAGGCACATCGGGTTCCAAAAGACCGAATCGAGCGGAATCTAGATAGACTCATGTGTATAGTCGAAGGTTTGGCTATGGTGGTAAGTCAACACATAGTCTATAGTCAAAGTGCTACTAATGGTAATAATGTTAATACTAGTAACACCCAACTGATGGAGGAAAATAATAGAAAACTCATTAAAAGATTTAAGATGATGAACCCACATTATTTGATAGAGCAATTGATATGATATTATCCGAAGAGTGGATTATAGAGCTAGAGAAGATATTTGATGTTCTCAGCCTCACTTCAGAGCAAAAGGTACAATTAGCAGCATTCATGTTCAAGGAAGCTGCAGAACATTGATGGCGCCTGAAGAAGGGATCCTTGAGGACACCAATCTTTTGGGAGACATTTGGAGTGGCATTCTACGAGAATTATTTCCCTAACTTTGTTTGAGAACAGAAGTAAATAGAGTTCTTAGAATTAAAGTAAGGGAACATGAGTTTGGCAGAATATACAGAAAATTTTATAGAGTTGGCTCGATTTACACCCAACCTAGTAGCAGATGGAAGTCTACGAGCCAAGAAGTTTCAGAGAGGCTTGCGTAAGGAGATCTGAGATAAAATTTTAGTTCTGAAGATTAATGACTACCAAGAAACACTGGAATGAGTCCAGATTATAGAAGAGGCTACAAGTCTAGTCCCACAACAAATCTAATGGGTTCGATCATTCATACCAAATAATAAGAGGAAGGCTGAGGAGGTGCAACAACTTGATAAGAGGTAGAAAACTGGTCTCCTAGTCCCAACACGAGAGCCAGAACAAATATGCTCACATTGTGGAAATAACCATGGTAGCAGACCCTACTACAAGTTGATAAATGGATACTTCAGATGTGGTAATACTCAACATCGAATCAAAGAGTGTCCTATCAATAAATAGTAGACTAGGCCAAGAACTCAATGAAGAATATATGCCATTACAAAACAAGATGCTCAAGCCTTTTAGGATATAATCCAAGGTATGTTTACTATATCTGGTACCTTGGTGAAAGTTTAACAGACCCAGGATCTACACTCTCGTTTGCATCACATGAGTTTGCTGAGCATCTGAACATTAAACAGTTACTTTTAGATTATATATTAGTTGTCTCTACTCCAGCCAATAAGGACTTAACCACTAGTACAGTCAGCCAAACATGTATTATGGAGATTACCAGTAGATTTTATACTCTTAGACATGCATGATTTTGATGTCATATTAGGAATGGATTGGTTGACAGCACACCATGCCAATATAGATTGTTATGGAAAAATGGTGAACTTTAATATTCCCAATGATAAGGCTTTCAAATTCAAAATGATTATGGAGCCCCAACATCCATGTCTCATATCTTACATTTAAGCTCAATGATTACTTGAGAAAGGATGTGCAAGGTATTTGGCTTATGTAGTAGAGAATAAAAGTAAAGAAGTCAATCTACAACAAATTTTCGTGGTGAAGGATTTTTTTGATTTTTTTTTTCAGAAGATCTTCTAGGTCTACCTTTAGATCGAGAGATTGAGTTCTTTATTGACTTAATTTCTAGTATGAACCCTATCTCTAAGGCTCCATATCGAATGGCAAAAGCCAAACTAGAGGAACTTAAGAAATAACAACAAGAATTATTGGATAAAGTTTTCATCAGAACAAGTGTATCACCATGGGGAGCTCCAGTACTATTTGTAAAGAAAAAGGATGGTACCATGCAGCTCTGTATTGACTATAGGCAACTAAACCAAGTTACCATAAAGAATAAGTATCTGTTGCCTTATATCGATGATTTGTTCAACCAACTTCAAGGAGCCTAAGTATTCTTAAAGATTAATCTACATTCTGGATATCATCAACTAAAGATTAAGAAAGAGGATGTTTCCAAGACTGCCTTCAAGACCAGGTATGACCATTACGAATTTTTAGTCATGTTTTTTACTCTAACAAATGCTCATGCAACATTTATGGATTTGATGAACAGAGTCTTCCAACCATTCTTGGATAAGTTTGTTATCATCTTCATTGATGATATAATGATTTATTCATATAGAAAGGTTGAACATGCGAAGTATTTAGCAATAGTGCTTGGGATAGTTAGAAAAAGGTTGTATGCCAAGTTTAAGAAGTTTGAGTTTTAGTTAAAGGAGGTTGCCTTCCTCGGACATATAGTTTCAAAGGATAGAATATCAGTAGATCCAGTTAAAGTAAAAACAGTGGTAAATTAAAAAAGGCCTATAACAGTAGTTGAAGTCCGAAGTTTTCTTGGTCTATCTAGATACTACAGGAAGTTATTGAAATTTTTTCAAAGATTGCTATTCTACTAACTCAGCTCACTAGAAAGGATACAAAGTTTTAGTGGAATGACACGTGTGAACAAAGTTTTCAAGAATTGAAGAAACGATTGACAACAACCCCAATATTGATTATTCCTAATGATACTAGTGGATTCTCTATCTACAGTGATGCTTCAAAGCAAGGGTTGGGATGTGTGCTAATTTCAACACAGAAAAGTGATAGCTTATGATTCCAAACAGTTAAAAAATCATGAGTAGAACCATCCTACCCATGACTTAGAACTAGGTGTCATAGTTTTTATCTTAGAAATTTGGTGCCATGATCTATATGATGAAAGTTTCGAGATTCACACGGACCATAAGAGTTTGAAGTATTTGTTCTCGCAGAAAGAACTTAATATGTGCCAAAAAAGATAGATGGATTTACTTAAGGATTATGATTATAAGATTATATACCATATGGAAAAAGACAATATGATTACAGATGCATTTAGTAGGAAGAACACTTGAACTCTTGCCTACATGATGGCCTTAGAGTGGAGATTCGTAAAGGAGTTCCAAAGGTTGAACCTAAATGTCTGATATAAGATATCAAGAGGATAACTAGCCAATATGAAAGTAGAACCCATTATGATGCAGAAACTTAGAAAAGCCCAACAGTCTGATCCTGCCTTAAAGTCGATCATAGAAGATGTCAATAAGGGACTTAGCCTAGAATTTAGACTATTAGAAGATGGTGTATTGAGGTTTAAAAATAAGGTAAGTGTGCCAAATAATAATAGTATGAAAAATGAAATATTAGAAGAAACATATTGCTCTAGATTTGTTATACACCATGATAACACTAAGATGTATAAGAACTTAAGGACCAAATACTGGTGGAGTGGGATTAAGAAGGATATAGCAGAGTTCATTTCCAAATATCTCACCTGCCCACAAGTGAAGGGTAAACGTCAAATACCAGTAGGACTACTTCTGCCATTGCCAGTAATAGAGTGGAAATTGGAACATATTACCATGGATTTCGTGGTGGGTCTACCTAAAACAAGATCTCAACATGATGCTATTTGGGTTACCTTTGGTAGATTAACGAAGTCTATTCATTTTATAGCTATTAGAGTAAATGATCCATTAGACAAGTTAGTCAGACTCTATATTAAAGAGATTGTGAGATATCATGGAATTCCTGTCACAATCGTCTCCGATCAAGATCTTTGATTTACTTCAAGATTTTGAACCAGTCTACAGAATGCTATGAGGATTAAGCTATGCTTTAGTAAAGCTTTCCATCCTCAAATGGATGGTCAATCAGAATGAAAAATCCAAATTCTAGAAGATATGCTACGAGCATGCATCATTGAGTTGCGAGGTAATTGGGATGATCATTTACCTCTTATTGAGTTTGCATATAATAATAGCTATTAGTCCAGCATTCAAATGGCATCCTATGAGGCATTGTACGGAAGACCCTGCAGATCATTTATTTGTTAGGAAGAAGTTAGGGAACGAAAACTGGTTGGACCTGAATTAGTGGAAGAAACTACAAAGAAGGCAAAATTGATCAGAAAACATCTTCTAACAGCTCAAAGTAGATAAAAAAGTTATACTGACAATCGAAGAAGAGATTTAGAATTCGAAGTAGGCGACTGTGTATTTCTAAAAATCTCGCCAATTAAAGGGATCATGAGATTTGGGAAGATAGAAAAAGTCAATCCTTGATTTATTGGACCTTTTAAGATATTGGTTAGAGTGGGAGTTGTCGATTACCGCTTAGCATTGCCACCTGAGTTAGCCAACATACACAATATCTTTCATATATCGATATTAAAGAAATATCATCTAGGTCTATCGCATGTACTTCTATATGAACCCTTTGCACTTCAAGATTACCTATCCTACAATAAGCTTCATGTGCAGATAGTGAATCGTAAAGAAAAGGTATTATGGTGTAAGGTAATCTCCTTAGTAAAGGTTCTATGACAACATAATTCAACTGAAGAAGCCACATAGGAGCTACAAGAGGAAATGCAGGCCAAATACCCACATCTGTTTATGATTAATGATAAGTCAAATTTGGAGGAACAAGTTTCTTTTTAAGGGAGGGAGGATGTGATAGCTTGAAAATAATCCTGAGTTAATTTTTTATGTTTGATATATTTAATTTAGCCTTTATATATATTTGAAAATATATAGATTAAGGACGTAGTTTATAGTCAAACATAAAAAGGATGGATAAGGATAAATGAGCTAGAATAAACATGATGAGGCATGGAAAGACATGAAAACCTTTTAAATGAAATGGTATAATGAAAAGTTGTAACTATTAGATAAAATGACATAACAAAAAGTGATAATTTTTAGATGAAGTGACACATGAAAAGTGATAACTTTTAGATGAAGTAACATCACAGAAAGTGATAACTTTTAGATAAAATGACATGTGAAAAGTCGTAATCTTTTAAATGTGAAAAAGCCTTTTAGATAAAATAACATGTGAAAAGTGGTAACCTTTAGGTGAAGTGACATGATGAAAGATGATAACTTTTAGATGAAATAGTATGACGAAATGGTGACAACTTTTATCTCGTGGCACCCACTCCTATAAATAGGAGATAGGAGATAGGACATAGGAGAAGGGAGGAAAAGACATTCCGAATGGGAGAAAAATAGTGAGAACCATAGAGGTGAAAGAAGAAGAGGGAGTACGAAGTGTGTAATAATTGAGAGTATTTTGAGGTTTTAGATAAAAATCTTAGAAAAACTCTGCTAAATTTATGAGAGTAGATAAGGAGGAACAAAAGAGGAATAAGGCTCACGATCAAAAGGAGTTATAAACTGTTAGAAAAGAAAGTTTTTTCTTAAGTTTTGAAGTTCGATTTCTCTTTGATTTTTGGGATTAGTTTTTGAGTACTGTATTGGATGTTTTTGTGTAGAGAATGTGATAAAAAATTATCCCGAAACTCTACCAGATTTTTTAAAGGAAAAAGTCATAAATAAAGCCAAAACTCTGTCAGAATTAAGACTACGACTGCTAAAGACTTAAGGTTAATGGATATTAACGATTCATAGCTTACATAGTTTTGAAATATTTTACGTATTTTCAGTATAAAAATATGCACATGCTTAATTTGTCATCCGTATTTTCTAAGTAAATATTTGTTAAATATTTACTTCGATATATATGTTATTTTGCTTTATGTTTTTAAAATGTGATTTTGATATATGTGCATCACTCATTATGGAAAGAAGTTATTCCGAAAGCACCAGCATTATGCTAGACTTCAATATGGTCGTACATGTAACACCCAACATTTTTTTTATTTTTATTTTTTTAAATATAGTTATTTATTTATTTAATTTAATTTAATATATTTTATTTTAATTTAATGAAAAAAAGAGGTAAAAATTTGTTAAGGATTAAATTAAAAATAATTTTGGAAAAAAGGGGTGAAAATTTAGGTTATGGAGGTATTTTTGAAAGAAAAATTAGAAACCAGGGGTCAAAATATAATTTAAAAAATTATGCAACGTCAGATGCCCGGTCAGCAGCCCCGACCAATCAGGACGCGCCAAGTGGCAGAGGCGCTGACACAGGAGGCCATGCAGGGGGGAGCCACGTGGGCGATCCGTGTGCACGCAATCGAACGGCTGAGGTTCGTTCCCGCGAGCACGGACGACCCAGATTGAATCGCGATGAACGATCCAGATTCATTCTGTATTTAATCGCGATCGGACGGTTCAGATCAAAAGTGATGGACGGCTCAGATCAAAAGCGGATGGGTATAAATAACCCCATCTGCACCCAAACCCTAACCCTACCCACTAGAACCCTTCCCTGGAGAAGACAGCCCAGCTGTCGGGGAGCCGATCACCTCCACCCGCTGCCGCACCGGAACCTTTTTGGACCACCAAAAAAAGTAAAATTTTTCCTCTTGCACGAAATTCAATTTTAAACCCACACATGGCAAAATCGGAGTGAAATAGCTGGTCAATTGGCTAGAAAACACCACTGAAGCCCAGCGGCGTCACCACGGAAAATTTCACAAACTGCCTCCGATGAGACCCTTCCTAATTCCCGTTTCATGTAATTTTTTCACCGTTGTGATCACCGTTTTCCTCTCTACAAGTTGACTGAAGTGAAAACTCAACCGCAACGTGAGCCAGAAGAGCTGCCGCACTGGAGAGCCCCACCGCCGGTGAGTTTCGATTTTTCATATTTTTTCAGCCCACTGAGGGCCTTTAGCGTTTGTACTCATAGGAATTGATGTAAAATCGATCGAATTTAGCTAAAAAGGGCCGAAAATGGTTGATCCGAGGTAGACCGCCACCGTGGGCGGGGGCACCGTCGCCGAAACACAGCGAAGCTGCCGTGCTGAATTTCTGAAATTGGTCGAGTAGGCCCTGTGACTGATTTTTGGGTTATTTGTAGATATTGTAAGCGCGTTTTAGTTTCTGAAAAAAAATTCAGGGAACTCAGGGACCGCTCGTAGGTGCAATAAACCATTTAGCTTTTCGGCATCAAATCAAGTAAGGACCCCTTACCCTATTTCCTATCATGAAATTGAAGTTTGAATAAATAATAATACAGTATTTTATACAAATTAAATCGATGTATATAATTAATTACGGATTGCTAATGGAGCCCGAATCGGACATTGTTCTTTGATGATTTATTTCACAGTCTAAAAGTATGATAGTATCTGGTTTATCTATTTTAAGGTTTAAACATATGTATTACTGTTTTACTTGACCATTGTTTGATTTTGAGATTTGAGACATGATTACATTACCTGATGCATGCTTATTTGTTTATGTGATTATATTTGATTTGGTAACGGAAACTAAGAGAAAACAGGAAAGGGGTGTGATCAAATAAACAGATAAAATGACAACCTCACTAGATATTCTGGGAGATGGTGAACGGATCGGGTTCATAGAAAACCCTACCATGAACGTTTTCTCATACCGGACGGGGTATGGAGACTTGGTAATTTGGTGCTCATACTAGATGGGGTATGGGGACGACCCACTTCACCCTCAAACCGACGGGTATTGTCGTTTAATATCTTGACACTCATACCGAACGGGGTATGGGGTCGGCTATGTAATTAAGATTGTTAAGGAAAAGGGTTCACGTGTAGCGGGGACACCCCTATGGATCCCCATGGACATTAGTAGGCTGGTGAAACAAGAAACAGTTATGATTTAGTTTATTGTTAATAAATGTTAATTTATGATATATTCTATGTTACTGATCATACATGAAGTTATGATCTGTATGATATTATTGTTTCTATAATTTATTTTCATAAATTCTCCAATGGTAAGTAAAAGGGTAAATGGTTCTATTTTTAATAAATGTATTGGTTTAAATTTAGTGTTCCATTGGTTGTTTTTGATTTTTTACTAACTTTTGCTTCTATGCCGGTGATATAGTGTGATATCTTTACTGGGCTAGTGTAGCTCACCCCTATTTTAACAATTTCAGATCAAGAGAACCTGGTTCCTGAGCCTGATTCGTAAGAAGATTACGAGTAGATGCTAGATACTTTATATTTTCCTTTTACTTTTCTCATTTCTCGTATTTTTTTTAGAGAATTCATTCCGTGATGTTTGTTTAGTACTTTTAAGTTATTATGTAAGGGATGTAAACCTTAACTTTTTATTTCGCTTTCACATTTAAATTACTATATATTTTCTTTTGGATTTTTGGGGTTGTTATAGTTGGTATCAGAGCCGCATTCCTCGAACTCGTCCCTTACACAATAATACTTAGGGAAACACCAAACCAATGAATTATCACTCAACCCTTCCTCTTAAAATGCAGGTATAGAGAGATAAGGAGAGGAAGACCCCCACTAAACCGAGCAGCCCAGGATGGTTCGCTTAGGGAAGATGTTGATAGGATATTTGAGATGCTGGAGAGACGCATTGCTGCTTAGCAGGGCCAAGAGGAGAGGAGGGAGCTACCTGACCCTCCCTCGCTGCCATAGGTTAAGCCATCACTACAGCGAGAGGATCCCGAGCCACCTCGGTATGACCCTGCTCCTCCATAGTACTACCCGGCACCACTGCAGTATGATCTAGTGCCCCAGCCACAGTACCGTCCAGCACCGCCATAGTACAATCCGGTGCCCCCACCATATCAGCAAGTACCACCACAGGGCCCCCCAGTCTATCCTCAGCCTGGCCCAATCCCTTTTCCACGGGACCCAGTTCCTCCCACGATTGACCTGGGCTACATAGAGAGGTACAAGAGACTAAACCCATCTACTTTTGCAAGGAGATCCTCTTTTGAAGATGCCGAGTACTGGTTGGCAAAGACAGAGAAGGCCTTCAAGACCCTAAGGGTGACTTCTGAGCAGAAGGTCATCCTTGCTACCTACATGCTAGTGGGAGAAGTAGACTGTTGGTGGGAACTCAAACAGACCACCCTACCTGTTTCAGTTACTTGGGAACAGTTCCTAGTAGCCTTTCATGCAGAGTACCTCTCAAAGCATCTCCGACATCTGAAGGAGATGGAGTTTGTTCAGTTGGTCCATGGGAACATGACTGTATCAGAATATACTCGTAAATTCCTAGAGTTGGGTGAATACTCCCCTGAGACATTATTGGATGAGGGCAGGAAGGCTAGGAGGTTCCAATGGGGCCTCTGCCCAGATATTAGGCAGCATTTGTTCGTGTTGGAGCTCAGGACTTTTTCGGCCGTTCTGGCCAAGGCACAGCTGGTGGAGAGGAGCTTCCACACCCTCCTCAGGCAGCATGGAACCTCAGACCCTCAGCCCTACCCCGCAGACCAGCACCTACTGCGTCTGTCCAACAGAACAAGAGGCCCAGGCCGATGATCCAGGCTCCCTCTCAGGCTCCAACGGCAGGACGTGGTAAGATCTGTCAGCATTGTGGTAGGGATAATGGGGACCGGCTCTGTTACTGTCTCAACAACACCTGTCGCATATGTGGTAGTGCCCAACATTATACGAGAGAGTGCCCAAGGAACCAGAATTAGGGCAGACCTCCTATCCAGGGCAAGACTTACAACATCACCCAGCAGGATGCTGAAGCCAACTCGGATGTAGTACAAGGTATGTACATTATCTGTAACTATCTTGCTCATGTTTTGATTGACACTAGTGCATCACATTCATTTGTTTCACATGTTTTTGCATTAAAATTTAATGTATTACCTGATAAACTTGATTCTATGTTGTTTGTGTCTACTGCTGGTAGTATAACACTTTTGAGAAAAGTTATTTATAGGGCTTGTGTCGTAGAGATAGTAGATAGAAAATTGAGTGTGGACCTAACAGAATTAGACACAGGGAATTTTGATGTAATCTTATGAATGAATTGGTTAGCAGCGTATCACGCCACTATAGATTATTTTAGTAAGAAGGTTGTATTCAATTCTCCTAATGAGGAGCCATTTACCAATTAATAAAATCATTTAGTACTTATTCTTTGATGGTAAGTTTTCTTATTTCTCGAGTACTTTAACCCTACTATTTTTTCTAACTAGGCAAACCCAAGAAAGAGAATGATGTTCAAGAGATTTTGGTATTTCGAGACTTCCCAGATATATTTTTGGATGAACTACCTGGACTGCCAGTAGACAGGAAAGTCGAATTCACTATAGACCTATAGCCAGACACCCAGCCTATTTCGGTTGCTCCTTACCGTATGAGCCACATTGAGATGGAGGAACTGAGGAAACAAATCACTGAATTGCAGAACAGTAGTTTTATCATACATAGTGTGTCCTCTTAGGGTGCCAGAGTCACTTTTACCATAAAGAGAGATAGAATGTTGAGGCTATGTACTGATTACAGAGGATTGAACAGAGTCACAATCAAGAACAAGTATCCCCTTCCCAGGATTGATGACCTCTTCGATCAGTTGCAGGGTGGCAGGTCTTCTCCAAAATAGACATGCGTTCAGGTTACCATTAGGTGAAAATCAGGACAGAAAACATTCCCAAGACAGCTTTTCGAACCAGGTACGGACACTATGAGTTCCTGGTCATACCATTTGGGCTAACCAACGCCCCAACCATCTTCATGGATATGATAATTCTTAGATCAATTTATTATTCGTGTTCATTGATGACATCCTGGTTTATTCAAAAAGCAGAGAGGAACATGCTCACCATCTAGCTCAGGTTTTGCAGGTTTTCAGAAGAAAGAAGTTGTATGCAAAGTTGAGTAAGTGTGGATTTTGACTTGAGCAGACCACCTTCTTGTGACACATCATATCAAAGGATGAAGTATCAGTAAACCCTAAAAATGTTGAAGCGGTACTCGGCTGGGAGAAATTGACATCAGTTAAAGAGATCTATAGCCTTATGCGAATGACAGGCTATTACCGTAGGTTTGTTGAAGGATTTTCTAGTCTAACTGCTCCCCTGACCCGGCTCACAAAGAAGAATGTCAAGTTTGAGTAGAATGAGGACTGTGAAAGAAGTTTTTCAAAACTAAAGAAGCAGCTGACTATTGCACCTGTGCTGGCCTTACTGAGTGGATCGGGGGGATATACAGTTTACAATGATGCCTCCTATCTAGGCCTGAGTTGTGTTTTAATGCAGCATAGGAAGGTCATAGCTTATGGGTCCAGATAGTTAAAGAGTCATAAGAAAAACTATCCCACCCATGACTTAGAGCTTGCCGCAATCATACACACCTTGAAGACTTGGTGCCTTTATTTATATGGAGAGACATTTTAGATCTATACCGATCACAAGAGTTTGAAACACATATTCGCTCAAAAGGATCTCAACATGCGTAAGAGAAGGTGGATAAAACTTCTTAAGAACTATGATTATGACATCTTGTATCATCCGGGTAAGGACAACATGGTAGCCGATGCACTCAACAGAAAAAGTGCAGGTATATTAGCCCAATTGATAGTTTCAGAATGCAGGTAGATTGGGACCACACAACAGGTTTGGCTTTAGGACTTGAGGAGAGTCACATGTTTGGGTCATCTGACTGTTTAGCCTGAGTTAATCCAGAGAACAAGGGAAACTAAGTCAGCCGATTCTGCCTTAGTAGTCTTCAAGAAAGATACAGAACAGGGAGTTAGCTCAGAATTATGAGTCTCCACCGATGGGTTGCTCTGATTCCAGGACAGAGTGTGTGTTCTAAGTGGCAGTGAGTTAAAGAGAGACATCATGATAGAGGCCCATAGCTCAAAGTTTGCCATGCATCCCGAAAGCACTAAAATGTACCAAAGTATGCGACCCTGATTTTGGTAGAACGGGATGAAAAGAGATATAGATGACTTTGTTTCTAAGTGTTTGGTATGTCAGCAGGTCAATGCAGAGCATCAGCGTCCAGGCGGGCTACTTCAGCCATTACCACTCCCAGAATGGAAGTGGGAATATATCACCATGGACTTCGTGACAGGATTACCTAAGGCACGCTCAGGACATGATGCTATCTGGATAATTGCCGACTGGCTTACCAAGTCTTTCCACTTCTTGGCCATCAGGATGACTAATCCCTTGAACAAGTTAGTAAAAATGTATATCCAAAAAATAGTAAGATTGCATGGAGTCCCAGTGTCAATGGTGTCCGACAGGGACCTTAGGTTCACTTTTTAGTTTTGGAGTGGCTTTCAGCAAGCCATGGGAACGAAGCTGTCCCTCAGTACTGCATTCTACCATCAGACTAATGGATAGTCAGAAAGGACAATTTGTACACTTGAGGATATGCTCCATGCTTGTGTCCTTGACTTCAGGGGCCATTGGGACGACCATCTATCTCTGATAGAGTTCGCCTACAACAATAGTTACCAAATGAGTATTGGCATGGCTCCATATAAGGCGTTATATGGGCGGCCATGTAGATCGCCGACTTGTTGGGAAGAAGTGGGTGATAAAAAACTGTTCAGCCCAGAGCTGGTAGAGGAGACTTAATCCAAAATAGTTAAGATCAGAAAAAATATTCAGACGACTCAGAGCAGACAGAAGAGTTATGCGGACACCCAGAGGAGAGATTTAGAATTTGAGGAAGGCGACCGAGTGTTCCTTAAGGTCACTTCTTTCAAGGTAATCAGTAGATTTGGCAGGAGGGGGAAACTAAACCCTCGATTTATTGGACCATTTAAAGTCTTAGACAGGGTTGGTACCGCCACCTACAGACTTGCACTGCCTCCAGAACTTTCTAAGGTCTACAATGTGTTTCATGTGTCAACGCTACGCAAGTACAACCCGAACCCCTCTCATGTCTTGGCCCATGAACCTCTTTCACTCTAGAAGGATCTATCCTACTAGGAAGTACTGGTCAATATTGTGGATCGAAAGAGTAGATTACTCCGCAGCTGAAAAATTTCATTTGTAAAGGTCGTATGGCAAAATCACATACCGAGGGAGGCTACATGGGAGCTAGAATAAGACTTTAGAGCCCAGTGTCCCCAACTATTCGATTGAGAGTGAGAGAAAAATTTGAGAGACCAAATTTCTTTTAAAGGGGGAAAGTTGTAACACCCGACATTTATTTTTATTTTTATTTTTTAATATAGTTATTTATTTATTTAATTTATTTTAGTTTAATTTATTTTAATTTAATAAAAAAGGGGTAAAAATTTGTTAAGGATTAAATTTAAAATAATTTTGAAAAAAAAGAGTGAAAATTTGGGTTATGGAGGTATTTTTGAAAGAAAAATTGAAAACTAGGGGTCAAAATATAATTTAGAAAAATTGCACCACGTTAGACGCCCGGTCAGCAGCCCTGACTAACCAAGACGCGCCAAGTGGCAGAGGCGTTGATGCGGGAGGCCATGCGGGGGGAAGCCACATGGGCGATTCGCGTGCACGCAATCGAACTGCTGAGGTCCATTCCTGCGCGCACGTACGGCCTAGATTGAATCACGATGAACGGCGCAGATTCACTCCCTATTAAATCGCAATCAGACGGTTCAGATCAAAAGCGATGGACGGCCCAGATCAAAAGCGGATGGGTATAAATAACCCCATCCGCACCCAAACCCAAACCCAAACCCTAGCAGTTAGAACCCCTCGCCAGAGAAGACAACCTAGCCGCCGCGGAGTCGACCGCCGCCACCCGCTGCCACACCGGAACCTTTTTTGACTGCCAAAAATGGTAACAATTTATCCTCTTACACGAAATTCAATTTTAAACCCACCCATGCCAAATTGGAGTGAAAGAACTGGCCGATTGGCCAGAAAATACCGCCGAAGCCCGCCGCGGGAAATTTCACAAACCGCCTCCGATGAGGCCCTTCCTGATTCCTGTTTTGTATAATTTTTTCACCGTTGTGATCAACGTTTTCCTCTTGACAGGTTGACCGAAGCGAAACACCCAACCGTAACGTAAGCTGGAGGAGCCGCTAGAGAGCCCCGCCGCCGGTGAGTTTCGATTTTTCGTATTTTTTCGGCCCACCAAGGCCCTTTAGTGTGTGTGCTCATAGGAATCGATGTAAAATCGACCGAATTCAACCGAAAATGTGTAGCGGAGACACCCCTTTGGATATCTATGGATACTAGTAGGCTGGTGAAACGAGAAATGGTTATGATTTAGTTTATTGTTAATAAATGTGAAGTTATGATCTGTATGATATTATTGATTCTATAATTTGTTTTCATAAATTTCCTAATGATAAGTAAAAGGGTAAATGGTTTTACTTTTAATAAATGTATTAGTTTAAATTTAGTGCGCCATTGGTTGTTTTTGATTTTCTACTAATCTTTACTTTTGTGCCGGTGATATAGTGTGATGTTCTTACTAGGCTAGTGTAGCTCACCCATATTTTAATCATTTTAGATCAAGAGGACCTGGTTCCCGAGTCCGATCTGCGAGAAGATTGCGAGTAGATGCTAGATACTTTATATTTTTCTTTACTTTTCTCATTTCTCATGTTTCTTTCAGAGAATTCATTCCGTGATGTTTGTTTAGTGCTTTTAAGTTATTGTTTAAGGGACATAAACTTTAACCTTTTATTTCACTTCCGCACTTTAATTATTATATATATTTTTTTGGATTTTCGGGGTCGTTACAGTACATAACTGTTTCATGTTTGGGTGTATTAGTGAAGTGATAAATGTGTACCTATATATAACTATTCTGTGTTCGGATGTATGGAGAAATAGTCTGATCTACGTGCTCTAACCGTTTCATGTTCGGGTGATAGTAGTGTTTCAAGGTACTCATGTATGCTGTTTCGTGTTTGGGTATATGAAAAACCATTGATAAGTATCTGTGCCTACGTATAATATCTGGTAGTTGATTGATCCTCCATAATAGTGATGAAGTATACAACATGAATATGCTTTTTGATTTGTGCATTTGTCTTTTGATTCGTATATGTTTTGGAAAGACTGTATAATATATATTTTATTATGTGTGAAGAAACTATATATTGCTTGTACTATACTGTGATTTTATAATATCACTTATTGAGATATTTTATTTTATCTCTATCACCCTCTAGATATTGAAAACACTGTTGCAGAGTGAGTAGTGATATGGAAGAAATTTCTAAAGTTAGACCCTAAAAGTAAGGTTACTATTTTGTATTTTTGTTTAGCAATGTAAATAAAAAAATCTAGAGCTCGTACATATTTTTATATTTTACATTTAAAGGATGAAATGCTTCAACGACTCTTTTATGATTAATAAAGTTAAGTTATTTTATAAGACGAGGTGTGGTTTGTGACAAGAGGTATAGTCCTCAAGCTTTGAGACCCAATAAGTTGTAGTCGAGAATATCATGGAGTGGTCTAATATTTGAACTTTTTCTTAGATTTGTACTTGATATATCTTTGTATAATAGTAGATATGTTAAAGACATGGTAAAACTGTGACATTTCATATTATCTTTGGCAAAATAACTATATTTTTTCAAACTAAAATAATACATGCTATTATTTTTAGATTTTGGAATACTAGATTAAAAATTTAATAAATAATCATCTCAAAAAAAAGTTACATTTTTATCATTTTCTTATTATTTAAAGCTAATAGGACAAAATGCTACAAATGGTCAGTAATATTTTTAGCAAAAAATATAAAATAATCAAAATATTAATTGAATAAATTAAAAATAAACAAGAGGTAGAGTCCTCGAGCTTTGACTTCCGACAAGTCTACACCGAGCACATCATGGAGTGGGCTAATGTTTGAACTTTTTGTTAAATTTGGACTTGATAAACTTATTTATAATAGTGACCATGTTAAAAAATATTATAAAATTATGATATTTCATATTATCATTGGCAAAATAATTATATATATTTTTTCAAATAAAAAAGTACATGCTATTATTTTTAGATTTTAGAATATTATTTTGAAAATTTAATAAATACTCATTTAAAAAAATTTAAATGTTTTCATCATTTTTTTGTTCTTTAAAAATTAATTGAAAAAATACTACAAAATATCAATAATATTTTCAGCAAAAAATATTTGGGCTAGTTAATATAAAATAATCAAAATATTAACCAAATAAATTAAAAATAAATAAAAAGTATAGTCTTTGGACCATGGGATCCAAACATCTTATAGATTGGTTAATGTTTGCGTTTATTTTTTTTTTTAAAATTTGGACTTAATAGACATGTCTATAATAATAAACAACTTAAAAGTGCAGTAAAATTATAATATTTTATATTATCTTCAACAAACTAATTTTTTTTTTTTTCAAATTAAAAGAGTACATACTATTATTTTTAAATTTTGAAGTACCATTTTAAAAGGTTAGTTAATATATTTTTTATAAAAGGATTTCAACATTTTTATTATTTTCTTATTTTTTAAAAACCAATAGGGCAAAATATTTCAACCGAAAGAGGTAGTTTTATCCTAAATCGAATTAGTTTGATTTAGAAAAAATTTATACCCTCCATTCATTAACATTAATTCTTTCAGGTTATCTTTTCCTAATACTAAATTTTTCAGTTCATAATAAATCTAATAGGAACCTGAGACAATTAATAAGAAGCAAACATTATAAGAAAACTCTTTAACTAATGAAATCCAATACATATGGCTAGGACTCTTATTTAGATAACTAGAGTAACCTTATAACTCTTTAAACTTCTATAACAATCATATTTTATGGACTCGTTAAAATTTTCTCTTCAATTCATATGTTCCCACCAGATTCAGATGGGTTCAGATCATCGAGGAAAGTACCTTGGTTCATCATCTCTATGTACTCCCAATTCAGATAGAGATCTAAAGGGTCCTCTTCCACAGCTTCAACTTCTTACTCTTCACCTGCTACTGGTGCTGCTGTAGGGAGATGTTTAGGTTCCAGCAATGGGTCACTTGTTGAATTTTCTATTGGAGTCACTATATTTTTAGCTGCAGCATAAAATGAATTCTGTGGTGCAAAACTACGATTACTATGGTGGTTATCTACAAAGCCAACCGACACCGGACATACACTTTCTGTTTTCATTGGAGTCACTGTGTTTTCAACTGCAACATAAACTGAGTTATGAGGTTCAAAACTACGATTACCTGGGTGCTTATCTGCAAAGCCAATTGACACTGGATGTGCACTTGCTGAATTTTTCATTGGAGTCATTATGTTTCCAGTTGCAGCATAAATTGAGTTCTGAGGTACAAAACTAAGATTACCAAGGTGATTAACTACAGAGCCAACCGATATTAGACATCAACTTGCTGCTTTTTCCCTTTGAGTCCTATTATTTCCAAGCGCAAAATTATTATTAGGGTAATTATTTGAAATGTCAAGCTGTGGTTGGACATACATCATTGTGTTATAGGGAGGGTATGAACCATATCCGTGAGTAGATAGGGGACAAGTCGAGAATGAGATGTTCTGTTGGTTTTGGTGTATAATTATAGCATTAACTGCCGGCATAGATCCTAGCTAGAAACCTTCAGTTCCATAGTTCACTATTGCTAGAGCATGGTTTTACTAATGTTGAGTACTCTTTAATGACATGTCTAGGTGCTGCTTTTCTGCTTCTTGACACTTTACCACATAATTCTCAGCCTGTAAAGATCATAATTTTATGCCATAAAGAAAAAAAATTGCTATTTTTATTAATTTCAGAATCAAGTGGTCAGATTAAACGTTGTCAAGTAATGAGGTTCTAAACTTGTAATTGGCTTGCAATTATCATATTTCAACTAAGTTTTCCACAAAATATGCCAAGAATGAAGTGTATCGATTATGAGAAAATGAAGAAGTTTCTTTACACAGAAAATGTAGTATAACACAATCTATAATAGATAAGGAAAGTTACCTCAGCTTACCAAACCCCTTTTTCTTGTCTCTTTGCCTTTTTTCGGGGTTTGTAAGATCTTTTGGCTCTTGGTTTTCTAATATGCCCCCAATAATAAGCATATAATATCGGAAGTAACAATTATTAGATTGATACTAAAAAAAAAAGATTCTTAGAGTTTCCAATTATTTATGTTGAACAAGAAAATCTCTAAAGAGAGAATGGTGCCTTATCTTATAATTTTTTCTGAGATAAAGTAGCAGCAGGACTTTGAGAAGCACCAAGCTTTGGACCAAGGAAGGACCAAGCCTGAGGCTCCAGGAAGCATGAGGAACCGAGAAAACACTAGGAATGGCAGGAACATAAGGAGCCGTAGAAAGAACAGCTGCTAAAGCATTAGTGCATGCACAAGTACCAGTTTTTGTGCTTTCTTTACCTATCATTCAATGCCATTATAGATTAAGGTCAAGTCACACTATCATAACCAAATACATATGAGAGGTTAAATAGGTCTTTCCATTAGATATATAGAAGCTGGATCTCAATTTTAAAGACAAGGCTGATGTTCAAAGGACAGGTATTGTAAGAAACCAATGGTAGAGTAGGAAATAAGTAAATAATATTTAGGGTAAAAAAAGTAAAGTTCGGATAAAAGTTTAGATATAAAGTTTTGTCTGCATCTTCCTTGCAGGAGAAAAAAAGGAAAAAATCTCTCTTAAAAGCCTAAAAATTTTTGCTAACAAACGCATTTCTTCTTAACTCTCTAAGAAATTTTTATTCAAAAATTTTCTATTACCAAACAACATTTTAGATATTGAACATAGTGCCTAAAAAGTATAGTGTTAATAGTAAATCAAAAGGAACAAACATTAAGAGAAGCAAAAACTATTACTTTTATATATTGCGAGATGGTTAGAGTCCAGATCCTTCACCAAAAATTTTTCCATTCTATACTTCTGTAATAGGTATTAACAAATATTAACTCAGTTACTTGAATTGATATTAAAGTTCAATTGGTGGAAAAATATGATGTAAATATACCTGTAAATGGCTCTTAACTTGACAAAGTTCAAGACCTGAAATATTTATCATCTCCATAACACCCATTGGTGTTGCTTTTGCAAATTGGTAGAATATTGGTGCAATTATAAATATGAAACTTAAAAAGAAAGGTGTATTGAACTAGAAATATAGATTCATGAGGAAAAACATTAAGTAAAGGAATATTGAGAGTACTGAACTACTAAATTAAATTTAAACTCATTCGATCTACTTGGTTCTGTCATTCCTCAAAAAACTTTATTTCATCAATAGAAAATAATAATAGTGTTGGAGTTATGATGTAACGCCCTGATTTTTTTTTTGTTACCTTTAGCGGCATTACAACAACTCTGTTAGCATGTGTGGCATAACATGTATCATCCCATAAATAAATTCGATCATATACATAAAAAATGTTCAAATCAAATCATTCAAATTTCTAAAGTTTCTCCATTGTATATCTATAATTACAGTAGCTTACGAATTCACAATTTCTCATTTCAAAATGAGTTACTCGCTACTAATTATGTAATTATTCCGTTTCACTAATCATAGTTCCTGCTCTGTCTCCTCTACACGCTAGGTTTGGGAGCACGCAGCTCTAGTCCAGTCTCCAGTATTACTTCATCTAAGTGATAGGTAATGAATATACACAAACTCAGTAAAGTAAATTCAAATCATAAACATAGCATTGAAATCTAGTTAAATGCTTAATCTCCTAGTTTCCCCCTTTCCATTGGTCATGCCATCTTTTCTACCCACACTCACCTCCTCTTACTCATCTACTCCTACCGTAATTACCACATCTCCTCGAGGAAAAATTATCAACTCTCCCATGTGGAGTCACCACATTAAACCCCCCAACATTTCCAACGCACCTATCCCCTCGAACCTGACCCAGCTACTCACCCACAATGTTACTCCCAGATAAAACCCCCCCAGTTATCACCAATATCGTCGACCCTTTTTTCTCACCAGTCGACCCTCAACTGGCCACCCACTCACACTGTTACCGTTTCCTTCTATCACCAATATCAGCGATTCAACTCGTTACCAGTCTGGCAACTCCCAAGCATCGTCAATATCGGCAATCGACTTACTTTTTTGAGTGACGACAACTAATATCGGCGTCCCAATCTCACACCAACATTACAATCAATAATATATCATCACCATAATCATACTCAAATACCACACATACATGCATACTTAACACACAAGCAAGTTAATTCAATTTAAAATACTGATAAACAATCAACATCTCCATACAGTTTTCAAATACACAATCACACTTATATTGCGCGCGCGCACACACACACACACACACACTCACTGTTCTCTATCCTACTTTCCCAATCCCTTTCTCTTTCACTCAATAATTCACCTCCCACCTATACACCTGCACCACTTTCAAACTCTCCCCTGCTCTTAGTCTCTCCCTTCTCTCACCTTTGCCTTTCTCACCTCACAACACTTTTCTCTCTATCACCATCAACCACCACGTAAACCCCTACGCATCTATCAAAATACGTTCCCTACATTCTATTCTGCCTCTCTCTCCCTCCTGTCTCTCTCCTCATGCCAACACTCTCTCCAAACTCTCTTTGCGTCTCAATTCTCCTTCTGCAACCCGATTTCGGTTTCCCTATCTCTCCCTTCTCCCTAGGACTCGTTAGAGCCTACACACCTACTCATTCTCTCTTTCCGGCTAATACTCACATCTCCTATCTTCTTTTCCTCTAGTAATCGTCTAAATTTTACTCTTTCATGCATATTTCTCGTAAGAGCTCTTCCTCTCCCTCGACTCACCCTTCTTGTTGTAATACCCCACTAATTTCCCCACTCTTTTTCACTCACAGTCCTAATGGAAGCTTCCAGTAACCATAATCCCTCATTTGCTTTCCTATCCCTTCAGAAACTGGCCTCCTTTGATTCCCTCTATCGTTCCTACTACACCGTAGAGACTTAAATGCCAAATGCCATTTCAATATTTACAATGTTTGAGTTTACATTATAAATTTACAATTTATATATTTGAAATTTAAATTCATAATACCTCCATTCTCCATCGTCCTCCACACCGCCACAGCTCACTCAGTCGCCTTAATCGTTTCCTCATTCTCCAGCTCCCTCTCCCTTCCTCGACCGACTCCTCATTTCCTCTCATCTCATCTCTTCCTTCTCTGGCTCTCTCTCTCTCTCTCTCACATCTTCTATCAACAGTCTCTTCTTTTCGCTTCCTGTTCTCCCTTTTTTTTTCTTTTCTTCATCCTATTTATACCCCACCTGCTAATCATCCTAGCTGTTCATTCCCATCTCACAATCTGCATCGTTCCTTCTCACCTCTCTCCCTCTTCCAAACACACATATATATATATCCTTATTATTATTATTATCATCATTCATTTTTTTTTCATTTTTTTTACAACCCAAAAACCCAGTTATTACAGTACCCCCTTTAAAAGAAATTTGGTCCTTCAAATTTTGTTATATTACCTCAAAGAGTTGCAGATAGTTACTTCTCATCTTGTCCTCCCGTTCCCACGTTGCTTCCTCATTTGCGTGATGTTGCCATTGTATCTTCACCATAGGTATTATCCTACTTCTCAATTTTCTTTCTTGTTGCTCGAGGACCCGAATTGGTTCCTCTTCGTTGGTCAAATCCTTCTTCAATGGCAACGATTTATACTGTATAATATGTTTCAAATCAGAGTGATATTTTCGTAGCATAGAAATGTAAAATACATCGTGAACCCCCTATACTGTAGAAGAAGTGCTATCTGGTATGCAACCATACCCACCTTCTCGAGAATCTCAAAAGGCCCTATGAAGCGTGGACTTAACTTTCATTTCTTCCCGAACCTTAACAAACCCTTCATTGGGGACACCTTCAAAAACACATGATCCCTTACTTCAAAGCTCAAATCCCTCCTGCGATTGTATGCATATCCCTTTTGTCTACTTTGGGTAGCTTGTAAATTCCTCTGTATTACTAGCACCTTAATCGTAGTTTCTTTCACTAGTTCTGGCCCGATCAACTGTCTCTCTCCAACTTTCTCCCAACACACTGGCGACCTGCAGGGCCTATCTTAAAGAGTCTCATAAGGAGCCATCCCGATACTAGTATGGTGACTGTTATTATAAGCGAACTCCATTAAAGATAGCATCTCCTCCCAATCTCCCCCTATGTCAATAACACATGCCCGTAACATGTTCTCCAATACTTATATAGTTTTCTCCATTTGCTCATCCGTTTGTGGATGAAAAGCTGTACTAAAACTCAATTTGGTACCCAATGCCTATTGTTAACTTCTCTAAAATCTAGAGGTGAATCGAGGATCCCGATATGAAATAATTATACAAGAATGCCGTGTAATCTTACCACCTCCTTGATATACAACCTAACCAACTGATCCACCGAATTTATCACCCTCATTGCTAAAAAATGAGAAGATTTAGTTAAACGATCAATTACCACCCAGATACTATCATGCTTCTTGCGATTCCTTGGCAACTCGATCACAAAATCTATGGAGACATGCTCCTACTTCCACTCGGGTATTGGTAAAGGTTGCAACAAACCCCCAGGCCTCTGATGTTCCACTTTTACTTGTTGACACGTCAAGCACCTCGACATATATTCAGCCACATCTCTTTTCATACCCCACCACCAAAAACTTTTCTGCAAGTCCTTGTACATCTCCCCGGATGTATGACAACTTTGGTATTATGAGCCTTACTAAGTACTTCTTTCCGTATCGCACTATCATTGGGAACACACATTCTTGTTCGAAATTTGAGTAATCAATCACTCTGTACACTAAATTCTTTTGCTGTCCCTTCTGGATTGTCTGTATCTCGGTATCCACCATCTGTCCCTCTCTAATTTTCTGGACCAAGGTAGATTGAGCCCTTAAACTAGCTACATATTTTCCATTGCTTTCTTCTCGAATTTGTAACTATTGCATGACGTTACGTGAATTCCACTCATACACCATCAAATGGGCCAATACCCCAGTACCTTTCCAACTGAGGGCATTCGCCACCATATTTTCTCGTTCAGGATGATACTTGATCCTACAATCAAAGTCTTTCAACAAGTCCATCCATCTCCTCTATCGCATATTTAACTCCTGCTGAGTGCATAGATATTGCAAACTCTAGTGATCTGTATAAATTTCAAAAGTCTCCCAATATAAGTAGTGTCGCCACAGTTTTAGGGTATAGATTACTGCAACCAGTTCTAAGTCATGTGTCAGATAGTTCTTTTCATGTATCTTTAATTGTCGGGACTCATAGGCTATTACTATCCCCCGCTACATTAACACAACCTAGTTTGAAACGAGATACGTCACTATACACCGCATAACCTCCTTTCCCTGATGGAATGGCCAATATCGGGGTAGTAGTAAGTCTGCGTTTGAGTTCTTGAGAACTACTTTTATACTTATCATCCCACTCGAACTTCATATTCTTTTTAGTCAATCTAGTAAGGGGTGCCGCAATACTCGAAAACCCTTGAACAAATTTGCGATAATACCCAATTAGCCCTAAAAAACTTCTGATTTCTGATATAGTATTCGGCCTTTCCTACTTTACCACTGCCTCTATCTTTTTGGGTCTATAGATACCCCATCTTTTGACACAATGTGGCTCAAGAATGCTATTTGATCTAGCCAGAACTCATATTTACTAAATTTTGCATACAACTTGGCTCTCCAAAGTATCTCTAGGACTACTGGCAGATGTTTAGCATGTTTTACAAAATCCCTCGAGTATATCAATATATCATCTATGAAGACAATCACATAACGGTCTAAAAAAGGTTTGAACACTCGATTCATCAGATCGATGAACACTGTCGGTGCATTCGTTAGTCCAAAGGGCATCACAAAAAATTCATAATGTCCAAACCTCGTACGGAACACCGTCTTTGCAATGTCTTCTGCCCTAATCTTCAACTGATGATACCCAGAAAGTAGATTTATTTTTGAAAATATATGTGCTCCCTGCAATTGATCAAACAAGTCGTCTATCCTCGAAAGAGGATATTTATTCTTTATCGTTACTTGGTTCAGATCCCGGTAATCAATACACATTCTCATAGTTCCATCTTTTTTCTTAACAAATAACACCGGGGCCCCCCATGGTGATACACTCGGTCGGATGAATTTCTTATCAAGTAGTATAGCCTACTTAGCTTCAGTAATTCTAATCTCGCCATCCGATATGGGACTTTGAAAATTGGCTACGTGCTAGGCTACAGTTCTATGGTGAACTTGACATCTCTATCTAGTGGTAATCCCGGAAGGTCGTCAGGAAATACATCCGAAAAATCTCTCACCACCGGTATCTACTGGAGTGTGAGTCTCTTATTCTCATTCACTATCAAAGGCACATATAAGATTTTTAACTCATACGTTTATCAATTCAAGATTACTCTGTACAATACCTTAAAGTAAAATTTATTTATTTATTTTCCCCATATAGCAAAATATTCTTCATTAGGGATTCTAAATACCTCTCTCTTATGGAAGCAGTCTACATGAGCATACTGTGTGGCAAACCAATCCATTCCTAGTATTACATCAAAGTCTTTAATGTCCAGCAAAATTAAATCTACCTTTTGTCTCCTCCCTTCTATTTTTATTCCACATGAATTAAACATTATATCGGTATGTAAAGCGCCACTAGTGGGTGTGGATACTACAAGTACACGATCTAGTACCATTGGTTTGGCTCCTATTTTAGATCTAGTACCATTGGTTTGGCTCCTATTTTAGATGCAAACATAGGTGATATAAATGAATGCGTGGCCCCAGGGTCAACTAATACTCTAGTAGGAATATCTAAAATATAAAGTGTACCTTGTATTACTTCTGGAGTGGCAGCTACGTCCGGGGCAGTTATGGTAAATACCTGTCCATGAACCATTAGTCTACTAAGCTCCCTGAGCAGGGGGCAATCACGTACAAAGTCCTGAGTGCTGCCACACCGGTAGCAGCCCCGATTGCCACCCATATACGGGTGATCTCTATGGTTCTTACCGTACCGCGGCAGCATGTATTATTCAGAGGTATCTGGTCACTTGGTGTTAGATCTTGTACCGTTCTCTACCTCTTCTCTATTTGGCCAGATAGGGGTGGTGGTCGTCTATAACTGAAAAATTCTCTATTATTCTTAGGATGTTCTTTATACAGTATCTCTACCAATTGCACCTTCTCCAATACCATCTTATAAGTAGGTAATGCAAACATAACTACCTGATGATATAGCTCTGGTCTCAATCCCTTCTCAAACCTCCTAACTTTCCTCGATTCATTCATCATAACTTTGGGCGCAAACCGAGCCAAGTCTATGTACTTATCGGCATATTCGGCTACTAACAATCTCCCTTGCCTAAGTTCAGTGAATTCAATTTCTTTTCGTTGTCTGAGAAAATCTGGAAAGTATTCTGCATTGAAAGCTTCCAGAAATACCTCCCAAGTGATTGGGGGAATCAGAGCTCCCTTTTTCAATTTCCACCAATGCTCTGCTGATCTTCTTAACATAAATGTGGCCAGTTGTACATTCTGTTCAATCGTCATTGTTATCACTTACAATAATTTTTCTATTTTTTTTATCCAGTCTTCTGCTACCAATGGATCAGAGCCCCCATTGAAGGGGGGGCGGGGGGGATTAAGCCTTCGGTATTTTTCAATGTTGCTCGTATCCACTCCACCTTAATGAACCCCCTGTTATGGAACAAATACTGTCTCAAACCGTAGTTCTCTATCTCGAATCATTGTTGCTAGGCTGTCAAGCACTCTGCATAGCCGGTTAAAGTCCTCTTGATATGCCCCTGCTTATCCCGCATGTGGTGCCGGCAGAACGACAGAGGATCTTGGTTGTGAGGGGGGAAGCACTGCTTAGTACGGTGGCAGCCATTAAAATGCAGAGAGGGGCACCTAGTGGAATGCAGGTGCTCATTGTAGGGCTTCTGGTGGGTCCTGCGCACCCGGGGCAGATTCCCGACGGGGTCGGCCTCGACTCTTCTTTGTTATTTCCCTTGGTCTACCTGCAGGATAGCAACACACATTAGTATTTCTTCTTGTTTGCTGTGATACCAGTTGTAACACCCCGATTTTTTTTAGCTTCAGCGGTGTTACAACAACCCTATTACCATACGTGGCATAACATGTATCATCCCATAAACAAATTCGGTCATACATATAGAAAATGTTCAAATCAAATCATTCAAATTTCTAAAGTTTCTCCCTTGTATATCCATCATTACAGTAGCTTACGAATTCATAATTTTTTATTTCAAAATGAGTTACTTGTTACTAACCATGTAATTATTTCGTTTCACTAATCATACTCCCTGCTTTGTCTCCTCTACACACTAGGTTCGAAAGCACGCAGCTTTGGTCCAGTCTCCGGTTCTACTTCATCTGTAAGTGATAGGTAATGAGTTTACACAAACTCAGTAAAGTAAATTTAAATAATAAAATATAGCATGAAAATCCAGTTAAATGCCTAATCTCCTAGTTTTCCCCCTTCCATTGGCCACACAATCTTTTCTGCCCAGAGTCTCCTCCTCTTAATCATCTACCCCTACCGTAATTACCACATCTCCTTGAGAAAAAATTATCAACTCTCCCATGTGGAGCCACCACATTAAACCCCCCAAATATTTCCAATGTACCTGTCCCCTCGACCTTGATCCAACCACTCACCCACACTGTTACTCCCAAATAAAACCCCCCCAGTCGTCACCAATATTGGCGACCCCTTTTTCTCACCACTCACATCGTTACCGTTTCCTTTCGTCACCAATATTGGGGACTCAACTCGTTACCAGTCTGGCAACTCTCAGACATCACCAATATCGACGACCAACTTACCTTTTTGAGTGATGGCAACTAATATCGGCGTCCTAATCCCACACCAACATTACAACCAATAATATATTATCACCACAATCATACTCAAGTACCACATATACATGCATACTTAGCACACATGCAAGTTAATTCAATTTAAAATACTGATAAACAATCAACATCTCCATACAGTTTTCAAATACACAATCACACTTATATTGCGCGCACACACACACACACACACTCACTGTTCTCTGTCCTACCTTCCCAATCCCTTTCTCTTTCACTCAACAATTCACCTCCCACCTGCACACCCGCACCTCTTTCAAACTCTCCACTGCTCTCAGTCTCTCTCTTCTCTCACCTCTGCCTTTCTCACCTCACAACACTTTTCTCTCTATCACCATCAACCACCACGTAAACCCCTACGCGTCCATTAAAACCCGTTTACTATATTCTGTTTTGCCTCTTTCTCACTCTTGTCTCTCTCCTCAAGCCAACACCCTCTCTAGACTCTCTCTGCGTCTCAATTATCCTTCTGCATCCCAATTTCGGTTTCTCTATCTCTTTTTTCTCCCTAGGACTCGTTAGAGCCTACACACCTACTTATTCTCTCTTTTCGCCTAATGCTCGCATCTCCTATCTTCTTTTCCTCTCGTAATCCTCTAAATTTTACTCTTTTGTGCATATTTCATGTAAGAGCTCTTCCTCTCCCTCGGCTCACCCTTCCCGTTGTAACACCCCATGAATTTTCCCACTCTTCTTCACTCACAGTCCTAATTGAAGCTTCCAGTAACCATAATCCCTCATTTGTTCTCCTATCCCTTAAAAAACTGGCCTCCTCCGATTCCCTCTATCGTCCCCACTACACCGTAGAGACTTAAATGCCAAATGCCATTTCAATATTTGCAATGTTTGAGTTTACATTACAAAATTACTATTTCTATATTTGGAATTCAAATTCACAATACCTCTGGTCTCCATCGTCCTCCACACCGCCACTGCTCATTCAGTTGCCTTAATTATCTCCTCTTTCTCCAGCTCCCTCTCCCGTCCTCGACCAACTCCTCCTTTCCTCTCTTCTCATCTCTTCCTTCTCCGATTCTTTCTCTCTCTCGAATCTTCTATTGATAGTCTCCTCTTTTCCCTTCCTGTTCTTTTTTTTTTCTTTTTTTTTCTTTTCTTCATCCTAGCCGACCATTCCCATCTCATAATCTGCACCGTTCCTTCTCACCTCTCTCCCTCTTCCATACATATATATATATCCTTATTATTATTATTATTATCATTCATTTTTTTTACAACCCAAAAACCCAGTTATTACATATGAAGATATAACTAAATTATTTTAGTTTTAATCTCACTTTCAATGCATGAGTAGATCATTATGCTCATGTCTGAAGCAAGTATTTTTCTGGTAATGACATAGATCAAAACGCGAAATGTTAAGACAACAATATATATTCTCACTTACTATTAGTGATCTTAATAATATGATTATTTACGAAGAAAAATAATTGGTAGAGAACAAAGAAACATTTACATAAATAGAATAGAAGACTAGGAAATATAACCTGGTAAAATTTATAAATCTTGACAAAGACAACAAAAATCAAAAGCTAGATTCTGAAAAGCAATTAGTACTAAAAATACTTGACATAAGCTTCAAAACCATGAAGATACCATTACGAACACACTGCCTAAGTTAGTCTATATATGAAATTTAAGCCAACTGAATTAAAGAAGGATTATGAGCCAATGAATGCTGAACGACACTTTATATAGTTGAATTCTAGTTCAATATAAGAGAATACAACAAGTACAGTTGACTAATAGAATAAATGAGTTTCCAAAACAAATAAGAAACAATCTATGGTAACCGACAGATTTTTCAGACGTGCACGATAAGAAATAATAAGTGAACAAATGTTAAATATAGTTTTCTTTACGCCCTTTAATTCCAACTGAATCTAAGAGATCGAAAACAACAAGTATCATTATTACAAAATGAAACAAAAAAAAAAACATTTGAAGCTAACGAAAGGTGACAAACTTGACTTAGCACCTAGTAAAAAATTAATAATTTTTAGAAAAGTTATATCTAGGGAATTAAAAGATGAGAAAAATCTAGCTTATTAGATGATCTCAATTTTTTTTTTTTGCAGAAATGGAAAAATAATAAGGTCCCTTGGTTACTAAGTAAAAAAGTGTTAACTTAGAACACACATCAAAAGGTAAAAAAAGATTCAATATTATTAAGATCAACGATAAAATTTTTCCAAGATAATTCTATCTTAAAACAATTAACTACAAGAGAATAAAAATCAGAAAGAGAAAACCTAAAAAGGACACACAAAGCAACTGCAAAGCGACAAACTTGCCCCGTGAACCTGGCAGAGAATCAATAATGTGAAAGCCCATCTACGTTAGGATTAAGAGTAGTTATCAAAGTCCAATCAACTACCAACAAACAAGTTCTCATTCAGCATTAACTATTAAATTTCCTTGATTTTTTATTTGCTAAAAAGTTGTATATCGAAATCTAAGGAATTCTTCAGAACCAAGCCTAATGTTATCTGGGCCATTGAGCAATGTGTTTTTCAAATACCATATAATCAAAGAAGAGAACTAATGATATGAAACTCAATGTTCTATTAAACTCACTCGATACTAAATTAGGTAATAGCAGTATGCAAATTAACAAATTCACAAAATCAATAAGGAAGTGCGATGAATTTCTGAAACACAATCAAGAGTTTTCTCTAGAAACAAACAGAAAAAGACAAAAGGTAACAAATTGGTCAAAACTAATGTAACTTGATTTTATCCAACTCAAATTGTCATGATATCAGAAAACTGATGGAACATATCAGCATCTGAAAGAATTAAGGGAAACACAGTTTGAGTTGGATAAAATCAAGTTACATCAGTTTTGACCAATTTGTTACCTTTTGTCTTTTTCTGTTTGTTTCTAGAGAAAACATAGGAAGAAAACATAGGTAAAAAAATAAGAATGATTTATTAATTAGAGTTCCTTGAGAACTTAAAGTTTTCATCATTTTCTGGTTTACGTATCAGTAAGATTATGACTCAAAAAAATAGTGCTGGTAAACCAGATTGCCTTTCGAAAGATACAATCGATATAAGGAAAGTGCATCCAGAGAATAATTCATGTGTCAAGCAAAAAAAATGAGAACAAATTTCAGAAAATAAAAATAAATAAATAAATAAAGCTTGTGATGATGGATCTGAAAAGAGAAACAAAGGCAATATAGTCAACGGGCATGTGATATACACACACATATATACATATATGTTAATTTTCTTCGTAAGAATGAATCTATGAGGGGAGAAAAAAGGAAAGGAATTAAATGAAATTAACCAATGGCGATTGTAATTGAAAGATAAAAAACATGGGTTCGGTTTAATAATGGAGATGTTTAGTGTAGCCGCCTCTGGAACTGAAGACAAAAAGGAAAGAAGTGGAAGACAAAACGTATTTCTCAAACAACAATAAAGCTGCATTTTAAGTTTTTCAAAAGATTAAAATAAAAGAAATAGACAAAAAAATTAAAATTCAAAAATCAGGCAGTAGGAGGATAAGATTGGGGCTACTGACTAAAAGGTCCACCCGGTTGTTTCACAGCACCCAGAAAATGATTGTGCAGCTCTCCAATCCACTTCAGCTGAGGTTTCATGATGATGGAGACAACTAGAGGACCGCCAGCTTCCTCCTCCTCCTCTTCTAAATCCTCATCATCAATATCATCAATAAGAACAAAATGAAGGTCATCATTTCGGGATTTGATAACTGGAGTTGCAGGCGGCATGGTTTCTTGCAGAAAAAGCAATGTGTTTGAATCACCATGATCTAGCTGGTCACAACGACCATCACGAAGCTTTCTGTAACAACTATGGCTAACCTCACGAGGACTCTCCTTAACAAAAATCCCTTTCCCTTTGTCCTTCATCTCTGCACGAATCATTTCAACATTTTGATTAGTACCCATCATTTTTTCTTCTACCCTATTATTAGACATGAACCCAAGAAACAACCTAGAGAATTGTTTTGTAATGGGACCTGATATATATAGATCCTTAGGAAGCAGGAAAGAAGGGTCACACGAGAAATATCGTGGCAAGTAGTGAGACTAAAACATGGAGGAAGAGAGAAGAAGCCAAGAAAAAACTCAACGGATATTTTTTTTATGTATCTGAGAGGGTGGAGAATGAGATATACTCATGCATCAGGACAAAAACGGAAATGAAACCGACGAAACAAGCCAGTGAAGCTGCTGCTATGGTTACTTGGAGACTGACTAACTCAACTCTGGATATAGACTCAAAGGATTGATTAACCTTCCGCTTTCACTGAGATTTGTATCTGGTAATAGGACTAAGGTTAAGATGCACCCAGAATTGTTCTTGTTCTACATATATACACTATTGCTTCATCAGTATGTATTTACAGTGCGATAATGAAAAATAATTGGTGGATTTGTGGAAATTTGTGTAAATATTTGATAATTGGGGGGTAATTAAATATGAATTTAGAGAAGGGAAGGCGGTATAATTATACTATGGACTGGTTTATTTCTGAATTGTCCTGTAGCCAGCCCACACAAGAGGATTTTTTGTTCCGTTCTATTTTATTGTTTCACCGCCTTTTCCTCTATAGCACCTTACACAAACAAATAAGAAGATTAAAAAAATAATAATACGAGTATGTGACCAAATTCTTAAAATTAAATTGAACCAATGGATCCCACTGGATTTGACTATGTGACCAAAACAGTCAATGGACTCAGTTAAATAAAGATATTAAATAAATATTAAATTTAACATAATATTTAATAATTTTTATATCAATAATATTTATAATTTTTATAATAGTTTATCTGTATATTTTATAATATCAATTTTCTAATACTAATAAACTAGTTATTAAATAAATAAATAGACAACCGCATAATTTTACTATTAATTGACATCTTAACTATTTTAAAAATTATAAATGACTATCTTTTTTATAGCTATTGATTGTCATTAATTATTAGTATCAAAATTATTGAATTTGATTTTAATGTATCAGAATTCCTATAATAAATAATCATTACTGGTTATAAATGACATAAGAGCACATGCTAATTCAATAAATTCTAAGATAATACAATATCAAAATTGTGATAGGTGATTTTAGTAAATATTAACACAAATTAAAAATTTTAAATGAGTCAAATATTTATAACTTTAAACTTGATAAATAAATATGTGATTGTAATTTGTGACTGTAATAAAATTATGATAATATAAATATTTATTCAAATGAAATAGTTTAAACTTTTATTTCACATTGTGGTACCATGCAATTAACATAACTTTTTTTTCAACTCCAATCTTTATAAAGTTTTGCACTTGAAAAAATTAATGTAAAAATTTAGTTGAAATATTGTTCCAAATAAAAAATATTTTAAATTTAAATTGATAATTAAAAATGATAATTTTGATGATTATTACAAATTTTCATACGAAGTAATTATTTTGGTTTAATTGATAAACCTTAATTATTGATTAACTAATATATAAAAATTAGTAATATTATTTAACTAGATTTAGTATTATTTATATACCAATTGGACAAACTCACTTTCTATTCTCACATATTTAGTAAAAAATTAACAAAAACAGCAAAATTAATTGCACATTAAATTGATTTAGAATTTTATAATATCTACATTGTATTTAATTCTTATTTCATAGAATTTAAAATTTGAAGTAATGGACATGCTCCTTATACACGAAAATATAGAGATACATAAATCTACATAAGAAATAAACTTTGTTTTCCGCACGTGGTCGTATAGACGTATAGTGGCGGTGCGTTTGGACAACCGCCTCCAGCTGTTCTTTTATTTAACTAATTCAAGTTCTTGATTTCTTTGCTGTGCTTGAGTAATTTGTAAAAATAGTGTAGAGGGTGTAAAGATGTTCACAGAGGATTTAGATGAAAATGCAATCAACTTGATCAAGAAGGGGACGGATATGGATCAAGAACCCTGCATCAGATCTCCCTTTAACAAGAATCTACCTCTCGATACATTTATGAAATCTCCTCTTTCCTACAATACTCCCATTGCTTTCATGTCTCCTTGTTAGATTATTAAGAATCAGTTAAAATTTATTCTTATCAGCTTGAATTTGAATTTTAAATTTCAGTTTTGAATTTAATTGTAATCGGATAAGAACTGATATCATTTGCACGAGAAAATGGGATTTATGGTTGTAAACTGGCTTATTTAACCCATGCAAATATAAATGAAAAGTGCAGACCTTTTCCTTCATTGCCTTCTTCAAAAATCAACTAAGCACCGAAACAGAGGCATTTGCAGGGTTGCACTCTGTTTCGATGCCCTCTCTCAATCTTACTTTCTCTCTCTACAAAAGCTACGTAAATAAATTTTGCATACAACAATTTACTACGTAAAAATACTACATGGTATCAGAGCCTCTTGTCTTGAGGGATATGTGGAAAGAATACAGCTTACCCACCAATCCAAAAATTTCAAAACTCGTTACAAAACTGGCAACTTGTTCTGGTTCATCTGCACCTCCACACTTCAATGGCGAAAATTACCATGTTTGGGCACTGAAAATGGAGATTCATTTGCAATCCTTGAATCTCTGGGATGTGGTTCTCAACGACACTGAGCCACCTCCATTGCGGGACATTACGTCCCTAACTCAGATCAAAAGACATGAAGAGGAACTTATGAAGAAACATCGTGCACTTGCTTGTATTCACTCAGCTATCTCAGACATGGTTTTTAGTAGGATCATGCCCTACAAAACTCCCAAGCTGGCTTGGGACAAAATTAGGGAAGAATTTGAAGGTGGTACCAGAAGTAGGAGAACGAAACTGCTGAAACTAAAAGCAGAGTTTGTGATGTTACGAATGAGAGAAGATGAGGCACTGAGACAGTACGCGTCTAAGTTAATGGATGTTGTGAACAAAATAAGGCTGCTAGGAGAGAACTTTCCTGACTCACGAGTGGTAAAACATATTCTAATCTGTTTACTAGCTCGGTTTGAGTCCAAAATCTCTGTGTTGGAGGAGCTGAATGATACCGATACCATCACTGCAGTTGAGCTTATGAATAAGCTGGAGTCGCAGCAGCAATGAGCCAACATAAGGAAAACTAATTACACAGAATGAGCTTTGTTCATAGAAGCCAAAGCAGGAATTGAGAACAAAGGAAAACAGACTGGAGAGAAGAGCTCAATTGAGAGCAATCTGGAAACCAAAATTGTGGTAAGCAATCAAAATTTCCTCCTTATAAAATTTGCACCTTGACCAACCATCTAGAAAAGGATTGTTGGTACAAGGACAAGAAGGCGATTCAGTGCCATTTTTGTTAAAAGCTTGACCGCAAGGAAAGAAACTGTAGGTTGAAGCAGAAGCAAGGCCAACCTAAAGGAGAAACTCAGCAAACAAACATCACAGAAGCAACTGGTGAAGCTTCAGTAAATTTATATGTGGTTTCAAATGAAGTCATAAATGAGGATGACACAAAATAGATCGTTGACAGTGGGTGTACATCCCACATGTGCGAGAACGAGTCCATGTTTACCTACTTAAACAAAGCTCTGAAAGTTAAAGTGAGGTTGGGAAATGGCTTGTTTGAGAATGCAGAAGGTAAGGGCAATGTCTTTATAAATACTCACCTAGGTACACGGTATATTACAAATGTGCTTTTTGTACCTACATTAAAGCAAAATTTGTTAAGTGTGAATCAGATGACAAATAATGGGTATAAGGTTATTTTTGAGAGCAAATATTGCAGGATTTATGATCCTGATGGGAAGCAGATCGAAACAGCACCAAAGATTAATCATAATTACCTGTTGTGCATGAAGAAGCCAGCACACATGGCCTGTTATGCTAATCCAAATGAGGGAGAAATTTGGCACAGAAGGTTTGGACATTATTATATGTCCGGCTTGAAGAAGTTACAAAGTGAGAACCTGAGTCTCAACCCCCCTACACTTGATGAAACCAATACTGTCTGCAGTGTATGTCAAATGAGCAAGATGCACAGAACAACATTCCCTCCGCAAGCTAACACATGGGCAACAGAAAAGCTTCAACTTGTTCACTCTGATATCTATGGGCCAATGAGCCAATATTCCTTGAATGGGAACAAGTATTTCTCCTTTTTTATTGATGATCAGACCCAGATAGCCTGGGTCTACTTTCTCAAAAACAAAGCTGAAATGTTTGGTAAGTTTAAGGAGTTCAAATCGATTGTAGAAAAGGAAAGTGGGTGTTCACTTAAAATGCTAAGAACTGATAATGCCATTGAGTATAATTCATAGGAATTTAGAGATTTTTGTAGCTCTCAAGGGATCAAAAGGCAACTTGCTGCCCCCTACTCACCGCAGCAAAACGATGTTGCAAAAAGGAAGAACAGAACTGTGGTGGAAATGGGGAGATATCTGATGAATGACAAACAGTTTCGCAAGCAGTTCTGGGCTGAAGTAGTGAACACATATGTTTACTTGCTTTATCAGCTGCCCACTTAAGCCCTGGAGAAGATCACGCCATTTGAAGCTTGGCATGGCAAAAAGCCCAAGACTACTCTCATCAAGATCTTTGGCTCTATTTACTACAGCCTAGTTCCTGATGAAAGAAGAAGAAAGTTAGATGACAAGGGAGAGCCTGGAATTTTTCTAAGCTATAGTACAGAGATAAAGGGATACTGGGTGTATATGCTGAGCTCCAGAAAACTTATGATTAGGAGAGATATTGTGATAGATATAGGCTCACACTGGAATTGGGCAGAAGAAATATAGAATGTGATGAGGTAGGGAAATTGGTGACAGGAGGAGATGAACCTGTACCTTCTCCATTCCCCTATGAGTTGGAAAATGATGAGGAAGTTGGAAATGATGGAAGTGCTGATAGAGTTAGGATGAGAAGTCTCTCTGAGATATACGAATCATGCAATTTTGCCTTCAAAGAACCTATAACCTATCAAAAGGTAGCCAGATATTCCTCTTGGAAAGATACTATGATGGACGAAATTGCTATGATCACAAAGAACAAAACCTAGACTTTGGTCCCTAAGCCTGAGGGCAAGAAGATACTTAGTGTCAAGTGGATTTACAAACTCAAGTTGAACCCCGATGGCTCTGTAAATCAGCACAAAGCTAGGCTGGTGGTGAAGAGATATGCCCAGACTGTGGGAATTGACTTTGGAGACACCTTCGCTCCAGTTGCAAGACACGAAACCATCATAATCATCTTGGCAATAGCAGCGAATTCCCAGTACAGGTTATGCACCTGGACGTCAAGTTTGCCTTCCTAAACGGTGTTCTCCAAGAAGAGATATATGTTGATCAACCGGAAGGATTCACAGTTGAGGGAAAAGATGACCATGTTTATCTGCTACATAAGGCTTTATATGGCCTTAAGCAAGCTCCACGAGCTTGGTACCAAAAGCTGGACGAATACCTACTGTGTTGTGGATTTGAAAAGAGTAAGGCAGAAGCAACGCTATATGCAAAACACGATGAAAATAGCAGGAGGCTGATCACTGTCATTTATGTAGATGATATACTAGTGAGAGGAAACGACTGATGCAAAATGGAAGAATTCAAAGGACAGCTTGAGGAGATGTTTGAGATGTCCAACCTAGGTGAAGTAACATACTTTCTGGGGATGGAAATAAAGTAAGCTCAGAACGGAAATTTTCTGTCATAAGCAAAGTATGCACGTGAAATCCTTAAAAGGTTTAATTTGATGGAGTGTAAAGTTGTATCTACTCCATTAATTCCAAACCTGAAGTTAACCAAAGATGAAACAGGTGATAATATAGATGAGGGAAGGTACAGGAGCTTAATTGGGAGCTTGCTGTATCTCACAATTTCAAGGTCGAATATGTTATTTGTTGTGAGTTTGTTGTCACGGTTTATGTCATCTCCAAAACAATCTCACATGGCAGCAACAAAGCATGTATTGAGGTATTTAAAGGATACTCAAAATTATAAAATTTTTTATGAGGCAAAGGGAGAAGGAAGGCTGCTCGGGAATATTGATAGCAACTGGGCAGGGAGTCTCGATGATGCACACAGCACTTCTGGTTATCTATTTTTGTTTAGCTCTGGTGCTTTCTCCTGGGCATCTAAAAAGCAAGAAGTGGTTACACAATCTACAGCTGAAGCTGAGTATATTACTGTTGCAGGTGCTGCAAATCAGACAGTATGGCTGAGGAAAGTAATGAAGGATCTAAAAGCTTGATGCATCTTTGCCAACCGAAATTCAAATGGATAATAAGTCAGCCATAGCATCACTAAGAACCCAGTGATGCATGGTTTAACCAAGCACATTAATGTAAAGTTCCATGTAATTAGAGATGCTGAAAAGAGTGGTGAAATCAAGCTTACTCATTGCTCATCCGATGAGCAACTTGCGGATATTCTAACAAAGCCGTTTGGAAAAGGAAAATTCGAAAATATGAGAGAGAAGTTAGGAATTGTATGGACTAATTCTTAAGGAGGAGTGTTAAATTATTAAGAATCAGTTAAAATTTATTCTTATCAGCTTGAATTTGAATTTTAAATTTCAGTTTTGAATTTAATTGTAATCGGATATGGTAGAATTTGAATTCAATTGCAAGTCTATCACTTGCACGAAAAAATGGGATTTATGGTTGTAAACTGGCTTATTTAAGTCATGCAAATATAAATGAAAAGTGTAGACCTTTTCTTTTATTGCTTTCTTCAAAAATCAAATAAGCACCGAAACAGAGGCATTTGTAGGGTTGCACTCTGTTTCGGTGCCCTCTCTCTCTCTTACTTTCTCTCTCTACAAAAGCTACGTAAATAGTTTTTGCATACAGCAATTTACTACATAAAAATACTACACTCCTCATGGGTTGCCACCATTGAGATTCCACTATGCCTGGTTAACTCATCACAGCCTTGCAGCTTCTTGCCTCGATGATGAAGACAAGAGAGTGTCGATTCAGTTTTTGATGGTGCCCGTGGGAGTTTCTCTATGGATAAAGAAGGGGAGGACGAGGTTTTGGGACCTAGACAGGGCTATGATGAAGAGGAGGTTCTTGGTAACAAGTATAGCTCAAAGTTAAAAAGAGGATTGAGATCCCTGGCAGTAACAGAAGATCAATTGATGGTGAGTTGGGGCTGAGGAAATTTGCCATCAAGAATTTGTTCCCAGGTGGTAGCGCTCGGCTTGGAGAAGGAGTTCAATTACCAAATGCCCAGGTAAGAATTTTGTTATCTTTCTACACTTTATAAGGTAAAAGATACATGATTTTTTTTATAGATGTTAAAATTTGACTAATGAACTACTGCTGTTGGTGATCAATAGTATAAAATAATAGAGTTGCCATATATATAATATGTATATATATATTATATTATCATTTGGTGTCCAATTTATTGTTTTGTCTGTAACACATTCCTTCCCTGACAAATAAGATCTTGCACACCCTGATCTTATAGTATGAATTGTAAATATGGGAATTTTCCTTATCTTAATCTTGTTATCCAATCAATCCTTGAAAAAGATCGTGCTAAAAGTGTTGGTTTTTATAACAAGTTGACATTGGTGGTAATTTTATAGGGATCTTGAATTCTTGGCTTACTTAAAAGTAGAAGATCTTGGTGTTGAATTGAAATTGATGTTCCCTATATATCAATCTTTTAAGAGCTTTATTTTTAAGACAATTCATTGTGCTGGAAATTGATGAGTTGTACAGGTTACTCCTGTTGACTCTAAAAACATTCATGTAGAGTAGAACATATGTGTACACCAAGTACACCACCTATAATTGAGACTGAAAGAGAAGTGAAGAGCTATGCAGAAGTTGAGCAACATGAAGTAAGAATTTTCAAGGAGAATGAATCAAAATTTGATGGTAGGAAAGAATGTTCAGCAGATGATAGCAAGATGCAAGCTTTAAAAGACACTGGTAGAAAGAGGTGACAGTTGGCTCTTTTTTCTTCCGTGCTTAATACAGTGCAAAGTTAGCACCTTTTGTTTATGACTTGCCATTAATTCCCGGTGTTTGAGTTTATTGAATTGGCCTTTTGCAGTATAAAAAATACCACAATTGGAGGAGTGCAAATCTCTTATGTGATTTGTGGATGGAGTATATATACATATATGTTAAGGGTTTAATTTTTGTACTTCTGCTTATTACAGAGTGGACCTGTTGTGGAAACTTTTAGTACATGATTTGCTTTTGGATGGAGCATACCTACATATATGTTAAGGGGTTAATTTTTGTACCTCTGTTTATTACAGAGTGGATCTATTTTGGAAACTCTAGTATATGATTTGCTTTTGGAGGCTGCTACGCGTGCACTACATTTTCATTCCTGGAACTTGAGGTTGCATGGACCTTAGAAATGGTTGTTGACTGAATTTGTAGAGTACTATGGAGTTTCTGATTCATACACGAAGTTAAGGTACTTTCAAATGTTCTTTTCCTTGTTATAGGTTCTTACTTTTTTTCTCCTTGCAGGTACCTCTCATCTGTTATGAATGTGGCTACGCTGGCAAAGAACTGCCTAGAGCTTGTGAATGAGTTACTTGTACCCTTTTTAAAGGTAAAAGAGTGAAAGAAATTTAACAAAGCAGGAGTTATGCCTCTTCAGATTTCAATATTTTCTCATGAAGTTTGAAATACTGCAACTGTTGAGTAATTATTTGTCTCCTTAGCTTTTGGAGATATTTGGTTTCATTCCTGGAAAAGAGAAATAAGTATGACATTGTTGTCCTGATTTGATGATCACATTTCACAGAAGGTTTTATGAAGCTGCTTTCTTACAAGTATTTTCACATAGCTTGAGGATTGACATCTATATCAGAGATATATCATATCCGGGTGTTCTTATGATGAAAAGCCACATTCTGTTAGTCATATTTTGTTAACATGGTGTAGTAGCTGCCAAGGAACTAACAAAGTTAAGTAGTAAAAGCTTATATCCTTTGAGACACATTGCTAGCTGGATAAAGATTAACAATACAAGAAATTTACGAGTGATTGTGTTAGCATATTGTCAGGTACCTTTGATATATACCTGCTACATGTTATAGCGTAAACATATGAGAGAAAAGATTGTAAAAGAAATGAGAAGACTACATGAGAAAAGGGAGGAGAAAAGCTAAGAAGACCCGAGAAAGATTTGAATTTGAAGAATCTTTTCTTTATATTAAGACTTACTGTGGTGATGAAACATTCTACAGAATATATATTGCCTACAAAAACTAAAAAAAATATAAAAATCCCTGCATGGGCTAGGTCCCTTATCTCTTGATTTGGGGAGCTGCTCAATAAAATTCATTGAGATGTGGGGCTAGGTTGGATTAAGAGAGTAGTTATAGAAATCTGACAGTGAAACACTCTGTTTTACACCTCTGGTATGTCTCACATTTTTGCACTCATTCCACTACATTTTCTTTCATAGCAGACTAAAAAAATTGTTATTTGAGGAGTTCATAAGTGTCTTTGATTCTCGAATGACCTCATAACTCTATGTCATGGCACCTTTGGATTAGTTTCTCTTAATTCTCCTAATGTTTAAATGACTAACCTATCCTTGTATCTCAATATTCCTGCTTTGAGTTGATAGCATGGTGGGGCATCTTTCTTAATTAGAAATTCTTTCATTAGTTCTTTAGTAAGAGGATCTCTGTAGTAACTTGTCGTGATTTTTGCTAGCTCAGAGGGTGAATTAGTAGTAACTGCCGATAGCTTTACCACCTCCTTTTTTTTCTTCTAATTCTCATATTTCCTTCTAGAGAGTTCATTAGTCATCTTGTTTTTTACACCTCTTTTTTGTACTGAATAGAGTAGTTCAGTCCCAACAATTTTACAATTTCCTTTTGTTGCAGCATGAAAGTTATCATTTGTTCCATTAGGTGTTTAACACTTTTTTGATATGTTTTTATGATAAAGAGAGTATCTTCCAAGTAATGCCTCCATTTTACTAACTGCATAGAGGATGACAAATAGCTCTTTTTTGTAAATCGATAGCCCTTGCTAGTATAAACAATAGGTTTTTTTCTTGTACAAGTACAAGCTCTACTCCTACTTCAAAAGCATTAGCTTCTAAAATGAATTATTTAAAAAAAATCTAGCAACCTCAATACTAGTGCTTCAATCCTTACCTTTTTAATAGCTCAAACCCTTTTTGCTTCCTTTATCCATTTGAATATATCATTTTTCAACATATTTGTCAAAGTTTGTTGATAGTGTCATAATTGCGAATAAACTTTCAATAATACTCTGTGAGTCCTAAAAACCATGTAGACCCTTAATGGAGGTTGGAAGAGACTAGGCTAGCATAACTTCTATCCTTTTAAGGTCTCCTTTAACCCCCTATTTACAGATAAACTTCCAACCCCCTTGATATAGGTTGGAAGGGACCAGGCTGGCATAACTTCTATCTTTTTAAGGTCTACTTATTTAGAGCTAATATGTAATGACCCAGATTTTTCCCAGATGGATTTCTCGTATTTCATAAGAGTAGTTAAGCACTTATGTGTATGCATAGAGATGTATTAAGGTTAAAAACTAAGTTTTAAATCAAACATAACAAAAATAATGAGATTTAGGTAATCAAAATCCCTTAAAATATTTTTTTTTCAACAAAAAAAATCAAGTCTTTACTCCGAAAATGCTTTTCGAGACTAGAATGACATCATAAAAGGCAAGAAATTGTTTCGGGAACATGAGAAAATAATCAGGTGGAGAATCAGGAGAGAAATTCCCCGAGTGAAGGAGAAAATCCCCTGAGAAGCCCCATCAAACTCTTACGTTTGATCTAAAGAATAACAAAACTAGGAAAAGTGTTGTGTGTGAAAGTAAAGAGGAGTTCTATCAAACCCTTAGGTTTAATCATTTACCCTCACCAAAAAAGTTACTAACTGAGACAAGTGTTATATTCTTTTGTGGTGAGAGTTGGATTAAAACATGATACGTTGGGAGATAAAAAATTACGAGTAAACATCCTACTGATAGTATTAAGATCCGACATTTTTATGACTTGGATGAGTGAATGTTAAAATTTTGAGATCATGGGAATCATGCATATGTTTTGAAAGATCTAAACTATTATGTTGATTTGAGAACAAGCTCTGTAAGGAAATAAGGTTGTCACAACTATATTAGCACTTTGCTAAGGACTAGTTCAAACTATAAAAGTGTACAGCACGATTGTAAGAATTGTCTTCCCATTCAAGTGGGCATATTAAGTTAAGAACCCAAGAGGAGGTATGTTATCATCCATTGAGGATTATAATCAAAGTATATTCCTAAAATAGCTTCCCAAACAAAGTGAAATAATACCTTTGAACCTTCGAGATAAGAATAGATAAGTATATTAAGGAACATGACCAAACCAGTCAGGCGCTGATCCAACATAAGGAAATATATGTCAATTGAGAATTGAGTAGAATAAGGTGGCACCCTTAAAAATAGAAGCAGATATCTTTATCCATTACGTTAACTCCCAAAGAAAGATAAACCCTTGGAAACATGTTTGGATAGTAAAAAGGTAAAAAGATAACTGTCAAGTGTAATTACCCTACCATGGGAATATATAAACTTTAGAAAGGTAAAAGATACCATCTCTATCTCTCTCTCTCTCCCACTCTTTTTCCCTCCCTCTCTCTCCATCTCTTTCCCTCTCTCTCTTTCTGTCCCTCTCTCTCTCCATGTCTCTCCCTTTCTCTCTCCCTCTCTCCCTCTCTCCACCTCTCTCTTTTTCACTATCTCTCTCTCTCCCTCTCTCTCTCTCTCTTTCCCTCTCTCTCCCTCCCTCTCTCTCCCCCCTCTCTTCGTCTCTCCCACTATCTCCCTCTCTCTCCGTCTCTCTCCCCCTCTGTCTCCTTTTTCCTCTCTTTCTCTCTCTCTCTCTCTCTCTCTCTCTCTCTCTCTCTCTCTCTCTCTCTCTCTCTCTCCCCTGTTTTGCTCACTATTTTGTATTACTTATAAGTTGTCAATTTATGCTTTTTCATTTGCATTAAATATTTAGCTAATTAAATCAAACATAGATTTTTCAGGTTTTTAAATTGTTAATTAACTCACTAGTATGTTTTTTTTTTTAAAATAGTGGAATAAAAAATAAGACTCAAATTTTTAGCTCTATAATGCAAACTATTTTATATTGTGTTTAAGCTTGGCAATCTATATTTTACAGTTCGCATTGAATACTTAACCAATTAAATGAGAAAAAGAAGATAAAAATTTTAAATTATTACTTTATTAGTATACTTGTTATACTAATTTTTAGGCCAAATAAAGGTTAAAATTCAACTTAAATGATTAATTTTTTATAATAAAAAATTATATTATTTGGGATAAATACTCTTAAACTTTAGTTTGTTCTTAATTACTCATAACTAATTTGGTAAAATATCTTCTAATGCATTATAAAATGTAAGAATAAATGAAAATCTTTTCAAAATAAATATAAATGTTTAATATAAGGAAAGATTATAATATAAGGAAAAATATATGGAAATCATAATCTTATAAAGCGCAAAATTGGATTGCTAGACTGTTAATTTAAACGATTAAGTGGATGACCTACTAATCTAATATTTTATTTTTTTATCTACTTATAACGGTTGAAACCAACTTAAAAGATACCCAAAATAATAAATAACTATTGTAAAAGAAAAAATACTTTGATAGAGTTGGTAACCTTAAAATAAATTATAAAATTATTGAATTTTATGAGTATTAATCTACAATAATAGAAACGGTTATCAACACATTCAATTACTTTGAATGTACTTTGACCTCTCATCTCATCTATAAAAGGAGCACAAATTCTCCTTTTAAGGTATCTTCCATTAACTAAAATTATAAAATTTTATACATAATAGTTAGATAGAGAGTAGCAGTGAGTCAAAGAATTAAGGTCATCTCCAAGGGATCTCTCAATCACGCTATGACTATATCATCTAAGAACGATATGTAGCTCTAACTTTCTATTATCTTTTTTTCTTAAGATGTGTTGAATTTAATAAAAAAATGACTTCTGCATAAAAATTTCTTACATTTGGTATTAGAGCAAGGTTGAATTCACACATTTTAGAATTTTACTAACAGTTTATATTTATATATATTATTACTAACAGTTTATGTATATATATTATTACACTAACATTATATATATATATTATACAAACAATTTATATTTATATATATAATTAATAGTGTAAAAGCCCGAAATTAAAAGAAAATGGCTCTCCCGCTACAGGAGTAGCTCAAACTGTGGCAGCGGGGGAGGGTCAGGTATCTCCCTTATTTCCTCCCGGACCTGCTGGGAAGCAATGAGTCTCTCCAACATTTCAAAGAGTCGGTCAACATCCTCTAGAAGTAAACTCTCCTGGGCTGCTCGATTTAGTGAGTGTTTTCATCTTCTCATCTATTTGTACATGCATTTCACAAGGAATGGTTGAACGATAATTTTTTTTTTTGGTGTTTCCTAAGATTTTGTGTAAGGAATGGCTCCAAAGAACGCAGCTCTAATACCAACTGTAAAGGTCCGAAACTTAAAACGAAATAAAGTCATGAATTAAATGAGAAAGCAAAATAATAGAGTTTAGAGTTTATATTCCTTACACAATAATTTAGAATGCCCAATAAGGTTACAGAAATATCCATTCTAAAAAAACAAACGAAAATAAAAAAATAAACAAAAGGTAATATACTGAGCATTTTACGACAACCTTCACTAGCTTTTAAAGGGAGTCTGGGTAGTGGGTCTTGGTTTTCTTGATCTGAAATAGTTAATTAAGGGTGAGCTACACTAGCCCAGAAAGAATATCACACCACTCACCAATACAAAAACTGAAGATTGGTAAAATCATAAAAATAACCAATGGAGCTCTTGATTTAAGTAAATTCATTTATCATAAGAAAACCATTTATTGCATATATTTACCGTTGTGAGATTTTCAAAATCGACCTATAGAGACAATAACTAAAATAACATTCTAATATCATATTCAAGTGAGCAAGAACAATAATTTTTTCTTTTTATTTGCCTACCGGTATCCTTGGGGGCGCCATAGGGATGTCCCACTATTCGTGAACCAATATCTAACATTATTAACTAACTGGTCGTCTCTATACCTAATCTGGTATGAGCACCAAAAATATCATCTCTCAATACCTCATCTAGTATGAGGGTAAATCAGGTCATCCCCATACCCGTCCGGTATGAGTAACAAAAATATTATTCCTCAATACTCCATCCGGTATGAGGCAACGTTCACGGCAGGATTCTTTATGTATCCGATCCGTCAACCATCTCCCAAGATATCCACTAAAGCTATCATTCAATAATTCACATGACCAAATAATTTTCTGTTTGTATATTAATTTTCAATTTCACAAATCAACTGAAAATCATGACAGACAAGCAATATATATGTTAAGGAAGCACAACTGAATCATTTAGCCATTCTAGTATATCATCATGTATTTAAAACTGTAAATTCAACAATTAGTTAAACATGACAAATAAAGAACTAACCAGTTTTGGCTCCATTAGTAACCTGTAATTATTTTCAAAGTTTTCTAAATTACACAAAATACCATATTATCAATTATTAAGCTTCAATTCTATAATAGAGAATAAAGTGATGAATTCTTATCCGAATCGGTGTGCGAAATACTGAACTTTCTATTGCGCCTACTAATGATCTCCAGGTTTTATGAATTTTCCTGCGAATATTAAAACACGCTTCACATACCTAAAAATACCTCAAAAAATTCAAAATCGGTGTTAAAAATATTTTTCGACAAATTTTAAAATTCTAGCACGGTCAATTTTGATCGATTTCAGCCGATTTTATATTCATCCTTGCGAGAAAACACATTAGAGGGCTTCGGTTGGCCGAAAAAAGTTAAAAACTAGAAATTTACAGCCAGTGAAATTTTCCAGTGCGGCGGCTTCGCCGGCTCACCTTCACGGTTGGTATTTTTCTTCGGTCAACTTGTAGAAAATAGAACAGTGAACACAATGGTAGAAAAATCATACGAAATAGGAAACAGGAATGGGCTCATCGGAGGCGGTTGTGGGTTTTGCCTGTAGCAATGTCGCGGGGCTTTACTTGTAGTTTTTGGCTCATCCATCATTTTTTTTGCTCTTATTTGACCATGGGGGTGCTCGAAATCAAATTCTAAGTAGATATGATAATTTTTACCTTTTTTGGTGGTCGAAGGTGGCTCCGGCGCGGCAGTGGGCGGCGGTCGACTCCCTTCTCCGGTGACTGGTTCTTCCTCTCCAGCGAAAGGCTGGCGGCTAAGGTTTGAGTTCAGTATGATACAAAATATTTATACCCGTCTCGCGTAAATATGAGTCGTTTATCACATTTGATCTTGACCGTTCGAGCTCGTTTAAAGAGAAAATGAATCTGGACCGTTCATTACGATTTGATCTCGACCATCTAATCATATTTAAAGAGGGAACAAATCTGGTCCATTCATCGTGTTTAATTGTAACCGTCCGATTGCGCCTAAGGAAACGGATCCAGACCGTCTATTTGCGCGGGAACACTTCCGGACTATCCAATTTCGGGTCACGCGGATCGCCAACGTGGCCTCCTGTATGGCACTGAGTCAACGTGTCTTGCCACACAATGCACTCTAGTTCGTCGAGGTTGCTAACTGAGCAGTCCTACGTGGTGTAATTTTCTTTAATTACGTTCTGACCTCCAATTTCTGATTTTTCTTTCAAAAACACTCTCCGAACCCAAATTTTCACTCATTTTTTTCCAAAATTATCTTTTATTTCATCCTCAACCTATTTTTTTCATAATTTCTCATTAAATTAAATTTTATTAGTTTCAAAAATAGGCTTTTATATATTTTTTTGATGTTAAAATTAATCCCAGACCAAATTTTGGGTCCGAGTATTACAGTTTTATTGAAATGTTTAGCTCTTAATTCAGGGACAGAGTAAGTAACTGAATGCTCAAGAAATCCAATTATCAGGAATCCATACATGAATGGTGAGGGAGCGGGCTGCGGCTACTGATTCTCTGACGGCTGAATTTAAGACTGGAGGCAACAGTTACGTAAAACTTGAATTTGATTAAATTCAAATTCAAGCTTGAATTTAAACAAATTTGAGACTGGAGGCCACTGATACGAATAGTAAGCTTGAATTTATTTAAATTTTGAAAAACTTGACTACATCCTTTTCTTAATTGCCAGAAACTTTAGAACTAACAATTATGAAAAAAAGGGGGGAAAAGAACAGGGAGAATGCTTAGGAATTTACCAACTTGATTGTTGAAGTGCATCCATGTCTGCTAAACCATCTTATGCCCCGCTCACTCATATTTTTTTTACAGGCTAGCCTTGTAACAACTCTTAGCACGAGGATAATTGTAATTGGTGCAACCAATCCTAAAAGGCAGTTTGATCCTTATCAATGTATCACTTACATTTAGAAGGAGCATAAATTTAATTACTGTTTTAATGAGTTAGTTACTTGATTGTAGCTTTATTCAATATGAGTTTTTCAAAATTAGTTGCTCAGTTGTAAATTCTATTATCCTCACTGCATCATTTGGCATAGCATGGAATAAAATTTTTAGTCACAAGTCTCTCACAATTTCTCTGTTAATTTTCTCTTCTTCGTGGGGTTTGTCTGATATTAATTGTCATTTTTTATGTTGTACTTATTATTAACACCTTCTAGCTCTTTTTGCCAATATCTCACTTTCTAGTCCCTTATTGAGAAGATTTGATATAGTCCTAGTCCTTTTGGATATAAAGAATCTTGAATGGGATGCTATTGTATCATCTCATATTCTTGCTGAGGTATTATTCTCTTGATAATTTATCATACATTGTCAAGCTTCTGAATGAGCCTAACTCCTTATTACTTGGTAATATTTCCCAGGGAGAGCCAAAACAAAGCAAGGACGACAAAGATGTAATGGATACCTGGCCACTTTTTATGCTTCGTATGTACGATATTTGTTTGCTTTACAGGATTGTGAGAGTACTATGAAAGATAAAGTTGATAGACCTCTGTGGAAAGTATCTGATGGTTATATTATAAAATCTAATAGTCTAAAATGATGTTTTTACTACATATAAAAGAATTCATTTTAGGCTTAATGAATCAATAATATCATAATGGATGTGGTACTATCATTATCAGGATAATTGTCAAGACACTAGCTTGTTCCTCTTGTTTTCTATTGAACCAATAATTAGAGTTTTTAAAAAATAAAAAATATAATTAAATGGGTGTTGTTGTATATGAGCCCCCACAAACCCTAGTTTTCAAAAAACCAGTTCACCTAAAGCACCAAATGAGCACCTTATTCACTCACATCAACCTAAAAAAAGAAAGCTTTAAGTTTTTTTTTTTTTTAATTCACCTCTATACTTTTTAACAGAAATATCATTAATTAATTAATTAGGTGGATTTAATATTTATAATTTTTAAAATTAATAACATCAATCGCTACTATTTAATTATAAGAAACATAATTCTACCAATTGAACGATATTCTACGGAGCCATGTAGAGCATGCACGAAGGAATCGTATATTTTTTCTGTTCCTTTATTTGCCCAACTTAATCATTATAAACACGAATCAAAATAAATTATTGCATATACGGTCTAATCAATTGGGAAAAAAATTAATAGACTCATTTTTAGAAGGGATCCATTCTTTAGAATACAATATAATATACAATGATTATAGAATTTGTGTTTGAATATCAAAATTCTATAATTGAAATTTTTGCATCCACATATTTTCCTTTCTCAAAATTGGGTGCATGTGTAATAATTTGACATCCATAAAGTCATCAAAATGCACTCATTAAATTCAATTAATCTATTTACAATTTTTTTTTGGGACAAATAATTAAAATACACACAAATACTATGTACAATTTGTACTATTTTTAGTATTGTATTCACTTTATAAAGTTTTTTTTATAATTAAAATGAATAAAATAAGAGGACAACCATTTTATTCAAAAAGATGAGTTAGAAATTCATGACTCACATAAAAACTATCCAATTATAAAATTTAGAATGGAATTAAAAGACATTATTTTGAAAAAAAAAATATATAAGAAAATGTTTTTTTTTTTTAAAATAAACCCAATTATAAAAGAAAAAAAATTGCTTGACAATAAACAAAATTTACATTTTTTTACTACTTTAATTAATTTTTTTTACTATTTATTAAATGATAAAATTTAAATTTTAAATTCATAAAATTTAAGTAAAATTTTAAGATATTAATTATTAAATCACTTGTATCAATGAATATCTTTAATTTTCTTTTGGGACGTGCCTAGATTTTTTACCTAAGAAGTTAAAACATTGCTTTGATGCTCTTCTCTGCACAGTGTTTTTTTTTTTTTTTTCTTGGGATCCATCTTTGATGTTAACCTACTTTTCAGCCAACTGTCTTTCCTTCTTTCTTTGTTTTTTGTTTTTTTTTTGGGGGGTTAAAGAAAAAACTGCATAGAATAAGCAGAAGGAAAACCAAAAGAATGTGATCATTATGGAGGAACATCAAATCCGAGTCTAATAATTTTTTGTTCTGACCCTAAGCTTAATAAACTAACAGGAAAATGAATTTGTGTAGCAATCCCAAATAGTTGAGATTTGCAAACATGAGATTGAGCTACAAGATTTGTAACGGCCCCCGAAATTTAAAATGAAATATGTGTATTAAAAATGTCAAATGCGGAAGCGAAGTCAAAATTTCGATTAACATCCCTTACACTAAAACCAAAAACGTGCTCAAAATATAAAAGATCAAACTAACTAAAAGAGAAACTCGAAAGTAAAAGCTATGAATATGACTATGGAGTCTTTAGGCGTCCCCTTCGTCATCTTCCTGCAGAACGGGCTCGGGAACAATGTCTTCCTGATCTGAAATGATTAAATAAGGAATAAGCTACACTAGCCCAGTAAAGACATCACGATATCTCACTGTCACGGAGGTAAAGGTGGGTAGAAAACACAAAAAGACCAATGGAGCATAATTTACAACAAATCCTTTTATCAATAATAAAACCTTTACCATCTACTTACCTTGGTGAAATTCATAAAACAATATACGAAAGCAATAACATTATCATCATCATGAAATTATATAAACTGCATAACATAGTACTTATCACGCCTTTTGTAATTCAATCATTACACAACATATTTTTCCTCTTTTACCAGCCTACTAGTATCCGTGGGGATCCATAGGGGTCCCGTTACCCGTGAACCTTTAACATTTACAACCTGATTCCAAGGCCGTCCCCATACCCCGTCCGGTATGGGCACCAAAACTATAAACCTCAATACCTCGTCCGGTATGAGGGTGAAACGGGCCGTCCCCATATCTCGTCCGGTATGGGCGCCAAAACACATAAGGTCTCCATACCCCATCCGGTATGAGAGACCACAATCCCGGTAGGGTTCCCTACGGACCCGGTCCGTCCACCATCTCCCAGGATATCTAGTCAGGCTGATCACATTATACAATTATTAATTTACATAATCTTTCATTCTCCTTTTCCTCAGTCAGCATCATCAATTCACACACAAACAAGCAAAACAGTAATTTATGCCAAACAAGACAACATACAGCATCGGTTACTCAGTCATTCAACCCATAATCAATAAAACAGTAAAATATGCACATGAAACTATGAAATGAAAACATCAGACCTCACACTGCATTTAAAACTGTAAAATAGGCCAAATAACAGTTAACCGACAAACACACTAGACTCGGGCTCCATTAGCGATCTTAAGCAATTTCACACATTCGTTGATTTAAGAAATACCGTTTTATCATTATTGAACTTTAATACCGTGATAGGAAATAGGGTGAGGGGTCCTTACTCGTTTCGAGGTCCGAACACGGCTTCACAGTGCGCCTACAGGCTGTCCCTAATTTTCCCTGAATTTTTCCCAGGGAATTGAAACGCACTACTGGTACCTGCACGTGTTCCAAAAAATCCCAAATTAGACCCAGGGCCCCTTTCGGCCAATATTACAATTCCGGCACGGCGGCTCCGCTGTGCTCCAGCGACGGCGCCGCCGCAAGCGGCGGCGATTCGCCTTGGGTTGGCCGTTTCCGGCCGAATTTGGCCACACTTACATCGGTCCTTGTGATAAAATAACCCTAGGGCCCTCGGAGGGCCAAAAAATTACGAAAAACTGAAGCTTACCGGCGGCGGTGCTCTCGGGTGCGGCGGCTCTCCGGCGAGATTCGTGTTTTGGTGATTCGGCTCCGATCAACCTGTAGAGAAAAGAATGGTGATCATGGTGATATAAAAATTGCATCAAACAGAGGCCGGGAAGGGCCTCATCGGTGGCAAAAACCGAGGAGGGGCGCGGCGGCGCCGCTGGGTTTCGGCCGTATTTTTCGACCGTTTGGCCAGGATTTTGGCTCCGATTTGACCACAGGGGAACTCAGCGTGGAAAAACGAGTCGGGGGTATGAAATTTACCTCGATCGGCGGTCGGAAATCTCCCCGGTGCGGCGGCGGGTGGCGGCGGCCGGCTCCTCCGGCGTCTGGTTCGTCTTCTCCGGCGAGGGCAGGCGGCTAGGATTTTTGTGGTCAGGTGTGGGGGTTCTATTTATACCCTTTTGCCTTTTGATCTCACCCATCCATTTTGATTAAATCTGGGCCGTCCGTTTTTGATTGAATCTGGGCCGTCCGTGCGATTGCATCTGGGCCGTCTGTGCGCACGCTTGATCTGGGTCGTCCGTGCGCGCGGGGACGCATCTGGGCCGTCCGATCACGCGCACACAGATCGCCCACGTGGCCCGTCCCCGGGTTGACGTGGTCTTGCCACGCGGCAGGTCCTGGTTGGCCAGGGCTACTGGGCCGCTGACGTGGCTGCTGACGTGGTGCTCTCTTTTTTTTTTAAATTAAATTTAATAAATAAAATTAATAATAAAATAACAAAAATGCCCAATTGTTTGGGCGTTACAACTCTCCCCCCCTTAAAGAAATTTGGTCCCCCAAATTTGCCTATTACTCTTGATCGAACAGATGGGGATACTGGGCTCTAAATTTTGATTCCAGTTCCCAAGTAGCCTCTTTGGGTGTGTGGTTCTGCCACATGACCTTTACAAATGATATTTTTCGGTTGCGGAGTATTCTGCTCTCTCGGTCCGTGATACCGACCGGTACTTCTTCATAAGACAAGTCCTCTTGGAGTGGAAACGGTTCATGAGCCAAGACATGAGAAGGGTCCGGGTTGTACTTACGTAGCATAGATACGTGAAACACGTTACGAACCCGGGAGAGCTCAGGAGGCAGTGCAAGTTTGTAGGCAGCGGTACCAATCTTGTCTAAGATTTCAAATGGTCCAATATATCTGGGGTTTAATTTTTCCTTCCTGCCGAACCTACTAATTCCCTTGAAAGGAGTGACCTTAAGAAACACCCGGTCACCTTTCTCAAAAGCTAGGTCTCTCCTCCGGGTATCTGCATAACTCTTCTGCCTACTCTGAGCTGTCTGAATGTTCTTTTTGATTTTAACTATCTTGGACGTGGTCTCCTCTACCAACTCCGGGCCGAACAATCTTCTATTGCCCACTTCCTTCCAATAAATCGGTGACCTGCACGGGTGCCCGTATAGCGCCTCATATGGAGTCATGCCGATGCTTGCTTGGTAGCTGTTGTTGTAGGCAAACTCTATCAGGGGTAGATGGTCATCCCAATGGCCCCCGGAGTCAAGGACACAAGCTCGGAGCATATCCTCAAGCGTACGAATTGTCCTCTCCGATTGTCCATCAGTTTGGGGGTGGAAGGCAGTACTAAGAGACAGCTTTGTTCCCATAGCTTGCTGGAAACTATTCCAAAACCGAGAAGTGAATCTGGGGTCCCTGTCGGATACCATTGTCACTGGGACTCCATGCAGTCTGACTATCTCCCGGATATACATTCTTGCCAACTTGTCCAAAGTCATTCTGATGGCCAGGAAGTGGGAAGACTTAGTGAGTCGGTCAACAATTACCCATATAGCATCATGTCCTGATCGTGCCTTGGGTAGTCCCGATACGAAGTCCATGGTGATATGTTCCCACTTCCACTCTGGAATCGGTAAAGGCTGAAGTAACCCACCTGGGCGTTGATGTTCTGCTTTGACCTGCTGACATACCAAGCACTTAGATACAAAGTCGGCTATATCTCTCTTCATCCCATTCCACCAGAACCGAGGTCGCATAGTTTGGTACATTTTTGTACTTCCTGGATGCATGGCAAATCTTGAACTATGGGACTCCGTCATGATGTCTCTTTTTAACTCACTGTCGTCTGGGACACACACTCTGTCCTTGAAACGAATCAATCCGTCGGCAGAGATCTGAAATTCTGAACTCACTCCCTGTTCTGCATCCTTCTTGCGGGTTACTAGGGCCGGGTCGACGGACTGGGCTTCCTTTATTCTTTGGATTAACTCGGGTTGGACTGCTAGGTGGCCCAAACATGTGGCCCTCTTCAGATCTCGCAGTCGAACCTGTTGCGTGGTCCCAATGGACCCGCATTCTGAAACCATCAAATGGGCTAAGGTACCTGCACTTTTCCTGCTGAGGGCATCGGCTATCACGTTGCCCTTACCTGGATGGTATAGGATGTCACAATCATAGTCATTGAGGAGTTTCATCCACCTTCTCTGACGCATGTTGAGATCCTTCTGAGTGAAGATGTGCTTCAAACTCTTATGATCGGTATAGATCTAAAAGGTCTCTCCATACAAATAATGGTGCCAAGTTTTCAAGGCGTGTATGATTGCGACAAGCTCCAAGTCATGGGTAGGATAGTTCTTCTCATGATTCTTTAGCTGTCTAGACCTATATGCTATAACCTTTCCATGCTAGATCAGGACACAACCCAGGCCCAGATAGGAGGCATCACTATAAACTGTATACCCTCCTGATCCACTCAGTAGAGCCAGCATGGGTGCACTAGTCAGTCGCTTCTTCAATTCTGAAAAACTCTTTTCGCAGTCCTCATTCCATTCAAACTTTGCATTCTTCTTTGTGAGTCGGGTTAGAGGAGCTGCTAGACTAGAGAACCCTTCGACAAACCGGCGGTAATAACCTGCCATCCCCAGGAAGCTGCGAATTTCCTTAACTGTTGTCAGCCTTTCCCAACCAAGTACCGCTTCAACCTTTCCGGGGTTCACTGATACCCCTTCCTTCGATATAACATGTCCTAGGAAGGCGGTTTGCTGGAGCCAAAATCCACACTTGTTCAACTTTGCATACAACTTCTTTTCCCTGAGTACCTGTAGGACTTGGGCAAGATGATGAGCATGTTCTTCTCTACTTTTTGAGTAGACTAAGATATCATCGATGAACACGATGACAAATTGATCCAAGAACTCTTTGAAGATCCTGTTCATTAGATCCATAAAGATGGCCGGGGCGTTGGTTAGCCCAAACGGCATGACCAGGAACTCATAGTGTCCGTACCTGGTTCGGAATGTCGTCTTGGGGATGTCTTCTGCTCTTACCTTTACCTGATGGTAACCTGATCGTAGATCTATTTTAGAAAAGACCCGTGCACCCTGCAACTGATCGAAAAGGTCATCAATCCGGGGAAGAGGATATTTGTTCTTAATTGTTACCTTGTTTATCCTTCTGTAATCAATGCACAGTCTCAATGTTCCATCTCCCTTCCTTGTAAAAGTAACCCCGGCACCCCATGGGGAAACGCTGTGTCTAATGAAACCACTGTCTTGTAGCTCAGTGATCTGTTTCCTTAGTTCTTCCATCTCGATGCGGCTCATTCGGTAAGGAGCAACCGAGATGGGCTGGGTACCTAGCTATAAGTCTATGGTGAACTCGACCTCTCTGTCCACTGGTAGACCGGGCAGTTCATCCGGAAATACGTCTGGAAAGTCTCGGACTACTGGAATCTCTTGGATACAAACTTCTTTCTTGGGTTTACCTAGTTAGAGAAAATACAAGATTAAGGCACTGGGAATTAAGAAAACTTGCCATCAGGGGAAATCAGTACTGAATGATTTTATTAACTTGTAAATGGCTCCTCGTTGGGAGGATTAAATACAATCTTTTTGTTAAAGCAGTCTATGGTGGCGTGATACGCCGCTAGCCAATCCATTCCTAGGATTACATCAAAATCTCCCGTGTCTAACCCTATCAGGTCTACCCTCAATTTCCTATCTGCTATCTCCACAGCACATACCCTGTAGATAACCTCTCCTAGCAATGTCTCCCCCCCAGCGGTAGATACAAGCAATAATGAATCAAGTCTATCAGGTGATACACAAATTTTGGAAGCAAGAACATGTGAAACAAAAGAATGTGATGCACCAGTGTCAAACAAAACATGAGCAATGTGGCCAGAGATAGTATACATACCATGTACCACGTCCGGGTCTGCGTCGGCATCCTTCTGGGTAAGGTTGTAAACTCTGCCCTGGATTGGAGGCCTTCTTTGATTCTGGTTCCTAGGGCATTCCCTTGCATAGTGCTGGGCAATGCCGCATATGCGACAGGTGTTGCTGAGGTGGTAGCAGGGTCGGTCCCCGTGATCCCTGCCGCAGTACTAGCAGATCTTCCCACGTGTTGCCCCCGTAGCCTGAGGAGGGGCTTGGATGGCGGGTCTGGGCCTCTTACTGGGTTGGATAGGCATGGTAGGTGCTGGCCTGCGGAGCGGGGCTGAGGGTCGGGAACTCCCCGCTAGCTGAGGGTAGGTGTCGAAGCTCCTTTATATGATCTGCACCTTTACCAGGACTGCTGAATATGTCTCGAGCTCCATTACCAGTAAGTGCTGTCTGATCTCCGGGCGGAGACCCCACTGGAATTTCCTGGCCTTTCGGCCCTCATCCATCAATGTCTCTGGGGCATGTCGGCCCAGCTCCAGGAACTTACGGGCATACTTCGACACTGTCATGTTTCCCTGGACCAATTGAGCAAACTCCATTTCCTTTAGGTGTTGGATGTGTTTATGGAGATACTCCACGTGGAAGGCCGCTAAGAACTGCTCCCAAGTAGCTGGTGTAGGTAGGGTGGTCCACTTGAGCTCCCACCAGCGTACTGCTTCCCCTACCAGCATGTAGGAGGCAATGACAGCCCTCTGCTCAAGAACTACTCCCAAGGTCTCGAAAGCTCTCTCAGTCTCTGCCAGCCAGTATTGGGCCTCTTCAAAAGAGGATCCCCCTGCAAAAGTAGAAGGGTTCAGTCTTTTGTACCTCTCTATGAAGCCGGGGTCGATCAAGGAAGGAGCGGGGTCCCGAGGTAGAGGGGCTGGGGCCGGCTGAGGGTGAACTGGGGGACCCTGTGGTGGCACCTGCTGATGTGGTGGGGGTACTGGAATGTGTTGTGGCGGTGCCTGGTGGTACTGTGGTTGTGGTACCGGGTCGTACCGCGGCTGTGGTGCCAGGTGGTACTGTGGAGGAGCAGGCTCCTGCCGGGGTGGCTCGGGATCAGCCTGCTGTAGCGGGGGCTCAACCTGCGATAGCGGAAGAGGTCCGGGTAACTCCCTTCTCTCCTCTCGCCTTTGCTGGGCAGCTACGAGAGCTTCCACCATCTCAAATAGTCTGTCTAAATCCTCCCGAAGCGAATTATCTTGGGCCGCTTGGTTTAGTGGGGGCCTTCCTCTCCTCATTTCCGTGTACCTGCATTTACAAGGAATGGTTGAGTAATGATATATCGGTGAGTATTTCTCTAAGGCACTATTGTGTAAGGGATGGATCCGAAGAAATGCGGCTCTGATACCAACTGTAACGGCCCCGGAAATTTAAAATAAAATATGTGTATTAAAAATCTCAAATGCGGAAGCAAAGTCAAAATTTCGATTAACATCCCTTACACTAAAACCAAAAACGTGCTCAAAATATAAAAGATCAAACTAACTAAAAGAGAAACTCGAAAGTAAAAGTTATGAATATGACTATGGAGTCTTTAGGCGTCCCCTTCGTCGTCTTCCTGCGGAACGGGCTCGGGAACAATGTCTTCCTGATCTGAAATGATTAAATAAGGAATGAGCTACACTAGCCCAGTAAAGACATCACAATATCTCACCGTCACGGAGGTAAAGGTGGGTAGAAAACACAAAAAGACCAATGGAGCATAATTTACAACAAATTCTTTTATCAATAATAAAACCTTTACCATCTACTTACCTCAGTGAAATTCATAAAACAATATACGAAAGCAATAACATTATCATCATCATGAAATCATATAAACTGCATAACATAGTACTTATCACGCCTTTTGTAATTCAATCATTACACAACATATTTTTCCTCTTTTACCAGCCTACTAGTATCCGTGGGGATCCATAGGGGTCCCGCTACCCGTGAACCTTTAACATTTACAACCTGATTCCAGGGCCGTCCCCATACCCCGTCCGGTATGGGCGCCAAAACACATAAGGTCTCCATACCCCGTCCGGTATGAGAGACCACAATCCCGGTAGGGTTCCCTACGGACCCGGTCCGTCCACCATCTCTCAGGATATCTAGTCAGGCTGATCACATTATACAATTATTAATTTACATAATCTTTCATTCTCCTTTTCCTCAGTCAGCATCATCAATTCACACACAAACAAGCAAAACAGTAATTTATGCCAAATAAGACAACATACAGTATCGGTTACTCAGTCATTCAACCCATAATCAATAAAACAGTAAAATATGCACATGAAACTATGAAATGAAAACATCAGATCTCATACTGCATTTAAAACTGTAAAATAGGCCAAATAACAGTTAACCGACAAACACACTATACTCGGGCTCCATTAGCGACCTTAAGCAATTTCACACATTCGTTGATTCAAGAAATACCATTTTATCATTATTGAACTTTAATACCATGATAGAAAATAGGGTGAGGGGTCCTTACTCGTTTCGGGGTCCGAACACGGCTTCACAGTGCGCCTACAGGCTGTCCCTAATTTTCCCTGAATTTTTTCTGGGGAACTGAAACGCACTACTGGTACCTGCACGTATTCCAAAAAATCCCAAATTAGATCCAGGGCCCCTTTCGGCCAATATCGCAATTCCGACACGGCTGCTCCGCCGTGCTCCGCGCAAGCGGCGGCGATTCGCCTCGGGTTGGCCATTTTCGGCCATTTCTAGCCGAATTCGGCCACACTTACATCGGTCCCTGTGATAAAACAACCCTAGGGCCCTCGGGGGGCCAAAAAATTACGAAAAATCGAAGCTTACCGGCGGCGGTGCTCTCGGGTGCGACGGCTCTCCGGCGAAGTTCGTGTTTTGGTGATTTGGCTCCGATCAACCTGTAGAGAAAAGAATGGTGATCACGGTGATATAAAAATTGCATCAAACGGAGGCCAGGAAGGGCCTCATCGGAGGCAAAAACCGAGGAGGGGCGCGGCGGCGCCGCTGGGTTTCGGTCGTTTGGCCAGGATTTTGGCTCCGATTTGGCCACAGGGGAACTCAGTGTGGAAAAATGAGTCGGGAGTATGAAATTTACCTCGATCGGTGGTCGTAAATCTCCCCGGTGCGGCGGCGGGTGGCGGCGGGCGGCTCCTCCGGCGTCTGGTTCGTCTTCTCCGGTGAGGGCAGGCGGCTAGGGTTTTTGTGGTCAGGTGTGGGGGTTCTATTTATACCCTTTTACCTTTTGATCTCAGCCGTTCATTTTGATTAAATCTGGACCGTCCGTTTTTGATTGAATCTGAGTCATCCGTGCGCGTGCATTTGGGCCGTCCGTGCGATTGCATCTGGGCCGTCCGTGCGCACGCTTGATCTGGGCCGTCCGTGCGCGCGGGATGCATTTGGGCCGTCCGATCGTGCGCACGCGGATCGCCCACGTGGCCCGTCCCCGGTCGACGTGGTCTTGCCACGCGGCAGGTCCTGGTTGGCCAGGGCTGCTGACGTGGCTGCTGACGTGGTGCTCTCTTTTTTTTTTAAATTAAACTTAATAAATAAAATTAATAATAAAATAACAAAAATACCCAATTGTTTGGGCGTTACAAGATTGGTTGTGGGCTTTAGTCAGGTTTCTTCTTTGAAGTATGGTTTGAGAGGTTAGTGTTGAATGCATTGGTTAATGTTCAGTGCAATTTACTTTATCTACATTTTCTGAGAGCCAATTAATCTTTGGTACAATATGCACTTTGTTGTCCTACCACAAGATATATCAAGTCATGCTGTGACCTTTTGCAAGAAAAATGGCATAATTTTTTTGTTATTGTAATTCCTTAATGTATTGGAGGTTGAAAAATTCATGAGTACTTAAGGTGAGAGTGAAGGTGTGCGCTGTTCTTTTGAACTAATATTCTCAATCCATTTTGGTTCCTTTACAATGGTAAAAACTTTTGTTTTTATTAGACGGCATTATTTTAATCGAGAATATCAGTACATTGTTATAGTATTAGTAGTTTGGATGGATTCAAAATTTTATATTTTTATCGTTTAAAAAAACTTTTTTTGCTATTTTCGTGTGGAGAAGTTCAATTCGTCTACAGTAACCAAGAACATTTTCAAAAGTACAGATCTTTTCTAGAGATGGCACAGGTTTTAAAAGAGGCTGAGGATATAATCTCATGTTATTACCAACTTTAGAGAAGATCTACAGTACACAATGCAGGTTCTTCCTTAAAAACTTGTCTTTGTTAGCATTATGCTTGGAATGAGAGAACTGAGGAGAAGAGAAAGAAAGTAGGGAATGACTGCCATATATAGTTTTCCTTACTTTCTTTTTAGATTTAAAAGAAACCTAATAGATTGTTTATGCTTTGAGTTGATTAGGCCCGGTAGGATTTGAAATTCTGCCCTTCAAGGATAAAATATGTTATGCTTGTAGTTGTTTTTATTATGAGAAATTAGTTATTTCTTCGGCTCATAAATATAATAGATTATTTGACCACTGTAATTTTACTGTAATAGTTATAACACAATAAATATTAGTTTAAATAAAAATATAACTTGATTCAAATTCATAATATTTTTATTAAAAAAATAATATATCAATTATTCAATTATATATTTAATGATTGCCTTATGATTATTTTAACTAAACCTTTAAGTTTATTTATTTTTTTGTTTAACTTTTTAGTTGATTAATAACTATTTTTTTAATCAATTTGACGAAGAATGTTTGATGTCAAAAGTTAATTTCTTTCAGCCTAATTACGATTTAGTAATTATTAACACCCTTTTGATTAAGCTTCTTTAGAGATTTGGACCTTATTTACTACAAATCCAAAACCATTTAATTTAAATTAACCTAAATAATTGATTTATATTTAACTGGGCCTTCAATTTTATTTGAATTTTACCAAAAGAAAAATTGATTAAGTCATTTTCCCAAATGTTCCAAGTTTGGTTCGGCCATAATCTTACATATAGTTGTGAAATTGGATCTAACAAGGCATTTTAAGATTATCTACTTTACAACTACATTAAGTTTATAATTTTTTATACTCATTCATTTTGTACTTTATTAGTTACTGATTTTTATTCATTTCATTCGGAACAGATTTGGTGAATTGATAATTTTGTTCATTATTAATTTATAGTTAGAGATGACAACAAATTGAATTCATGTGGGTTCAATCGAGCTCGAACCTGAGATGAGTTTGGATATTTCTTTTTTATTTTTTTATTATGTTGGATTTATAAATTATCAAATCTGAATACCATTCAATTATTTTATTATATTAATTTAAATATAATTATATATAATATAAATATAATTATATCTAGTAATATATATATATATATTATATTTATTAATATAAATATAAATATTCTCATAATAATAATAAATTTAAATATATATATTTATATATATATATATATAGTTGAATTCAAATGAACTTTGAAACACCAAACTTAAAGCTATCTTGACTATCTTATTATTTCTCACCAACCGAATCTAATCAAATTCGGAACCATATTTTACAAAAAAGAAAAGTTGTTCAAACAGATTGAGTTAAGCATCTTTAATGAAAAATGTTATCCACGTTTGTAGCTGCAATGAGCTATTTCAAGGTAAAAAATTTTAATTATCAAATATTATTTTATTAATTATTGCTAAACCAAATATTTATAACATAGAACACTATTTAAGATAAATACCATTATCTTATTTGGGATCATACCTCGTACCTATTAGAAAACAGAGAATGAAACAGAGAATGATTTCGAAGAATAGATAATCTGTTGATTTTCTCATTGATGAATGATGTAATAAAAAATATAAATAATTGTACAAAAGAGCAAAAAGACAAAAACGGTTATAACAGAATGTACAACCAAAGACATCACTAATTATAATTCTGATCTTATTATTCCCCCTCAAGATGGAGAGTACATATTGATTGTACATATCTTGCTCAGAAGATTATGAAACTGTGTAGAAGGAAGGGCATTTGTCATTAAATCCGCCAACTGATTATGTGAGGAAATGTGCATGGTCCTTAGTGTTCCATCTTGAATTTTCTCCCTGACAAAGTGACAGTCCAGTTCAATATGTTTTGTTCGCTCGTGATATACTGGATTGGTAGCTATGTCCAGTGCAACTTGATTATCACAATATAACAGTGCTGATCCTTGGTGTCTAACTTTCAGATCCCGTAACAGATTTAAGATCCATACTATTTCACATGAAGTATTGGCCATTGACCTATATTCTGCCTCTGCGGATGATCTAGACATAATCTGTTGTTTTTTTTATTTCCATGAAATGAGAGATGATCCAAGAAAAATGCAGTAACCAGTCAAGGATCTCCTTGTGTCAGGACAAATACCCCAATCAGCATCTGAGAAGGCTTTAACTTGAATGACTGATGATGAAGGAAAGTGAAGACCTTGTCCAGGTGTTTTCTTGACATACTGTAAGATGCGTAGCACAGGTTGAAGATATTTTTCCGAGGAGCAGCCTAAAACTGACTTAACCTATTGACAGAGTAGCAAATATTAGGATGAGTGATAGTCAAATACAGTAATTTACCAATTAATCTCCTGTAACTTGTGACATCTTCAAGAATTTCTCCATCGACCTTATATTTGATCTTGTACACCCATTTACAGTCAATTGATTTCTTGCCTGGCGGAAGAGAAACGACAGTCCAGGTATGATTGTTCTTTAAAGCACGTAACTCCATGTTCATGGCATCTCTCTATACTGGTGTCCGGAGTGCCTTGGCAAAGGTTTATGGTTCAGTGTGGGAAGAAAGAGGAAGAATGTAACACCCAATTTATTATTTTTATTTTTTATTTTTTTCTTATTTATTTTAATATATATTAGAATTTTAGTTTAATTTTTATATATATTTAATTTATAAGGTTTTAATTTAATTTAATGAAAATAAAAATAATAATAATGAGGCGGTGGAGCTCTCGGGTGCGGCGGCTTCTCCAGCGCGAGTCGCGGTTTGATATTTTGCTCCGGTCAACCTGTAGAGAAAAGGACGGTGATCACAGTGGTATAAAAATTGCATCAAACGGGAACCGAAAAAGGCCTCATCGGAGGCAAAAACCGAGGGAAGCCGCGGCGGCGCCACTGGACTTCGACGGTATTTTTCAGCCGATTGGCCGGTGGTTTGGCTCTGATTTGACCATAGGCGGATTCAGCTTCGAAAAACAAGCTAAGGGGAGAAAATTTACCTCGTTTGGCGGTCGGAAAATCCTCCAGTGCTGTGGCAGACGGCGGCAGCCAGCTCCTCCGGCGATTGGTTTTTCTTCTCCAGCGAGGCACTGGCGGCTAGGGTTTTGGGTCGGGTTTGGGTGAGGTTATTTCTAACCTTCCCCTTTTAATCTCAGCTGTCCATCACGATTTAATCTGGACCGTCCGATAGCGATTAAAATGGGAATAAATCTGGACCGTCCATCGCGATGCGATCTGGGCCCTCCGCACGTGTGAGATCTAAGCCGTCCGTGCGCGTGAGATCTGGGCCGTCTGCACGCGTGAGATCTGGACCGTTCGATCGTGTGCACGCGGATCGCTCACGTGGCTCCGTTCGCGTGGTCTCCCGCGTCTGCTTCCTTATCACGCGACGTGTTCTGGTTGGCCGGGGCTACTGACTGGGCTGCTGATGTGGCACAACTTTCCTAAATTGCGTTTTGACCTCCGGTTTCCGATTTTCTTTCCAAAAACACCCCCAAAATCCAAAATTTCACCCCTTTTTCCCAAAATCAATTTTAATTAAATTCCAAAAATAATTTTACCCTATTTTATCATTATTTTTATTTTTATTTTCATTAAATTAAATTAAAACCTTATAAATTAAATATATAAAAAAATTAAACTAAAATTCTAATATATATTAAAATAAATAAGAAAAAATAATAAATTGAGTGTTATAACTCTCCCCCCCTAAAAGAAATTTGGTCCCTCCAAATTTGACTCTTACTCTTGGTCGAACAAATGGGGATATTGGGCTCTAAAATCTGATTCTAGCTCGCAGGTAGCCTCACTGGGCGTGTGGTTCTGCCACACGACCTTTACAAATGATATTTTCCGGTTACGGAGTATCCTGCTCTTTCGGTCCATGATACCGACTGGTACTTCTTCATAAGATAAGTCCTCTTCGAGTGGAAGCGGTTCATGAGCCAAGACATGAGAGGAGTCCGGGTTGTACTTACGTAGCATGGATACGTGGAACACATTTGTAGACTTTGGAGAGCTTTGGAGGCAGTGCTAGTCTGGATACGTGATTTTTTGGCCCACCGAGAGCCCTAGAGTTGTTTTATCGCAGGAACCAATGCAAGTTTGGCCGAATTCGGCCGAAAAAGGCCAACCTGAGGTGGATCACCGTTGCGGGCGGCAGTGTCGTTGTCGGAGCACGGCGGAGCCGCCGTGCTGGAATTCTGATATTGGTCGAAAAGGGGCCCTGGGTCTGATTGGGGTTTTTTGAGATACGTGCAGGTACCAGTAATGTGTTTTGGTTTCCTAGAAAAAATTTAAGAAATTTGGGGACAGCCCGTAGGCGCACTATAGAGCCGATTTCAGACCCCGAAGCAAGTAAGGATCTCTCACCCTATTTTCTATCACGGCATTAAAGCCTAATAAATGATAAAACGGTATTTTATGACTTATAGATATGTATAATTGATTGAGGTTGTCAATGGAGCCCGAATCTGATATATTATCGGTCAGTTGTTGTTTGATCTATTTTTCAGTATTAAATGCAGTATGGTATTTGATGTATTTATTTTATGGTTTCGTATGCATGAATCATGGTTTCTTTTATTATGGTTTGAATCATGATGAACCCGATATTGTGTTGTTTTGTTTTGTGTTACTATTGGTTTACGTGTTTGTGTATGATTGGAAAATTGAGACCAAGAAAAATGGGAAAAAGGTTATGTGAATTGATAAATGGATAATATGGACAGCCTGACTAGATATCCTGGGAGATGGTAGACGGACCGGATTGGTAGGGAACCCTACTGGGAACGTGGTCTCTCATATAGGATGGGGTATGGAGACCCTATGTGTTTTAGCACCCATACCAGACAGGGTATGGGGACGGCCCATTTCACCCTCATACCGGACGGGGTATTGAGGTTTATGGTTTTGGCACCCATACCGGACAGGGTATGGGGACGACCCGTTTCACCCTCATACCAGACAGGGTATTGAAGTTCATGGTTTTGGCGCCCATACCGGACGGGATATGGGGACGGCCCTGGAATCAGATTATTAATGTTAATGGTTCACGTGTAGCGGGGACCCCCTATGGATCCCCATGGATACTAGTAGGTTGGTAAAAGAAGAAATTTGTTATATAATTATTGAGGTGCAAGGTATAACATGTGCTACGTTACAAAGTGTATGTGATTTTATTATGGTTATAATACTATTGCTTTCACATGTTATTTTCACAAATCTCACCAGGGTAAGTGGACAGTAAAAATTTTTATTATTAATAAATGAGTTTGTTATAAATTATGCTCAATTGGTTGTTTTTATTTTCTACCAACCTTTACTTCTGTGGCAGTGAGATAGTGTGATGTCTCTACTGGGGTGGTGTAGCTCATTCCTTACTTAACCATTTCATATCAGGAAGACGCGGTTCCCGAGCCCGTTTCACAGGAAGACGGTGAGTTAGACGTCTAGAGACTTTATAGTTCTATTTATAGTTTTATTTCGAGTATTTCTTTTAATCAGCTTATTCTTTCATATGTTGAATACGTTTTTGGTTATTGTGTAAGGGATGTTAATCAAAATTTTTATTTTGCTTCTGCATTTAAGATTTTTTATACATATATCTTCACTTAAATTTTCGGGGCTGTTACAAAGAAAGACAAGGGATGATGGGTTTTGGTGGCCGCAGTGTGGTAGTAGTGATAGTCAAACAAGTGGGACGGTGGTCTAGTGACACACTGAGGACGAGAAGTAGTAATGGGAAGAGTGGGGGTAGTGGTGTATCAATGGGCGGTGAAATGTCACTGTCAAAAGGAGTAGGAATAACTCTATCATGAAAGATGTCGTTGTGGGTGTCAGTGTGTGGTAGGGAAGAAAAAGGGAAGATATCCTCATGAAATGTGATGTGCCGTGAGATGTGGATTTGATTGCTTTCAAGATCAAGGAGCGTGTATCCTTTATAGCCAAAAGGGTAGCCAAGAAAGACACAAGCACGAGAGCGGGGTGAAAATTTATGTCTGTGGCTCTCAAGTGTGGGACTGTAGCATAAACAACTGAAAATGCATAAGTGGTCATATAAAGGTTTCTTGTTATTTAGTAACTCAAAAGGTGTTTTATTGGAGAGTAAAGGTGATGAAGTGCGATTGATGATGTATACAGCAGTTAAGACACAATCCCCCAATAAATTAGTGGGACATTAGATTGAAAGAGCAAAGTATGTGCAACATTCAGGATATGCTGGTGTTTACACTCAACAACAGAGTTCTGCTATGGAGTTTCAACACAGGAATGGAAAGAAAGAATTCCCTTGGATTTGAGGAAAGACTGGAAGCTTAGTTCATGCGCATTGTCAGACCTCACTGATTTAATTAGAATTTTATATTGTGTGAGGATAAAAGTGTAAAAATCAGAAAATGTGGTGTGAACATCAGATTTATTTCGAAGAAGGTATACCCATATAGCCCGAGTGCAGTCATCAACAATGGTGAGAAAATACTTATGTCCTTCCGTAGTGGAAACGAAAAAAAGACCCCAGATATCAATGTGAATTAAATCGAAAGGATTATCAGACAATTTATTTGTGGAAATGAAAGGTAAACATTTTTCTTTTGCAAGATGACAAACTTTACAATGATAAGGAACATTCCTTGAAACATCATAAACTTGTAATTTTTTATTTAAATTTTAACACCCACCAAAACCTTTTTTTTTTCATTTTTTATTAATAAAAAAATTATTAATTAATTTATTTATTTTATTTTATTATATTTTATTATATTTTAATGAAAAAAAGGGAGTAAAATTTATTAAATATTAAATTGAAAATAATTTTGGGGAAAAGGGGTGAAAAATTGGGTTCGGGAGGTATTTTGGAAAGAAAAATCAGAAATCGGGAGACAAAACGTAATTTAAAAAAAATTTGCCACGTTAAACGCTTGGTCAACAGCCCCAACCAATCAGGATGCGCCAAGTGGCAGAGGCAATGACGCGAGAGGCCACGGGGGGAGCCACGTGGGCGATCTGCATGCACGTGATCGAACGGCTGAGGTCCGTTCCCACGCACACGGATGGCCAAGAGTGAATCGCACATGGAAGGCTCAGATTGGATCGCGATAAACGGCTCAGATTCACTCCTATTTAATCGCGATCGGACAGTCCAGATCAAACGCGATGGACAACCCAGATAAAAAACGAATGGGTATAAATAACCTCATCCGCACCCTAACCCTAACCCTAGCCGCCAGAACCTTTTGCCAAAGAAGACAACCCAGCCGTCGGGGAGCTGACTACCACCACCCACCGTCGTACCGGGACCTTTTCTGACCACCAAAAAAGGTTAAAAAAAATTTTTTTTACATGAAATTAAACCCACCCATGGCTAAATAAGAGTGAAAGAATTGGCCAATTGACCGAAAAACACCGACGAAGCTCGGCGACGCCGCCACAGGAAATTTCACAAACTGTCTCTGATGAGGCCCTTCCCGATTCCTGTTTCGTGTAATTTTTTCACCGTTGTGATCATTGTTTTGTTCTTTACAGGGAGATCGAAGTGAAACATCCAACCGCAATGTGAGTTGGAGGAGCCGCCGCACCGGAGAGCCCTGCCGCTGGTGAGTTTCAATTTTTTGTATTTTTTTGGCCAACCGAGGCCCTTTAGCATGTGTGCTCATAGGAATCGATGCAAAATCGGCTGAATTTGGCCAAAATGGCTGAAAATAGTTGACCTAAGGCAGACCGCCGCTGCCCGTCACCGGAACATGGCGGAGCCGCCGTGCCGGATTTCTGAAATTGGCCGAGCGAGCAATGGGAATGATTTTGGATTTATTTGGAATATTTGTAGGTACTATAAGCGCGTTTCAGTTCCCGGAGAAAAATTCAGGGAACTCATGGACCGCCCGTAGGTGCAGTAAACCGTTTAGCTTTTCGACTTCAAATCAAGTAAGGACCCCTCACCCTATTTTCTATCATAGAATTGAAGTTTAAATAAATAATAATACGGTATTTTGTACAAATTAAATAGATGTGTATAATTAATTACGGATTACTAATGGAGCCCGAACTGGACATTGTTCTCTGTTGATTTATTTTATAATCTAAAAGCACGATAGTACCTGATTTACCTATTTTATGGTTTAAATGCATGTATTACTAATTTACTTGATTTCTGTTTGACTTGAAATTTGAGACATGAATGCATTACCGAGTGCATGTTTATTTGTTTATGTGATTATGCTTGATTTGGTAATGGAGACTAAAAGAAAATAGGAAATGAGTGTGATCAAATAAACAGATGGAATGGCAGCCTTACTAGATATCCTGGGAGATGGTGGACAGATCGGGTACATAGAGAACCCCACCGTGAACGTTGTCTCATACCGGATGGGGTATGGAGACTTGATAATTTGGCGCTCATACTGGATAGGGTATGGGGACGGCCCACTTCTCCCTTATACTGGACAGGGTATTGAGATTTAATGTCTTAGCGTTCATACCGAATGGGGTATGGGGACGACCCTGTAATTGAAATTGTTAAGGAAAGAGTTCACGTGTATCGGGAACATCCCTATGAACCCCCATGGATACTAGTAGGCTGGTGAAATGAGAAACGGTTATGATTTGGTTTATTGTTAATGGATATGAATCTATGATATGTTCTATGTTATTGATTGTTCATAAAAAGTTATGATTTGTATGGTATTATTGTCTTTATAGGTTGTTTTCATAAATTTCACTATGGTAAGTGAATGGTAAATGATTTTATGATTGATGAATGAATTTGCTAAATTTAGTGCTCCATTAGTTGTTTTGATTTTATACCAACCTTTACTTCTGTGCGAGTGATATAATGTGATATCCTTACTGGGTTAGTGTAGCTCATCCTTTATTTAACCATTTTAGATCAAGAGAACCTGGTTCTAGAGCCCGATCCACAGGAAGATTGCAAGTAGATGCTAGATACTTTCTATTTTTCATTACTTTTCTTATTTCTCGTGTTTCTCTTAGAGAATTCATTCTATAATGCTTGTTTAGTACTTTTAAGTTATTGTGTAAGGGATGTAAACCTTAATATTTTATTTTGTTTCCGCACTTAAATTATTATATACTTCCTTCTGGATTTCCAGGGTCGTTACATAAATATTGAAGTTTAACAAGAGATGGATGACCCATTCTAAAGTGCCAAATGCGTCTTTTAACATTAACATGATCAAAATTAACTGAATTACAAGCAAAATTCTCAGTAATTAAGTAGTAGAGATTTTCAACACGGTTACCCTTCTCAATCGACAATCCCCGAGTGAGATCATGAATGACACATGAATTAAGGAAAAAAATTAACAGTGCAGGAATGAGTTGTGATCAAACTACTAACACTTATGAGATTGAAAGTAAATTCAGGAATATACAGGACATCGGATAAGGTTATGGATTCTGTCAAGACCACACTACCGACTTGATTGACTATCACGAAGCTACCATTAGGTAAATTAATATGGAGGGGTTCAACATGCTTAAGGGTTGTAAAGAGGGATTCAAAGCAGCAAGTGTGATGTGTGGCTCCTGTATCAAGGAGCCACACTGCGGAGATAGGTGTGCATGTAAAAAGAGATAAGTAATAGGGAATACACCTGTGTTTGGCAGATTGAAGGTATCGATAGAGGCAGAGGTGGAGGCAACTTCTGGAGCCGATATGACAGAGGCAGAGAACGGAGTATGGAGGCGTGCGCTTAGATGGGCTGTTATGTTTTGTATCTGCGATGGGCTGAGTGCGGCAATGGAAGTGGCGGAGCTGAAGTCAGAGGCCGAAGACATAGCAAAAACAGGGGCGGTCACGGACGTGACCGAGGAAGAAGACCCTAAGTTGTGCCCTTTCACGTGGGCCTGAGAAGATTTGGGAATGGGCTGTGGTTACTACTGCTGCTTATGGGTTTCAGTAGTGGGCTAGGAAATAATGGACTACAGGCCCTCCAGGCCCATTTCCATGTTGAGTTGAATGATTGTGAAAGGATGTGGCACGTGCCTCAAATTGACCTTGGACTTTAGTAAGTGGGCTCCTGGATTTGGGCTTGTAACCGATGGGGTAGCCGTGGAGCTTATAACAGCGGTCCACAAGATGGCCCATGAGCCCACAATGAGAGCACAAGGGCCTTCATCTTCCATCTTGTGCTAAGGCAACAGTGCCTGCGCCTGCAGCTGCTTCTGAACCAAAAGGCGCCCCTTCGATTCATATGGAGCGATGCCGCTCCTCCTACATTACCAAGCTGAAGGCCTTCGCAATTAGAGGAGAAGATTCCATCATCAGAATTTGGCTGCGTATTCCAGCGTATGATTCATTGAGTCCCATTAGAAAGAGAATCACCAACTCTTGTTCCTAGTAATCGTTCCAAGCCCTTATTCCACCATAAGGGCATACGGGTGCGGGCTGATAGGTTTTTAGTTCATCCCACATAGTCTTCGTTTTGGTATAATATGTATTCATGGTGAGGGAGCCTTGCGTGAAAGTGTTCATGAATTTCTTCAACTGGAATATTCTTGGTGCATTGCTTTGTTGAAATCTATGTTGTAAATCGGACCAAATAGCTTGAGCATTTTCAAGGTAAAACAGACTATCCACGATGTCCTTCACGACTGCATTGAGAAGCCACGAAATCACCATGGAGTTGCAGCGAGACCATGCTCCTGCCATGGAGTCTGTACTGTTGGGTTGCGACACCGAACCGTCTATGAAGCCCAGCTTGTCCTTCGCGTTCAACGCAATCCACATCGCACACTCCCAAGTGTTGTGGTTGTTTCCATTCATGACGTGGATGACTACGATTAATCCCGGATGATCACCACTGTGGAGGAAGAAGGGGTTATGAATGTCGTCGCTCATTGCAGCTTGACCAGCTTGCGGATTGCGAGCAGTGGAAGAATCTGATTAAGGGTTGCTGGAATCACCACCTCTGGCCATTTGGCGAGATAAATCGCGGCGTGATTTGGCAGCAGATTAAGAACAATATTGCTCTGATACCATATTAGAAAATAGAGAATGAAACAGAGAATGATTTCAGAGAATGAATAATCTGTTGATTTTCTCATTGATGGATGATGTAATAAAAAATATAAATAGCTATACAAAAGAGCAAAAAGACAAAAACGGTTATAATAGAATGTAGAACCAAAAATATCACTAATTATAATTCTGATCTTAATATACCGATTAAATCTTTTTAAGTTCAATAATAGTAAACATCAAAATCATCACCATAATGACCCAAAAAAAAAGAAATAATAAATAGAAGAATTTGAAAATGTGGGTAGTGTGGATTGACTCAAGAGCCATTTGTTAGGCACAACAGGACAAGTATTCTGCAATTTACTCATACAATTAATAAATTTTTGTCTTCAAATTACCATGACACTAAGGTAGTTATTGAGTTGCTGACTTGTCAAGATTATGTTAGCCTGCAAATTTTGAGGTTATAAACTAAAAGGAAGTGAATTAATAAACTTCTATCTCGCTGGTTTATATGACATCTTGTTTTCCCAAAGCTTCGTAGTTCCCAAGGTTTGAATCCTTGAAGTTCTTAAACTGATGAGTTTTTATTTATTGTGATAATTTAAAAAAATATATATTTACTTTTAAATTTTAACTTTATTTTTATTAAAAGGTAAAATTAATTAATATTTTTAGTTTTTAACTGTTAAAATTAAATCAAACAGTAACTCAATACTTTCTAACATTTATTAATTAAAAATTAACACATAATGCTCAATAATTTTATCAACTAAATATTTCATTTTAAAATTAAAATAGTGATTAAACTATCTTGCAAGATTGATAAGACCATTAACTAAAAATTAGTCATAAATATTATAAATGAAGAACATTTAAAGTTGAACATTGTTAATATTTCTATGCTAATATTATGAAAGAAAATTACTATTTTATCCTTTAAACTATTTATTGTGTTCCAATTATATTCTAAAATTTTTGTTTATTATAATTTGGTGCTTAATCTTAATTTTTTAATTTATAATTCTTTTTACAAATTATAAAAATTCTAATAGAAAATATATAAATTTTTTTATATAAATTGTAACACCCAACTATTTTCATTATTTTTATTAATTCTATATAAATATAAAATATGTATTAATTAAATTGAATTTATTTTATTTTATTTTATTTTAATATTAATAATAATAATAATAAGGGGTAAAAATTATTTAGAGATTTAATTTAAAATAATTTTGGAAAAAATGGATGAAAATTTGGGTTCTGGGGATATTTTTGAAAGAAAAATCGAAAACCGGAGTTCAAAATGTAATTTAAAAAAGTTGTGCCATGTCAGCTGCCCGGTCAGTAGCCCCGACCAAACAGGACGCGCCAGGTGGCAGAGACGCTGATGCGGGAGGGAGCCACGTGGGTGATCTGCGTGCGCGCGATCGAATGACTGAGATCTGTTCCCGTACGCACGGACGGTCCAGATCAAAAACGTGTACAGACGGTCAAGATTGCATCGCGCACGAACAGCCCAGATTGAATCGCGTACGGACAGCCCAGGTTGAATCGCGATGAACGGTCCAGATTAAAAGCGATGGACGGCTCCGATTAAAAGCGGATGGGTATAAATAACCCCATCCGCACCTAAACCCTGATCCTAGCCGCCAGAGACCCTCACCGGAGAAGACAGCCCAGCCGCCAGGGAGCTGACCGCCGCCGCACTGGAGTAATTTTTTGCTGCCAAACGAGGTAAAAATTCCACCCTTTGCTCAGAATTTGATTCCAAACCAACCTATGATAAAATCAGAGCGAAAGCACCAGCCAATTGGCCAGAAAATGCCGCCGAAACTCAGCGGCACCGCCGCGGAGTGTCTCGATTTTTGCCTCCGATGAGGCCCTTCCCGATTCCCATTCGATGTGATTTTTTCACCGTTATGATCACTGTTTCCTCTTCTATAAGTTGACTGGAGCAAAACACCCAACCACAACGTGAGTCGAAGGAGCCACTGCACCGGAGAGCCCCACCACCGGTGAGTTTCGATTTTATACGTTTTTTCGGCCCACCAATGGCCCTAAGTGTGTTTTCTCACAAGAACTGATGTAAGTTTGGCTGAATTCAGCCAAAAATGACTAAAAACAGCCAATCCAAGGCAGATCACCGATGCGGGCGGTGGCGTCAGTGTTGGAGCACGGCAGAGCCGCCTTGCCGGAATTTCAAAATTGGCCGAGTAGGCCCTGGGTATGATTTTTGGGTTATTTGGGACATGTATAGGTACCATAAGTGCGTTTAAGTTCCCGATGAAAAATTCAGGGAACCCAGTGACTGCCCATAGGCGCAGTGACAGTCTAGTTTTTGGCATCGAATCAAGTAAGGACCCCTCACCCTATTTCCTATCATGGAATTAAAGTTCGAATAAATGGTAATATTGTATTTTGTGCAAATTAATAAATATGCATAATTAATTAAGGTTGCTAATGGAGCCAGAAATCGGACATTATTCTCTGTCGTTCCTGCTTGATTTATTTTATAGTTTAAATACATTATGGTATCTGGTCTATCTATTCTATGATTTTAAATGCATGTGTTACTGTCTCACTTGACCACTGTGTGACTTTGAAATTTAAAATATGATTGTTATATCGGTTTATTGTTTATGTGATTATGTTCAACTTGGTAACGGAGACTAAGGGAAACAGATAAGGTGACAGCCTCACTAGATATCCTGGGAGATGGTGGACGGACCGGGTTCATAGGGAACCCTTTCGTGAATGTCGTCTCATACCGGACAGGGTATGGAGACTTGGTCATTTGGCGCTCATACCGGACGGGGTATGAGGATGACCCGCTTCACCCTCATACCGGATGAGGTATCAAGATTTAATGACTTGGCGCTCAAACCAGACAGGGTATAGGGACGGCCCTGGAATTAAGACTGTTAAGAAGAAGGGTTCACGTGTAGCGAGGACACCCCTATGGATCCCCATGGATATTAGCGGGCTGGTGAAAACGAGAAACGGTGATAATTAGTTATTGTTAATAAATACGGATTTATGATATGTTTTATGTTACTGATTATGTATGAAATTGTGATCTGTATGATGTTATTGTCTTTATAAGTTGTTTTCACAGGTTCTCCAAGAGTAAGAAAAAAGGGTAAGTGGTTGTATTTTAAATAAATGTATTGGTTTAAAATTTGTGCTCCATTAGTTTTTTTTTTGTATTCTACCAACCTTTACTTCTGTGATGGTGATATAGTGTGATGTCGTTACTAGGCTAGTGTAGCTCATTCCTTATTTAATTATTTCAAATCAGGAAGACCTAGTTCCCGAGCTCGATCCATAAGAAAACGGCGAGTAGATGCTAGATGCGTGATATTGTTTACTTTATTTTTCTTATTTCTCGTATTTCTTTTAGAGAACTTAATCCGTGATATTGTTTAGTACTTTTAAGTTATTGCGTAAGGGATCTTAACCTTAATCTTTTATTTTACTTTCGCACTTAGATTATTATATGTATTTCCTTTTGAATTTTCGGGGTCGTTACAGTTGGTATCAGAGCCGCGTTCCTCGGACCCATCCCTTTCACAATAATACTTAGAGAAACACCAAATAATGAATTATCGCTCAACTCTTCCTTATGAAATTGTAACACCCCGTTTTTTTTTTCTAACGGTATACGATAAAGCACTCATACAACACAATATCGAAATCCCATATTATTCCAACCATGCTAAGAGAAACCTGTCCACTTTCATTGTTCCAATTCAATTGTACATACATCTCCACCTCTACAACACATAGTAACACATTATCAAACATTCCTAGATGTTCAATATCCAGACTAAACCATCCTTTCAAACTACTTTAAATCGCAAACAAAACTTGTGCCCTATGGCACTACCGACGGGGCTCCGTTACCAGCCGCTCGGATCCCAATTCCGTTCTTACTCCACCTGTGAATGATGAGAAGTGAGTTCACATAACTCAATACGATAAAAATCAAGTTGTAAGTGTAATATGCAGTGACAAGAATTTCCAGAAATGTCAATATGCATTTATCCTACCCAACCCAAACAACTCATACCCCCTCCTTACACTAATCATCCAGGTCCTATTCCAAGGAAATAGCACGGCCAAGCAACCACACCCACCCAACAATCATCCATTAACTCACGTCACCAACATCGGCGACTCATACGCTCTCCCCCCATCTCCCGACCTCATGAGGCCACACACACACACACAACCACCTTCATTCCACGTCACCAATATCGGCGACTCATATCCATATCTCCACCTCTCGACCTAATAGGCCACGCACACACACAAACACCATTATTCCACGTCACCAACATCGGCGACTCATACTCACTCCTCCACCTCTCGACCTAAAGAGGCCACACACACACACAACCACCTTCATTCCACGTCACCAATATCGGCGACTCATATCCATATCTCCACCTCTCGACCTAATAGGCCACGCACACACACAAATACCATTATTCCGCGTCACCAACATCGGCGGCTCATACTCACTCCTCCACCTCTCGACCTAAAGAGGCCACACACACACACAACCACCTTCATTCCACGTCACCAATATCGGCGACTCATATCCATATCTCCACCTCTCGACCTAATAGGCCACGCACACACACAAATACCATTATTCCGCGTCACCAACATCGGCGACTCATACTCACTCCTCCACCTCTCGACCTAAAGAGGCCACACACACACAAGCATTTCCATCTCCCGTCACCACCACCCGTGACTCATACACCCCCCTACCCCTTCTCGACCTTGCTAGGCCACACACACACACATATCCCCTCCCCGCACTACCAACATAGGCGGCTCAAACCGCCCCCACCAACGGCCTCCAAATCCCCCATCCCAAACCGCACGCTCCCCTCTCCCCTTACACCATGCTAGTCCCAAGCGCTCTAACTTACTAACTCCTACTGACCACATTACTCCTCTTCTCTCATCCAATCCCTCTCCAATCCTGTTTCCTAGTCCCCTCTGCCGAACCTTCCAGCCCCCTTCCCTCTCCTACCGCCCCCTACCCACCACCTCCCCCCATCCTTCTGCCTCCTCCCGTTTCCTATACACTTTTGCCTACCTAGAGCGATTAACCTCTCAGCTTGCACCGTCTCACTCCATTCACCCGCCCTCACCACAGTGCATTTCGGGGAACATGTCGCCGCCTATTAGCGGCTCCCTCCACATCCCCACCCACGCACACACCACGCACACACCTCTTCTGTCCTCTCGAGTTTTTATCCCACCCGCGCTCCCTAGATTGTCCTCCCACATCCTCCTCACTCTGTTCTACCCGCACCACCCCCATCCTTCCCCACGGCTCCCCACACGCCTCCAACACTGCCACACCTTCAATTCCTCCCCCGGTCACCTCCGTGAGCGTGCGGGACACTCCACGCTTACGGCCTATCTTCACCGCTCCACTCCGTCGCGCCATTGTCGACGCCGCAACCTGCAACAGAAACTCACCACACCAAACAGCTCAAATTTTCACCGTACCTCCCGTTTCCATCTTCCTTCTTCCTGCCGGTCGCGTCGTCCGTCCACGACCTCCTTCCCTCTCCCTTCTCGCTCCCCTCCGCCCCGACTCTCTCCTCTCTCCTTCTGGAACTTTCCTCTTCTTCCTCGTCTCTGCTACCCTCCTTCTCTCCTTTTCTCTTTTTCTCTTTTTCCTTTTCTTTTTTTTTTCTCTTTTCTCTTTCCCGACCTCCCTTTAAACCCTACCAGCCTACCCGAAAACGACGTCTTTTTCCTTCATCTCAAAACGACGTCATTTTTTTTTCTTTCAAAACGACGTCATTTTTCTCCTCTCTAAAACGACGTCGTTTCCTACCTTTTTTTTTCTTTTTTTTTTCTTTTTTTTTTCTTTCTAGACCTTACAGAAATGCAGGTATAAAGAGATAAAAAGAGAAAGACCCCCACTAAACTAGGCAGCCTGGGAGGGTTCGCTCAGGGAAGACGTGGACAGGATATTTGAGATGTTAGAAATACTCATTGTGGCCCAATAAGGCCGAGATGAGAGGAGAGAGCTACCTGGCCCTTCCCCACTGCCACAGGTTGAGCTACCACTGCAGCGAGAGGATCCTGAGCCACATCGGTATGAGCCTGCTCCTCCACAGTACCACCCAGTGCCACCGCCGCAATATAATACAGTGCCCCAGCCACAGTACTACCCAGCACCGCTACAGTATAATCGAGTACCCCCACCATATCAACAAGTACCACCACAGGGCCCCCCAGTCCATCCTCAGCCTGGCCCAGTCCCTCTTCCGCGAGACTCAGCTCCTTCCATGATTAACCCAGGCTATATAGAGAGGTACAGGAGACTGAACCCATCTACTTTTATAGGGGAATCCTCTTTTGAAGATGCCCAGTACTTGTTGGCAGAGACAGAGAAGGCCTTCAAGACCCTAGGCGTGACTCCCAAGCAGAGGATCACCCTTGCTACCTACATGCTGGTGGGAGAAGTAGACCGCTTGTGGGAACTCAAGCAGACCACCCTGCCTGTTCCAGTTACTTGGGAACAATTCCTAGCAGCCTTTCATGCAGAGTACCTCTCAGAGCACATCCGACATCTGAAGGGGAGTTTGTCCAGTTAGTCCAGGGGAACATAACGGTATCAGAATATGCTCGTAAGTTCCTAGAGTTGGGCCGATACTCCCCTGAGACATTGATGGATGATGGCAGGAAGGCTAGGAGGTTCTAGTGGGGTCTCCGCCCAGAGATCAAGCAGCATTTGTTTGTATTAGAGCTCGGGACTTACTTGACCGTTCTAGTCAAGGCACAGTTAGTGGAGATGAGCCTCTACACCTTCCCTCAGTCAACAGGGAACCACAGACCCTCAACTCCACCCCGCAGACCATCACTTACTGCGCCTGTCCAACAGAACAAGAGGCCCAGACTGGTGATCTAGGCTCCCCTCAGGCTCCAGTGGCAGGACATGGTAAGATCTGTCAACATTGCGGCAGGGATCACGGGGACCGACCATGCTACTGCCTAAACAACACATGTCGCATATGTGGTAGTGCCCAATACTATACGAGAGAGTGCCCAATGAACCAGAATTAGGGAAGACCTCCTATCTAGGGCAAGACTTACAACCTCACCTAGCAGGATGCCAAAGCCGACCCGGACATGGTACAGGGTATGTATACTATCTGTAACTATCTTGCTTATGTTTTGATTGACACTGGTGCATCGCATTCATTTGTTTCACCTGTTTTTGCATCCAATTTTAATGTATTACCTGATAAACTTGATTCAATGTTATTTGTGTATACTGTTGGGAGTGTAACACTATTGGAAGAAGTTGTCTACAGGACTTGTGTCGTGGAGATAGCAAATAGGAAACTGAGTGTAAACCTAATAGAATTAAACACGGGGGATTTTGATGTAATCTTAGGGATGAATTGGCTAGCGGCGTATCACGCCACTGTAGATTGTTTTAGCAAGAAGGTTGTATTCAATCCTCTTAATGATGAGCCATTTATAAATTAATAAAATCATTTAATACTTATTCCTTGATGGCAAGTTTTCTTAATTGTCGAGTATCTTAACCTTGTTATTTTCTTTAACTAGGCAAATACAAGAAAGAGAATTAATTGTATTCAAGAGATTTCGGTAGTCCGAGACTTTTCAGATGTGTTTTCAGATGAACTACCTGAACTGTCAGTAGACAGGGAAGTCGAGTTCACCATAGATCTACAGCCAGGCACCCAGCCTATCTCGGTTGCTCCTTACCACATGAGCCGCGTTGAGATGGAGGAGCTGAAAAAACAGATCACTGAATTACAAGATAGTGGTTTTATTAGATATAGTGTGTCCCTTTAGGGTGCCGGAGTCACTTTTGCCAGAAAGGGAGATGGAACATTGAGACTATATATTGATTACAGAGAATTGAACAGGGTCACAATCAAGAACAAGTATCCCCTTCCTATGATTGATGACCTCTTTGATCAGTTGCAGGGTACGCAAGTCTTCTCCAAAATAAACCTGCGATCAGGTTACCATCAGGTAAAAATAAGGACAGAAGACATCCCCAAGATGACTTTTCGAACCAGGTACGGATACTATGAGTTCCTGGTCATGACATTTGGGCCAACTAACGCCCCAGCCATCTTCATGGATCTGATGAACAGAGTCTTCAGATAATTCTTAAATCAATTTATTATCGTGTTCATCGATGACATCCTGGTTTATTTAAAAAGCAGAGAGGAACATGCTCACCATCTAGCTCAGGGTTTGCAGGTTCTCAGGGAAAAGAAGCTGTATGCAAAGTTGAGTAAGTGTGGATTCTGACTTGAGCAGACCACCTTCCTGGGACAAATTATATCAAAGGATGGAGTATCGGTGAATCCTGAAAAGGTTAAAGTGGTGCTCGACTGGGAGAAATTGACATCAATTAAAGAAATTTGTAGCTTTCTAGAAATGGCGGGCTATTACCGTAGGTTCATTGAAGGATTTTCTAGTCTGACTGCTCCCCTAACCCGACTCACAAAGAAGAATGTCAAGTTTGAGTGGAATGAATACTGTGAAAGAAGTTTTTTAGAACTAAAGAAACGGCTGACTATTGCACCTGTGCTGGCCTTACCGAGTGGATTGGGGGGATATACAGTTTACAGTGATGTCTCCTATCTAGGCCTGGGTTGTGTTTTAATGTAACATGGGAAGGTCATAGCCTATGGGTCCAGATAGTTAAAGAGTCATGAGAAAAATTATCCCGCCCATTACTTAAAGCTTTGCACAATCATACACGCCTTGAAGACTTGGCACCATTATTTATATGGAGAGACCTTTTATATTTATACCGATCACAAGAGTTTGAAATACATATTCACTCAGAAGGATCTCAACATGCGTCAGAAAATGTAGATAGAAGTTCTTAAGGACTATAATTGTGACATCTTGTACCATCTGGGTAAGGGAAACGTGGTAGCCGATGTACTCAGTAGAAAAAGTGCAGGTATCTTAGCTCATTTGATGGTCTCAGAATGCAAGCAAATTGGGGCCGCACAACAGGTTCGACTTCAAGACTTGAGGAGAGTCACATATTTGGGCCATCTGACCGCCCAGCCTGAGTTAATCCAAAGAATAAAGAAAACTCAGTCAGCTGATCCCACCCTAGTAGCCCTAAAAAATAATGCAGAACAGGGAGTTAGCTCAGAATTCTGGGTCTCCATTGATGGGTTACTCCAATTTCAGGACAGGGTGTATGTTCCAAGTGATAGTGAGTTAAAGAGAGACATCATGACAGAGGCCCATAGCTCAAAGTTTGTCATGCATCCCGGAAGTACTAAAATGTACCAAAGTATGCGACCCCGATTTTGGTGGAATTGGATGAAAAGAGACATAGTTGACTTTGTATCTAAATACTTGGTATGTCAGCAAGTCAAGGCAGAGCATCAGCGCCCAAGCGGATTACTTCAACCTTTACCGATCCCAAAGTTGAAGTGGGAACATATCACCATAAACTTCGTGACAGGGTTACCTAAGACACACTCAGGACATGACGCCATCTGGGTAGTTGTTGACTAGCTTACCAAATCTTCCCACTTCTTAACCATCAAAATGACCAATCTCTTGGACAAGTTGGCAAGAATGTATATCCAAAAAATAGTCAGATTGCATGGAGTCCCAGTGACAGTGGTGTCCGACAAAGACCCCAGGTTCACTTCTCGGTTTTGGAGTAGCTTTCAGCAAGCCATGGGAACGAAGTTGTCCCTCAATACTGCCTTCCACCCTCAGATTGATGGACAGCCAGAAAGGACAATCCGTACACTATATGATATACTCCGAGCTTGTGTCCTTGACTCTAGGGGTCATTGGGATGACCATCTATCCATGATAGAGTTTATCTACAACAACAACTACCAAGCGAGCATTGGCATGACTCTTTATGAGGCATTATATGGGCACCCATGCAGATTGCCGATTTGTTGGGAAGAAGTGGGCGATAGAAAACTGTTCAGCCTGGAGCTGGTAGAGGAGATTACATCCAAGATAGTTAAGATCAAGAAGAATATTCAAACGACTCAGAGCAAGCAGAGGAGTTATTTAGCATTTGAGAAAGGCGACTAGGCGTTCCTTAAGGTCACTCCTTTCAAGAGAATTAGTAGGTTCGGCAGGAGGAAAAAATTGAACCTTCGATTTATTAGACCATTTGAAGTCTTAGACAGGATTGGTACTGTCGCCTACAGACTAGCACTGCCTCCAGAGCTTTCCAAGGTCCACAATGTGTTTCATGTGTCCATGCTACGTAAGGACAACCCAGACCCCTCTCATGTCTTGGCCCACGAACCTCTCCCACTCCATGAGGACTTATCCTACGAGGAAGTACTAGTCGGCATTACTGATCGAAAGAGCAAATTATTCCGCAACCGGAAAATATCCTTTGTAAAGGTGGTATGGCAGAACCACACACCAAGGGAGGCTACATGGGAGCTAGAATCAGACTTTAGAGTTTAGTACCCCCAGTTGTTCGATCGAGAGTAAGAAGCAAATTTGAGGGACCAAATTTCCTTTTAAGGGGGGGAGAGTTGTAATACCTAACTATTTTAATTATTTTTATTTTATTTTATTTTTATTAATTCTATATAAATATAAAATATGTATTAATTGAATTTAATTTATTTTAATGAAATAATAATAATAATAATAATAATAAGGGATAAAAATTATTTAGGGATTTAATTGAAAATAATTTTAGAAAAAATAGGTGAAAATTTGGATTTTAGGGGTATTTTTGAAAGAAAAATCAGAAATCGGGGGTCAAAACACAATTTAAAAAAGTTGTGCCACGTCAGCTGCCTGGTCAGCAGGCCCGACTAATCAGGACGTGCCAGGTGGCAGAGACGCTGACGCGTGAGGCCACGCGGGAGGGAGCCACGTGAGTAATCCGCGTGAGCGCGATCGAACGGCTGAGATCCGTTCCCACGCGCATAGACAGCCCAGATCAAAAACGTGCATGGACGGCCCAGATTGCATCGCACACGAACGGTCCAGATTGAATCGCATACGGACGGTCCAAATTAAATCGCGATGAACGGTCCAGATTCACTCCTTATTTAATCGCGATCGAACGGTCCAAATTAAAAGCGATGGACGGCTTAGATAAAAAACGGATGGGTATAAATTACGCCATCCGCACCCAAACCCTAACCCTAGCCGCTAGAGCCCCTCGCCGGAGAAGACAGCCCAACCGCCGGGGAGCCGACCACCGCCACCCGCTGCTGCACCGGAGCAATTTTTGGCTGCCAAACGAGGTAAAAATTCTACCCTTTGCTCATAATTTGATTCGAAACCCACCTATGACCAAATTGGAGCGAAAGCACCGGCCAATTGGCCGAAAAACGTCGCCGAATCTCAGTGGCACTGTCGCAGGGTGTCTCAGTTTTCACCTCCGATAAGGCCCTTCCCGATTCCCGTTTGATGTGATTTTTTCACCATTGTGATCACCGTTTCCTCCTCTACAGGTTGACTGAAGCAAAACACCCAACCGCAACGTGAGCCGGAGGAGCTGCCGCACCGGAGAGCCTCACCGCCAGTGAGTTTCGATTTTTTACTTTTTTTGGTTCACCGAGGGCCCTAAGTGTGTTTTCTCACAGGAACCGATGAAAGTTTGGCTGAATTCGGCCAAAAACAGCCAACCCGATGCGGATCGGCACCACCCGTGGCGGTGCCGTCGCCAGAGCATAGCAGAGCCGCCATACCGTAATTCTGAAATTGGCCGAGTAAGCACTATATCTGATTTTTAGGTTATTTGGGACATATGTAGGTACTCTAAGTGCATTTCAGTTCCCAAGAAAAAATTCAAGGAACCTAGGGACCATCCGTAGGCGCAGTGATAATCTAGTTTTCGGCGTCGAATCAAGTAAGGACCCTTCACCCTATTTCTTATCATGGAATTAAAGTTCGAATAAATGATAATACTGTATTTTGTGTAAATTAATAAATATGCATAATTAATTAAGGTTGCTAATGGAGCCCGAAATTGGACATTATTCTCTGTCGATTCCTGCTTGATTTATTTTACAGTCTAAATACATTATGGTATCTGCTCTATCTATTCTATGGTTTTAAATGCATGTGTTACTGTCTCACTTGACCACTGTGTGATTTTGAAATTTAAGATATGATTGTTTTACCGGGTACATGTTTATTGTTTATGTGATTATGTTCAACTTGGTAACGAAGACTAAGGGAAACAGATAAAGTGATAGCCTCACTAGATATCCTGAGAGATGGTGGACGGACCAGGTTCATAGGGAACCCTACCGTGAACGTCGTCTCATACCGAATGGGGTATGGAGACTTGGTCATTTGGCACTTATACCGGACGGGGTATGGGAACGACCTTATAATTAAGACTGTTAAGAAGAAGGGTTCACATGTAGCGGGGACACCCCTATGGATCCCCATGGATATTAGTGGAGTGGTGAAAATGAGAAACGGTGATAATCAGTTATTGTTAATGAATACGGATTTATGATATGTTTTATGCTATTGATTATGCATGAAATTGTGATCTGTATAATGTTATTGTCTTTATAGATTGTTTTCACAGGTTCTCCAAAGGTAAGAAAAAAGGGTAAGTGGTTGTATTTTAAATAAATGTATTGGTTTAAAATTTGTGCTCTATTGGTTATTTTTGGTTTTCTACCAACTTTCGCTTATGTGACGGTGATATAGTGTGATATCCTTACTTGGTTAGTGTAACTCATTCCTTATTTGACCATTTCAGATTATGAGAACCTAGTTCCCGAGCCCGATCCACAAGAAGACGGCTAGTAGATGTTAGATGGTATATAATTTTCTTTATTTTTCTCATTTCTCGTACTTTTTTTAGAAAACTTATTCCGTAATATTATTTAGTACTTTTAAGTTGTTGTGTAATGGATGTTAATTTTAATTTTTTATTTCGCTTTCGCATTCAAATTATTATATGTATTTCCTTTTGAATTTCCAGGGCCGTTACATAAATAATAGAAAATTATTTTATTTAATTTACGCAAATGGTAAGAATAACTAGTAGGGAAGAGAAAATGACATGTACAATTTTTAAAAAATAATTTTGTTTCAATTTCTTCTTTTGATAGAAGTTTTATAATTTTAGGTCTTTTGATGTTATATCTAATATTTAGAGTTTGCTTCAATTTGATATCACTCTCGTGGCCCCCACCGAAATAGCATTTTAACTCTAAATGTTTAGTCAACTGCTATGCCTCAACTTATTTTGGAGAGAATCAACTAACTTTGAGTTCGAGTAACATTTCACTCATAACCACAAATTATCTACAAACTTTTCAACATCAGTCGGTTTGGATCTTGTCATTCAAAAATAAGATTCTTTTTAATTTTTTAATTTTTTTTTTAAAACCATTCATATTTAAAACAATTTTCCAAGGTCATGGATCACATTATAACAAAACTAATTATTGTGATTAAATTGAAACATGGTTCCTAGTTTAGAAACTAAATTAATAATTTGTTACTATATGATTAAAAAAATATAAATCACAATTATTTTTTTCATCAAATTAGTTTATTTCCCAACAAAAACTTATTTGTTTGTCTTCATCTTCACAATACTGTTTTTTATGGTATATATATTAACAAGGTACTAAAATGAGAGTACCACCAGTTTACAAAATATTTACAAACATATTTAGTGTTATAATGAATTAACTTCACAATTCTTAACAACTACACCTAATCGTGAGATAATATCGTAAATAGGATCATTCAAAAATAAAATTACTAAATTATCTTCACTGTTAAACTACATTTATTCTTTTTTCACTTTCCATTCTACTTACTAATGTGAAATACTATTCTGAAGGAACAATTTTTTGAAGACACTTAAAGTAAAATAACTTTAAAAGCTTAACTTCTCTTATTGAATTCTCTCTAATTTTGTATTATTGTTTCTAAAAAATTTCTTCTATATTCTCTTTGACTTTGCCTTAATTTTTTTTTGAAATTATTTTATATACTTCTTATAATTACAGTGCATGATAACACATACTAACGGATCAAAAACTACAAATTATTACTAGCAGAAATCATTTTATACTTTGCTTACTCCCCCCGACTCATATTTTTGAAACATACCAGTTTTCTATCATTATCATACAAACAAATTCTATCATTATCATATTGAACGATTTCTCCTTATAATTTTACCATTATCATGTCAAGCATCCCTATCATTCCTCCTAATAAGTTTTCATCAGAATCAGAAAAATCTAAATAGATCATATCAAAATACAAAATACAGGGACAATAATAAAATCAGCAGTGCTCAAATAGTGATGGATTCTTCATTTAAATTAAAGATTTCAAAAAATAAAATCACTTTCCAAATAGCAATAGATTCTTCATTTAAGTTCAAAGATTTTATAAGTTGTTTTAATTCTCTATGAAATGGAAAACAACAAATCCCCACACATAAAGTTTCTTCTCTAAATATGATAATGTAGCACCTACAAAATGTGATTACCAAAGTAAAACCCTTGCTTCTAGGTGTGAGACCAAAACAAACTAGCAAAACATGCTTCACTTCTTCTTCTCTCCACCTCCTGCAGCCCTGAGAGGAACATCACCATAAGAGAATGGTCATAGAAAAAATTAATACAACTGCATTTCTTCCCTCACTGTCCATCAAAGACAGTGAGAAACGCACAGGCCTGTCAATAACAGATGACATATTGGTATATATTATCCTGGAAATTACCTGCTCTTGCGGAGCACATTGGACATCTCCTCACGCTTCTTCTTTGCCCTCTTGTGAGTGCCAAGCTTTCTTTTGGCTACTTTCAATGCTCGCTTGTCCTTACCAACTTTCAGTAGCTCAGTGATTCTCTTCTCATATGGTGCAAAACCAGCAACTTCACGGATCAAACTCCTCACAAAGTGAACCCTTTTGCTGGTTTTCTGTGAATTATGATGAGAGGGCAACAGATGGAAAACAGGAGAGAGATCACATACATATCAGCAGTTAATCAGAAGCAAGCTAAGAACTTCAATATTCATAACTGCAACAAAGAAATTTCAACTGAGCCTGCTAAAAAAATCAACTGCAAAATATATAGCACAGCAAAATACAGCTACAAGAAACCAAACTCAAAAACATAAGTAGGTTATGGAAATTCTGCGGGCATAGAAAAAACTTACTCCTTTTCTAAGAGAGGGTCGAGGAGCCAATTCCTTCTTGGTTACAATGTGGCCTTTGTTTAATCCCACAAAGAGCCCGGTATTTGGCTGTTTTGAAGCCATTATCTGCTTCAATCAGACGAAATAAGTATAAGATGATTTGCAAAAGAAGCTTAAAACTGAAACCAACTACAATAAATAGAAAGTAATTTCAAAGTTCGTATATTGATAAACTGACAAAGTTTGGTAGTGTATAACTTTATTTTAGTCTACATAAAGCACACGATTTAATGCTAAAACAATAAAATGGATGGCTAATTAAAAAGGAACTCCACTATCAGGCAGTTAGAGACCAATCACCTAGAATGCCACCAATTAATGATTAATCCACCTTAAATATCAAACCAATATGCTAATTTTTTTTGAGATAAAAAAGTATAAGCAATATATTAATGCAATAGCACCAAGGGGATACAATCTATGTACAAAAGATATTTACAACTCATCAGCTTGTCAATGGCATATATAAATGCCATTCACTATCACTCTTTTACAAAAGATATGCACAAAAAGATATGTACAAAAAGGTCTCAGCCGCTCTTTTACATAATTAACAAGCATTCACTATCACTCTTCCCCTACTCATCAGCTTGTCAATGGTCAAAGCAATATGCTAATGTTTTGCAAATAAATATCAAGAAGTAGATAAATGAAAATTTGATTCAGGGGAAAAAAACTTCTCTTTTCTTCCTCTTAAATCCCCTCTCTAATTATCCTAAAAAAAATTTCTCTAAAACAGCATAACTGTTAGAAAAATCTAATGTACCAACCCGCATTTTACACCACATTATGTCAATGTATTCATTCATCTACTAGTGTCAACGGATACATCCCAATATTAACAAGAGTTTTCCCACTGTAACAGGTACTAATTACATTACAGGTATATTAACACAATATAGACCTACTATTTTACTCATCAACAATTCCTACAAAAAGTGCTCATAACTACTATGCCTCTCAACTCAACTACAAACAGTTTTCATCCAATACAGCAAGTAAACTCATCTGATTAAGCTGACACTTCGGCAAAACAGAAAAATAAATCTATCCAGTGAATCCTCCACCAGTTCCACATGTAAATTCTGCATGCATTTCGGCTCATGGTCAGACTCCGGGAGCTCATGAATTAGTTCCTGCTTAATTATTTCTGAAATATGGTAAAGGGTTGAGCTATACAGCCCAGTAAAATCAATTCAAACTAAAACCAACAGAATAGAATAAATGTAAATAAACTCCCCATTTTCCTCAAGAACAACTCCCAAACTCGTTTCCTCCCCAGGCCCATGTTATTTTCTGTCCAATACTTACCCATTCCTCAAGCCACTTCTCCTATTTTCAAGACAATTTTCCTGACAGCACCACCTAGTTTCCACTCAATTCATTCATTCCTTTGGTTGGGATTTTCCTCTACCCGACCTCCCTTTTCTTACTCGTTCTTGACTTGAACATCTCCCTGCCTGCAAAATATTCTCATCACTCTCGGCTTCCTCTATCATTCCGCAACCACCTCCTCTAAAACCAATTTTGCAACCTCTCTTATTCCTCTTCTCCCATCTCTCCATGTTCATCTTTTCCTCACTGTTTCACTGATCACTGTCACTCCTGCATTATCCCGAAATGACCCAGCAAGTCTGCCCTCTCTCTGTCTCTGTCTCACCATTTTTCTTTCCTTACTTTTTCACTCCTCAACAAACACTAACTCTTCTGCACTAACCGAAACAGCTCAGCAGGCCCGCTCTATCCCCCTGCCACCCCCAAAGGACTGCTCTTTCTCACTGCCTCAATTTTTTTTCTGCTCAGTCTCTTCTTTCCTTTACACACACCCTACAACCTGCAGACTCGTCAGGTCTGCTCTCTCCATATTTTTCCCTCACTCAGTTTCTCCCTTCACCTGCACATCTGCTCCAATTCTTTCAATTAGCCCGAGTCCCTTTTTCCCTGTCATATTAATAATTCTCTCACAGGCAATCCCAAATTTATGCTACTTACTAGGCTCAACATCCACCCAAATTTCGGTAAATTAATTCATCACGCAATTATTCACTCAACACTTACACTCAACAACCCAATTACAGGCCACGCAGATTCTGCATTTTACGTTTTCAAGAAGTTGTCACGCAACACACACACACCTCACGACCCAACAACAGGCCACACACACAGCTCCTAACAGAGCTCATAATCCTGCAGGTAAATGTAAACAGGTTAATATAAACAATGCATATGCATACACACCACATTTCATCCGAAGCCTCATTACCCGGTTCCACTGTACAAACGTACACATCCATAACAGATCACAGTTATAAAAGTTAACAGCAAGGTTTAAAGCACTCACATGCAACCATTTCCAATATCCATCACGCACACACATTCAAGCAAACACATTTACAACGCAATTACTCAGCGCACTACTTCTGCAAGTCACTGCAGAACTTGTACCGGAATTCGATTTCCGCGGCCGCAGGGTTGGCCATATTCAACAACGCACACATCACCACAGTACAACAGATCATAACACATATATTTGCCGAATATTGTTTTCAATTATGCTGTTTTATCACTCTCTTATTTTCATTTCCCCTCTGGTTCACCTTAACATCTTTCTTCTGTTCTCTTATATCTATTATTGTTCAACACTGTCATTGACCATATTTCTCTTCTTTTCCCTTCTTTGTAAGCCTTTAATCTCCTTGATTATTTATTTATTCCTATAAGTGTATTTAATCTCATCTTGCTCCCTTGTAAGCTCTCCTAGTTGGTTCCCCCGATCTGCATACCTCAAGTCTGACTAAATCTCAAAGTTAATTCAAACCAGAATTCATGACTGACCCTCCTAATTTTACCCCAAGCGGCACCATTCCTACAACAAAACCTTTTCACTGCTCCACCAGGTCGACAACTCCTACACTCCACCATTTTCCCTAATTTTTTCTGCTATGTTATTACCTTGGAAACATTCTACACCATCACCTTAAAAACATACATAGTGCATTTAAGAAACACGCAAGGAATCCAATTTGTACGATCTAGGAAATTTATTAACATCCGTTTGCTGATTCGGGTTTCAAGAGTGAATTGGTCTTACTTCTTCGCCCCCTGTTTGGCTTGAAAATCGCTGCTACCTCTTCCTTCTCCGGTCACCTGCAAGCAGCTCGAGCTCTTCTTTCTCTCCTGCCCGTGCTCTCTCTCTCTTAGGGCTCCTTCGTCTCTTTTTTTGTTATTGTTTTTGTAAAATGATTCCTTATGTACCAAACCCAATTAAATCGTGGCCGTCCAGGGAGTGAAGCTAGATCTAGACCGTTAGAGAATCCTCTTTTGTTCCTAACCATGCGATCTGCCACGAGGTCCATGCGTGGCAAGATCAAGCCCATTCATTTGCCAACTGACTGAATATGCATTCCCTGCCATGTGTCTTCTTCGGGTTGGTTTCTCAGGACACCTCAGCTGCTGAGGTGTTGGAAGTTTTGAAATTCCTGCTTCTATCCCAAATTTGAGTGTTCGTTTTCGTTTTGATCCTTTTTGCGAATTACAGCTTTCCTAATTTCCTAAATTGTTCTCACTTTAACCTTTATAAATAATTTTTTATTAAATTTCTATAATTTCAGAAGTATTTTATTAATTACAATTCTTGGTCGTTACATCTAACGTTTGGCTTCCTCTCAATTTCTGTTCTTTCTCGTCAATCGCCATCTGTCAACAGTTCTTTTTTCCCTTCATCAATGCAACTTCTTCCTCATCACCAGTAAACGAAATTTCCCTTCATTCATAATGAAAGCCGTCCTTGTTTTTCATTTCCTTCCATCTCCAAATTTATATAGATATATAAACATATATATAGATATAGATATATATATATATATCTATCCAGTCTCTCTGCTTTTGACACCTAACCCCTCGTTTTCAACATCCTCCCTTTGTTTTCATAAACCTTTTAATAAAAAAAATCTCATTTTGTTCGTTAATACTATTCATAATCTACTGATACTACCCAAGCTGTTTACAAAAAAAAAAAAGAATGAAAGGTATTTAGAATCTACCCCTTTCATTTCGAACAAAATGCAAGTTACATAAAAAAAAAATCAAAACAATAGCAATTAGATTTTTAATTTTACAACATTCCATTTTGAGTGGTCGCAATTAAGTAGCGTATAGAGAAGGAGGTTGAAGCGGTGAAGAAATATACAGAAAATTGCCAAGCTATTCTTGGTTCTGCTACTGAGGATCGTGACATGAAAGAAGACAACGGAAGCTCTGAAAACAATAAGGGTGAGAAGGACAACGAACGAATTTTGTCATTTCGAAAAAGAATTAGAAGCAGTGTTTGGCATCTTAATAAGTTTCTATGGTTATCAACTTTTGAAAAATGAATTCTCCTTTTCATGGGATGAGATATTGAATAATTATGTGTGTTTGAAATCTTATATATATTAGTTAGTACTTGATTCTGTTTGTTATTTGAAGTTTCAATTTAATAACTTTGTCTTTATTTTTATCAAGTAATTATTGTGTTTAATTAATTTTTTATTTTTTCGTAAAGAAAAAGTTTGTTAGAAATCTAATAGTATTCTCATGCATATGATTTCAAAAATATAATAGTATCTTTAATACCGTTGTATAAATTAAGCCATCAAGATTGTCACCGATAAGTTATGGATTCTTGAAAGATCATCTTGGCCTTTTTCTTTTTTTTTTTTCCTTTTTTTATCTATAATATGAAAAAAAATGGAGAAAAAAAGCTCAAACAAAATGAAGTTGGTGGTAGATTAGGAAGGTATAAGCAGTGTTACAAAGATGGAGAAGCAACTCAATGTAAAGTTGAACTAAAATATTTTAACTTCTACTAAATTTAATTAGATTTAGAATATATTTTATAAAAAATTATTTTTTGAATTTAATTTTATTATTTTAAGTAAGATCTTTATTTTGTTTTAATTTAAATAAATATAAACCTGTAACGGGCTGGAACTTAAAAGGAAATAAAATCATAAATTGAATGCAGAAAGAGAATAATAGAGTTAGAGTTTATATTCCTTACACAATAATTTAAAATAACCAATAGGGTTATAAGAATATCAATTCTAAAAGAACAAATAAAAATCAACGAAATAAACGAAAAGTAAATAATTGAGCATCCTAGGACGACTTTAACTAACTTTTGAAAGAGTTCGCGTGGTGAACTATTTACAACTCTTTTATTGATTGGGATCTGAATCTTACCCCTCTTGATCTGAAATAGTTCATGAAATGGTGAGATACACTAACCCAGTAAGAATATCACACTACTCACCGATACAGAAACTAAAGGTTGGTAAAAATCATAAAAATAACTAATGGAGCTCTTAATTTAAGTAAATTTATTTATCATAAAGAAAATCATTTATCATATATATTTACCATTGTTAGATTTTTAAAATCAACCTATAGAGATAATAATTTAAATAACATTCCAACATCATATTTAAGTGAGTAAAATAATAACTTCCCTTTTTACCCTTTTTATTTGCCTAGTGGTATCCCTGGGGGCCCATAGGAATATCCCACTACGTATAAACTCATATCTAACATTGTTAACAAACCGGCCATCCCTATACCCCATCCTGTATGAGTGCTAAAAATATAATCTTTCAATACCCTATTTAGTATGAGAGTAGATTAGGTCGTCCACATACCCCATCCGATATGAGTGCCAAAAATACAATTTTTTGATATCCCGTTCGGTATGAAACAACGTTCACGGTAAGGTTTCTTATGTACCTGGTCTATCCACCATCTCTCAGGATATCCAGTAAGGCTACTATTTATTAATTCACATAACCAAACAATTTTTCATTTGCATATTAATTACCAATTTCACAAATCAACCGTAAATCATGCAAGACAAGCAATATATATATATATATAAAAAACACAATTGAATCATTTAACCATCCCAGTATATCATCATATATTTAAAACTGTAAATTCAACAATCAATTAAACAGGACAACAAATAAATGATTAACTGGTTTCTGCCTCCATTTGTAACTTGTAATTATTCTCAAAGTTTTCTAAATTATACAAAATACCATATTATCAATTATTAAATTTCAATTTCATAACTGAGAATAAGGTAAGAGATTCTTATCCGAATCGGTGTGCAAAATACTAAACTTTCTACTGCGCCTACTGGCAGTCTCCAAGTTTCCTAAATTTTTTCTGCGAAAATTAAAACACGTTTCATGTACCTAAAAATACCGAAAAACCTAAAATCAGTTTTAAAATATTTTTTGGCCAATTTCAGAATTCCGGTACAGCGGCATCGCCGCCCGCAGCAGTGGTTTGCCTTAGCCTTGCCGTTTCGGCCAGTTTTGGTCGGTTTCGGCCAATTTTATACCAATCATTGCTAAAAAACATATTAAAAGAATTCGGTTGGCCGAAAAAGTTAAAAAATAAAAACTTACCAATGGCGAGATTTTTTGATACGACAGCTCTGCCGACTCACTTTCATGGCTGGATTTTTTCTTCGGTCAACCTATAGAAAATAGAACGGTGAACACAATGGTGAAAAAATCGCACGAAACATAAAATAGAAAAAGGCTCATCGAAGGCAGTTTTGGGTTTTGCCTGCAGCGGCCTGTTGGGCGGAAACCTCATCCGTCGTTCCTTTAGCTTCGATTTGGCCATGGGGGTGCTCAGAATTAAATTCCAAACATATAGGAGAATTTTTACCTTTTTTGGCTGTCAGAGGTGGATCTGGCGCGGCGGCGAGCGTGGTTGGCTCCCTTCTCCAGCAACTGGTTCTTCTTCTCTGGTGGGAGGCTGGCGGCTAGGGTTTGGATTCAGTGTGATGCGAGATATTTATACCCGTCTCACTTAAATCTGGATCGTTCATCGTGTTTGATCTCAACCGTCTGATCGCGTTTAAAGAAAAAATGAATATGAACTGTTCATCGCTTATTTCATCTCGACCGTTTGAATAAGGAACGAATCTGGACCGTTCATCGTATTTAATTGTGACCGTCCAATCGCGGCTGAGGAGGGAACAAATCCGAATCGTCCATGCGCGCGGGTACACTTCCGGGCTGTACGATCGCAGGCACACGGATTGTCAGCGTGGCCTCCCACATTGCACCGAGTCAACGTGCCTTGCCACGTAACACGCTCCGGTTCGTCTGGGCTGCTAACTGGGCAGTCCTATGTGACACAATTTTCTTTAATTGTATTTTTACTCTCAGTTTCTGATTTTTCTTTCAAAAATACATTCCGAACCCAAATTTTCACCCATTTTTCCTAAAATTATTTTAAATTTCATTATTAACGTATTTTATTCCCTAATTTCACATTAAATAAAAATTTATTAATTTCAAAATTATATTTTTATACAATTTTTTTAATTTTTAAAATTAATCCCGGGTCAAATTCCGGACCCGTATATTACAAAATCTATAAAAAAAATCAACATAAAATTATTTATGAGTATAGTCTACATGAAATTCTAGAAGAATTTTGTTGGCAGTATTATCCCACATAAATCTAGCACTACATATTTTCACACTTTATATTTAATACATTTCCAATTATAGAGGATATTAAATCTTTGTAAATGGAAGTTCTTAAATCTTAATTAGGCAAAATAAAATTTACATCGATTACTTGACATTTATACAAAAAAATAGAATAAGCGTCTGATTAAATAGAAAATAAATATGGTAGAATATATTTAGGAGGGAAAATCATATATATTGAGAAAGTCTAATGAAAAATGGACGACTGAGATTTCATTTACTGGAATTATATCGGTCATTGGATACAGTGAAAGATTGAATTTTTATTAGAAAAACCAGTAAATTTCTTTTCATTTATGTCAAATTCTTACTTATTTTCCAATAAGAATTTATTAGATACTTGGCAGGCTAATATAAATAGAGGGATGTGCTAGGTTAATTTACAAGAGAAAAACATCCAAATTCATTTCTAGGTTAGAGTTTAATTTCCTTTCTTTCTTCTTATTTTGTTTCCTCCTACCTTTTTTCTTGCTTACTTTTCTTTCTTAATGTAATCATATCTAATACCAGCATATATAGTGAAAGGCTTCACACGTACATCTATCTAACTAGTTAGAATTTCATTCAGCTAATTTATTTTTTTCTCTTAATTTGCTTGCGATATTTCTGATATTCAATTATTTTATTATTTAATTGTTTATTTGATAGAATTAATATGAATCTTACATATAATTTCCTTTGCACCTACACGTCTTTAACTTCTTAGTTCTCACTTTTGTTTGTTTCGTTATTTATTTTGGCTCTGTTGAATCTTTAACTTTATTTACAAATTTCATTTATTCCAATCAAGAACAATGTTGGGTCTCTTTTATTTAATCAATTAGTTCTAATAAATTGTTATTTAATTTAATTTTATTCAGTCAAATAGATTGATCAATGTCTTTCTTTTTCTTGTGAGCCTGGGTGTAGCTAGGTGAGTGTCAACCATGGACAAGGGCAAGAAAGTGGTGCAAGCTGAGTCTGCCCAAAACGGCGTTAATGGCCTCGAAGACTCACTGCAAAGGGCACCACAGCCTCAACCTTAGCCTCTCCCTGAGCCTCAGCCTCAGCCTCGATGTCAGTCTCAAGTGTTTGGAAATCTTTGATCGATACGTTTTTTTTTTTATTTCATCCAAACTATTTACTGAGCCAACACAGGTATAATAGACACATTTTTCTAATTATATGTACGTTCATATATATACATATTTGTATATGCGACACATACATTAAATTAAATAATCTAATTTAATATTCGCATTGTCTTATAGATGTGGATAATCTGAATTTATGTTTGAGGTTTGATTCATAACTAATAATAACTGTGTAAAACATAATATGACGGAATTTACACAGGAGGAATTGAATGAGATTTGTTTTCTTCAACATCACCTCATGGAATTGCTGTTTGATTCAACTGATTTAGAAAAGAAATTGTACACCGTGATGGCAGGTGATTATTTACCTCAGTTAATCACTATGCTTTTTTTTATCATTATATATATACATGTATATTTTTAATAATTCATCAATAACTAATAAAATCATCCATGACTTTTTAAATTGCTTACTTGCATAACAAGCAGTTAGAAACTGAGAAGCTGAATGCTGAAAATAAGAAAATGAAAGAATTTATTGCGGATATGGAGGCACTTACAACGAGCACCCAACAAGGTATACACACAAACATGTATATATATATATATATTTATATATAAAATCCTCAAACTTTTTATCAAGAAATTAATTTCAATTGATATTGTTTCTATGTGAGAGTGTAACTATTTTACAATACTTTATTTTGAGCGGTAGCAGTTAAGGAACATATAAAGAAGAAGATGGTAGCACTGAGGAAATTTATGAAAAATTGTCAATCTATTCTTGGTGTTGCTGCGGAGAATCGTGTCATGGAAGAAGACCATGGAAGCTTTGAAAACAAGAAGGGTGAAAAGCACAACAAATAAATTTTGTCGTCTCGAAAAAGAATTTCAAGCCATGTTCGACATCTTAATAAGTTTTTATGGTCATGTAACTTTTGAATGATAAATTGGGTTACGATATTAAATAATTATGTGTGTTTAAAAGCTTACATATATATATATATATATATTAGTCAATACTCAGTTAATTTATATATATATGCAATACATTCAACTCTTTTTATAATACTTGTTTATTATTTGGAGTTCCAATCTAATGATTTTGTCCCTACTTTTGAAAATGGTTATTATGTTTAATAATTTTTTTCTTTTTATAAAGATTCAGAAAATAAATATTAAAAAAATTGTGAAAAATCTAACAGTTCTCTCGTATGGAAGATTTCATAAATCTAATAACATTTTCAACATAAATGGCATAAATTAAGCCATTAACAAGATGTGAATTCCTAAAAGATTAAAATGATTTAGTGAATTCGATGGACCAACTAATTAGTGCACATGTTGCCTGTTTTATAGATAATTCCCCTTCAAAAACTCTCAAATGTTTTGCTCCTCATCTGTGGTAAGAACTTCATCATTGATCCTACTCAGAATCTAATGCATAAGATGGAGAGAATCAATCTCAAGATCCCAGTATCCCACTTGATTTGAAACCTAACCAAAGGGTAATCAAGTTTGACACACACAATGTTACATTGGTAATATTGCACATGAATCTAGATGTTCAGACCCCTAGAGTAGTATAACTTTTCTCAACTTTTTTTTAATTTATTTTTTAAATATTATTTAAGGATAAATTTTAATGAATATTCACCAATCTCTAAGGAATAGTATTGTAAAGTTGGTAGTGCGGCTTGAATAATCAGAATTGGAGGTAGAGGAAGAGCCTTTTAATATTTACAAAGAGAGATTATATTTCAATAAAGAAGAGTAAGTATTTATGAAATGAATAATTTACTAATGTACTAATCAATTAAGTTAATAAAAAAGATATAGAAGATTTTACGACCTAATTTTGTAATCGTGTGCTTTAGTTTTATGCATATAGTAATTCATAACATACTTCGTACATACGTGTGTGTGTGTGTGTGTGTTTGATCAATCGTCATTTTCTATATAAAAAGTTATGTTATCCTCATTTAATTTTTGTACACAAAAATAAATTATATGCTTTTCTTAATTGTATCAAAGAAATCGAATTCTGAATCTAATCTATAACAAATAAATTGATCCCTAATTGAGATTTTTTTAATTTGACACCTCTAATTGTTTTGATACTCATCCACTCATTATTTATTTAATTATGAAAGGAAAATCAAGCTGCATTTGATTACTGATATATAGTAAATTATTGTGTGATTTTTATTTTGTTTAAATTTATTAAAAATAGACAAAAATACAAATTATGTAGAATTTAATGAATATTTAAATTAAAGTAAAAGTAATCTGTATTTAAAAAATTTTAAACAAGAAAAATGGTTCTGGATTTTGTTCGCTTTCTTCTGATATACAAGCTAGCTAATACAATGCATATAGTCTCCATTTTACAGTTAATATAGGCAATATACATGCCATGTATAAAACTAATTTCTTTATCTTTCCCTACCCAAACGAACAAAAAAGACATTGTTAATGGGGTAAGAATAAATCATGGTTAATTGGATGGAGACAAATAAGACAAAGAATACATGGTAAGTTATACTTAAAAAGGTAAATTATCTCCCCTACATCTATATTCCTTTATATGGGGTTGCAATATCTTAAAAACGAATAAAGCAAAATGCTAATATAAAATAATTAAAATATTAATCAAATAAATTAAACATGAACAAAAGCCATAGTCTTTGGGCCTTAAGACATACATTAATGGAATGAGCTAATGTTTGAATTTTTTTTGTAAATTTGGACTTGATATACTTGTATAATAATAAATAGACTAAAAATAGAGTAAAATTATGATGTTTTATATCATCTTTGTCAAAATAGTTATTTTTTTCAAACTAAAAAATACATGCTATTATTTTTAGATTTTGAAATACTATTTTAAAATTTTAATAAATAATGATTTTAAAATTTTTCTTAAACATTTTAATAACTTTCTTATTCTTTCAAAACAAATATGGTAAAATGTTACAAAATACCAATAATATTTTCAGTAAAAAGTATTTTGAACGGGTTAACATAAAATCATCAAAATATTAATCAAATAAATTAAATGTGAACAAAAAAAAGTACAGTCTTCAAGCCTTAAGACCTGACAAGTCGGAGTCCAATACATTATAGAACAAGCTAATATGTTTGAATTTTTTTTTCTTAAATTTAGACTTGATATAGCTGTTTATAATAAAGTACATTAAAGGTATAATGATATTTCATATTCTCTTTAGTAAAATAATTAGTTTTCAAAAAAATTCAAAAAAGTACATGTTATTATTTTTAGATTTTGTAGTACCATTTTAAAATTTAATAAATACTTCTTTTTTGAAAAAAACAAAATATTTTTTTATGATTTTTTTATTCTTTAAAAATCAATAGAACAAAATGTTACAAGAGACCAATGATAGTTTCAGCAAAAGAATGGTAGTTCTACCCTCCATTCATTAAGAATAACTCTTTCCGTTTTTCATTTCTTAATTTATTTTAAAAAATATTTTCTTTTCCTAATAATAAATATTTCATGTTAATTTGTAATGAATTTAATAGGAATCTAAAACTGTAACGACCCCGGAAATTCAAAAAGAAATACATATAATAATCTGAGTGCGGAAGTGAAATAAAAAATTAAGGTTAACATCCCTTACACAATAATTTAAAAGTACTAAACAATATAATGGAATAATTTCTCTAAAAGAAATACGAGAAATGAGAAAAATAAAGAAAACTATAAAGCATTTAGCATCTACTCGCGGTCTTATTGTGGATCGGGCTCGGGAACCAGGTCTTCCTGATCTGAAATGGTTAAATAAGGAATGAGATACACTAACCCAGTAAGAACATCACACTATATCACCGTCACAGAAGTAAAAGTTTGTAAAAAACTAAAAATAACCAATTGAGCCCAAATTTTAAACCAATACATTTATTTAAATTAAAACCACTTACCCTTTTTCTTACCCTTAGAGAATCTATGAAAACAACCTATAAAGACAATAACATCATACAGATCACAATTTAATGCATAATCAGTAATATAAAACATATCATGAATCCGTATTCATTAACAATAACTAATTATCACCGTTTCTCGTTTTCACCAGCCTACTAATATCCATGGGGATCCATAGGGGTGTCCCCGCTACACGTGAACTATTCTTCTTAACAGTCTAAATTCCAGGGCCGTCCCCATACCCTATCCGGTATGAGCACCAAGACATTAAACCTCAATACCCCGTCTGGTATGAGAGTGAAGCGGGCCGTCCCCATACCCCGTCCGGTATGAGCGCCAAATGACCAAGTCTGCATACCCCGTCCGGTATGAGATGACGTTCACGGTAGGATTTTCTGTGAACCCGGTCTGTCCACCATCTCTCAAGATATCTAGTGAGACTGTCACCTTATCTGTTTTCCTTTAGTCTCCGTTACTAAGTTGAACATAATCACATAAACAATAAACATGCACCTTGTAATACAATCATATCTTAAATTTTAAAATCACACAATGGTCAAGTAAGACAGTAACACATGCATTTAAAACTATAGAATAGATAGATCAGATACCATAATGCATTTAAACTGTAAAATAATTCAAGTAGGAATCGACAGAGAATAATGTCTGATTTCGAGTTCCATTTGCAACCTTAATTAATTATACATATCTGTTAATTTGCACAAAATACAGTATTGCCATTTATTCGAACTTTAATTTCATGATAGGATATAGGGTGAGGGAGGTCCTTACTTGATTCGACGTCGAAAACTAGATTGTTACTGCGCCTACGAGCGGTCATTGGGTTCCCTGAATTTTTTCTCGGGAACTGAAACATGCTTACGGTACCTACACATGTCCCAAATAACCCTAAAATCAGACCCAGTGCCTACTCGGCCAATTTTAGAATTCCGGCACGACGGGTCTGCTGTGCTCCGGTAATGGTGCCACCGCCTGCGGCGGTGATCTGCCTCGGGTTGGCTATTTTCGACCGTTTTCGGTCGAATTCAGCCAAACTTGCATCGGTTCCTGTGAGAAAACACACTTAGGGCCCTCGGTGGGCCGGAAAAACATAGAAAATTTAAACTCATTGGTGGTGGGGTTCTCCGGTGCGGCGGCTCATCCACCTCATGTTGTGGTTGGGTGTTTTGCTCAGGTCAACCTGTAGAGGAGGAAATGGTGATCACAATAATGGAAAAATCACATCGAACAGGAATCGAGAAGGGCCTTATTAGAGGCAAAAACTGAAACACCCCACGGCGGCGCCGCTGAGCTTCGGCAGCATTTTTCGGCTAATTGACCAGTGCTTTCACTCTGATTTAGCCATGGGTGGATTTAGAATCAAATTCTGTGCAAAGGGTAGAATTTTTACCTCGTTTGGCGGCCAAAAATTGCTCCGGTGCGACGGCGGGTAGCGATGGTCGGCTCCCCGGCGGCTGGGCTGTCTTCTCCGGCGAGGGGCTCTAGCGGCTAGGGTTAGGGTTTGGGTGCGGATGGGGTTATTTATACCCATCCAGTTTTGATCTGAGCTATCTATTGCTTTTAATCTGTACCGTCCGATTGCGATTAAATAGGAAGTGAATCTAGACCGTTCATCGCAATTCAATCTGAGCCGTCCGTGCGTGATTCAAACTAGATCGTTCGTGCGCGATGCAATCTGGACTGTCCCTGCGCATTTTTTATTTGGACCGTCTGTGCACGCGGGAACGGATCTCAGCTGTTCGATCACGCGCACGCGGATCGCCCACGTGGCTCCCTCCCGCGTGGCCTCCGCGTCAACGTCTCTGCCACCTGGCGCGTCCTGGTTGGTCGGTGCTGCTGACTAGGCTGCTGACATGGCGTAACTTTTTTAAATTACGTTCTAACCCCCGATTTCTGATTTTTCTTTTAAAAATACTCCCAGAACTCAAATTTTCACCAATTTTTCTCAAAATTATTTTCAATTAAATCCTTAACCAATTTTTACCACTTATTATTATTATTATTTTCATTAAAATAGATTAAATTAAATTAAATTCAATTAATACATATTTATATTTATATAGAATTAATAAAAATAAAATAAAATAAAATAAAAATAATAAAAATAGTTGAGTGTTACAAAAACTATTTAAAAATTATAATTAAACTCCTTAACCAATGAAATTCAGAACAAATGGCCAGCACTCCTAATTATGTAACTAGAGAAATCTCAAAGTTTTTTTAAACTTTTACACGACTCATACTTATGGAGTCGTTAAAATTTCCTCTTTAATTTAGATATTCCCACCAAATTCAGATTGGTTCGGATCATCAAGGGGAGCACCCTGGTTCAACATCATCTCTATGTTCTCCCAATTCAGATATATATCTAAAGGGTCCTCCTCCACAACTTGTTCTTCTTGCTCTTCATTTGCTGCTGCTGCAGGGAGCTTTGTAGATTCTGGCAATGGAGCACTTGTTGAATTTTCCATTGGAGTCACTATGTTTCTAACTGCAGCATAAACTAAGTTCTGAGATGCAAAATTATAATTACCAAAGTGATTATCTGCGAAGCCAACCGGCAACGGACATGAACTTGCATAATAGAGTCACTATGTTTCTAGCTGCAACATAACCTGAGTTCTGAGGTGCAAAATTATAATTACCAGGATGATTATCAGAGTAGCAAGCTTGCATGTTGAAATATTTCGACACTGGAAATGAATTTGCTGCATTTTCCTTTGGAGTCTTGTTATTTCCTGTTGCAGCGAAAAGTGAGCTCTGAGGTCCAAGATTGTTAGTAGGGTGATTATATGAAAGGCCAAACTGTGGTTGGACAGACACCATTGTCTTATATGGAGGGTATGGAGCATATCCATGAGAACATAAGAGATAACTTGAGAATGAGCCACTCTGTTGGTTTTGGTAGATAATGGCAGCATTAACTGCCGGTAAAGGTCCTGACAAGAAACATTGAGCTCCATGGTTCATGGTATCCCATGATTTTGAGGAAGTTGGCTTTCTAATTTTTGTCCGAGTACTCTCCAATGCCATGTTTAGGTACTCGATTGGTGCTTCTTGACACCTCATCATATAACTCTTAGCCTGTAAAAGTCATAGTTTTATGCCAAAAAGAAAAAAAATCACTACTTTGATTAATTTTAGAATCAAGTGGTCAGATTAAACCTTGTCAAATAATGAGGTTTCAAACTTGTAATTGGCTTTTCGAATTGCAATGTGCAATTATCATATTTCCACAAATTTTTTCTCGAAATAGGCCAAGAATGAAGTCTGTTAATTATGAGAAGTTGAAGATCTTTCTTTTCATAAAAGAATGCAGTATAACACACTCTATAATAGATAAATGAAGTTACCTCAGCTTGCAAGAGCCATTCTTCTTGTCTCTTTCCCTTCTGTCGGGGTCTACAAGGTCTTTTGGGTCTTAGTTTCCTAATACGCACACAACAATAAGCATACAATATAATGAGTAACAATTATTAGATGGATACTAAAAACAGAGACTCTTAGACCTTCTAATTATCTCTATTCAATAAGAAAATCTCCAAAAGAATAATGGTATCTCCTCTTACAAATTTTTCTGGGATGAAGCAGTAGCAGGACTACTGGGCCTGGGGATCAAGGGAGCACCAGGTCTAGGGATCAAGGAAGCATGAGGAACTGGACAAACGCCAGGAATTGTAGAAGCATGAGGAACCGGAGAAACACCAGAAAAGGCAAAAGCACGAGGAACCGGGAAAACATAAGGGATCGTAGAAGAATGAGGAATTGATGAAACACCAGGAATCGCAGAAGCACGAGGAACCAGGGAAAAACTGGGAATTGTATAAGCATGAGGAGCTGGGGAAGCACCAGGAATCGCAGAAAGAACAGTTGCTAATGAAGCATCAGTGCTTGAACAAACACCAATTTTTGTGCTCCCTTTACTTGTGATTCAGTGCCATTGTTGATTAAGGTCAGGTTACAATATATTATTTACATGACTTCTTTTATTTTACTCTTTCACAAAATTTAGTCTTTTTCCAGTTTGTTTATCAAGAAACTCATTTATTCGATAATTTTTTATTGTCGGACAATGTTTTAGATTTTTAACACAGTGCTTAAAAGATATAGTAGTAATAGTAAATTGAAGGTAACAGTCATTAAGAGAAGTAAAAAATATTACTTTTACATTTTGTGGGATAGTTATAATCTAGATCCTTCGCTGAAAATTTTATCCTTGTGTGCTTCTGTAACATGTATTGATAAATATTAGCTCAGTTACTTGAATTGATGTTAAAGTTGAATTGATGGAAAATATGATGTAAATGTATCTACAAATGGCTCTTAACATGATAAAGTTCAAGGCGTGAAACATCCATCATCTTCATGACACCCTTTGGTGTTGCTTCAGCAAATAATTAGCCAGAAATAATTGATGCAATTATAAATATAGAATGTAGAAAAAAAGGAATAGTTGAAGTAGAAATATGGATGGATGAAAATAGAAAGCAAGAATTTGATTGATAAGGAAAAACACTAACTAAAGGAATTAGTACTAAAAGATAAATTGAAAGCCAGATGCTGAAAAATAATTAGTACTAAGAATCACTCAACATAAACTTCAAAACCATGAAGATAGGGTTTGTAGCGAACACGCTGCCTAAGTTAGTTTATATATGAAATTTAGGCCACCTGCATGAAACAATGATTGTAAGCCAATGAATGCTAAACGACAATTTACGTAGTTTAATTCTAATTCAATTTAAGAGAATATGACAAATACAGTTGACAAATGGAAAGAATGAAGTTACAAAAAGGAAATGCTATATATATTTTTCTTTCCATCATTTTATTCCAACTCAATCCAAGAGACCAAAAATGACAAGTATTGTTGTTGCGGAATCTAAGAGAAACATATGAGACTAACGAAAAGCAACAAACTTGGCTTAGCACCTGCCAAAAAATTAACAATATTTTAAAAAGTTATACCTAGGGAACTGAAAGATTAAAAAAATAAAGCTTACCAAATGATCACAATTTTTTTTTTCTTCCGCAGCAATGGAAAAATAATAAAGTTCCTTGATTTTTATGTAAACATTAACACTTAGTACACACGTCACAAAAGGAAAACAAAGATTTGATATTATTAAGATCGATAAAAAGTAAATTTGCCCTGTGTACCTGACAAAGAATTAATGTTAGGATTAACTATCAAATGATTAATATCAAATGATTACTTATCAAAGTTCAAGAACGAAAATCAGAAAGAGAAAAAATCTGGAAAAGGACACATGAAACAAATACAAAGCAACAAACTTGCCCCGTGAACCTGACAGAGAATCAATGTTAGGATTAACTTCAAATAACTAATTATCAAATGATTAATTGTCAAAGTCAAATCTGTTACCAAGAAACAAGGTCTCATCCAGCATCGACTATCAACTTTCCTTGTTTTAAGCACTAAAAAGCTGTATACCAAAATCTAAAAGAATCTTCAGAACCAAGCTTAATGTAATTTAGGCCATTGAGCATTGTGCTTTTCATAAACATTATATAATCAAAGAAGAGAATTAATAATATGTATCTCAATGTTCTGCTAAACTCATTCGATAATAGATCAGGTAATAGCATAATGCAAATTAACAAATTCAAGGGTTTTTCCTAGAAACAAACAGACGAAGACAAACAGCTTTGGTCAAAACTGATGTAACTTGAAGTTATCCAACTAAAATTGATGGAACATAGAACCATCTGAAAGGAGTAAGTGAAACCCAGTTTTGCACAGAAAAAAAAAAACGGGAAACATAGCAGAAAATTAAGAATGATTTATTAATTAGAGACCCTTAGCAACTTAAGGTTCTCATAATTTTCTGGTTCATATATAAGTAAGATTATAACACAAAAAAATAGTGCTTCTAAGCCAGATTGCCTAATTGAAAGAAAAAATCGAGGAAAGGAAGTGCATGCAGAGAAAAATTCATGTGTCAAGCAGAAAAATGAGAAGGAATTTTAGAAAATGAAAAATAAAATAAAATAAAGCATTCGATAATGGATCCGAAAAGGAAAAAATAAGGCAACATAGTCAAAGGGCATGTGACACACTCACACACATTGATTTTCTTCGTGAGATGAATTTTCCATGGGAGAGAAAAAGGAACAAAACCAATTTTAAGCATCAAATACTGTATCTGAATTAGAAATGGCGATTGGAATTGAAAGATCAAAGCCTTGATTTGGTTAAAAAATGGAGATGTTCAATGTAGCAGCCTCTGAAACTGAAGACAAAAAGGAAAGAAGTAGAAGACAAAACGTATTTCTCAAACAACAATAAAGCTGCTTTTTAAGTTCTCAGAAAGATTTAAAACAAAAAAAAGAAAAACAGGAAAAAAATTAAAATTTAAAAATCAGCCAGTTAAAGGATAAGGTTGGGGCTACTAACTAAAAGGTCCACCAAGTAGTTTGACAGCATCAAGAAAACGGTCGTGCAGCTCTCTGGTCCAGCTCAGCCGAGGCTTGTTGACGGCCGAGACAGCCATGGGGCTGCCATCCTCCTCCTTCTCCTCCTTGTCTAATCTGATCTCTTCCGAATCCTCATCATCAATATCATCAATATCATCGATAAGAATAAAATCAAGGTAATCACTATCGGTTTTGCTGATTTGAGATGCAGGCGTCATGGTTTCTTGCAGAAAAAGCAATGTGTTTTGATCACCTTGATCTAGCTGGTCAAGATGACGACCATGACTAAGATTTCTATAATCACCCTGGCTAACCTCATCACGGCTCTCCTCAATAAGAATCCCTTTCCCTTTATCCTTCTTCTCTGAACGAATTATTTCAACATTTCGATTAGTACGCACCATTGTTTCTTCTACCTTATTATCAGACATGAACCTAGGAAACATGCACACACAGAGATATAAAAATATATACACAAACACACTCACAGAGAAACTCTGTGCAATGGGACCCAATATATGTAGATCCAAAGGAAGTGTTATTTATTTGTGCTTTAGAAACTGCACTCCTACATGTTTATTTTTTACCAAGTCAATAGCAGCTCCTAGACCTTAGGATTCAGTTTTTCATTTTCCAGTATGTGGAGATCGTGGCTTGCTTCTTGCAGTTATGATCCTTTATTTAAATGTAGTTTATTTCTTTACTAATTTGTAATTAAGTTTGTAGCAATATAGTTCTTCAGAAAATTATTTTGCAGAAAATTTCTATTTTTCAGATTTTCAGATTTCCAGCTTTTATCTTTATCTTCAAATTTTTATTTTCAACTAACAATTGGTATCAAAGCATTTTTCTTGAGGGACTTGTGTGTGCAAGAGTGAACTCAGTAGACGCCATGGATGGAGAAGCCAGTATTTCTTCAATTGCTCCACAAATTTTTGATGGAGACAACTACCAAATGTGGGCAGTACGAATGGAAACATATTTGGAGGCCTTGGACCTTTGGGAGGCTGTAGAAGAAGATTATGATGTTCTAGCCTTGCCAAGTAATCCCACTGTTGCTCAAATCAAGACTCATAAAGAGAAAAAGACAAAGAAATCCAAAGCGAAGGCATGTTTGTCTGCTGCTGTGTCACCAATGATCTTTACAAGGATAATGTCTCTTAAAACAGCTAAAGCCATTTGGGATTATCTGAGAGAGGAGTATGCTGGTGATGAAAGGATAAAAGCAATGTAGACTTTAAATTTGATCAGAGAATTCGAATTACAGAAAATGAAGGACTCTAAGACAATTAAAGACTATTCTGACAGATTTTTATCAATTGCAAGCAAGGTAAGGCTTCTCGGATCTATATTTACAGACTTTAGAATTATTGAAAAAATTCTAGTTACTGTACCTGAGAGACATGAAGCAACCATTTCAATCTTGAAGAACACTAAGGACCTATCAAACATCATCTTGGCAGAATTGCTCAATGCTTTCCAGGCTCAAGATTAGAGAAGATCGATGAGACACAACACATCGGTAGAAGGAGCTTTGACGGCAAAGCACCAAAATGCAAACAAAAATAAGAAGAAAAAAAGGGATAAAGAGCAAAGTGAAACTGGTACTAAATCATCCAATGTCAAAGGAAAAAATGAAAATCAGAAAAAATCGTATCCACCTTGTAAACATTGTGGAAAAAAGGGTCATCCTCCTTTCAAATGTTGGAGAAGACCCGATGCTAAGTGCTCCAAATGCAACCAGCTTGGACATGAAGCAGTAATCTGCAGAGGAAAAGATGAAAAGCAGAAAGTTGCAGCCCAAATTGCAAATCAAGAAGATGAAGATCATCTTTTCGTAGCATTATGCTTTGCTGGCAGCAGTTCAACTGATGGTTGGTTAATTGACAGCGGGTGTACCAATCATATGACCAACGACAGAAAACTCTTCAGGGATTTAAATCCAACTGACATCAGTAAAGTCAGAATTGGAAATGGTGACCATATATCCGTGAAAGGGAAAGGAACAATAGTCATAACTGGAAATTTAGGAACAAAAAAGATTTCTGACGTTCTTTATGTGCTTGATATTGATCAAAACCTGTTGAGTGTAGGTCAATTGATTGAAAAAGGTTTTAAGGTATTTTTTGAAGACAAATTTTGTTATATACAGGATGTCTTAGGTCGAGATTCTCAAAGTAAGAATGAAAGGGAAAAGCTTCTCATTCAATCCATCTAAGGAGGAGAACATTGCCTATTCCGCTAAAGTCAATAACACCGAGATATGACAAAAGAGACTTGGACATTGTCATCTTCAAGGTATGCTGCAGATGAAAAGGCATGAGATAACAACCGGATTGCCTGCCTTTGATGGTAATATGCCAAACTATCATGCTTGTCAATTTGGCAAGCAAAGTAGAGCACCATTTCCTCAAGTCCAATGGAGATCTTCAAAGAAACTTCAGCTAATTCACACTGATGTTACTGGCCCTCAAAGAACGCCTTCATTAAAAGGTAATTTGTATTATGTCATATTTATAGATGACTTTACCCGCATGTGCTGGATTTATTTCTTGAAATTTAAACATGAAGTGGCTAGTATATTTTGGAGATTCAAGAAATTGGTAGAAAATCAAAGTGGGCTAAAGATACAAACCATCAGATCAGATAATGGAAAGGAATATATGTCAGAAAAATTCAATTTGTTTTGTAAAGAAGCAGGTATTGAGCACCAACTGACAGCTCCATCTACACTACAGCAGAATGGTGTCAGTGAGAGAAAAAACAGATGCATTATGGAGATGACTAGGTGCTTGTTGCATGAAAAAGAATTGCTAAAAAGTTTTTGGGCTGAAGCTGCCAATACATCGTTTTTTTTTTGCAAAATAGGCTGCCAACAAAAGCCTTAAAAGGCAAAACACCATTTGAGGTATGGTTTGGTTATAAACCATCTCTAGCCTTCCTTAGAGTTTTTGGGAGTATATGTTTTACTCATGTACCACAAGTGAAGCGTGACAAGTTAGATAAGAAGCCTATACCAGGAATCTTCGTGGGATATAATACAGTGTCAAAGGCTTACAAGGTATACCAGCCACAAATAGGAAGAATGATAGTTAGCTGGGATATTCAGTTTCATGAAGAAGAAAAATAGGATTAGAAAGACTCATCAAAGTCTGAGAATCATTTGAAAAACTCAAAGCTGAGAATTCCCATCAGCTTAGCACAAGAAGAAGCTGATCACTAGCAGTCTGAATCAGAAGATGAGCCACCAGTTCATGGAACACGACTGCTCTCTGACATTTATGAAAGAAGCAATGTAACAGTATACGAGCTTTCAGGAAATGAAGAAGCACTCAGAGATCCTAAGTGGAAGAGAGCAATGGAAGAAGAAATGCAAATGATTAGAAAATATAAAACATGGGAACTGGTTGAAAGGCCAAAGGATAAAAAAGTGATCGGTGTAAGATGGGTGTTCATAACCAAACTAAATGCAGATGGTTCAATAAACAAGCACAAAGCCAGGCTTGTTGTCAAGGGATATGCTCAGTATTTGGGGTTGACTACTCAGACACATTTGCCCATGTTGCTAGATTGAAAACCATTCGATTGGTGCTAGCCATAGCAGCACAAAATGGTTTGGAAGTATTCCAATTAGATGTAAAATCAGCATTTTTAAATGGTTTATTGCAGGAGGAGATTTTTGTTAAGCAACCAGAAGGAGTTGAAAAAGGAAATGAAGACAAGGTGTATTTGCTCAAGAAGGCCCTCTATGGTTTACCAAACTCCCAGGGCTTGGTATAGCAGGATTGATGATTATCTGCTAGGCTTAGGGTTCATGAGAAACATGTCCGAAGTCACCCTTTACATTAAGCAAAAGGAAAATGATGTTCTTATTGTTTCACTTTATGTTGATGATTTGTTGGTGACAGATAGCAATAGCAAGCTCATTGATGAATTCAAAAAGGAGATGATGCTGATTTTTGAAATGACAGACCTTGGTGTGTTAACTTACTTCCTTGGAATTGAAATCAAACAAAGTAAAGGTGAAGTATTTATTTGTGAAAGGAAGTATGCAAAAGAAATACTGAAAAAATTCAACATGGAAGAATGCAAGGCAACAACAACACCAATGAGTCAAAAGGAAAGTCTAAGCAAGGATGACGCACATGATAAGGTGGATGAAAGCTATTTTAGAAGCTTAATTGGATGTTTGATTTATCTAACTGCAACCAGGCCAGATATCATCTTTACTGTAAGCATTCTCTCTCGCTTCATGCATTGTGCCAGTGAAATGCATCTTAAAGCAGCAAAGAGAGTTATGAGGTATATCAAAGGGACTGTTAATTTTGGTGTGAAGTTCAAAAATTGTCAAAATTTGCAGCTCATAGGATACTCAGACAGCGATTGGGGTGGATCTGTGGATGATATGAAGAACACTTCAGGGTACTGTTTTAGTTTGGGATCAAGTATTTTCTCTTGGTGCTCCAAAAAGCAAGAAATCACAGCATAATCAACTGCTGAGGCTGAATTTATTGCTGCTACAGCAGCAGTAAATCAAGCTTTGTGGCTAAGAAAGTTATTATGTGATCTTCAGTTTAAGCAATTGAATGAAACAAATGTCTTTGTAGACAATCAGGCCGCGATTTCAATATCTCATAATCCAGTCTTTCATGGTAAAACCAAACATTTCAAGATCAAGCTTTTCTTTTCAAGGGAAGTGCAGAAGGAAGGGGAAGTGAGTTTGATTCACTGCAAATCTGAAGATCAGCTTGCTGATATTTTTACAAAGTCGCTTCCAGCAAACAAGTTTGAGCTTCTTCGATTAAAACTTAGAGTTTGCAGCTCCTAATGCAAGGAGGAGTGTTATTTATTTGTGCTTTAGAAACTGCACTCCTACAGGAAGGAGGAAAGAAGGGTCACACCAGAAATATCGTGGGGGCGAGTTGTGAGACTAAAACATGGAGGAAGAGAGAAGAAGCCAAAAAAAAGACTCAACGGCTATTTTTTGTATGTATCTGAGAGGGTGGAGAGTGAGATATACTCACGCATCAGGACAAAAACGGAAATGAAACCGAGGAAACAAGCTGGTGCTGCTACTTCTATGGTTACCTGGAGACTGACTAACTCAACTCTGAATGTAGACTCAAGGGATCAATTAACCTTTCGTTTTCACTCAGATTTTGTATCTGGTACTAGGACTAAGTTTAAGCTGCACCCAGAATTGTTCTTGTTCTAAATGTATACACTATTATATATATATATATATGATATAATTTATAACTTCAGTTTCTTGATAGATATATTTGCCTCATTTTTAGTCGAAAGTAGAGCACGAGAAGTTCATTGTCCTCGTATATATTATTATTTTCAATAAATATATGTATATGTAAATATATATATGGGCAAGCATCAATGAGTCAATCATTAAATGGGGTAGAAGTGGAATTCAAATTGCCTACTTTCATCGGCATTTGGCAAGCGGAGGAAAAATTACGTGTTTCATCAGTTCGTATTTGCAGTGCGATGATGAAAAGTAATAATTAATTGGTGGGATTGTGGCGATTTGATAATTGAGGGATAATTAATATGAATTTAAAATTGATAAGATTTGATTATTTTAACTTTTTTTAACCTTTATTTATCTTGTAATTTTACAATTTAAAATTTAACATAATATTTTATATTTTTAATATCAATAATGTTTATAATTCTAGTATTAATAAACTTCTTATTAGATAAGTGAATGGACCAACTGATAATTTTACCATTAATTGACACCTTAACTGTTTTAATGGCCATATGAAGAATAACTATGTTTTGATGCTTATTGATTGTCATTGATTAGGACAGTGAAAATTATTGAATGTGAGTTCAACGTTATCTTAATTCCTATAACAAATAATTATTACTGACTAGCAATTAGTTATATATGGATTTAGTTGAAAGAACTCTATGAAGAGAAAATGACTTATGGGAGATAGCATAATGGTAAAAGAATTTATTATGATTCATAATGGTAAAAGTTTTTAATTATTATATATCACATGAAATTTTAAATTTCATAATTTACTAATAATACAATTATACAAAGAAACATACTTATATGATTGTAGATTTAAATTACTTATTACTTATTAACAATTAGAGTTTGAGTTTTTAAATGGCAGTATAATATTTGAATTTAGAATGTTATAATAATAAAAGAGTACTAGCTAATTGGATAGTTTAAAATTAACCATAATTTATATATTTGACATACAATTAAATTTAATGTTACTTATATTTTTATTGCACAAACTTAATTTCTTTTCTCACATATTAAAAAAATTAACAAAAATAACTAAATTAATTGCACATTATTGATTTAGAATTAGATATTATTTTTATAAAATTTATATTTAATTCTTAATTCATAGAATTTTGTTTGTTTAAGTGTAAAAAGAAAAAGAAAAATCATATAATCAATCACCGATATAAAAATACATAATTGTGTGTAACGCCCCATTTTTTTTTTTCTTAACTGCACAGTCTAAAACAACTTTATGACTAAATACGAAAGTTTCATTCCAAATCAATCACAAACATAGAAATCTTACCGCAATATATTATTCAAAATCAAGATAAACTTGCAACCCTACATGTACATCACAGAGAAATATAATATCATACACTTCCAGCAAACACTATCTACACTACTACTAATTTTTACACACTCTATTCTTCCCACAAAAAGAATCCTTGCTCTGTTGCGCTATATGCTAGACTCGGAAACCAGCAACTCCGATCCCAACTCCATCTCTACTTCATCTGTGAATGATAAAGAGTGAGTACATATAACTCAATACAGTAAAAATTAAGTTACAAGTATCATATGCAACAACAGAAAATCCATTATTTCTATATGTACTCTATCTACACAACCTAAGCCATACCTTAATACCATCCTAGGACTACACAGGACTAACTTACCCCGATAATTTAGTTAGTATGCATATCAAGTGTGACCGTCTTCTGACGTCACCCCAACCGTACAAATGTCATCCCTCGTCACCAATATCAGCAACCAACAATCAACCTTCTATCTCTCGACCCCTAACAAGCCACACACACACACAAATACAATTCTCTCCCGTCATCAATATCAGCGACCCAACCCCTTGCCCGTCGGAGTCTCCCGACCATCACCACTATCGGCGATCCACTTACTCTTTCTAGGTAATGACAACCAATATCGGCGTCCCCCTAATGCTACCAACTCAAGACAATATCATCCTGTTCTCGCTTCACTATGTTGTCCTGAAGCTCTCCTATACCTTTAACCTGTATACCGAACCTACACGCGTCTCCCCATAGGACACACACTAATATTTAACACACACACACCAGTAATGTTCCCTCGCTAATTACTAAATTTACAGCAGCTATACCAACCTATATACCACTTACGCCCTCACACCACACAACTACACCAACACACCTCTATCCCGATACCTCACACCCACGCCCTACAGGCCTCCCTTTCCTTCTCCCTAATTTTCAGCATACACACACTCCACCCTTCCATGCCTACCTCTACCCACAACCACACCACACTTCTTCTCTTACATGAATATGCTCACGCACTAAACTCCTCCTTCCCCCTCCTCCACTTCTCCAAACGACGCCGTTTCCTCCACCTCTTCACCAAACGACACCGTTTCCTCCAAACAACGCTGTTTCCTCCTCTTCTTCTCCAAACAACGCCGTTTCCTCCTCCTCTTCTCCAAACAACGCCGTTTCCTCCTCTTCTTCTCTAAACAACACCGTTTCCTCCTCCTCTTCTCTAAACGACACCATTTTACCTATGTCATCATCACTATATACACATATATACATACATACAAATTTTTTTTTCTTTTACATCCAGTTACTACATATACTTCCCCCCCCCAAAAAAAAAACTTGGTCCCTCAAATTTTGTTACCTTACCTCTAAACAGTTTTGGATAATTTCGTCTCATCTCGTCCTCCCGTTCCCACGTTGCTTCCTCATTCGCGTGATGTCTCCATTGTATCTTCACCATAGGTATTACCCTACTCCTCAACTTCCTTTCTTGTCGCTCGAGAACCCGGATCGGTTCCTCATCATAAGACAAGTCCTTCTCCAATGGTAATGATTCATACCTTATAATATGATTCGGATCTGGGAGATATTTCTGTAGTAGAGATACGTGGAATACATTGTGAACCTCACTATACCGAGGAGGAAGTGCTACCCTGTACGCAACCGCCCCCACCTTCTCCAGAATTTTAAATGGCCCTATGAAACGGGGACTTAACTTCCTTTTCTTCCCAAACCTCAATAAACCCTTCATGGAAGATAATTTCAGGAACACATGATCCCCTACTTCAAAGCTCAAATCTCTTATGTGATTGTCTGCGTATCCCTTTTGTCTACTTTGAGCAGCTTGTAAATTCTACCGTATCACCAACACCTTAGCCGTAGTTTCCTCCACCATTTCCGGTCCCAACAACTTTCTCTCCCCCACTTCACCCCAACACACCGGCGACCTACAGGGCCTACCATATAGAGCTTCATAAGGAGCCATCCCGATGCTAGTATGATAACTATTATTGTATGTAAACTCTATTAAAGGCAACATATCCTCCCAATCTCCCCCCATGTTGATGACACATGCTCGTAACATATCCTCCAATACTTGTATTTTCCTCTCCGTATGCCCATCCGTTTGTGGGTGAAAAGTTGTGCTAAAACTCAATTTAGTACCCAATGCCTGTTGTAAACTTTTCCAAAACCTAGAGGTGAATCGGGAATCTCAATCGGAAACAATCGATATGGGAATGCTGTGTAACCTTACTACCTCTTTGACATACAGTCTGGCCAATTACTCCACTGAATCAGTCACCTTCATTGCTAAGAAATGGAAAGATTTAGTTAGATGATCAACTACCACCCAAATACTATCATGCTTCTTGCGGTTTCTTGATAACCCGGTCACAAAATTCACGGAGACATATTCCCATTTTCACTTGGGTATTGGTAAAGGTTATAACAAACCCCCAGGCCTCTGATGTTCCGCTTTCACTTCCTGGCATATCAAGCACTTTGACACATACTCGGCCACATCTCTCTTCATGCCCCTCCACCAGAAACTTTTCTGTAAGTTTTTATACATCTTAATACTTCCCGGGTGTATGAAAAATTTGGTGTCATGTGCCTCACTAAGTATTTCTTCTCTTATCGTACTATCACGGGGAACACACATTCTGGTTTGAAATCTGAGTACACCGTCACCTTCCACCCTAAAATCTCTCACTGTCTCTGTTCCACCCCCTTCCGGATCCTCTGCATCTCGGTGTCCACCATCTGCCCCTCTTTGATTTTCTGAACTAAGGTAGGTTGTGCCCTTAAACTAGCCACATACCTTCCATTATCCCCTTCTTGCATACATAGTTATTGCATGGCTTCCTGTAAACACCACTCTGACACCATAAAATGTGCCAGCACCCTAGTACTCTTACAACTGAGGGCATCCGCCACAACATTTTCCCGTATTGGGTGATACCTAATTCTACAGTCGAAGTCTTTCAACAGGTCCATCCGTCTCATCTGTCGCATATTCAACTCTTGCTGTGTGAACAGATATTGTAAACTCTTATGATCCGTATAAATTTCAAAGGTTTCCCCATACAAATAATGTCGCCACAACTTTAAGGCATAAACTACTGCAGCCAGTTCCAAGTAATGGGTTGGGTAATTCCTTTCGTGTACTCTTAATTGTTGGGACCCATACGCTATAACCTTCCCCATGTTTCATTAATACACAACCCAATCCAATATGAGATACGTTGCTATACATTGCAAAATCACCTTCTCCCGATGGAATGGCTAATATTGGGGTGGTAGTAAATCTGCATTTCAATTCTTGGAAACTGCTCTCATACCTCTCATTCCATTCAAACTTCACATTTTTTTTTCGTCAACCCAGTAAGAGGTATCGCGATACTCGAAAACCCTTGAATAAATCGACGGTAACACCCTGCCAACCCCAAAAAACTTTTGATCTCTGTTATAGTCTTTGCCCTTTCCCACTTCACTACTGCTTCAACTTTCGTTGGGTCCACTGATACCCCATCTTTCGATACAATATGGCCTAAGAATGCTATCTGATTCAATCAGAACTCACATTTACTGAGCTTTGCGTATAGTTTGGCTTTCCGAAGCATCCCTAGCACAGTTGTCAGATGTTTTGCATGTTCCACTGAATCCTTTGAATAAATCAATATGTCATCTATGAAAACAATGACATAACGATCCAACAGGGGTATGAACACTCGATTCATCAAATCCATAAACATTGCGGGAACATTCGTTAACCCAAAAGGCATCACCAGAAATTCATAATGCCTATACCTGGTGTGGATCGTCATCTTAGCAATGTCTTCTACTCTAACCTGTAGCTGGTGATACCCCGCAGATCTATTTTTTAAAATACTTGTGCCCCTTGCAACTGATCAAATAAGTCTTCAATCCTTGGTAATAGATACTTATTCTTTATTGTCACTTGATTCAGTTCCCTATAATCAATACACATTCTCATAGTCCCATCTTTTTTCTTAACAAATAATACCGGGCCCCCCCACGGTGATATACTCGACCGGATAAATTTTTTATCCAATAACTCTTGTAACTGTTTACTTAGCTTCAGTAGTTCTGACCTCGCCATCCTGTATGGAACCTTGAAGATTGGCTGGGTGCCGGACTGGAGTTCTATGGTGAACTCGACCTCTCTATTGGGTGGCAGTCCCAGAAAGTCGTCCAAAAACACTTCCGAAAAATCTCTCACCACTGGTATCTCCTGGAGTGTAAGCCTCTTACTCTCGTTCCCTATCAAAGACATAGATAAAGTTGTAACTCATGCATATATTCTTTCTAACACATTATCTTAACGCAAAACTTATTTATTCATTAATTTTTCCCATACAGTAAAAGGTTATTCATTAAGGATCTTAAACACTATCCTCTTACGGAAACAGTCTACATGAGCATGTTGTGCCGCAAGCCAATCCATTCCCAGTATTACATCAAAGTCGTTAATGTCTAGTAAAATTAAATCTACCTTTAATTTTCTCCCCTCTATTTCTACTCTACATGAGTTAAACATTACATTGGTACATAAAGCGCCATTTATTGGCGTAGATATTACTAATACCCGATCCAACACCCGAGGTTCCATCCCTATTCTAGATGCGAACCTAGGTGATACAAATGAATGTGTGGCATCAGGGTCAATTAGTACTCTAGCAGGAATATTTGAAATGTAAAGTATACTTTGTATTACTTCCAAAGTAGCGGCTACCTCCGGTACTGTTATGGCAAACACCCGTCTTTGAACCAACGATCTACCAAGCTCTCTCGGCAGAGGGCAATCCCGCACGAAGTGTTGAGTGTTCCCGCACCTATAGCAGCCCCGACCGTCACTCATACATGGCCGATCCCCATGGTTCTTACTACACCGCGTGCAAATCGGGTTACTCAGAGACATCTGATGACTTGGGGCGGCATCTTGTGCCGTTCTCTTCCTCTTCTCTGTTTGGCCGGATGATGGTGGTGGCCGTCTATAACTGGAAGATCCCTTATTATTCTCAACATGTTCCTTATACAATGCCTTTTCAATTACCATCTGATATGTAGGTAACGCAAACATAGCCACCTGGTGATACAATTTCGACCGCAATCCCTTCTTGAACCTTCGGGCCTTCTTTGCCTCATTCATCATAACCTTGGGCACAAACTGGCCCAAATCTATGTATCTCTCAGCATACTCCACCACATACAATCTTCCTTGTCTAAGTTCGGTAAACTCTACTTCCTTCTGCTGCCTCAGGAAATCTGGAAAATACTCCGCATTGAAAGCTTATAGAAACACCTCCCAAGTGATTGGGGAGATCAAAGCTCCTCTTTTCAATTTCCACCAGCGCTCGGCGGATACTCTTAACATGAACGTAGCCAGTTGTACCTTCTGTTCCGTGGTCACGGTTATCACTTCAAATAATTTTTCTGTCTCTTTTATGCAATATTCCGGCACCAATGGGTCAGAACCCCTATTGAAGGCATGAGGGTTTAGCCTTCGGTATTTCTCAATGTTGCTTGTATCCACTACACCTTGATGAATTCCCTGTTGTGGCACTAATGCTGTCTCCGACCGTAATTCTCTATCTCTGATCATAGTAGCCAGACTTTCAACTACCCTGCAAAGCTGATTAAAATCCTCTTGATGCACGTCGGACTGCCCCGCATGGGTTGCCGATGAACCAGTAGCGGGTCTCGACTGTGCGGACGGGGGCACGACGTGGTACGGGGGCGGCCCTTGAAATACAGCGAGTGGCACCTGGTGGAACCCATGTGCTCGTTGAGGGGCTCCCGGTGAACCCTGCGCCCCCAGAGCAAATTCACGACAGGGTCGGCCCTATCCTTTCTTCGTCACCTTCCTTGATCTACCTGCAAAATAATAACACTCGTTAGTAGTATTCTTAATTTACTTTGATACCAATTGTAACACCCCGTTTTTTTTTCTCAACGGCGCAGTCTAAACAACTTCATGACCAAATACGAAAGTTTCATTCCAAATCAATCACACACATAGAAACCTTTCCGCAATCTATTATTCAAAATTAAGATAAACTTGTAACCCTACATGTACATCACAGAGAAATACATTCTCATACACTTCCAGCAGACACTATCTACACTACTACTAATTTTTACACACTCTATTCTGCCCACAAAAAGAATCTTTGCTCTGTTGCGCTATATGCTAGGCTCGAAAACCAGCAACTCCGATCCCGGCTCCATCCCTACTTCATCTGTGAATGATAAAGAGTGAGTACATATAACTTAGTACAGTAAAAATTAAGTTACAAGTATCATATGCAACAACAGAAAACCTGGTATTTTTATGTATACTCTATCTATACAACCTAAGCCATATCTTAATACTACCCTGGGACTACACAGAACTAACTTACCCTAGTAATTTAGTTAGTATGCATATCAAGTTTGACCGTCTTCCGACGTCACCCCAACCGTACAAATGTCTTCGCCCGTCACCAATATCGACAACCCAACCCCTTACCCGTCGGAGTCTCCTGACCATCACCACTATCGGCATTATACTTACTCTTTCTTGGTAGCGACAACCAATATCGATGTCCTTCTAATGCTACCAACTCAAGAACAATATCATCCCGTTCTCGCTTAACTATGTTGTCCTAAATCTCTCCTATACCTTTAACCTGTATACCGAACCTACACACGTCTCCCCATAGAACACACACTAACATTTAACACACACACGCCAGTAATGTTCCCTTGTGAATTACTAAATTTACAGCAGCTATACCAACCTATATACCACTCACACCCTCACACCACACAACTGCACCAACACACCTCTATCCCAATACCTCACACCCATGCCCTACAGGCCTCCCTTTCCTTCTCCCTAATTTCTAGCATACACACACTCCACCCTTCTATGCCTACCTCTATCCACAGTCACACCGCACTTCTTCTCTTATACGAATCTGCTCACGCACTAAACTCCTCCTTCTCCCTCCTTTCGCGACCTACTATAAGGATCCCATTCACGATCATGAACTCTCCTCTCTCTCACGGACCTCACTCACACACCGCACTCCTCTTTCTTTCTCTTCCTGTAGCCTACTCTAAGTATCCCGACTCACCATCACACAATCACGAACTCTCCTCTCTCTCACGGACCACTCACACACCGCTTTCCTCCTTCTCTCTCTTCCCGCGGCCTACTCTAAGTATCCCGACTCATAATCACACAATCACGAACTTTCATCTCTCTCACGGACCACTCACACACCGCATTCTTCCTTCTCTCTCCTCCCGCGGCCTCCTCCATGAACCTCACTCATACTCACACAAAATCTCCTCGCTCTCACGGATCTCACTCACTCACCGAACTCCTCGTTCACTCTCTCCTCCTGCAGCCTCCTCCATGTACTTCCACTCATTTTACACAAAATCTCCTCACTCTCTTGCACCTCTCTCACTCATCGACTTCTTCACTCTCTCTATTCTCGCGACCTCCTCCGTGAACATCCTTCACTCCTCCACGATTTTGCCTACCATCCACACCCGCCTATTCCCTGCATCGTAGTTTTCTGCTCTATATCCCAAACAAAACCTAGATTTCTCAATCTAAAGTCACAAATTCAAAGCCACACCACACATATACAAGAACTTAAAGTTTACCATACCTCTCATCTCTATCTTCCTTCCTCCCTTGGCTCGCATAGTCACAGTCCTCTTTTCATCTCTCTCTCTTCTCGTTTCTCTCTGCTCCAGCTCCTCTCTCTCTCTTGAACCTTCTCTTCCCCCCTCCTCGATCTCTCTTATTTGTTTTATTTTTTTTCTTTTTTTTCTTTCCCTTCTCCTATTTATACCCCACCTGCCTCTCATCCTGCCCGTCCATCTCACCTTATCCCAACTGTCCACTCCCTCTTCTCCAAACGACGTCGTTTCCTCCTCCACTTCTCTAAACTACATCGTTTCCTCCACCCCTTCACCAAACGACACCGTTTCCCCCAAACAACGCTGTTTCCTCCTCCTCTTCTCCAAACGATGCCGTTTCCTCCTCCTCTTCTCCAAACGGCACCGTTTCACCTCTGTTGTCATCTATATACACATATATACATACATACAATTTTTTTTTTTTTTTACATCTAGTTACTACATTGTGCGTGCAATATATTTATCAATATTAGCTAGCAGTAAAAAGTTGTATTGAGTGTAAAGATGTTCATGGAGGATTTAGATGAAAATGCAATCCACTAGATCAAGAAGATCAAAAACCCTACATCAGATCTCCTTTTAACAAGAATCTACCTCTTGATATTTTTTCGAAATCTCCTCTTTCCTACAATACTCCCACTACTCTCATGTCTCCTTATGGGTTGCCACATTAAGATTCCACTCAACCTTGTTAACTCCTCACAGCCTTGCAGCTTCTTGACTCGATGATGAAGAATAGGATAGTGTCGATTCAGTTATTGCCAAAATTCTTTTGCAAAGCCAATTGCTACCACCTGAGAACAAATTCTTGATGGCAAATTTCCTCACCCCAACTCGCCATTTGTGAATCTTCTATTATTGTCAGGGACCTCAATTCTCAAATTCTTTTCTATCAAGAATTCTCTATTTAACTTTGAGCCACACTTATTGTCTGTGAAACTTCATTTATGGATGAGGAGGAGGTTCAAGGTAATAAATGTAGCTCAAAGTTAAATAGAGGGTTCTTGAAGGAAAAGAATTTGAGGATTGAGGTCCTTGGCAATGACAAAAGATTCATAGATGGTGAGTTGGGGATGAAGAAATTTGCCATCAAGAATTCATTCTCAGGTGGTAGTGTTAGGCTTGGAGAAGGAGTTCAATTAACAAATGTCAAGTAAGAATTTGATATCTTTTTCCTTTGTTTAAGGTAAAAAATACACGGTTTTATTTTATAAATATTAAATTTGACCCAATGAACTACTGATGTTGGTAATCAATAATATAAAATAATAGAGTTAGCATATACATAATATATATATATGTATTATATTATCAATAGGCTAAGATGTTGCGATGATATTAATTAAAATAAACAATAAATATAGGTATCAAATTATGAGACCTAATAAGTCCGAGCTCAGCACATCACGGAGCAGATAATATTTGAAGTTTTTTTTAAATTTGGATTTGATATACCTGTCTATAATGGTGAACAGATTGAAAATACAATAACATTGTAATATTTTGTTTTATTTTTGACAACATAATTATTTTTTAAAATTAAAAGACACATACTATTATTTCTAAATTTTGGAGTACTATTTTAAAATTTTAATAAATATATTTTTTAATTTTTTTTTAAATTATTTTTTTTTATTATTTAAAAATAAGTAGGACAAAATACTATAAAAGACTAATGATATTTTGAATAAGCTAATATAAAATAATTAAAATATTGTTAAAGTAAATTAAAAATGAATAAAGGTGTAGTCGTTGGCTTGTGAGACCCGACAAGTCAGAGCCCAACATATCATGTAGCGACTAATGTTTCAGCTTTTTCTTAAATTTGGACTTTATATATCCATATATAATAGTGAACATGCCAAAGGTATAATAAAATTGTGCTATTTCATATTAATTTTGATAAAATAATTATACCTTTTCAAATTAAAAAAGTAACTACTACTATTTATAGGTTTTGGAGTAACATTTTAAAAATTTAATAAATACTACTCTTAAAATAATTTTTAAACATTTTTGTTGTTTTCTTCTTTAAAAATCATTTGGGCAAAATACTGCAAAAGATTAATTATATTTTAGTGAAAAAAATATTTGAATGGTTTAATATACAAAAATTGAAATATAAATAAAATAAATTAAAACTCAACAAAAAGTATGTTCCCGGGCTTTGAAACCTAGTAAGTCCGAGCCCAGCACATTATAAAGTAGGTTAATATTTGATTTTTTTTTTGAAATTTAAATTTGATATACGTATCTATCTATAATATTGAACATACAAAAAGTACAATAAAATTGTGATGTTTCATATTTTTTTAGCAAATTAATTATTTTTTTCAAATTAAAAAAAAAATACATACTATATTTCTAGATTTTGGATTACTATTTTAAAATTTTAATAAATACTTCTTTTAAATTTTTTAAATATTTTATTGTTTTTTTATTCTTTAAAATCCAATAAGAAAAATGTTAAAAAACTAATAATATTTTCAGCAAAAAATACTTGAACTGGATAATATAAAATAATCAAAATATCAACCAAACAAATAAAAAATGAACAAAGAGTATAATCCTCATGCCTTAATACTAGAACTTTTTCTTAAATTTAGACTTGATATACTGTCTGTAATAGTAAACAAAATAGAGTACATTAAAATTGTGATATTTTATATTATCTTTAGTAAAATAATTATTTGTTTTCAAATTAGAAAGTATATGCTATTACTTTTAGATTTTGGAGTACCATTTTAAAAATTTAATTAATAATCTTTTTGAAAAAAAATTAAAATATTTTTATTGTTTCCTTATTTTTTAAAAACCAATAGCGCAAAATATTCAAAAGATTAGTGATATTTTTAGCAAAAACCATATGAACGAGCTATATAAAATATCAAAATTTTAATTAAATAAATTAAAAATGAACAAGAGGTATAATTCTCAAGTCATGAGTTCCAATAAGTTCGAGTCCAATACATTATGAGTAGACTAATGTTTGAATTTTTTTATTAAATTTGGACATGATATATTTGCCTATAATAGTGAACAAACTAAAAATATAGTAAAATTATGATATTTCATATTATCTTTGATAAAATAATTATATTTTTTCAAATAAAAAATATACATATAACAACCCAGAACTTAAAAGAAAATAAAGACGTGAATTGAATGTGGAGGTGGAATAATAGAGTTAGGATTTACATTTCTTACACAATAGTTTAAAATACCAAATAGAGTTACGAGAATATTCCTTCTAAAAGAACAAATAAAAATCAAAAAAATAAACAAAAGTAAATAATTGAACATCTTAGGACGACCTTCACTAGCTTTTGAAGGAGTCCGGGTGGTGAACTATTCATAACCCTCTTATTGATCGAGATATGGGTTTTGATCCTCTTGATATGAAATAGTTAATGAAGGGGTGAGCTACACTATCCTAGTAAGAATATCACACTACTCACCGATACAGAAATAAAGGTTGGTAAAAATTATAAAAACAATCAATGGAGCTCTTAATTTAAGTAAATTCATTTATCATAAGTAAAACTATTTATTGCATACTTACTGTTGCGAGATTTTTAAAATCGATTTATAGAGACAATAATTTAAATAACATTCTAACCTCATACTCAAGTGAGTAAGAATAATAACTTTCTATTTTTTTTGTCTACTGGTATCCCTAGGGGTCCATAGGGATGTCTTACTACATGTGAACCCATATCCAACATTGTCAACAAACTAACCGTCTTCATACCCCATCCTATATGAGTGCCAAAAATACAATCTTTCAATACCTCATCCGGTATGATGGTAAAATGGGTCGTCCTCATACCCCATCCGGTATGAGCGCCAAAAATACCAATCTTTGATATCCCGTCTGGTATGAGGCGATGTTCATAGTAGAATTTTCTATGTATCCGGTCCGTCTACCGTCTCCCAGAATATCCAGTAAGCCTACCATTCATTCATTCACTTAACCAATAAATTCTCTGTTTACGTTTAATTTTCAGTTTCACAATTTAACCGTAAATCAACGCAAGACAAACAATACATGCATCAAGGAAACATAACTGAATTATTTTACCAATTTCAGTATATTATTATGTATTTAAAGCTGTAAAATTAAACAATCAGTTAAACAAGATAACAATAATAAATAACTGGTTCTACCTCCATTAGTAACCTGTAATTAATTCTCGAAACTTTTTAAATTATGCAAAATACCGTATTATTGATAATTAAACTTCAATTCCATAACATGGAATAAAGTGAGGGATTCTTACTCGAATTGCCTCAGCCTGACCATTTTTGACTAGTTTTAGCTGGTTTTATACCCGTTCCTGCAAGAAAATACGTTAGGGGGCTTCGATTAGCTGAAAAAAATCAAAAAATAAAAACCTACTGGCGGCAGAATTTTTTTGTGCGGTAGCTCCGCCGGCTCACCTTCGCAGTTGAGCGTTTTTCTTTGGTCAACTTATAGAAAACAGAATGATGAACACAATTGTGGAAAATTTGCATAAAACGAGAAATGGGTAGGGGTTCATCGGAGGCGATTTTGAGTTTTACCTATGGTTTCCGGCTTGTCCATCGTTTCTTTTGCTCTGATTTGCCCATGAGGGTGTTTGAAATCAAATTCCGAACGAATAGGAGAATTTTTACCTTTTTTTAGTGGTTGGAGGTGGCTCTGGCGCAGCGAGCGGCGGTCGGCTCCCTTCTCTGATGACTGGTTTTTCTTCTCCAGTGGGAGGTTGGCGAGTAGGGTTTGAGTTCGGTGTGATACGAGATATTTATACCTGTCTTCCTTAAATGTGGGCCGTTCATCGCATTTGATCTCGATCGTCTGATCGTGTTTAAAGAGAAAATAAATCTAAACTGTTCATCGAGAGTTGATCTCGACTGTATGATCGCATTTAAAGAGGGAACAAATCTGGACCGTTCATCGTATTTAATCATGACTAACCGATCGCGACTGAGGAGGGAACTGATCTGGACCGTCCACGCGCGCGGGAATGCATGCGGGTCATCTGATCGCAGGCACGCGGATTCCCAGCATGGCCTCCCGCGTGGCATCGAGTCAGTGTGCCTTGCAACCGGCGCGCTCTGGTTCATTGGAGCTACTGATTGGGCGGTCCTACATGACCCAATTTTTTTAATTGCGTTTTGACCCCTATTTTCTGATTTTTCTTTTAAAAATACCATTCGAATCTAAATTTTTACCCATTTTTTTCAAAATTATTTTGAATTTCATTCTCCACCTATTTTTTCCTAATTTTATATTAAATAAAAATTTATAAATCTAAAAATTATATATTTATATATATTTTTAATTTAAAAATTAATCTCGGATCAAATTTCGGGTCCAGGTATTACAATACATGCTGTATTTTTAGATTTTAAAAAGTTCATAAATACTCATTTAAAAAAAAATTTAAACATTTTTATCTTTTTCTTATTCTTTAAGAACCAATAAGGTAAAATATTATAAAAAAAAACCGACGTTATTTTTAGAAAAAAATATCTGAACGGGGTAATATAAAACAATCAAAGTATTAATCAAATGAATGCAAAGTGAAAAAGAAGTATAGTCCTCGGGTCATGAGACTAATAAGTCTGAGCCAAGAACGCCAAGAACATCATGGAATGGTCTAATATTTGAATTTTTTCTTAAATTTGTACTTGATATATCTGTGTATAATAGTAGACATATTAAATGCATAATAAAATTGTGATATTTCATATTATCTTTGACAAAATAACTATATTTTTCAAACTAAAATAGTATATTTTAGATTTTGGAATACTATGTTAAAAATTTAATAAATACTCATTTCAAAAAAAAAAATTTAAAATTTTTTATCATTTTCTTATTATTTAAAAACTAATAAGACAAAATGCTATAAATAGTCAGTGATGTTTTCAGAAAAAAATATAAAGTAATCAAAATATTAATTAAATAAATTAAAAATGAACAAGAGGTATAGTCTTCGAACTGTGAGTTCTGACAAGTCTAAGCTGAGCACATCATGGAGTGGGCTAATGTTTGAACTTTTTGTTAAATTTAAACTTGATATACTTGTTTATAATAGTGAACATGTTAAAATATATTGTAAACTTATGATATTTCTATTATCTTTGGCAAAATAATTATATATTTTTTCAAATAAAAAAGTACATGCTTCTATTTTTAGATTTTGGAATAACATTTTAAAACTTTAATATATACTCATTTAAAAAAATTTAAATATTTTCATCATTTTTTATTCATTAAAAACTAATTAGGAAAATACTACAAAATATTAATGATATTTTCAGCAAAAAATATTTCGGCTACTTAGTATAAAATAATCAAAATATTAACAAAATAAATTAAAAATAAATAAAAATATAATCCTTGAACTCCGAGATCCAAGTTGAGCCCATCATCTCATAGAGTGAGTTAATATTTGAATTTATTTTTTAAAAAAAATTTGGACTTAATATACTTGTCTATAATAATAAACAAGTTAAAAGTGTAGTTAAATTGAGATATTTTATATTATCTTTAGCAAAATATTTTTTTTTTTGCAAATTAAAAGAGTTTATACTATTATATTTAAATGTTGGGTACCATTTTAAAAGGTTAGTTAATACTATTTTTTATAAAAAGATTTCAAACACTTTTATCGTTTTTTTTATTTTTTTTAAAAAACTAATAAATATTTCAATAGAAAGAGGTAGCTTTATCCTAAATCGAATTAGTTTGATTTAAAAAAAAATTTATACCCTCCATTCATTAAGAATAACTGTAATGCCCCAACCCAATAAGGAGACACAAATCTACTCATACTATTTTCTCATACAATGGGCCTACAAAGCATGCATGTGCACAACTCAAAAATTTAACATAAAACTTAACATCCCATGTAATATATATAGTAGTTATATATTCAGAACATGGAGTCAAAATTTAAAGTTTAACAAAATAAAAAAAATTCCTAAAATATGAACAAAATATACATGAACTTGAACGCTTTCATATGTTGAAATATAATAAGCTTCACCAACTCAATAGGTATTTCCATTCTTCCAAAATCCAGATTAGATATCATACAAAAACACAATATGTGCAATAGTAATATTTTCAATACAAAATTTGCTTATAATTTTCACCATTTTCTAAATAAGAATTCACTTATTAAACACAAATTTTTCGAACATTATAATTTTATATTTTTCAAATCGGATTTCTCAATTATACTCGAATATCATTTATAGTCTCAAAGTATCATCTCATACACTCGAAAGAACATACACACTCAGAAGGTCATTTCTAAGGTTTCATTGCGCCATGACATTTATATTGTCATCGAAGAGAGGCGAAATGGATCTCCCCATCACATGGATAACACACACACAAAATCTCGTATTGGCCACAATAGTTACGTTTACTAGGTGACCAATGCTCACAAAGACCTATCCACGTCTAGATTAGGTTTCAAACTCTATCCATATGCAGGTTCACCATACTCGTTAAACTTTAGCCACACAAGCACTCTCCCCTCCTCGATTATGATTAAACGAGTAGGTATGCAGGGTCCATACACTACTCACTCATATCCACCCCTTTTCTAATTTCTTATTTATTTTATTTTTATTTTATTTTTGATTTAAATACATTTAAATTAATTTGTTTCATAACTATAATTAATTCATGTTCTACTTTTATTTTTTTTTCTTACATTCATTTCCTTCTTCTCAATCTTTCACTTTATTGGTGTTTCCTTTTCACTTATAAATTTTATCTCTTATCACAAATTCCAGCATTTATCAATCCTTAATTTTTTTGGCTTCCATCTCCTCATGATTTCAAAACAAGTTAAGGTTCATCTGTCATATGTCACACAATTAAATGAAACAATGTCTAATGATACCAAGACCAAGAAAATCAGGTGTCCCAAACTCATTCCAGGCAGTTCTAGGAAGATATCGAGATTTTGTTTTTCATTAAGGAATCAAGTCAGTATCTGTTCCATATTAAAACACACATAAAATTAATGATATACATGCATACATTCAAAATTTTAATCTAGGTTCAGAATCGGAAATACTTACTAAATTTCCCCAAAAAAGATTATTTTCAACTTGATCTACTACCCAAAATCACCATACAATAACATAATCAAATTTAATTGATGAAAATGAACCAAACCTAAAAGAAAACAACTAACAGTGGTGGTTTTGGGTAATCACCAACAATAAGTTCATTCTTCGATATTCGACGAACCATCACTTCAGCTCCCTGCATCGATGTGGGTGATTTATTTTCCAAAATCTGTACGTATACACATACATACATAGTAACATCTATATTCACCAAAAATCCACAAAAAAAAAGGAAAAGGAAAGTCACCAGATTTGGTTTGGGTACTGTGAAAACTGAACAGCCTCAAGTTTCTAAATTTTCACCACTGAGATGATTTTTTGGTTTCCCGAGAAGACCCTCACGCTCACCTGGTGATCTGAGCACTCTAGCTCCTAAAACTTGCACACACACGTTAATACCCATTTCTATCGACAACCCACACTGAAAGGGGAAAAAGAAACTCACCTGGTTCAGGTTCGGTGCCTAGAAAACCCAAAATGGCCTCGGATTCAATTCCTAGCTTCTGGAGAATAGTTTCCTCGGTTCCCTAAGAGAACTCCTCACTTGTCGCGATATTTAGTGATTTGGTTTCACACCTGCATTCCCGTTAGAGTGAAACACGAAAAGAGAGTCTTGGAGAAATAAAAAGAGACAAAACTCACCTGTTTTCTGAATGCTGGCGTTGCATGCAACATGGCTTCGGAATCTGCCAGCAATGCAGCATTTCTGGATCGTGGTTCCCTTTCCTTTTCCTTCTTTCTACCTTCTGCCTCCACGATACCTCCTCATTCCTCTTCGTTTGTGTTTTCTTCTCTCCTTCTGGTTTCCTTGCTCATCTCTCTCTTGTGCGGTGTTCTCTTCTCCCTCTCGGCCTGACCCTCACTTAGCTCGACCTCCTCTCTCACCCGCTTGACTCATCTCTCTTTCTCTCTCATTTTTGGCTCTCATTTGCTAAGTGAAAAAATCCTAACTTGTTCCTTTAAATACTAGTTTTCTTAGCCATCTGATTTTGCAAGATTATATTTGGGTTATTTAACCAGATGTGATTTCAAGTCGTCAAATCTCTCAGATAGTGCGATCTTGACCATCCATTTCTTGATTTCCATTTTCCCCTTTCCACTCTTATTTAATTATGCATTTGATCCCTTTTTACCATATGTTTTCACATAAATCCTTAAAATTTATAAAAACCCTCTAATTTCTAAAATTTCTTTCATTTAGACTCTAAGTTCTAATTTAATTTATTTTATCATAAAATTGATATTCTTTAATTTATTTACTTATTTACATACCCTTCTATCAAGGATCAGATATTACAATTCTCTCATCCTTACAAAAATTTGATCTTTCAAATTTAATACATTCTTAAAGTAAGTAAGGTTATCGAGCTCGTATCAAGTTTTAAGTTTTCCAAGTAGCTTCTGCTGGTGAATGATGTTGCCAGAATACTTTAATCATCATAACAGTCTTGTTCCTTAACACTCACTCTTGTCTATCTAATATGCCTATTGGTATTTCTTCATAGGACATGTCTTTCTTGATAAGAACATCTTCATACTGAAGCACATGAGATGGATCAGGGTGATACTTGCGGAGCATTGACACATGAAAAACATCATAGATATTAGCTAACTCTAGTGGCAATGCTAGCTGGTAAGTAGTAGTCCAAACATTTTTCAATATTTCAAACAGTCCAATGAAGTGATGGCTCAATTTGCCTTTCTTTCTAAATCTCATAATGTCCTTCATTGGTGACACTTTTAAGAACACATGGTTATTTGTCCCAAATTCTAAGCCCCTTCTACGGTTATTTGTGTAACTTTTTTTGTCTACTTTGAGCTGTTTAAAGATTTTTCTTAATTAGAACAATATTTGATGTAGTTTCTTCAATTAATTTAGGTTTAATTAATTTTCTGTCTCCAATCTCTTCCCAACGTATAGGAGATCTATAAGGTCTGCCATAAAGTGCTTCATATAGAGTTGTATTAATACTGGATTGATAACTGACGTTATAGGCAAATTAGATTAGTGGTAGATGATCATCCCAATTTCCTCCCATCTCTAGTACACAAGCCCTAACCATGTCTTCTATTGTCTGGATGGTTCTCTTTGTTTAACCATCTATTTATGGGTGAAATGTCGTAGTGAAAGATAATATGGCGCCTAGAGTCTGCTGAAGATTCATCCAAAATCTAGAGGTGAAATGGGCATTTCGATTTGAAACTACTGACATCAGAATGTCATGAAGTCTAATCACTTCTTTAATATATAGCCTGACAAGTTTGTCTAAAAGGTCTATAGCTTTTATTGGCAAAAAATGGGCTGACTTCGTTATATCCACTATCACCCAAATAACATCATGGTTTAACTTGGTCTTAGGCAAACCCATCACAACGTCCCTAGTGTGATGTTCCCACTTCTATTCTAGAATTAGTAGAGGTCGGAGTAATCCCCCTAGCTATTGATGTTCAACCTTGATCTTCTTATAGGTGAGATATTTTTTAACAAATTTAGATGTCTTTCTTTATTCCATTCCACCAATATCGAGGTCATAAGTTTTGATACATTTTAGTGATGTCTGGGTGTATGGTAAATCTAAAATTATGTGTTCTTCTAATATGAGTCTAATCAAGTTCGAGTCATCAGGAATACATAGTCTTCCTCTGAATCGAAGTAACCGATCATCATGAACTCTGAAGCCAGGTATTAGTCCTTGTTCTATTTCTTTCCTCAAGGTTTGTTCTATTTCTTTCTTCAAGGTCCGTGTAGCAGAGTCAGCTTCTTGAGCATATTTAACTTTATGAATCAATATTGGCTCGATTTTCAAGCTGGCTATATACATTCCCCATCTCTGAATCCCCAATTGTAACTCTTGTAATGTTTCTCGAGTTTTCCATTCAGAAGCTATTAGTTTTGCTATTATACTCGAAGCCTTGCGGCTCAATGCATCAGCCACCACATTTCTTTTTCCTGAATGGTAGGATATCTTGCAATTGTAGTCCTTATGAAGATCCATCGATCTACGTTAGCGCATGTTCAGTTCTCTCTACACGAAGAGATATTTGAGACTTTTGTGGTCAGTATAAGTCTCAAACATCTCTTCATACAGATAATGACGCCAGATCTTAAGAGCGTATACAATTGCAGCTAATTTTAAATCATGATTGGGTAATTTCACTCATGGTTCTTCAATTATCTTAACCCATATGCGATAACTCTACGTTGTTGCATTAAGACACATCCTAAACCCTAACCTAATGTGTCAATGTACACTGCATAACCTCCTGATCCACTTGGTAGAGCTAATACTGAAGCTGTCATAAGTCGATATTTGAGTTCTCTAAAACTATTCTCACAGTCTGTAGTTCATTCAAATTAGTATCTTTCTTAGTAAGTCGGGTAAGGGGGGTTGTAATATTAGAAAATCCCTTCATAAATCGGCACTAGTATCTAGCCAAACCCAAAAATTTATGGACATCTTTCACAATGGTGGGACGTTCTAATCTCATAATAGGCTCAATCTTCACCAGATCCACGGATACTCTGTCATTGAAAACCACATGACCTAAAAAGGCAATATGTTTGAGCCAGAATGCACATTTACTCCATTTTACATATAACTTCTCTTTTCTAAGGGCTTTCAGAACATATCTCGAGTGTTCTGCATGTTCTTCTAGACTCTTTGAATAAATCAATGTGTCATCAAAAAATACAATAATGAAATGATCTAACCAAGACTCAAATATCTGATTTATCATATCTATAAATACTGTCGGGACATTTGTCAACCCAAATGGTAAGACTAAAAAATCATAATGGCCATATCTAGTTCTAAAAGCGGTCTTTGAGATATCTTCAATTTTAATTTTCACTTGATGGTAATCAAATCGTAAATCAATTTTGAAAAAGATTTGGGCCCCTTGCAATTGATAAAAAAGATCATCAATCCTGGGTAAAGGATATTTGTTCTTGATGGTAACTCGGTTGAGTTCTCTATAATCAATACACATTCATTTGGTTCCACATTTCTTTTTTGTGAACGTCACAAGAGCGCCCCAAGAGGAGACACTAGAGAGGATAAATCCTTTTTCTTGAAGTGCTCTCAATTGTTTCTTTAACTCTTCGATCTTAGCTTTTGTTAGTCTATAAGGAGCAACAAAAATGGGTTGAGTACCTGTTTGTAAATCAATAGAGAATTGTATTTCGCAATTCGAGGGTAATCCTAGAAGTTCGTTAAGAAATACATGTGAATATTCTCGAACTACCAATACATCATGAAAACTAATCTTTTTGTTTTTATTACCTACCACGTCAACCTCCACACGTTAGGTTTAATAATTTGTATAACTTAAATAATAATATACTATTAATAACACCATCCTATCACAAAGTAAAGTTTCTTCATTAGGAATATTAAATACAACCTTTTTATTATGACAGCTAGGATCGCATAGTAAGCTGCTAATTAATCTATTCCTATAATTACATCGAAATCCTCCACATCTAAAAGTATCAAGTCTATCTCTAGTTCTCTCTCAATTATCTCTATTATACAACTTTTATATATAACATATAAAAGTAATACATTCGCACTTGATGTGGATATCATTAAAATATTCTTCAAGTAAACAGGTGTAACACTCAATCGTGGTGCAAAAGTATGTGACACGAATGAGCGTGTGAAACCAAAATCTATTAATACCTTAGCTAAATTTTTAAAGACAAGATACATACCTTGGATGATGTCTAAATTCGTTTTAGCATCCGATGCAGTAAAGGTATACACTCGTCCTTGCTTTGGACCTTCAGTATGTTCATTCATGAGTGGGCAATTATAAATTAGATGTTGTTGGCTACCACATTTGAAACAAGACTAAGTGACATGATGGCACGATTGGTTGCCATGATTCTTCTCGCAACTACGGCAGGCTGGAGCTTTATTGGGTGCTAATGGTGGTCTAAGAGGTATTTCTATTGTCATTCTAGGCCTTTTATCTTGTGAACCAAATACTAGAGTCGGCCTTCTCGGAGCTACAAAAAGTCTAGAACTGCCTACTCCTGATGATGAACCTCTAAGTTTACTTTCTACTATCTCTGCTTTTGTCAAGACTTCATCATAAGTACACAGTTCTAAAACTACAAAAGGATTCTAAATCTCTATACATAGGCCCCACTGAAACTTCCTTGCCTCTGTTCTTCATTAGTCATAATTGCTAGAGCAAAACAAGCTAATTCAGTAAACCTTCGAAACATACTCAACTACTAACAAGTTTCTCTGAGTTAGCTGCATAAATTCCAACTCCTTTTGATTTTGAAGACATGCAGGAAAATACTCGGCATTGAAGGCCCCTAGAAATCGTTCCCAGGTGATGGGAGTAGGTAAAGTGGTATGTCTAAACTCCCACTAATGGTCAGCTTCGCCTACTAGTAAGTATGTAGCAAGAATCACTTTCTGCTCGGTCGTCACACCTAAAACTCTAAATGCTTTTTCAACTACCTTTAACCATCCCTCAGCTTCAATAAAATTCTTTCTACTAGTAAAAGTAGGATGATTAAGTTTCATAAACTTCCTACGACAATCTGGATCCATAACTGGTGGTTCTGGATTATATGGAGCTACTGAGGGAGGACTAAGTAATTTTTCTCTACCTTCTCTAGGTTGATTGACAAGCTCCTCTACTATGTGGTACAAATGATCAATATTTTTCTGTAAGGACATATAATTAGGATGTTACCCCGATAGAGGTTGCCCACGTCTCATTTTACAACCCTACATCTAGAAAAGAAATGATTAGAACATTCCGGTATAAATTTTCCTACTCCTCAACATCCTGAAAATTGTAAGAAATCATGTTTAAACTCTAAAACCTCATGCACAAGGGATAATTCTAGGAACGTGGGCTCTAATACCACCTATAACACCCTAACCTAATAAGGAGGCGCAAATTTACTCATACAATGGGCCCACAAAGCATGCATATGTATAGCTCAAAGATTTAATATAAAATCTAACATCCCATGTGATATATACAGTAGTTATATATACAGAACATGAGGTTAAAATTTAGAGTTTAACAAAACAAAATAAAAATTCCTAAAATATGAACAAAATATACAAGAACTAGAATATTTTCACAAGTTCTACTCGTCCTGCAACGATTCTAGCTTTTCTCTCTCCTCTAAAAATAATTAGGGTGAAATTTAATAAGTTTCACTAACTCAATATGTATTCTCATTCTTTAAAAACTTAGATCAAATATCATGCAAAAACATACAATATATGACAAATGCAGTAGTAATGTTTTCAATACAAACTTTGTTTATAATTTTCACATTTTCTAAACCAGAATTCACATATTAAACACAATTGTTCAGACATTCTAATTTCAGAATTTTCAAATCGGATTTCTCAATTATACTCGAATATCATTTATAGCCTCGAAGTATCACCCCATATACTCGACAAAATATATTTACACTCGAAAGGTCATTTCTAAGATTTCATTACGTGATGTCATTTATATCGTTCTCGAGGAGAGGCGAAATGGATCTCCCCATCGCATGGATAACACATACATAAAATCTCACATTGGCCATAACAGTTAGGTTTGTTGGGTGACCCACGCTCATAAAGACCTATCTACATCTAGACTAGGTTTCAAACTCTATCCATATGCAGGTTTATCATACCCACTGAACTTCAGCCACATACACACCCTCCCCTCCTCGATTCTGACTAAATGAGTAGGTATCCAAGGTCCATACACTAATCACTCATATCCACCTCTTTTCTAATTTCTTATTTATTTTATTTTTATTTTTTTTCTGATTTAAATACATTTAAATTAATTTGTTTCATAACTATAATTAATTCATTTTCTACTTTTATTTGTTTTCTTACATTCATTTCTTTCTTCTTAACCTTTCACTTTATTGGTGTTTCCTTTTAACACATAAATTTTATCTCTTATCATAAATTCTAACATTTATTAGTCCCTAATTTTTCTAGCTTCCATCTCCTCATAATTTCCAAACAAGTTAAGGTTCACTTATCCTATGTCACATAATCAAATAAAATAGTGTCTAATGATGCCAAGACCAGGAAAATCAAGTGTCGCAAACTCATTCCTGGTAGTTCCCACTACCGAGAGGATGTCCAGGTTCTATTCTTCATTAAGAAATCAAGTGAGTATCTGTTCCATACTAAAACACACATAAAATTAATGATATACATGCATACATTCAAAATTCCAATCTAGGTTCAGAATCAGAAATATTTACCAAATTCCCCCTAACAGACTATTTTTAACTTGATCTACTGCCCAAAATCACCATAAAATAACATAATCAAATTTAATTGACGGAAATGAATCAAACCTAAAAGAAAACAACTAACAATGGCAGTTTTGGGTAATTACTAATAGTAAGTTCATTATTCGATATTCGACAAACCACACTTTAGCTCCTTACGTCAGTATGGGTGATTTATTTTTAAAAATTTATACGTATACACATACATACGTATTATCATCTATATTCACCAAAACTCCACAACGAAAAAGAAAGTACCAAATTCAGTTTGGATGCTATGAAAATCAAACAGCCTCAAGTTTTCAAGTTTTTACCATTGGAGATGATTTTCTGATTTTCCTGAGAAGACCCTCACGCTCACCATGGTAATGTGAGCACTCTAGCTCCTGAAACTTGCACATACACGTTAATACCCATTTCCATCGAGAACCCACACCGAAAGAGAAAAAAAAAAACTCACCTGGTTTGGGTTCAATGCCCAGAAAACCCAAAATAGCCTCGGATTCAATTCCTAGCTTCCAGAGAATGGTTTCCTCAATTTCTTGGGAGAACTCCTCACTTGCCATGGCGATTGAGTGATTTGGTTTCACAACTTCATGCCCGTTAGAGTGAAACACAAAAAGGGAATCTAGGAGAAATAAAAAGGGACAAAACTCACCTATTTTCTAAACGCCAGCATCGCATACACACGACTTTAGAATCTGCCAGCAATGCGACATTTTCTGGTCACGGTTCCCTTTCCCTTTCCTTCCTTTGGCCTTCTGCCTCTGCGATACCTCCTTTTTCCTCTTCAGTCGCATTTCCTTCTCTCTTTTTCGTTTCTTTAATCGTCTCTCTCTCCCGCAGTGTTCTCTTCTCCCTCTTGGCTCGACCCTCACTCAGCTCGGCCTCCTCTCTCACCCACTCGCTCATCTCTCTTCCTTTATCATTTTTGGCTCTCATTTACTGAGTGAAAAAACCCTAATTAATTCTTTAAATACTAGTTTCCCTAGCCATCTGATCTTACAAGATTAGATTTAGGCTGTTCAACTGGATGTGATTTTAAGCCGTCAGATCTCTCAGACGGTGCGATCTTGACTGTCCATTTCCTGAGTTCTATTCGCCCCCTTCCACTCTTATTTAATTATGCATTTGATCCCTTTTTCCCACACGTTTTTATTTAAGTCTTTAAAATTTATAAAAATCTCTTAATTTTTAAAATTTCTTTCATTTAGACTCTAAGTTTTAATTTAATTTATTTTATCATAAAATTGATATTCTTTAATTTATTTACTTATTTACACACCCTTATATTGAGGACTGGATATTACAATAACTCTTTCAAATTATCTTTTCCTAATACTAAATTTTTTAGTTTATGATAAATTTAATAGGAATTTGAGACCATTAATAAGAAGTAAATATTATAAGGAAACTCCTTAACCAATGAAATCCGATACATATGGCCAGGACTCTTATTTAGATAACTAGAGTAACCTTAAAGCTCTTTAAACTTCTATAATACTCATATTTTATGGACTCGGTAAATTTTCCTCTTCAATTCAGATGTTCCCACCAGATGCAGATGGGGTCAAATCGTCGAGGAAAGCACCTGGTTCATCATCTCTATGTTCTCCCAATTCAGATAAAGATCCAAAGGGTCCTTCTCTACAGTTTCTGCTTCTTGTTCTTCACCTGCTGCTAGTGCTGCTGCAGGGAGATATTCAGATTCCAGCAATGGGGCACTTGTTGAATTTTTTATTGGAGTCACTATGTTTCTAGCTACAGCATAAACTGAGTTATGTGGTACAAAACTACGATCACAAGGGTGGTCATTTGCAAAGCCAACTGGCACCGGACATACACTTTCTGAATTTTCCATTAGAGTCATTATATTTCCATCTGCAGTATATACTGAGTTATGAAGTGCAAAACTACGATTACCAGAATGCTTATCTACAAAGCCAATCAGCACCGGACATGCACTTGTTGAATTTTTCATTGGAATCATTATGTTTTCAGCTGCAACATAAACTAAATTTTGAGGTGCAAAACTATAATTACTAAGGTGATTATCTACAAAGCCAATAGGCACTGGATACGCACTTGCTGAATTTTTCATTAGAGTCACTATATTTCCAGCTGCAACATAACTTAAGTTTTGAGGTGCAAAACTATGATTAACAGGGTGATTACCTGCAAAGCCAACCTGCACCGGACATGTATTTGCTGAATTTTCCATTAGAGTTTCTATGTTTCCAACTGCAGCATAAACTGAGTTATAAGGTGCAAAACTACGATTAAAAAGGTCATTATCTGCAAGACAACCGACACTGGACAGGAACTTGCTGCATATATGTGTGTGTGTATCGCAAACCCCTTCTTGTTTCTTTGCCTTCTGTCGGGGTCTGTAAGGTCTTTTGGCTCTTGGTTTTCTAATATGCCCACAATAATAAGCATAGAATACAGGAAGTAACAATTATTAGATCGATACTAAAGAAAAAAATACTCTTAGAGTTTTTAATTATTTTTGTTCATCAAGAAAATCTCCAAAAAGAGAATGGTGCCTCATCTTACAAATTTATCGGGGATAAAGTAGCAACAGGACTTGGAGAAGCATCAGACTTAGGGATCAAGGAAGGACCAAGCTTGGGGCTCAAGGAAGTATGAGGAATCGGGGAAACACTAGGAATGGTAGAAACATAAGGAGTTGCAGAAAGAACAACTGCTAAAGCATTAGCGCATGCACAAACACCAGTTTTTATGCTTTCTTTACCTGTCATTCAGTGCCATTATAGATTAAGGTCAGGTCACATGATCACAACCAAATATATATGAGAGGTTGAATAGGTCTTTGCACTAGATATTTAGAAGCTGGATCTCAATTTCGAAGATAAGGTTGATGTTTAAAGGGTACTGTAAGAAACAAATGATAGAGTAGGAAATAGGTAAATAATATTTAGGGTAAAAGAGGTAAAGTTTGGATAAAAGTTTGGATATAAAGTTTCGTCTGTATCTTCCTTGCTGGAGAAGAAAAAAAAAATCTCTCTTAAAAGCCAGAAAAGTTTTGCTAACAAACACATTTCTTCTAAACTCTCTAAGAAATTTTTATAAAAATAATATCTAATTCTAAATCAATAATGTGCAATTAATTTAGTTATTTTTGTTAATTTTATTTAATATGTGAGAAAAGAAATTAAGTTTGTGCAATAAAAATATAAGTAACATTAAATTTAATTGTATGTCAAATATATAAATTATGGTTAATTTTAAACTATCCAATTAGCTAGTACTCTTTTATTATTATAACATTCTAAATTCAAATATTATACTGCCATTTAAAAACTCAAACTCTAATTGTTAATAAGTAATAAGTAATTTAAATCTACAATCATATAAGTATGTTTCTTTGTATAATTGTATTATTAGTAAATTATGAAATTTAAAATTTCATGTGATATATAATAATTAAAAACTTTTACCATTATGAATCATAATAAATTCTTTTACCATTATGCTATCTCCCATAAGTCATTTTCTCTTCATAGAGTTCTTTCAACTAAATCCATATATAACTAATTGCTAGTCAGTAATAATTATTTGTTATAGGAATTAAGATAATGTTGAACTCACATTCAATAATTTTCACTGTCCTAATCAATGACAATCAATAAGCATCAAAACATAGTTATTCTTCATATGGCCATTAAAACAGTTAAGGTGTCAATTAATGGTAAAATTATCAGTTGGTCCATTCACTTATCTAATAAGAAGTTTATTAATACTAGAATTATAAACATTATTGATATTAAAAATATAAAATATTATGTTAAATTTTAAATTGTAAAATTACAAGATAAATAAAGGTTAAAAAAAGTTAAAATAATCAAATCTTATCAATTTTAAATTCATATTAATTATCCCTCAATTATCAAATCGCCACAATCCCACCAATTAATTATTACTTTTCATCATCGCACTGCAAATACGAACTGATGAAACACGTAATTTTTCCTCCGCTTGCCAAATGCCGATGAAAGTAGGCAATTTGAATTCCACTTCTACCCCATTTAATGATTGACTCATTGATGCTTGCCCATATATATATTTACATATACATATATTTATTGAAAATAATAATATATACGAGGACAATGAACTTCTCGTGCTCTACTTTCGACTAAAAATGAGGCAAATATATCTATCAAGAAACTGAAGTTATAAATTATATCATATATATATATATATAATAGTGTATACATTTAGAACAAGAACAATTCTGGGTGCAGCTTAAACTTAGTCCTAGTACCAGATACAAAATCTGAGTGAAAACGAAAGGTTAATTGATCCCTTGAGTCTACATTCAGAGTTGAGTTAGTCAGTCTCCAGGTAACCATAGAAGTAGCAGCACCAGCTTGTTTCCTCGGTTTCATTTCCGTTTTTGTCCTGATGCGTGAGTATATCTCACTCTCCACCCTCTCAGATACATACAAAAAATAGCCGTTGAGTCTTTTTTTTGGCTTCTTCTCTCTTCCTCCATGTTTTAGTCTCACAACTCGCCCCCACGATATTTCTGGTGTGACCCTTCTTTCCTCCTTCCTTTGGATCTACATATATTGGGTCCCATTGCACAGAGTTTCTCTGTGAGTGTGTTTGTGTGTATATTTTATATCTGTGTGTGTGCATATTTCCTGGGTTCATGTCTGATAATAAGGTAGAAGAAACAATGGTGCGTACTAATCGAAATGTTGAAATGATTCGTGCAGAGAAGAAGGATAAAGGGAAAGGGATTCTTGTTGAGGGGAGCCGTGATGAGGTTAGCTGGGGTGATTATAGAAATCTTAGTCATGGTCGTCATCTTGACCAGCTAGATCAAGGTGATCAAAACACATTGCTTTTTCTGCAAGAAACCATGACGCCTGCATCTCAAATCAGTAAAACCGAAAGTGATTACCTTGATTTTATTCTTATCAATGATATTGATGATGAGGATTAGGAAGAGATCGGATTAGACAAGGAAGTGGAGGAGGATGGCAGCCCCATGGCTGTCTCGGCCATCAACAATCCTCGGCTGAGGTGGACCGGAGAGCTGCACGATCGTTTTCTTGATGCGGTCAAACAACTTGGTGGACCTTTCAGGGAGTAGCCCGTCTTATCCTCCTACTAGTTGATTTTTAAATTTTAATTTTTTTCCTTTTTTTTTTTTTTTTTTTTTTTTTTAAATCTTTCTGAGAACTTAAAAAGTAGCTTTATTGTTGTTTGAGAAATACGTTTTGTCTTCTACTTGTTTCCTTTTTGTCTTCAGTTTCAGAGGCTGTTACATTAAACATCTCCATTTTCAAACCAAACCTAGGTTTTTGATCTTTCAATTACAATCGCTATTTCTAATTCAGATACAATATTTGATGCTTAAAATTGGTTTTGTTCCTTTTTCTCTCCCCTCGTAAATTCATCTCACGAAGAACCTCAATATATATATGTGTGTGTGTATCACATGCCCTTTGATTATATTGTCTTTTTTTTTTCCTTTTCAGATCCATTATCGCATGCTTTATTTTATTTTATTTTGCTTTTCAGTTTCTAAAATTTATTCTCATTTTTCTGTTTGACACATGAATTTTTTCTCGGCATGCACTTCCTTTCCTCGATTTTTTTTTTTCAATTAGGCAATCTAGGTTAGCAACACTATTTTTTTCAGTCATAATCTTACTGATATATAAACCAGAAAATGATGAGAACTTTAATACTCTACTTGAATAATTTTTGTGATGGTTCATTAATGTAGGGTAATGTATGGTAAGTGTGCAGGATGATAATTGATAGGTTATGACATATTTGAAAAAAAGTATATTAATATATGATAATAGCATTTGTTTTATTTAGGTTGATCAATTGATATGATTGTATATCAAATCAAATTACCAAATTGTTTATTTCTTAATGTATGTAATATTGAAGGGAAAAAAAATATATTTATTTAAATTATAATTAAATTATTTAATTTGAGAAATTATTTAAACTATAATTTTTAATGAATTTTCTTTTAAAATATCAAAAAATAAATTTATTATGAAGGATAAAAATTTATTTTTTATAGTTAGTATAAAAAATTAATTTAAAACTGTAATTTTTATTTTATTATTATAAATTAAAAAAATCGAAAAAAATAGATTGAGAAGAAGAGAAAAGAGAAGAAAAGAAAAAAAGTAGGTTGGGCTGCTGAGAAGAATTTCTTCGAGAGTAAAATAGGAATTATGAAATTTTAATGAGGGTATAAATAGAACAAAAATGTTAGCCTGTCAAAAACCCCCTAAATCGGTGGTTTTAAAAGTTATCCAAATTTTGCCTTTAGAATACCATAAAAAATTTTAAGATAACTATACCATCAGCAAACAAACATGATGTTGCTATCTCATTACCATGCCCTACATTAATGAATCATATTTTACTATCATCCAAACATAAGGTAAGCTGGCAAGAGTCTCCAATTAATAAATCATTTTTAATTTTCTGCTATGTTTCCCGGTTTTTTTTTTGTGTGCAAAATTGGGGTTAATTAATAAAAATCAAGGAAAGTTAAAAGTCAATGCTGGATGAGACCTTGTTTCTTGGTAGTAGATTCAACTTTGACAATTAGTCATTTGGTAGTTAATCTTAATTATTTGATAATTAGTCATTTAAAGTTAATCCTAACATTGATTCTCTGCCAGGTTCACGGGGCAAGTTTGTTGCTTTGTATTTGTTTCGTGTGTCCTTTTTCGGATTTTTTCTCTTTCTGATTTTTGTTCTTGAACTTTAATAAGCAATCATTTGATTGTTAATCTAACATTGATTCTCTGCCAGGTACACAGGGCAAGTTTGTTGCTTTGTATTTGTTTCGTGTGTCCTTTTTTGCATTTCTTCTCTTTCTAATTTTTGTTCTCTTGTAATCAATTATTTGTGGATGGAAAGATCTTAGGAAAATTATATATAGTATTTTCTTTTTGTAACTTCATTTTTTTCACCTGTTAACTGTGTCTGTCGTATTCTCTTAGATTGAACTAAAATTAAACTAAGTAAATTATCGTTTAGCATTCATTGGCTTACAATCTTTGTTTCATGCAGGTGGCCTAAATTTCAAAGATAGACTAACTTAGGCAGCGTGTTTGCTACAAACCCTATCTTCATGGTATTGAAACTTATGTTGAGCGACTTTTAGTACTAATTGCTTTTCAATATCTGGCTTTCAATTTATCTTTTTATTTGCCTTGGTCAAGATCTATCTTTTAGTACTAATTCCTTTAGTTAGTGTTTTTCCTTATCAATCAAATTCTTACTTTCTATTTTCATCTATCCATATTTCTACTTCAAATATTCCTTTCTTTTTTACGTTCCATATATATAATTGCATCAATTATTTCCTGCTAATTATTTGCAGAAGCAACACCAAAGGGTGTCACGGAGACGATGGATGTTTCAGGCTTAAACTTCCTCATGTTAAGAGCCATTTGCAGGTATATTTACATCATATTTTCTATCAATTCACTTTAACATCAATTCAAGTAACTGAACTAATATTTATCAATATATGTTACAGAAGTACAAAACTGAAAAATTTTCAGTGAAGGATCTGGATTATAACTATCCCACAAAATGTAAAAGTAATAGTTTTTTGCTTCCCTTAATGCTTATTACTTTCATTTTACTATTACCACTATATCTTTCAAGCACTATGTTAAAAATCTAAAATATTATCTGGTAATAAAAAACTGTCGAATAAATAAGTTATTTGATAAACAAACTGGAAAAAGACTAAATTTTGTGAAAGAAAAAAATAAAAGAAATCATAAACAATATATTGTAACCTGACCTTAATCAACAATGGCATTGAATCACAGATAAAGGGAGCACAAAAACTGGTGCTTGTTTAAGCACTGATGCTTCATTAGCAGCTATTCTTTCTGCGATTCCTGGTGCTTCCCCAGTTCCTCATGTTTATGCAATTCCTGATTTCTCCCCGGTTCCTTGTGTTTCTGCGATTCCTGGTGTTTTCCTAGTTCCTCATTTTTCTGGGATTCTTGATGTTTTCCCGGTTCCTCGTGCTTTCGCCTTTTCTGGTGTTTTCTCGGTTCCTCATGCTTCTGCGATTCCTGGTGTTTGTCCAATTCCTCATGCTTCCTTAATGCCCAGGCCTGGTGCTTCCTTGAGCCCTAGGCTTGGTGCTCCCTTGATCCCTAGGCCCGGTGCTTCTCCAAGTCCTGCTGCTGCTTCATCCCAGAGAAATTTGTAAGACGAGATCCCATTCTCCTTTTGGAGATTTTCTTGTTGAATAGAGATAATTAGAAGGTCTAAGAGTCTCCTTTTTTAGTATCCATCTAATAACTTTTACTCACTATATTGTCTCCTTATTGTTGTGGGCGTATTAGGAAACCAAAAGCCAAAAGACCTTACAGACCTCGACAAAAGGGAAAGAGACAAGAAGAATGGCTCTTGCAAGCTGAGGTAACTTCATTTATCTGTTATAGACTGTGTTATACTGCATTCTTTTATGAAAAGAAAGTTCTTCAGTTTCTCATAATCAGCAGACTTCATTCTTGGAATATTTCGAGAAAAAATTTGTGGAAATACGATAATTGCACATTGCAATTCAAAAGGCCAATTACAAGTCTGGAACCTCATTGCTTGACAATGTTTAATCTGACTACTTGATTCTAAAAAGAATAAAAGTAGTTATTTTTTTCTTTTTGGCATAAAACAATGACCTTTACAGGCTGAGAGTTATATGATGAGGTGTCAAGAAGCACCACCTAAACATGGCATTGGAGAGTACTCAACAAAAACTAGAAAGCCAACTTCCTCAAAATCATGGGATACCAACTGCGAACCATGGAGTTCAATGTTTCTTGCCAGGTCCTTTACCAACAGTTAATGCTTCCATTATCTACCAAAACCAATAGACTGGTTCATTCTTGACTTGTCCTTTATGTTATCATGGATATGCTCCATACCCTCCATATAAGACAATGGTGCCTGTCCAACCACAGCTTGGCATTTCAGATAATCATCCTGCTAATAATCTTGGACCTCAAAGCTCACTTTTTGTTGCAACAGGAAATAATAGAACTCCAAAGGAAAATGCAGCAAGTTCATTTCTAGTGCCAGCAAATTTCAACATGCAAGCTGGCTTCTTAGATAATCACCCATGTAATTATAATTTTGCACATCAGAACTCAGGTTATGTTACAGCTAGAAACATAGTGACTCTAATGGAAAATTCAGCAAGTGCATGTCAGTTACCAGTTAGCTTCGCAGATAATCACTATGGTAATTATAATTTTACACATTAGAACTCAGTTTATGTTGCAGCTGAAAACACAGTGATTCCAATAGAAAATTCAGCAAGTGCTCCATTGCCGGAGTCTGCAAATCTCCCTGCAGCAGCAGCAGATGAGGAGCAAGAAGTGCAAGCTGTGGAGGAGGACCATTTAGATATCTATCTGAATTGGGAGAACATAGAGATGATGTTAAACCAGGATACTCCCCTCGACGATCCGAACCAATCTGAATTTGGTGGGAATATCTAAATTGAAGAGGAAATTTTAGCGAGTCCATAAGTATGAGCCGTGTAAAAGTTTTAAAAACTTTGTGATTGCTCTAGTTATATAATTAAGAGTGCTGGCCATATGTTTTGAATTTTATTGGTTAAGGAGTTTTATTATAATGTTTTAATGGTCTTAGATTCCTATTAAATTTATTGCAAATTAACTTGAAATAATTATTATTAGGAAAAGAAAATATTTTTTAAAATAAATTAGGAAAAGAAAATCTGAAAGAGTTATTCAAGTGGACGGTAGAACTATCATTCTTTTGCTGAAACTATCATTGGTCTCTTGTAACATTTTAAAATGGTACTGTAAAATTTAGAAATAATAACATGTGCTTTTTTATTTTTTTTAAATAATTATTTTATTAAAAATAATATGAAATATTACTGTAACTTTAATATATTTTATTATAAACAATTATATCAAGTTCAAATTTAAAAAAAAAATTCAAAAATAAGTCTGTTCTATAATGTGTTAGGCTCGGACTTGTCAAGTCTCAAGACCTGAAGACTATACCTTTTGTTCATTTTTAATTTATTTGATTAATATTTTAATTACTTTATATTAATTTGTTCAAAAGATTTTTTACTAAAAATATTATTGGTAGTTTGTAACATTTTATCATATTTATTTTAAAACGATAAGAAAGTGTTTAAATGTTCAAATTTTTTTTTTTGAATTAGTATTTATTAAAATTTTAAAATGGTATTCCAAAATTTAGAAATCATAGCATGTACTTTTTAAGTTGAAAAAAAAAAAACTATTTTGACAAAGATAATATAAATTATCATAATTTTACTACTTTTTAATCTGTTTATTATTAAACAGGTATATCAAGTTCAAATTTATAAAAAAGTTCAAATATTTTTTGTGAAAATATCATTCATCTATTGTAGTATTTTGCTATATTAGTTTTTAAAGAGTAAGAAAACAATAAAAATATTGTTAAAAAGTTAAAATGAATATTTATTAAAATTTTAAAATGGTACTTCAAAATTTAAAAATAGTAGCATGTACTTTTTTAAAAACAATTATTATTATTTTGCCAAAAATAATATGAAACATCATAATTTTACTATACGTTTAGTCTAATCAGTATTAAAATTAGGTATTTTAAGTTCATATTTCTTTAAAAAAGTTCAAACATTAGCATACTTCAGTATGTGTTGGGCTCGGATTTGTCTTGTAGGACTATACTTTTTGTCCATTTTTAATTTATTTGATTAATATTTTAGTTACTTATATTAATCAGTCCAAAATACTTTTGCTAAAAATATCATTGATCTTCGGTAACATTTTGCCTGATTTATTTTTAAAGATAAAAAAGTAATAAAAATGTTTAAAGAACTTTTCCAAAAGGAGTATTTATTAAATTTTTAAAGTGGTACTGTCACATCCCAGACCCAATAATGAGGCGTAAAACTACTTATACCATTCATCGAACAATGGCCCACAAAACATGCATATACACAGTTAAAAAATTTAACATAAAATCTAACAGCCCATGTGATACATACAGGGGTTATATATAAAGAACATAAGGTCAAAATTTAGAGTTTAACAAAAAAAAAACGAAATTTCTAGAATATGAACAAAATATTCATGAACTGAAATATTTTCACAAATTCTACTCGTCCGACAACGATTCTGACTCTTCTCCTCTAAAAAATATTAGGGTAAAATTTAATGAGTTTCACCAACTCAATAAGTATTTTCGTTCTTTCAAACCCAGATTAGACATCATGCAAAATACACACCATGTGGCATATGCAGTGGTAATATTTTCAACACAAAATTTATTTATAATTTTGACCATTTTCTAAACTTGAATTTACTTATTAAACACAATTATTTCGGACCTTCTGATTTCACTTGTTTCTGATCAGATTTCTTAATTACACTTTAGTATCATTTATAGCATCAAAGTATCATCACATACACTCGAAAGAAAATATATATACTCAAAAAGTCATCTATAGGATTTTATCGCGCGATGCTATTTATGTCATCGTTGAGGAGAGACAAAATGGATCCCTCCATTGCATGGATAGCACACGCACAAAATCTCACATTGGCCACAGTACTTACGTTTGCTAGGTGACCCACGCTCACAAATACCTACCCACGTCTAGACTAGGTTTCAAACTCTATCTATATGCAGGTTCACCATACCCGCTGAACTTCAGCCACTCACATACATTCCCCTCCTCGACTAAGACTAAACGAGAAAGTATTTAGGGTCCATACACTAGTCACTCACATGAGCTCCTTTTTCGATTTCTTATTTACTTCCCTTTTATTCTATTTTTCTTTTAATATTATTTAAGTTAATCATTTAATAACCATAATTAATTCACTTCTACTTTTATTTATTTTCTTATGTTATTTTTTTTTCTCAACCTTTCACTTTATTGGTGGTTTTTTTTCACTTATAATTTTATTTCTTATCATAAATTCAAACATTTATCAATCCTTGATTTTTCTGAATTCCATCTCCCCATAATTTCCAAACAAGTTAGGGTTCACTTGTCATAGGTCCATGTTCTGTTCTTCATCAAAGAATCAAATTAGTATCTGTTCTATATTAAAACACACAAAAATTCAAGAATACACATGCATAGGCTTTCAAAATCCCAATCCAAGTTGAAATAAGGAAATACTTACCAATGTCCCTCAATAGATTGTACTCCACTTGATCAATGGCCTAGAATCACCATACATAAGCATAATTAGATTTAATTGACAAAAATGAATTAAACCCTAGAAAAACTACTAACAGTGGTCGTTTTAGGTAATTACCACGACAATCTCGTTCTTTGGTATTTTGTGAACCACCACTTCAGCTCCTTACATAGGTGTGGACGATTTGGTTCCAAAAATCTATATATATACACATACATATGTATTAGCATCCGTGTTCACCAAAACTCAACAACGAGGAAGGAAAAGGAAGGTTACCGGATTTGGTTTAGTGCTGTGAAGGCCAAATAACTTCACGTTTCCTAACTTACACCACTGGAGATGATTTTCAATTTTTCCAAGAGGACCGTCACACTCACCATGGCGAGGTGAGCAACTTAACTCCCGAAATCTACACACACATACATGAATACCCATTTTCGTCAAGAACTCACACTGAAAGAGGAAAAAGAACGAACTTGATTTGGGTGTGGTGCCCCAAAAACCCAAACAGCCTCTAGTTCAACTCTTACCTTCCGGAGGATGGTCTCCTTAGTTCCCCGAGAGCCCTCCTTGTTTGTTTCAAAGGTGTGATGATTGATTTCACACCTACGTGCCGATTAGTGTGAAATAGGAAAAGAGAATCTCATAAGAAATAGAAAGGATGAAACTTGTCAATTTTTATACACCGACGTTGTGTGCAACACGGCCTCATAATTCGTTAGCAACATGGTGTTTCCCGGCTGCAATTCCCTTTCCTTCCCTTCGATTTTCAATCTCTACGACACCCCTTTCTTCCTCTTTAACCGCGTTTCCTTCTCTCATTTGGGTTTCCTTGCTCGTCTCTCACTCTCACTTGGTGTTCTCTTCTCGTTCTCAACCCGACCCTTCCTCAATCTTGGCCTCCTCTCTCACCCGATCAACTCCTCTCCTCCTCTCTCATTTCAGCTCTCATTTGCTGAATGAAGGAGAAAACCCTAATTGTTTCTTTAAATACCCATTTCCCTAGTCATCTGGTCTTGCAAGATTCAATCTGGACCACTTAATGGAATGAAATTTCAAGTCGTTGGATCCCTCAGACGGTGCGATCAGGACCATCCATCTCCTGACTCGTTTTGCCCCCTTCCATTCTTATTTAATTATGTTTTTGCTCCTTTTTTTCCCACACGTTTTCGTTTAGGTCCTTAAAATTTATAAAAACTCCCTAACTATGAAAATGTCCTTTATTTAAACCTTAAGTCCTAATTTAATTTATTTATTTGCACCTTTTTATTTTAGGGACCGGATATTACAATTCTCCAATCCTTATAAAAATTTGGTCCTCCAAATTTGATACATCTTTAAAGTAAGTAAGGATATCGAGCTTGTATCAAGTCTTTAGTTTCCCAAGTAGCTTCTGCTAGTGAATGATGTTGCTAGAGTACTTTGACCATTGGAATAGTCTTGTTCCTTAATACTCGCTCTTGTCTATCCAATATGCCTATGGGTACCTCTTGATAGGACATGTCTTTCTCGGTAGGAATATCTTCATACTGAAGTACATGAGATGGATTATGGTGATACTTGTGTAGCATGCATACATGAAACACATAATGGATATTAGCTAACTCCGGTGGCAATGCCAGTCGGTAAGCAGTAGTCCCAACTCTTTCTAATATTTCGAACGGTCCAATGAAACGAGGGCTTAATTTTCCTTTCTTCCCAAATCTCATAATGCCCTTCATTGGTGACACTTTTAAGAACACATGGTCCCTTGTCTCACATTATAACCCCTTTCTACGGTTGTCTGTGTAACTTTTTTGTCTACTTTGTGCTATTTGAAGATTTTTCTTAATTAGGACAATATTTAAAGTAGTTTCTTCGACTAATTCAAGTCTAATTAATTTCTTGTCTCCAATCTCTTCCCAACATATAGGAGATCTACAAGTTCTGCCACACAGTGTTTCATACGGAGGTACACCAATATTGGACTAATAATTGTTATTATAAGCAAATTCGATTAGTGGTAGATGGTCATTCCAATTTCCTCCCATCTCTAGTACACAAGCCCTAAGCATGTCTTTTAATGTATGGATGGTTCTATCCGTTTGGCCATCTGTTTGTAGGTGAAATGCCATACTGAAAAATAATGTGGTGCCTAGAGCCTGCTGAAGATTCGTCTAAAATCTAGAGGTGAAACGAGCATCTTGATCTGAAACTACTGACACCAGAATGCCATAAAGTCTGATCACTTCTTTAATATATAGCCTGACAAGTTTGTCTAAAGGGTCTGCAGCTTTTACTGACAAAAAATGAGCTAACTTCATTAATTTGTCCACTATCACTCATATAGTATCATGGTTCAACTTGGTCCTAGGCAACCCATCACAAGGTCCTACTTCTATTTTGGAATTTATAGGGGTCGGAGTAATCCCCCTGACTTTTGATGTTCAGTCTTGATCTTATTACAGGTAAGACATTTATTAACAAATTCAGAGATATTTTTCTTCATTATATTCCATCAATATCGAGGTTGCAAGTTTTGATACATCTTGGTGATGTTTGGGTATATGGTAAATCTAGAGTTATGTGCTTCCTCTAGGACGAGTCTCTTCAAGTTTGGGTCATCATAAATGAATAGTCTTCATCTGAATCGAAGCAACCCATCATCATGAACTCTGAAGCCAGGTCATAGACCTTGTTCTATTTCTTTCCTCAAGATCCCTATAGCAGAGTCAACTTCTTTAGCATATTTAACTTTCTAAATCAATACTGTCTCGATTTTTAAGCTGGCTGTATACATTATCCATTTCTGAATGCCCAACTGTAACTCTTGTAATGTTTTTAGAGTTTTCCATTCATAAGCTATTAGTTTTGCTATCATACCGGAAGTCCTGTGACTCAATGCATCAACCACTATATTTTCTTTTCCTAGATGGTAGGATATTTTGTAATCATAGTCCTTAAGATCCATCCATCTACGTTGGCGCATGTTCAATTTTCTCTACGTGAAGAGATATTTAAGACTATTTTGGTCAGTATAAATCCAAAACATTTTTTCATACAGATAATGACGTCAGATCTTAAGAGTGTATACAATTGCAGCTAATTCCAAGTCATGAGTTAGGTAATTTCACTCATGGTTCTTCAATTGTCTTGACCCATATGCAATGACTCTACGATATTGCATTATGACGCATCCTAAACCCTGACCTGATGCATCAATGTATATTGCATAACCTCTTAATCCACTTGGTAAGGCTAATACTGGAGCGATCACCAGTCAATTTTTAAGTTCTCTAAAACTATTCTCACAGTTCGTAATCCATTCAAACTTAGATTCTTTCTTAATAAGTTGGGTAAGGGGTTTTGCGATCTTAGAAAATTCCTTCACGAATCAATGGTAGTACTCAGCCATACCTAGAAATTTATGGACACTTTTCACATTGGTAGGATGTTCCAATCCCATAATAGGCTCAATTTTTGTCGAATCTACGGATATTCTATCCTTGGAAACCACGTGACTTATAAAGGCAATCTATTCGAGTCAGAATGCACATTTAATCCATTTTGCATATAACTTCTCTTTCCTAAGGGCTTCTAGAATATGTCTCAAGTGTTCTGCATGTTATTCTTGACTATTTGAATAAATCAATATATCATCAATAAATACAATGACGAACTAATCTAGTTAGAGTTCAAATATTTGATTCATCATATCCATAAATACTGATGGTGCATTTGTCGACCTAAAAGGTAAGACTAAGAACTCATAGTAACCATATATGGTTTTAAAAGTAGTCTTTAGGATATCTTCAGGTTTAATTTTCACCTAATGGTAACCGGATCATAAATCAATCTTGGAAAAGACTTAGACCCCTTGCAATTGATCAAAAATATCATCAATCCTTAGTGATATTTGATCTTGATAGTGACTTGGTTGAGTTCTCTATAATCAATGCACGTTCATTTAGTTTTATTTTTCTTCTTTTGTGAATATCCCAGGAGTACCCCAAGGAGAGACACTAGAGTGGATAAATCCTTTTCCTCAGAGTTCTATTAATTATTTCTTTAAGTCTTCTATTTCAGCTCTTACTAGTCTATAAGGAGTAATAGAAATAGGTTGAGTACCTGGTTGTAGGTCAATAGAGAATTCTATTTCGCGATTAGGAGGTAACCTTAGAAGTTCGTCAGAAAATACATATGGATATTCTCGAACTACCAATACATCATAAACTAATCTCTTTGTTTTTAGTACCTAGCACGTCAATCTCCACACGTTAGGTTTAATAATTTGTATAACTTAAATAATAACATAATATTAATAACACCATCTTATTACGAAGTAAAAGTTTCTTCATTAGGGATATTAAATATAACCTTCTTATTACGACAGTCTGGGTTCGCATAATAAGCTATTAACTAGTCCATCCCTATAATTACATCAAAATCTCCAATATCTAAAAGTATTAGGTCTATCTTTAGTTCCCTCCTAGCTATCTCTATTTTACAATTTTTATATATAACATCAGAAAGTAATACATTCGTACTTGGTGTGGATATCATTAAAATATTCTTCAAGTAAATAGGGGTAACACTCAATCGTGGTGCTAAAATGTGTGAAACGAATGAGTGTGTTGAACCAGGATCTATTAATACCTTAGCTAAATTTTTAGAGACAAAATACATACATTGGACAACATTTGGATTCGCTTCAACATCTAATGCAGTAAGGGTATACACTCGTCCCCATTTTGGAGCTTTCATCTGTTCCTATATGAGCAGGCAATTACGAATCATATGTTATCGACTACCACATTTAAAACAGGATCGAGTGACATGATGGCACAACTGATTGCCATGATTCTTCTCGCAAGTATGATAGGTCGGCACCTTACTAGGTACTGATGGTGATCTAGGAGATATTTTTATTGTCATTCTAAGCCTTTTATCTTGTGAACCAAACACTGGAGTTGGCCTTCTCGGAGGTACAGAAGGTCTAGAATTTCCTGCTCCTGATGATGAAACCCTAAGTCTGTTTTCCACTATCTCTACTTTTGCCAAGACTTCATCATAAGTACTCAGTTCTAAAACTGCAAGAGAATCTTTAATTTCTGGGCGTAGCCCCTATTGGAACTTCCTTGCCCTCTGTCCTTCATCAGTCATAATTGCTGGAGCAAAGCAAGTCAATTCCGTAAACTTCCAAGCATACTAAACTACTGACAAGTTTCCTTGAGTTAGCTGCTTAAATTCCAACTCCTTCTGATGTCGAAGTCATGTAGGAAAATATTCAGTGTTGAACACCCTCAGAAACCCTTCCCAAGTGATGGGAGCAGGTAAAGATACTTATAATTTATTTGCCTCAAAAAGTCATATCTGAAAATTATAAACTATACATTTTTTTGAAATAAAAGAGAAATATTATTATGAATAATAGTACCAAGAAGGTACCGCTTGTATACAAAATAGATTTATATCTCAGTCAAGTGGTTGATGACCATTCTAATATCGTTCCAATCTTTCATGTCATGACCCAATAATATTGAACCAAAAGTATTAACCCATCTATCTCTAATTTTTACAAATTCAGTTTCTATGTTCTCAAAAACTCTCATATTTCTTTCCTTCCACACAACCTAAAAAATAGAAAGTGGAATTAGGAACAATTGTCTATTCTTTTTGCATATACCTGAACAAGCCTATAACTCTTTGCCAACAATGTTTGCACTGATCCAATTTAACCCTAGCATCCCATAGACTGTCATCCAAATATTATAAACAAACGGGCAATAGAATAAAGTAAGAGATGATTGCATGATTCCTCAGCACATGTTGTTTATCCTTTTCAATATATCAGTAGTAAGGATACTTCCTTTAGCAGCTTCCTAAGAGGAGCTTTTGACTCCATATCTGCCTATATGGTGCTGACAGCAAAACATTATCCCCTTTCTTGCAAAAGAATTTGTAATATGACTTTACCGAGAAGCCCTTCTGCTTGTCAAGCTTCCAAATCCTACTGTCCTCACTTTCTGTCAGCTTAATATTGGTCAAACAGCCAAGCAAATTGCAATATTCATCCACTTCCCTATCTGAACCTTCATATCTCTTTTAACACTCACATTCCAACCCCCCCCTTTCCCCACCCTCAAACATTTTCTCTCTTTAGCAATGGAGTAAATGTTTGGAAACCTATCCTCACCCAACCATTCATCCTGCCAAAAACAAATCCCCCTCCCATTCCTAATCTGCCAACCGACACAATTCAAAAATGCACTTCTCCCCTACTAATTTTTCTTCAAAAGACTCATCCCATATGGTTTATATTTTCCCCTTCTTCCCCCATCCCTTTCCCAATTCCCTCACCTCACCTCCACCACCCTCCTCCATAATTTTCCATCCTTATTACCAAACCTCCACAACCATATTTGCTTTAGAGTGCATAATTCGTTGCCACAATAGATTTAAGGCAAATATCCCCCTCCACTAAAGGTTTCTTCGCCTCACTCCATCTCACCAAATGATAACTCATATTCCCCTCATCATCAACCCAAAGGAAATTGCATTGGATCCTTTCAAGTTTATTCACAACATTCATCAAAATAGTTAATATGGAAAGTTAGCCTCCCCCCTTTAGATAAAAAATTCTTCTTCCAGCCTACTAACCTCTTCTCAAACATGTTAACAACGGGTTCCCAAGTGCTAGCATATTTATATTTTACACCAAGAGGAAGCCCAAGATATTTTATTGGTAGCGAATTAAACTTGCATCCCGGAACCTCCGCCAAACCCAGCTCATCCCTCCTATCACCAATTCTGACCATTGCTATTTTTTCCATGTTGATTCTCAAACTGGACACCAACTGAAAACTTGATAAAATATACCTTAAATGTAGCAAGGAAGACAAGTCAGGTTCACAAAAGATAAGGGCATCATTCGCAAAGAAGAGATGGGACACCTTCACCATGGACTCCTCCATACCCACGGATATACCTCAGAAGATTAAGTTCACCACCCCTACCTATCTATCTACTAAAAGCTTCCATGACCGTAAGGAGAGAGGGAGAGAGAGGAAGGGAGAAAGAGAGAGAGAGAGAGAGAAAGAGAGAGAGAGAGAGAGAGAGAGAAAGAGAGAGAAAGAGAGAGAGAGAAAGAGAGAGAGAGAGAGAGAGGAAGAGATATTTATAAAGAGAGCGAGAAAAACAGAGAGAGAGAAGGAGAGAGAGGGAGGGAGAGAGAGAGAGAGGGAGGGAGGGAGGGGGAGAGAGAGAGAGAGGGTGGGGGAGAGAGAGAGTGAGAGAGAGACAGAGAGAGTAAGAGATGGTGATGTGAGCAAGGAAAGGGGAAAAAAAAATCTTATCCTTTAAAGAGAGAATCAACCAAGAAAAGGGGGAAAAGAAATTATGGGCTGCTATCAAGGGAGCCTTCATGGCCAGCCTTGAATTATAATAAATCTTCATTTTAAATTACTCATAATCTCTTTTAATAAATAGGAAAAACCATATCAATCCCATTTAGGAATTTAGACTTTAATCTTAATTAATTTCCTAAATCACTCATAATCTTTTCTAATAAAAAGAGAAGACCATATCTATCCTAATTAAAATTTAAACTTTAATTTTAATCAATTTTTTATGTAATTACAATTTTAAATTAGGAGATTTTATTACCTTTTATACACATGGCCTAACCTATAAATAGGTCATCAAATCTCCATTGTAAGTATTCAAGTATGAGAATAATAAAATTATGAAGTTATAGTTTTCAACTAATTAAGTTTCTTCAACCTTATTGTTGAATAAGAATTGATTTAACTTATTAAGGTAAATTCTTGTAGTGTTTTATCAATTTTCTTTCAAATTGATTTTTAACTTATCAAATTCATACTTGTGGCATTTTTAATCAATTCAAACCATCCCAATTATCTTGATTAACATTCACATGTTAATTGTAAGTCAAGTATGCAGGGTTTGTTTGAGAGTTTTGTGATTCTGAATACTGATGTTATATGCGAGGTTGTTGATCATGTTAGTTGATCCTAGATTCTGCATCAGATTGAGAGAGAGAAATGGAGAGGGAAAAAGAGGAGGAAGAGAGAGAGAGATAGAGACAGAGAAAAAGAGAGACAGAGAGAGGGAGAGAGGGGAAGAGAGAGGGAGAGAGGGGGAGAAAGATAGAGAGAGAAATAGAGAGAGAGAGAGAGAGAGAAAAAGAGAGAGAGGGACAAAGCAAGAGACAGAAAGAGAGGTAGAGAGAGATGAAGAGATAGCAAGAGAGGGAGGGAGAGATAAGGAGAGAGAGAGAACGGGAGAGAGAGAGAATGAGAGACAACGAGAGAGAAAGAGAGAGAGAGAGATAGGGAGAGGGAGAGACAGAGAAAGAGAAAGAGAGACAAGGAGAGAGAAAGAGAGAGAGAGAGGGAGAGACATAGAGAGAAAGAGAGAGGAGAGAGGGAGAGAGACAGAGAGAGGGGGGATGGAGAGAGGGAAAGAGGGAGAGGGAGAAAAAAAGAGAGGGATAAAGGGGGGAGAGAGAGAGAGAGAGAGAGAGAGAGAGAGAGAAAGAGTGAGTGAGAGCAAGGGAGAAAGAGGGAGAGAGAGTGTGAGAGAGAGAGGGGAAAAAAGGGAGAGAGAGAGTGAGAGAGAGAGAGAGAGAGAGAGAGAGAGGGAGAGGGAGAGGGAGAGGGAGAGGGAGAGGGAGGGAGAGTGAGTGTTGATATGAATATTCGGTTGCCTATAATGTGATATTTTTCCTATATGGCTCTTACTATTAATTTTTTATTATTATTCAAAATCCCTATTGTAAGAAAAATTTTCTTATTTGTACTTAAGAATTTTTGTATATATATATATATAAGTCATTTGTAACACAAAAAACATAGTGAAAATAAAATAAATATTTTTTCCTAAATTTCTACATGGTATAAGAGCAAACTAAGGGTATTTTATGGTACATTTTTAGGGTTTGTATCAAAACCCTAAAATCTTTTCATTAGCCACCCAAAACAGAGGGATAGTCTCACCAGGCGACTAGCTGCCTTACTCTAGTGACTATCTCTGCCTACCCAACCTACCTGCTCCACCGGACTTCAGCAGTTCAAACGACATTTCGTGCGTAGCTCTCTGGTTCGCGTTCTCAACTCATCTGGTTTGCGTACCATCTGCTCCTTCGTGCACAGCCCTCTACTTGCTTTGTCCGCCTATAGTGGTTCACATGGCATTTCACATGCAACCCTCTACTTTGCATTCTGATCCATCTACTTGCAGCTATTCATGCTACTTCCTTCTCTAGTTCATGTTTTGAGCTACTCCGTTCACGCAAGACACTAGTTCGCACATGAATAGCATTGCAGATCCGACTTTGCCGCCTGACCTGATCAATTTTCTGGGATTCGTGTGGCTGTGTGTGATTGTTGTCCTCCCAGCCATGCATGGTCGCGATTTACCCTCCTTTGGCATGCAAATAACATCTGTTTCTGGAGCCTAAGTGCGTTGTTGAGGTGAACCGCTTCCAAGCTAATATGAGTCATTTTTTGGAGCCAATTTGAGCTATTTTTGGAGCTGTTTTTGCTGTTCAATAGATCTGGTTCCAGCTTGTAGCAATTTTGACATCCTTGATAGTGACAGGAGTAAAGAGATTGTTGGTTCCAAGTTCGGGTTACCCTTCATCAACTATTATGATGTATGTGAGTTAGTTAAACATAAGAGTTCATGTCATGTGAGTAACCATAGAAGTACTACTCCTTTTATGACCATTCATTCTGATGTTTAGGAATCTACTCAAAATACATCTTTATCTAGTCATAAATGATTTATTATTTTCATTGACTGCTGTAGTAGATTAACATAAATTTATCTGTTGAAAACTAAAAGTGATGTGTTCCTATACTTTCAGTCATTTTATAAAATGGTATGTACACAGTTTGATGCTCAAATTAAAATTTTAAAAGCAGACGATGATACAGAATATATGGATGATAGATTCTACACCTACTTAGAGTCTAATGGGATAATTCACTAGACACGTTGTGTCAACACCAATGAACATAATGAGGTTGCTAAAAGAAAAAATAAACACATAATGAAGGTTACTCGATCACTAATGTTCACCATGAATCTACCTAAAAATTATTGGAGAGATGCTGTTCTCTCAGTTGCTTATCTTATCAATAGAATGCATTTATGAGTTCTTAATTTTAGAAGTCCTCTAGAAGTTTTATAAGGTACAAATTCCTATATTGTTGCCCCCAAAGTGTTTGGATATATTTGCTTTATTCATGCTAGAAATGTGGGTAAACTAGAACTTAGATCTCTCAAATGTATATTTGTTGGATATTCTGCTACTCAAAAGAGTTACAAGTGTTATCATCCGCCATCTAGAAAATAATTTGTGACTATGCATGTTATTTTTAGAGAATCTGAACCACACTTCAACTCTACCCAAATACTTCTTTAGGGAAAGAGTGAAATAGAAAAGGTGATGCCCAGTTTGGTCACTCTTGACAGTCATATTCAGGGGGAGAATTTTATGACAGAATATCATATTCAAGAAAAAAATGTGGATGACTGGATAAACCAAACTTGAAGAGGTATTCAAGGAGAGATAAGATAGAAAAAACCATCATGCAGTCTATCTCAGGTCAAAAATCTTTTTCAATTCGTAAAGATACTGGTGAGTCATTTTTGCCTTGTGAATTATTTAATAAACTCATTTCTCTTAGAAAAGGAGTCAGAACTTGTAATAAATATTTTATGTCTAAATTTATCTCTTATTACTCTCTATCTCCCTCCTACAAAGTTTTTGTCTTATATATTTCCTCCGTGTCTATTTCACAGGATTAGAAAGAAGCTCTAGGAGATCCAAATGGAAGGAATGATTGAAGAAATGAAAGTATTGGCAAAAAATGAAACATGAGAACTTGTTTCAACCCTACAAGAAAAGAAGATGGTTGGTTGCAAATGGATGTTCACTGTAAAATACAAAAAAGTATATGGGTCGATTGAAAGATACAAAACTAGACTAGTAGTTAAAGAGCATACTCAGACCTATGAAGTTGACTATCAAGGAACCTTCGCACCTGTCATAAAAATGACCATAATCAGAATATTACTATTATGTGTTGCTAATCTTGATTGGAATTTATACCAGTTTAATGTAAAAAATGTCTTCCTCCATGGGAACTTAAAGGAAGATGTATCTATGAAAATTTCACCTGGATTCGGAGATGAAAGAATATACGAGAAGGTCTGCAAATTAAAGAAGGCATTGTATGGATTAAAACAGTCTCCAAGAGCATAGTTTGAAAGGTTCAGAAGAGTTATAATCTCTTTCAGATATCAGTAAAGCAATGTTGATCATACTCTGTTCATCAAACATTGTGAGGGTAGGATCACTCTTCTCATTGTTTATGTAAGATGATATTGTAGTGACTGAAAATGATACAAAAGATATGGTTCAACTAAAGGGACTTCTTGCTCGAGAATTTGAAATTAAGGATTTAAGAAAATTGCAGTACTTCTTGAGAATTGAGGTTGCCATATCTAATAAAGAAATTTTCATTTTTCAAAGAAAGTATATTTTAAACTTATTAGAAGAAATTGGAATGATGGATTGCAAGCCAGTAGAATCCCCTATTGAAAGTAATCACATACTACAAACTGGTAGTGGTACATCAGTTGACATAGGAAGATATCAGAGATTGGTTGGAAGATTCATTTATCTCTCACATACTAGACCAGATAAAATTTATGTAATTAGTCTGGTGAGTCAGTACATGCATGATTCTCGCGAAACTCATTTACATGCTGTCTTTCGAATATTACAATATCTGAAATCTGCACCAGAAAAAGGTTTACTCTTCTCTAAAAAGGGTCACCTTAAGATTGAAGCATTTATAGATGTCGATTGGACTGGATCTCCAGATGATAAAAGGTCAACTACTGGTTACTATACATTCGTTGGTGGCAACTTTGTTACATGGAAAAGCAAGAAGTAGAATGTGGTTGCCCATTTTAGTGCTAAAGCAGAATATAGAGTAATGACTCAATTGATATGTGAATTATTATAGTTCCAGAAGCTAATGAATGAATTAAAATTATTTAAAGAAGGAAGTCTATCATTGTTTTATGATAATGAAACAACCATTAATATTACCCAAAATCCAGTTCAAAATGAACAAACGAAATACATTGAGATTGACCGTCACTTCATAAAAGAAAAAGTGGTTTATGGATCCTTATGCTTATATAATATATCTTGTAGCAATTAAGTGGCAGATATTTTCATTAAAGGAGTTTACAATAAAATTCTTCAGAACTTGATATACAAGTTGGACATGTATGATATTTTCACACTAACTTGAGGGGGAGTGTTGACATGAATATTTGGTTGCCTAAATAATGTAATATTTTTTCCTATAACTCTTACTATTAATTTTTTATAATTATTCAGAATTGCTATTATAAGAGAAGTTTTCTTACTTGCACTTAGGAATTATTGTATATATATGAGTCATTTGTAACACCAAAAATATAGTGAAAATAAAGTAAACATTTTTTCCTAAATTTCTACAAAGAGAGGGGGAAAGAGAGAGAGAGAGATAGAGAGATAGAGAGAGGGAGAGAGGGATAGAGATAGATAGAGATTGAGAGAGAGAAGGGAATGGGAGAGAGAGGGATAGAGATAAACAGAGAGAGAGGATAGAGGGAGTGAGGGAGAGAGAGAACGAGAGAGAAGGGGAGAGAGAGGGAGAGGGAGAGAGAGAAAAGGAGAGAGAGAGATAGAGAAAAAGGGAGAGAGAAAGAGAGAGAGGGAAAGAGAGAGTGAGAGAGAGGGATAGAGATAGAGAGAGAGAGAGTAAGAGTGAGAGAAAAAGTGGGAGAGAGGGAGAAAGAGAGAGATGCTATCTTTTACCTTTCTAAAATTTATATATTCCCATGAGCAATTACAATTGACAGTTATCTTTTGCCTTTCTACTATCCAGACATGTTTCCAAGGGTTTATCTTTCTCAGGGAGTTAACATAATGGATAAAGATGTCTTCTTCTATTTTTAAGGATGCCAACTTATTCAACTCAATCTCAATTGGCATATATTTCCTTATGTTGGTTCAATGCCTGACAGGTTTGGTCATGTTCCCCAATACACTTGTCTATTCTTATCTCGAAGGTTTTGAGGGTATTATTTTACTTTGTTTAGGAAGCTATTTTAGGAATATGATTTGATTATAATCTTCAATAGATGATAACATACCTCCTCTTTGATTCTTAAATGGGAAGATAATTCTTACAATCGTGTTGTCTATTTTTATACTTTGAACCAGTCCTTAATAGAGTGATAATATAGTTTCGACAACTTTATTTTCTCATAAAGCTTGTTCTCAAATCAACATAATGGTTTAGCTCTTCCAAACATATGCGTGATTCCTATGATCTCAAAATCTTAAGATTCACTCTTCTAAGTCATAAAAATATCGAATCTAAATACTATCAATAAGATATTTACTCGTAATCTTTTATCTCCCAATGTATCATGTTTTAATCGAAATCTGCAAAAATGAAAAGATTATTTTGTCAGCCATAAAAGTCAGTACCAACAAAACCCCAAAAGAAGTATGCAGTCCATACAAGTAATACTGGGAATGATCAACCCATGCATGCTTTCAGGGATATACAAGATTGTCATAATCTTTTTTATATCATATGGAGTTGTAGTAAGAAAGCTACACAGATGGACTATTGCTAAGTTGTTACAGAATTTTAATGATCATAGCTTTTTATTACCATCTCCAAAACAAAAGCACAGCAACATTATGGTTGAACTTTTAAACGTATTTGTAGATAATAAAACAAACCTTCTGAATCTACTGTCTTCACAGACAAGGAGGCTAGTTTAAGAGAATTCATCTCAGTTTTCACTAGTGAAGAAACATATTGAACATATTCTGCTCACTCTTGTATGTTCATTGCACCTCGTAATGAATGAGTGCTCCTAAGTTTCCACCTGGGTATTATTCGAAGTTTCCTCACTGAAATAATCCAATAGTAATTGAAAGCATGAGTGAACTTTATGACATTTTAATCCCTTTTCCTAATTAATTTTAAACCAAATCTAAATATATGTATACTAGATCTAAGTACATGCAAACATATATATCCAAACCAATTTTCAAGCAAGAAACTTAGTTATAAAGAGAAATAATTACAACAGGTGTCCATAAATGTATAAATGATTGATACTTGAGATAACCACTATCGCACAAAAATGTCTTACCTTCCACTCTTATTTTTCCAACCACCTTCTTTCCTGTCGCTGCGCACATTTGTTCTGAATGCTTACCAGTCCTCAATTCTGTCATTTGCATGCCTCGAGGTTGGAACAAAAATTTGTGTAATCTATATAAGAATATGAGAGACCACCGTTTAGACTTAACCTAGCCATACAAGTTCAATGAATTTCATAAGCAGGTAAGCATCAGACAACCTACCCAAAGGCACTTCGCAGAAGAAGGTTATCAAGAAATTTTCTTCATAAAATACATTCAAGGTATACCAGTTTAAACCGTTTAAATTAGCACTGAGAAGCAAAATTACATTCAGGATCTACCAGTTTAAGCCGGTTAAATTAGCACTGAGAAACAATGAGCACTGGTAAACATCAGATTTTCACTTGTGGTAACCGTATCATGCTCTAGTAAAATAAAATCAGACTATAAAAGTGGGTCGACTAGTGCAAATTGAATTTCAGATGCATAATACACCTTGTATTGTAGCAAGGTGAATGATCCAGGCAGCTTTGCTAATAATGGATTTGCACTCCTCCTTCAATTGTGGTACTTTTTGTACTGCAAAAGGCCAATTCAATAAACTTAAACGCCTGGAATTAATGGCAAGTCATAAACAAAAGGTGCTAACTGTGCACTGTACTGAGCACGGAAGAAAAAGAGCCAACTGTCACCTCTCGCTACCAGTGTCTTTTAAAGCTTGCATCTTGCTATCATCTGCTGAACATTCTTTCCTACCATCAAATTCTGATTCTCTCTCCTTGGAAATTCTTACTTCATGTTGCTCAACTTCTGCAAAGCTCTTCACTTCTCTTTCAGTCTCAATTATAGGTGGTGCACTTGGTGTACCCATATGTTCTACCTCTACATGAATGCTTTTAGAGTCGACAGGAGTAACCTGTACAACTCATCAATTTCCAGCACAATGAATTATCTTAAAAATAAAGCTTTTAAAAGATTGATATAGTTCTATAGGAAACATCAATTTCAATTCAACACCAAGATCTTCTACTTTTAAGTAAGCCAAGAATTCAAGATCCCTATAAAATTACTACCAATGTCATACTTGTCATAAAAACCAACACTTTTAGCACAATCCTTTTCAAGGATTGATTGGATAACAAGGTTAAGATGAGGGCAATTCCCATCTTTACAATTCATAGTATAAGATCAGGGTGTTCAAGATCTTATTTGTCTGGGAAGGAATGTTTTACAGACTAAATAATAAATTGGACACCAAATGATAATATAATGTATATATATACGTATTATATATATGGCAACTCTGTTATTTTACACTATTGATCACCAACTGCAGTAGTTCATGAGTCAAATTTTAACGTCTATAAAAAAATCCATGTATCTTTTTCCTTATAAAGTGTAGAAAGATACCAAAATTCTTAACTGGGCATTGGGTGATTGAACTCCTTCTCCAAGCCGAGCGCTACCACCTGGGAACAAATTCTTGATGGCAAATTTCCTCATCCCCAACTCGCCATCTGTTAATCTTCTGTTACTGCCAGGGATCTCAATCCTCAAATTCTTTTCCTTCAAGAACCCTCCATTTAACTTTGACCTATACTTGTTACCAAGAACCTCCTCTTCATCATTATCCTGTCTAGGTCCCAAAACCTCCTCCTCCTCTTCTTTACGCACAGAGAAGCTACCACGGGCACCATCAGAAACTGAATCATCACTCTCTTGTCTTCATCATCGAGGCAAGAAGCCGCAAGGCTGTGAGGAGTTAAGAAGGCAAAGTGGAATCTCAATGGTGGCAGCCCATGAGGAGCCATGAAAGCAGTGGGAGTATTGTAGGAAAGAGAAGATTTCAGAAATGTATCAAGAGGTAGATTCTTGTTAAAGGGAGATCTAATGCAGGGTTCTTGATCCGTATCCGTCCCCTTCTTGATCCAGTTGATTGCATTTTCATCTGAACCCTCCGTGAACATCTTTACACTCTCTACACTATTTTTACAAATTACTCAAGCACAGCAAAGAAATCAAGAACTTGAATTAGTTAAAAAGACAAAGATTAGGCAGAGAGAGCGAAAGAGAAGAACTGGAAAGGGAAACTGAGAGAGAAGAGAAGGGAGCGGAGCGGATGTTACGAATTGGCAACGGCTAGTTTGACATATATAAATAAATAAATAAATAAATAAAAGAACAGCTGGAGGCGGTTGTCCAAACGCACTGCCACTATACGTCTATACCACCACGCGCGGAAAAGGAAGTTTATTTCTTATCTATATTTATATATCTTTATATTTTCATGTATAAGGAGTATGTCAATTACTTCAAATTTTAAATTTTATGGAATAAGAATTAAATACAATTTAAATATTATAAAATTCTAAATCAATTTAATGTGCAATTAATTTTGTTATTTTTGTTAATTTTTTTATTTAATATGTGAGAATAGAAAGTGAGTTTGTCCAATTAATATATAAATAATATTAAATCTAGTTAAATGTCATTACTTTTTTTTATATATTAGTTAATCAATAATTAAGATTTATCAATTAAACAAAAATAAGTATTTCGTATTAAAAAATTGTAATAGTCATCTAAATTATCATTTTTAATTATTAATTTAAATTGTAAAATATTTCTTATTTGGAACAATATTTCAACTAAATTTTTACATTAATTGTTTCAAGTGCAAAACTTTATAAAGATTAGAGTTAAAAAAAATTTATGTTAATTGCATGGTACCACATTCTAAAATAAAAGTTTAAACTATCTCATTTGAATAAATATTTATATTATCATAATTTTATTACGGTCACAAATTACAATCATACATTTATTTACCAAGTTTAAAGTTATAAATATTTGGATTATTTAAATTATTAATTTTTATTAATATTTACTAAAATTGCCTATCATAATTTTGATATTATATTATCTTAGAATTTATTGAATTAGTGTGTGCTCTTATGTCATTTACAACTAACCAGTAATGATTATTTGTTATAGGAATTCTGATAACATTAAATCAAATTCAATAATTTTGATACGAATAATTAATGACAATCAATAACCATAAAAAAATATAATCATTTATAATCTTTAAAATAGTTAAGATGTCTATTAATAATAAAATTATCGGTTGTCTATATATTTATCTAATAACTAGTTTATTAGTATTAAAAAATTAATATTATAAAATATATAGATAAACTATTACAAAAATTATAAACATTATTGATATAAAAATTATAAAATGTTATGTTAAATTTAATACTTATTTAATATCTTTATTTAACTGAGTCCTTTGACTGTTTTGATCATACAGCCAAATCCAATAGGACCCATTAGTTCAATTTAATTTTAAGAACTATGATTCAAAAGCATAAATACAAATCATATTCATTTACTTACCAAATACATACTTGTGTTTGTATACATAATATGTATATACACATACTCGTATTATTATTTTTTTAATCTTCTTCCTATTTGTTGGTGTAAGGTGCTATAGAGGAAAAGGCAATGAAACAATAAAATAGACTGGAACAAAAAGCTCCTCTTGTGTGCGTTGGCTACAGGACAATTCAGAAATAAACCAATCCACAGTACAATTATACCGCCTTCCATTCTCCAAATTCATATTTAGTTACCCCCCAATTATCAAATATTTACACAAATTGCCACAAATCCACCAATTATTTTTCATTGTCGCACTGCAAATACGTACTGATGAAGCAATAGTGTATACATGTAGAACAAGAACAATTATGGGTGCAACTTAACCTTAGTCCTATTACTATATACAAATCGCAAAGAAAGCGAAAGGTTAATTAATCCCTTGATCCAGAGTTGAGTTAGTTAGTCTCCAAGTAACCATAGCAGCAGCTTCACTGGCTTGTTTCGTCGGTTTCCTTTTCGTTTTTATCCTGATATGTGAGTATATCTCACTCTCCACCTTCTCAGATACATATAAAAAATATCCGTTGAGTTTCTTTTTGGCTTCTTCTCTCTTCCTCCATGTTTTAGTCTCACTACTCGCCCCCATGATATTTCTCGTGTGACCCTTCTTTCCTGTTTCCTTAGGATCTATATATATCGGGTCCCATTGCAAAACAGTTTCTCTGGGTTGGTTCCTGGGTTCATGTTTGATAATAGGGTAGAAGAAAAAATGATGGGTACTAATCGAAATGTTGACATGATTCGTGCGGGGATGAAGGACGAAGGGTAAGAGATTTTTGTTAAGGAGAGTCCTCGTGAGGTTAGCAATAGTTGTTACAGAAAGCTTCGTGATGGTCGTCGTGACCAGCTAGATCATGGTGATTCAAACAAATTGCTTTTTCTGCAAGAAACCATGGTGCCTGCAACTCCAGTTATCAAATCCCGAAATGATGACCTTGATTTTGTTCTTCTATATTGATGATGAGGATTCGCAATAGGAGGAGGAGGAAGCTGGCGGTCCTCTAGCTGCCTCCACCATTATGAGACCTCTCCTGAAGTGGACTGGAGAGCCGCACATTCATTTTCTAGGTGCTGTGAAACAACTTTGTGGACCTTTTAGTTAGTAGCCCCAATCTTATCCTCCTACTGACTGATTTTTAAATTTTAATTTTTTTGTCTGTTTCTTTTATTTTTATCTTTTCAAAAACTTAAAAGGCAACTTTATTATTGTTTGAGAAATACGTTTTGTCTTCTACTTCTTTTCTTTTTGTCTTCAGTTCCAGAAGTTGCTACGTTAAATACTCCATTATTAAACCAAACCCATGTTTTTTATCTTTCAATTACAATCACCATTGGTTAATTCCGTTTAATTCCTTTTTGCTGGAGAAAATTAATCCCTAAAGCATGCACAATCACACCAAAGTAAAAGCATAAAGAAAAAAATACAAGTATTTTATATGGTTCGGCAGTGTGCCTACTGGTAAGAAAGAATTCTATAATATAATCTGAGAGTTCATCACTAATAAGTTAGCAATTATATTTATAGAGAAACTAGCAGAGTTTTTCACAAATAAAAACTCTATAAGATATACATCAAATATTTTTCAGGATAAATATAAAGAAAATCCAAATAAATTATCCCCAAAATATAGATAAATATCGCCAAAATTCAAGACACATCAACAAATCTTCCCTTTGGCTTGAATTTCCTCTATCATCAAAACAGTTAACCATCTTGTCGCACCGTCTTGCCAATATGTCCCCACTGGGGTGCTATTGAGTATCACACACTACAACTAAGTTTAGGCCACACCTAAACTTGCTATCTGATCCCTGAACAAAGTGACATAGACCATCAAGTTCTTCACACACAATACCAATCATTTGATCAGCATCTGAACTCCTTGATTCCTGCAAATCAATTGGTCCCGCAACTGACAAGTTACATGCAACCAGATTCTCATACCTATGTGGTTGTCTAATCTATCTTCTCTTCCTACCTGTTGCAATACTATATGGTTGTTGTTGATCAGGTGCGCTATCACATTTTTTATTAAGATCATACACTTCATTCTTTAGACCATTAGACTGAACTTCTAATTCTACTTGTTCTCTGACACCGTGATCTAATTCTGCTATTGTCTTCTCCTTTTAACTATCTAATGAAGCAGACTCATTAAATGTTACATCTCTACTGATAATCAACCTTAGAGACTTTGGATTACTACACCACAACTTATAGCCTTTCACTCTATGTGCATACCCTAGAAATATGCACTTCTTTGCCCTTAGTTCAAGCTTACCATCCCTAACATGAGCATAAGTAGGACAACTAAACACTCTCAACTGAGAGTAATCAGTATGTGACACAGACCATATCTCAAAAGGAGTTTTACTCTCAATAGTTGTGGATGGAGATCTATTTACTAATAAACTAACAGTATTCACAGTTTTAGCCCAAAATTCCTATCCCACACATGAATGAGACAACATGTTTCGTGCCCTATGACAAAGCAATCTACTCATGCATTCTACAATACCACTCATGATTGTAAAATTCTAACCCATTGTCAGTCCTAAGATACTTGATCTTCTTCTCTGTGTGCTTCTCAATCATGGTCTTCCATCTGACAAATGTTAAAAATGCCTCTTCCTTGGATTTCAGAAAATACACTCATACCTTCTTAGAGTAATCATCAATCAATGTCATAAAGTATTTAGCACCACTCTTGGAGACAACTCTGTATGGACTCCATAACTCAAAATGAACATAATCCAACTTACCTTTAGTCTTGTGCACTGCCTTTTTATTGAACTTTACTCTGGTCTGCTTGTCAAACACACAATGTTCACAAAAACCTAAAACTCCTTCTTTATACCCATTCAACAAACTTCACATGCTCAAAACAGATAAGCATTTGTCACTCATGTGACCCAAACATAGATGCCACAATTGATTCTGATTACTGTTTCCTAATGCTACAGTAGCTTCTCCTGAAACTACATTTCCTTGAAGAATATATAATTTAGATTCTAAACTGCCTTTTATGAGTACCTTGAATCTTTTACATACTTTAAGAGTACCATTCTCTGCATGATATTTATAACCCTGAGTCACCAATGTACAAAGAGAAATCATATTCCTCTTCATCTGAATAACATACCAACACTCAATAGTTCTGATGATACTACTAAACATTCTTAATCTGATATTACTAATCTCAGCTACAGATAATGAACTGTCATCTCTCACATATATGGTACCACTTATCTGCTTGTAAGTAGCAAACCAATGGCTATGTAGACACGTGTGGAACGTAGCACCAGAATCAAGAATTCATAAGTTCTTTATATTATCCGAATTCACAGATAAAATTACCCCAACACTGCTATTATCACTATCATCAGAATTATCTCTGTCGACTATATTAGTAGAACTCTCCTACTCCTTTCCTCTCTTTAGTATAGGACAATCTCTCCTAAAATGACTCTTCTCCCCACACTCAAAATAGTTTTCCCTTTTACCTCTAGATTTTGATTTGCTCATTCTCTGTGTCTTTCCCTTGTTTACCAAACCTTCCCCTTTTGTTCTATACTCAATAAAGTTCTTTTGTAATTCTTTCGATTTTAGTACATTGCTAACATCATCTAGTAAAATATTAGCTTTCTCATACAGTAGAGTATCAATAAAAGTCTCATAAGAAGATGGTAATGAACACAAAACAATCAATGTTTGATCTTCATTTTCAATCTTAATATCTATGTTATTCAGGTCCATAATTAAAGAATTAAACTCATCAATGTGCTATTTAATGGTTATACCTTCACTCATTTTGAAATTATACAGCTTTTTCTTCAAATAAAGATAATTCGTCAGCGATTTTACAGAGTACAACTCTTCAATTTCTTTCACGCAGCTGAAGCTGAAATCTTTTCAACAATCTCTCGTAAAACATTGTTATCGACACTCATAAAAATCGCACATAAAGCTCTATCATGCATACTTGCCTTTTCCAACTCTCTCATACCCTTTGGATATCTTTCTTCAATTACCCCCCACAAACCTTGCAGTATTAGGGACAATCTCATTCTAATCTTTTACAGACTGAAACTCTTACCACCATCAAACTTTTTTATCTTATACTTTATGAATGTCATCTCGAATCCCTAGACTATGCACCAAAAAACTAAATAGAGAGAACAAAAACACTATCAGAACGTAAAAAACATTCACAAGGAGTCACTAATGCATATAAAACTACTGAACGGAACCATTGAAACATAGCACACGCCTTCACGTGCCACCATGCTCCTCCACGCGCCGCCACACGCTCCTCCATATGTTGTCACATGGGCAGTCGCCGGAGATGTCACGCGTAGCTGCCGACGACCTCTTACCACCAAAAAATGCATAGAAACGTGCGACTCGATAGATCTGGCACGAATCTGGTGAAAACGCACTGAAAGCACGTAGAGATTGCTGAAAATCGGGTCTCATACGAACTGGGTGCCACCGCACTGGTTCATCTTCTCTGGCGCACGTTCTCCTTCTATAGCTCTAGTTTCGCGTACAAATAGGGAACAGACGTCGCAGATCTGCCTTCAGTTTCTCTTCTCTGCCCCTCTTATTCGAGCAAGATGGTTTTCTTTATGTGAGTCGCTGCACATCCAAGCTTCTTTGTTTCATGTCTGATTTCACCGGTCGCCACTCGCATAATCCAGCTTTTTCCCTCATCGATTTGGTTGAACGGATATGAGCACAAACCATTTCGACCGTTCAAGCCGCAATGTCTACTGTTTCACCCTCTCTGCACGGTTCACCTTCTTCAAGTAAGTAGAAAAAAACCAGATTTAATTTAATTTTTTTTTCTCACTGACTGATATGCTTTTTCTCGCTAACCCAACTAAAACCTAGCTCTGATGCTACTTGTTGGAGAAAATTAATCCCTAAAGCATACACAATCACACCAAAATAAAAATATAAAGAAAAGAACACAAGTATTTTACGTGATTCAGAAATGTGCCTACATCAATGGGCAAGACTAGTAAGAAAGAATTTCACTATGTAATCTAAAAGTACATCACTAATAAGTTAGCAAACCTACTTATAGAGAAACTAGCAAAGTTCTTCACAAATAAAAACTCTATAGGATGTATATCAAATATTTCCTAGAAAAAATATAAGAAAATACAAATAAATTATTCCCAAAACATAGATAGATATCACTAAAATTTAAGACACATCAACACTTTTTTCTCCCCTCATAGATTCATTCTTATGAAGAAAATTAACACATATGTATATGTGTGTGTCTATATCACATGCCCTTTGACTATGTTGCCTCTGTTTTTTTTCCTTTTCAGATCCATTATTTCATGCTTTATTTTATTTTATTTTTTTATTTTCTAAAATTTCTTCTCTTTTTTTCTGCTTGACACATGAATTCTTCTCTAGATGCACTTTCCTTACCTCGATTGTTTCTTTTAAAGGGTAATCTAGTTTACCAGCACCATTTTTTTGAGTCATAATCTTACTGATACGTAAACCAGACAATGATGAGAACTTTAAGTTGGCAAGGAACTCTAATTAATATATCATTCTTATTTTTCTACATGTGTTTTCTGTTTTGCAAAACTGGGGTTCCCTTAATTCTTTCAGATGCTACTATGTGCCATCAGTTTTTTGATATCATGACAATTTTAGTTGGATAAAATCAAGTTACATCAATTTTGACTAAGTTGTTACCTTTTGTCTTTTTCTGTTTGTTTCTAAAGAAAACTCTTGAATGTGTTTCAGAAATTAACTGTGCTTCCTTATTGATTATGTGAATTTGTTAATTTGCATACTGCTATTACCTAATTTAGTATCGAGTGAGTTTAGTAGAACATTGTTACATATCATTAATTCTATTCTTTGATTATATGGTACGTGTGAAAAGCACATTGCCCAATGGCCTAAATTACATTAAGTCTGGTTCTGAAGAATTCCTTAAATTTTGATATACAGTTTTTTAGCACATAAAAATCAAGGAAATTAATAGTTAATGCTGAATGAGAACTTGTTTGTTGGTAGTTGATTGGACTTTGATAACTACTCTTAATCCTAACATATATCGGCTCCCACATTATTGATTCTCTGCCAGGTTCATGGGGCAAGCTTGTTGTGTAGTTGTTTTGTGTGTCCTTTTCGGATTTTATCTCTTTTTGATTTTTTGTTCTCTTGTAGTTAATTATTTTTGGATAGAATGATCTTGGAAAAATTTTATCATCAATCTTAATAATATCAAATCTTTTTTTACCTTTTGATGTGCATTCTAAATTAACACTTTTTTACTTGATAACCAAGAAACTTTATTATTTTTCCATTATTGCGGAAAAAAAATTGAGATCATCTGGAAAGCTAGATTTTTCTCATCTTTTAGTTCCCTAGATATAACTTTTCCAAAAATTATTAATTTTCTGCTAAATACTAACTCAAGTTTGTCGTTTTTCGTTACTTTAGATGTTTTTTTTTTTAATTTTGCAATAATGATACTTGTTGTTTTTGATCTCTTGGATTGAGTTGGAATTAGATGGTGTAAAGGAAAATATATCTAATATTTCTTTGCTTTTTATTTCCTGCCATGCACGTTTGGAAAATCTATCAGTTACCATAGATCGTTTCTTTTTTTTTTTTGTAATTTCATTTATTCTTTTTGTCAAGTGTACTTGTCATATTCTTTTAGATTGAACTAGAATTCAACTTCATAAAGTATCGTTTAGCATTCATTGGCTCACGATCCTTCTTTAATACAGTTGGCTTTAATTTCACATACAGACTAATTTAGGTAGTGTGTTCATAATCATATCTTCATGGTTTTGAAGCTTATGTCAAGTATTTTTAATACTTATTATCTTTCAGAATATGGCTTTTGATTTTTTTTTTGTTGCCTTTGGTCAAGATTTGTAAATTTTACTAGGTTGTATTTCCTAGTATTCTATTCTATTTATGTAAATGTCTCTTTGTTCTCTATCAATTACTTTTCCTTGTAAATAATCACATTATTAAGATCACTAATAGTAAGTTAGCAAATATATATTACTGTCTTAAGATTTCGAATTGAGGTCTATGTCAAAACCAGAAAAATACTTGCTTCAAACATGAGAATAATGATCTACCCATGCATTGAAAGTGAGATTAAAGTTAAAATGATTCAGTTATATCGTCATAACTCCAACACTAATACTATTTTCTATTGATGAAATAAATTTTTTCAAGGGATGATAACATCAAGCAAATCAAATGCGTTTAAATTTGATTAAAGTTAAAATGATTCAGTTATATCGTCATAACTCCAACACTAATACTATTTTCTATTGATGAAATAAATTTTTTCAAGGGATGATAACATCAAGCAAATCAAATGAGTTTAAATTTAATTTAGCTGTTTAGTACTCTTAATATTCCTTTACTTAATGTTTTCCCTTATCAATCTATATTTCTAGTTCAATACACCTTTTTTTTTATGTTCTATATTTATAATTGCATCAATATTCTGCCAATTATTTGTAGAAGCAACACCAAAGGGTGTTATGGAGATGATGAATATTTCAGGTCTTGAACTTTATCATGTTAAGAGCCGTTTGCAGGTATATTTACATCATATATTTCCATCAATTCAACTTTACTATCAATTCAAGTAACTGAGTTAATATTTTTCAATACTTGTTACAGAAGTATAGGATGGAAAAATTTCCGGTGAAGGATCTGGACTCTAACCATTTCGCAAGATATAAAAGTAATATTTTTTTTTCTTATCTTAATACTTGTTTCTTTTGATTTACTATTACCACTATACCTTTCAAGCATTGTGTTCAATATCTAAAATATTGTTTAATAATAGAAAATTTTCAAATAAAAATTTCTTAGAGAGTTTAGAAGAAATATGTTTGTTAGTAAAACTTTTCAGGCTTTTAAGATAGATTTTTTCTTTTTCTTCTCCTGCAAAGAAGATATAGACGAAACTTTATATCCAAACTTTTATCCAAATTTCACCTTTTTTACCCTAAATATTATTTACTTATTTCCTACTCTACCATTGGTTTCTTACAATACCCTTTAAACATCAACCTTATCTTTGAAATTGAGATCCAGCTTCTAAATATCTAGTGCAAAGACCTATTCAACCTCTCAAATGTATTTGGTTATGATCATGTGACCTAACCTTAATCTATAATGGCACTAAATGACAGGTAAAGAAAGCATAAAAACTAGTGTTTGTGCATGCACTAATGCTTTAGCAGTTGTTCTTTCTACAGCTCCTTATGTTTTCACCATTCCTAGTGTTTCCCCGGTTCCTTATGCTTCCTTGAGCCCCAAGCTTGGTCCTTCCTTGATCCCTAAGTCTGGTGCTTCTCCACGTCCTGTTGCTACTTTATCCCAGAGAAATTTGTAAAACGAGACACCATTCTCTTTTTGGAGATTTTCTTGATAAACAAAAATAATTAAAAACTCTAAGAGTCTTTTTTTCTTTAGTAATGATTTAATAATTGTTACTTCCTATATTCTATGCTTATTATTGCGGGAATATTAGAAAACCAAGAGCCAAAAGACCTTACAGACCCCGACATAAGGCAAAGAAATAAGAAGAAGGGGTTTACAAGGTGAGGTAACTTTTCTTATCTATTATAGATTGTGTTATACTACATTTTCTATGCAGAGAAACTTCTTCATTTTTTCATAATCAATACGCTTCATTCTTGGCATATTTTATAGAAAATTTAGTCAAAATATGATAATCACAAGCCAATTACAAGTCTAGAACCTCATTACTTGACAATGTTTAATCTGATCACTTGATTCTGAAATTAATAAAAATAATGATATTTTTTTTCTGGCATAAAATTAAGACCTTTACAGGCTGAGAATTATGTTGTAAGGTGTCAATAAGCAAAAAGACAGTAACTGGACATGGCATTGAAGAGTACTCAACAAAAATTGGAAACTCAAAATTGGCAAAATCATGCTCTAGCAGTGGCGAACTATGAAGCTGAAGGTTTTTAGCCAGGATCTATATTAGCATTTAATGCTATCATTATATACCAAAACCAATAGAATAGCTCATTCTCGACTTATCCCTTATTTACTCATGGTTATGGTTTATACCCTCCCTATAACACAATGATGCATGTCCAACCATAGCTTGGCATTTCAGGTAATCACCGTATTAACAATTTTACACCTAGAAATAACAAGACTCAAAGGAAAAATATAGCAAGTTCTTGTCCAGTGTCGGTTGTCTTTGCAGATAATGACTCTATTAATCGTAGTTTTGCACCCTAGAACTCAGTTTATGTTGCAGTTAGAAACATAGTAACTTTAATGGAAAATTCCGCAAGTACATGTCCGGTGCAGGTTGGCTTTGCAGGTAATCACCCTAGTAATCATAGTTTTACACCTCAAAACTTAAGTTATGTTGCAGCTGGAAATATAGTGACTCTAATGAAAAATTCAGCAAGTGCGTATCCAGTGCCTATTGGCTTTGTAGATAATCATCTTAGTAATCATAGATTTGCACCTCAAAACTCAGTTTATGTTACAGCTGAAAACATAATGATTCCAATGAAAAATTCAACAAGTGCATGTCCGGTGCCGATTGGCTTTGTAGATAAGCATTCTGGTAATCGTAGTTTTGCACTTCATAACTCAGTTTATGCTGCAGCTCGAAATATAATGACTCCAATGAAAAATTCAGAAAGTGTATGTCCGGTGCCAGTTGGCTTTGCAGATAACCACCCTTGTGATCGTAGTTTTGTACTACATAACTCAGTTTATGCTGCAGCTAGAAACATAGTGACTCCAATAGAAAATTCAACAAGTGCCCCATTGCTGGAATCTGAATATCTCCCTGCAGCAGCACCAGTAGCAGGTGAAGAACAAGAAGCAGAAACTGTAGAGGAGGACCCTTTGGATCTTTATTTGAATTGGGAGAGCATAGAGATGATGAACTAGGGTGCTTTCCTCGACGATTTGAACCCATCTGCATCTGGTGGGAACATCTGAATTGAAGATGAAAATTTACCAAGTCCACAAAATATGAGTATTATAGAAGTTTAAAGAGCTATAAGGTTACTCTAGTTATCCAAATAAAAGTCCTGGTCATATGTATTGGATTTCATTTGTTAAGGAGTTTCCTTATAATATTTACTTCTTATTAATGGTCTCAAATTCCTATTAAATTTATCATAAACTAAAAAATTTAGTATTAGGAAAAGATAATTTGAAAGAGTTATTGTAATATCCGATCCTCAATAGAAGGGTGTGTAAATAAGTAAATAAATTAAAGAATATCAATTTTATGATAAAATAAATTAAATTAAGCCTTAGAGTCTAAATGAAAGAAATTTTAGAAATTAGGAGGTTTTTATAAATTTTAAGGACTTAATTAAAAATGTGTAGGAAAAAGGGGTCAAATGCATAATTAAATAAGAGTGGAAGGGGGCAAATAGAAATCAGGAAATAGACAGTCAAGATCGCACCGTCTAAGAGATTTGACGGCTTAAAATCATATCCAGTTGAACAGCCCAAATCTAATATTGTAAGATCAGATGGCTAAAGAAATTAGTATTTAAAGGAACAAATTAGGATTTTTTCACTCAGCAAATAAGAGCCAAAAATGAGAAAGGAAGAGAGATGAGTGAGTGGGTGAGAGAGGAGGCCGAGTTGAGTGAGGGTCGAGCCAAGAGGGAGAAGAAAACACCGCACAAGAGAGAGACGAGCAAAGAAACCAGAAAAAGAGAAAGAAATGTGACCGAAGAGGAAGGAAGAGGTATCGCGGAGGCAGAAGGCCGAATGAAGGAAAGGGAAAGGGAACTGTGACCAGGAAATGCCGCATTGCTGGCAGATTCCAAAGTCGTGTTGTATGCGACGCCGGGGTTCAGAAAATAGGCGAGTTTTGTCCCTTTTCATTTCTCCAAGATTCCCTTTTCGTGTTTTACTCTAACGGGCATGCAGGTGTGAAACCAAATCGCTCAACCGTCATGGCAAGTGAGGAGTTCTCTCGAGGAACTGAGGAAACCATTCTCTGAAAGCTAGAAATCAAATCCGAGGCTATTTTGGGTTTTCTGGCCATTGAACCCGAACTAGATGAGGTTTTTTTTTTTCTCTTTCGGTGTGGGTTCTCGATGGAAATGGGTATTAATGTGTATGTGCAAGTTTCAGGAGCTAGAGTGCTCACATTGCCACGGTGAGCGTGAGGGTCTTCTCGGGAACATCAGAAAATCATCTCCAGTGGTAAAAATTTGGAAACTTGAGGCTGTTTGATTTTCACAGCACCTAAACCAAATTTGGTGACTTTCTTTTTCGTTGTGGAGTTTTGGTGAATATAGATGATAATACGTATGTATGTGTATACGTACAGATTTTAGAAAATAAATCACCTATACCGACGTAAGGAGCTAAAGTGGTGGTTCGTCGAATATCGAATAACGAACTTACTATTGGTAATTACCCAAAACTGCCATTGTTAGTTGTTTTCTTTTAGGTTTGATTCATTTTCGTCAATCAAATTTGATTATGCTATTTTATGGTGATTCTGGGAAGTATATCAAATTGAAGATAATCTGTTTGGGGGAATTTGGTAAGTATTTCTGATTCTGAACCTAAATTGGATTTTGAATGTATGCATGTATATCATTAATTTTGTGTGTGTTTTAGTATGGAGTAGATACTGACTTGATTCCTTGATGAAGAATAGAACCTGGACATCTTCTCGATAGTTGGAACTACCAGGAATGAGTTTGGGACACTTGAGTTTCCTGGTCTTGGCATCATTAAACATTGTTTCATTTGATTATGTGACATAGGACAAGTGAACCTTAATTTGTTTGGAAATTATGAGGAGATAGAAGCCAGAAAAATTAGGGACCGATAAATGTTGGAATTTATGATAAGAGATAAAATTTATGTATGAAAAGGAAACACCTAAAGTGAAAGGTTGAAAAGAAGGAAATGAATCTAAGAAAACAAATAAAAGTAGAAAATGAATTAATTATAGTTATGAAACAAATTAATTTAAATGTATTTAAATCAGAAATAAAATAAAAATAAAATAAATAAGAAGTTGGAAAAGGGGTGGATATGAGTGATTAATGCATAGACTTTAGATACCTACTCATTTAGTCAGAATCAAAGGTGTGAGGGTGCGTGTGTGGCTGAAGTTCACTGGGTATGATAAACCTGCACATGGATAGAGTTTGAAACCTAGTCTAGACATAGATAAGTCTTTATGAACGTGGGTCACCTAACAAACGTAACTGTTATGGCCAATGTGAGATTTTATGTATGTGTTATCCATGCGATGGGGAGATCCATTTTGCCTCTCCTCGACGATGATATAAACGTCATCGTGCAATGAAACCTTAAAAATAACCTTCCAAGTGTATATATATTTTGTCGAGTATATGGGGTGATACTTAAAGACTATAAATGATATTCGAGTATAATTGAGAAATCCGATTTGAAAATTTTGAAATTAGAATGTCTGAACAATTGTGTTTAATACGTGAATTCTAGTTTAGAAAATGTGAAAATTATAAACAAAATTTGTATTGAAAACATTACTACTACATTTGTCATATATTGTATGTTTTTGCATGATGTCTGATATAGGCTTTTGGAAGAATGGGAATACCTATTGAGTTAGTGAAGCTTATTAAATTTCACCCTAATATTTTTTAAATGAGAAAAAAGAGCTAGAACCGTTGCAGGACGAGTAGAACTTGTGAAAGTATTCCAATTCATGTATATTTTGTTCATATTTTAGGAATTTTCATTTTGTTTTGTTAAACTCTAAATTTTAACCTCATGTTCTGTATATATAACTACTGTATATATCACATGGGATATTAGGTTTTAAATTAAATCTTTGAGCTATACATATGCATGCTTTATGGGCCCATTGTATCAGAAAATGGTGTGAGTAAATTTGTGCCTCCTTATTAGGTTGGGCTGTTATAGGTGGTATCAGAGCTCACGTTCCTAGAATTATCCCTTGTGCATGAGGTTTTAGAGTTTAAACGTGATTTCTTACAATTTTCGGGATGTTGAGGAGTAGGAAAATTTATATTAGAATGTTCTAATCATTTCTTTTCTGGATGTAGTGTTGTAAAATGAGACGTGGACAACCTCTACCAGGGTAACATCTTAATTATATGTACTTGTAGAAAAATATTGATCTGCTGTACCACATAGTAGAGGAGCTTGTCAATCAACCTAGAGAAGGTAGAGAAGAATTACCTAGTCCTTCCTCAGTAGCTCCATATAATCCAGAACCACCAGTTATGGATCAAGATTGTCATAGGAAGTTTATGAAACTTAATCATCCTACTTTTACTGGTATAAAGAATTTTATTGAAGCTGAGGGATGGTTAAAGGCAGTTGAAAAAGCATTCAGAATTTTAGGTGTGACGACTGAGAAGAAAGTGATTCTTGCTACATACCTACTAGTAGGCGAAGCTAACCATTGGTGGGAGTTTAGACAGACCACTTTACCTACTTCCATCACCTGGGAACGGTTTCTAGGGGCATTCAATGCCGAGTATTTTCCTACATGTCTTCAAAATCAAAAGGAGTTGGAATTTATACAACTAACTCAGAGAAACTTGTCAATAGTTGAGTATGCTTCGAAGGTTTACTGAATTGACTTGTTTTGCTCCAACAATTATGACTAATGAAGGACAGAGGGCAAGGAAGTTCTAGTGGGGGCTACATATAGAGATTTAGGATCCTCTTGTGGTTTTAGAACTGAGTACTTATATTGAAGTCTTGACAAAAGCAGAGATAGTAGAAAGCAAACTTAGAAGTTCATCATCAGGAGCAGGAGGTTCTAGACCTTCTATAACTCCGAGAAGATCGACTCTAGTGTTTGGTTCACAAGATAAAAGGCCTATAATGAAAAACGAAAATACCTCTTAGACCACCATTAGCACCCAATAAAGTACCAGCCTGCCGTAGTCGCAGGAAGAATCATGGCAACCAATCGTGCCATCATGTCACTTAGTCCTGTTTCAACTGTGGTAGCCAATAACATCTGATTTATAATTGCCCACTCATGAATGAATATACTGAAACTCCAAAGCAAGGACGAATGTATACCTTAACTGCATCGGATGATGAAACGAATTTAGACATCATCAAAGGTATGTAACTTGTCTTTAAAAATTTAGCTAAGGTATTAATTGATCTTGGTTCCACACGCTCATTCGTGTCACATACTTTTGCACCACGATTGAGTGTTACACCTGTTTACTTGAAGAATATTTTAATGATATCCACATCAAGTGCGAATGTATTACTTTCATATGTTATATATAAAAGTTGTATAATAGAGATAGCTGAGAGGGAACTAGAGATAGACTTGATACTTTTAGATGTGGGGGATTTCGATGTAATTATAGGGATGAATCAGTTAGCAACTTATTATGCGATCCTAGACTATCGTAATAAAAAGGTTGTATTTAATATTCCTAATGAAGAAACTTTTACTTTGTGATAGGATGGTGTTATTAATAGTATATTATTATTTAAGTTATACAAATTATTAAACCTAATGTGTGAAGGTTGACGTGGTAGGTAATAAAAACAAAAGGATTGGTTTTCATGATGTATTGGTAGTTTGAGAATATCCAGATGTATTTCTTAACGAACTTCCAAGGTTACCCCCGAATCATGAAATACAATTCTCTATTAACTTACAAGTAGATACTCCATTTCTGTTTCTCCTTATAGACTAACAAAAGCTAAGATATAAGAGTTAAAGAAACACTTGAGAGAACTTCAAGAAAAATGATTTATCCACCCTAGTGTCTCTCCTTAGGGCGCTCCTGTGACGTTCACAAAGAAGAAAGGAGGAACCAAACGAATGTGCATTGATTATAGAGAACTCAATCGAGTTACCATCAAGAATACATATCCCTTGCCAAGGATTGATGATCTTTTTGATCAATTGCAACGGGCCCAAGTCTTTTTCAAAATTTATTTACGATTCGATTACCATCAAGTGAAAATTAAAACTGAATATATCCCAAAGACCACTTTTAGAGCCAGATATGGCCATTATGAGTTTTTGGTCTTACCTTTTGGGTTGACAAATGTCCCAGCGGTATTTATGGATATGATGAATCAAATATTTGAGCCTTGGTTATATCAATTCATTATTGTATTTATTAATGATATATTGATTTATTCAAATAGTCTAGAAGAACATGCAGAACACTTGAGATATATTCTAAAAGCCCTTAGAAAATAGAAGTTATATGCAAAATGGAGTAAATGTGCATTTTGGCTCAAACATATTACTTTTTAGGTTATGTGGTTTTCAAGGACGGAGTATCCGTGGATCTGGCGAAGATTTCAAGCCTACTATGGGATTAGAACGTCCCACCACTGTGAAAGATGTCCATAAATTTTTGGGTATAGCTGGATACTACTGCCAATTTGTGAAGGAATTTTCTAATATTGCAACCCTTTATACTAATTTGAATAGACTACAGATTGTGAGAATAGTTTTAGAGAACTCAAATATCGACTTATGACAACTTCAATATTAGCTCTACCAAGTGGATCAGGAGGTTATACAGTGTATATTGACGCATAAGGTTAGGGTTTAAGATGTGTCTTAATGCACAACGTAGAGTCATCGCATATGGGTTAAGACAATTGAAGAACCATAAGCGAAATTACCCAATCATGATTTAAAATTAACTACAATTGTATACGCTCTTAAGATCTGCCGTCATTATCTGTATAGAGAGACATTTGAGACTTATACTGACCATAAAAGTCTCAAATATCTCTTTATGCAGAGAGAATTAAAATGCGTTAATGTAGATCGATGGATCTTCGTAAGGACTATGATTGCAAGATATCTTACCATTCAAAAAAAGAAAATGTGGTGGCTGATGCATTGAGCCGCAAGGCTTCCCGTATAATAGAAAAACTAATAGCTTCTGAATGGAAAAGTCGAAAAACATTACAAGAGTTACAATTGGGGATTCAGAAACGGGGAATGTATATAGCCAACTTAAAAATCGAGCCAATATTGATTCAGAAAGTTAAATATGCTCAAGAAGATAACTCTGCTACAAGGACCTTGAGGAAAGAAATAGAATAAGGTCAAAGACCTGGCTTCAGAGTTCATGATGATGGGTTACTTCGATTCAGAGAAAGACTATGCATTCCTGATGACTCGAACTTGATTAGACTCATATTAGAGGAACAAATAATTCTAGATTTACCATACACTCAGGCATCACTAAGATGTATCAAAACTTGTGACCTCGATATTAGTGGAATGGAATAAAGAAAGACATCTAAATTTGTTAACAAATATCTCACATATCAAAAGATCAAGGTTGAACATCAAAAGCCAGGAGGATTACTCCTACCTCTACTAATTCTAGAATAGAAGTGGGAACATATCACTATGGATGTTGCGATGGGTTTTCCTAGGACAAAGCTGAACCATGATGCTATTTGGGTGATAGTGGATATAACAAAGTCAACCCATTTTTTGCCAATAAAAGCTACAGACCCTTTAAACAAACTTGTCAGGCTATATATTAAAGAAGTGATTAGACTTCATGGCATTTCGGTGTCAGTAGTTTCATATCAAGATGCCTATTTCACCTCTAGATTTTGGACAAATCTTCAGTAGACTCTAGGCACCACATTATCTTTCAGACATTTCCCCCACAAACAAATAGTCAAACGGAGAGAATCATCTGGACAATAAAAGACATGGTTAGGGCTTATGTACTAGAGATGGGAGGAAATTGGGATGATCATCTACCACTAATCTAATTTGCCAATAATGCTAATTATCAATCCAGTATTGATACAGCTCCATATAAAGCACTTTATGACAGATCTTGTAGATCTCTTATATGTTGGGAAGAGATTGGAGACAAAAAATTAATTAGACCTAAATTAGTCGAAGCAACTACATTAAAGATTGTTCTAATTAAGAAAAATCTTTAAATAGCCCAAAGTAGATAAAAAATTTACATAAATAACCATAATAGAAAGGGCTTAGAATTTGGGACAAAGAACCATGTGTTCTTAAAAGTGTCACCAATGAACGGCATTATGAGATTTAGGAAGAAAGGCAAATTGAGCCATCGCTTCATTGGACCATTCAAAATACTGAAAAAAGTTGGGACTACTGCTTACTAGCTAGCATTGCCACCAGAGTTAGCTAATATCTATGATGTTTTTCATGTGTCAATGCTCCACAAGTATCACACTGATCCATCTCATGTGCTTCAGTATGAAGATGTTCTTATCGAGAAAGACATGTCCTATGAAGAAATATCAATAGGCATATTAGATAGATAAGAGTGAGTGTTAAGGAACAAGACTGTTATGATGATTAAAGTATTCTGGCAACATCATTCACCAGCAAAAGCTACTTGGGAAACTAAAAACTCGATACGAGCTCGATATCCTTACTTACTTTAAGAATGTATCAAATTTGGAGGATCAAATTTTTGTAAGGATGAGAGAATTGTAATATTTGATCCTTAATAGAAGGGTGTATAAATAAGTAAATAAAATAAAGAATATCAATTTTATGATAAAATAAATTAAATTAGAACTTAAAGTCTAAATGAAAGAAATTTTAGAAATTAGAGGGTTTTTATAAATTTTAAGGATTTAAGTGAAAACATGTGGGAAAAATGGATCAAGTGCATAATTAAATAAGAGCGGAAGGGGGCAAATGGAAATTAGGAAATGGACGGTCAAGATCGCATCGTTTGAGAGATCTGATGGCTTGAAATCACATATGGTTAAATGACCCAAATCTAATCTTAAAAGATCATATGGCTAGGAAAACTAGTATTTCAAGGAACAAATTAGAGTTTTTTCACTTAGCAAATGAGAGCAAAAAATGAGAGAGAAAGAGAGATGAGTCGAGCGGGTGAGAGAGGAGGTCGAGCTAAGTGAGGGTCAGGCCGAGAGGGAGAAGAGAACATCGCGCAAGATAAAGACGAGCAAGGAAACCAGAAGGAGAGAAGAAAATGCAGCCGAAGAGGAATGAGGAGGTATCATGGAGGCAGAAGGCTGAAGGAAGGAAAGGGAAAAGGAAGGAAAGGGAAAAGGAACCGCGACTGGGAAATGCTGCATTGCTGGTAGATTCTGAAGCCATGTTGCATGCAATGCCAGCGTTCAGAAAACAGGTGAGTTTTGTCTCTTTCTATTTCTCCGAGATTCTCTTTTCATGTTTCACTTTAACGGGCATGCAGGTGTGAAACCAAATCACTCAATCATCGCGACAAGTGAGGAGTTCTCTCGGGGAACCAAGGAAACTATTCTCCAAAAGCTATGAATCGAATATGAGGCTATTTCGAGTTTTCTAGGCACCGAACCTGAACCAGGTGAGTTTTTTTTCCCCTTTTAGTGTGGGTTCTCGATGGAAATGGGTATTAACGTGTGTGTACAGGTTTTAAGAGCTAGAATGCTCACATCACCACAGTGAGCATGAAGGTCTTCTTAGAAAAACCAGAAAATCATCTCCGATGGTGAAAATTTAGAAACTTGAGGCTGTTCAGTTTTCACAGTACCCAAACCAAATCTGGTGACTTTCCTTTTCCTTTTTCGTTATGGTTTTTTGGTGAATATAGATGTTAATATGTATGTATGTGTATACGTATAGATTTTGGAAAATAAATCACCCATATCGATGCAGGGAGCTGAAGTGATGGTTTGCCGAATACCAAAGAATGAACTTACTGTTGGTGATTACCCAAAACCACCACTGTTAGTTGTTTTCTTTTAGGTTTGGTTCATTTTCGTTAATTAAATTTCATTATGTTATTGTATGGTGATTCTAGGCAGTAGATCAAATTGAAGATAATCTTTTTGGGGGAATTTGGTAAGTATTTCCAATTCTGAATCTAGATTAAAATTTTGAATGTATGCATGTATATCATTAATTTTATGTGTGTTTTAGTATGGAACAGATACTGACTTGATTCCTTAATGAAGAACAAAACCTCGACATCTTCCCGGAACTGCCTGGAATGAGTTTGGGACACTTGATTTTCTTGGTCTTGGTATCATTAGACATTGTTTCATTTGATTGTGTGACATATGACAAATGAACCTTGTTTGGAAATTATGAGGAGATGGAAGCCAGAAAAATTAAGGATTGATAAATGTTGGAATTTGTGATAAGAGATAAAATTTATAAGTGAAAAGGAAAAACTAATAAAGTGAGAGATTGAGAAGAAGGAAATGAATGTAAGAAAATAATAAAAATAGAAAATGAATTAATTATAGTTATGAAACAAATTAATTTAAATGTATTTAAATCAAAAAATAAAATAAAAATGAAATAAATAAGAAATTAGAAAAGGGGTGGATATGATTAAGTAGTATATGGACTCTGGATACCTACTCATTTAGTCATAATCGAGGAGGGGAGGGTGCGTGTGTGACTGAAGTTTAATGAGTATGGTAAACTTGCATATGGATAGAGTTTGAAACCTAATCTAGATGTGGATAGGTCTTTGTGAGCATTGGTCACCTAGCAAACGTAACTATTGTGGCCAATACGAGATTTTGTGTGTGTGTGTTATTAATGCAATGAGGAGATCCATTTCATCTCTCTTCAACGACAATATAAATGTCATGGCATAATGAAACGTTAGAAATGACATTCTGAGTGTATATATGTTCTTTCGAGTGTATGGGATGATACTTCGAGGCTATAAATGATATTCGAGTATAATTGAGAAATCCGATTTAAAAAATATAAAATTAGAATGTCTGAAAAAATTTGTGTTTAATAAGTGAATTCTGGTTTAGAAAATGGTGAAAATTATAAGCAAATTTTGTATTGAAAACATTACTATTGCACATATTGTGTGTTTTTGCATGATATCTAATCTGGATTTTGGAAGAACGGAAATATCTATTGAGTTTGTGAAGCTTATCAAATTTCACCCTAATATTTTTTAGATGAGAAAAAAGAGACAGAACTGTTGCAAGACGAGTAGAACTTATGAAAGTGTTCTAGTTCATGTATATTTTGTTCATATTTTAAGAATTTTTGTTTTGTTTTGTTAAACTTTAAATTTTGAGCTCATGTTCTGAATATATAACTATTGTATATATTACATGGGATGTTAAGTTTTATGTTAAATTTTTGAGTTGTGTACATGCATGCTTTGTAGGCCCATTGTATGAGAAAATGGTATGAGTAGATTTGTACCTCCTTATTGGGTTGGGGCATTACAGTTATTCTTAATGAATGGAGGGTATAATTTTTTTTCTAAATCAAACTAATTTGATTTAGGATAAAGCTACCTCTTTCTATTGAAATATTTATTGGTTTTTTAAAAAAATAAGAAAACGATAAAGATGTTTGAAATCCTTTTATAAAAAATAGTATTAACTAATCTTTTAAAATGGTACTCCAAACTTTAAATATAATAGTATAAACTTTTTTAATTTGCAAAAAAAAAATAATAATTTGTTAAAGATAATATAAAATATCTCAATTTAACTACACTTTTAACTTGTTTATTATTATAGATAAGTATATTAAGTCGAAATTTTTTAAAAAAATAAATTTAAACATTAACCTACTCTATGAGATGATGGGCTCAACTTGGATCTCGGAGTTCAAAGACTATACTTTTATTTATTTTTAATTTATTTTATTAATATTTTAATTATTTTATACTAAGTAACCCAAATATTTTTTACTAAAAATATCATTAATATTTTGTAGTATTTTCCTAATTAGTTTTTAATGAATAAAAAATGATGAAAATATTTAAATTTTTTTAAATGAGTATATATTAAAGTTTTAAAATGATATTCCAAAATCTAAAAATAGTAGCATGTACTTTTTTATTTGAAAAAAATATAATTATTTTGCCAATGATAATATGAAATATCATAATTTTACAATATCTTTTAACATGTTCACTATTATAAACAAGTATATCAAGTTCAAATTTAACAAAAAGTTCAAACATTAGCCCACACCATGATGTGCTCGGGTTAGACTTGTCGGAACTTACAGCTCGAGGACTATACCTCTTGTTTATTTTTAATTTATTTAATTAATATTTTGATTACTTTATATTTTTTGCTGAAAACATCATTGATTATTTGTAGCATTTTGTCTTATTAGTTTTTAAATAATAAGAAAATAATAAAAATGTTTAAATTTTTTTTTTGAAATGAGTATTTATTAAATTTTTAACATATTATTCCAAAATAAAAAATATACTATTTTAGTTTGAAAAATATATTTTTTTTGCCAAAGATAATATGAAATATCACAATTTTATTATGCATTTAATATGTCTACTATTATACACAGATATATCAAGTACAAATTTAAGAAAAATTCAAATATTAGACCATTCCATGATGTTCTTGGCTCAAACTTATTAGTCTCAAGATTTAAGGACTATACTTCTTTTTCACTTTGCATTCATTTGATTAATACTTTGATTATTTTATATTACTCCGTTCAAATATTTTTTACTAAAAATAACACTGATTTTTTTTTTATAACATTTTACCTTATTGGTTCTTAAAGAATAAGAAAATGATAAAAATGTTTAAATTTTTTTAAATGAATATTTATTAACTTTTTAAAATGGTATTCTAAAATCTAAAAATATAGCATGTATTGTAATACCCAGGTATAAAATTTGGCCCGCGATTAATTTTAAAATTTAAAAAATATATAAAAATGTAAATTTTAAATTTATAAACTTTTATTTAATGTAAAATTAGGAAAAAATAGGTGGAGGATGAAATTGAAAATAATTTTAGAAAAAAATGGTGAAAATTTGGGTTCAGATGGTATTTTTGAAAGAAAAATCGAAAACTAGAAGTCAAAACGCAATTAAAAAAAATTGGGCCACGTAGGACCGCCCAGTTAGCAGTCTCGATGAATCGGAGCGCGCCGCGTGACAAGGCACGCTGACTCGGTGCCATGCGAGAGGCCACGCTAGCAATCCGCGTGCCCGCGATCGAACAGCTCGGATGCGTTCCTACGCGCGCGGATGCTCCAGATCAGTTCCCTCCTCAGGCACGATCGAATGGTCGCGATTAAACACGATGAACGGTTCAGATTCGTTCCCTCTTTAAACGTGATCATACAGTCGAGATCAAATCGCGATGAACAGTTTAGATTTATTTTCTCTTTAAACGCGATTAGATGATCAAGATCAAATGCGATGAACAGTCCAGATTTAAGGGAGACGGATATAAATATCTCGCATCACATTGAATCCAAACCCTAGCTATCACCCTCCCACTGGGGAAGAAGAACAAGTCACTAGAGAAAGGAGCCGACCACCGCCTGCCACAGCGCTGGAGCCACCTCCGACTGCCAAAAAAGGTAAAAATTCTTCTATCGGCTCGAAATTTGATTCTGAACATCCCTTGGCCAAATCAGAGTAAAAGAAATGACGGATGAGCCAAAAACTGTAGGCAAAGCCCAACGGCGCTGCCGCGGGCAAAACTCAAAATCGCCTCTGATGAGCCCCTTCCCGTTTCCCGTTTTATGCAATTTTTCCACCATTGTGTTTATTATTCTATTTTCTACAGGTTGACTGAAGAAAAACACTCAGCCGCAAAGGTGAGCCAGCGAAGCCACCTCACCGAAAAATTCTACTGCCGGTAAGTTTTTATTTTTTAATTTTTTTTGGTCAACCGAGATTTCCTAACGTGTTTTCTCGCAGGGACAAGTATAAAATCAGCCAAAACTGGCCAAAACTGTTCAAAAACAGCGAGGCTGAGGTAAACTGCCGCTTACCAGAATTCTAAAATTGGCCGAAAAAAGTTTTTAACACCGATTTTAAATTTTTTGGGATATTTTTAGGTACGTGAAGTATATTTCAATCTCTGTAAAAAAATTTAAGAAACCGGGGGACCGCTAGTAGGCGCAGTAGAAAGTTTGGTATTTTAGATATTGATTCGTGTAAGAATCCCTCACCTTATTCCATGTTATGAAATTAAAATCTAATTATCAATAATACGGTATTTTTCATAATTTAGAAAACTTCGAGAATTAATTACAGGTTACTAATGGAGGTAGAAGCAGTTATTTATTATTGTTGTCCTGTTTAACTGATTATTTAAGTTTACAGCGTTAAATGCATGATAATATATTATAATTTGTAAAATGATTCAATTGTATTTCCTTGATGCATGTATTGTTTGTCTTGCATTAATTTACGGTTAAATTGTAAAACTAAAAATTAAATGTAAACAAAAACATTTATTGGTTAAGTGAATGAATGAATGGTAGCCTTACTTGATATTCTGAAAGATAGTGGACAGACTGGGTACATAGGGAATCCTACCGTGAATATCGCCTCATACCGGATGGGGTATCGAGAATTGATATTTTTGGCACTCATACCAGACGGGGTATTGGGACGGCCTGTTTCACCCTCATATCAGACAAGGTATTAAGGGATGATATTTTTGGTACTCATACCGGACAGGGTATGGGGACGGTCGATTAGTTGACAAAGTTAGATGTTGGTTCATGCATAGTAGGACATTCCTATGGACTCCCATGGATATCAGTAGAGAAATAAAAAGAGAAAATTTATTCTTGCTTACTTGAATATGATATTATGATGTTATTGAGCTATTGTTTCTATAGGTCGATTTTGTAAATCTCGCAATGATAAGTATGCAATAAATGATTTTACTTATGATAAATGAATTTACTTAAATTAAGAGCTCTATTAGTTATTTTATGATTTTTACCAATCTTCATTTTCTGTATCGGTGAGTAGTGTGATATTCTTACTAGGCTAGTGTAGCTCACCCCTTCATTAACTATTTCAAATCAAGAGGACCAATACCCAGATCCCGATCAATAAAAGAGTTGTGAATAGTTCACCACCTGAACTCTTTCAAAAGCTAGAGAATGTCGTCCTAAAATACTCAGTTTTTTACTTTTTCTTTATTTCTTTGATTTTTGTTTATTCTTTTAAAATGGACATTCCCGTAAGCCTTTTGGGTATTTTAAACTATTGTGTAAGAAATGTAAACCCTAACTCTATTATTCCGCTTCTGCATTCAATTCATGTCTTTATTTCTTTTTAAGTTCTGGGTTGTTACATGTATATTTTTTATTTGAAAAAATATAATTATTTTATCAAAGATAATATGAAATATCATAATTTAACTGTCTTTTTTATTTACAGGCAAGTATATCACGTCCAAATTTAATAAAAAAAATTCAAACATTAGCCTGCTCATGATGTATTAGACTCGAACTTATTAGAACTCATGACCCGAGAACTATACCTCTTGTTCATTTTTAATTTATTTAATTAAAATTTTGATATTTTATATAGCCCGTTCATATACTTTTTGCTAAAAATATCACTGGTCTTTTGAAACATCTGAAGTAACGAAAAGCGACAAACTTGAGTTAGCACTTAGCAGAAAATTAATAATTTTTGGAAAAGTTATATCTAGGGAACTAAAAGATGAGAAAAACTTAGCTTATCAGATGATCTCAATTTTTTTTCCACAGTAATGGAAAAATAATAAAGTTTCTTGGTTACTAAATAAAAAAGTGTTAATTTAGAATGCACGTCAAAAGGTAAAAAAAAATTGATATTATTAAGATCGATGATAAAATTTTTCCAAGATCATTCTATCCAAAAACAATTAACTACAAGAGAACAGAAATCAAAAAGAGAAAAAGCCCGAAAATGACACACAAAACAACTGCAAAGCAACAAGCTTGCCCCATGAACCTGGTAGAGAATCAATAATGTGCGAGCCGATATATGTTAGGATTAAAAGTAGTTATCAAAATCCAATCAACTACCAACAAACAAGTTCTCATTCAGCATTAACTATTAAATTTCCTTGATTTTTATGTGCTAAAAAGCTGTATATCAAAATTTAAGGAATTCTTCAAAACCAGGCTTAATGTAATTTAGGCCATTGGGCAATGTGTTTTTCACACGTATCATATAATCAAAGAATAGAATTAATGATATGTAACTCAATGTTCTGCTAAACTCACTCGATACTAAATTAGGTAATAGCAGTATGCAAATTAACAAATTCACATAATCAACAAGGAAGCACAGTGAATTTCTAAAACACATTCAAGAGTTTTCTCTAGAAAAAAATAGAAAAAGACAGAAGGTAACAACTTGGTCAAAACTGATGTAACTTGATTTTTTCCAACTAAAATTGTCATGATATCAAAAAACTGATGGAACATAGTAGCATTTAAAAGAATTAAGGGAACCCCAGTTTTGCAAAACAGAAAACATAGGTAGAAAAATAAGAATGATATATTTAATTAGAGTTCCTTGCCAACTTAAAGTTCTCATCATTGTCTGGTTTACATATCAGTAAGATTATAACTCAAAAAAATGGTGCTAGTAAACTAGTTGCCTTTTGAAAGAAACAATCGAGGTAAGGAAAGTGCATCCAGAGAAGAATTCATGTGTCAAGCAGAAAAAAAAAGAGAAGAAATTTAATAAAATGAAAAAATAAAATAAAATAAAGCATGCGATAATGGATCTGAAAAGTAAAAAAACAAAGGCAATATAGTCAAAGGGCATGTGATATACACACACATATATACATATATGTTAATTTTCTTCGTAAGAATGAATCTATGAGGGGAGACAAAAGTGTTGATGTGTCTTCAATTTTATTGATATTTATCTATATTTTGGGGATAATTTATTTTTATTTTCTTTGTATTTATTCTAGGAAATATTTGATATATATCCTATAGAGTTTTTATTTGTGAAGAACTTTGCTAGTTTCTCTATAAGTAGGTTTGCTAACCTATTAGTGATGTGCTTTCAGATTACATAGTGAAATTCTTTCTTACTAGTCTAGCCCATTGATGTAGGCACATTGTCGAATCACGTAAAATACTTGTATTCTTTTCTTTATCTTTTTATTTTGGTATGATTGTGTATGCTTTAAGGATTAATTTTTCCCAACAAGTGGTATTAGAGGAAGGTTTCAGCTGGGTTAAAGAGAAAAAGCATATTAGTCAGTGAGAAAAAAATTAAATTAAATCTGGTTTTTTTCTGGTTACATGAAGAAGGTGAACCATACAGAGAGGGCGAAACGGTAGACATCGTGGCTTGAATGATCAAAACAGTCTGTGCTCAGATCTGTTCAACCAAATCGACAAGGGAAAAAGCTGGGTTGTGCGAGTGGCGACCGGTGAAATCAAACATGAAATAAAGAAGCTTGGATGTGCGGCGACTCACATGAAGAAAACCATCTTACTCGAATAGGAGGGGCAAATAAGAGAAATCGAAGGCAGATTCGTGACGTCCGATCTTGTTTGTGCACAAAACTAGAGCCAGAGAAAGAGAACGCGCGTCGGAGAAAATGAACCAGTGCGGTGGCACCCGGTTCACATGAGACTCGATTTGCGGCAATCCCTATGTGTTTTCGGTGCGTTTTTACCATATTCATGCTAGATCCGTCGAGTCGCACATTTCTGTGCCTTTTTTGGTATTTTCTAGCGGCAGTAAGAGGTGGTTGACGGCTGTGCGTGACATCTCCAGTGGCCGCACATGTGACAGCATGTGGAGGAGCGTGTGGTGGCACGTGGAGGAGTGTGGTGGCGCGTGAAGGCACGTGCTGTGTTTCGGTGGTTCTGTTCAGTAGTTTTCTGTGTAGTTGTGACTCCTTGTGAGTGTTTTTTACTTTTTGACAATTTTTTTTCTCCCTTCTTAGTTTTTTAGTGCATAGTCTAGGGATTCAAAATGATATTCATAAAGTATAAGATAGAGAAGTTTCAGTATGTGGAAGATTACAATGAGATCGTTCCTAATACTACAAGTTTTATGGGGAAATTGAAGAAAGATATCTAGAGGGTATGAGAGAGTTGAAAAAGGCAAGTATGTAGGATAGAGCTTTATGTGCAATTTTTATGAATGTCAATGACAATGTTCTGCGAGAGATTGCTGAAGAAATTTCAGCTTCAAATGCGTAAAAGAAACTAGAAGATTTGTATTCTTAAAATCGCTGACGAACTACCTTTATATGAAGAAAAAGCTGTATAATTTCAGAATGAGTGAAGGTACGCCCATTAAACAGTACCTTGATGAGTTTAATTTTTTAATTATGGAGCTGAATAACATAGATATTAAGATTGAAAATGAAGATCAGACATTGATTGTTCTGTATTCATTACAATCTTCTTATGAAACTTTTATTGATACTCTACTGTATGAAAAAACTAATATTTCACTAGATGATGTTAGCAACGCAATAAAATCGAAAGAATTACAAAAGAACTTTATTGAGTATAGAACAGAAGGAAAAGGTTTGGTAAGTAAGGGAAGGGCACAAAGAATAAGCAAATCAAAATCTAGAGGTAAAAGGAGAAACTATTTTAAGTGTGGGGAGAAGGGTCACTTTAGGAGAGATTGCCCTATGCTGAAGAGAAGAAAGGAGTATAAGAGTTCTGTTAATATAGTCGACAAGGATAATTCTGATGATAGTAATAACAACAGTTTTAGAGTAGTTCTATATATGAATTCGGATAATAGAAAGAACTCCTGAATTCTTGATTCTAGTGTTATATTCCACATGTGTCTACATAGGCATTGGTTTGCTACTTACAAGCAAATAAGTGGTACCATGTATATGTGGAGATGACAGTTCATTATTTGTAGCTGGGATTGGTAATATCAGATTAAGAATATTTAGGGGAATCATCAGGACTATTGAGTGTTGTCATGTTCCTCAGATGAAGAGGAATATGATTTCTCTTTCTACATTGGCGACTTAGGGTTATAAATATCATGCAGAGAATGATACTTTTAAAGCGTGTAGAGGCTCTGAGGTACTCATGAAAAATAGTTTAGAATCTAGATTATATATTCTTCAGGAAAATGTAGTTTCAGGGGAAGCTACTCTAGCATTAGGGAACAGTAATCAGAATTAATTATGGCATCTACGTTTGGGTCACATGAGTAACAAATGGTTATCTGTTTTGAGCAAACAAAGTTTGTTGAATGGGTATAAAGAAGGAGTTTTAGGTTTTTGGTGAACATTGTGTGTTTGACAAGCAGACTAGAGTGAAGTTCAATAAAAAGACAGTGCACAGGACCAGAGGTAAGTTGGATTATGTTCATTTTGACTTATGGGGTCCATACAGAGTTTTTTTCAAGAGTGGTGCTAAGTACTTTATGACATTAATTGATGATTACTCTAAGAAGGTATGAATGTATTTTCTAAAATCCAAGGAATAGACATTTTTAACATTTTTCATATAGAAGACTATGATTGAGAAGCACACACAGAGGAAGATCAAGTGTCTTAGGACTGACAATGGGTTAGAATTTTACAATCATGAGTTTGATGACTTTTGCAGTATGGAAGGTAAAGTGAGACACCGCACTTATGTTGGAACACTACAACCGAATAGTATTGCAGAACGCATGACTAGATTACTTTGTGATAGGGCATGAAACATGTTGTCTCATTCAGGTGTGGGATAGGAATTTTGGGCTGAAGTTGTGAATACTGCTAGTTTCTTAGTTAATAGATCTCCATTCACAGCTATTGAGAGTAAGACTCCTTTTTGAGATATGGTTTGGGTCACATACTAATTACTCTCAGTTGAGAGTGTTTGGTTGTCCTGCTTATGCTCATGTTAGGGATGGTAAGCTTGAACCAAGGGCAAAGAAATGCATATTTCTAGGGTATGCATATGGAGTGAAAGGCTACAAGTTGTGGTGTAGTGATCCAAAGTCTCTAAGGTTGATTATTAGTAGATATATGATATTTAATGAGTCTGCTTCATTAGATAGTCAGAAGGGGAAGACAATAGCAGAATTAGATCACGGTGTCAGAGAACAAGAAAAATTAAAAGTTCAGTCTAATGGTCCAAAGAATGAAGTGCATGATCTTAATAAAAAATGTGATAGTGCACCTGATCAACAACAACCATATAGTATTGCAACAGATAGGGAGAGAAGATAGATTAGATAACCACAGAGGTATGAAATCTAGATGCATATAACTTATCAGTTACGGAACCAATTGATTTGCATGAATCAAGAAGTTCATATACTGATAAGATGATTGGTATTGTGTGTGAGAACTTGATGGTAGATGTCACTTTGTTCAGGGATCAGATAGCAAGTTTAGGTATGGCCTAAACTTGGCTGCAGTATGTGATACTCAATAGCACCCTAGTGGGGACATGTTGGCAAGACGGTGCGACAAGATGATTAACTGTTTTGATGATAGAGGAAATTCAAGCCAAAGGGAAGATTTATTGATGTGTCTTGAATTTTGGCAATATTTATCTATATTTTGAGGATAATTTATTTGGATTTTCTTTGTATTTATCCTAAAAATATTTTATGTATATCCTATAGAGTTTTTATTTGTGAAAAACTCTGCTAGTTTCTCTATAAATAGATTTGCTAACTTATTAGTGATATACTCTCATATTACATAGTAGAATTCTTTCTTACCAGTAAGCATACTGCCGAACCATGTAAAATACTTGTATTCTTTTCTTTATACTTTTACTTTGGTGTGATTGTGCATGCTTTAGGAATTAATTTTCTCCAACAAAAAAGAATTAAACAGAATTAACCAATGGCGATTGTAATTGAAAGATAAAAAACATGGATTTAGTTTAATAATGGAGTGTTTAATGTAGCAGCCTCTGGAACTAAAGACAAAAAGAAAAGAAGTAGAAGACAAAATGTATTTCTCAAACAAAAATAAAGCTGCCTTTTAAGTTTTTAGAAAGATTAAAATAAAAGAAACATACGAAAAAATTAAAATTTAAAAATCAACCAATAGGAGGATAAGATTGGGGCTACTCACTAAAAGGTCCACCAAGTTGTCTCACAGCACCTAGAAAACGATTGTGTAGCTCTCCAATCCACTTCGACTGAGGTTTCATGACAGTGGAGACAGCTAGAGGACCGCCAGCTTCCTCCTCCTCCTCTTCCGAATCCTCATCATCAATATCGTCAATAAGAACAAAATCAAGGTCATCATTTCGGGATTTGATAACTGGAGTTGCAGGCGCCATGGTTTCTTGCAGAAAAAGCAATTTGTTTGAATCACCATGATCTAGCTGGTCATGACGACCATCACGAAGCTTTCTGTAACAATTATTGCTAACCTCACGAGGACTCTCCTTAACAAAAATCTCTTACCCTTCGTCCTTCATCCCCGCACGAATCATGTCAACATTTCGATTAGTACCCATCATTTTTTCTTCTACCCTATTATCAGACATGAACCCAGGACCAACCCAGAGAAACTGTTTTGCAATGGGACCCGATATATATAGATCCTAAGGAAACAGGAAAGAAGGGTCACACGAGAAATATCATGGGGGTGAGTAGTGAGACTAAAACATGGAGGAAGAGAGAAGAAGCCAAAAAGAAACTCAACGGATATTTTTTATATGTATCTGAGAAGGTGGAGAGTGAGATATACTCACGTATCAGGATAAAAACGAAAAGGAAACCGACGAAACAAGCCAGTGAAGCTGCTGCTATGGTTACTTGGAGACTAACTAACTCAACTCTGGATCAAGGGATTAATTAACCTTTCGCTTTCTCTGCGATTTGTATATAGTAATAGGACTAAGGTTAAGTTGCACCCATAATTGTTCTTGTTCTACATGTATACACTATTGCTTCATCAGTACGTATTTGCAGTGCGACAATGAAAAATAATTGGTGGATTTGTGGCAATTTGTGTAAATATTTGATAATTGGGGGGTAACTAAATATGAATTTGGAGAATGGAAGGCGGTATAATTGTACTGTGGATTGGTTTATTTCTGAATTGTCCTGTAGCCAACGCACACAAGAGGAGTTTTTTGTTCCATTCTATTTTATTGTTTCATTGCCTTTTCCTCTATAGCACCTTACACCAACAAATAGGAAGAAGATTAAAAAAATAATAATACGAGTATGTGTATATACATATTATGTATACAAACACCAGTATGTATTTGGTAAGTAAATGAATATGATTTGTATTTATGCTTTTGAATCATAGTTCTTAAAATTAAATTGAACTAATGGGTCCTATTGGATTTGACTGTATGATCAAAACAGTCAAAGGACTCAGTTAAATAAAGATATTAAATAAGTATTAAATTTAACATAACATTTTATAATTTTTATATCAATAATGTTTATAATTTTTGTAATAATTTATCTATATATTTTATAATATTAATTTTTTAATACTAATAAACTAGTTATTAGATAAATATATAGACAACCGATAATTTTACTATTAATAGACATCTTAACTATTTTAAAGATTATAAATGATTATATTTTTTTATGGTTATTGATTGTCATTAATTATTCGTATCAAAATTATTGAATTTGATTTAATGTTATCAGAATTCCTATAACAAATAATCATTACTGGTTAGTTGTAAATGACATAAGAGCACACGCTAATTCAATAAATTCTAAGATAATATAATATCAAAATTATGATAGGCGATTTTAGTAAATATTAATAAAAATTAATAATTTAAATAATCCAAATATTTATAACTTTAAACTTGGTAAATAAATGTATGATTGTAATTTGTGACCGTAATAAAATTATGATAATATAAATATTTATTCAAATGAGATAGTTTAAACTTTTATTTTAGAATGTGGTACCATGCAATTAACATAATTTTTTTTAACTCTAATCTTTATAAAGTTTTGCACTTGAAACAATTAATGTAAAAATTTTGTTGAAATATTGTTCCAAATAAGAAATATTTTACAATTTAAATTAATAATTAAAAATGATAATTTAGATGACTATTACAATTTTTTAATACGAAATACTTATTTTTGTTTAATTGATAAATCTTAATTATTGATTAACTAATATATAAAAAATAGTAATAACATTTAACTAGATTTAATATTATTTATATATTAATTGGACAAACTCACTTTCTATTCTCACATATTAAGTAAAAAAATTAACAAAAATAACAAAATTAATTGCACATTAAATTGATTTAGAATTTTATAATATTTAAATTGTATTTAATTCTTATTCCATAAAATTTAAAATTTGAAGTAATTGACATACTCCTTATACATGAAAATATAAAGATATATAAATATAGATAAGAAATAAACTTTCTTTTCCGCGCGTGGTCGTATAGACGTATAGTGGCAGTGCGTTTGGACAACCGCCTCCAGCTGTTCTTTTATTTATTTATATATGTCAAACTAGCCGTTGCCAATTCGTAACATCCGCTCCGCTCCCTTCTCTTCTCTCTCAGTTTCCCCTTCCAGTTCTTCTCTTTCCCTCTCTCTGCCTAATCTTTGTCTCTTTAACTAATTCAAGTTCTTGATTTCTTTGCTGTGCTTGAGTAATTTGTAAAAATAGTGTAGAGAGTGTAAAGATGTTCACGGAGGGTTCAGATGAAAATGCAATCAACTGGATCAAGAAGGGGACGGATACGGATCAAGAACCCTGCATCAGATCTCCCTTTAACAAGAATCTACCTCTTGATACATTTCCGAAATCTTCTCTTTCATACAATACTCCCACTGCTTTTATGTCTCCTCATGGGCTGCCACCATTGAGATTCCACTCTGCCTTCTTAACTCCTCACAGCCTTGCGGCTTCTTGCCTCGATGATGAAGACAAGAGAGTGACGATTCAGTTTCTGATGGTGCCCGTGGTAGCTTCTCTGTGCGTAAAGAAGAGGAGGAGGAGGTTTTGGGACCTAGACAGGATAATGATGAAGAGGAGGTTCTTGGTAACAAGTATAGGTCAAAGTTAAATGGAGGGTTCTTGAAGGAAAAGAATTTGAGGATTGAGATCCCTGGCAGTAACAGAAGATTAACAGATGGCGAGTTGGGGATGAGGAAATTTGCCATCAAGAATTCGTTCCCAGGTGGTAGCGCTCGGCTTGGAGAAGGAGTTCAATCACCCAATGCCCAGGTAAGAATTTTGGTATCTTTCTACACTTTATAAGGTAAAAGATACATGGATTTTTTTATAGACGTTAAAATTTGACTCATGAACTACTGCAGTTGGTGATCAATAGTGTAAAATAACAGAGTTGCCATATATATAATAAGTATATATATACATAATATTATCATTTGGTGTCCAATTTATTATTTAGTCTGTAAAACATTCCTTCCCTGAAAAATAAGATCTTGAACACCCTGATCTTATAGTATGAATTGTAAAGATGGGCATTTCCCTCATCCTAACCTTGTTATCCAATCAATCCTTGAAAAGGATTGTGCTAAAAGTGTTGGTTTTTATGACAAGTTGACATTGGTGGTAATTTTATAGGGATCTTGAGTTCTTGGCTTACTTAAAAGTAGAAGATCTTGGTGTTGAATTGAAATTGATGTTTCCTATAGAACTATATCAATCTTTTAAAAGCTTTATTTTTAAGATAATTCATTGTGCTGGAAATTGATGAGTTGTACAGGTTACTCCTGTCGACTCTAAAAGCATTCATGTAGAGGTAGAACATACGGGTACACCAAGTGCACCGCCTATAATTGAGACTGAAAGAGAAGTGAAGAGCTTTGCAGAAGTTGAGCAACATTAAGTAAGAATTTCCAAGGAGAGGGAATCAGAATTTAATGGTAGGAAAGAATGTTCAGCAGATGATAGCAAGATGCAAGCTTTAAAAGACACTGGTAGCGAGAGGTGACAGTTAGCTCTTTTTTCTTCCGTGCTCAGTACAGTGCACAGTTAGAGCACCTTTTGTTTATGACTTGCCATTAATTCCAGGCGTTAAATTTTATTGAATTGGCCTTTTACAGTACAAAAAATACCACAATTGGAGGAGTGCAAATCCCTTATGTGATTTGTGGGTGGAGTATATCTATATATATGTTAAGGGTTTTATTTTTGTACTTCTGCTTATTACAGAGTGGACCTATTGTGGAAACTCTAGCATATGATTTGCTTTTGGAGGATGCTATGCGTGCACTACATTTTCATTCCCGGAACTTGAGGTTGCATGGACCTTTGAAATGGTTGTTGACTGAATTTGCGGATACTTTCAGATGTTCTTTTCCTTGTTATAGGCGCTTATATGCAAATCTTTCAATTTATTAGGCTGCTAGAACTTGTTAAGCTGTCTTTTGTGGATTTCTTTTGATGTATTTACTTTTTCTCTCCTTGCAGTTACCTCTCACATGTTATGGATGTAACTACTCCGACAAAGAACTGCCTAGAGCTTGTGAATGAGTTACTTGTACTCATTTTAAAGGTAAAAGAGTGAGAGAAATTAGACAAGGCAGGAGGTATGCCTCTCCAGATTTCAATATTTTCTCGGGAAGTTTGAAATACTGTAGCTGTTGAGTAATTATTTGTCTCCTTAGTTTTTGGTAATATTTGGTTTCATTGCTGGGAAAGAGAAATAAGCATGACGTTGTTTTCCTGATTTGATGATAACGTTTCACGGAAGGTTTTATGAAGCTGCTTTCTTACAATTATTTTCACGTGCCTTGATGTTTGACATCTATATTAGAAGTATATCATATCCGGATGTTCTTATGATGAAAAGACACATTCTGCTGGTCATATTTTGTAAACATGGTGTAATGTCTCCTTAGTTTTTGATAATATTTGGTTTCATTGCTGGGAAAGAGAAATAAGCATGACGTTGTTTTCCTGATTTGATAATAACGTTTCACGGAAGGTTTTATGAAGCTGCTTTCTTACAATTATTTTCACGTGCCTTGATGTTTGACATCTATATTAGAAGTATATCATATCCGGATGTTCTTATGATGAAAAGACACATTCTGCTGGTCATATTTTGTTAACATGGTGTAATGGCTACCAAGGAGCTAACAAAGTTCAGAAGTAAAAGCTTATATCCTTTGAGACACACATTGCTAGCTGGATAAAGATTAACAGTACAAGAAATTTACAAGTGATTGTGCTAGCATATTGTCAGGTACCTTTGATATGTACCTGGTGCATGTTAAAGTGTAAACAGATGAGAGAAAAGATTATAAAAGAAATGAGAAGACTACAGGAGAGAAGGAGAAGGAAGGAGAAAGGCTAAGCAGACCCGAGAAAGATTTGAATTAGAAGAATCTTTTCTTTGCATTAAGACTTACCGTGGTGATGAAATGTTCTACAGAATACATATAGCCTACAAAAACTAGAAAAATCACAAAAGTCCCTGCATGGGTTGGGTCCCTTATCTCTTGATTTGGGGGAGCTACTTAATAAAATTCATTGAGATGTGGGGCTAGGTTGGATTGAGAGAGTGGTTATAGAAATCCAACAGTGGAAACTTTCTGTTTTACATCTCTGGCATGTCTCACATTTTTGCACTTATTCCACTACATTTTCTTTCATAGCAGACCAGAAAAATTGTTATTTGAGGAGTTCATAAGTGTCTCTGATTCTTTGTCATGGCACCTTTGGATTAGTTTCTCCTAATTCTCCTAATGTTTTAATGACCAACCTATCCTTGTATCTCAATAGTCTTGCCTTGAGTTGATAGCATGGTAGGGCATCCTTCTTAATTAGAAATTCTTTCATTAGTTCTTCAATAAGAGGATCTCCGTGGTAGTTTGTCGTGATTTTTGTATGGGTTGGGTCTCTTATCTCTTGATTTGGGGAGCTACTTAATAAAATTCATTGAGATGTGGGGCTAGGTTGGATTGAGAAAGTGGTTATAGAAATCCGATGGTGGAACACTTTCTGTTTTACACCTCTGGCATGTCTCACATTTTTGCACTTATTCCACTACATTTTCTTTCATAGCAGACCAGAAAAATTGTTATTTGAGGAGTTCATAAGTGTCTCTGATTCTCTGTCATGGCACCTTTGGATTAGTTTTTCCTAGTTCTCCTAATGTTTTAATGACCAACCTATCTTTGCATCTCAATATTCTTGCCTCGAGTTGATAGCATGGTAGGGCATCCTTCTTAATTAGAAATTGTTTCATTAGTTCTTCAGTAAGAGGATCTCCATGGTAGCTTGTCGTGATTTTTGCGAGCCCAGAGGGTGAATTAGCGGTAACTGCCGATAGCTTTACCACCTCCTTTTTTTCTTCTGATTTTCATATTTTCTTCTGGAGAGTGCATTAATCATCTTGTTTTTTACACCTTTTGTACTAAATAGAGTAGTTCAGTCCCAGCAATTTTACAATTTCCTTTTGTTGCAGCATGAAAGTTACCATTTGTTCCATTAGGTGTTTAAAATTTTTTTTATCTGTTTTTATGATAAAGGGAGCATCTTCCAAGTAATGTCTCCATTTGCTAACTGCATAACGGATGACAAATAGCTGTTTTTATGATAAAGGGAGCATCTTCCAAGTAATGCCTCCATTTGCTAACTGCATAGAGGATGACAAATAACTCTTTTTCGTAAATCAATAGCCTTTGATTCTTTTTATAGAAGCCCTTTCTAATATAGACAATAGGTTTTTTTCTTGTACAAGTACAAGCTCTACTCCTTCACAAACATCAGCTTCCAGATTTAATTATTTAAAATATATCCTGAGAAGCCCTATCAAAGCCTTACATTTGATCTAAAGAATAATAAAGTTAGGAAAAGTGTTCTGTGTGGCAGTAAAGAGGAGTTCTCTTAAGCCCTTAGGTTTCATTAGTTACCCTCGCCAAAGAAGTTACTGACTGAGACAAGTATTATATGCTTTTGTAGTGAGAGTTGGATTAAAACATGATACATTGGGGGATAAAAGATTACGAGAAAATGTTCTATTGACAGTATTGAGATCCGACATTGTTATGACTTGGAAGAGTGAATGTTAAGATTTTGAGATTATAGGAATCATGCATATGTTTTGGAAGACCTAAACCATTATGTTGATTTGAGAACAAGCTCTGTAAGGAAATACGGATGTCGAAACTATATTATCACTCTGCTAAGCACTAGTTCAAACTACAAAAGTGTACAACACGATTATAAGAATTGTCTTCCCATGCAAGTAGGGAATAAGTTAAGAACCCAAGAGAAGGTATGTTATCATCTACGGAGGATTATAAAGAAACCAAATTCATAAAATAGCTTCCCAAACAAAGTGAAATAATACCCTTGAACCTTCGAGATAAGAATAGACAAGTATATTGAGGAACATGACCAAGCCTGTCAGGCGCTGATCCAACATAAGGAAATATATACCAATTAAGAATTGAGTTGAATAAGGTGGCACCCCTTAAAAACAGAAGAAGACATTTTTACCCATTATCTTAACTCTCAAAGAAAGATAAACCCTTGAAAACATGTTTGGATAGTAGAAAGATAAAAAGATAACTGTCAAGTGTAATTGCCCTACCATGGGAATATATAAACTTTAGAAAGGTAGAAGATAACATCTCTCTCTCTCTCTCTCTCTCTCTCTCTCTCTCTCTCTCTCTCTCTCTCTCCCTCTCTTACTCTCTCTTTCTTTCTCTCTATCTCTCTCCCTCTCTCTCTCTCCTCTCTCCCTCTCTCTCTCTCCCTCTCTCTCTCTCCATCTCTCCCTCTTTCTAGGAATCTCTCACTCTCTCACTCTCTCACCCTCTCTCTCCTTTTTTCTCTATCTCTCTCTCTCTCCTTCTCTTTCTCTCAATCTTTCCCTCTCTATCTCCATCTCTCCCTCTCTCCCTCTCTCTCGCCCTCCGCTCTCTCCTTTCTCTCTTTATCCCTATCCCTCTCTGTCCCTCTCTCCTTCTCTCTCTCTACCCCTCTCTCTCCTCTCTCTCCGTCTTTCTCTCTCTCCCTCTCTTTCTCTTTCCCTCTCTCTCCCTCTCTCTACCCCTCTCTCGCTCTCCCTCTCGCTCTCTCTCTCTCTCTCTCTCTCTCTCTCTCTCCCTCTCCCTCTCCCTCTCTCTCTCTCTCCCTCTCTCTATCTCTATCTCTCTCTCTCTCTCTCCATCTCTCTATCTCTATCTCTCTCTCTCCATCTCTCCCTCTCTCTCACCCTTTTTCTCTTTCTCTTTTTCTCTCTCTCACTTTCTCACTGTCTCTCTTTCTCTCTCCCTCTTTCTCTCTATCTCTCTCTTCTTCTCTCTCTCTCTCTTTTTCTCTCTCTTTCTCTCTTTTTCTCTCTCTCTTGCCCTCACTCTCTCCCTCTCTCTTGCCCTCTCTCTCTCCCCCCACTCTTTCTCTCCCTCCCCCTCTCTTTTTGTCTCCCTCTCTCCCTCTCCCTCCTCTCTCTCCTCTCCCCTCTCTCTTCCTCTCTCTCTCTCTCCCTATCTCTCTCTCCTTCACTCTTTCTCTCTCTTTCTACCACTCTCCCTTTCTCTCTCCCTCTCTCTACCTCTCTCCCTCTCTCTCCCCCTCTCTCTCCCATTCTCTCTCTCTTTCTCTCTCTATCTCTCTCTCTCTCTTTCTCTCTCTCTATCTCTCCCTCTCTTTTGCTCTCTCTCTCTCTCTCTCCCTTTATCTTCTCATCCTTCTCTTTCACTCTCTCTTCCTAATCTTTGTCTCTTTAGCTAATTCATGTTCTTGATTTCTTTGTTGTGCTTGAGTAATTTGTAAAGTTTGTGTAGAGAGTTTAAAGATGTTCACGGAGGTTTAGATGAAAATGCAATCAACTGCATCAAGAAGGGGACGGATACGGATCAAGAACCTTACATCAGATCTCCCTTTAACAAGAATCTACCTCTTGATACATCTCTGAAATCTCCTTTTTCCTATAATACTCCCATTGCTTTCATGTCTCCTCATGGGTTGCCACCATTGAGATTCCACTCTGCCTTATTAGCTCCTCACAGCCTTGCGACTTCTTGCCTCGATGATGAAAACAAGAGAGTGTCGGTTCGGTTTCTAATGGTGCCGGTGGAGTTTCTCTGTGGATGAATAAGAGGAGGAGGTTTTAGGACTTGTACAGGAATATGATGAAGAGGAGGTTCTTGGTAACAAGTATAGCTCAAAGTTAAATAAAGGGTTCTTGAAGGAAAAGAATTTGAGGATTGAGATCCCTAGCAGTAACAAATGGCGAGTTGGGGATGATGAAATTTGTCATCAAGAATTCGTTCCCAGGTGTTAGTGCTCGACTTGGAGGAGTTCAATTATCCGATGCCCAAGTAAGAATTTTGGTATCTTTGTACACTTTATAAGGCAAAAGATACATGTTTTTTATAGATGTTAAAATTTGACTCATGAACTACTGCTGTTGGTGATCAATAGTGTAAAATTATTATATACATGTATATATATATTATATTATTATTTGGTGTCCAATTTATTATTTAGTCTGTAACACATTCTTTTCCTGACAAAGAAGATCTTTAACACCATGACCTTATAGCATGAATAGTAAAGATGGGCATTTTCCTTATCTTAACCTTGTTATCTAATCAATCCTTGAAGAAAGATTTGTGCTAAAAGTGTTGGTTTGTATGACAAGTTGACATTGGTGGTAATTTTATTGGGATCTTGAATTCTTGGCTTACTTAAAAGTAGAAGTCATTTCCTGATCTCATAAGATCAGGAAATTTATTATAATATGATTATAATAGAAAATATTTAGATTAGGGATCTAAAAGTGTTGCATGTTCAATTTATTATTTAGTTTGTAATACATTCCTTCTCTGACAAATAAGAACTTGAACACCCTGATCTTATGGCATGAATTGTAAAGATGGGCATTTCCTTTATCTTAACCTTGTTATCCAATCAATCCTTGAAAAGGATTGTGCTTAAAGTGTTGGTTTTTATGACAAGTTGACATTGGTGGAATTTATAGGGATCTTGAATTCTTGGCTTACTTAAAAGTAGAAGATCTTGGTGTTGAATTGAAATTGATGTTCCCTATAGAACTATATCAATCCTTTAAAAGCTTTATTTTTAAGATGATTCATTGTGCTGGAAATTAATGAGTCGGACAGGTTACTCCTGTTGACTCTAAAAGCATTCATGCTGAGGTAGAACATATGGGTACACCAAGTGCACCACCTATAATTGAGACTGAAAGAGAAGTGAAGAGCTTTGCAGAAGAAGAGCAACATGAAGTAAGAATTTCCAAGGAGAGGGAATCAGAATTTGATGGTAGGAAAGAATGTTCAGCAGATGATAGCAAGATGCAAGCTTTAAAAGACACTGGTAGCGAGAGGCGACAGTTGGCTCTTTTTTCTTCCGTGCTCAGTACAGTGCACAGTTAGCACTTTTTGTTTATGACTTGCCATTAATTCCAGGCGTTTAAGTTTATTGAATTGGCCTTTTGCAGTACAAAAAATACCACAAGTGGAGGAGTGCAAATCCTTTATTGGCAAAGCAGCCTGGATCATTCACCTTGCTATAATACAAGGTGTATTATGCATCTGAAATTCAATTTGCACTAGTCGACCCACTTTTATAGTCTGATTTTATTTTACTAGAGCATGATAAGGTTGCCACAAGTGAAAATTTGATGTCTACCAGTGCTCATTGCTTCTCAGTGCTAATTTAACCGGCTTAAACTGGTAGATCCTGAATGTATTTTTGCTTCTCAGTGCTAATTTAACCGGCTTAAACTGGTATACCCTGAATGTATTTTTATGAAGAAAATTTCTTGATATGCTTCTTCTGTCAACATCAGCATTCCAGAGTTTCATGTATATTTTTCATTAATATTGCCTTCCAATTTTGCTATTGCACTAGTCCGTATGCCTGGCAAACTCTTATAACTTGTGATGCATGCATTCGGCTTTGTCTGTTTGCATAGGCGAGAGGCTGCACTGAGGCAACTGAGTTTCTGCGTGATGAATGCCTTCTTCTGCGAAGTGCCTTTGGGTAGGTTGTCTGATGCTTATCTGCTTATGAAATTCATTGAACTTGTATGGCTAGGTTAAGTCTAAATGGTGGTCTCTCATATTCTTATATAGATTACAAAAATTTTTGTTCCAACCTCGAGGCGTGCAAATGACAGAATTGAGGGCCAGTAAGCATTCAGAACAAATATGCACAGTGACAGGAAAGAAAGTGGTTGGAAAAATAAGAGTGAAAGGTAAGACATTCTTGTGCGATAGTGGTTATCTCACATATCAATCATTTATACATTTATGGACACCTGTTGTAATTATCTCTTTAAAACTAAGTTTCCTGCTTGAAAATTGGTTTGGATATATATGTTTGCATGTACTTAGATCTAGTATACATATATTTAGATTTGGTTCAGAAGTTAATAAGGAGAAGGGATTAAAATGTCATAAAGTTCACTCACGCTTTCAATTACTATTGGATTATTTCAGTGAGGAAAGTTCGAATAATACCCAGGTGGAAACTTAAGAGCACTCATTCATTACAAGGTGCAATGAACATGGAAGAATGAGCAGAATATGTTCAATATGTTTCTTCACTAGTGAAAACTGAGATGAATTCTCTTAAACTAGCCTCCTTGTCTGTGAAGACAGTAGATTCAGAAGGTTTGTCTTATTATCTACAAATATGTTTAAAAGCTCAACCATATTGTTGCTGTGCTTTTGTTTTGGAGATGGTAATAAAAAGCTATGATCATTAAAATTCTGTAACAACTTAGCAATAGTCCATATGTGTAGCTTTCTTACTACTTCAACTCCATATGATATAAAAAAGATTATGACAATCTTGAATACCCCTGAAAGCATGCATGGGTTGATCATTCCCAGTATTACTTGCATGGACTGCATACTTCTTATGGGGTTTTGTTGGTACTGACTTTTTATGGCTGACAAAATAATCTTTTCATTTTTGCAGAGATGGATTAAAACATGATACATTGGGAGATAAAAGATTACGAGCAAATATCTTATTAATACTATTGAGATTTGATATTGTTATGACTTAGAAGAGTGAATCTTAAGATTTTGAGATCATAAGAATCATGCATATGTTTTGGAAGAGCTAAACTGTTATGTTGATTTGAGAACAAGCTCTATGAGGAAATAAAGTTGTCGAAATTATATTATCATTCTACTAAGGACTGGTTCAAAGTACAAAAATAGACAAGATTATAAGAATTGCCTTCCCATTCAAGTAGGGAATAAATTAAGAACCCAAGAAGAGGTATGTTATCATCCATTGAGGATTATAATCAAACCATGTTCCTAAAATAGCTTCTCAAACAAAGTGAAATAATACCCTTGAACCTTCGAGATAAGAATAGACAAGTGTATTAGGGAACATGACCAAACCTGTTAGGTGTTGAACCAACAGAAGAAAATATATGCCAATTGAGATTAAGTTGAATAAGTTGGCATCCTTAAAAATAGAAGAAGACATCTTTATCCATTATGTTAACTCCCTGAGAAAGATAAACCCGTGGAAACATGTCTGGATAGTAGGAAGGCAAAAGCTAACTGTCAAGTGTAATTGCTCATGAGAATATATAAAGTTTAAAAAGGTAAAAGATAGCATCTCTCTCTCTCTCTCTCTCCCACTTTCTCTCTCACTCTCACTCTCTCTCTCTCTATCTCTCCCTCTCTCTCTATCTCTATCCCTCTCTCTCACTCTCTCTTTCCCTCTCTCTCTTCTTTTCTCTCTCTCCCTCTCCCTTTCTCTCTCTCTTTCTCCCTCTCTCTCCCCTCCTCTCTCGTTCTCTCTTGTTCTCTCTCTCCCTCACTCCCTCTCTCCTTTCTCTCTATCTCTATCCCTCTCTCTCCCATTCCCTTCTCTCTCTCACTCTCTATCTATCTCTCTCCCTCTTTCTCCCTCTCTCTCTATGTCTCTATCTCTCTCTCTCTTCCCCCTCTTTCTTTGTAGAAATTTAAGAAAAAATATTTACTTTATTTCCACTATATTTTTGGTATTACAAATGACTCATATATATACAATCATTCATAAGTACAAGTAAGAAAATTTTCCTTATAATATGGATTCTGAATAATTATAAAAAATTAATAGTAAGAGATATAGGAAAAAATACCATATTATTTAGGCAATTAAATATTCATGTCAATACTTCCCCTCAAGTTAGTTCGAAGATATCACACATGCCCAACTTGCATATCAAGTTCTAAAAAATTTTGTTGCAAAGTCCCTCAGTGAAGATATCTGTCACTTGATTGCTACAAGATACATGATATAAGCATAAGGAGCCATCAAACACTTTTTCTTTTATGAAGTGACGGTCAATCTCAATGTGTTTCGTCAGTTCATTTTGAACTGGATTTTGTGTAATACTAATGATTGTTTTATTATCACAAAATAATGATAGACTTCCTTCTTTAAGTAATTTTAATTCATTCATTAGCTTTTGCAACTATAATAATTCACATACCCATTGAGTCATTACTCTATATTCTGCTTTAACACTAAAATGGGCAACCACACTCTACTTCTTGCTTTTCCATGTAACCAAGTTGCCATCAACGAATGTACAGTAACCATTAGTTGACCTTTTATCATCTGAAGATCCATCCCAATTGATATCTATAAATGCTTCTATCTTAAGGTGACTATTTTTGAAGAAGAGTAAACCTTTTTTTGATGCAGATTTCAGATACTGTAATATTCAAAAGACAGCATGTAAATGAGTTTCACGAAAATCATGCATGTACTGACTCATCAGACAAATTGCATAAGTTATATCTGGTCTGGTATGTGAGAGATAAATGAGTCTTCCAACCAATCTCTAATATCTTCCCATATCAACTGATGTACCACTGCCAGTTTGTAGTGTGCGATTACTTTCAATAGGGGATTCTACTGGCTTGCATCTTCCAACCAATCTCTAATATCTTTCCATGTCAACTGATGTACAACTGCTAGTTTGTAGTGTGCGATTACTTTCAATAGGGGATTCTACTGGCTTGCAATCCATCATTCCAATCTCTTCTAATAAGTTTAAAATATACTTTCTTTAAGAATGAAAATTTCTTTATTAGATTTGTCAACCTCAATTCTCAAGAAGTACTGCAATTTTTCTAAATCTTCAATTTCAAATTCTCGAGTAAGAAGTCCCTTTAGTCGAGTCATCTCTTTTGTATCATTTTCAGTCACTACAATATTATTTTACATAAACAATGAGAAGAGTGATCCTACCCTCACAATGCTTGATGAACAGAGTATGATCAACATTGCTTTGCTGATATTCAAAAGAGATCATAACTCTTCTGAACCTTTCAAACTATGCTCTTGTAGATTGTTTTAATCCATACAATGTCTTCTTTAATTTGCAGACCTTTTCGTATGTTCTTTCATCTCCGAATCCAAGTGAAATTTTCATATATACCTCTTCCTCTAAGTTTCCATGGAGGAAGACATTTTTTACATTAAACTGGTGTAATCTCAATCAAGATTAGCAACATAGGATAGTAATATTCTGATTGTGGTCATTTTTACGACAGGTGCGAAAGTTCCTTGATAGTCAATTTCATAGGTCTGAGTATACTCTTTAGCCACTAATCTAGTTTTGTATCTTTCAATCGACCCATTTGCTTTTTTGTATTCTACAGTGAACACCAATTTACAACTATCCATCTTTTTTTTCTTGTGGGGTTGAAATAAGTTCTCATGTTTCATTTTTGGCCAATATTTTCGTTTCTTCAATCATTCCTTCCATTTGGATCTTTTAGAGTTTCTTTCCAATCCTGTGGAATAAACACAGAGGAAACAAATAAGACAAAAACTTTGTAGGAGGGAGATAGAGAGTAATAAGAGATAAATTTAGACATAAAATATTTATTACAAGTTCTGACTCCTTTTCTAAGAGAAATGAGTTTATTAAATAATTCACAAGGCAAAAATGACTCACCAGTATCTTTACGAATTGAAAAAGATTTTTTACCTAAAATAGACTGCATGATGGTTTTTTCTATCTTATCTCTCCTTGAATACCTCTTCAAGTCTGGTTTATCCAGTCGTTCACATTTTTTTCTTGAATATGATCTTCTGTTATGAAATTCTCCCCCTGAATATGATTGTCAAGAGTGACCAAACTAGACATCACCTCTTCTATTTCACTCTCCTCCTGAAGAAGTGTTTGGGTGGAGCTAAAGTATGGTTTAAATTCTCTAAAAGTAACATGCATAGTCACAAATTATTTTCTAGATGGCGGATGATAACACTTGTAACTCTTTTGAGTAGCAGAATATCCAACAAATATACATTTGAGATATCTAAGTTCCAATTTACTCACGTTTCTAGCATGAATAAAGCAGACACATTCAAACACTTTGGGGGCAACAATATAGGAATTTGTACCTTATAAAACTTCTAGAGGACTTCTAAAATTAAGAACTCATAAATGCATTCTATTGATAAGATAAGCAACTGAGAGAACAGCATCTCTCCAATAATTTTTAGGTAGATTCATGGTGAACATTAGTGATCGAGTAACCTTCATTATGTGTTTATTTTTTCTTTTAGCAACCTCATTATGTTCATTGGTGTTGACACAACGTGTCTAGTGAATTATCCCATTAGACTCTAAGTAGGTGTAGAATCTATCATCCATATATTCTGTATCATCGTCTGCTTTTAAAATTTTAATTTGAGCATCAAACTGTGTACATACCATTTTATAAAATGACTGAAAGTATAGGAACACATCACTTTTAGTTTTCAACAGATAAATTTATGTTAATCTACTACAGCAGTCAATGAAAATAATAAATCATTTATGACTAGATAAAGATGTATTTTGAGTAGATTCCTAAACATCAGAATGAATGGTCATAAAAGGAGTAGTACTTCTATGGTTACTCACATGACATGAACTCTTATGTTTAACTAACTCACATACATCATAATAGTTGATGAAGGGTAACCCGAACTTGGAACCAACAATCTCTTTACTCCTGTCACTATCAAGGATGTCAAAATTGCTACAAGCTGGAACCAGATCTATTGAACAGCAAAAACAGCTCCAAAAATAGCTCAAATTGGCTCCAAAAAATGACTCATATTAGCTTGGAAGCGGTTCACCTCAACAACGCACTTAGGCTCCAGAAACAAATGCTATTTGCGTGCCAAGGGAGGGTAGATCGTGACCATGCGTGGCTGGGAGGACAACAATCGCACGCAGCCACACGAATCCCAGAAAATTGATCAGGTCAGGCAGCAAAGTCGGATCTACGAAGCTATTCATGCGCAAACTAGTGTCTTGCGTGAACGGAGTAGCTCAAAATACGAACTAGAGAAGGAAGTAGCATGAATAGCTGCAAGTAGATGGATCAGAATGCAAAGTAGAGGGTTGCATGTGAAATGCCACGTGAACCACTGTAGGCGAACGGAGCAAGTAGAGGGCTATGTGCGAAAGAGCAGATGGGTTGGGTACGCGAACTAGATGAGTTGAGAACATGAACCAGAGAGCTGCCCGCCAAACACTGCTCGAACCGCTGAAGTCTGGTGGAGCAAGTAGGTTGGGTAGGGCAGAGATAATCACCAGAGTAGGGCGGCTAGCAGCCTGGTGAGACTCCCTCTATTTTGGGTGGCTAATGAGAAGATTTTGATAGAAACCCTAAAAATATACCCTAAAATACCCTTAGTTTGCTCTGATACCATGTAGAAATTTAGGAAAAAATATTTACTTTATTTCCATTATGTTTTTTGTGTTACAAATGACTTATATATATATATATACAAAAATTCTTAAGTACAAATAAGAAAATTTTTCTTACAATAGGGATTTTGAATAATTATAAAAAATTAATAGTAAGAGCCATATAGGAAAAATATCACATTATAGGCAACCGAATATTCATATCAACACTCACTCTCCCTCCCTCTCCCTCTCCCTCTCCCTCTCCCTCTCCCTCTCTCTCTCTCTCTCTCTCTCTCTCTCTCTCTCTCTCTCTCTCTCTCTCTCTCCCCCCCTTTTTCCCTCTCTTTCTCTCCCTCTCTCTCTCTCTCTCCAAACATTACTCCATTGCTAAAGAGAGAAAGCGTTTGAGAATGAGGATGGAAAATTGTGGAGGACGGTGGTGGAGGCGAGGTGGGGGAATTGGGAAAGGGATGGGGGAAGAAGGGGAAAATATAAACCATATGGGATGAGTCTTTGGAAGAAAAATCAGTAGGGGGGAAGTGGGTTTATGAATTGTGTCGGTTGGCAGATTGGGAATGGGACGGGGATTCGCTTTTGGCAGGATGAATGGTTGGCGGAGGATAGACTGAAGGATAGATAGGTTTCCAAACATTACTCCATTGCTAAAGAGAGAAAGCGTTTGAGTGGGGAAGGGGGGGGAATGTGAGTGTTAATAGAGATCTGAAGGTTCAGATAGGGAAGTGGATGAATATTGCAATTTGCTTGGCTGTTTGACCAATATTAAGCTGACGGAAAGTGGGGACAGCAGGATTTGGAAACTTGACAAGCAGAAGGGCTTCTCGGTAAAGTCATATTACAAATTCTTGTGCAAGAAATGGGATAATGTTTTGCTGTCAGCACCATATAAGCAGATCTGGAGTCAAAAGCTCCTTCTAGGAAGCTGCTAAAAGAAGTATCCTTACTATTGATATGTTGAAAAGGATAGACAACATTTTGGTTAACATATGCTATCTTTACAAATGTGCTGAGGAATCATGCAATCATCTCTTACTCTATTGCCCGTTTGTTTACAATATTTGGACGACAGTCCATGGGATGCTGAGGTTAAATTGGATCAGTGCGGACGCTGTTGGTAAAGAGTTATAGGCTTGTCAGGTATATGCAAAAAGAATAGACAATTGTTCCTAATTGTACTTACCATTTTTTAGGTTGTGTGGAAGGAAAGAAATATGAGAATTTTTGAGAATATAAAAATTTGCTTTGTAAAAATTAGAAATAGATGGGTTAATATTTTTGGTTCAATATTATTGGGTCATGACATGAAAGATTGGAACTATATTAGGATGGTCATCAACCACTTGACCGAGATATAAATTTATTTTGTATACAGGCAGTACCCTCTTGATATTATTGTTCATATTAATATTTCTCTTTTACTTCAAAAAAATATATATTTTATAATTTTTTTATACGACTTTTTGAGACAAATAAATTATAAGTATCTTATGTATTGTGCCCAAAGAATTTTCTGATAGAATTTTTTGATACGTACACATTATAGGTACGAGTTTACAGGTAGTCGTACATATATACATATACATATATATATCTTCGAGTATATTTGTTTCTTCATCTTCTTATATATTCTGTCTCTAATGATTTTTTTATACAAATATGTTAAGAGCATAATTATACAGATACTTACATGTGTATAGAAATATATATATAAACACAACTCTTATTTCTCGATAAAATTACCGTCTGCTAAATCTTCAATTATTTGTCATTTAAAGTTGTTTATGAACTGAATTTTTACCTGTTTTGTTTTGATTGTTATCAAATTTTTCGATTGTTTTCTGTTAATGTCTTTCGACTCATACATGTTTTATTTTTTTTAAGATTTTCTTATGTTAAGGAAAATATTAATGAACTAAGCATAATTCTGTATTTTCTCGAGCACTTATATATATATTTTTTATTAGATTTAGCTAGATATTTTTCATAAATAAGTTTAGTCTATTTAGGAATGAAAATTCTCGGTTATTTTTCCTAAATAATGTGTCTTTTAATGTTTGACATTTTTTAAGTACCAAAGTTAATTTTACTTAAATATCTTTTCTAATCTATAATTAAAGAACTTATGTGTTTTTAAATGAAATATAACAAAATAAAACTTTATGTGTCTTTAAATAATTTTGGGTTAGTAGGTGCTGTATTGGGAATTTTGAGTGATGAACAAGGGGAAGCGTGTGATTGATTCAATATGTGCTTTTCAAAATTAGTTGCTCAGTTATAAATTCTACTATCCTCACTGCATCATTTGGCATAGCATGGAAAAAAATCTTTAGTCACAGGTCTCTCACAATTTCTTTATTAATTTCCTCTTCTTCGTGGGGTTTATCTGATTAATATTGTCATTTGTTCTGTTGTAGTTATTATTAACACCATCTAGGTCTTTCTGTCAGTACTGCACTTTCTGGTCTCTTATTGAGCAGATTTGATGTAGTCCTAGTTATTTTAGATACAAAGAATTCTGAATGGGATGCAGTTGTATCATCTCATATTTTTGCTCAGGTATTGTTCTCTTGATAATTTATCATGCATTGTCGAGCTTCTGAATGAGCCTAACTCCTCGTTACTTGGTAATATTTTCCAAGGAGAGCCAGAACAAAGCAAGGACGACAAAGATGTACTGGATACCTGGCCACTTTATATGCTCCGTATGTACGATATTTGTTTTGTTTATAGGATTGTAAGAGTATTATGAAAGATGAAGTTGATAGACCTCTATGGAAAGTACCTGGAGATTATGCTATAAAATCTTATAGTCTAAAATGATGTTTTCGCTACATATAAAAGAATTCATTTTAGGCGTAATGAATCTATAATATCATAATAGATGTGGTATTGTCCATTATCAGGACACTAGCTTGTTCCTCTTGCAGACTAAATTTAGTCTATTGATCAAATTCAAAATTCGTGTTCAGCATGCACAGTGATCCTTCAAAGAGGAGTTTGCATTTAGAAATCACAAGCATTATCTTGTCAAGCACATAGAATAAGCAGAAGGAAAACCAAAAGAATGTGATCATTGTGGAGGAACATGCAAATCCGAGTCTAATAATTTTTGGTTCTGACCCTAAGTCTAATTGTTGAATACTATATTTTATTATATAATTATTTTATTAATTAATTATTTACTATTATGTAATTAGAATTATATAAGAATAATAATTTTATATTATTAAAATTCTAGTAGAATAAAATTATTTTTATCAATAGATTATAAATTTTATAAATATATTGAGTGTAACAATTTAAATGGTGAGAAATAAAATTATTATTTTTTTTTCTAAAAATCAACATGGTATCAAAGCTAAATAAAGCTATTTTAGGGTTCTTTCCAAACTGTAAAATAGCACAATATGCTGATTTGGTACCATTTTATCCAGATCTACTCTTATCACCACTCAAAACAAATTTGAACCCATCGATGTATTTTGTGGTATTTACAATGATTTTCAGCAGCAGTGAGGCGTCGGTAAAAAGTGCAGTCACATGTCTTAAGCACTAGTAAAAAGGTGCAGCAACACTCTAGCGTCGATAAAAAACTACAGTCGCACATCACAAGCGCTAATAAAAAGGTGCCTGGAGACACTGATAAAAAAATACAACTACATATCTACAGATGTCGATAAAAAAAGCCGTGTCATTTTATTTTTCTGTGCAAGTTCAGAGATCTGTTCGGAGAAGACGAGCCAAGTCGATTTCGAGCTATTTTTTTTAGCTGACTTCGAACTATTTTATAACTGAGTCTGAGCAATTTTAAAGCCCAACCTGAGCCATTTTAAAGTCGAACCCGAGTTATTTTAGAGTTGAACCAAGCCGTTTTAAGTCAGGCTGAGTTGTTTTGCATCAGGCCGAGTCGTTTTGAGCCTAGTCGAGCTATTTGAGCTGAGTCGAACGCGCATACACCTATGGTAGATTGTATGATGACTTTTCAGAACTTAATTTGCAAGTTGGACATGTGCGATATCCCTATACCAACTTAAGGGGTGTTGAATACCATATTTTATTATATAATTATTTAATTATTTAATATTATATAATTAGAATTATATGAGAATAATAATCTCATATTATTAGAATTATAATAGAATAAAATTTTTTTATCAATAGATTAGAAATTTTATAAATATTTTAAGGATAACAACTTAAATGATAAAAAATAAAATTATTTATTTATTTAAAAAAAATAAACACTAATAAAATAGCAAGAAAATGAATTTGTGTAGCAATCCCAAATAGTTGAGATTTGCAAACATGAGATTGAGCTACAAGATTGGTTGGGGGCTTTAGTCAGGTTTCTTCCTTGAAGTATGGTTTGAGAGGTTAGCGTTGAATGCATTGCTTAATTTTCAGTGCAATTTACTTCATCTACATTTTCTGAGAGCCAATTAATCTTTGGTACAATATGCACTTTGTTGTCCGACCGCAAGATATATCAAGTCATGTTGTGACCTTCTGCAAGAAAAATGGCATAATTTTTTTGTTTATTGTAATTCTTTCATGTATTGGTGGTTGGAAAATTCTTGAGTACTTAAGATGAGAGTGAAGGTGTACCCTATTCTTTTGAACTAATATTCTCAATTTATTATGATTCCTTTAAAATGGTAAAAATATTTGTTTCTCTTAGACAATATTATTTTAATCGAAAATATCAGTACATCAATTATAATATCAGTAATTTGAATGAATTTAAAATTTTATATTTTTATCTTGTAAAAAAAAAACTTTTTTTTTGTTATTTTAATGTAGAGAATGTTAATTCGTCTACAGTAACCAAGAACATTTTCAAAAGTATAGATCTTTTTTAGAGATGGCACGAGTTTTAAGTTTTTCGAAAAATTTTATGCAGGTACATTTAGTTTGTAAAAGAGGCCGAACATATAATCTCATGCTATTATTAACAACTTCAGTACACAATGCAGGTTCTTCCTTAAAAACTTTTTTTTTTATTAGCATTATGCTTGGAATGAGAGAATTGAGGAGAAAAGAAAGAAAGTAGGGAATGACTGCCATGTATAGTTTTCCCTACTTTTCATTCTTGACTTAAAAGAAGCCTAATAGATTGTTTATGCTTTGAGTTGATTAGGCCCAGTAGGATTTGAAATTCCGCCCTTCAAGGATAAAATATGTAATGCTTGTAGTTGTTTTTATTATGAGAAATTAGTTATTTCTTTGGCTGAGAAATGTAATAGATTGTTTGAACACTGTAATTTTACTGTAATAATTATGACACACTAAATATTAGTTTAAATAAAAATATAACTTGATTCAAATTCGTAATATTTTTATTAAAAAAATGATATATCAATTATTTAATTATATAGTTAATTATTGCCTTATGATTATTTTAACTTAACCTTTAAGTTTATTTATTTTTTTATTTAACTTTTAATTTGACAAATAACTATTTTTTTAATTTAAATTAACCCAAATAATTGATTTACATTTAACTGGCCTTCAGTTGGTGTTGGACTTTAGCCAATATAATATATGTTTATGTCTTATATTTGAATTTCACCAAAAGAAAATTTGATTAAGCTCATGCTGAGGTCATTTTCCCAAACGTTCAAAGCTGGGTTCCGTCATAATCTTACATATAGTTGTGAAATTGGATCTAACAAGGCATTTTAAGGTAACCATACAAATTCTTTTCCTGAAAAAAAAAGATAACCATAAAAAATAGTTACGTCATTGACATTGTCACTTAATTCTGATAATAGAACTGTGAAAATATAAACATATCCCGCAAAATACATATTATTAGATTTTGCAATTAGAAATACTAGGAGAGAATCATATTTATTTTTGTATTTATTTAACTATTAAAAATATAAATTTATACTCGTTTTATATTTAAAAAAATAAAAAATTATTCATTTGTTATTAAATTTACAATAAATATTTATTTATTATTTGTCTTATTTATTTTTTTAATTTAAAAAAATATATTTAAATAAAAAATTAAAATAACTAAAAAAATTCTAAGTAACAACCAATATAAAATATAACTCTTACTAAATGATAAAAATAAAATAATAGTATGCATTTATAACATTAAATATTTAGCAATTAAAATTTTACTATTTTGAATGGAATTAAAAATAAAATTAAACTTTTACAAATTATATATATAGTGTGGGGTTGGACAAGTATGAAATTCATATTCATTTTACAGATACTTTGAGTCTCTAACTTTTGATTTACATTCATTTCGTATCTTGTTAGTTACTGATTTTTACTTATTTCATTCGGAATAGATTTGACAAATTGGTAATTTTGTCTATGATCAATTTATAGTTAGAAATGATAACAGGTTGAATTCAGGCAGGTTCGATCGAACTCGAGTTAAGCATATTCAATTAAGAATATTATCCACATTTGTAGCTGCAGTGAGCTATTTCAAGGTAAAATTTTTTAATTATCAAATATAATTTTATTAATTATATTCCCAAATGTTCCAAGTTAGGTTCCGTCATAGTCTTACATATAGTAGCAAAATTGGATCTAACAAGGCATTTTAAGGTAACCATACAAATTCTTTTCATAAAAAAAAAAAAAAAGATAACCATAAAAAAAATAATTACGTAATTAACATTGTCACTTAATTCTGGTAATAGAACTGTGAAAATATGAGCATAATCCGCAAAAATGCATATTATTATATTCCGCAATCAGAAATATTATGAAATAATTATATTTATTTAATTATTAAAAATAAAAAATTATTCATTCGTTATTATACTTATAATTAAAATTTATTTATTATTCAAACTAAATATCTTTAACATAGAACACACTATTTTAAGACAGATGACATTATCTTAATTGGGATCATACTTCGTACCCACTAAATCTTGTTAGGTTCAATAACAGTAAACGTAAACATAAAATAAATGAAAAAAAAAATCATCACGATAATGACCCAAAAAGGAAGAAATAATAAACATAAGAATTTGAAAATGTGGGTCGTGTGGATATTGACTCAAGAGCCATTTGTTAGGCACAACAGGACAAGTATGTTGTAATTTGCTCATACAATTAATAAATTTTTGTTTTAAAAAAAATAATGTAAATTTTGTTATGATAAGAAAATGAAATACACATAAAATTTTATGTAAAATTGAAATAAAATATTTTAGCTTCTACTGAATTTAACTAAATCTAGAATATATTTTATAAAAAAATTATTTTTTAAATTTAATTATATTATATTATTTTAAGTAAGATCTTTAATTTGTTATAATTTAAATAAATATAAATCTATAAAAGAATTTAACATAAAATTATTTATGAGTATAGTCTACATGCAATTCTAGAAGGATTTTGTTGGCAGTCTTATCCCGCATAAATCTAGCACTAAATATTTTCACATTTTGTATTTAATACATTTCCAATTATAGAAGATATTAAATCTCTGTAAAAAGAAGTTCTTAAATCTTAATTAGGCAAAATAAAATTTAATGTTGATTACTTGACATTTATACAAAAAAGAATAGATTAAGCATGTGATTAAAGAGAAAAAGCAATATCGTAGAATATATTTAGGAGGAGAAATCATATATATAGAGAAAGTCTAATGAAAAATGGACGGACTGAGATTTCATTTACTGGAATTATATCGGTCCTTGGATACAATGAAAAATTAAATTTTCACTAAAAATTTTAATTTTTTCTTGGCAGGCTAATATAAATAGAGGGACGTGCTGGGTTAATTTGCCACGTAACACGTCCATGTGCGCGGGTACACTTACGATCGCAGGCACGCGAATTGTCAGCGTGGCCTCCCACGTGGCACCGAGTCAACGTGTCTTGCCACGTAACACGTTCCGATTCGTCTAGGCTGTTAACTGGACAGTTCTATGTGACATAATTTTCTTTAATTGTATTTTTACCATCAGTTTTTGATTTTTCTTTTAAAAATATCTTCCGAACCCAAATTTTCATCTATTTTTCTTAAAATTATTTTAAATTTCATTATTAACCTATTTTTTTTCCTAATTTCACATTAAATAAAAATTTATTAATTTTAAAATTATATTTTTATATATTTTTTAAAATTTTTAAAATTAATCCCGGGTCAAATTCCGGACCCGTATATTACAAAATCTATAAAAAAAATTCAACATAAAATTATTTATGAGTATAGTCTACATGAAATTCTAGAAGAATTTTGTTGGCAGTATTATCCCACATAAATCTAGCACTACATATTTTCACACTTTATATTTGATGCATTTCCAATTATAGAAGATATTAAATCTTTGTAAATGGAAGTTCTTAAATCTTAATTAGGCAAAATCAAATTTACCGATTATTTGACATTTATACAAAAAAATAGAATAAGCATCTGATTAACGAGAAAAGAAATATGGTAGAATATATCTAGGAGGGAAAATCATATATATTGAGAAAGTCTAATGAGAAATGGACGACTGGGATTTCATTTATTGGAATTATATCGGTCCTTGGATACAGTGAAAGATTGAATTTCTATTAGAAAAATCAGTAAATTTCTTTTCATTTATGTCAATTTCTTACTTATTTTTCAATAAGAATTTATTAGATACTTGGCAGGCTAATATAAATAGAGGGATGTGCTAGGTTAATTTACAAGAGAAAAACATCCAAATTCATTTCTAGGTTAGAGTTTAATTTCCTTTCTTTCTTCTTATTTTGTTTCCTCCTACCTTTTTTCTTGCTTACTTTTCTTTCTTAATGTAATCATATCTAATACCAGCATTTATAGTGAAAGGCTTCACGCGTGCAACTATCTAACTAGTTGTTAGAATTTCATTCAGCAAATTATTTATTTTTTCTCTTAATTTGCTTACAATATTTCTGATATTCAATTATTTTGCCGGTTTGTTGTCATGATTTACTTTTTTATGTTATAGTTATTATAATTTTCTCCCATGTTCATTTGCTTGACGTTTTCTGATTTTTTTAATTATTGTTATACGTTGTTTCTCTTTATTTTATTACTTAATTGTTTACTTGATAGAATTAATATGAATCTTACATATAATTGTTTAATTGATTGATCAGTGCCTTTCTTTTTTATTGTGAACCTGGGTGTAGCTAGGTGAGTGTCAACCATGGACAAGGGCAAGAAAGTGATGCACGCTGAGTCTGCCCAAAATGGCGTTAACGGCCCCGAAGACTCAGTGCAGAGGGCAGCAGCGCAGCCTCAACCTCAACCTCAACCTCAACCTCAGCCTCTCCCTGAGCCTCAGCCTCATCCTCGACATCAGTCTCAAGTGTTTGGAAATCTTCCATCGTCACGTTTTCTTTTATTTCATCCAAATTATTCGTTAGACCAACACAGGTATAATAAACACAATTTTTTAATTATATGTATGTTAATATATATATTTGTATATGTGACACATATACTAAATTAAACAATCTAATCTAATATCATCTTGTCTTATAGATGTGGATAATCTGTATCTATGTCTAAGATTGATTTTTAACTAATAATAACTGTGTAAAACATAGCATGACAGAATTTACACAAGAAGAATTGAATGAGATTCGTTTTCTTCAACATCACCTCATGGAATTGATGTTTGATTCAACTGATTTAGAAAAGAAATTGAACACAGTGATGGTAGGTGATTATTTACCTCAGTTAATCACTATGCTTTTTTATCATTATATATACACATGTACATTTTTAATAATTCAATAATAACTAATCAAATCATTCATGACTTTTTTAAATTGCTTACATGCATAACAAGCAGTTAGAAACTGAGAAGCTGAATGCTGAAAATAAAAAAAATGAAAGAATTTATAAAGGATATGGAGGCACGTACAACGAACACCCAACAAGGTATACACACAAACATGTATATATATATATATATATATGTATTTATATATCAAATCCTTTAACTTTTTATCAATAAATTAATTTCAATTGATATTGTTTCTATGTGAGAGTGTAACTATTATACAATATTTTATTTTGAGTGGTAACAGTTAAGGAGCATATAGAGAAGGAGATGGTAGCACTGAGGAAATTTATGAAAAATTATCAAGCTATTCTTGGTGTTGCTGCTAAGAATCATATCATGGAAGAAGAACATGGAAGCTCTGAAAACAAGAAGGGGGACATGGAATGAATTTCATCGTTTTGAAAAAGAATTTCAAGTCGTGTTTGGCATCTTAATAAGTTTTTATGATCATGTAACTTCTGATTAATAAATTCTCCTTTTAATGGATTACGATATTAAATAATTATGTGTGTTTGAAATCTTACGTATATAAGTTAGTTAATACTTAGTTTATACACCTTCAACTCTTTTTTTAATACTGTTTGTTATTTGGAGTTTCAATCTAATGATTTTGTCCTTACTTTTATCAATAACTATTATGTTTAATTATTTTTTTTTACAAAGATTCAGAAAATAAATGTTAAAAAATTATGAAAAATCTAACAATTCTCTCGTATGGAAGATTTTATAAATCTAATAGCATTTTCAACGTCACTGGTATAAATTAAGTCATTAACAAGTTTGTGAAGTCGTAAAAGATCATCTTGGATTTTTCCCCCCTACAATATAAAGAAATAGAGCAAAAAAAAAAAAAAAGAAAAAAAAAACTGAAGAAGAAACTATAGTGTCTATAAGATGGGCCTAAGTAGTATCACAAAGTTGAAGAAATAGCTCCAGCTTGTTGGGAGTTTACTAAAATCTAAAAAAGCCAATGATGATTCGATGGGCTAACTAACTAATTAATTAGTGCACACATTGCCTTTTTTATAGATAACAAAAATATTGATAGTATAATCCCCCTTCAAAAACTCTCAAATGTTTTGCTCCTCATCTGTGGTAAGAACTTACTTCATAATTGACCCTACTCATAATCTAATGCATAAGATGGAGAGAATCAATCTCAAGAATAAAATTCTTGATCCCAACATCTCACGTGATTTGAAGCCTAACCAAAGAGTTTGACACATACATGAATCTAGTTGTTCGGGCCCCTAGAGTAGTATAAACCTTTTCAACTTTTTTTAATTTATTTTATTATTCTTTTTTAAATATTATTTAAAGATAAACTTTTAATGAATATTCACCAACCTAACCTATGAGGAATAGTATAGTAAAGTTGTTAGTGCGGCTTGGATAATCATAATTGGAGGTAGAGGAAGAGTTTTTCAATATTCGTGAAGGAGAGATTATATTTCAATAAAGAAGAATAAGTATTTATGAAATGAATAATTCACCAATGTACTAATCAATTAAGTTAATAATAAAGATATAGAAGATTTCGTGACCTAATTTTGTAATGATGTGCCTTAGTTTCATGCATATAATAATTCATAACATCCCTCGTACGTACGTACGTGTGTGTATGTGTGTATTAGTATTTATATTTGACTAGTAGTATTTGACCAATTACTGTTTACATGAATGATAGATACTTTATTTTCTATGTAAAAGATTTATGTTCAAGTTGGATTGTATTATTGTATGTATTTTCGTTAATAGGCCGACTCAGCATCGAAAAACGAGCTAGGGGGAGAAAATTTACCTCGATCGGCGGTCAGAAACTTCTCCGGTGCAGCGGCGGCTGGCTCCTCCGGCGTCTGGTTCTTCTTCTCCGGTGAGGCACTGGCGGCTAGGGTTTCGTGGTCAGATGTGAGTGGGGTTATTTTTATCCTTTGCCTTTTAATCTCAACCATCCATCAAGATTAAATCTGGACCGTTCGATCGCGATTTAATTGGGATTAAATCTGGATCGTCCATGCGCGCAGGAATGGATCTGGGCCGTCCGATCGCACGCCCGCGGATCGCCCACGTGGCCCATCCCGTGTCAGCGCTTTCTTACCACGCGACATGCCCTGGTTGGCCGGGGCAGCTGACCGGGCAGCTGACGTGGCTGCTGACATGGCACAACTTTTTTAAATTGCGTTTTGACCCCGGGTTTCCGATTTTCTTTTCAAAAACACCCCCGAATCCAAATTTTCACATCTTTTTCCCAAAATCAATTTCAATTAAATCCAAATAATATTTTTACCCAATTTTATCATTATTATTATTTTTATTTTCATTAAATTAAATTAAATTAAGTTAAATAAAAATCTAAAAAATTCAAATACAAAAAAAGAAAAATAAAAATAATAAGAAAAAAATTAGAATCACTTAAGTGTTACATAAACTCTATTGTTTCGCTTCTATATTTAATTCATGACTTTATTTTTTTTTAAATTCCGCGCCTTTACATGACATACCTAGTTATAATAGTGATTATGCTAAAAATATAGTAAAATTGTGATGTTTCATATTAGTTTTGGTAAAATAATTATTTTTAAAAATTAAAAATGTACATACTATTATTTCTAGATTTTGGATTATCATTTTAAAAATTTAATAAATATTCATTTGAACTTTTTTTCAAAAAATTTTTATTATTTTCTTACTCTTTAAAAACCAATATGACAAAATACTACAAAAGACCAATGATATTTTCAGCAAAAAATATTTGATCAGGTTAATATAGAATAATTAAAATATTAATTAAATAAATTAAAAATAAACAAAAGTCATAGTCTTTGGGCCTTGAGACGAATAAGTTTGAGGCCAATACATTATGTAGTGGGCTAATATTTGAACTTTTTTGTAAATTTAGACTTGATATACCTGTATAATAATAAACAAACTAAAAATATAGTAAAATTATAATACTTTATATTATTTTTGTCAAAATAGTTTTTTTTTTCAAATTAAAAAGTACATGCTATTATTTCAAGATTTTGGAATACCATTTTAAAATTTTAATAAATACTAATTTTAAATTTTTTTATAACATTTTAATCACTTTCTTATTCCTTGAAAATAGATATGGTAAAATGTTACAAAATACCAATAATATTTTCAATAAAAAGTATTTTGAATGGATTAATATAAATTAATCAAAATATTAATCAAATAAATTAAAAATGAATAAAAGGTATAGTCTCCAGGCTTTGGAGTCGATAAGTCCGATCCCAACACATTATAGAACAGGTTAATGTTTGATTTTTTTCCCCCTTAAATTTGGACTTGATATAGCTGTCTATAATAAAATATATTAAAGGTACAGTGATATTTTGGACAGATTAATATAAGTAACCAAAATATTGATCAAATAAATTAAAAATAAACAAAAAGTATAGTCCTAGAACCATGAGACATGACAAATCCGAGTCCAACACATTATGAAATAGGCTAATGTTCTAACTTTTTTTAAAAAAATATGAACATGATCTACTTAGTTATAATAGTAATTAGGCTAAAAGTATAGGAAAATTGTGATGTTTCATATTAGTTTTGGTAAAATAATTATTTTTAAAAATTAAAAATGTACATACTATTATTTCTAGATTTTGGAGTATCATTTTAAAAATTTAATAAATATTCATTTGAACTTTTTTTCAAAATTTTTTATTGTTTTCTTACTTTTTAAAAACCAATATGACAAAATACTACAAAAGACCAATGATATTTTCAGCAAAAAATATTTGAACAGGTTAATATAGAATAATCAAAATATTAATCAAATAAATTAAAAATAAACAAAAGTCATAGTCTTTGGGCCTTGAGACGTATAAGTTTGAGCCCAATATATTATGTAGTGGGCTAATATTTGAACTTTTTTTTGTAAATTTAGACTTGATATATCTGTATAGTAATAAACAGATTAAAAATAGATTAAAATTATGATATTTCACATTATCTTTGTCATAATAGTTTTTTTTTTTTCAAATTAAAAAGTACATGTTATTATTTCTAGATTTTGGAATACTATTTTAAAATTTTAATAAATACTAATTTTAAATTTTTTTAAATATTTTAATCAGTTTCTTATTTCTTAAAAAGAAATATGGGAAAATGTTACAAAATACCAATAATATTTTTAGTAAAAAGTATTTTGAATTGGTTAATATAAAGTAATCAAAATATTAATTAAATAAATTAAAAATGAACAAAAGGTATAGTCTTCAGGCTTTGGACTCCACAAGTCCAAGCCCAATACATTATAGAATAGGCTAATGTTTGATTTTTTTTTTTAAATTTAGACTTGATATAGCTGTTTATAATAAAATATATTAAAGGTACAGTGATATTTTGTATTTATGTTTAGTAAAATAATTATTTTAAAAAAAAAATTCAAAAAGCACATGTTATTATTTCTAGAATTTGCAGTACCATTTTTAAATTAATAAATACTTCTTTTTTAAAAATAAAATATTTTTATGATTTTTTTATTCTTTAAAAATCAATAGAATAAAATATTACAAGAGACTAATGATAATTTCAGTAAAAGAATGGTAATTCTCCCCTCCATTCATTAAGAATAACTCTTCCAAATTTTCTTTTCCTAATTTTTTTCAAAAAATGTTTTCTTTTCTAATAATAAATATTTCAAGTTAATTTTATAATGAATTTAATAGGATTCTAAGACCATTAAAACATTATAACAGAACTCCTTAACCAATGAAATCCAGAACATAGGGCCAGCACTCTTAATAAATAATTAGAGCAATCTCGAAGTTTTTTAAACTGTTACGCGACTTATATGTACAGACTCGCTAAAATTTCCTCTTCAATTTAGATATTCCCACTAAGTTCAGATAGGCTCGGATCATTGAGGGGAATACCCTGGTTCAGCATCATCTCTATGTTCTCCCAATTCAGATAGATATCTAAAGGGTTCTCCTCCACAATTTGCGCTTCTTGCTCCTCATATGTTGCTGCTGCAGGGAGATTTGCAAATTCCGGCAATAGAGCACTTGTTGAATTTTTTATTGGAGACACTATATCTCTAGTTGCAACATAAACTGAGTTTTGAGGTGCAAAATTATGATTACCAAGATGATTATCTGCAAAGCCAGCAACGGACATGCACTTGCTGAATTTTCCATTGCAGTCATTATGTTTCTACCTGCAGCATAATTTGAGTTTTGAGGTGCAAAATTATAATTATCAGGGTGATTATCTAAGAAGCCAACTTGCATGTTGAAATTTTTCAGCACTGGAAATGAATTTGCTGCATTTTTCTTTCGAGTCCTATAATTTCCTGTCGCAGCGCTCTGAGGTCCAAGATTGTTAGCAGGGTGATTATCTGAAAAGCCAAGCTGTGGTTGGACAGGCACCATTGTGTTATATGGAGGGTATGTAGCATATCCATGAGAACATAAAGGACAAGTCGAGAATGAGCCACTCTGTTGGTTTTGGTAAATAATGGCAGCATAAACTGTCGGTAAAGGTCTCGGCACAAAACATTGAGCTCCGTGGTTTGAAGTTGGTATCCCATGATTTTGAGGAAGTTGGCTTTATAGTTTTTGTCGAGAACTCTCCAATGCCATGTTTAGGTACTGTCTTGGTGCTTCTTGACACATCATCATATAACTCTCGACCAGTAAAGGTCATAGTTTTATGCCAACACAAATTACTACTTTGATTAATTTTAGAATCAAGTAATCAGATTAAACATTGTCAAGTTATGAGGTTCCAGATTTGTAATTGACTTTTCGAATTGCAATGTGCAATTATCATATTTCTACAAATTTTTTTCGAAATATGCCAAGAATGAAGTCTGCTGATTATGAGAAGTTGAAGAATTTTATTTTCGTAAAAGAATGCAGTTTAACACATTTTATAACATATAAATGAAGTTACCTCAGGTTGCAAAAGCCATTCTTCTTGTTTCTTTCCCTTCTGCCGGGGTCTGTAAGGTATTTTGGTTTCCTAATACGTCCACAACAATAAGCATACAATATAATGAGTAATAGTTATTAGATGGATACTAAAAAAAAGAGACTCTTAGACCTTCTAATTATCTCTATTCAACAAGAAAATCTCTGAAAGGAGAATGATATCTCATCTTACAAATTTCTCTGGGATAAAACAGCAGCAGGACTTGGAAAAGCACCGGGCCTAGGGATCAAGGGAGCACCAGGCCTGGGGCTCAAGGAAACACCAAGCCTGGGGATCAAGGAAGTATGAGGAATTGGACAAACGCCAGGAATCGTAGAAGCATGAGGAACCGGGAAAACACTAGAAAAGGCAAAAGCACGAGGAACCAAGAAAATATCAGGAATCATAGAAGAATGAGCAACTTGGGAAACACCAGGAATTGCAGAAGCACGAGGAATCGAGAAAAACCAGGAATTGCATAAGCATGAGGAACTGGGGAAGCACGAGGAATCACAGAAAGAACAACTGCAAATGAAGCATCAGTGCTTGAACAAACATCAGTTTTTGTGCTCCTTTCACCTATGATTCAGTGCCATTATTGATTAAGATCAGGTTATAATGTATTACTTACATGATTTCTTTTATTTTATTCTTTCACAAAATTTAGTCTTTTTCTAGTTTGTTTATCAAGTAACTCATTTATTCGACACTTTTCTATTGCCAAATAACGTTTTAGCATAAAACAGTTAGTACTAAGAGTCACTCAACATAATTTAGTGAACGCTAAACGATAATTTACATAGTTTAATTCTAATTCAATATAAGAAAATACGACAAACACAATTGATAAATAAAAAAATTAAGTTACAAAAAGAAAATGCTATATATATTTTCCTTTCCACCATTTTATTTCAACTCAATCTAAGAGACTGAAAATGATAAGTATCATTATTGCAGAATCTAAGAAAAACGTTTGAGACTAACAAAAGGTAACAAACTTGAGTTAGCACCTAGTAAAAAATTAGCAATATTCTGAAAAGTTATATAGGGAAGTAAAAGATGAAAAAAATAAAGCTTAGCAGATTATCACAATTTTTTTTCTTCTGCAGCAATGGAAAAATAATGAAGTTCCTTAATTCTTATGTAAACATTCTTAGTACACATGTCAAAAGGTAAAGAGAGATTTGATATTATTAAGATCAATGAGAAATTTTTCCTAAGATCTTTCTATCCAAAAACAATTGATTACAAGTGAACAAAAATCAGAAAGAGAAAAAAAAACGAAAAAAGACACGAAACAAATATATAGCGACAAATTTGCCCTGTGTACCTGCCAGAGAATCAATGTTAGAATTAACTATCAAATGAGTAATTATTAAATGATTACTTATCAAAGTTCAAGAATGAAAATCAGAAAGAGAAAAAATCAGGAAAAGGACACACGAAAAAAATACAAAGCAACAAACTTGCCTCGTGAACCTGGCAAAGAATCAATGTTAGGATTAACTTCAAATGACTAATTATCAAATGATTAAGATTAACTACCAAATGATTAATTATCAAATGATTAATTGTCAAAGTCAATTAGAGAAGATTGTTGAGACACAACACATCCGTAGAAGGAGCTTTGGCGGCAAAGCACCAAAATGCAAACAAAAATAAGAAGAAAAAAAGGGATAAAGAGCGAAGTGAAACTGGTACTAAATCATCCAATGTCAAAGGAAAAAATGAAAATCAGAAAAAATCGTATCCACCATGTAAACATTGTGGAAAAAAGGGTCATCCTCCTTTCAAATGTTGGAGAAGACCCGATGCTAAGTGCTCCAAATGCAACCAGCTTGGACATGAAGCAGTAATCTGCAGAGAAAAAGATGAAAAGCAGAAAGTTGCAGCCCAAATTGCAAATCAAGAAGATGAAGATCATCTTTTTGTAGCATTATGCTTTGCTGGCAGCAGTTCAACTGATGGTTGGTTAATTGACAGCGGGTGTACCAATCATATGACCAATGACAGAAAACTCTTCAGGGATTTAAATCCAACTGACATCAGTAAAGTCAGAATTGGAAATGGTGACCATATATCCGTGAAAGGGAAAGGAACAATAGTCATAACTGGAAATTTAGGAACAAAAAAGATTTCTGACGTTCTTTATGTGCCTGATATTGATCAAAACCTGTTGAGTGTAGGTCAATTGATTGAAAAAGGTTTTAAGGTATTTTTTGAAGACAAATTTTGTTATATACAGGATGTCTTAGGTCAAGAGATTCTCAAAGTAAGAATGAAAGGGAAAAGCTTCTCATTCAATCCATCTAAGGAGGAGAACATTGCCTATTCCGCTAAAGTCAATAACACCGAGATATGACAAAAGAGACTTGGACATTGTCATCTTCAAGGTATGCTGCAGATGAAAAGGCATGAGATAACAACCGGATTGCCTGCCTTTGATGGTAATATGCCAAACTATCATGCTTGTCAATTTGGCTAGCAAAGTAGAGCACCATTTCCTCAAGTCCAATGGAGATCTTCAAAGAAACTTCAGCTAATTCACACTGATGTTACTGGCCCTCAAAGAACGCCTTCATTAAAAGGTAATTTGTATTATGTCATATTTATAGATGACTTTACCCGCATGTGCTGGATTTATTTCTTGAAATTTAAACATGAAGTGGCTAGTATATTTTGGAGATTCAAGAAATTGGTAGAAAATCAAAGTGGGCTAAAGATACAAACCATCAGATCAGATAATGGAAAGGAATATATGTCAGAAAAATTCAATTTGTTTTGTAAAGAAGCAGGTATTGAGCAACAACTGACAGCTCCATCTACACTACAGCAGAATGGTGTCAGTGAGAGAAAAAACAGATGCATTATGGAGATGACTAGGTGCTTGTTGCATGAAAAAGAATTGCTAAAAAGTTTTTGGGCTGAAGCTGCCAATACATCGTTTTTTTTTTGCAAAATAGGCTGCCAACAAAAGCCTTAAAAGGCAAAATACCATTTGAGGTATGGTTTGGTTATAAACCATCTCTAGCCTTCCTTAGAGTTTTTGGGAGTATATGTTTTACTCATGTACCACAAGTGAAGCGTGACAAGTTAGATAAGAAGCCTATACCAGGAATCTTCGTGGGATATAGTACAGTGTCAAAGGCTTACAAGGTATACCAGCCACAAATAGGAAGAATGATAGTTAGCTGGGATATTCAGTTTCATGAAGAAGAAAAATAGGATTAGAAAGACTCATCAAAGTCTGAGAATCATTTGAAAAACTCAAAGCTGAGAATTCCCATCAGCTTAGCACAAGAAGAATCTGATCACTAGCAGTCTGAATCAGAAGATGAGCCACCAGTTCATGGAACACGACTGCTCTCTGACATTTATGAAAGAAGCAATGTAACAGTATATGAGCTTTCAGGAAATGAAGAAGCACTCAGATATCCTAAGTGGAAGAGAGCAATGGAAGAAGAAATGCAAATGATTAGAAAATATAAAACATGGGAACTGGTTGAAAGGCCAAAGGATAAAAAAGTGATCGGTGTAAGATGGGTGTTCATAACCAAACTAAATGCAGATGGTTCAATAAACAAGCACAAAGCCAGGCTTGTTGTCAAGGGATATGCTCAAGTATTTGGGGTCACTACTCAGACACATTTGCCCATGTTGCTAGATTGAAAACCATTCGATTGGTGCTAGCCATAGCAGCACAAAATGGTTGGGAAGTATTCCAATTAGATGTAAAATCAGCATTTTTAAATGGTTTATTGCAGGAGGAGATTTTTGTTGAGCAACCAGAAGGATTTGTTGAAGACAAGGTGTATTTGCTCAAGAAGGCCCTCTATGGTTTACCAAACTCCCAGGGCTTGGTATAGCAGGATTGATGATTATCTGCTAAGCTTAGGGTTCATGAGAAACATGTCCGAAGTCACCCTTTACATTAAGCAAAAGGAAAATGATGTTCTTATTGTTTCACTTTATGTTGATGATTTGTTGGTGACAGATAGCAATACCAAGCTCATTGATGAATTCAAAAAGGAGATGATGCTGATTTTTGAAATGACAGACCTTAGTGTGTTAACTTACTTCCTTGGAATTGAAATCAAACAAAGTAAAGGTGAAGTATTTATTTGTGAAAGGAAGTATGCAAAAGAAATACTGAAAAAATTCAACATGGAAGAATGCAAGGCAACAACAACACCAATGAGTCAAAAGGAAAGTCTAAGCAAGGATGACGCACATGATAAGGTGGATGAAAGCTATTTTAGAAGCTTAATTGGATGTTTGATGTATCTAACTGCAACCAGGCCAGATATCATCTTTACTGTAAGCATTCTCTCTCGCTTCATGCATTGTGCAAGTGAAATGCATCTTAAAGCAGCAAAGAGAGTTATGAGGTATATCAAAGGGACTGTTAATTTTGGTGTGAAGTTCAAAAGTTGTCAAAATTTGCAGCTCATATACTCAGACAGCGATTGGGGTGGATCTGTGGATGATATGAAGAGCACTTCAGGGTACTGTTTTAGTTTGAGATCAAGTATTTTCTCTTGGTGCTCCAAAAAGCAAGAAATCACAGCATAATCAACTGCTGAGGCTGAATTTATTGCTGCTACAGCAGCAGTAATTCAAGCTTTGTGGCTAAGAAAGTTATTATGTGATCTTCAGTTTAAGCAATTGAATGAAACAAATGTCTTTGTAGACAATCAGGCCGCGATTTCAATATCTCATAATCCAGTCTTTCATGGTAAAACCAAACATTTCAAGATCAAGCTTTTCTTTTCAAGGGGAGTGCAGAAGGAAGGGGAAGTGAGTTTGATTCACTGCAAATCTGAAGATCAGCTTGCTGATATTTTTACAAAGTCGCTTCCAGCAAACAAGTTTGAGCTTCTTCGATTAAAACTTAGAGTTTGCAGCTCCTAATGCAAGGAGGAGTGTTATTTATTTGTGCTTTAGAAACTGCACTCCTACAGGAAGGAGGAAAGAAGGGTCACACCCGAAATATCGTGGGGGCGAGTTGTGAGACTAAAACATGGAGGAAGAGAGAAGAAGCCAAAAAAAAGACTCAACGGCTATTTTTTATATGTATCTGAGAGGGTGGAGAGTGAGATATACTCACGTATCAGGACAAAAACGGAAATGAAACCGAGGAAACAAGCTGGTGCTGCAACTTCTATGGTTACCTGGAGACTGACTAACTCAACTCTGAATGTAGACTCAAGGGATCAATTAACCTTTCGTTTTCACTCAGATTTTGTATCTGGTACTAGGACTAAGTTTAAGCTGCACCCAGAATTGTTCTTGTTCTAAATGTATACACTATTACATATATATATATATATATGACATAACTTACAACTTCAGTTTCTTGATTGATATATTTGCCTAATTTTTTGTCGAAAGTAGAGCACGAGAAGTTCATTGTCCTCGTATATATTATTATTTTCAATAAATATATGTACATGCTACTATTTTTAAATTTTGAAGTACCATTTTAAAATTTTAATAAATATTCGTTTTAACTTTTTAACAATATTTTTATTGTTTTCTTACTCTTTAAAAACTAATATAGCAAAATACTACAACAGATGAATGATATTTTCACCAAAAATATTTGAACTTTTTTGTAAATTTGAACTTAATATACCTGTCTAATAATAAACAGATTAAAAAGTAGTAAAATTATGATAATATATATTATCTTTGTCAAAATAGTTTTTTTTTTTCAACTTAAAAAGTACATGCTATGATTTCTAGATTTTGGAATACCATTTTAAAATTTTAATAAATACTAATTCAAAAAAAAAATTTGAACATTTAAACACTTTCTTATCGTTTTAAAATAAATATAATAAAATGTTACAAACTACCAATAATATTTTTAGTAAAAAATCTTTTGAACAAATTAATATAAAGTAATTAAAATATTAATCAAATAAATTAAAAATGAACAAAAGATACGTATAGTCTTCAGGTCTTGAGACTCGACAAGTCCGAGCCTAACACATTATAGAACAGACTAATTTTTGAATTTTTTTTTTTAAATTTGAACTTGATATAGTTGTTTATAATAAATATATTAAAGTTACAGTGATATTTTATATTATTTTTAATAAAATAATTATTTAAAAAAAATAAAAGAGCACATGTTATTATTTCTAAATTTTACAGTACCATTTTAAAATGTTACAAGAGACCAATGATAGTTTCAGCAAAAGAATGATAGTTATACTGTCCACTTGAATAACTCTTTCAAATTTTCTTTTCCTAATTTATTTCAAAAAATATTTTCTTTTCCTAATAATAATTATTTCAAGTTAATTTGCAATGAATTTAATAGGAATCTAAGACCATTAAAACATTATAATAAAACTCCTTAACCAATAAAATTCAAAACATATGGCCAGCACTCTTAATTATATAACTAGAGCAATCACAAAGTTTTTTAAACTTTTACACGGTTCATACTTATGGACTCGCTAAAATTTCCTCTTCAATTTAGATATTCCCACCAAATTCAGATTGGTTCGGATCGTCGAGGGGAGTATCCTGGTTCAACATCATCTCTATGTTCTCCCAATTCAGATAGATATCTAAATGGTCCTCCTCCACAGCTTGCACTTCTTGCTCCTCATCTGCTGCTGCTGCAGGGAGATTTGCAGACTCTGGCAATGGAGCACTTGCTGAATTTTCTATTGGAATCACTGTGTTTTCAGCTGCAACATAAACTGAGTTCTAATGTGTAAAATTATAATTACCATAGTGATTATCTGCGAAGCCAACTGATAACGGACATGCACTTGCTGAATTTTCCATTAGAGTCACTATGTTTCTAGCTGTAACATAACCTGAGTTCTGATGTGCAAAATTATAATTACCAGGGTGATTATCTAAGAAGCCAGCTTGCATGTTGAAATTTTCTGGCACTAGAAATGAACTTGCTGCATTTTCCTTTGGAGTCCTATTATTTCCTGTTGCAACAAAAAGTGAGCTTTGAGGTCCAAGATTATTAGCAGGATGATTATCTGAAATGACAAGCTGTGGTTGGACAGGCACCATTGTGCTATATGGAGGGTATGGAGCATATCCATGATAACATAAAGGACAAGTCAAGAATGAACCAGTCTATTGGTTTTGGTAGATAATGGAAGCATTAACTTTTGGTAAAGGTCCTGGCAAGAAACATTGAGCTCCATGGTTCGCAGTTGGTATCCCATGATTTTGAGGAAGTTGGCTTTCTAGTTTTTGTTGAGTACTCTCCAATGCCATGTTTAGGTGGTGCTTCTTGACACCTCATCATATAACTCTCAGCCTGTAAAGGTCATTGTTTTATGCCAAAAAGAAAAAAATAACTACTTTTATTAATTTTAGAATCAAGTAGTCAGATTAAACATTGTCAAGCAATGAGGTTCCAGACTTGTAATTGGCCTTTTGAATTGCAATGTGCAATTATCATATTTCCACAAATTTTTTCTCGAAATATTCCAAGAATGAAGTCTGCTGATTATGAGAAACTGAAGAACTTTCTTTTCATAAAAGAATGCAGTATAACACAGTCTATAACAGATAAATGAAGTTACCTCAGCTTGCAAGAGCCATTCTTCTTGTCGCTTTCCCTTTTGTCGAGGTCTGTAAGGTCCTTTGGCTTTTGGTTTCCTAATACGCCCACAACAATAAGGAGACAATATAGTGAGTAAAAGTTATTAGATGGATACTAAAAAAGGAGACTCTTAGACCTTCTAATTATCTCTATTCAACAAGAAAATCTCCAAAAGGAGAATGGGATCTCGTCTTGCAAATTTCTCTGGGATGAAGCACCGGGCCTAGGGATCAAGGGAGCACCAAGCCTAGGGCTCAAGGAAGCACCAGGCCTGGGCATTAAGGAAGCATGAGGAATTGGACAAACACCAGGAATTGCAGAAGCATGAGGAACCGAGAAAACACCAGAAAAGGCGAAAGCACGAGGAACCGGGAAAACATCAAGAATCCCAGAAAAATGAGGAACTAGGAAAACACCAGGAATAGCAGAAACACAAGGAACCGGGGAGAAATCAGGAATTGCATAAACATGAGGAACTGGGGAAGCACCAGGAATCGCAGAAAGAATTGCTGCTAATGAAGCATCAGTGCTTAAACAAGCACCAGTTTTTGTGCTCCCTTTATCTGTGATTCAATGCCATTGTTGATTAAGGTCAGGTTACAATATATTGTTTATGATTTCTTTTATTTTTTTCTTTCACAAAATTTAGTCTTTTTCCAGTTTGTTTATCAAATAACTTATTTATTCGACAGTTTTTTATTACCAGATAATATTTTAGATTTTTAACATAGTGCTTGAAAGATATAGTGGTAATAGTAAAATGAAAGTAATAAGCATTAAGGGAAGCAAAAAACTATTACTTTTACATTTTGTGGGATAGTTATAATCCAGATCCTTCACTGAAAATTTTTCAGTTTTGTACTTCTGTAACATATATTGATAAATATTAGTTCAGTTACTTGAATTGATGTTAAAGTGAATTGATAGAAAATATGATGTAAATATACCTGCAAATGGCTCTTAACATGACGAAATTTAAGCCTGAAACATCCATCGTCTCCGTGACACCCTTTGGTGTTGCTTCTGCAAATAATTAGCAGGAAATAATTGATGCAATTATATATATGGAACGTAAAAAAGAAAGGAATATTTGAAGTAGAAATATGGATAGATGAAAATAGAAAGTAAGAATTTGATTGATAAGGAAAAACACTAACTAAAGGAATTAGTACTAAAAGATAGATCTTGACCAATGCAAATAAAAAGATAAATTGAAAGCCAGATATTGAAAAGCAATTAGTACTAAAAGTGCTCAACATAAGCTTCAATACCATGAAGATAGGGTTTGTAGCAAACACGCTGCCTAAGTTAGTCTATCTATGAAATTTAGGCCACCTGCATGAAACAAAGATTGTAAGCCAATGAATGCTAAACGATAATTTACTTAGTTTAATTTTAGTTCAATCTAAGAGAATACGACAGACACAGTTAACAGGTGAAAAGAATGAAGTTACAAAAAGAAAATACTATATATAATTTTCCTAAGATCTTTCCATCCACAAATAATTGATTACAAGAGAACAAAAATTAGAAAGAGAAGAAATGCAAAAAAGGACACACGAAACAAATACAAAGCAACAAACTTGCCCTGTGTACCTGGCAGAGAATCAATGTTAGGATTAACGATCAAATGATTACTTATTAAAGTTCAAGAACAAAAATCAGAAAGAGAAAAAATCCGAAAAAGGACACACGAAACAAATACAAAGCAACAAACTTGCCCCGTGAACCTGGCAGAGAATCAATGTTAGGATTAACTTTAAATGACTAATTATCAAATAATTAAGATTAACTACCAAATGACTAATTGTCAAAGTTAAATCTACTACCAAGAAACAAGGTCTCATCCAGCATTGACTTTTAACTTTCCTTGATTTTTATTAATTAACCCCAATTTTGCACACACAAAAAAAAAACCGGGAAACATAGTAGAAAATTAAAAATAATTTATTAATTGGAGACTCTTGCCAGCTTACCTTATGTTTGGATGATAGTAAAATATGATTCATTAATGTAGGGCATGATAATGAGATAGCAACATCATGTTTGTTTGCTGATGGTATAGTTATCTTAAAAATTTTTTATGGTATTCTAACGGCAAAATTTGGATAACTTTTAAAACCACCGATTTAGGAGGTTTTTGACAGGCTAACATTTTTGTTCTATTTATACCCTCATTAAAATTTCATAATTCCCATTTTACTCTCGAAAAAAATTTTCTCAGCAGCCCAACCTACTTTTTTTCTTTTCTTCTCTTTTCTCTTCTTCTCAATCTATTTTTTTAGATTTTTTTAATTTATAATTATAAATTAAAAATTACAATTTTAAATTAATTTTTTATACTAACTATAAAAAATAAATGTTTATCCTTCATAATAAATTTATTTTTTGATATTTTAAAAGAAAATTCATTAAAATTTACAGATTAAATAATTTCTCAAATTAAATAATTTAATTATAATTTAAATAAATATTTTTTTTCCCTTCAATATTACATATATTAAGAAATAAATAATTTAGTAATTTGATTTGATATACAATCATATCAATTGATCAACCTAAATAAAACAAATGCTATTATCATATATTAATATACTTTTTTTCAAATATGTCATAACCTATCAATTATTATCCTGCACACTTACCATACATTACCCTACATTAATGAACCATCACAAAAATTATTCAAGTAGAGTATTAAGGTTCTCATCATTTTCTGGTTTATATATCAGTAAGATTATGACTGAAAAAAATAGTGTTGCTAAGCTAAATTGCCTAATTGAAAAAAAAAAAATTGAGGAAAGGAAGTGCATGCCGAGAAAAAATTCATGTGTCAAGCAGAAAAATGAGAATAAATTTTAGAAACTGAAAAGTAAAATAAAATAAAATAAAGCATGCGATAATGGATCTGAAAAGGAAAAAAAAAAGACAATATAATCAAAGGGCATGTGATACACACACACATATATATATTGAGGTTCTTCGTGAGATGAATTTACGAGGGGAGAGAAAAAGGAACAAAACCAATTTTAAGCATCAAATATTGTATCTGAATTAGAAATAGCGATTGTAATTGAAAGATCAAAAACCTAGGTTTGGTTTGAAAATGGAGATGTTTAATGTAACAGCCTCTGAAACTGAAGACAAAAAGGAAACAAGTAGAAGACAAAACGTATTTCTCAAACAATAATAAAGCTACTTTTTAAGTTCTCAGAAAGATTTAAAACAAAAAAAAGAAACAAAGGAAAAAAATTAAAATTTAAAAATCAACTAGTAGGAGGATAAGACGAGCTACTCACTGAAAGGTCCACCAAGTTGTTTGACCACATCCAAGAAAACGATCGTGCAGCTCTCCGGTCCACCTCAGCCGAGGATTGTTGATGGCCGAGACAGCCATGGGGCTGCCATCCTCCTCCTCCTGAAGGATTGTAATATGTGCATAACACACAGCAGAATATAAAAATAACAATTCAATCTAATCTATTTATACTTAAAAATTATATTACAGATCAAAAATCAAATCTAAAATATAGTTGACAATGAGTTCTCAAATTAAAATTGTTCAAAAATATAAATATTCTATGTGTATACACACTAAAACTAATATTTACCGTTTAACTCTTTGATTAACGGAATTTACGGGCAAATTCAACAATATAAATATGTTAAAATTTTCTAACAAAATTTTTTCAGAGAATTCACCATCTTTTTTTTTTTTGGTGTGTGGCTGATTTTCTAATTCCCATCTCACTCTTTTCAAAACTGATAGGCTTACCATGTTCCATCAATAGCACCTAATCTATGCCGATTTTGGCGGACCGTGCTCTACACACACACACACACACACACACATATATATAGGTGGCATGGCTGGAGGAGTTCCTTTTGGACCCTTCCTGTGGACGTCCAAATTTATTTGGACTCATCCACTTTCCTTTTTATTTATTTTTTGAACACTTAAATATTTACATATATATCTCATATATATATATATATATATATATGTTTATCCTTTTTAATTATTATTATTTAATAAAATAATTTTATAAACTAATTAAATTTTACAATAATTTCAATTATTATAATAACCATACATATCATATTATTATACTAATAATATAATAATCAAAATATAAATATTAATTTTTTTATTTTAAAAATAGAAAAATTTAATTTTTCTACAATATTAATTATATTCTCAATAATAATAAAGAATATAATAATATTCCATTTAAATTAAAAATTTATTTATTTAATTAAATTAAATTCTCTAATTTAATTTTCAAATAATTAAAATAATTAATCTATTTAATAAAAATCAGAACATTCATTTGTGTGCGACCCCATAAATTCAACACTAAATCGGTAACAAATTGATCAAACCAATTTACTAATTAAGGTTGACATCTAACAACACTTCTCAACGACTGGATAATATGAAATGTACAAATACTCTCAAGAGCCTACTAAAGAAATATGTAATATTTCCTTCTGTTATTATTATTACAGATTAACCTTAGGATATGGTTAACCGTCAAATCCCAAAAGGTAACCGATTATGTTTCATATCAATTATAATTGACTAATAAATGACATAAAAAACTATTTTCTTCCTTCATTCAACTGCACTAACTAAGATCTTAATTTAATCATTATAATAAATGACAACATAGAGTTTAAACTTATTACCCAAGTTGACAGATTCTGTCTTGACAAATCATTAATTCTACAAACATTTAACCACATTCAATATCTTTTTAACTATAGTTCTATGACCGTAGGTATTCAGAATCAAAATATAATAAATGACTTATCAATTATTATGATGATTTCAAGTCTAAGAAAATTTTTACATCTTATCAAAATAAGAGAATACTCAATTGATAGTATAAGGTAATATTAACTATTAGAAATTCTCAATTGGGTTGTTCAATGATCATATCTCCATATGCATCATTTATATATGTGATTTAATTAATGAGATCAACTAATCTTTATATTATAGAGACTATTACATATATATTAATCTTATCGGATCATTAATGTCTCATTTTGATGATCCAATGATTAAGAATATTTTAAATTAAATCATAAAAAATTTTACTCTTATTATCAAAATCTCCATCTTGATGTAAAATCTATAAATTTATTAAAGACTTTATCACATAAATTAAACGATATGATAATAAAATACTATTGCCATATATTAAAATAAATTGTCAAATAATAATGTATTCAATATATTACATGAATAATTAGATTGTGAACATAATACTTATATCTCCAACATCCTCCACCTTCTCGCCTGATCCGAGCTCTTCCGAATCCTCATCGTCAATATCATCAATAAGAATAAAATCAAGGTAATCACTTTCAGTTATGCTGATTTGAGATGCAGGCGCCATGGTTTTTTGCAGAAAAAGCAATATGTTTTGATCACCTTGATCTAGCTGGTCAAGATGACGACCATTATTAAGCTTTCTATAATCACCATGGCTAACCTCATCACGACTCTCCTCAACAAGAATCCCTTTCCATTTATCCTTCATCTTTGCACGAATCATTTCAACATTTCAATTAGTACACACCATTGTTTCTTCTACCTTATTATCAGACATGAAATATATGCACACAGACACACTTGCAGAGAAACTCTGTGCAACGGGACCCAATATACATAGATCCAAAGGAATGAGGAAAGAAGGGTCACACGAGAAATATCGTGGGGGCGAGTAGTGAAACTAAAACATGGAGGAAGAGAGAAGAAGCCAAAAAGAAGACTCGATAGCTATTTTTTGTATGTATCTAAGAGGGTGGAAAGTGAGATATACTCACGTATCAGGACAAAAACGAAAATGAAATCGAGGAAACAAGCCATTTAATAATGGTAAAAGAAGTACCATTATGCATTTCGTAACTGTAACGCCCCGTTTTTTTTTTCTAAGGGTGTAATCTAAAACAATTCCGCGCCCACACACGAAAGTGTCATTCCAAATCTACTACAAACATAGAAACCTTACCGCGAATCTATTACTCAAAATCACAATAAACCTACAACCCTACATGAAATATCACAGTGAAGGATAATTTTACAAACTCACAACAGACCCACTATCTACACTACTACTAGTTATTACACACTCAATCATGCCAAGTGACGAAAATATTATTGCTCGGTTCCTCTATCTGCTAGGTTCAAAAATTAGCAACTCCGATTCCGACTTCATCCCTACTCCATCTGTAAATGATATGGAGTGAGTATATATAACTCAATACAGTAAAAATTAAGTTACAGACATCATACACAACAATAAGGATCTCAGAGATCCTATATGTACTCCACCTACTTAACCTAATACCTACCCTTGGTAATTTAGAAGATAATCCATGTTAATTGTGACCACTCCTCGACGTCCCCTAACCGTGCAAATACACTCACTCGTCATCAGTATCGGTGATCACCAATAAACCGCCTCTCTCGACCCCTAATAGGCCATACACACATATAAATACCATTCTTACCCATCACCAGTATCGGCGATCACCAACTAACCGCCTATCCTTCGACCTCTAATAGGCCACGCACACACCCAAATACCATTCTTTCCTGTCACCAGTATTAGCACTCACCAATAAACTGCCTACCTCTCGACCCCTAATAGGCCACACACATACACAAATACTATTCCCACCCGTCACCAGTATCGACGATCACCAATAAATCGCCTATCTCTCGACCCCTAATAGGCCACACACATACACAGATACTATTCCCACCCATTACCAGTATCGGCGACTACCAATAAACCGTATATCTCTCGACCCCTAATAGGCCACACACACACACAGATACCATTCCCACCCATCACCAGTATCGGTGACCACCAACAAACCACCTAACCCTCGACCCCTAATAGGCCACACACACACACAGATACTATTTCTACCCGTCACCAGTATCGGCGACCACCAACAAACCGCCTAACCCTCGACCCCTAATAGGCCACGCACCCACCCAAATACTATTCTTTTCTGTCACCAGTATCGGCGACCAAACCCCTTTCCCATCGAATTCCGCCGACCATCACCACTATCGGTGATCAACATACTTTTTCTAGGTAGCGACAACCATTATCGGCGTCCCCTAATGCTATCAACTCAACACAATGTCATCTTGTCCGTGCATAAGACATGCACTAACACTTCACATACTCACACCTGTAACGTTCCCTTGCCAACTATCACATTTACAGCAGCTATACTAACCTACATACAGCTTATACTCTCACACCACACAGATACTATTTCCACCCGTTACCAGTATCGGCGACCACCAACAAACCGCCTAACCCTCAACCCCTAATAGGCCACGCACCCACCCAAATACTATTATTTTCTGTCACCAGTATCGGCGACTAAACCCCTTTTCCGTCGAATTCCGCCAACCATCACCACTATCGGCGATCAACATACTTTTTCTAGGTAGCAACAACCATTATTGGCGTCCCCTAATGTTATCAACTCAACACAATGTCATCTTGTCCGTGCATAAGACATGCACTAACACTTCACACACTCATACCTGTAACGTTCCCTTACCAACTATCACATTTACAGCAGCTATACCAACCTACATACAGCTTATACTCTCACACCACACAGCTACACCACTTATCCCCTCTCCCTACACAGAGAACCCCCATATCTCTATTCCGACACTTCATTCCCCCGGTCTACGGCCTCCCTTTTCTCCTCTCAAATCTTTTACATCCACACACACTACTGCCTCCCTTACCCATATCCACCTCACTCGTCAAATCTCTTCTTCTCTCCCCCTCCACGGCCTACTCTAGATACTCCACTCTCAAATCTTGAAATCACCTCTCTCTCCTCCCGTCCCCTCCGCAAACCTCCATTCGTGCTCACACAACATCCCCTCCCTCTCACGAACATCACTCACACACCACACATCTCTCTTTCTCTCCTCCTCCTCCCCCCCCCCCCAATGCCTCCATTCACACTCACCAACTCCTTTCCCTCACAGCCCGCACTCACACACACCGTACTCCTTCATTTCTCTCCTCCCGCGGCCTAGCCTTCTCTATACGCCCCCATTCACGCACCACATCTTCTCTCCCTCACAGACCACACTCACACACACCGCACTCATTCCTTCCTCTCCTCCCGCAGCCTAATCTCTCCCATGCGCCCCCACTCACACACGACCTCACCTCTCCCTCACAGGCCCCTCTCCCACGCCACACTTCTTCTTCTTCCTCCTTCTGCGGTCTCCCTCACACTCAAACCAACTCCTCCACCTAAGGCAAGTTTTCAAATACACATCCACTAAAAGGAAACTTAAAATTATCATACCTCCCATTTCCATCTTCCTTCCTCCCACCGATCGCACCGTCGCCGTCCTCTTTCTTCTTCTCTCTCCCTTCTCATCCCTCTCCACTTCAGCTCCTCTCTCTCTCTTTCTCGAACCTTTTTTTCCCTTCCCGCTCTCTCTTTTCTCTACTTTCTCTTTTCTTTTTCTTTTTCCTCCCTGGTCTCTCCCTTCTCGTTCCTTTCTGCTTTGGCTCCTCTCTCTCTCTTTCTCGAACCTTCTTTTCCCTCCCCCGCTCTCTCTCTTCTCTGCTTCCTCTTTTTTTTTCCTCCCCGTTCTCTCCTTTCTCTGTTTTTTTTTTCTTTCTTTCCTTTCCCTCCCTTTTTCTCTTTTTTCTTTCTATTTTTTTTTCCAGTTATTACTGTAACTATATCAATATGATTTTTGTATTAATGCTTAAAATTAAATTAAACCAGTGAATTCCACTGGGTTTGACTGGATGACCAAACATTTAATAGACCCAGTTAATAAAGATATTAAATGTGTGTTAGAATGAGTTTTAAAAAACCCATAAAAATTAGTATTTCAATTAAAACCAATCAATTTAAAAATGATAAGATTTGATTATTTATCTTGTAATTTTAAAATTTTAAATTTAACCCAATATTTAATATTAATACTTTTTACCATTTTTGTAAGTTTTTATGTGTATATTTTACAATAACAATTTTCTAGTATTAATAAACTTCTTTATTTGATATCCTAATTGTTTTAATGGCCATATGAAAGTTATGAATAACTATGTTTTGATGGTTATTAATTGTAATTGATTAGTACAGTGAAAATTATTGAATGTGGGTTTAACATTATCATAATTCCTATAACAAATAATTATTACTGGCTAGCAATTAGTTATACATGGATTTAGTTGAAGGAATTCTATGAAGAGAAAATGACTTATGGGAGATAGCATAATGGTAAAAGTTTTTAATTATTATACATCACATGAAAATTTAAATTTCATAATTCATCTATGGATGAAGAGAAGGTTCAAGTTAATAATAAGTGCAGGTCAAAGTTAAACAGAGAGTTCTTGAAAGAAAAGAATTTGAGGATTGAGGTTCTTGGCAAGGATAGAAGATTCACATATGGTGAATTGGGGATGAAGAAATTTGCCATCAAGAATTTGTTCTCAGTGGTAGAGCTCGGCTTGGAGAAGGAGTTCAATTAACAAATGCCATGTAAGAATTTTGGTATCTTTTTGCTCTGTTTAGGGTAAAAAATACCTAGTTTTATTTTATAAATGTTAAATTTGATTCAATGAACTACTGATGTCGGTGATCAATAATATAAACTAACAGAGTTAGCATATATATGTATAATACGTATATATATATATATATATTATATTACCAACGGGGCAAGATGTTGCAATGATATTAATCAAAATAAATTAAAATAAACAAAAAGTATATGTCTTAGATTGTAAGACTCGACAAGTCCGAGCCCAGCATATCATAGAGCAGATAATATTTGAAGCTTTTATTAAATTTAAATTTGATATACCTGTCTATAATGGTAAACAGATTAAAAGTATAGTAATATTGTAATATTTAGTTTTAGTTTTGACAAGATAATTATTTTTTAAAAAATTAAAAGATACATGCTATTATTTCTAGATTTTGGAGTACTATTTTAAAAATTTAATAAATATCTCTTTTAATTTTTTTAAAAAATTTATCTTTTTTTATTATTTAAAAATCAATAGGACAAAATTTTATAAAAAAACTAATAATATTTTTAATAAAAAGTATTTGAATAGGCTAATATGAAATAATTAAAACATTAATAAAGTAAATTAAAAATGAATAAAAAATATAGTTCTTGGCCCGTGTGACCCAAGTGTCTAAGCCCAATACATCATAAAGCGAGCTAATATTTGAACTTTTTCTTAAATTTGGACTTTATATAACCGTATATAATAGTGAATATGCCAAAGATACAGTAAAATTATACTATTTCATATTATTTTTGATAAAATAATTATACATTTTCAAATTAAAAAAGTATCTACTACTATTTATAGGTTTTGGAAGACCATTTTAAAATTTAATAAATACTCCTCTTAAAATTTTTTTAAAACATTTTTGTTGTTTTCTTATTCTTTAAAAATCAATTGGGCAAAATGCTGCAAAAGATTAATGATAGTTTAGCAAAAATAAAATAAATTTGAACGGGTTAATATACAAAAATCAAAATATTAATGAATTAAATTTAAAATCAACAAAAAGTATGTTTCTTGGGCTTTGAAACTCAATAAGTCCGAGCCCAACACATTATAAAGCAGATTAATATTTGATTTTTTTTATTAATTTAAACTTAATATACAGATCTATAATAGTGAATATACTGAAAGTACATTAAAATTGTGATATTTTATATTCTTTTTAGCAAAATAATTATTTTTTCAAATTAAAAAAGAACATACTATTATTTCTAGATTTTAAATTACTATTTTAAAATTTTAATAAATACTCCTTTAAATTTTTTTAAATATTTTATTGTTTTCTTATTCTTTAAAATCCAATAGGCAAAATGCTAAAAAACTAATAACATTTCAAGCAAAACATACTTAAACTGGGTAATATAAAATAATCAAAATATTAATCAAATAAATAAATAATGAACAAAGAATATAGTTCTCGGGTCCTGAGACCCGACAAGTTCGAGATCAGCACATAATGGAGCAAACTAATGTTAGAACATTTGCTCTGTTTAAGGTACATTAAAATTGTGATATTTTCATATTATCTTTAGCAAAATAATTTTTTTTGGAGTACCATTTTAAAATTTTAATTGATAATCTTTTTGAAAAAAAATTAAATTATTTTTATTATTTTCTTATTCTTTAACAACCAATGGCACAAAATGCTACAAAAGACCAGTGATGTTTTTAGCAAAAAATATATGAATGAGCTATATAAAATATCAAAATTTTAATTAAATAAATTAAAAATGAATAAGAGGTATAGTTCTCGGATCATGAGGCCCAATAAGTTTGAGTCCAATACATCATGAGTGACTAATGTTTGAATTTTTTTATTAAATTTGGACTTCATATAATTGCCTATAATAGTGAACAAACGAAAAGTACAATAAAATTATGATATTTCATATTATTTTTGTAAATAAAAAATATACATGCTACTATTTCTAAATTTTAGAATACTAATTTAAAAAGTTAATAAACACTCCTTTTAAAAAAATAAACATTTTATTGTTTTCTTATTCTTTAAAAACCAATAAGCAAAATGCTACAAAAAAACCAGTATTATTTTTAGCAAAAAATATTTGAACGGGGTAATATAAAATAATCGAAGTATTAATCAAATGAATTAAAAGTGAAAAAGAGGTGTGATAGCTTGAAAATACTCTCGAATTATTTTTTTATGTTTGATATATTTAATTTACCTTTTATATGTGTTTGAAAATATATAAATTAAGTACATAATTTATAGCCAAACGAAAAAAGAATGGATAAAGATGAATGAGGTAGAATAAGCATGAAGAGACATGAAAAAATGTGGAAACTTTTTAAATGAAATGTTATAATGAAAAATGATAACTAATAGATAAAATAATATAACGAAAAGTGGTAACTTTTAGATGAAGTGAAATTATAAAAAGTGACAACTTTTAGATGAAGTAGAATGTAAAAAGTAGTAACATTTTAAATAAAGTGACATGTGAAAAGTGGTAACTTTTAGATGAAATGACATCATAGAAAGTGACAACTTTTAAATGAAGTGGAATGTGAAAAGTAGTAATATTTTAGATGAAGTGACATGTGAAAAGGCCTTTTAGATAAAACGACATGTGAAAAGTTGTAATCTTTTAGGTGAAGTGACATGATAAAAGGTGATAATTTTTAGATGAAATGGTATGATAGAATGGTGGCAACCTTTCTCTCGTGACTCTCTATTCCTATAAATAAGAGAAGGGAAGAAAAGACATTCCGAATGAGAGAAAAATAGTGAGAAACATAGAGGTGAAGGAAGAAGAGAGAGTATCAAGTGTGTGATATTTGAAAGTATTTTGAGATTTTAAATAAAAATCTTAGAAAAACTCTACTAAATTTGTGAGAGTAGATAAAAAGGAAGAGAAGATGAATAAAACTCACAATCAAAAGAAAGTTATAAACCGTTAAAAATGTAAGTTTTTTCTTAAGTTTTGAAGTTTGATTTCTCTTTGATTTTTGGGATTAGTTTTTGAGTATTATGTTAGATATTTTTGAGTCAATAAAGTGATCAAAAATCATCCCGAAACTCTGTTGGATTTTTTAAAAGAAAAAGTCATAAATAAAGCCAAAGCTCTGCCGAAATTAAAACTACGACTGCTAAAGACCTAAGGTAAATTGATATTATGGATTCATAACTTACGTAGTTTTGAAGTATTTTACGTATTTTCAGTATAAAAATGTGCACATATTTAATTTATCTTCCATATTTGTTAAAGTTTTACTTTGATATAAATGTTATTTTGCTTTGTGTTTTTAAAATGTGATTTTGATATGCGTATATCACTCATTATGAAAAGAAGTTATTTCAAAAGCACCTACATTATGCTAGAATTCAATCTGGCCATACATAATCGTTATGTGTTCAGATGTATTGGCGAAGTGATAAGTGTGAACCCATATATAATCGTTCTGTATTCGGGTGTATGAAGAAATACTCTAATCTGCGTGCCCTAACCGTTTCTTGTTCGAGGGGTAGCAGTGTTTCAAGGTACTCATGTATGTCATTCCCTATTCGGGTACATGGAGAACTAGTGATAAGTATTTATGCTTACGCATAATGTATGACAGCTGATTGATCCTCTATAATAGTGATGAAATATACAATATGCATTTATTTTCTGATTTGTGCATTCGTTTTCTGATTCATATATGTTTTGAAAATACTATATAATATAGATTTTATTATGTGTAAAGAAACTATATATTGCATGTACTATGCTCTGATTTCATAACATCGCTTATTGGGATATTTTATCTCATGTTTATAACCTTCCGGGTACTAAAGGTACTGCTGCAGAGTGAAATTAGACTCTGATATTAAAGTTACTATTTTGTATTTTTATTTAGTAATATAAGTAAGGAAATTTAGAATCTCGTACATGTATTTATGTTTTACATTTAAGGGATGTACTGCTTTTGTGACTCTTTTATGATTAATAAAATTAAATTATTTTACTTAACTCGAGTATATGTAATTTAAGTAAGTATGCTTCAGTCATTATCCTATAAGACGGGATGTAGTATTTTACTTAACTCGAGTATATGTGATTTAATTAAGTATGCTTCAGTCATTATCCTATAAGACGGGATGTAGTCCGTGACAAGTGGTATCAGAACTCCGTTCTAGGACATCCCTTGAATACTATGCTTAGGGTTACATTAAGTTAGATAGAGTTGTGAAACATAGGAAAATGCCTCTAAATTTGAATTTCACGAATGTAGAAAATTACAAAGATACTGAGAGAGCAGACACATCGGGTTCCAGAAGACTGGATCGAGCTGAATCTAGATAGACTCATGTGTATAGTCGAAGGTTTGGCTATGGTGGTAAGTCAACACGTAGTCCATAGTCAAAGTGCTATTAATCGTAATAATGCTAATACCAGTAACACCCAACTGATGGAGGAAAATAATAGAAAACTCATTAAAAGATTTAAGATGATGAACCCACATCATTTGATGGAGCAACTGATATGATATTATCCGAACAGTGGATTATAGAGTTGGAGAAGATATTTGATGTTCTCAGCCCCACTTCAGAGCAAAAGGTACAATTAGCCGCATTCATGTTCAAGGAAGCTGCAGAACATTAATGGTGCCTGAAGAAGGGATCCTTGAGGACATCAATCTTTTAGGAGACATTTGGAGTAGCATTCTACGATAAATATTTTCCTGACTTTGTTTGAGAACAAAAGTAAATAAAGTTCTTAGAATTAAAGTAAGGGAACATGAGTTTGACAGAATATACAGAAAAGTTTATAGAGTTGGCTTGGTTCACACCCAACTTAGTAGTAGATGGAAGTCTAAGAGCTAGAAAGTTTCAGAGAGGCATGCGTAAGGAGATCTGAGATAACATTTTAGTTCTGAAGATTAATGACTACTAAAAAACACTGGAATGAGCCCAGATTGCAGAAGATGCTACAAGTCTAGTCCCACAACAAATCTAGTGGGTTCGATCATTCATACCAAATAATAAGAGGAAGACTGAGGAGGTGCAACAACTTGATAAGAGGCAAAAAATTTGTCTCCTAGTCCCAACACGAGAGCCAGAACAAATATACTCACATTGTGGAAATAACCATGGTAACATACCCTACTACAAGTTGATAAATAAATGTTTCAGATGTGGTAATACTCAACATCGAATCAAAGAGTGTCCTATCAATAAATAGTAGACTAGGCCAAGAACTCAATGAAGAATATATGTCATTACAGAACAAGATGCTCAAACCTCTTAGGATGTAATCCAAGTTATGTTTACTATCTCTGGTACCTTGGTGAAAGTTTTAATAGACTCAGGATCTACACTCTCTTTTGCATCACATGAGTTTGCTTAACATCAAAACATTGAACAGTTACTTTTAGATTATTTATTAGTTGTCTCTACTCCAGCCAATAAGGACTTAACCACTAGTACAGTCAGCCAAACATGTATTGTAGAGATTACCAACAGAGAGTTACCAGTAGATTTTATACTCTTAGACATGCATGATTTTGATGTCATACTAGGAATGGATTGGTTGAAAGCGTACCATGCCAATATAGATTGTTATAGAAAAATGGTGACCTTTAATATTCCCAATGATAAGGCTTTCAAATTCAAAATGATTATGGAGCCCCAACATCCATGTCTCATATCTTACATTTAAGCTCAATGATTACTTGAGAAAAGATGTGATGTGTTAATGGCTTTCCAGTTTTTGTCTAGTACTCTCCAATGCCATGTTTAGGTACTTCCTTGGTGCTTCTTGACACCTTATCATATAATTCTCAGCCTGTAAAGGTCATAGTTTTATGTCAGGAAGAAAAAAATCACTACTTTGATTAATTTCATAATCAAGTAGTCAGATTAAATATTGTCAAGTAATGAGGTTCTAGACTTGTAATTGGCTTTTTGAATTTCAATGCGCAATTATCATATTTCGACAAAGTTTTCCTCAAAATATGCGAAGAATGAAGCCAGCTGATTATGAGAAACTGAAAAACTTTTTTTTTATAAAATAATGTAGTATAACACAATCTATGACAGATAAAAGAAGTTACCTCAGTTTGCAAGAGCCATTCTTCTTATCCCTTTCCTTTCTGCCGAGGTCTGTAAGGTCTTTTGGCTCTTGGTTTCCTAATATGCCCACAATAATAAGCATACAATATAAGGAGTAACAGTCATTAGATGGATACTAAAAAATAGACTCTTAGACCCTCTAATTATTTCTATTCAACAAGAAAATCTTCAAAAAGAGAATGATATCTCGTCATACAAATTTCTCTGACATGAAGTAGCAGTAGGACTTGGAGAAACACCATGCCTGGGGATCAAGGGAGCACTGGGCCTAGGGCTCAAGGGAGCACCAAACCTAGGGATCAAGGAAGCATGGGGAACCGGGGAACCACCAGTAATCGCAAAAGCACGAGGAATGGGGGAAACACCAGGAATCGTGGAGGCACGAGGAACTAGGGAAACACCAGAAATCGCAGAAGCATGAGAAACCGAGGAAACGTTAGGAATAGCAAAAGGAACAATTGTTAATGAAGCATCAATGCTTGAACAAACACCAATTTTTGTGCTCCTTTTACCTGTAATTCAGTACCATTGTTGATTAAGGTCAGGTTATAATACATTATTTACATGATTTCTTTTATTTTTTTCTTTCACAAACTTTAGTCTTTCTCCAGTTTGTTTATCAAGTAACTAATTTATTCGACAATTTTTTATTATCGGACAACGTTTTAGATATGGAACACAATGCTTAAATGATGTAGTAGTAATAGTAAATCAAAAGTAACAAGCATTAAGAGAAGCGAAAAACTATTATTTTTATATTTTGTGAGATAGTTGTAATCCATATCTTTCACCAAAAAATTTTCCATTCTGTACTTCTGGAACATATATTGATAAATATTAGCTCAGTTACTTGAATTGATGTTAAAGTTAAATTGATGGAAAAAATGATGTAAATATACCTGCAAATGGCTCTTAACATGACAAAGTTCAAGGCCTGAAACATCCATCATCTCCATAACACCCTTTGGTGTTGCTTCTGCAAATAATTAGGAGAAAATAATTGATGCAATTATAAATATGGAATGTAGAAAGAAAGACATATTTGAAGTAGAAATATGGATGGATGAAAATAGAAAGCAAGAATTTGACTGATTAGGAAAAAATTAAGTAGAGGAATTAGTACTAAAAGATAAATCTTGACCAAGGCAAACAAAAAGATAAATCTGAACTCAGATTCTGAAAAGCAATTAGTATTGAAAATCGCTCAATGTAAGCTTCAAACCCATGAAGATAGAGTTTGTAGCGAACATGCTGCCTAAGTTAGTCTATTTATGAAACTTAGGCCAGCTGCATTAAAGAAGGATCATGAGCCAATGAACGGTAAACGACAATTTACATAGTTTAATTTTATTTTAATTTAAGAGAATATGACAAGCACAATTGATAGATGGAAAAAATGAAGTTACAAAAAGAAAATGTTATATATATATATATATGTATATTTTTTTTTTCTATCATTTTATTCTAACTCAATCTAAGAGATTGAAAACGACAAGTATCATTATCGCAGAATTTAAGAAAAACTTATGAAGTAATGAAAAGTGACAAACTTGGCTTAGCACCTAGCAGAAAATTAACAAGATTCCAAAAAGTAATATCTAGGAAACTGAGAGATAAGAAAAATTTAAGGGTTACTATATGATCCCAATTTTTCTTTTTTCTGCAGCAATGGGGAAATAATAAAGTTCCTTGATTCTTAAATAAATAAGTGTTAACTTAGCACACACATCAAAAGGTGAAGAAAGATTTAATATTATTATGATTGATGATTAATTTTTTGCGAGATTATTCCATCTGGAAACAATCGATTACAAGAGAACAAAAATCAGAAAGAGAAAAAAGCTGAAAGAGAACATACAAAATAAATGCAAAGCGACAAACATACCCCATGAATCTGGCAGAGAATCAATGTTGGGATTAACTATCAAATAATTAATTGTCAAAGTCGAATTAGCTATCAAGAAACAAGTTCTTATTTGGCATTAACTAACAACTTTCCTTGATTTTTATGGACTAAAAAGCTGTATATCGAAATCTAAAAGAATCTTCAGACCCAGGCTTAATGTAATTTAGGTCGTTGAGCAATGTGCTTTTCATAAACATTATATAATCAAAGAAGAGAACTAATGATATGTAATTCAATGTTCTGGTAAACTCCTTTGACATTAGATGAGGTAATAGCAGTATGCAAATTAACAAATTCAAATAATTAACTATGAATTTTATGAAACACACTCAAGGGTTTTTCCTAGAAACAAAAAGAAAAAGACAAAAGGTAACAACTTTGGTCAAAGCTGATATAACTTGAAGTTATTCAACTAAAATTGCATGATATCAGAAAACTGATGGAACATAGAACCATCTGAAATGAATAAGTGAACCCTAGTTTTGCACAGAAAGAAAATGGAAATCATAGGCGGAAAATTAAGACTGATTTATTAATTAGAGACCCTTGGCAACTCATCATTTTCTGGTTTATATATCAGTAAGATTATGACTCAAAAAAATAGTGCTGGTAAACCAGATTGCCTAATTGGAAAAAAAAAAATCGAGGAAAGGAAGTGCATGCAGAGAAAAAATTCATGTGTCAAGCAGAAAAATGAGAAGAAATTTTAGGAAATGAAAAATAAAATAAATAAAGCATGCGATAGTGGATCTGAAAAGGGAAAAAAAAAAGACAATATAGTCAAAGGCATGTGATACACACACGCACGCACACCTATACATATGTGTTAATTTTCTTTATAAGAATGAATGTATGAGGGGCAAGAAAGAGGAACAAAACCTAATTTTAAGCATCAAATATTGTATCGGAATTAAACAATGGCTATTGTAATTAAAAGATCAAAAACATGGGTTTGGTTAAAAAATGGAGATGTTTGATGTAGCAGTCTCTGAACCTGAAGACAAAAAGCAAAGACGTAGAAGACAAAACGTATTTCCCAAACAACAATAAAGCTGCTTTTTAAGTTCTCAGAAAGATTAAACAAAAAAGAAACAAACGAAAAATTTTAAATTTAAAAATCAACCAGCAGGAGAATAAGATTGGGGCTACTAACTAAAAGGTCCACCAAGTTGTTTGACAGCATTGAGAAAACGATCGTGCGGCTCTCCAGTCCACCTCAGCTGAGGATTGTTGACGGCCGAGACAGCCATGGGGCTGCTATCCTCGTCCACCTCCTCGTCTAATCCCATCTCTTCCGAATCCTCATCATCAATATCATCAATATCATCGATAAGAATAAAATCAAGGTAATTACTTTCGGTTTTGCTGATTTGAGATGCAGACACCATGGTTTCTTGCAGAAAAAGCAATGTGTTTTGATCACCTTGATCTAGCTGGTCAAGATGACGACCATGACTAAGCTTTCTATAATCACCATGGTTAACCTCATCACGGCTCTCCTCAACAAGAATCCCTTTCCCTTTCCCTTTATCCTTCATCTCTGCATGAATCATTTCAACATTTCGATTAGTACGCACCATTGTTTCTTCTACCTTATTATCAGACATGAAACCAGGAAACATGCACACACAGAGATATAAAAGTATACACATAAATACACTCACAGAGAAACTCTTTGCAATGGGACCCAATGTATGTAGATCCAAAGGAAAGAGGAAAGAAGGGTCACACGAGAAATATCGTGGGGGCGAGTAGTGAGACTAAAACATGGAGGAAGAGAGAAGAAGCCAAAAAGAAGACTCAACGGCTATTTTTTGTATGTATCTGAGAGGGTGGAGAGTGAGATATACTCACGCATCAGGACAAAAACGGAAATGAAACCGAGGAAACAAGCCAGTGCAGCTATTTCAATGGTTACCTGGAGACTGACTAACTCAACTCTGGATGTAGACTCAAGGGGGATCAATCAACCTTTCGCTTTCACTGAGATTTTGTATCTGGTACTAGGACTAAGTTTAAGCTGCACCCAGAATTGTTCTTGTTCTAAATGTATACACTATTACATATATATATATATATATGACATAACTTACAACTTCAGTTTCTTGATAGATATATTTGCCTCATTTTCATCTGCACTCCTTGCATTTTAGTCGAAACTAGAGCACGAGAAGTTCCTTGTCCTTGTATATATTATTATTTTCAATAAATATATGTATATGTATATATATATATGGGCAAGCATCAATGAGTCAATCATTAAATGGAGTAGAATTGGAATTCAAATTGCCTACTTTCATCGGCATTTGGCAAACGGAGGAAAAATTACGTGTTTCATCAGTTCGTATTTGCAGTGCGATGATGAAAAGTAATAATTAATTGGTGGGACTGTGGTAATTTGTGTAAATATTTGATAATTGAGGGGTAATTAATGTGAATTTGGAGAATGGAAGGCGGTGTAATTATACTGTGGACTGGTTTATTTACTTTGATCAGTTACTTGCGATTACGTAATGATGTTTCTTTGCCTTTCTCAAGAGGAGTTTTTTGTTCTTTTCTATTTTATTGGTTCCTCGCCTTTTCCTCTGTGGCACGTTACACCAACAAATAACAAGAAGATTAAAAAAAATAATAAGTTACATATACATACACCATTATGCATTTGGTAACTATATCAAATATGATTTTTGTATTAATGCTTAAAATTAAATTAACCCAGTGGATTCCACTGGATTTGACTGTATGACCAAACATTTAATGGACCCAGTTAATAAATATATTAAATATGTGTTAGAATGAGTTTTAGAAAACCCATAAAAATTTGTACTTCAGTTAAAACTAATCAATTTAAAAATGATAAGATTTGATTATTTTAACATACAATTAAATTTAATATTACTTATATTTTAATTGCACAAAATTATTTTTTTTCACGTTAAAAAAATTATCAAAAATACCTAAATTAATTGCACATTATTGATGTAGAATTAAATATTATTTTTATAAAAGTTTATAACATATATATATATATAGAATTTTGTTTGTTTAAGTGTAAAAAGAAAAAGAAAAGTCGTATAATCAATCACCAATAGAGAAATACATAATTGTGTGTGCAATATATTTATTAATATTATTTAACAGTTAAAAATTGTATTGAGTGTAAAGATGTTCACAGAAGGTTTAGATGAAAATGCAATCAACTGGATCAAAAAGATCGAGAACCCTGCATCAGATTTTCTTTTAACAAGAATCTACCTCTTGATACTTTTCTAAAATCTACTGTGTCCTACAATACTCCCACTGCTTTCATGTCTTCTTGTGTGTTGATACCATTGAGGTTCCACTCTACCTTGTTAACTCCTCACAGCTTTGAGAGGCTTTTTGCCTTGATGATGAAGAACAAGAGAGTGTCGATTCAATTATCACCAAAATTCCTTCTCCAAACCGAGTGTGTAACGGCTCCGGAATTTTAAATTTTAATATGTGTATTAAAAATGTCAAATGCGGAAGTGTAATAGAAATTTTGATTAACATCCCTTACACTAAAGCCAAAAACGTGCTCAAAGTATAAAAGAACAAACTAACTAAAAGAGAAACTCGAAAATAAAAGCTATAAATATAACTACGGAGTCTTCAGGCGTCCCATTCGCCGTCTTCCTGCAGAACAGGCTCGGGAACAATGTCTTCCTGATCTGAAATGATTAGATAAGGAATGAGCTACACCAGTCCAGTAAAGACATCACATTATCTCACCGTCACAGAGGTAAATGTGGGTAGAAAACACAAAAAGACCAATGGAGCATAATTTACAACAAATTCTTTTATCAATAATAAAATCCTTTACTATCCACTTATCTCGGTAAAATTCATAAAACAACATACGAAAGCAATAACATTATGATCATCATGAAATCATATGAACTGTATAACATAATACTTATCACGCCTTTTGCAATTCAATCATTACACAACATAATTTTCCTCATTTACCAACCTCCTAGTATCCATGGGGATCCATAGGGGTCCCACTACCCGTGAACCCCTAACACTTGTAATCAGATTCCAGGGCCGTTCCCATACCCCGTCCGGTATGAGCGCCAAAACTATAAACCTCAATACCCCGTCCGGTATGAGAGTGAAACGGGTCGTCCCCACACCCCGTCCGATATGGGCGCCAAAACACATAAGGTCTCCATACCTCGTTCGGTATGAGAGACCACAATCCCGGTAGGGTTCCCTACGGACCCGGTCCGTCCACCATCTCCCAGGATATCTAGTCAGGCTGACCACATTATACAATTATCAATTTACTTAACCTTTCATTCCCCTTTTTCTTCAGTCAGCATCATCAAATCACACACAAACAAGCAAACCAGTAATTTATACCAAACAAGACAACATACAACATCGGATTCTCAGTCATTCAACCCATAATCAATAAAACAGTGATATATGCACACGAAACTATGAAATAAAAATATCAGACCTCATACTGCATTTAAAAACTGTAAAATAGGTCAAACAACAACTGACCGACAAACACACCAGACTCGGGCTCCATTAGCAACCTTAAACAATTTCACACATCTATTGATTCATGAAATACCGTTTTTATCATTTATTGAACTTTAATACCGTGATAGAAAATATGGTGAGGAATCCTTACTTGTTTTCGGGGTCTGAATACGGCTCTACAGTGCGCCTACAGGCTGTCCCTAATTTTCCCTGAATTTTTCCCGGGGAACTGAAACGCACTACTGGTACCTGCATGTGTCCTAAAAAATCCCAAATTAGACCCGGGGCCCCTTTTCGGCCAATATTGCAATTCCGGCACGGCAGCTCCGCCGTGCTCCGGCGACGGCGATTCGCCTCGGGTTGGCCGTTTTCGGCCGAATTCGTCCACACTTACATCAGTCCCCGCGATAAAACAACCCTAGGGCCATCGGAGGGCCAAAAAATTACAAAAAACCGAAGCTTACCGGCGGCGGTGCTCTCAGGTGCGGCGGCTCTCCGGCAAGGTTCTTGTTTTGGTGATTTGGCTTCGATCAACCTGTAGAGAAAAGAATGGTGATCACGGTGATATAAAAATTGTATCAAATGGAGGCCGGGAACGGCCTCATCGGAGGCAAAAACTGAGGAGGGGCACGGCGGTGCCGCTGGGTTTTGGCCGTGTTTTTCGGCCGTTTGGCTGGAATTTTGGCTCCGATTTGGCCACAGGGGAACTCAGCATTGAAAAACGAGCGGGGGGTATGAAATTTACCTTGATCGGCGATCGGAAAACTCCCCGGTGCGGCGGCGGCTGGCGGTGGCTGGCTCCTCCAGTGTCTGGTTCGTCTTCTCCGGCGAGGGCAGGCGGCTAGGGTTTTTGTGGTCAGGTGTGGGGGTTTTATTTATACCCTTTTGCCTTTTAATCACAACCGTCCATCTTGATTAAATTTGGGCCATTCGTACTTGATTGAATCTGGGCCGTCCGTGCGCGTGCATCTGGGCCGTCCGTGCGCACGCTTGATCTGGGCCGTCCGTGCGCGCGGGGACGCATCTGAGCCGTCCGATCGCGCGCACGCGGATCGCCCACGTGGCCCGTTCCCGTGTCGACGTGGTCTTGCCACGCGGCAGGTCCTGGTTGGCCAGGGTTGCTGACTGGGCCACTGACGTGGCTGCTGACGTGGCGCTGACGGGGCACAATTTTTCTAAATTGCGTTTTGACCCCCGGTTTCTGATTTTTTTAAAAAAAATACCCCTAGAATCCTAATTTTCACTCATTTTTCCCAAAATCAATTTCAATTAAATCCAAATAATATTTTTACCCAATTTTATCATTATTATTATTTTATTTTTATTTAATTTAATTAGATTAATCAATTAAAATTCAAAAATTATAAAATAAACTAAATAAAATAAATTAAAAAAAAAATCAAAATAATAATAATAAAAATTATAAAATTAGTAGGTGTTACAGACCGCTACCAATTGAGAATTATTTCTTGATGGCAAATTTTCTCATCCCCAACTCGCCATCTGTGAATGTAATGTTATTGTTAAGGGCCTTAATCCTCAAATTCTTTGCTTTCAAGAACCCTCTGTTTAACTTTGAGTTACGCTTATTACCTTGAACCTCCTGTTCATCATAACCTGTTAGGATACCAAAACCTCCTCTGTGGATGAAGAAGAAGAGGAGGAAGAGGTCTTAGTACCCAAAAAAGGTTATGACGAAGAGGAGGTGCAAGTTAATAAGTGTAACTCAAAGTTAAACAGAAAGTTCTTGATAGAAAAGAATTTGAGGATTGAGATCCTTGACAATAATAGAAGATTCATAGATGGTGAATTGGGGATGAGGAAATTTGCCATCAAAAATTTGTTCTCAAGTGGTAGCGCTTGATTTGGAGAAGGAGTTCAATTAACAGATGCCCAGGTATGACTTTTGGTATCTTTTTGCTCTGTTTAAGGTATAAAAAAAAAAAATACATGATTTTATTGTAAATATGTTAAATTTGACTCAATGAACTGCTTATATCAATAATCAATAATGTAAAACAACAGAATTATTATATATAATACATCAAAGTTGGCATATATAAATAATACATATCTATATATGTTAAATTATCAACATCTTAAATTATCAATAAGACAAGATGCTGCAATGATATTTTCTGCAAAAAAAATATTTGAACAATCTAATATAAATAATCAAAATATTAATTAAATAAATTAAAATAAACAAAAAGTATAGGCCTCAAATTGGGAGACCCAACAAGTTCTAGCACAGCACATCATTTAGCATATAATATTTGAAGTTTTTTTTTAAAAATTTGGATTTGATATACTTATCTATAATGATAAACAGATTAAAATTTCAGTAACATTGTAATATTTTGTCTTATTTTTTACAAAATAATTATTTTTTAAATTAAAAAATTACATGCTATTATTTTTAGATTTCAGAATATCATTTTAAAAATTTAATAAATACCTCTTTCATTTTTTTTAAATGATTTTTTTATTATTTAAAAATTAATAGGACAAAAGGCTATAAAAGACCAATGATATTTTTAATAAAAAATATTTGAACAGATTAATGTAAAATAATTAAAATATTAATAAAATAAATTTAAAATAAATAAAAGATATTGACCTTGGCCTGTGAGCTAATGTTTGAACTTTGTCTTAAATTTAGACTTCATATACATGTCTATAATAGTGAATATGCCAAAGGTATAGTAAAATTATGATATTTCATATTAGTTTTGATAAAATAATTATACATTTTTAAATTAAAAAAGCACCTACTACTATTTATAGGTTTTGGAGTACCATTTTAGAAATTTAATAAACACTCCTCTTAAAAAAAATTTAAACATTTTTTTCGTTTTCTTATTCTTTAAAAATCAATTGGCAAAATGCAGCAAAAGATTAATGATATTTTAGTAAAAAAAATAATTAATTAGGTTAATATAAAATAATCAAAATATTAATCAAATAAATTAAAAATCAATAAAAAGTATAGTTATCGGGCTTTGAGACCCAATAAGTCCTAGACCAGCACATCATAGAGTAGGTTAAATTTTTTTTTTATTTGAACTTGATATATATATATATATATATATCTGTAATGGTGAACATATTAAAGGTACATTAAGATTGTGATATTTCATGTTCTTTTTAGAAAAAAAATTCATTTTTTTAAAATTAAAAAAAGTACATACTATTATTTATAGATTTTAGATTACTATTTTAAAATTTTAATAAATACTTATTTTAAATTTTTTAAAAATATTATTATTTTCTTATTCTTTAAAATACTAAAAAAAATTAGTAATATTTTCAACAAAAAATACATGAACAGGATAATATAAAATAATCAAAATATTAATTAAATAAAATAAAAATGAAAAAAGAGTATAGTCCTTAGACTCTGAGACCTGATGAGTTCGAGATTAGCACATTATAGAGCAAACTAATGTTAGAGCTTTTTTTTTTTAATTTAGACTTGAAAAATAAAATAAAATATTACAAAAGACCAGTAATATCTTTAGCAAAAAGTACGTGAACGGACTATATAAAATATCAATAATTCAATCAAAGAAATTAAAAATGAACAAGAAGTATAGTCATCGGGTCATGAGGTCCAATAAGTCCTAGTCCAACACATCAAGTCCAATTTTTTTTTATTAAATTTGGACTTGATATACTTACCTATAATAATGAACACATTAAAAGTACAGTAAAATTATGATATTTCATATTATCTTCTTTGACAAAATAATTATATTTTTTCAAATAAAAAATGTACATGATACTATTTCTAGATTTTGGAATACCATTTTAAAAAGTTAATAAATACTCCTTTTAAAAAAAATATTTAAACATTTTTATAGTTTTCTTATTCTTTAAAAACCCATAAAGCAAAATGCTACAAAAAAGCCAATGTTATTTTTAGTAAAAAATATTTGAACGAGGTAATATAAAATAATTAAAGTATTAATCAAATGAATTAAAAGTGAAAAAGAGGTATAGTCCTTAGGCCGTGAGATTCGATAAGTCTGAGCCGAGAACATCATGGAGTGGGCTAATATTTGAACTTTTTCTTACGTTTGTACTTGATATATCTGTGTATAGTAATAAACATATTAAATGTATAGTAAAATTGTAAAATTTTATATTATTTTTTATAAAATAATTATATTTTTTCAAATTAAAATAATATACGCTATTATTTTTAGATTCTGCAATACCATGTTAAAAATTTAATATACTCCTTTCAAAAAAAATTTAAAACATTTTTATCGTTTTCTTATTCTTTAAAACCAATAGAACAAAATACTACAAATGATCAGTGATATTTTTAGAAAAAAAAAATAATAATTAAAATATTAGTTAAATAAATTAAAAATGAACAAGAGGTATATATTTGAATAAATTAAAAATAATCAATACCTTGAGCCGTGAGTTTCGACAAGTCTGAGCCGAGCACATCATGAAGTGGGCTAATGTTTGAATTTTTTTGTTAAATTTGGACTTGATATACTTGGTTATAATAGTGAACATAATAAAGATATTGTAAAATTATGATATTTTATATTAGCACTGTCAAAATAACTATATTTTCTCAAATAAAAAAGTACATGCTACTATTTCTAAATTTTAAAATACCATTTTAAAATTTTAATAAATATTTATTTAAAAAAATTTAAATATTTTCATCATTTTTTTATTCCTTAAAAACTATTTGGAAAAATACTTTAATGATATTTTTAATAAAAAATATTTAGATCGGTTAATATAAAATAATCAAAATAATAACTAAATAAATTAAAAATAAACAAAAAGTATAGTCGTGAGATCCAACAAGTTCTCATAGAGTGGGCTAATGTTTGAATATATTTTTTTAATTTGCACTTAATATATTTGTCTATAATAATAAACAAATTAAAAGTGCAGTAAATTTATGGTATTTTATATATCTTTAGCAAACTAATTATTTTCTTTTTGCAAATTAAAAAAATACATGCTATTAGTTTTAAATTTTGGAGTATCATTTTAAAAAGTTAGTTAATATTCTTTTTTATAAAAAGATTTCAAACATTTTTATTTATTTTTTATTTTTTAAGAACCAATAGGGCAAAATATTTTCAACAGAAAAAGGTTGCTTCATCCTAAATCGAACTAGTTGGATTTAGAAAAACTTTAAAAACTTTTATACCCTCCCTTTATTAAGAATAATTCTTCTAGATTTTCTTTTCCTAATACTAAAATTTTTAATTTATAATAAATCTAATAAGAATTTGAGACCATTAATAAGAAGCAACCATTGTAAGGAAACTCCTTAACAAATGAAATCCAGTACATATGACCATGACTCATATTTAGATAACTAGAGTAACTTTAAAATTCTATAACACTCATATTTTAAGGACTCAGTAAATTTTTCTCTTCAATTCAGATGTTCCCACCAGATTCAGATGGGTTTAGATCGTTGAGGAAAGCATCGTGGTTCATCATCTCTATGTTCTCCCAATTCAGATAGAAATCCAAAGGGTCCTCTTCCACGGCTTCCGCTTCTTGCTCTTCACCTGCTACAGGTGCTGCTGCAGGGAGATGTTCTGGTTCCAACAATAGGGCACTTGCTGAATTTTCTATTGGAGTCACTATGTTTTCAGCTGCAGCATAAACTGAGTTCTGTAGTGCAAAACTATGATTACCAGGGTGGTTATCTGCAAAGCCAACCGGCACCAGACATACACTTTCTGAATTTTCTATTGGAGTCACTAGATTTCCAACTGTAGAATAAATTGAGTTTTGAGGTATAAAATTATGATTACTTGAGTGCTTATCTGCAAAGCCAATCTGCATCGGACATGCACTTGCTGAATTTTTCATTTGAGTCACTATGTTTTCAGTTACAGCATAAACTGAGTTCTGAGCTGCAAAACTATAATTACCAGGGTGATTATCCGCAAAGTCAACTGGCACCGAATATGCATTTGCTGAATTTTTCATTGAAGTCACTATATTTTCAGCTGCAACATAAATTGAGTTCTGAGATGCAAAACTATGATTATCAGGGTGATTATCTGTAAAGCCAACCTGCACCGGATATGCACTTGCTAAATTTTTCATTGGAGTCACTATATTTCCAGCTGCAGCATAAATTGAGTTCTGAGGTGCAAAATTATGATTACCAAGGCGATTATCTACAAAGCCAACCGGCACCGAATATGCACTTGCTGAATTTTCCGTTAGAGTCTCTATATTTTCAGCTGCAACGTAAACTGAGTTCTGAGGTGTAAAACTATGATTACCAGAGTGATTATCTGCAAAGCCAACTGGCACCGGACATGCACTTGTTGAATTTTCCATTAGAGTCATTATGTTTCCAGCTGCAGCATAAACTGAGTTTTGAGGTACAAAACTATGATTACCATGGTGATTATCTGCAAAGTCAACTGGCACCGGACATGAACCTGTTGCATGTTTCCTTTGAGTCCTGTTGTTTCCAGGGGCAAAATTGTTACTAGGGAGATCACCTGAAATGCCAAGCTGGGGTTGGATAGGCGTCATTGTGTTAAAGGGAGGGTCTGAACCATATCCATGAGTAGATAAGGGACAAGTTGAGAATGAACCGTTCTGCTGGTTTTGGTATATAATGGCAGTATTAACTGCTGGCATAGATCCTGGCCAAAAACCTTGAGCTCCATGGTTCACCGTTGCTAGAGCATGATTTTGCCAATGTTGAGTTTCCAGTTTTTGTTGGGTACTCTTCAATGCCATGTTTAGGTACTGCATTTCTGCTTCTTGACATCTTACCACATAATTCTCAGCCTGTAAAGGTCATAATTTTATGCCAGAAAAAAAATTACTATTTTTATTAATTTCATAATCAAGTGGTCAGATTAAACATTACCAAGTAATGAGGCTCTAGGTTTGTAATTGGCTTGCAATTATCATATTTCGACTAAGTTTTCCATAAAATATGCTAAGAATGAAGGGTGTTGATTATGAAAAAATGAAGTTGTTTCTCTGTATAGAAAATTTAGTATAACACAGTCTATAAAAGATAAGGAAAGTTACCTCAGCTTGCCAAACCCCTTCTTCTTGTCTCTTTGCCTTCTGTCGGGGTCTGTAAGGTCTTTTGGCTCTTGGTTTTCTAATATGCCCATAATAATAAACATATAATACAGGAAGTAACAATTATTAGATCGATATTAAAAAAAGACTCTTAGAGTTTCTAATTATTTCCGTTCAATAAGAAAATCTCCAAAAAGAGAATGGTGTCTCTGTCTTACAAATTTCTCTGGGATAAAACAGCAGCAGGACTTGGAGAAGCACCAGGCTTGGGGATCAAAGAAGGACCAAGCCTAGGGCTCAAGGAAGCATGGGGAACCGGGAAAACACCAGGAATGGCAGAAACATACGGAGCCGTAGAAAGAACAGTTGCTAAAGCATTAGCGCATGCACAAGCACCAGTTTCTGTGCTTTCTTTACCTGTCATTCAGTGCCATTATAGATTAAGATCAGGTCACACTATCACAACCAAATATATATGAGAGGTTAAATAGGTTTTTGCACTAGATATTTAGAAGTTGGATCTAAATTTTGAAGACAAAGTTGATGTTCAAAGGGCAATTATTGTAGGGAACCAATGGTAGAGTAGGAAATAGGCAAATAATATGTAGGGTTAAAAAAGGTAAAGTTCGGATTAAAGGTTGGATATAAAGTTTGTCTGCATCTTCCTTGCAGGAGAAGAAAAGGTAAAAATCTTTAAAAGCCTGAAAATTTTTGCTAAGAAACACATTTCTTCTGAACTCTCAAGAAATGTCTATTCAAAAATTTTCTATTACCAAACAACATTTTAGATATTGAACACACTGCTTGAAACGTATAATGGTAATAGTAAATCAAAAGGAACAAGCATTAAGAGAAGCAAAAAACTATTACTTTTAGATCTTGCGAGATGGTTAGAGTCCATAGCCTTCACCAAAAATTTTCCTATTCTGTACTTCTGTAACAAGTATTGATAAATATTAACTCAGTTATTTGAATTGATGTTAAAGTTGAATTGATGGAAAAATATGACGTAAATATACCTGCAAATGTCTCTTAACATGACAAAGTTCAAGACCTGAAATATCCATCATCTCCATAACACCCTTTGGTGTTGCATCTGCAAATAATTAGCAGAATATTGATGCAATTATAAATATGGAACGAAAACAGAAAGGTGTATTGAACTAGAAATATAGATTGATAAGGAAAAACATTAAGTAAAGGAATATTGAGAGTACTGAACTAATAAATTAGATTTAAACTCATTTGATATGCTTGGTGCTATCACCCCTCCGAAAACTTTATTTTATCGGTTGAAAATAGTGATAGTGTTAGAGTTATGAGGCTATAGCTGAATCATTTTAGTTTTAATCTCATAATGCATGGGTAGATCATTATACTCATGTCTGAAGCAAGTATTTTTCTGGTTTTGACATAAACCTCAATTCAAAATCTTAAGACAGCAATGTATATTTTTTAACTTAATATTAATGATCTAATAATGTGATTATTTACAAAGAAAAGTAATTGGTAGAGAGCAAAGAAATATTTACATAAATAGAACAGAAGATGAGGAAATACAACCTGGTAAAATTTACAAGTCTTGATCAAGGCAACAAAAAAGAAAAATTGAAAGCCAGATTCTTAAACGCAATTAGTACTAAAAATATTTGACATAAGCTTCAAAACCATGAAGATAAGACTACGAACACACTGCCTAAGTTAGTCTATATATGAAATTTAAGCTAACTGCATTAAAAAAGGATCATGAGCCAATGAACGCTAAACGACACTTTACGTAGTTGAATTCTAATTCAATTTAAGAGAATACGACAAACACAGTTGATAGATGGAATAAATAAAGTTACAAAACAAATAAGAAACGATCTATGGTAACCGACAAATTTTCCAAACGGGTATGGCAGGAAATAAAAAGTGAAAAAATATTAGATATATTTTCCTTTACACCATTTAATTCCAACTCAATCCAAGAGGTCGAAAACGACAAGTATCATTATTGCAGAATGAAAGAAAAACGTCTGAAGCTAACGAAAGGCGACAAACTTGACTTTGGCACCTGGCAGAAAATTAATAATTTTTAGAAAAGTTATATCTAGGGAACTAATATATGAGAAAAATCTAGCTTGCTAGATAATCTCAAATTTTTTTCCGCAGCAATAGGAAAATAATAAAGTTCCTAGGTTACTAAGTAAAAAAGTGGTAACTTAGAATGCACGTCAAAAGGTTAAAAAAGATTCGATAGTATTAAGATCAATGATAAAATTTTTCCAAGATCATTCTATCCAAAAATAATTGACTATAAGAGAACAAAAATCAGAAAGCAAAAAAATTCGATCAGGGCACACGAAACAACTGAAAAGCGACAAACTTGCCCGATAAACCTGGCAGAGAATCAATAATGTGGGAGGCGATCTACATTAGGATTAAGAATAGTTATCAAAGTCCAATCAACTACCAACAAACAAGTTCTCATTCAGCATTAACTATTAAATTTCTTTGATTTTTATGTGCTAAAAAGCTGTCTATCGAAATTTAAGGAACTCTTCAGAACCAGGCTTAATGTACTATAAAGGCCATTGAGCAATGTGCTTTTCACAAATACCATATAATTGAAGAAGAGAATTAATGATATGTAACTCAATGTTCTACTAAACTCACTCGATACTAAATTAGGTAATAGCAGTATGCAAATTAACAAATTCACATAATCAACAAGCGCAGTGAATTTCTGAAACACATTCAAGAGTTTTCTCTAGAAACAAACCTAAAAAGACAAAAGTTAACAACTTGGTCAAATCTGATATAACTTGATTTTATCCAACTAAAATTGTCATGATATAAAAAAACTGATGGAACCTAATAGCATCTGAAAGAATTAAGGGAACCCCAGTTTTATAAAACAGAAAAACAGGCAGAAAATTAAGAATGATTTATTAATTAGAGTTCCTTGCCAACTTAAAGTTCTCATCATTGTCTGGTTTACGTATCAGTAAGATTATGGCTCAAAAAAATGTTGTTGGTAAACCAGATTGCCTTTTGAAAGAAACAATGGAGGTTAGGAAAGTGCATCCAGAGAAGAATTCATATGTCAAGCAGAAAAAAAGAGAAGAAATTTCAGAAGATGAAAAAATAAAATAAAATAAAGCACGCGATAATGGATCTGAAAAGGAAAAAAAAAACAAAGGCAATATAGTCAAAGGGCATGTGATATACACACACATATATATACATGTATGTTAATTTTCTTCGTAAGAATGAATCTATGAGGGGAGGAAAAAGGAATTAAACGGAATTAACCAATGGCGATTGTAATTGAAAGATAAAAAACATGGGTATGGAGATGTTTAATGTAGTAGCCTCTGGAACTGAAGACAAAAAAGAAAGAAGTAGAAGGCAAAACGTATTTCTCAAATAACAATAAAGCTGCATTTTAAGCTTTTAGAAAGATTAAAATAAAAGAAACAAACAAAAAAATTAAAATTTTGAAATCAGCAAGTAGGAGGATAAGATTGGGGCTACTAACTAAAAGGTCCACCCAGTTGTTTCACAGCACCCAGAAAACGGTCGTGCAGCTCTCCGGTCCACTTCAGCCGAGGTTTCATGACGGTGGAGACAGCTAGAGGACCGCCAGCTTCCTCCTCCACCTCTTCCGAATTCTCATCGTCAATATCATCAATAAGAACAAAATCAAGGTCATCATTTAGGGATTTGACAACTGGAGTTGAAGGCGCGATGGTTTCTTGCAGAAAAAGCAATGTGTTTGAATCACCATGATCTAGCTGGTCACGACGACCATCACGAAGCTTTCTGTAACAACTATGGTTAACCTCATGAGGACTCTCCTCAACAAAAATCCCTTTCCCTTTGTCCTTCATCCCCGCACGAATCATTTCAACATTTATCCTATTATCAGACATGAACCCAGGAAAGAACCTGGAGAAACTGTTTTGCAATGAGACCCGATATATATAGATCCTAAGGAAGGAGGAAAGAAGGGTCACACGAGAGATATCGTGGGGGCGAGTAGTGAGACTAAAACATGGAGCAAGAGAGAAGAAGCCAAAAAAGAAACTCAACGGATATTTTTTGTATGTTTCTGAGAGGGCGGAGAGTGAGATATACTCACGTATCAGGACAAAAACGGAAACGAAACGGACGAAACAAGCCAGTGAAGCTGCTGCTACGGTTACCTGGAGACTGACTAACTCAACTCTGGATGTAGACTCGAGGGATTAATTAACCTTTCGCTTTCACTGGGATTTTGTATCTGGTACTAGGACTAAGGTTAAGCTGCACCCAGAATCGTTCTTGTTCTCCATGTATATATATATGGGCAAGCATCAATGAATCAATCATTAAATGAGATAGAAGTGGAATTCAAATTGCCTACTTTCATCGGCATTTGGCAAGCGGAGGAAAAATTACGTGCTTCATCATTACGTATTTGCAGTGCGATAATGAAAAATTGATGATTTGTGGCAATTTATGTAAATATTTGATACTTGAGGGGTAATGATGTTTCTTGGCCTTTCTCAATTGTCCTGTAGCCCGCGCACACAAGAGGAGTTTTTTATTCTATTCTATTTTATTATCTCACCGCCTTTTCCTATGTATTTGGCAAGCATATGAATATGATTTGTATTAATGCTTTGAAAGCATTAGTTCTTAAAATTAATTTGAAGCAGTGGGTTGAATTGGATTTGACTTTTAGCAAAACAGTCAATCAACTTAGTTAAATAAAGATATTAAATAAGTGTTAAAATCAGTTTAAAAATGATAAGATTTGATTATTTTTACTTTTTTAATCTTTATTTAAATTTAACATAATATTTTATATTTTTTATATCAATAATTTTTAAAAATTTTATAATAATTTTTTAGTATAATTTATAATATTAATTTTTTACTACTAACAAACTACTTATTAAACCAATGAATAGATAAATTGATATTTTTATTAATACAAATTTTGAATTTCATAATTAACTAATAATACGATCATACGAAGAAAAATATATTTATAATTTTGTGTTTAAATTTTTTTTATTTATTAATAATTAGAGTTTAAATTTTTATATGGTAATATAATATCTGAATTCTATAAACAACATAATTCATTAAATTATGGGATAATAAAATATCTAAATTTATGAGTTTTTTTTATTGTAGTTTTATAATTGTGATAGGTGATTTTAGTAAATATTAATAAAAATTAAGAATTTAAATTATCTAAATATTTATAACTTAAATTTTATAAATAAGATGTATGATTGTAATTTGCGATTGTAATTAAATTATGACAATATAAATATTTATTCAAATAAGATAATGTAATTTTTTTTTTTTACAATTTAACTAATAATTAAAAATGATACTTTTGATGACTATTAGGATTTTTTAATACAAAATACTAATTTTATTTAATTGATAAATCTTAATTACTGATTAATTAATATATAAAAATTACTCATAACATATAATTAGATTTAATATTATTTATATATTAATTAGACAAACTTACTTTCTATTCTCACATATTAAGTAAAAAAAAAATGACAAAAATATCTAAATTAATTGCACATTAAATTGATTTAGAATTTTATAATATTTATATTGTATTTAATTCTTATTTCATAGAATTTAAATATACATAAGAAATAAACTTGTTTTCCGCACGTGGTCGTATAGATGTATAGTGGCGGTGTGTTTGGACAACCGGCTCCAGCTGTTTTATTTATTTATTTATGTATGTCAAACTAGCCGTTACCAATTCGAAACATCCGCTCCGCTCCCTTCTCATCTCTCTCTGTTTCCACTTCCCCTCCTCTTCTCTTCTCTCTCAGTTTCCACTTCCCGTCCTTCTCTTTCGCTTCTCTCCCTGATCTTTGTCTCTTTAGCTAATTCAAGTTCTTGATTTCTTTTCTGTGCTTGCGTAATTTGTAAAAATAGTGTAGAGTGTAAAGATGTTCACGGAGGGTTTAGATGAAAATGCAATCAACTGGATCAAGAAGGGGATGGAAACGGATCAAGAACCCTGCATCAGATCTCCCTTTAAAAAGAATCTACCTCTTGATACATTTCCGAAATCTCCTCTTTCCTACAATACTCCCACTGCTTTCATGTCTCCTCATGGGATGCCACCATTGAGATTCCACTCTGCCTTGTTAACTCCTCACAGCCTTGCAGCTTCTTGCCTCGATGACGAAGAACAAGAGAGTGTCAATTCGGTTTCTGATGATGCTGGTGGGAGTTTCTCTGTGGATGAAGAAGAGGAGGAGGAGGTTTTGGGACCTAGACAGGCTTATGATGAAGAGGAGGTTCTTGGTAACAAGTATAGCTCAAAGTTAAATAGAGGGTTCTTGAAGGAAAAGAATTTGAGGATTGAGATCCCTGGAAGTAACAGAAGATTAACAGATGGCGAGTTGGGGATGAGGAAATTTGCCATCAAGAATTCATTCCCAGGTGGTAGCGCTCGGCTTGGAGAAGGAGTTCAATTACCCAGTGCCCAGGTAAGAATTTTGGTATCTTTCTACACTTTATAAGGTAACAGATACATGGTTTTATTTTGTGGATGTTAAAATTTGACTCATGAACTACTGCTGTTGGTGATCAATAGTGTAAAGTAACAGAGTTTCCATATATATAATACGTTTATTATCATTTGGTGTCCAATTTATTATTTAGTCTGTAACACGTTCCTTCCCTGGCAAAGAAGATCTTGAACACCCTGACCTTATAGTATGAATAGTAAAGATGGACATTTCCCTTATCTTAACATTGTTATCTAATCAATTCTTGAAGAAAGATTTGTGCTAAAAGTGTTGGTTTCTATGACAAGTTGACATTGGTGGTAATTTTATTGGGATCTTGAATTCTTGGCTTACTTAAAAGTAGAAGTCATTTCCTGATCTCATAAGATCAAGGAATTTATTATAGTCTGAATATAATAGAAAATATTTAGATTTGGGATCTAAAAGTGTTGATGTCCAATTTATTATTTAGTCTGTAACACATTCCTTCCCTGACAAATAAGATCTTGAACACCCTGATCTTATAGTATGAATTGTAAAGATGGGCATTTCCCTTATTTTAATCTTGTTATCCAATCAATCCTTGAAAAGGATTGTGCTAAAAGTGTTGGTTTTTATGACAAGTTGACATTGGTGGTAATTTTATAGGGATCTTGAATTCTTGGCTTACCTAAAAGTGGAAGATCTTGGTGTCGAATTGAAATTGATGTTCCTTATAGAACTATATCAATCTTTTAAAAGCTTTATTTTTAAGATAATTCATTGTGCTGGAAATTGGTGAATTGTACAGGTTAATCCTGTTGACTCTAAAAGCATTCATGCAGAGGTAGAACATATGGGTACACCAAGCGCACCACCTATAATTGAGACTGAAAGAGAAGTGAAGAGCTTTGCAGAAGTTGAGCAACATGAAGTAGGAATTTCCAAGGAGAGGGAATCAGATTTTGATGGTAGGAAAGAATCTTCAGCAGATGATAGCAAGATGCAAGCTTTAAAAGACACTGGTAGCGAGAGGTGACTGTTAGCTATTTTTTCTTCCGTGTTCGGTACAGTGCACAGTTAGCACCTTTTTTTTTTAATTGCCATTAATACCAGGCATTTAAGTTTATTGAATTGGCCTTTTGCAGTACAAAAAATACCACAATTGGAGGAGAAGTGCAAATCCCTTATTGGCAAAGCAGCCTGGATCATTCACCTTGCTACAATACAAGGTGTATTATGCATCTGAAATTCAATTTGCACTGGTTGACTGACTTTATATTCTGATTTTATTTTACTAGCGTATGATACGGTTGCCACAAGTGAAATTTTGATGTCTACCAGTGCTCATTGCTTCTCAGTGCTAATTTAATCGGCTTAAACTGGTAGACCCTGAATGTACTTTTACTTCTCAGTACTAATTTAACTGGCTTTAACTGTTAGACGCTAAATGTACTTTTGCTTCTCAGTACTAATTTAACCGGCTTTAACTGGTAGACGCTAAATGTATTTTTATGAAGAAAATTTCTTGATATGCTTCTTCTGTCAACATTAGCATTCCAGAGTTTCACGTATCTTTTTCATTAATATTGCCTTCCAATTTTGCTATGACAGTGGTCAGTATGCCTGGCAAACTCTTATAACTTATGATGCATGCATTCGGCTTTGTCTGTTTGCGTGGGCGAGAGGCTGCACTGAGGCACCTGAGTTTCTGCGTGATGAATGCCTTCTTCTGCGAAGTGCCTTTGGGTTGGTTGTCTGATGCTTACCTAGTTATGAAATTCATTGAACTTGTATGGCTAGTTTAAGTCTAAACGGTGGTCTCTCATATTCTATGGTTATATAGACTACACAAATTTTTGTTGCAACCTCGAGGCGTGCAAATGACAGAATTGAGGACTGGTAAGCATTCAGAACAAATGTGCGCAGTGAAAGCAAAGAAGGTAGTTGGAAAAATAAGAGTGGAAGGTAAGACATTCTTGTGCGATAGTGGTTATCTCACATATCAATCATTTATACAGTTATGGACATCTGTTGTAATTATTTCTCTTTATAATTAAGTTTCCTGCTTGAAAATTGGTTTTGATATATACGTTTGCATGTACTTAGATTTAGTATACATGTATTTAGATTTGGTTCAGAAGTTAATAAGGAGAAGGGATTAAAATGTCATATAGTTCACTCACGATTTCAATTACTATTGGATTATTTCAGTGAGGAAACTTCGAATAATACCCAAGCGGAAACTTAGGAGCACTCATTCATTACGAGGTGCAATGGACATACAAGAGTGGGCAGAATATGTTCGACATGTTTCTTCACTAGTGAAAACTGGGATGAATTCCCTTAAACTAGCCTCCTCGTCTGTGACGACAGTAGATTCAGAAGGTTTGTCTTATTATCTACAAATAGGTTTAAAAGTTCAACCACAATATTGCCCTGCTTTTGTTTTGGAGATGGTAATAAAAAGCTATGATCATTAAAATTGTATAACAACTTAGCAATAGTCCATCTGTGTAGCTTTCTTACTAAAATCTTCAACTCCATATGATATGAAAGATTATGATGACAATCTTGTATATCCCTGAAAGCATGCATGGGTTGATCATTCCCAGTTTATTACTTGCATGGACTGCATACTTCTTTTGGGATTTTGTTGGTACTGACTTTTATGGCTAACAAAATAATCTTTTCATTTTTGCAGAGAAAATGTCATGCTTATTCCAACTGAAAAGTGCTATAGAAGATGCGCAAGTTGAACAGGGTTCTGCAGTTTGCTTGCTTCCTGGAACTGGCGATTACCACGTCTTGTAAGTTACATTTCTGTAGTATGGTGGTATTATAATGAGAACCATTGGCGAAGCTTAGTTAGTTAGGCTGATAGATAAAACCTGAGAGATATTATCCTATTAAATGTGAAGTTTGTTTATGTATGCAATCAAGGATCAAATATAATATCTTGTCTTGAAGTCTGTGGTTTCAGCATTTTAGACTGGAAGTAACAATTAGCTACGGTGCAAACCACCACTGCAGAAGATCTTACTCAGACACATTCTATTTTAGTTTTCCAGAAACTGAAAGGGATGCGTTGCTGGTGGAGGTCCAGGATAAGAAGAAATCAATTCAAGGTCGAGCATCCATTCCAGTTTTATCTTTGACTGATAATCCAGTATGTACTACTCTTCTATCTTCTAGAATCAGATTGAAATCTTTCTCTCTCTTTTATGGACTTACCATCTTTCTACATTAACTCATAATCAGATGCTGTTTCCCTGATATGCAGAATGAAAGAATACGTTGGTGGCCTATACATCACGATGATCAAGAATGTGTTGGAAAGATCCAGCTCTTTATTGGTAGTACAATAACATCTGAGGAGGCTAATCATATAAAGGTTTCCTTTCTTTCCATCTAAAAAAAGCATATAAAAAATTTATATCCTGTTATATTCTGATTTTTCTTTTATTTCTAATAGGATAAGGTAGTTAGGCACGGGTGATGTGGGTCCTTCAGTAGTCCTTGTTAAATTTGTGTATAAATCATACATTGTCCAGTAAAGTTAGGCCAGAAGCTGTTTTGCTTGTCAGGGTACATATCTGATGTGTGGATTATGGCTGAAGCTCTTTTGCTTGTTAGGATCATATGTGATGTGTGGATGGAGTATATATACATATATGTTAAGGGTTTAATTTTTGTACTTCTGCTTATTACAGAGTGGACTTCTTGTGGAAACTCTTGGCATATGATTTACTTTTGGCTGGAGCATACCTACATACATGTTAAGGCTTTAATTTTTGTACCTCTGCTTATTACAGAGTGGACCTATTGTGGAAACTCTAGCATATGATTTGCTTTTGGAGGCTGCTATGCATGCACTAAATTTTCATTCCCGGAACTTGAGGTTGCATGGACCTTGGAAATGGTTGTTGACTGAATTTGCAGACTACTATGGAGTTTCTGATTCATACACGAAGTTAAGGTACTTTCAGATGTTCTTTTCCTTGTTATAGGTCCTTATATGCAAATCTTTTCAATTTATTAGGCTGCTAGAACTTATTAAGCTGTCCTTTGTGGATTTCTTCTGATGTATTTACTTTTCTCTCCTTGCAGGTACCTCTCACATGTTATGCAGGTGGCTACTCCAACAAAGAACTGCCTAGAGCTTGTGAATGAGTTACTTGTACCCATTTTAAAGGCAAAGAGTGAGAGAAATTTGACAAGGCAGGAGGTATGCCTCTCCAGATTTCAATGTCTTATCATGAAGTTTGAAATACCATAGCTGTTGAGTAATTATTTGTCTCCTTGGCTTTGGTAATATTTGGTTTCATTGCTTGGGAAAGAGAAATAAGCGTGACGTTGTTTTCCTGATTTGATGATAACGTTTCACGGAAGCTTTAATGAAGCTGCTTTCTTACAATTATTTTCACGTGCCTTGAGGTTTGACATCTATATTAGAGATATATCATATCCGGGTGTTGTTATGATGAAAAGACACATCCTGCTGGTCATATTTTTTTAACATGGTTAGTAGCTACGAAGGAACTAACAAAGTTACGAAGTAAAAGGTTATATCCTTTGAGAGATACACGTTGCTAGCTGGATAAAGATTAACAATACAAGAAATTTACGAGTGATTGTGCTAGAGCAGCATATTGTCAGGTACCTTTGATATGTACCTGGTGCATGTTATAGTGTAAACTGATGAGAGAAAAGATTATAAAAGAAATGAAAAGACTGCAGGAGAGAAGGGAAGAGAAAAGTTGAGAAGACCCAAGAAAGATTTGAATTAGAAGGATCTTTTCTTTGTATCAAGACTTACCATGGTGATGAAACATTCTACAGAATATATATAACCTACAAAAATTAGAAAAATCACAAAAATCCCTGAATGGGTTGGGTCCTTATCTCATGATTTGGGGAGCTGCTCAATAAAATTCATTGAGATGCGGGGTTAGGTTGGATTTGAGAGAGTGGTTATAGAAATCCGAGAGTGGAACACTTTCTATTTTACACCTCTGGCATGTCTCACATTTTTGCACTCATTCCACTACATTTTCTTTCATAGCAGACTTACCATGGTGATGAAACATTCTACAGAATATATATAGCCTACAAAAATTAGAAAAATCACAAAAATTCCTGAATGGGTTGTCTCATGATTTGGGGAGCTGCTCAATAAAATTCATTGAGATGCGGGGTTAGGTTGGATTTGAGAGAGTGGTTATAGAAATCTGAGAGTGGAAACACTTTCTGTTTTACACCTCTGGCATGTCTCACATTTTTGCTCTCATTCCACTACATTTTCTTTCATAGCAGACTTACCATGGTGATGAAACATTCTACAGAATATATATAGCCTACAAAAATTAGAAAAATCACAAACATCCCTGAATGGGTTGGGTCCTTATCTCATGATTTGGGGAGCTGCTCAATAAAATTCATTGAGATGCGAGGTTAGGTTGGATTTGAGAGAGTGGTTATAGAAATCCGAGAGTGCAACACTTTCTGTTTTACACCTCTGGCATGTCTCACATTTTTGCACTCATTCCACTACATTTTCTTTCATAGCAGACTTACCATAGTGACGAAACATTCTACAGAATATATATAGCCTACAAAAATTAGAAAAATCACAAAAATCCCTGAATGGGTTGGGTCTTTATCTCATGATTTGGGGAGCTGCTCAATAAAATTCATTGAGATGCGGGGTTAGGTTGGATTTGAGAGAGTGGTTATAGAAATCCGAGAGTGGAAACACTTTCTGTTTTACACCTCTGGCATGTCTCACATTTTTGCACTCATTCCACTACATTTTCTTTCATAGCAGACTTACCATGGTGATGAAACATTCTACAGAATATATATAGCCTACAAAAATTAGAAAAATCACAAAAATCCCTGAACGGGTTGGGTCCTTATCTCATGATTTGGGGAGCTGCTCAATAAAATTCATTGAGATGCGGGGTTAGGTTGGATTTGAGAGATTGGTTATAGAAATCCGAGAGTGGAACACTTTCTGTTTTACACCTCTGGCATGTCTCACATTTTGGCACTCATTCCACTATATTTTCTTTCATAGCAGACTTACCATGGTGATGAAACATTCTACAGAATATATATAACCTACAAAAATTAGAAAAATCACAAAAATCCCTGAATGGGTTGGGTCCTTATCTCATGATTTGGGGAGCTGCTCAATAAAATTCATTGAGATGCGGGGTTAGGTTGGATTTGAGAGAGTGGTTATAGAAATCCGAGAGTGGAACACTTTCTGTTTTACACCTCTGGCATGTCTCACATTTTTGCACTCATTCCACTACATTTTCTTTCATAGCAGGCTAGAAAATTGTTATTTGAGGAGTTCGTAAGCGTTTTGATTCTCGAATGATCTCATAACTCTATGTCATGGCACCTTTGGATTAGTTTCTCCTAATTCTCCCGATGTTTTAATGACCAACCTAATCCTTGTATCTCAATATTCTTGCTTTGAGTTGATAGCATGTTAGGCCATCCTTCTTAATTAGAGATTCTTTCTTTAGTTCTTCAGTAAGAGGATCTCCATGGTAGCTTGTCATGATTTTTGCGAGCCCAGAGGGTGAATTAGTAGTAACTGCCGATAGCTTTACCACCTCGTCTTTTTTCATCTGATTCTCATATTTCCTTCTGGAGAGGACATCAGTCATCTTGTTCAGTCTCAGAAATTTTACAATTCTCTTTTGTTGCAGCATAGAAGTTACCGTTTGCACTACTAGCTGTTTAACACTTTTTTTATATGTTTTTATGATAAAGAGAGCTTCTTCCAAGTAATGCCTCCATTTACTAACTGCATAAAGGATAACAAATAGCTCTTTTACGTAAATCGATAGCGTTGATTCTTTTCATAGAAGCCCTTGCTAATATAAGCAATAGATTTTTTTTTTTGCATAAGAATAAGCTTTCCTACTTCACAAACATCAGCTTCCAGAGTGAATTATTTAAAAAAAAATCTGGCAACCTCAATACTGGTGCTTCAGTTGTTACCTCTTTTAATAGCTCAAATGCCCTTTTTGCTTCATTTATCCATTTAAATCTATCATTTTTCAACATATTTGTCAAAAGTTTGTTGATAGTGTCATAATTGCAGATAAACTTTTAATAATACTCTGTGAGTCTAAAAAACTATGTAGACCTTTGATAGAGATTAGAAGAGACTAGGCTAGCATAACTTTATCTTTTTAGGGTCTCCTTTAACCCCTTATGTAAGATAAACTTCCAACCCCCTTGATATAGGTTGGAAAGGACCAAGCTAGCATAACTTCTATCTTTTGAGAGTCTACTTTAACCCTTTGTTTAGAGATATTATGTAATGATGCAGATTTTTTTCAGATGGATTTCTCGTGTTTTGTAGGGCTAGTTAAACTGTAACGGCCCCGGAAATTTAAAATGGAATGTATATTAAAAATATCAATGCGGAAGCGAAGTCAAAATTCGATTAACATCCCTTACCACTAAAACCAAAAACGTGCTCAAAATATAAGATTCGAAAGTAAACTATGAATATGACTTTGGAGTCTTTAGGCGTCCCCTTCGTCGTCTTCTTGCAGAACGGGCTCGGGAACAATGTCTTCCTGATCTGAAATGATTAAATAAGGAATGAGCTACACTAACCCAGTAAGGACATCACGATATCTCACTGTCACGGAGATAAAGGTGGGTAGAAAACACAAAAAGACCAATGGAGCATAATTTACAATAAACTCATTTATCAGTAATAAAACCCTTTACCATTCACTTACCTCGGTGAAATTCATAAAACAATATACGAAAGCAATAACATTATCATAATCGTGAAATCATATAAACTGTGTAACATAATACTCATCACGCCCTTGCAATTCAATCATTTCACAATTACTTTTCCTCATTCACCAGTCTACTAGTATCCATGGGGATCCATAGGGGTCCCGCTACCCGTTACCCTTAATACTTGTAATCAGATTTTCAGGGCCGTCCCCATACCCCGTCCGGTATGAGCGCCAAAACTGTAAACCTCAATACCCCGTCCGGTATGAGGGTGAAACGGGCCGTCCCCATACCCCGTCCGGTATGAGAGACCACAATCCCGGTAGGGTCCCCTACGGACCCGGTCCGTCCACCATCTCCCAGGATATCTAGTCAGGCTGACCCCATTACACAATTATCAATTTATACAATCTTCCTTTCTTCTTTACCTCAATCAGCATCATCAATTCGCATTCAGATAAGCAAAATAGTAATTCATGCCAAACAGACAACATACAGTATCGGTATTTCAGTCATTCAACCAATAATCAATAAAACAGTAAAATATGCACACGAAACCATAAAATGAAAACATCAAACCTCATACTGCATTTAATACTGAAAATTAGATCAAACAATAACAGACCAACATTGTATCAGACTCGGGCTCCATTGGCAATCTCAATCAATTATACATCTATAAAGTCTCAAAATACTGTTTAATTATTTATTTAGCTTTAATACCGTGATAGAAAATAGGGTGAGGGATCCTTACTCGTTTCGGGGTCCGAACACTACTTCACAGTGCGCCTACAGGCTGTCCCTAATTTTTCCTAAATTTTTCTCGGGGAACTGAAACGCACTACTGGTACCTGCACGTGTTCCAAAAAAAATCTCAAATTAGGCCCAGGGCCCCCTTTCGGCCCAAATCGCAACTCCGGCACGGCGGCTCCGCCGTGCTCCGGCGACGGCGCCGCCGCAAGCGGCGGCGGTTTGCCTCGGGTTGGCCGTTTTCGGCCGAATTCGGCCACACTCGCATTGGTTCCTGTGATAAAACAACCCTACGGCCCTCGGGGGGCCGAAAATTTACGGAAAACCGAAGCTTACCGGCGGCGGTGCTCTCGGGTGCGGCGGCTCTCCGGTGAAGTTCGTGTTTTGGTGATTCGGCTCCGATCAACCTGTAGAGAAAAGAATGGTGATCACGGTGATATAAAAATTGCATTAAACGGAGGCCGGGAAGGGCCTCATCGGAGGCAAAAATCGAGAAGGGGCGCGGCGGCACCGCTGGCTTTCGGCCGTGTTTTCCGGCCGTTTGGCCGGGATTTTGGCTACAATTTGGCCACTGGAAAAATCAGCGTGGAAAAACGAGTCGGGGGTATGAAATTTACCTCGATCGGCGGTCGGAAATCCCTCCGGTGCGGCGGCGAGTGGCGGCGGCCGGCTTCTGGTTCGTCTTCTCCGGCTAGCGGCAGGCAGCTAGGGTTTGTGGTCTGGTGTGGGGGTTCTATTTATAACCCTTTGCCCTTTTGATCTCAGCCGTCCATTTTATTTTAATCTGGACCGTCCGTTTTTGATTAAATCTGGGCCGTCCGATCGCACGCTTGATCTGGGCCATCCGATCGCGCCTACGTGGATTGCCAACGTGGCCCGTTTCGGAACGACGTGGTCTTGCCTCGTGGCAGGTCCCGGTTGGCCGGGACTGCTGACCGGGCCTGCCGACGTGGCTTTTTTTTTTTTTTTTTCTTTTTCGGCCCCTTTTCCGGGCGCTACAACTCTCCCCCCTTAAAGAAATTTGGTCCCCCAATTTGCCTCATTACTCTTGATCAAACAGATGGGGATATTGGGCCCTAAATTCTGATTCCAGTTCCCAAGTCGCCTCCCTGGGCGTGTGGTTCTGCCATATGACTTTTACAAATGATATTTCCCGGTTGCGGAGTATTCTGCTTTCTCGGTCCGTGATACTGACCGGTATTTCTTCATAAGTCAAGTCCTCTCGGAGTGGAAGCGGTTCATGAGCCAAGACATGAGAAGGGTCCGGATTGTACTTACGTAGCATAGATACATGGAACACATTATGAACCCGGGAGAGCTCAGGAGGCAGTGCAAGTCTGTAGGCAGTGGTACCAATCTTGTCTAAGATCTCAAAGGGTCCAATATATCTGGGGTTTAATTTTCCCCTCCTGCCGAACCTACTAATTCCCTTGAAGGGGGTGACTTTAAGAAACACCCGGTCGCCTTTCTCAAATGCCAGGTCTCTCCTCCGGGTATCAGCATAACTCTTCTGCCTACTCTGAGCTGTCTGGATGTTCTTCTTGATCTTAACTATCTTGGACGTGGTTTCTTCTACCAAATCCGGGCCGAACAATCTTCTATCGCTCACTTCTTCCCAACAGATCGGTGACCTGCACGGGCGCCCGTATAGCGCCTCATATGGGGCCATGCCGATGCTTGCTTGGTAACTGTTGTTGTAAGCAAACTCTATCAGGGGTAGGTGGTCGTCCCAATGGCCCCCGGAAGGACAGTAAACCAGAATATTATCAGAAAAGACAAGTACAAACTCCCTCAAATAAGCTTCAAATATGTGATTCATAAAAGGATTGAAAGGTGGTCGGTGCATTGGTTAAGGCAAAGAGCATAACTCTGAACTCATAGTGCCCATTATGGGTCCAGAAGACTGTTTTCTATAGACTTCTTCCTCTTTCATTTTTATTTGGAGATATCCAGACCTCGAGTCTATTTTTTAAAATACTGCCACCTCATGTAATTCATCTAAGAGATTATCAATAATAGGGATTGGAAATTTATCCTTGACTGTAATCTTATTGAGCTCTCTATAATCCACGTAAATCTCCAAGTTCCATACTTTTTTTACCAGACTGGAGATGCAAATGGAAAATGGTCTGGTTGGATGATTGAAGGATTCAACATTTTTCTTAGTAGTTGTTCATTCTCCTTCTTATGGAAATATAGATATCTATGGGGGTCTTAGATTAATTGGAGAACTGCCATTTGCAAGAGGTATGGCATAATATAAGCCCCTGGAATGTGGGAGCCCTTTTGATTCTTCAAAAATATCCTAGGAGGCTTACAGCACTTGTTCTATGTTATTATCACTCTCATGGGTACTTGACTTGCAGGTGGGTCTAATTCTATGGAACCAGGACAGTATATAGTCCCTGTATTCTGTTTACCCCCACCAATTATCATTTTCTTGAGTTTTTCTCTCAACAATTTAATCAGTTTATCAGTTACCTTCGCTCCATATAATGTTATCAACTTCCCTTCCATTTTGAAACTCACTTTTAACTCAGCAATCAAAAACTATGCGGTGGTTGTACATTTGCATCAAATTCACCTCCAATATCATGTCATGTCCTCTTAACTAAATAATTCTGAAATTCTAACAGAAGACGACTCTGCATTCTCCATTGAACTTCCGAACATTCCCCTCCATTAATCGCTTTTTGACCATTAGCCACTACCATAGTGAGGAGTCTATCATATATCACGTTATTTTTCATTCCTTCACCCACAGAAAAATCTATAAATGAATGAGAACTTCCACTTTTTAGGAGGATTGCTTTTTTATTGAGTAGGTCTCGGATTCTCACTGTTCCACTTGAGGAATACTCTTAATGGCTTGTAATGAGAGAGGTACAGTGTCTTCCAAAGTTTCTTACTGTTCTTCCTCCTCACGTTTTTCCTCAGCCATAACTGTTTTCAGCTTACATTGATGGCCAGGAAAATGCCTCTCACCACAATGATAACAAGAACTGTTATGTTTCCCTCCTTGTGGTATTAGGTTGCCCTTTTTTGCACTTTTTAGTGAGAGATTATTTTTGGATGTCTGTCATTATGGCTTCCATTGCTTATTTTTTCCACTAGGCTATCTCAAAGGCGTGGTTTAAGGTTCGAGGTTTGTGCATCCTCATCACAGGTTGATATTCAGGGCTTTCAGTGAGTAAGAGGGATCTCTTTTTTTCAAACTTTTTTTGATAGTTAATCCCTTTTTTTTCTTGATAGTTGATTCATGGTTTCCATTGCATGTTCTTGCCATAATGCTATCTCAAAGGCACGATTTAAGGTTTGTGGTTTGTGCATCCTCACCACAGGTCTAAATTCTTCTTTCAACCCACTAAGAAAACTAAATATATAGTATTTTTCTAATAATTCAGGGTTTGCAGTGAGTAAGAGGGATCTCATTTCTTTGAACTTTTCTTGATAGTTGATCACTTTATCTTCTCAAATTAATTAAATTCTTCAAGTACATAAATTCCTGCTAACCCTCCGTACCTCGAATATAATTCCTCTCTATATATATATATATATCTCATTCTAATATTTTTAGGGAATTCGTCAAACCATAGAATCATATTTCAGCCTTATCTCCTAAGTACCGGGTCGTTGTTTCCACCTTGTTTTCTTCAGGTATGTTATACACAATAAAGTATTTCAAGCATCCCCTTATTCATGTTCTAAGGTTTTGACCACTGAAGGTGGGAATGTCCATCTTTGGTGTAGGGTTCCCCGACTGGTTGTCCGCGGCTTTTGCATGTAATTACCCCCAACATCTCGTTGCTTTGGGATGGAGAGTATACTCCGAACATGAGTCTATACAAAAGGAGAATGACATATGTGGTGATGATTCTCCCACCCTCGCTCCCCCTTGCAATATCTCCGCAAGCTGTTCGAACCTCTAGTAGGGTAATGCTTTGGTTTGATGTTCTGCGTCATACATCTCATTCATGAAGTTAGAGAGATTCCGGTCAACTTCTCTCACGTTATCCTCTAGGGTCTGCCATTTTTGTGGTTCGTTAACTACTATCTCTTCTTTGCTTTCTGCCATCACCATAAAACTTGCAAGTGGCTCGTCAGAATCGTCTGGCTCTTGTACCAAGTTGTCAGGTACCTTTGACATGTACCTGATGACTATTATTGTGTTAATAGATTAAAAAAAAAATGTTAGAGAAATGAGAAGACTGCAAGAGAGAAAATAGGAGAAAAAGTAAGAAGACAAGAGAAAGATTTGGATAAGAAGGATTTTTCTTTGTAATTAAGACTTACCATAGTGACAAAATGTTCTACACAATATATATAGCCTAAAAAATTAGAAACATTGGAAAAATCCCTGCAAAAAATTCTCAATAGAATATGGTTACAATAGAGAAGACGGTCATCAAAAGTCTTAGCCGGCTAACAGCACAAATGACCTAACTCTTTCGAAATCCTTCTGTTAACTCTAATTTCTCTCTAATCCTTCACATTACTCTTCATCTTTATTCCCATTGAAGCCATGTTGCCCACCTTTTTATGTTTAGCTCAATTCATGCCACGTGCCCCTTTCCTTCCAGATGTTTGCCACGTTTTTTGCTAGTTGTTTTCCTCTTGTAAACGAGCAGCAGGGGATTTCAGTTCTTTGTCTTCCAACCTATTTTCTTTGTCAATTGAAACATATTGTTAAAAGATTACATAATATTTTTTTGTATAATAGTGTAATCATTGCTAAGCGACTTTTTATATATATTAACATAATTATAAACAGTAAATTAATAGATAATTTATGTTAGTTTTTTTATATTGATCACTTTGTATGTATATATATCTCAAAAACAAAATAATCAGAAAGAATTTCTGTACTTTTCTATTTAATTACATGGTATCAAGATAGGATTTGAGAAAGAACCAGACTAGATTAGATCAGAAGGGAGAGAAGAATCAGATCAGATCTGATCTGTGTCCCGACCACCAACTGAAGGAGAAACCAGAGGCGGCGGCGCGGCGGCTCTCCACCAGCCAAACAATCCGGCAGATCTATCCGATGTTCCAGAGTAGTCGCGACAGATCTGTGGATGGCGACCAGATTGCGTGTGGCATTGAACCAGAATAAGACGAATCGTGCATCACGGCAGGTCCTCCCCGTTCGTGTGCTGATTGAGGCGGAAGAAGATTTGTGTTAGGTCGGGTCTGTACGGCGAGGGAGAGAACAGCGCACGGCCAAAAAAGAAGACCCGCGCCAGCCAGATCACAAGGAGGAGAAGACCTGCAGTGGCCAGATCATGCAATTTCATAGATCCGTTGCGTGTTTCGGCGCGATTTTACGATATTCGTGCCTGATCTAAGCGCTCGCACGGTCCTGTAGTGATTACTGATAAGTTCGCGGCAGCCAGTGGTGGTTCCGGCATAGCACGTGCGGCAGCGCATAGTCATTCCGGTGGAAGCGTGTGGAAGCTCGTGGAGGCATTCCGGTGGTTACGCGTAGTGGTTTTTGTGTAATGGGTCTCCCTACGAGTGGTTGTCTATTTTTAACAGTGATAATTCTCTCTATTTATTTTTCGTCTACATCGGGTGTTTCTAGTTGCTGGGTGTGGTTTTTTGTCCAACAATTTAATTCTTAATTAAAATGGGTAGAAATGTTTATCACTACTGCCATGAGTAAAGGTGTACGAAGTGGTACCACAAGAAATTGAATAATCAAAATCAAAGAATATAAACTATTAATATTGTTGATGTTACTTCTATTTTATCTTCTGCGAGAACTGTTATAATTTTAGCTGACGAATATGTTAAATTCTCTCAGTATTAAAAATTTTTGAAAAAATTCTCTACTATTGTTGAATTAGGTAAAAGATATTTTATCTCTTATTCAAACAAATAAGTGATTGATTCTGATATTACATATCACATGATAGGTAATTTTAAAATATCTTTTCTAACTTTCGATTACACATAGCACTTCTTTTTGTAATTATTGTTGATGGGTCTGGTCCACCTATAACATTATAGATTATGGGATTATAAAACCAACTTCATCTATTATCCTGTCATCTGAATTAAATGTAGCTAAACTTGCTTTTAAATTTGATTTATGTAAGTAAACTTAATAAAAATCTTAATTATTGTATCACATTCTTCCCTGATCGTTGTCTCCTTCAGAATCTTATGACGAAATAGATTATTAGTAAAGAACATGTATCAGATGGTCTCTACATTCTTGATACTTGCGTGCCTTAATCGGTTGTCTGCACTAGTGTCGTCTGTATATTTAAAACATATTGCCGATTGGGATACCATTCTTTTCATGTGTTATAGATGTTATGTCCTCAATTTCACGATGTATTTTCATTAGATTGTGAGTTATCTCGGTTTGTAAAATATCATCATATTTTGTCAAATCCAATAATTAATAAATGAGTTAAGTCTGCTTTTGACTTAGTTCACTTTGATATTTGGGGTCCTTGTCCTGTTTCGTGTAAAACAAAATTTAAATATTTTATTATTTTTGTAAACGATTTTTCTCGAATGATTTACATATATTTTATGAAAATTATTCTGATCTTTTTTGTTCCAAACAGACGTGCCTAATCATTTTTGGGTTAATGTTGTTTCCATGGCCTATTTCTTAATTAATCGCCTGTCATCTACGGTACTTGATGCAGACAATCCATACAATTTTTTTAAAAAAACAAATCATTGTTTCTTGTATAGTCTCAGGTATTTGATAGTACCTGCTATGTTCGATATGTGCGGTTTAATGTTACCAAATTGGACACCAAAATCTTTAAATATGTTTTTTTGGGATATTCTCACATTCGAAAAAGATATTGGTGCTACTTTACAAATTTCAATAAATATTTAATATCAACTGATGTGATCTTTTTAAAGAATACGACATTCTTCTTCTCATCTTCTAATTCTACAATTCAGGGGAAGGATGATGAGTGACTCATCTATAGGTTCATACCAAGTGTTTCTACTTAGCAATTAGATAATGTTATTTCTCTTGATGATGTGCCTATAGATCTAGTTGAGCAAACTAATGATGGTATTGGTGTGTCTCCGAATTAAGTACAACCGTCAGTTGTTCATGTGTATTTCAGAAGACAACAGACTAATAATACATGTTATGCACCAAGTTCTTCATCATCTTATCCTACTCCACATGACCTTAACCTTCTCATTAGTTTTCATAAAGGTAAATGTCAGTACACCCTTCCTAACTTTACTTATCATATTGTTAATTTTATTTCATATGATCACAAGTCTCCTCCGCCTAACTCTAAATCACCTTGATTGGAATAATATAATGTTTAAGGAGTTAAATGCTCTCGATGAAAATGACACTTGGGATTTGGTGGGTTTACCTAAAGAAAAAAAGGTTATAGGGTGCAAATAGATCTTTTCAGTCAAAATGAATTTAGATGGTTTTACTGTAAGAGTTAAAGCTTGACTTGCAACAAAAAGATATACTCAAACTTATGGAGTGGATTATTTTGATACTTTATCTCCAGTGGCCAAACTTATATCTATCTACTTACATCTAGCTATTATACTAATTGGATATTAAGAATACATTCTTTCATAGCGATCTCATAGAAGAATTGTATATTAAGCAACCATCAGGATTTGTTGTTTAGAGGAGGTACGGGAAAGTCTATGAGTTGAAGAAATCTTTGTATGATTTGAAGTAAAGTTCTCGTGCGTGGTTTGACAAATTTAGTGAAGTACTTTTGGAATTTGAGCTAAAGAAGAGCAAATATGATTCCTAGGTCTTCTATAGACAATTAATAGCCGATATTATATTTATTATTACTTATGTTGATGATATTGCCATTATAGTAGATAATTGTGCAGAAATATCTCCTCTTAAGTCATTTTCGCATATCAACTCTCACACCAAAGACTTGGTTCAGTTGAAATATTTCTTAAGAATAGAAGTAACAATAAATAAGAAAGAGATTTTTTTGTCTCAGAGAAAGTATGTACTTGATGTACTTGCAGAAACCGGGAAGTTAGGAGGTAAGTCATGCAACACACCAATTGTGCCAAATATACATTCTATAAAAGATGACGATGATCCCCTTGATGATTCGGAAATGTACAAACAATTAGTTGGGAATTAAACTATCTCATAGTAACTCGTCTAGATATTACATATGTCGTTAGTATTATTAAGTAATTTATGTCTACACCTATAGTCAAATATTGGGAGGCTCTGTAACAGATCTTGTGCTACTTAAAAAGAGTTCCGGAACTTGACATATTGTTTAGCAATCATGAACACTTTTACATAAAATGTTTTACAAATACTGATTAGGTTGGATCTAAAATTGATAGAAGGTCCACTATAGGTTATTGCAGTTTTTTTTTGTGGGAACTTAGTATCACGAAGAAGTAAGAAAGAAGCAAGTTATTGTGTCTCGGTCCAAGGCAGAGTCCGAATATAGAGTTATAACCCAATCCATAGACGAAATCTTATGAATACATTACCTTTTAGCTGAAGTTGGTTTGGAGTCTATATCATCTACAAAACTCTAGTGTGAAAATCATACCATCCTTCATATTGTCTCGAATTTAGTATATCATGAAAGAACTAAATATATTAAAATTGATTGTCACTTTATCCGTGAGAAGATTCAAAAAAACTTGATTTTTGCCGGTTATGTGAAGACATGAGAATAATTAGGTGATATATTCACAAAAGATTTAAATAGAACTCGAATTGAATATTTTCATAATAACTTGCGCATGATTAATATGTATACTTCAGTTTGAGGAGAAGTGTTATAAGATTATGAATTATTTTTTTGTGTAATAGCGTAACTATTGCTAGTCGACTTTCTATATATATTATCGCAATTATAGGCAGTAAATTAATAGATTAATTTATGTTAGTTTCCTTACATATATCCCTCTGTATGTATGTATATCTCAAACCTATCGAAATAAAACAATTAGAAAGAATTTCTGTTTAATTCATATACTTTTCTTTACTTCGAGTGCACAGACTTTAGGAATACTTCTTCAGAAATTGCCCTTAAATAAATTGACAAATAAAATAAATCTTTGTTTAGATTATATACTTAGCAAATCTAACATAGTATATGTTTTGGTTAAATGAGGTTTCTATGAATAAAAGCTGTCAATATTTTCCGTTTGATGCTATTAACAGTGCCATTTAATTAACAGAACCAAAAGAACTAGACATCAGAACAGATATTTGCTGGGTTAAGGGAACGCTTGTGATGCAAGGGTGAACGTTAGTGGATAAAGTACCACTATTCTTCATATTGAGCCTGGGATTGTTATTTCAGGAAGGAGTGATGTAGTAGGCCAACTGTTTAGATGCATTGGAACTCACACAGTAGATTATTGGTTTTTTTTTTACATTTTACACTCGTTAATTGTTTCATCTTGGATGCTACTTGTTTCCTCTTTTATGCATTGGATCTTACGTAATAGATAATGGGAGCATCTCTCTTCGGCTTTTTCTAGTGTATTTATTACTTGAAAGGAAAAGATACGGAAACTAAAAAGTACGGAAACTAAAAGTTATCTATATTTCAAGATTATAGCAACAAAAGTTGGAGGAAATAGTTTTTTGAAACAATTTTTACATTTCAGTTTATAGTGCTCCAGTTATAGTCTCACTTTACAGAGGCATTTTATAGATTTTATTTTTCACGAAAGTATGACATATACTTTTCACCTCTCTAGCTGTTTGTCCCATCTATACTTTTAGTTTCTTTTTCTTGTAACAATTAATTGCATTCTATGGTTCTATCCAATATTGGAGTTATTCTTTTCCAGATTTGGTGTAAAATCTAACATTCATTAACATCACCCACTAAGAAAGCAGCTTATTATTAAGATGATCTTTATTGTTGCAGAAAAGCATCTTACTAGACTGCGAAACACAAATAGAGAGCCTCTTGGCAAATGTTTTTGAGAACTACAAATCATTGGATGAAAATTCTCCTACAGGACTAGCAGACATATTTGGCCCAATGCAAGAGTCTGCAGCACCAGCTCTCTCGCCTGCTGTGCAAGTGTATGCCCTCCTCCATGATATTCTGTCTCAGGATGCACAGATAATGCTGAGAAATTATCTGCAGGTAAGTTAAAACTTTCACTTATATTTGCTTGTCAACCTATTTACCCAATATCTAGCCTTTGTTCTTTTCATCTGTAACTTACAGACCAGAAAACTTGCTAGTAAGTATTGTCACTACTTATTTCTTTTCTCCCTCCCTTCCTTCCTGCTTGCTTTCCATAGAAAACCTCTTTTTTGGTAAATAGATAACTTCCCTTTTGATTAGTTTTGTATACGATGGTTTTGCAAGAAACTAGCCAAAGCTAATGAATTGATATGAGTAGACGGGCTATATCTTTTGCAAATGTCTATGATGCATTTAAGGACAGCAGAGTTATAAATTGGTCAAATGTGAACATTTTGTAGACAGCAGCAAAAAAGAGGTGGCGGAAGCATATTGTGGAGACTGATGAGTTTATATCCAGCAACTCTGAAGATGTCCTGATGGATTCCATTACCATTTCAACAGCTTATTTAAAGATGAAGAATCTTTGTATAAGCATAAGCAAGGAAATAGAGGCTGATATAAAGATCAACAATGAGCATGTACTTCCCAGGTAAAGCTTGTGCTCATTATCCACTTGCTTCCACAAATGCCTCATAATCATTGAACCACAGAGAGCCTAGTGTTTCCTCTTATCATATTTGGTGCAAATTTGAGTAATTAATAAGAATAAGATTCCTTGCATTTGAGATATATCTTTTATCGTAGACGTACGTATTCTGACATTTGTTCTTCATCTTCCAGTTCAATTGACCTGTCAAGCATTGCAGCTGATGTGTACAGCACTGAGTTGTGTAAAAGGCTTAGAGCTTTCCTTGCTGCATGGCCTCCATCTCGACCACAGCCTCATGTCAATGAACTTTTAATAGAAATTGCTGATTTTGAAAGACATCTTGAATCTTGGAGAATCAGGTTCGTGTTAATAATATGATATGAACAAAATTGATGATTTATATTGCCAACATTGAATTTTCTGACTGGTGAATACTTTTTTCCTTCAGTCCAGTGCAAGGAGGTGTAGACTCAAGGTGTTTGTTCCATAATTATATAATGGTGTGGGTCCAGGATATGGAACTAAAATTACTTGATCTCTGCAAAGCAGAAAAGGTATCATCTCAAGGTTTTTATGCATGGTTGTGCAATGTGTAATCCCTTCAGTATATGAATTAGGAAAGGGGGGTTGCGATTAAGCATGCCCCACTGAAATGATCAGATGAAACTGCCTAACTTCTATGCTCAAATAAAATTCGAGCTTCTTACTTACGATATTTCTTGCAGGTTCCTTGGTCTGGAGTAATGACAAATCATTCCACCTCACCATTTGCAGAGGAAATGTATGAGAAAATCAAAGACTCTTTTGTTGAATATGAAGTGGTGATAAGCCGATGGCCCCAATATTCATTGATCTTAGAAACTGTAAGTTCTAATATCCCGTCCAGTGCTTGGCAGAAGTAGCATCTGTAGTGGTTCTTTTCTCCCTCAACTGATGCAAATGTGTGTATTTATGCAACCATTTTTTTTTATGCATATAGGTATTTCTGTAGACATAATTGAATCCTTAATAAGATTTCTTGCACCTGAGATTCCTTTGTTTATCGTATGAAGGCTGTTGCCAATGTGGAAAGAGCAATCGTTAAAGCCCTGGAGAAGCAATACAATGACATTCTGACTCCTTTGAAAGATAGCATTCCAAAGAGGCTAAACATGCACGTCCAAAAGCTAACTAGAAGGCAATCAACAGCTCTCTATCTGGTTCCAAATCAAGTAAGTGCAGCATAGGTTATCATATAATTCTTGATGGTTTTGGCCTCTCAAGTGTAGAGCCACTAGGGAATTTGATCAGATATCATATGAAAAAAGTTTGTGCAGGTTACAGTTAATATATGTTTTTCTTACTGATACATTTCTTTCTACCAGTTGGGGATTTTTCTGAACACCATCAAGAGAATTCTTGATGTCCTGCATTGTAGAATAGAGGACATCTTGAAGTCTTGGGGCTCCTACCTGCCTCAACTAGGAGATAAGAAATCAATCTTGGGAGAGCAGATGAATGCCATAACAGTTATGCTCAGAACAAAATACAAGAACTATATGCAGGCAATGGTAGAGAAACTCGTCAGCAATGTATGTTCCATAACAGATTCATTTTTTCTGTATTTTCACCAGCATGAAGTTTAATATATTATTAAAAGAATGAAAGATTACCTGATAATGTCAAGGTAACCCTGCAGTATTGATTTATTGAATTCTATGCGACATAGATTTAATATATTATTCTTGTGTGTGCACAAAATTCCTCAGAAATGTAGTTCATAAATTCTGCATGACGAAGTATCTTGACAAAGCAATTTCAATCAGCAAAATAATGGACATGAAATGTACTCTGGCAAATATTGTTTCAGATGCAAGCAAACAGGAGCACACGGCTGAAGAGGATACTCGAGGAGATAAATGAAGAAGATGGAGAGTCGGAGGTCCGTGAAAGAATGCAGATGCTGAGTTCGCAACTTATTGATTCTATATCTAATCTGCATGAAGTCTTTACAAGTCGGATTTTCATTGCCACCTGCCGTGGATTCTGGGATAGAATGGGACAGGTGGATACAAATAGCGTATGCAAAAGGTATCTTAGTAGCAGCATTTCATAACTTCTGACTGTGTTCCATTTTGTTGTTATATTAGGTTGTTCTGAAATTTCTGGAAGGCAGGAAGGAGAACAGAATATGGTATAATGGATCTTATTATGCTCTTGGGGTAAGCAGCTCTGCCTCTGATCTTTTGAAATTCATTTATGCCAGCAACTTCTTGTTCTTAAGAGAGGATGTCAGGCCTCTGGTTTATGATAATACTGATTTAGAGCGGATTCATCTTAAATGAAGTTTTAAACAATGGATAGATCTGGAATCCATGGTTTTCTTGTATCAAAATTATATTTCTGAAGTGCTTCTTACTTTCTTTGTAGATATTGGATGACACATTTGCTTCCCAAATGCAAAGACTGCAAGGAAACTCACTACAAGAAAAAGATCTTGAGCCTCCTCGTTCAGTAGTTGAAGCTCGATCCATTCTTTGTAGAGACACAGCAAATATATCAGATACATCACCATACTTCTATGTTTAATATTGAAATATCCAATGAGGTGATCTTGGAGGCTACCTATTTGTAAATCACTGATATGATCATAATTCTTCTTTTGGTTTGCATATGTTACCTGTATGATAACAAACATCTGTGGCAAGAAAATTCATTGTATTCTTTTGTAAATCTTCTTTAAAATAATGCATATATAAAATCGTCTGTTTACAACAATTTTCAATACTGAGTCAATTCAAGCACAAGCTTCATACTTCTGAATTTTGTATATTCCTGTTAACTCCTTGATTTATTGTTTTCCGGCTATCTTCAGTCTGAGCAACGGCACAGAAATACATCTGATTCCTTTTGCAATTTTCTCCAACAGAACCATTGATATAGTAGACCGCCAAGAAGGACATCTAACTCCTTGATTATATTTAGTCAATTATGATGTCTCATACTCCATGATTGTATTGTTCTTTGCTTCTTTCTATTTTTATTGAAATTTCTTCTTTTATCATAAAAAGAAAAAGTTAATTATGTTATTCAATAATTTCTTGCATTTTACCTTTGAAAAGCAATCGAGAAGAATATGTGGAAACCATCTGTGATTCATCAAAAGATATAAAATTGCATAGTAGAGTCATCCATCCAAAACACAAAAGTCATCTTCATTTCACTTGTCAACTTTTCACAAAGTAATCTACTAGACCACCGCATGGAAAATTAATCTGCTGCAGTTCAAGTTCCTTTTCCTTGTTGAATTTGTTGCAGAAGAGCTGCCGCCAGTTGTAATGTTGCTTGCAACCGTTTCTGTGGATCAGAATCTGTTTCCTCTTGTGTACCACTACTTTGCGGCTGTTGATTTCCTGAAGACAATGACTGGTGATCCCTTTTACCCGGAGGCAGCATTGTTGCAGGAACATTTGATACATGTTGTTGCTGCTGCTGCTGCTGCTGCTGCTGTAGCAGTAGCTGTTGCTGCAGCTGCAGGTGTTGCACCTGGCTAAACTGGGATGCTAAGAACTCAGGAGTCACCTGATTGCTTTGGAAAGAATACCTGTCTTGTGGTTTATATAGATTGTCAGACTGGCTCATTCTGTTCATCTGCTTAAGTTCCTCCCCCATAGATACATTTGGAGTGCTCCCCACCTGCCTGGACTGTCCCAGAAGAGATGACGCCAGTTGTGCAAGCTGTTCTGGTTGCAAACCAGAGATAGGCAGAGATAAGGGAGGAATCGAGTGTTTAGTTTCATCGATAGATGACTTGCTGGGGCCAGATAGTGGAATCCCAGAAATCACACTGCCATTGTGACCAGAGCTCATTTCTTGAACCAACCTAGGATTGCCCGAGTGAAAAGGAAGATCAACAGCATTATTGGATACCTGTGATGGTAAGCTTCTAGCACTAGAAATTGAGTTCCGTGGATCCTGAGGAGACCAGTTTGGTCCTAATCGTTGGGGAGGTGGGTGATCATGTCTGTTATCGACATATGAGTCGGTCAGATTCCTTATAGCATTCAGTGAGCCCGAAAATGATGCTGATGGAGCTGGCGCAGTCAGATTCCCAACAAAAGATAGATCATTAATTCCTGCCTTAATCAGATCAGGAATCGGAGGAAAAGACCCAGGAGGTGCAGAAGCCTTTGTGTTAGATGTATCACCATGGTAAGCTAACAAGTTTCCATCTCTGTAATCATTTGGTTGGGGAAGAGACCCAAAACTAGAACCAGGGTGCTCTAGTCTCAAAATAACACCGGAGATGCTCAGCTTACCAGGAACTTTCAGCACCTTCTCTGAAAAATCTGATGGAGGTACCAGGAACAATGTTGTTCTCTCATCTAATTTAGCAACTGCTGCTCGCTGCTTCTCCCCCAGATAGTGCATAAATTCATTATAAAATCCTATATCAGCATCACTTTCTGGGACAAAGAAAACAACCCAAGCACTAGAGGCTTGATAATAATGTTTGGCCAGCATGTCTAAACCAGTTCTTGCTGTGCAATCCAGGAATTCAGGCCTGCCAAAAAGCGTTAAAAAATCATCTCAGAGCATGAATTAATGTACTCAGAGAGAGAAACATATAAATGCATGTTTGTTTTCAATTGTGATGCCTATGAAATTGAAGTTGCACTACATTGTTTTCATTTTTAATAGAAAAATAATTATTTTTAGAAAAGATTTACTCAAATTTGGCATGCACGCTGACTGGAGATCAATATGAAATCTGTTTTTGTTGACAGTCGTACTTGTATAACTTAAAATATTCATTTATCAAAGTGAACATCAGCATTACAAAAGATTGGAACATGATCAAGTGATTTGCTTTGGCTCCAGGAGATAAATAATTCAGTTTTCAAACACTTTTAACCCACAGGACCAGAATATACCCAAAGAGCACCTGCCTGTAAGACTAAAAAAAAAATTATTATTTGCTCTGGTCCAACACAGTAAATTGAACCATTGAGTGCATACAAAAAGAAAGTAACTGGATACATCCAGTGGATACCGAACTGTCTACTGAATTGATATCAAGTATAAAGAAACAAAATACATAATGGCATATCAGTTGTTGCTTTCTTTTTCTTCATTTAAGGGTACGAGAGTGGGATTGCATATTAGTTGACACACACACACACAGAGAACAAATTGGGCAAGATAGAAGTTATCAGCAAGCTAATGCCTTGGCTAAGAGAGATAAAAACTTTATGTAAAGGATGACTACTACTTACAGCATGATGTCCAAGGCTTTTCCCACAGCCACAGGAAAGCAGCGAGCACGACAAACTGGAGTGCCTCCCTTTGCTATAGTGCCTTCCCATTTCCAGTCATTCATGGATGCCTGATCCAACTCCGGGGTAAAACTTTTCCTCTCAACAGTATTTGATGGCATGGAGACAGATCCGATCTGCAAATTATCATAAGGTGCTCTCAAATGATCACTTCTTTCTATATGAGGCAGACCTATACTCACTGGGAGATCAGGAATATGTTTATACCCAAAAGGTGCAGAATTAAAGCTTTTATCGAAGGCTTCATTCTGCGGAAAATCAGAGAATACCCGAGGAAGAGCATGTTTCTCTTGTTCTGGCTTAGAGAACGGATATTCTGGCAACTCTTTTTCAGGAGGAAAGGCACTAGTCTTCAGTTTCTTAATTTCATGATGATAATAGGCATCTTCTGGCAAATCCCATGGTTCTTCATAGAATTGACTCTTTTGAGGAAACTTCTGAGGAAAATCATGGACAATAGAGACCCTTTCTCTTGGACTACTATGACGTTCGTACACATCTTGTGGTAGGCCTGGTTCAGGCCCCCCTTCCCCAAACCTCCAGTTTTCATCATCCTCGCTCCACAAAGACCTCTTCCTATTATAATTATAAACATCTGGATCACTAGAATCCACATCTGGAATAAGATTCGGAGATCTGATCCTAGGATCTCCAATAGTGCTTCCATAATTCCTATCATGATGAAAATTATCAGAAGATCCCAGCCGACCATTTGATTTCAGATGTGGGGTGAGAGGGGCACTTGTTGAGCTCCTACCGCTGTTGGATGAACCAGCATCACTCTTTGCAAAACAAATATGCACACGGGGATTTCCAAACAATTTACCCTGAAGAGTTTCTTTTGCCCTGTAAGCAGATGTTATACTCCGGAAACGAACAAATGCATAACTACGACCAGGGAATACAGTAATCTTCTCTATTTCACCAAATGGGGAGAAAGCCTTCCGCAAGATCACTTCATCCACCTTCAATAAAGCTGGAAAACCTATCCACAGGACCTCACTAGCTTCTGAACTTCTATCACTCATTCTGGATTTTTCTGTGTTTAAATGATCAGGACTAGCATGGCGTGCTCTAGAATCCTTTTGAGAGAACGGAGATGCTCTTACACTGGATCGTGGTTCATCATGACGTACGTGATCTTCAGTGCGAGGTGCTGATGACTTATCCTGTGATAAAGACCGAGATAAGGGATAAACCACCCTTAACTTAAACAATTAATGATGAAACTGTTTATTGGCCTACAATACTTGAAAGAAATGAATGAATACGATTACATCCTGAACTGATTTGCAATGAACTCTACATAGCTAGGATGGGGACTGTCAAAGTACAAGTGCATGAACAATCATTTATGAGTTCAAGCAGTGTAAAGATATCCTGGTTTTGAACTATTGATAACCCCATCAGCATTATCAATAGTCTATAGCCAGGCACTCAATATAAAATATGTAATCAGTTTATCACAGTTTCTCTTTGTTTCCTTGGCATGACATAGAAGGAAATAACAGCTAATAGAGCAATAAATTTCAGGAATCTCCCCAGTGTCAACGTGAAAGGATTTTTCTTTCACTTAAAGAGAATGTAACCATCAAAATGAACCTGAGTAAGTTCCTCTTGCGAGGTACAGAAGGAGCTATCAAAACAAACTCGAATATTCACATATGATCTTGCAGCAACTACCTAGACTTGCACACTTAGATCACTTACCTAATCATTCCTCAACTTCAAAGACAACCCACGGGTCTGGACTTCAGTGACATTTCTCACATTCAAGTATCATCGTCAGCCAATTTGTATCTTCAATTTCACGTTGTACCTAATATCAGACTACTTGAATCAGATCAAATGACCCAAAATTTTGAATTGTCTCTAAACATGCATCGTTCTAATATGACCCCCTGAACTGATTTGCACATTTCCAAACCCAAAACATTGACGTTCATAAGCTGCATCGATCCTTAAAATAAAGATGACTCGACCCGTACCAAACTTATCATGTCTGAAGCTAGTAAGTCTCTTATTTGCTATCTGAGATCAATCCATGAGATCATACAGCAAAAGGTAACCTAAAGATTTTGTTCAGAATAAAGGAGAAATGAGGCAAATTAAAATAATCAGAAATCCATTTGCAAACGAAATTTGATGTTTGAAATAAATCATAATATTTGAAAGTGTTTTGCTGCCTCAATTAGCAGAACCACAAACAGGAATGCAAAACACCTTTTTAAAAATAAAAAGTATATGCAGTACCATTAATTACAAGCACCAAGAGGTCGCAATCAATGTACAAAATTATTTCCATAAATTCTCAAAGTTACACGTTTAAAATGAATTATACCTTTCTGAATGATTCTATATATGAAAATGTGAATTACAAATATTTTATTTTTTTGAGGAATTAATTTATCCTAAACATATGAAAATAAAAGCAAGAAAGTCAAAGGCTCAACTTTGTTGAGGACTAATACTATCTTCTTTTAGCGCACAATGAGCTTGTCAAAAGCCAGAAAACTGATTATACTCGATGCAGGAAGCAGAACCCAGCACAAACACGGTTGTGATGGAGTGGAAGAAGAGAGATGCTCAAGAAAAAAAAAAGAATACAACAGTAGGAGTATAATCAAGAGAGACTTGACTCTTCTGGTATGAAAACCAGGAAAATGCAGAGAAATTCTAGAGAACTGCCTATTACAGTGCTGTGCTTCTCTTTTTAAAGAGTCTAATTTCCTAATAGGACTTTACTGATTCTAGAATAAATCCAAACAAAATAAGAAATGGAATACTAAACAATTAGGGACCTAAATATTTTTAATTTTCTAATTGGTTTACCAAAAAAATAATAAGCCTATGCAATAGAATACTCAACTCAAATAGAAAAACCCTTTATCTTTTCAGAAGCTTCTTTGTCATTCATCAGTCAATCAATGATGACAAAGAAACCATAAATGGAGGTATACCATAATTTCAATTGTCTTCCCACAATTTTAACAATATCTAATTCCGAATTCAAGAAGAGAGGAAACTGATCTGGCAAAATCTGGGTGCAAAAAGCTTATACAATATGGCAAAAATGTATCTTCCCGGAAGATAAAGTAGCTGCCAAGGTATGTTTTCTAACTTACTCATACGCCTAAACCATTAGGTGCACAAATGAGACGCTAGTATTCCCCACAAATATTAATGTGTATGAAATGAATCAACTTTCGCTTGTATATTTCCATGGACGCATATGCTCCACAAATTCACCTTGAAGACAAAAGAATTCAGCCACTCCACATAATTGCAGTGCGGTTTCCACATGAAAAATAAACTATTGAAAATTTTGAATCACTTAAATTTGATCTCTTACAAAGGGAAAACATGAAGCAAGACCAGTAGACTTACTATCTCCTCTGAGCTGGAGTTGATTTATCAAAAATTTTCTGAAAATATAAAGATCTTTCCTACTTTATTATTTTACCATGGCTAATGAAGGAAGAACCTAGTAGATTACCTTTTTCCGCATACAAGACACGCCAACGATATAGAGCAAATGAGAAGCACCGCCTTTTTTATACACACGATATTGAACACTGAAGGGGCATGACACATAAAATCACTTTTAGCCTACTATGAAAATGCATTCTTCTCAGTTAGGTTGACTTAAATAGAAGATATTAAGGCCATGAAACACCCAGCTTGTTAAGTTATTAAATTACATTTACTTTTTCCACTTCTGGTTATTTTATCAATTTTCCAGGGAAATAAAAATACTTAGAAGAGAACGTATGCTGAAATAGAGAAAAGGAAAAATGTCTAGACTTCCAAAGACATAACATCCTCTGTACAAATTAATCAGATAGAATTTTTCACGTGCATTTGGAGATGCCTATGGATACTCAGACTCCACGGTTTCTACATATTTCTTTGATAGGCCACTTGAAACATAAACTTGGCCGTCAGTCCAGAGGCTGTGTTTTATTATCCTTTTCAAAGGATTCAAGTGCAGCCCTTAACTGCTTCATAGTCAACCAAAAAAAAAAAGTCACTTGAAGTATGCAACATAACAAAACCAAATCGTTTTAATTGTCCGATTCAAATACCATCTTCTGTAATATGAATTGTCACTATGAATTGTCACAAATTATCTATTTACTGTGCGCATGTTCCAAACACTGGCAAGCTGAATAAACATATATCCTTGCTATCGTGAGAAACACTGGAGATGTAGAAAATGGATTTCAGGGTAAATTGAACCCTTTGACAACCAACCAGAAATTTCATTTGTCTGATCATTCTTATTGAATTAGCGTTTTCTGGATAACTTGCAAATCTGTTATTTCTTGCATGCCCTTGTTCCCATCTAGTCAACTTTCACTTAATGATCTCTGCCTGGTATAAATCTTAGTTGTGTATGTTTAGGAAACGTGTATTTATGTGTCATGTTAATTTTCAACCACTTGATAAGCAATGCAACTTTTGTAATTTGTGCAATCCTCTTTCCGTATTGGAAGAACATGTATGTGCTGCTCTTTTTGGTTGGAAGAGTAAAACTGTAACAGAGATTTCAGAATGTTTTTTATACATTAAATTACTGCTATTCGTTTCAATATGGCTAACTTAAAGACCTTGATGGTTGAAGGTGAATACAAGTTTAAAGGCCATAACACTTGGATGAAAAGAATTTAATATTCACCCGGTCAAGAACAACTACTTGTTCTCTGTTTTCCATCACTCAGTTCTTAATCCCTCAGTTCTTCCTTCTCCATTTCAGCTTCTATCGTCACAAGATAAGTCCTTCATTTGTCATCTTTCCCGCATCCTTCTTTCCCTTTTTTCAAGTCTTACGAATGCCGTTTCTAGCCACAAATTCAATAAATTGATATATTCAGGTGCATTTTTGTTATATTTCCTTCATTTTGTCTTCGTGAAACTTTAAAGTCTAACTTAAAGTTGAAGAGAAGAAAATGTAACACAGGTTCTTCTGATCATACTTCTCCATTTCTTTCTAATAATACTTCTTTTCCTATATATAAAAAATGTCCTTCAAATCATCCAGTGCAGAGAACCCTACTTTTGCGATATGTTTAATTGCACAAGTGAATGCAAGAGAAAACTCCTGCAATTGGACCGCAATAGCAATCAAGGAGACAGCCTGTTCCTCAGAATTGCAATCAAGGAGAGTTCCAGCAGAACAAAAGACATTTTGATGATTTTACACTAGTTTCATAAAGATGGAAAAAATTTCAGATTATTGGCTGCTACCTAAACCTCTACATCACGTGAGAAAAGAAAAATATTGGAGCAGAATATGAGGATCAAAATATCCAGTTTGCTTATCACATGGGCATATCCAGGCTCCACAACTGTATATGATGAAAATTAAGCAGGTTATTCTCCCTGGCTACATACGGCTTCAATAATCTATGGTAGATAAGGATTTTAAAGCAACCTACTTCCCTGCAGATTTCACACTAATGGAGCATCTGTTCAACCAACAAGCCCAGCAGATGTGTACCAATCAGTTTGATGCCTTCTTTTTGGCAGTGAAGTTACGTTAATCACAATTTTTTAACCTATCTGAAAAGAGATCATCCGTGAAGATATCATCCTTCTCTCCAGTTTCTTGTATAAAAAGTAAATACTAATTTGAGCAAAATTATTATCCTTCAAACTGAAAGTTTGGTTGTCTTTTGTACATTCATTTTCCATCAATATCCAAAGCCAACGGGAAGAAAAATGTGCAGGTTATTTGAAAAGGAGGGCAACAATAGGGGTAATAAAGGTTGATTTGCATTAGTGAAGTACATGAATAATAGATGAATTGACATAATGAAGATGGCCAATCACTGAGCTCACCATAGGCAATAAATTACATGCGACTATACTAAGTAAACCTAAAAGTGCAGTTGGTAATGCCAACTTCAAAAAGTCACCAGAACTAGCTACAGCGATTATTTAGTTCAGGCTTAACACTAAGCAAGGTGTTGCGAATGAATATTGGTATAACAACATAAAAAAGGACAGCCATGGAATGGATGAAACCTTTATCTCCTTGATCCATAAGTTTCTGTGTCACTATAAAGATTGCAGTTTTGCCAGAAGCTCTCAAATTAATGCTGGTTTACATAAATACTCTTAATAATGTAATTCCTCATACTACCGATCCTAGTTAAAAATAGAGTTGCACTCTTTCTCTTGCATGTTGTTTTATCAGATGGTCAACATTCATTTGGCCAGCAGGATTACCTTTTATTGCTTTTCAAGTGTTTCAATAGCCTTGTATTTCATTCTACATTTCTTTAGACAAAAAACTATTCTACATATTGAGCACGAGACCTGGTCAAATAATAAAATCTAAGATGCAAGCAGCCAGAGAAGAGTATTTCAAGTCATATAAACTTTTGAGATTGGTGTTCCCTTCTACTTTTTCTCATGAAATTATATTAGCTGCTAGTGGAGGAACCCAAGTTAACATTACTGCAAAAACTTAGATACATTATTGGATTTGTTTACTCATTTTTTAGGTTTTGTTGTTTGCCAATAGATTACTGTTTCTGTAATGAAACAAAGATAACAGGATTTAGTCATTCGATATGTTCATTTAGGGGTGCGAATTCCGCAAATTAGTAATGGATGCTAAATCTTAAAAGAATTGATTTTTATCAAAATTTGTTAGTTAACTATTTATCACTCTGCCAAGAGGTACCAAGCCAGGGCAAGAAGAATTAGGAATCAAGCTGTTGTAAGGCTTGATTCAAGTTCTAATGAAATTGCCTCGAAGATTGCAAGTTGGATAAGGTTGATTATGTATGAGAGCTTTCAGGTGAGATTGATTATGTGAATTAGATTAATCAAATTCATATTTTTCATAAGATATTACAAATATTAACCCAGTACCATGTCTTTAAGTTGGGGAATTATGCTCACTAACGGGATCTTTCGGATTCTTTTATCATCAATCTCGGAATTCAAGCTGCTAAGTAAACTTATCGTTAAACCAATTAAATTTGACATCCACAGAAAATACAAGTGCTCCATACAAGAGAAGTAAGTGACAAGACAGCGACAGCAGCAGCAGCGACAACAGCAGCAGCTTCCAGATTATCACATAAACAAAAACCGAAAAGGAAAGAAACCAAGAGGAATGCAAGACTAACCGCCTTGGCAAACTCAATCCTAAGCGGATTGCCAGCGACAGGGAATCCCTGGAGGGCTTTCATTGCCGCGATGGCGTCATGGTCTCTGTCGAAGTTGATAAAGGCGTAACTGCGGCCTGGTTGAAAAGCCACGCTCTCCAGCTCTCCAAACTGCAGGAAATAATCCGTAAGCTCACTCTCCACCAAGCTGTGAGATAGATTACCAACCCAGAGGTGCCTCGACGGCGGATTGATCCCTCTCCCCCCCGAAATCCCATCCGACCTCGATGAGTATTCCTTCCGCATCCTCTCCCTCCCTCCTCCCACTCCTCTACCGGACTATAGGTATACATAATAACACAAAACACAAATCAAGACTACGAATCTCCATGTGTATCTTTAAACATATGTAAGAAAATAAACGAAAAGAAACGTAATTCGCAGGGGAATCTATGAGATTGAAGTGGATAAGAACTAACCATTGGGATTGTAGGCTTTGAGCGAGACAATAAGATAGTTGTTGCTTCTCTTAATGCTTCTGGTGATTGAGGTGAGAGTGAAGCACAAACTGGGGACCCTATGAGGTGAAAGTGGTGTTGACGCTTAGGAGCAATATCTATGGCTAAAGAGATTGGAGTCCTCTGTCGATTAAGCCTAGAACTCGAGACGTTTCGTTTTCTAGGGTTTGCGGATAGATTTGAAGAGTGGTAAATTTCACGTTATCGACGTCAAAACGACAAACACAAAAGAACTTCTGAGTTTGACACGGATGATGTCGCACGTGCTAGCGTTTCAGTAGTAAATAATTTTAATTTGGCCAAAATATTCAGAACGATTTGATAAATTATTAAATTAATTTTTGAAATTAATATTTACTACAATCTCATCTCTTATTTTTTTTTTTTTTTTATTTTAATTTTTTATAATTTTTTTCAAACAAGTTTATTTTTATTTAAAAATTTTAAAAATAGTTAAGTGATATTTGATTACTTTAATAGTTATTTTTAAAAAATAAACTTGATTATTATTATTATTTATTTATTTAATAATTTAAAAATATATATATATCTGATTAGATGAATTTGTGTTAAAAAAATCATTGATCTTTAATTGTTCTATATAGAGTATCAGATGATTCGTGTATTGACATAATAGGCATATTAAAACAATTCATCTTTATAAAAGCGGGTAAAACTCTATAAAAATTGACATAACTTAAAAGATAAGTAATTTCACTAGTATTAAGTAGAGTCTTATTTTTAGTAAATTACAAAATTTAAATAAATATTTATAAAATAAAATTATATTTTGTATTCATAGCATATGATATTTTAGTTAAAATTTTCTAGTAGCTTACTTTTGAAGTCAATTTTAGTTTTTGAGTTTTTTAGTTTAAAGTGTGAATTTGTTTGATCTCAAACAAGAGTAGGTTTTTTGAATTATTTTTTATTTAAAAATCATTTCACTTTATTTTAAAACAAATTGATTTTTAAAGGAAATGATAGGTTGAAGGAATTGTCAAAAATATATATGTTCTTAATTATCAAAGTACTCAAATAATTTTAAAGGAACAATCTTAATTTACATTGAGTATTTGAATTTTTTAAGGCTCTCGAAGGTTAGGAGATTCTTCAACTTATTACACGTTTTTTTTTTCATGGATGCGGATTGAATTATTTGAAGTTATGAACATAATCTTGTTATTTGCTAACAAGTTTTTGAGGAATGTCGAGGAAACAACATCCTCGTGCTCTCAGGAAGAATATACAGACGAAGAGGTTTGCTGTTCCTCTCGATAAGAAGACTTTTTTTGGGGGGATAGAAAGCCAATGAGGAGAATGTGCTCCCCTGCTCTTGCTTAGGAGACTTTTGCCATTCTCTTACAATCCTCCCCTCGATGTTGGTTGAAGAACTTTATTTTAGATGTGATAATTTAGTCAGTATTTGTTTTGAAAACCCTTTAAGTAAATATGGTAACAAGACATGTTAGCATCTTTGGAAGATCTACTGTTTAAAATAATTGGGCTTTATTAAAGTATGCTTTAAACATGATTTAAGCCCAATAAGCAATAATTTTGTCTTATTGATATATTAAGTATTATAAATAGTAATAACCAAATATTGGTGTCCAAAACAAAATTGTCTCAAAAAGAAAATATTTTTAGCAAAATTATATATAGAAGTCAAAAAATACTTCTTCTATATATTTTTTTACAACATAATACAATATTCATTCTTATCTATATCTCTAATATCCACTTTTGTGGATGTAAAAAAGTATTATGTGACTCGGAAGATCAAGTGTTACTTTTTTTTTTTTATGACAAACCATAACTTAAAATGTACAATTAAAAATTAAAAAACCATAAAATAATTATATCACTTATATTTTTTAATTAATATTTTTTATTATCATTTGTATTTCTCAAATAAAAAATAATTATTTTCACTAAGGTTAACATTTAGTTGTCGTAATTGTAAATTTTATTAAAAACAATAAATCTTTCATAATTGTATTATAATAACTATAATATAACAAATAATTTAATAACTAAAATAACAATTTCTCCAAATATTTCTCATGCATACATGTACTTAAAGAGAGGGGGAAAAAAAACGAATAATCTTCTCAAAAGAAAAGTGAAGAAATAGAAAAAAGATTGCTATGCATGCTTACGTTCCCAACAATAATATCTTCCCAAAACCTTAATTAAGAATGGAGGTTAAAATTCGGATCTGATCAGGGGTTAATGGTGAAGATGAGTTCAAAATTGGGCTAATAAAGGAGCGTTCAAGGAAAATCATTTGCTGAAGCTTCGGATCCAATTGCGTCACTAGCAACTTCTTGGTCTTTGTCTTGGATACTTTCATCCTCTTCTTCTCACCCGATCGCAGACTCCGACTGACCCGCGAGAAACCGTTACCGGAACCGCCATCGCTCTGGTCGAATATTGAATACTCGGCGGCGGAGACACTCCTAAGGGCGTTCTTCAAGTGGCTTAGGTCGTAACATGAGGTGTCGACGGCGACGGAGGCGTCCCGCATGAGAGCGTCGTTAATGTCGCTTAGGTTGTAAGGCGAGCTGTTGAGGGCGCTTTGAGGATCTCCAATGGCCAACGCCTTAGCATGACGCGCTTTTCTTGATTCAGGCTTCATTATGAGTATTTGAAGTAGAATGTAAGTGACAGTGAAGAGGAGGAGAGAATTTTTAATGGTTTCAGAAGGAAAGGCGAGAAGGGATGAAGAAGGAAGAAGATGGAGTTTGTTATGTGTTAACAGAGGGGATCTCGGGTGCCTGTTTTATATATACAGGAAGAAACTGGAGACCGATTTCTATTCGTGAACGGCTGATTCTATTTTTTTTTAGTAACATATATGTATATATATATCATAATTAATTTAAGAAATAAACAAAAATCAATTGGAAACCTCTGATGGGCAAAATCCAAAGGGTAAAAGCTGCAAAATTTAAAAATCTGATTTTATATTACTGTAAATATGTAAATTATGTATAATTTTAACTAGTTTTTGTGGTAATTACACTGTGTATATTAATGTTACACGGACCCGAAATTATATAATAAGATATAGAAGTGTTTGGATAGGTTGTAGGATGTGATCTAAGTTTCAAAAGTGCTATTAAAATAATTGTTTAATAAATTTTTTTAGTAAAAAATTATTTAATACTTAATAAAAAATATTATTATTTTAAATTTAGTAAAATTTACTTTTAAAATTTTAAATATAAATTATAATAAAAGCCAAAATTATTTTTTAAAAGTAATAAATGTAATACCCGCCGTGTCCAAACTATCTATATACACATAATTATAAATTACGACAATCGAGAAACCTAAAACCAGAAGGATGCAGCGAGCAGGAGCACCCTCCACCGCGGCAAATATGTATATATATGTGTATATATATATATATGTAATGAAATAGCAGAGGAAAAAAAAAAGAAAGAGATGAGAGCGCAAGGAGAGAGACATGATTGTGAGAGAAGAGGAGGGGTTGAGCGGCGTGGACGGCTAAGAGAGAAGGATTGCACAATTTTACGCGACGCCGTAGCTGAAAAAGAAAGAAAGAGGAGGAGAGTTGCGCAGGTTGTGCGATGCGGTGATGCGCTACAAGAAGAAGAAGGAGAAAAAGAGAGAGAAGAATCATGGTTGGGTAGAGAGAGAGAGAGAAGAACAAGAAGAAGAAGAAAGGAAAAAGAAAGAAGAGAAGAAAAAGAACGGAAAAAGGAAGAATAAGAAGAAAAAAGGAAGAAAGAAGAAGGGGAAAAAGAAAGAGAAGAGAGTGCGGACGGTATGTATTCTGTACAGAGGTATAATCTTATGCTGATAAATTATAAATGATTTGTGTAAATATAAATGTGTATAAATTGTCTCTGTATGTTTTGTATAGATATTAATAGATGAGAATATAATTAATAAAAATAAATACGTTAATAGTTAAGTATGGTATGCTGTGATTATGTATATGTATTTGTGTAACACTCTAAAATTTTATTTTATTTTTATTTTTATTTAATTTTTATTAAAATTTTATTTAATTTTATTCTATTCTAATATTTAATTTATAAAGTTTTAATTTAATTTAATAGAAATAAAAAATAATAATAATAAAATAAAATAAAATTATTTTTGAGATTTAATTAAAATTGATTTTGGAAAAAAAGGGGTGAAAATTTGGATTTTAGGGATATTTTTGAAAAGAAAATCGAAAACCGGAGGTCAAAACGCAATTTAGAAAAATAGTGTTACGTCAGCAGCCCCGGCCAACCAGGGCACGTTGCGTGGCAGGGATGTTGACGCGGGAAGCCACGCAGGACGGAAACACGTGGGCGATCCGCGTGCGCGCACGGACGGCCCAGATCTGTTCCCGCGCGCACGGACGACCCAGATCAAAGGTGCGCGTGGACAGTCCAGATCTCACACGCGCGGACGGTCCAGATTTGATCAAGCACGAACAACCCAAATCGCATCGCGATGGACGGTCCAGATTTATTTCCAATTTAATCGCGATCGGACGGGCCATATTAAATCATTATGGATGGCTCAGATTAAAAGGGGAGGATTATAAATAATCGCATCCACACCTTAACCCAAACCCTAGCCACCAAAACCCTCATCGGAGAAGACGACCCAGCCAACGGAGGAACCAGCTGCCGCCACCCGCCGCCGCACCGGAGGACTTTCCAGCTGCCAAACGAGGTAAAATTTCTCCCATTGGCTCGTTTTTTGATGCCGAACCTCCTTGTGGCCAAATCGGAGCCAAACCACCAGACAATTGGCCGAAAAACACCGCCGAAGTCCAGTGGCACCGCCGCGGGTTTCTTCGATTTTTACCTCCGATGAGGCCCTTCCCGTTTCCCATTCGATGTAATTTTTATACCACTGTGATCACCATCATTTTTTCTACAGGTTGACCAGAGCAAAACACCGAATCAAAAGTTGCGTCGGAGGAGCCGCCATACCCGAGAGCTTCGCCGCTGGTAAGTCTTGGTTTTCTAGAATTTTTTGGCCCATCGAGGACCCTAGGGGTCTTTTATCACAGGAACCAATGCAAGTTTGGCCAAATTCGGCCGAAAATTGCCGACCCGAGGCGGATCGCCGTCGTGGGCGGTGGCGCTGTCGTCGGAGCACGGTGGAGCTGCCGTGCCGGAATTCTGAAATTGGCCAAAAGGGCCCTGGGTATGATTTGGGATTTTTTGGGGACATGTGCAGGTACCGGAAGTGTGTTTCAGTTTCTGGAGAAAAATTCAGAGAATCTAGGGACTGCCCGTAGGCGCAGTGAGAACCCGATTTCAGACTTCGAAACAAGTATGGACCTCTCACCCTATTTCCTATTACGGCATTAAAGCCTAATAAATGATAAAACGGTATTTTATGAATTAATAGATATGTATAATTGATTAAGGTTGCTAATGGAGTCCGAATTTGATGTATTTGTCGGTCTATTTCTGCTTGATGTATTTTTTAGTCTAAATACAGTATAGTATTTAATTGTTTATTCTGTGGTTACGTGTGCATGAATCACTCTTTAATCTATTATAGTTTGAATTATTGTGAACTCGATATTGTGTTGCCTTGTTTGGTGTGCGTTACTGGTTTACGTATTCATGTTGATTGGGTAATTGAGACTAAGAAAAATAAGGATGGTATGTGAATTTATGAACGGATAAGTCAACAGCTTCACTAGATATCCTGGGAGATGGTGGACGGACCGGGTCCATAGGGAGCCCTACCGGGAACGTGGTCTCTCATATCGGACGGGGTATGGAGACTTTATGTGTTTTGATGCCCATACCGGATGGGGTATGTGGACGACCTGTTTCACCCTCATACCAGACGGGGTATCGAGGTTTATGGTTTTAGCGCCCATACCGGACGGGGTACGGGGACGACCCTGGAATTAAGTTATTAATGTGAATGGTTCACGTGTAGCGGGGACCCCTTATGAATCCCCATGGATACTAGTAGGCTGATAAAAGAGGAAAATTGTTGCCTGATTATTGAAATACAAAAGCATGATATATGTTATCTTGCAGAGTGTGCGTGATCTTATGATATTTATGATGTAATTGTTTTCATAAATTATTTTCATGAATCTCACCGAGGTTGGTGGACAGTAAAGAGTTTTATTATTGATAAATGAGTTTGTTATAAATTATACTCCATTGGTCGTTTTCGTTTTCTACCAACCTTTACTTCTGTGACAGTGAGATAGTGTGATGTCTTTACTGGGCTAGTGTAGCTCATTCCTTACTTAACCATTTCATATCAGGATGACTTGGTTCCCGAGCCCGTTCTGCAGGAAGACGGTGAGTAGAAGCCAAAGAATTTATTAATTTTCCTTACAACATTCATTCATAGTATTTCCTTTAAGTTAGTTTATTCTTTCATACTTTAATTCGTTTTGGTTATTGTGTAAGAGATGTTAATCATAATCTATTTTATTTCGCTTCCGCACTTAGAATAAATATATATACATTTCCTTTTAATTTATGGGGCTGTTACAATTTTGGTATGAATGTGTGTATGTATCGATAGAGATTGTGTGTGTAAATATAAATATATACTTTGTGTGAGGCATGTAATGAGAGTACATGTCTGTAGTGTAATATATGTGTGTGTATTAATGTGTGCACATACATTATGCATGACAAATGTATAGCTAGTGTGTGTAGGTGTGGACTTTGAGTACTCTACACTTGTTGTGTGATCTAGTACAGATGTACGACACATTGTATTTATTGTGTGATCAAGTACAGTTGTGTGAAAAATCTGAGGATCATGTGCTTGTTGTGTAATCTGGTACAAGATGATTCAAAAAGTTATTTGAAATGTATTGCTCTTATATGCGTAATAATACTGTGTATATTGTGTGTGTGTGTGTTTGTGTTTTATTATGTGTAGAAATTGAGATTTTAGGTATGAAATAAATGAATTAAGAATGAGAGAGATTTGAAAAGAGTGTAGAGTATAAGAACTCTAAATACCTACTCGTTTATTCTGAATCGATGAGGGGAGGGTGCGTGTGTGCTTGAAGTTCACATGGATAGTGTTTGAAACCTAGTCCATACATAGATAAGTATTTATGAGCGAGTCACCTAACAAACATAATTGTTGTGGCTAACGTGAGATTGTGTGTCCTATCCATGCAATAGGGAGATCCTTTTTGTCTTTTCTCGATGATGATATAAACAGCATCGTACGATGAAGCTTTAGATGTGATATTCTGAGTATATTGTGACATTTCGAGTGTAAACGTGATATTCGAGTGGATGTTTGATATTCGAGTAGAAAAATATTACAAATAAAGAATGTGAATCATAAAGAAAGAATAATTTCAGAAATTATATTTAGGAATAAGAGTAGAACATAATGAAAAAGATTAAGATAAGTTTTCATTAATGTTTGTTGTGTAGTTTGATTGTGATGCTTTGTTTGACATTTTTTCGATTATAAATATTATTATATTTTATATATTGCGTGAATATATGTACATAAGCCTCCGTTATAGAATTCTTTTTCTTACTGAACTCGTGAAACTCACCCCATTCACCCTCATCCAGGTAAGAGGAGATGAAAAATAAGTCCAAGAGCAATAGAAGATGGAGAAGGAAACATTATTTGTTTTTATTTTAGACTTGTAAATTCATTTAGATACCTCAATCATTTGTAAAGAAATAATTATTCAGTCACAAGAGATGTGTATTAAAGTGTAGTTCTACTGCATATTTAATATTTATTTGTTCCATTGTTAAAGAAATGCTGTACTAACGTTCATACCTACCGACATTGGAGTTCGGGCTGTTATAAGTGGTATCAAAGCACACGTCTCTCTGAAGCAGCCCTTGTGACATGAGGCATAAGAACTTTAGGAGACATAATTTAGAAGAATGACCCTTAAGAGATGTTTTAGACCTCATCCGAACTACTTGATTAATTGAAAATAAGAGAACAGTATTCCACAAACCTAACGATAAGAACCATATAGGTTACTTTCTGGCAAACTTAGGACTCCACAAATTAGGAGTTCAACCTAAAGTTAACGAACGATGATACTTAACCAACTACCGTCATTGAACTTCACAAGTGTTAAGAAAAATCATCAGAGCCTATTGACATATTGACCCTGTAAAGTCAAATGACAGTGACCAAGCTCTCAGGAAAAAATATCTAATTTCTTTTAAGTTAAGAAAAAAAGATCTTGGGGGGGTGGGGGGGGGGAATCTCCCAACTATGAGAAAATTTCTCAAGAGTGAGAAGCCAATGTCCTAACTCGGAGAAAAATTCTCATCCAAATGGAAATCCCCAAAGTAGCACCAGAAATCCCTTAAATGGGAGTTTCCCAAATGACAAGAATCCCTTAAAGGGAAGAAAATTCCCTAATTAATTATAATTGTAGTTAAAATTAGTTAATAAATATAATTTTCTAATTTTTTTTAATTTTTATTTAAGGTAAAAATGAAGAAAATTAAATGGATGATGAAATTGAAAACAATTTTGGAAAAAAAAATGTAAATATTTATGTTCTGTGGGTGTTTTTGAAAGAAAAATTAGAAACTAAAGGTCAAAATACAATTTTAAAAAATTGCATCACGTAAGACACCCAATCAGAAGCCACGACGAACTGGAACGCGCTGCGTGGAAAGCCACACTGATGCGATGCCACGCGGGAGGCCACACTGGCAATCCGCATGCCCACGAGATTCATTCTCACGTGCACGGACGGCCCAGATCCGCTTCTCTCCCCAAATGTGATCGGAAGGTTAGATTTAAACACGATGAAAAGTCCAGATCCACTTCCTATTTAAACGCGATCGGACAGCTCAGATAAGATCAGAATGAATAACGTAGATTCACTCCCTATTTAATTGCGATCGGACGGCCCAAATCAAACGTAATTGACGGTCCAGATTAAAAGAGAATAGATATAAATAACCACCTTCACACCAAACCCTAACCCTAGCCACCAGACCCCCCCTCGCCGGAGAAGAAGACAAAGCCGCCAGGAAGGAAGCCGACCGTCGTTACCGTCGCACCGGAGCCACTTCCGACCATCAAAAGAGGTAAAAAAATTTCTTTTTGCTCAAAATTCGATTTTAAACACCCTCATGGCCAAATCGGAGAAAAAAGACTGGTGGATTTGTCAGAATCTCCCAATCCTATTGGGGTGGGGGAGAAATCTCCCAACTGAGAGAAAATTTTCTAAGAGTGAGAAACACTTTCCTATTAGAAGCCAATGTCACAACTGGGAGAAAAATTCTCATCCCGATGGAAATCCCCAAGTAGCACTAGAAATCCCTTAAATGGGAGTTTCCCAAATCACAAGAATCCCTCAGAGGGAAGAAAATTCCCTAATTAATGCCCTAATTAATTTTAATTGTAGTTAAAATTAATTAATAAATATAATTTTCTAATTTTTTTAATTTTTATTTAAGATAAAAATGAAAAAAATTAAATGGATGATGAAATTGAAAATATTTTTGGAAAAAATGGGTAAAAATTTGGGTTCTGGGTCTGTTTTTTTTTTAAAAAAAAGAAACTTGGGGTTAAAACACAATTTAAAAAAATTGTATCACGTAGGAAGCCAAGTTAGCACCCACGACGAACCGGAGTGCGCCGCGTAGCAAGCCATGTTGATGCGGTGCCACGCGGGCGATCCGCAAGCCTGTAAGATTTGTTCCCGCGCGCACGGATAGTCCGGATCCGTTTCCTCCCCAGACGCGATCGAACGATCAGATTTAAATGCGATGAACGGTACAGATCCACTTCCTATTTAAACGCAATCGCATGGCTCAGATTAGATCGCAATAAATGGACCAGATTCACTCTTTATTTAATCACGATCAGACGGCACAGATCAAATGTGATAGACGACCCATAATAAAATAAAACGGAAATAAATAACCCTCTTCACACCAAACCTTAACCCTAGCCGCTAGACCTCCCCTCCCCCTGCTGGAGAAGAAGACCCAGTCACCGCCGTTGCACCGGAGCCACTTTCGACTACCAAAAGAGGTAAAAAAAAAAATTTTTTTGCTCGAAATTTAATTTTAAACACCCTCATGGCCAAATCGAAGTAAAAGGACCGGTGGATTGGCCGAAAACTGCGGGCAAATCCCAGCAGTGCTACTGTGGAAAAATGCAAAAACTGTCTCCGATGAGGTCCTTCCCGATTTCCATTATGCGTAATCCTTCCACCGTTGTAATCACAATTTTTTTCTCTACAGGTTGACCAAAGCAAAACACCTAACTGTGAAGGTGCGCCGACGAAGCCACCGCACTAGAGAACCCCGTCGCTGATACGTTTCGGCCAACTAAAGTCCCTTAACATGTTTTCTCGCAGAAATTGGTACAAAACCAACTAAATTTGGCCAAAAATGACCGAAAATAGCTGACTCGAGGCAAACCGTCGCCGGAGCACGGTGGAGCTGCCATGCCGAAATTCCAAAATTGGGCAAAAAAGTTTTCTAACATGGATTTTGAGTTTTTTGGGATATTTCTAAGTACTTGAAATGCGTTTTAATCCCCGAAAAAAAATTCAGAAAATCCGAGGACCTCCCGTAGGCACAGTAAAAATTTTTAGCATTTTGGACATCAATCTAAGTAAGAATCTCTCACCTTATTCCTTGTTATGGAATTGAAGTTTAATTTTAAATAATATGGTATTTTGTGAAACTTATAAAATATTCATAATTAATTACAAGTTATTAATGGAGTAAGAACCGGTTATTTGCTATTGTTTGCTATGTTTAACTAATTGCCTGATTTTACAATTTTTGAGTGCATAATAATACACTGAAGTTGGTATGATAATGCGATTGTATTCCTTTGATGCATGTTTTTCTTGTTTTGTGTGACTCTATTGAATTGGAAAATTGAAAATTAAAGAAAAAAGTGAAATTGTTTGATTAAGTGGATGGATGAAACGACAGCCTTACTGGATATCATAGAAGATGGTGGACGGACCGGGTAAATAGAGAACCCTACCATGAACGTTGTCTCATATCGGACGGGGTATCGAGGTTTGATAATTTGGCGCTGATACCGGATGGGGTATGGAGACGACTTGTTAATTTTAAAATGTAAAAAAAAAAGAAAGAGTTCACACGTAATGGGGATATCCCTATAGACCCCCATGGATACCAGTAGGCTTATAAAATGAAAGGTTGTTGTTCCGACTGATCATATATAAAATTATGATATGTGTTATGTTATTGACTATATAGGTTATTTTTGGTAATCTCGCTACAATAAGTATGTGATAAATGATTTTATTTATGACAAACGAATTTACTTAAAATAAAAAGCTCAATTAGTTGTTTTTATGATTTCTTCCAACCTTCATTTCTATATCGGTGAGTAGTGTGATATTCTTACTGAGCTAGTGTAACTCACTCTTTCAATTAACCATTTCAGATCAAGAAGATCAGGATCTAGAGCCCGATCCACAAGAGGGTTGCAAGTAAGACATTCAATTTGTTTACTTTTAATTTATTTCTTTGGTTATTAGTTATTTTTTTAGAAGAATTATTCTCATAAAATCTATTTGATATTTTTAGTTATTGTATAAGAAATATAAATCTTAATTTATTGTTTTGCTTCTGCACTAAATTTATAATTTATTACCTTTGTAGTTTTTGAGGTTGTTACATTCCCAAATGATAAGAATCCCTTAGAGCGAAGAAAATTCCCTAGTGTGATGAATTTTCCCACATAGTAGGAAGATTCCTTAATTAAAAAAAATCATGGAGATTTCCTAAACAATAGCAACATTCCTCAAATAAGAGATATCCCTTTGGTAGAAAAATTTTCCAATAAGAAGAAATACCCAAAATAAGAGGAAATCCAAGTAAATACACTCCATATAACAAACCTTAGACTGATAGGAACCAAATGACGATTTAATTTTTAAGAATTCACCTTGCATCCCTCTAGGAAAATAAATACCCTCACTGTTCTAAATTTTTTTTTTACAACTTTGTTTAGAGACTCTAATAATAGTTTCGAATTTTAAAGGAACAAATAACTAGATCCTTAGAAAATAAAATTGACATTCAAGGAATTAAAATCAAACAACACCTAAATAGAATCCTCCTATCTATAAGTTCTAGTACTCTTAGTAAAAATTATATGGGTGAGGGGTATAGTTGTAGGAGTTGTCCTCACATTCAGCTATTTAGTAAATTTTCAATGTGTTTCCTATTAAAGTAGCGCAACGAAAGCGTGATGAACCACCATCACCACACCAAATGATTTTTCTCTTCAAACTAAAGAAAGTAAACTGATGGTGCGACAAAATAATGACTCGTAACTTAAGATCATACTTAAGAAGAGTCACAGAATTCTTGGAAACTTTGAGTGTACTCGCAAAATTAGAACTAAACATAATTGCTTGCAACAAAACTACTGATTAAATTTGTTACTAAAAGAATTCATAATCACCTTAAAAAATAATCATCAATTCTGTAACTTTCTAAACCCAGTTCAACCAGTCACACTTTAATTTTTAAAAATTAGAAAACCAATAAATTGATTTAGAGACCTCAAACTTAAGAATTGATAATGTTTTAGATAAAATAATACTTCTCTAACTATACTAACCGTTTTTTTAAAAAATCTGAATAAAACTTCATCCTGTTTAAACTCGCAAATAAAGAAACACACCTTAGAAACTAATCCAACAAAATGAAATTGAGAAAAATGTGAGCACGATTTCACCAAAGATATTTTCACCCAATGAAAATATTGTAACATCACTTAGAACCTAAGTTCCTAAATGATCGTGCTTATGAATTAAATTCCAAAGAGAGAGAAAACCAAGTCCCTAAAGATGTGTTCTGAAAACAGAATCATTACCGCGATAAAGTTTAGAAAATAAGCTCCCTTACACTAAGGAAAAAACAAAAATAATTGGGTACAAAAAACACTCTTAAACCTATAGATCTTCACTTGTAAGAAATTGAAAAAGAAAATATCAAAATCTAAGACAATTCCAACTAAAGAAAATGTCATAACCACTCCAATCTGTTAAATAAAATATAAAAAAAAAATACATGGATGGTTGTTTCAAAGTTCTCTTGCAAATGAAAATTTAAAAGACCAAATTTCCTAGGAAGAGATGATTTAAAACACCCCTAAATTTTTCCAAAGTGACAAAAATCCTCCAACAGAGATAAACATCTCTCTAGTGACAGAAATCTCTCATTATAAAACATTTCACCAAATAGGGAGATGAGTAATTCCAATTCCTTGATGTGCAATTTAGAGGAGCAAATTGTTTTAAGGGGGGAGATTTGTAATACTAGCTGGGTATAAAAGAAATATATATAAAATAATATATATATATATATAACTAATTATAAATTAAAAAAAATAAAGAAAAATAAAAAAAGGATGCAGAGAGCAGGAGAACAAGACCAAACGATAAATATGTATATATATGTATAAATATGTAATGAAATATGTAGCAGCCTCGGAAGTAAAAGGAAATATATATATTTATTCTAAGTACGGAAGCGAAATAAAATAGATTATGATTAACATCTCTTACACAATAACCAAAACAAATTCACGTATGAAAGAATAAACTAACTTAAAGGAAATACTATGAATGAATGCTATAAGGAAAACTAATAAATTCTTTGGCTTCTACTCGCCGTCTTCCTGCAAAACGGGCTCGGAAATCGCTCACTGCAGCGATGGCTCAAACTGTGGTAGTGGGGGAGGGTCGAGTAATTCCCTTCTCTCCTCTCGACCTCGTTGAGCAGCAATGATCCTTTCGAGCATCTCAAATATTCTATCAACATCCTCCCGAAGCGAATCATCCCGGGCTGCTCGGTTTAGTGGGGGTCTCCCTCTTCTCATCTCTCTGCACCTGCATTTCACAAGGAAGGGTTAAGTAATAATTCTCAGTTTGGTATTCCTCTAAGTATTATTGTGTAAGGGACGGGTCCGAGGAACGCAACTCTGATACCAACTGTAACGGCCCCAGAAGTAAAAAGAAATGTATATATTTATTCTAAGTACAAAAGTGAAATAAAATAGATTATGATTAACATCTCTTACACAATAACCAAAATGAATTAACATATGAAAAAATAAACTAACTTAAAGAAAATACTATGAATGAATGCTGTAAGGAAAACTAATAAATTCTTTGGCTTCTACTCGCCGTCTTCCTGCAGAACGGGCTCGGGAACTAAGTCCTCCTGATATGAAATGGTTAAGTAAGGAATGAGCTACACTAGCCCAGTAAAGACATCACACTATCTCACTGTCACAGAAGTAAAGGTTGGTAGAAAACAAAAACGACCAATGGAGCATAATTTATAACAAACTCATTTATCAATAATAAAATATTTTACTGTCCACCTACCTCAGTGAGATTCATGAAAACAATTTATGAAAATAATTACATCATAAATACCATAAGACACGCACACTCTGCAATATAACACATATCATGCTTTTGTATTTCAATCATCAGGTAACAATTTTTCTCTTTTATCAGCCTACTAGTATCCATGGGGATCCATAGGGGGTCCCCGCTACACGTGAACCATTCACATTAATAACTTAATTCCAGAGCCGTCCCCATACCCCGTTCGGTATGGGCGCCAAAACCATAAACCTCAATACTTCGTCCGGTATGAGGGTGAAACGGGCTGTCCCCATACCCCGTCCAGTATAGGCACCAAAACACATAAAATCTCCATACCCCGTCCGATATGAGAGACCACGTTCCTGGTAGGGTTCCCTATGGACCCGGTCCGTCCACCATCTCCCAGGATATCTAGTGAGGCTGTCGACTTATCCGTTCATAAATTCACATACCATCCTTATTTTTCTTAGTCTCAATTACCCAATCAACATGAATACGTAAACCAATAACGCATACCAAATAAGGCAACACAACATCGGGTTCACAATAATTCAAATTATAATAGATTAAAGAGTGATTCATGCACACATAACCACAGAATAAATAATCAAATACTATACTGCATTTAGACTAGAAAATACATCAAGCAAAAACAGACCGATAAATACATCAAATTCGGACTCCATTAGCAACCTTAATCAATTATACATATCTATTAATTCATAAAATACTATTTTATCATTTATTAGGATTTAATGGCGTGATAGAAAATAGGATAAGAGGTCCTTACTTGTTTCAAAGTCTGAAATCAGATTTTCACTGCATGTACAGGCAGTCCCTAGATTCCCTGAATTTTTCTCCGGAAACTGAAACACACTTCCAATTGCGCGCACGCGTATCGCCCACGTGTCTCTATCCCGCGTGGCTTCCTGCATCAGTGTCCCTGCCACGCGGCGTGTCCTGGTTGGCTGGGGCTGCTGACCGGGCTGCTAGCGCGGCTGCTGACGTGGAGCTATTTTTCTAAATTACGTTTTGACCCACGGTTTTAGATTTTCTTTTCAAAAACACCTCCATAATCCAAAATTTCACCCCTTTTTCTCAAGTTCAATTTCAATTAAATCCCAAAAATAATTTTACCCTATTTTATTATTATTATTATTTTTATTTCTATTAAATTAAATTAAGACCTTATAAATTAATTATTAAAATAAAAATAAAATTAACAAAATTCCAAATTAAATTAAAATAAAATAAAAATAAAAATAAAAGAGAAATCTTTGGGTGTTACAAAATAGCAGAGGAAAAAAAAGAAATAAAAAAGAGACACGACTGTGAAAGGTGAAGAAGGGTCGAGCAACATCGACGGTTGAGAGAAAATGGTCGTGCGGTGTTGCGCGACACTGTAGCTGAAAGAGAAAAAAAGAGGAAAAGAGTTATGCGAGTTGTGTGACGAGGTGACACACGACTAGAAAAAGAAGGAGAAGAAGAGAGAGAAGAATCATGGTTGGGTAGAGAGAGAGAGCGAAGAAGAAGAAGAAAAGAAAAATAAAAAAAGAAGATAAAAAGAAAGGAAAAATGAAGAAGAAGAAGAAGAAGAAGGGGAAGAAAAAAGAGAAGAGAGCGCCTCAGACTTACCGGAGAAGAAGTTCTGTGTGTGCTGACGTGACGGCCATGGCACGGTAGAAGAGAGAGGAAATAGTCATGGGGAAGAAGAAAATAGATGAAAAAAAAGGAAAGAAAAAAGAAAGAAAAGAAAAAAAAAAGGAAAAAAAGAAAAAAAAGGAAAAAAAAAGGAAGTGCGATGACCAGATCTGTTGTTGGTACGTCATACGCGACGACGCGCATTAATCCCAACCTCAGCGTGTGGCATTCTTGATGACATGCACGTAGTAACGTGTGGTGATACTAGCGACTGGGACCACGTGTCCCAAGGTAAAATCTATTCTTCATTTTTGTTATATAGTTTTTGAAATTATTCATAAATTAATATGTGTATTTTCCATTGTAAACTAAGAAAATTACTCCAATGGTATCCGAATTTTCAAGAGGATTGTAGACTTAGTAAAAAAAGATTCCAAAAAATTTTTCAATTACACCGTATTTAAGAATTATGTGTATTCCGTACGGAGACATAATATTGTGCTTATAAATTATAAATGATGTGTGTAAATATAAATGTGTATAAATTATGTATGTGTATGTTTTGTATAGATATTAATTGATGAGAACATAATTGATAAGAACAAATACGTTAATAGTTACGTATGGTCTGTTGTAATTGTGTATACGTATTTGGGTATAAATGTGTGTATCTATTGATAGAGATTGTGTGCGTAAATATAAATATATACTCTGTGTGAGACATGTAATGAGGGTACATGTTTGTATTATAATGTGTGTGTGTATATATTAATATATGTACATACGTTATGCATGTTAAATGTATAAACAGTGTGTGCACGTTATGCTGTGTGATCAGGTGCAGATATACGATGCACTGTACTTGTTGTATGATCTTATACAGTTGCGTGAGGAATATAATGATCTTGTACTTGCTATGTTATGTAGTACATGATGATTCAGAAAGTGACTTAAAATGTATAGCCCATATGTGCGTGATGATATTGTATATTTTGTGTGTGTGTGTTTGTATTTTATTATGCATAAAAATTGAGATCTTAAGTATGAAATAAATGAATTAAGAATGAGTGAGATTTGGAAATAGTATAGAGTGTAAGGACTCTGGATACCTACTCGTTTATTCTGAATCGAGGAGTAGAAGGTGTGTGTGTGGCTAAAGTTCATATAGATAGTATTTGAAGTCTAGTATAGACATAGATAGGTATTTGTGAGCGGGTCACCTAACAAATATAACTGCTGTGGCCAATGTGAGATTGTTTGTCATATCCATGCGATGGGGAGATCTTTTTTGTCTATGCTCGATGACAATATAAAAGGCATTGCGCGATCAAACTTTACATGTGATATTCTGAGTATATTGTGATATTTCGAGTATAAATGTGATATCTAAGTAGATGTTTAATATTTGAGTGGAGAAATATTACGACTGTAGAGTGTGAGTCATGAAGAAAGAATGATTTCAGAAATTATTTTTAAGAATAAGAGTAGAACATAATAAAAAAAATTAAGATAAATTTACGTTAATGTTTATCGTATAGTTTGATTGTGATGCTTTATTTGACATTTCTTCTATTATAAATATTATTATATTTTATATATTGCGTAAATGTATGTATATAAGTTTTCGTTATAAAATTCTTTTCTTACTAAACTCGTGAAACTCACTCCAATTCAACTTCATCTAGGTAAGATGAGATGAGAAACAAGTTCAAGATCAATAGAAGATGAAGAATAAAACATTATTTGTTTCTATTTTAGATTTGTAAATTAATTTAGATGTCATAATTAATTGTAAACAAATAATTATTCAGTTACGAGGGATGTATATTAAAGTGTAGTTCCGCTGCATTTTTAATATTTATCTGTTTCAACATTAAGAAAATATTGTCCGTACCCACCGAAATTGGGGTTCGGACTCTTACAATAAATTATAATTTTTGATTTAATGCTATCAAAAATATATTTTAACTTTAATTATTATTAAAAATATTTTATATTTTATTTATTTTGTTGTAAAAATGCTTTTAATAATTTAAATTTTATTAATTTTTAGATTAAAATTAATTGCTTAATTTATATGAACTAAAAATATTTTAAAAATATTAATATATAAGATATATTAGATAATAGCCGTAGTTTCTATTATGAGTTTAAAAGTGTTATTAAAATAATTGTTAAACAAAATCAAAACTTGTTAGGTTTTTACTAAAATAGCCATAGAAAATTTTATCACTTTAAAAAGCAAAAGCTGAGTATTCAATTAAAATAACTGTTGAGAGTGAAATTAAAAAAACTCCTAATTTCATTTATAACAATGCTTATTATACATGCATGTATATAGATATATATATATATATATATATATGCATGTATATCGAACCTACCAACAGTCCATCATATACATTAGAAGACAAAAATGAATGAATGAACTTCTCAAGAAACATAAAAAAAACCTTGATCTGCGTCGTTACCTTTCTAATAATGTCCTGTAAAAAAAGACTTAACTAAGCACGGATGTTAAAATTCAGAACTGATCAGGGGTTAGTGGTGAAGGTGAGTTCAACAACGGGGCAACAAAGGTGCGTTATAAATGTTTTGAGTTTTCTAAGTGAAAAAAAAAAAAAAAACTTAAATTTTTATTAACTTAATTTAAAATTAATAATTAAAAATATTTTTAAATAAATTTATATTTAAACTAATTTTTTTTTAAAAAATAATTTAATATTATTTAAAAGATAAACATAAATTAAATTTTTTAAAATATAATTATCTAAAATAAAAATAATTTGCTGAAGCTTGGGATCCTACTGCGACGGTGGAAACTTCTTGGTCTCTGCCTTGGGTACTTTCATCTTCTCCTCACACGATTTCAGAGACTGATTGACCCGCGAGAAATCATAAACGGAACCGCGATCGGGCTGTGAATCTGAATCGGCGAAAATCGTCGTCTCCGAGGAAGCAGGGGAAATCCTCAGCGCGCCGTTCGAGCGGTATCGGTTGTAAGATGTGATGTCGACGGCGACAAGGGGATTCCTCGTCAAAACATCTTTCAAGCTTAGGTTGTAAATCAAGCCATCGACGGCGGTAGTGACGGCGCTTCCAGGATCTCCGATGGCCAACGCCGAAGGACGAGGCAGGTTTCGTGATTCAGGATTCATTATGATTTGAAGTAAACGGCAGTAGTTAGAGTACAGAGAAGAGCAGAAGCTCTAATGGCTGAGAGGGAATATGTAGAATTAGGAAGACGGTGGAGTTTGTTATTTGTTAAGCTAAGGGATCTAGGGTGTCTCTCTCTCTCTCTCTCTCTCTCTCTCTCTCTCTCTCTCTCTCTCTCTCTATATATATATATATATTTATATATGTATATATATACAGGAAAAGATGGAAATCCGATTTCTACTCATCATCAGCTACCTTTTTTTTTTAATAACTAATTTCAATAATAAACAAAAATTAATTAGAAACTTCTGATGGGCAGAACACTTAAGGTTGCATAGATTAAAAAATGTATTTTTTTATCTTTTATAAAAATTTGTGGATTAAGATTATTAATTAAAAATTATTATAACATATTTTTATTAAAAATTATAATTCATTTTATTTATTAATTTTAATTCAAATATAATTTACCTTTCAATTATATTTATTATAATTTTAAAAAATTTGATTTAGATATAAATATATTTAAATACACTTTAAATTATTAATTTTTAGAGTTAGTAAAATCAATTTTTTTTCACTTAAAAGAACTTCAACAATTTTCTCATTAAATAAATTAATTTTAAAAAACTTTTTTGATTAAATTTAAATATCCTATTGGGACCTAGGTTAATAAAAACCAAATTGAGAAATTCTTATAATATGAAATTGATTTTTCCTACAGCTAATGATTAATCAATCTTAAATACATTAAATTGATACTTCTTGTGTAATATTGTTAAGTAAAAATTATATTTTTAATAAAAAATATTTAAAAAACTAATACAAAAAGTATTAATCTCAAAATATATCATAGATAATAAATTTACTTGTTCAAACAACAAAAACAGTAGACTAGAAAAAAGAAGTTCGGAATTTTTAGCAATTGTATGATATTTCCAAGTGCTTTCCAGCTTCCATAAGATATGAAAATGAATAAAGTAAGTGTAAAACTCTCAGAACTTAAAAAAAAAAAAATCATAAATTAAATGCCGAAATGAAATTGTAATATTCTTGATTAATTAATTTTAATGTAATTAAAGTTAGTGTATAAATATAATTTTTAAAATTTTTAATTCTTATTTAATGTAAAAATGAAGAAAATTAAATTGATAATTAATTTGAAAACAATTTTGCGAAAAATAAGTAAAAATTTGAGTTCTGTCGGTATTTTTAAAAGAAAAATCAGAAACTAGAGGTCAAAACGTAATTTAGAAAAATTATGCCACGTAAGGCGTCCAGTCAGTGGCCCCAACGAACTGGAGAGTGTCGCATGGCAAGGGACGCTGATGCAGTGCCACACGGGAGATCACGCTGACGATCCACATACCCGCAATCAGAAGGTCCGAATTCATTCCCGCGCGCACGGACGATCAGGATCCGTTCCCTCCTCAGACGCGATCGGACGGTCACGATTAAATGCGATGAACGGTTCCAATCTACTTCCTATTTATACGGGAGGGCACGCTAACGATTCACATACCCGCAATCAGACGGTCTGGATTCATTACCGCGCGCACAGACGATTAGGATCCGTTCCCTCCTCAAGCGCGATCGAACGATCATGATTAAATACGATGAACGGTTCAAATCTACTTCTTATTTAAAGGCGATCAGATGGCCTAGATCAAATCGCGATGAACAGTACAGATTCACTTCCTATTTAAACGCGATCGGACGGTCCAGATTAAAAGAAAATGGCTATAAATAACTTTCTTCACACCAAATTCTAACCATAGCCGTCAGACCTTCTCCCCCCCCCCCCTCCCGCCGGAGAAGAAGACCTAGTCGCTGAGAAGGAAGCCGACAGCTGCCGCCACTGTCGCTGCCCCGGAGCCACTTCCGACTGCCAAAAGAGGTAAAAAAAATTTTGCTCGAAATTCAATTCTAAACACCCCCATGGTCAAATCAGAGCAAAAAGATCAGCAATTGGCCAAAAATCTTGGGCAAAGCCGGCTGTACCGCCACAGAAAAATGCAAAAATCGACTCCGATGAGGACCTTCTTGATTTCTGTTTTGCGTAATTCTTCCACTATTGTAATCACCATTCCCTTCTTTATAGGTTGACCGAAGCAAAACACCAAACCGCGAAGGTGAGTTGACGGAGTCACCGAATCAGAGAACCTTGCCGCCTGTGAGTTTTGATTTTTTCAACTTTTTTGGCCAACTGATGTCACTTAACGTGTTTTCTTACAAGGATTGGTACAAAATTGGTCAAAAACAGCCGACTCAAGGCAAACGACCGCTGCGGGTGGCGGTGCCGTCGTCGTGCCGTCGTCGTGCCGTAATTCCAAAATTGGCCAAAAAAGTGTTCCTAACACTGATTTTGAGTTTTTTTAGGATATTTCTAGGTACTTGAAACACGTTTTAATCCCCGAAGAAAAATTCAGAAAATCCAGGGACTGCTAGTAGGCGCAATCAAAAGTTAGCATTTTGGACACCAGTTTGAGTAAGAATCCATCACTTTATTCTCTATTACGGAATTGAAGTTTAATTTTAAATAATATTATATTTTGTAAAACTTAAAAAATATTCACAATTAATTACAGGTAACTAATAGAGCCGAAACCGGTTATTTACAATCGTTTGCTATGTTTAATCGATTGCCTGATTTTACAGTATTTGAAAACATGATAATACATTGAAATTGGTATGATGATGCGATTATATTCCTTTAATGCATGTTTTGCTTGTTTTATATAATTACTGTTGAATTGAAAAAGTAAAAATTAAAGGTAAACTGAAAATTATTTGATTAGGTGGATGGATGAAACAACAGCCTTACTGGATATTCTGGGAGATGGTGGACGGAACAGGTACATAGAGAACCCTACCATGAAGTTGCCTCATACCGAATAGGGCATCGAGATTTGGTAATTTGGTGCTCATACCAGATGGGGTATGGGGACAACCAGTTTATTAAAAATGTAAAAAAGATGGTTCACTCGTAGTGGAGACATCCCTATGGACCTCTATGGATACCAATAGGCTAATAAAAGGGAATGTTGTTGTTCTAACTGATCGTATATGAAATTATGATGTGTTATGTTATTGACTCTATAGGCTGTTTTTGGTAATCTTGCTACGGTAAGTATGCGGTATATGATTTTATTTATGACAAACGAATTTACCTAAATTAAGAGCTCCATTAGTTATTTTTATGATTTTTACCAACCTTTATTTATGTGTCGATGAGTAGCGTGATATTCTTAATGGGCTAGTATAACTCACTCTTTTATTAACCATTTCAGATCAAGAGGACCAGAATCTAGAGCTCGATCCACAAGAGGGTTGTAAGTAGGACATTCAGTTTGTTTACTTTTAATTTATTTCTTTAGTTATTAGCTGTTCTTTTAGAGTGGTTATTCCCGTAAGCCCTATTTAGTACTTTCAGTTATTGTGTAAGAAATGTAAACCCTAATTGTAACACCTAAATTTATTATATTTATTTTTTAATTTATTTTAATTTATATTAGAATTTTAATTTAATTTTTTAATATATAATTTATAAAATTTTAATTTAATTTAATTTAATTTAATAAAAATAAAAAAGAATAATAATGATAAAATAGGGTAAAATTATTTTTGGAATTTAAATGAAATTGATTTTGGGAAAAAGTGGAAAAAATTTGGATTATGGGGATATTTTTGAAAAGAAAATCAGAAACTGAGGGTCAAAACGCAATTTAGAAAAGTTGTACCACGTCAGCAGCCACGTCAGTAGCCCAGTCAGCAGCCCCAACCAACCAGAACACGCCGCATGGTAAGGAAGCTGACGCGGGAGGCCACGCGGGACGGAGCCACATGGGCGATCCACGTGCACGCGATCGAACGGTCCAGATCTCACGCATGCGGATGGCCCAGATCTCACGCGCACGGACGGCCCAGATTGAATCACGCACGGACAGCCCAGATTTATTCCATTTTAATCGTGATCGGACGACCCAGATTAAATCGTAATGGATGGCTGAGATTAAAAGGGGAAGGTTATAAATAACCTCACCCACAACCGACCCCAAACCCTAGTCGCTAGTACCCTCGTCGGAGAAGAAGAACCAATCACCGAAGGAGCTGATTGTCGCCACCCGCCACAACACCGGAGGGGTTTTCGACCGTCAAACGAGGTAAATTTTCTCTCCTTGGCTCGTTTTTCGATGTTGAATCTATCTATGGCCAAATCGGAGCCAAACCACTAGCAAATCGGTTGGAAAACACCGTCGAAGTCCAACGGCGCCGCCGCGGCTTACCTCAGTTTTTGCCTCCGATGAGGCCCTTTCCGGTTCCCGTTCGATGTAATTTTTACACCACTGTGATCACCGCCCTTTTCTCTACAAGTTAACTGGAATAAAACATCAAATCGTGACTCGCGCCGGAGAAGCCGCCGCACCTGAGAGCTCCGCCGCCAGCAAGTCTCGGTTTTTCGTGATTTTTTTGTCCACCGAGGGCCCTAGGGTTGTTTTATCGCAGGAACCAATGCAAGTTTGGTCGAATTCGGCCGAAAACAGCCGAAAACGGCCAACCCGAGGTGGATCACTGCCACGGGCGGCGGTGCCATCACAAGAGCACAGCGGAGCCGCCGTGCTGGAATTCTAATATTGGCCGAAAGGGCCCTAGGTCTGATTTGGGGTTTTTGGGGGACACGTATAAGTACCAGAAGCGTGTTTCAGTTCCTGAAAAAAATATTTAGGGAATCTAAGGACTGCCCGTAGGCGCAGTGTGAACCCGATTTCAGACGCCGAAATAAGTAAGGATCTCTCACCCTATTTTTTATCACGATATTAAAGCCTAATAAATGATAAAATGGTATTTTATGACTTAATAGATATGTATAATTGATTAAGGTTGTCAATGGAGCCCGAATTTGATATATTATCGGTCAGTTGTTGTTTGATCTATTTTATAGTTTTAAATGCAGTATGGTATCTGATGTGTTTATTTTATAATTTTGTATGGATGGATCATAGTTTCATTTATTATGGTTTAAATTATGGTGAACCCGATGTTGTGTTGTTTGTTTGGTGTTCATTACTGGTTTACGTATTTATGTTTGATTTGATAATTGAGACCAAGGAAAATGGAAAAATGGTTATATGAATTGATAAATGGATAATGTGGACAGCCTGACTAGATATCCTGGGAGATGGTGGACGGACCGGATCCGTAGAGAACCCTACCGGGAACGTGGTCTCTCATATCGGACGGGGTATGGAGATCTTATGTGTTTTGGCGCCCATACCGGACGGGGTATGGGGACGGCCCGTTTCACCATTATACCGGATGGGGTATTGAGGTTTATGGTTTTGGCACCCATACCGGACGAGGTATGGGGACGGCCCTGGAATCAGGTTACAAGTGTTAATGGTTCACGTGTAGCGGGGACCCCCTATGGATCCCCATGTATACTAGTAGGCTGGTAAAAGATGAGAATTGTTGTCTGATTATTGAAATGCAAAAGTATGATATGTGTTATGTTACAAAGTGTATATGATTTTATGATGGTTATAGTGTTATTGTTTTCACATGTTATTTTCACGAATCTCACCAAAGTAAGTGGACAGTAAAGGTTTTTATTATTAATAAATGAGTTTGTTACAAATTATGCTCTATTGGTCGTTTTAGTTTTCTACCAACCTTTATTTCTGTGGCAGTGAGATAGTGTGATGTCTTTATTGGGCTAGTGTAGCTCACTCCTTACTTAACCATTTCAGATCAGGAAGACGTGATTTCCAAGCCTATTCCGCAGGAAGACGGCGAGTTAGACACCTAAAGATTTTATAGTTCTTTATAGTTTTTATTTCGAGTATTTCTTTTAATTAGCTTATTCTTTCATACGTTTAATACGTTTTTGGTTATTGTATAAGGGATGTTAATCAGAATTTTTATTTCCCTTCCACCTTTAAAATTTTTAATACATACATCCTCATTTGAATTTCCAGGGCTGTTACAGTTGGTATCAGAGCCGTATTCCTCGAACTCATCCCTTACACAATAATTCTTAGAGAAATACCCACCGATAAATCGTTACTCAACTCTTCCATGTGAAATGTTGGTGCAAAGAAATGAGGAGAGGAAGACCCCACTAAATCGAGCAGCCCGGGATGATTCACTTCGGAAAGATGTGAACAGAATATTTGAGATGCTGGAAATGATCATGGCCACCCAACAAGGTCGAAAGGAGAGAAGGGAGTTACCCGAACCTCCCCCACTACCACAGGTTGAGCCACTGCTACAGCAAGCGGATCCTGAGCCACCCCGTCACGAGCCTACTCCACCACAGTACCACCCGGTACCACCGCCGCAGTATGAACTGGTGCCCCAACCACCGTACTGCCCGGCACCGCCACAGTACAATCCGGTGCCCCCACCATTTTAGCAGGTGCCACCACAGGGCCCCCCAGTCTATCCCCAGCCGGGCCCAGTCCATCCTTCACGGGACCCAGCTCCTTCCTTGATCGACCCAGGCTACATAGAGAGGTACAGGAGACTGAACCCTTCCACTTTTGTAGGGGGATCCTCTTTCGAAGATACCCAGTACTGGTTGGCGGAGACTGAGAGAGCTTTCAAGACCTTGGGAGTGGTTCCTGAGCAGAGAGCTGCCCTTACTTCCTACATGCTGGTAGGGGAAGCAGGTCGTTGGTGGGAGCTCAAGTAGACCACCCTGCTTACACCAGCCACTTGGGAGCAGTTCTTAGCGGCCTTCCATACGGAGTATCTCCCTGAGCACATCCGACACCTGAAGGAGATGGAGCTAGGTCAGGGAAACATAACTGTATCGAAATATGCTAGTAAGTTACTAGAGCTAGGTCAATACTCCCCGGAGACATTGATGGATGAGGGCAGGAAGGCTAGGAGATTCCAGTGGAGCCTTCGCCCAGAAATCAAGCAACACTTATTGGTACTGGAGCTCAAGATATACTCAGCTGTTCTAGAAAAGGCACAGATTGTGGAGAGGAGTTTCAACACCCGTCCTCAGTCAGCAGGGAGTCACCGACCCTTAGCTCCACCCCGCAGACCGGTACCTACTGCACTGGGCCAACCAAATAAGAGGCCCAGACCAGTGATCCAGGCCCCTCCTCAGGCTCCAGGGGCAGCACGTGGAAAGATATGCCAGCACTGTGGCAGGGATCACGGGGACCGACCATGCTACCACCTCAACAACACCTGTCGTATATGTGGCAGTGCCCAGCACTATGCGAGAGAGTGCCCGAGGAACAAGAACCAAGGAAGACCTCCTTTTCAAGACAGGGTTTACAACCTTACTGCCGATGCCGACCCGGACGTGGTACAGGGTATGTACACTACCTGTGACCATATTGCTCATGCTTTATTTGACACTGGTACATCGCATTCATTTGTTTCATATGTTTTTGCTTCCAAACTTAATGTATCACCTGATAAACTTGATTCATTGTTGTTTGTGTCTACTACTGGGGGTGAAACACTATTAGGAAAAGTTATCTATACGGTGTGTGCCGTGGAGATAGCAAATAGAAAACTGAGTGTAGACCTGATAGGGTTAGACATGGGAGATTTTGATGTAATCTTAGGAATGGATTGGTTAGCGGAGCATCACACCACCATAGATTGCTTTAACAAGAATGTTGTATTTAATCATCCCAATGAGGAACCATTTATAAATTAATAAAATCATTTAGTACTTATTCCTTGATGGTAAGTTTTCTTAATTTTTTAGTACCTTAATCTTGTTATTTTCTCTAACTAGGCAAGCCCAAGAAGAAAATTTGTATCCAATAGATTCTGGTAGTCTGAGACTTTCCAGATGTCTTTCCGGACGAACTACCCGGACTGCCAGTGGACAGGAAAGTCGAGTTCACTATAGACTTACAGCCAGGCACCCAGCCCATTTCAGTTGCTCCTTACTGCATGAGTCGTATTGAGATGGAAGAGTTGAGGAAACAGATCACTGAATTGCAAGATAGTGGTTTTATTAGACATAGTGTGTCCCCTTGGGGTGCCGGAGTCACTTTTGCAAGGAATTATGCTCCATTTGTCGTTTTTGTTTTCTACTAACCTTTACTTCTGTGGCAGTGAGATAGTGTGATGTCTTTACTGGGTTAGTGTACTTTATTCCTTACTTAACCATTTCAAATCAGGAAGACATCGTTCCCAAGCCTTTTCCGCAGGAAGACGGCGAGTTAGACGCCTAAAGATTTTATAGTTCTATTTATAGTTTTTATTTTGAGTATTTCTTTTAATTAGCTTATTCTTTTATACGTTGAATATGTTTTTAGTTATTGTGTAAGGGATGTTAATCAGAATTTTTATTTCGCTTCCGCCTTTAAAATTTTTAATACATACATCATCATTTGAATTTTCGGGGCCGTTACACTAATTTATTATCTTGCTTCCGTACTAAATTTATAATTTATCACCTTTAGAGTTTCTGAGGTCATTACAGTTGGTATCAGAACCGCGTTTATCAGAACCATTCCTTACACAAATTCTTTAGAAAACACCAAAAATAATGAATTATTACTCAACTGTTCTTTGTGAAATGCATGTACAAATAGATGAAGAGAGGAAGACCCCAACTAAACCGACCAGCCCGGGAGGGATCGTTTTGAGAGGATATTGACCGTTTATTTGAGATGCTAGAGAGACTCATTACTGCCTAATAGGCCCGCGAGGAAATGAGGGAGCTACCTGACCCTCCCCTGCTGCCACAGGTTGAGCCACCCCTGCAGCGAGATGATCTCGAGCTACCCCGGTACGACCCTGCTGCTCCACAGTACCATCTGGCACCACCATAAAATGATTCGACGCCCCAGCTATAGTACCACCTGACACCACTACAATATGGCCCGGTGCCCCAACCGCATCACCCAGCACTACCACAGCATAATCTGGTGCCTCTACTGTATCATCCAGTACCACCATAAGGCTATCTAGTCCATCCTCAGCACAGTTCATTCGCTCTTCCATGGGACCCAGTTCTTCCTATGATAGACCTAGGCTATATTAAGGGGTATAAAAGACTAAACTCATCAACTTTTACAGTGAGATCCTCCTTTGAAGGGGTCGAGTACTAGTTAGTTGAGACAGAGAAGGCCTTCACGACTTTGGGGTGATTTCCAAACAGAGGGTCATCCTTATTACCTACATGCTGGTGGGAGAGGCAAGCCGCTGGTGGCAACTCAAGCAGGCCACCCTACCCGTTCCAGTCACTTGGGAATAATTCTTGACGATCTTTCACGCAGAGTACCTTCCAGAGTATCTTTGACATCTTAAGAAAATGAAGTTTATACACCTGGTCCAGGGGGACATGACTATCAGAATATGCTCGAAATTTCTTAGAGTTTGACCGTATTCCCCTAAGAGTATGATGGATAAATGTAGGAAGGCAAAAAAGTTCAAGTGGGGTCTCCGTCCTGAGATCAGACACCAGTTGTATGTATTCGAGCTTAGTACTTACTCGATTGTTCTGGCCAAGGCACAGTTAGTAGAGATAAACCTTCGCATTTTTTTTCCAGCAATGGGGAACCTCAGGCCCTCGGCTCCACACCGCATACCAGCACCTACTACACCTGTTCAAAAGAATAAGAGATCTAGACTGATGACTCAGGCTCCCCTACAGAATCCAACAACAGGATGTAGTAGGACCTGTCAATACTACAGCAGTTTGCCTCGACCTAGCCATTTTTGACGAGTTTTGGCCCGTTTCGATCGGTTTTATACCCATCCCTGCGAGAAAATACATTAGAAGGCCTCGATTAGCCCAAAAAAAAGGAGAATTTTCGACTCACCCGGTGTTCCATTTGTTCAAATTTGATCATGAGGGTGCTTGTAATCAAATTTCGAGCGAATAGAAGAATTTTTTTTTTTTGCAGTCGGAGGTGGCTCTGGTGCGGCTGTGGGCGGCAGTCGACTCCCTTCTCCGGCAACTGATTCTTTTTCTCTGATAGGAAGTTGACGGCAAGAGTTTTGGGTTCGGTGTGAAACTAAATATTTATACCCATTTTGCATTAATCTGGACCACTCATCGCACTTGATCTCGACCGTCCGATCGCGTTTAAAGAGAAAATGAATCTGGACCATTCATCACGATTTGATCTCGATTTTTCGATCGCATTTAAAGAGATATCGAATTTGAGTCGTCTATCGCATTTAATCGCTGTTATCCGATCGTGCCTGAGGTGAGAACAGATTCGGACTGTCCAAGTGCGTAGAAACGCTTCCGGACTGTTCGATCGCAGGGCACGCTAGTAGTGTAATACTCTCAGGAATAGACACAAACAACACAAATCAAGTCTTTCAGGTAATACGTTTAAGTTTGGTATAAAAGCAAATGAGACAAATGAATATAATGCACAAATATCAATTAAAACATGTGCAAGATGGTTACATATAGTGTACATACCCTAAATCACGTCTGAGTTGACTTCTGCATCTTACTAAGTGAGGTTGTAAGTTTGATCCTAGATAGGAGTTCTGGCCTGGTTCTGATTCCTCGGGCACTCTCACACGTAATGCTGGATACTCCCACATATGCCGCAAGTATTGTTGAGTAGCAGGGTCGATCCCCATGATCCTTGCCACAGTGTTGGCAAGTCTTATCGCATCCTGTTGCTGGAATCTAATGAGGAGCCTGAGTCACTGGTCTAGGTCTCTTATTCTGCTAAACAGGTGTAATGTGTGTTGGTCTGCAGTGTGAAACTGAGGGCCTGAGGTTCCCTACTGCTAGAGGAAAAATGAGAAGATTCCTCTCCACTAGCTGTACCTTGGCCAGAACGGTTGAGTAAGTACTGAGCTCGAACACATACAACTGTTGTCTAATCTTAGGACATAAGCCCTTCTCAAACTTCATTGCCTTTCTGCCTTCATCCATCATGCTCTTAGGGGAATACCGATCCAGCTCTTGGAACTTTCGAGTATACTCTGACACAATCATATCACCCTGGACCAGGTGTGTAAACTCCATTTCTTTCAGATGTCGGAGATGCTCTAAAAGCTACTCTGTATTTAAGGTCATCATGAACTATTCCCAAGTGAGTGAAACGGGCAGGGTGGCCTGATTAAGTTGCCACCAGCGACCTGTCTCTCCCACCAGCATGTAAGTGGCGAGGATAACTCTCTGTTCGAGAATCACCCCAAGAGTCATGAAAGCCTTTTCTGTCTCAGCTAACCAGTTATCAGTCTTTTCAAAGAAGGATGCCCCTGTAAAAGTAGATAAGTTTAGTTTGTTGTATCTCTTAATATAGTTTGGGTCCATTATAAGTGGAACTGGGTCCCTTGGGAGAGGGACTAGATTACGTTGGGGAGGGACCAGATGACCCTGTGGTGGTACTGGATAATACGGTGGAGACATCGAATTGTACTGTGGTGGTACCTGGTGATGCGAGTGGGGCACCGGACTATACTGTGAAGGTGCCGGATGGTACTGTGGAGGAGCAGGATTGTACTAGAGTGGCTCAATTTCCTTCCGTTGCAGGGAGGACTCAAATTGTGGTAGTCGGGGAGGGTCAGGTAGCTCCCTCCTTTCCTCCCGGGCCTGCTGGGCAATGATGAATCTCTCTAGTATTTAAAATAATCAGTCAACATTCTCCTGAAGTGAACCCTCCCAGGCTGCTCGGTTTAGTGGGAGTCTTCTTCTCCTCATCCATCTGTACCAATATTTCATAAGGAATGACTGAGTGATAATTAATTTTTTTGGTATTGTCTTAGGCCTTTGTGTAAGCCCGGAACTTAAAAGGAAATAAAATTATAAATTAAATACGAAAGCGAAAAAATAGAGTTTAGGGTTTTCATTCCTTACACTTAGAATGCTCAATAGGGTTACAGGAATATCAATTCTAAAAGAACAAACGAAAATCAAAGAAATAAATAAAATGCAAATAACTGAGCATTTTAGGACGACCTTCATTAGCTTTTGAAGGGAGTCTGGGTGGTGAACTATTTATAACCCTCTTATTGATCGGAATTTAGATCTTGGTCCTCTCGATCTAAAATAGTTAATGAAATGGTAAATTACACTAGCCCGATAAGAATATCACACTACTCACCAATACAAAAACTGAATACTGGTAAAAAATCATAAAAATAACCAATAGAGCTCCTAATTTAAATAAATTCATTTATCATTAGAAAAACTATTTATTGCATATATTTACCATTGCGGAATTTTTAAAATCGACCTATAGAGACAATAACTCAAATAACATTCTAATCTCATATTCAAGTGAGCAAAAATAACAACTTTTTTTTTATTTACTTACTGGTATCCCTAGTTACCCATAGGAATGTCTTATTACGCGTGAACCAATATCTAACATTGTCAACTAACCGGCCGTCCCCATACCTCGTTCAGTTTGAGCACCAAAAAATATCCCTCAATACCCCATCCGGTATAAGAGTGAATCGGGTCGTTCCCATACCCCATCCGATATAAGCACCAAAAATATCATTCATCGATACTCCGTCCGGTATGAGGCAACATTCACGGTAGGATTTTATATCTACCTGGTTCGTCCACTATCTCTCAGAATATCCAGTAAGACTACAATTCATTAATTCACATAACCAGATAATTTTTCGTTTGTATATTAATTTCTAATTTCACAAATCAACCGTAAATCATGCAAGACAAACAATATATAAATCAAAGAAGCACAACTAAATTATTTAGCCATTCCAGTATATCATTATGTATTTAAAGCTATAAATTCAACAATCAGTTAAACAGAATAAATGAAGAACTAACCGGTTCCGGCTCCATTAGTAACGTGTAATTATTCTCAAAATTTATTAAATTATACAAAATATCATATTATCAATTATTAAGCTTTAATTTCATAATAGAAAATAAGGTGAGAGATTCTTAACTAAATCAGTGTCCGAAATACTGAACTTTCTACTGCGTCTACTGCCAATATCCGGGTTTTTTGAATTTTCCTGCAGAGATTAAAATATACTTCACGTACATAAAAATACTCTAAAATTAAAAAATCAGTGTTAAAAATTCTTTTCCAGCCAATTTCAAGATTTCGACACGGTGGCACCACCGTGCTCCGTCGACGGCACTGCCGCCCACGGCGGTGATTTGCCTCGATTTGGCTATTTTCGGCCATTTTTATACTCATTCCTACGAGAAAACATGTTAGAGGGCTTTAGTTGACCCAAATAAAAAATAAAAAATAATAAACCTATCGGTAGTAGAATTTTTTGGTGCGACAGCTCTGCCGATTCACCTTCAAGGCTGGGCGTTTTTCTTCAGTCAACGTGTAGAATGCAAAACATGAACACAATGGTAGAAAACACCCGCCGTTTTTTTGTTCCAATTTGGCCATGGGGGTGCTTGGAATCAAATTCTGAGTAGATAAAATTTTTTTTAATCTTTTTTTACAGTCGGAGGCGGCTCCAATGTGGCGGCGGATGACGGTCGGCTCCCTTCTCCAGCGACTGGTTCTTCTTTTCTGGTAGGAGGCTAGTAACTAGGGTTTTGGGTTCGGTGTTATGTGAAATATTTATACTCGTCTCGTGTTACTTTAGGTTATTAATCACGTTGGATCTCGATCGTCCGATTGTGTTTAAAGAAAAAATGAATACGGACCATTCATCGCGATTTGATCTCAACTGTTCAATCGTGTTTAAAGAGTGAACGAATCTGGATCGTTCATCACGTTTAATTGCGATCGTCCGATCGCGCTTGAGGATGGAATGGATCTAGGCCGTCCACACGCGCGAGAACGCTTCCAGGCCATCCGATCGCGGGGCATGCAGATCGCCAGCTTGGCCTCCCACGAGCCTTGCCATGCGGCATGCTCCAGTTCGTTGAGACTGCTGACTGGGAGGTCTTACGTGGCACAATTTTTTTTAATTGCGTTCTGACCCACAGTTTCTAATTTTTCTTTCAAAAACACTATCCGAACTCAAAATTTCATTCTTTTTTTCCAAAATTATTTTCAATTTCATCGTCAATCTATTTTTTTCCATAATTCCACATTAAATTAAAATTTATTAATTTTAAAAATAAATTTTTATACATTTTTTATGTTAAAATTAATCCCGGTCCAAATTTCAAGACCGGGTATTACAATAAGATTATATAAAAAGAAAAGAAATTAGTTGGTTAAATTAACATGGTTCTGCTTATTAGCTTTGTGGAAGCTATGTAATCCAAGAACTAGTGGTGGCATTGGATTCCAAGACTTCACAATGTCTTAATGGAACAACGTTAACTAAGCATGCTTAGAGTATAGTATGAGATATTTCTACTTTAATGTTTAATTTGTCAAAAGCTAAATATTTTAAGAATTGTGATTTTAGACAAATACGATTAAATACGTAAACATGTTACATATAATGTGACATCCTAGCGGGATGTGATTTACTTAAGAAAGAATTGAGATGGAGAATTAGTAATAATTAAAGTCAAATATATAGTGGTGGCATTGGATTTCAAGGTAATCACATATGGTCTACTCAAGCAATCAACTCATACTTAAGTATGGGTGTCTTATTCAATTTAAGAAAATGACCATGCATGGAATATCTCACTTATATAAGGTGCACATCATCCCGTTCAAGTATAGACTGTACCTAAATATGTGGTTGATAGAAGGTTGCCACAATATTAGTTTGACTTAGATGCACAAAAAGTATATAGTTTATACAATGAAATCACGGTATCATCATCTTGCATGTCGGAAAAATATGAAAAACATACAGGTACGTCAATAGGAGAAACTAAATGGCTTAAGTTGAATAAAATAGAAACATCGTAAAAGAGACCACATCCTTTCGGTTAATTACGAAAAGAAAACTATAAATAACGTCCACCAAATAATAGACATAACTAAAAACAACATGAGAAAAAAATTCTAAATGAAGAAACATCAATACATACATAAACAAGACTTTTCTCTGGATCCTTAGAATGAACACTACCTGAAGGAGTTTAGAGACAAAGAAGAGTGATGTGATCAAAATTTGCAGATAACCTAGCGTGATTGATGTATGTTAAAATATTTATCAAATAATATAAAAAAAATTTAAAATTTACTAAATATTTAAGGTTAGAAAACTTATTTGAATTCAAAAAGTACATAAACAATTATGTAACAAATATAGCTATTAGAGGCCCAAAAAATTTTATCATATCACGCAATTAGATAAAACTATCCATTATACGAGGAAGAAAAGGAAAAAGATTGCCAAGGTCTCCATTTTTTTAATTTCCTTTTCTTTTCTTATTATGACCATTTTTAAGGAAACCTAGCAGAAGTTTCTTCGAAAGTGCATATACACACACATGCATATAGATAATATCTATGAATTAGTCAAGTATTGACTTGGTTAATTAATTAGCTCTGTGTGCGTGTATAAATTAAGATGAAAAGGATAGGATGATTAGGGTAAGTATAGTGATTAGTAGAAGAATATTAAAGATGGCAAGGACCCTGCCAGTTGGCGGGGAGGAGGCCGGTATGATTTCCGGCGGCGGGCTTAATCTGTTTCTGGTTTTCCAAGTCTTGGTGGCGTTCTGGATCTTATCCGCAGTTGTTTCGATTATACTTATAATCCAGTTCACTTTTTTTATACTGAATAAACTCCACCAATCTAAATTAAACTGAGTACAAAATTAATTTCATTTCTGTCTCCTTCTAATTTCATTGATAACAACGTTTATTTATGCACGCATATATATATATATATGTATATACATATACATATAAAACCTACCAACATTCCATCATATATATTAGAAGAAAAAAAAATGAATAAATATCTTCTCAACCAAAAATTTTAAAAAAAAAAAAAAAAAAAAACTGCATCTACGTCGTTACTTACCTCATAATATCCTGTCAAAAGATTTAACTAAGCATGGATGTTAAAATCCGGATCTGATCAGGGGTTAGGGGTGAAGATGAGTTCAAAATTGGACTAATAAAGGTACGTTCTAGAAAAATCATATGCGAAAGCTTCGGATCCGATGGCGTCGGCAGCAACTTCTTGGTCTCTGCCTTGGATATGTTCATCTTCTTCTCACACGATTTTAGAGCCTCATTGACCGGCGAGAAATCATAAACGGAACTATCGGGCAGTGAATCTGAATCGGTGAAAACCGTCGTCTCCGAGGAAGCGGAGGAATTCAGCGCGTCGTTCGAGCGGTATAGGTTGTAACATGTGATGTCGGCGGCGACAAGAGCATTACTCATGAAAGCATCGTTCACGGTTAGGTGGTAAGACAAGCCATTGACGGCGGTAGTGACGGCGCTTCGAGGATCTCCAGTGGCTAACGCCGTAGCACGACGCAGTCTCCGTGATCCCGGCCTCATTGTAATTTGAAGTAAATGGAAGTAGTTAAGAGTGTAGAGAAGGAGAGAAACTTTAATGGTTGAGAGGGAATATGTAGAATTGGGAAGACGACGGAGTTTGTTATTTGTTGAGTGGATCTAGGATGCCTCTATACATATATATATATATATATATATATGTATAAAAAGAAAAAAATCGAAATCCGATATCTACTCATCAACGGCTACGTTTTTTTTAATAACTGATTTCAATAATAAACAAAAATTAATCAGAAATTTCTGATGTGCAGAACCCTTGAGGTTGCACGAATAAAAGTGTAATTTACTTTATAAATATTTTTAGATTAAAATTACAATATGTATTCCTATTTTCTTCTTAAAAGTTTATATTATGATTAATATATATATATACTGCTTAATTAATAATTATGATTAGTATATATGTATTATTTAATTAAAAAGATGTTATTTTAAATTACAAATTATGAGTTACATAAATTTCTTAACAAAAGTACACACATCATACACAACTCTTACATTAAAGGAAGGAGATGATTTTATTTTAATACATACACACACACACACGACTATTTTATGTATACAATATATGTAGATACATGCAGTAGTTCGTTGGAAGTGAATTAACCACCACAACCACCGCAGCCGCCGCCACCGCAACCTCCGCCACCACAGCCGCCGCCAGTAGGGTGCTTCTTTTTGGCGAGGTGGTTTCCATGGCCATCTGCACAGGCGAAAACAACTGCGGATAAGATCCAGAACGCCACCAAGACTTGGAAAACCAGAAACAGATTAAGCCCGCCGCCGGAAATCATACCGGCCTCCTCCCCGCCAACTGGCAGGGTCCTTGCCATCTTTAATATTCTTCTACTAATCACTATACTTACCCTAATCATCCTATCCTTTTCATCTTAATTTATACACGCACACAGAGCTAATTAATTAACCAAGTCAATACTTGACTAATTCATAGATATTATCTATATGCATGTGTGTGTATATGCACTTTCGAAGAAACTTCTGCTAGGTTTCCTTAAAAATGGTCATAATAAGAAAAGAAAAGGAAATTAAAAAAATGGAGACCTTGGCAATCTTCTTCCACGTGGTTAATATTTATAGACTGTAAATTTTCCATAAATTATGTTATGGTTTTTTTAAGTATTATTTAATTAATTAATATAAAAAATTCTATCAAAAAATTAATGTAAAATTCAATGATTAATTAAGGAACATCAATTAGAATCTATAGGTAATCAGTTATTTTTATTAGTTAATCGTGCGAAGCTAGAATTGAGTTGACTTTCAATTGGTTGACTTTTTTAAAAAATAATAATAATAATAAGATACAAAGTTTAATCTATTTAAGAATTGAGGATAGACTGATTATGGTGAATCAACCAAATGCAACTGGGTTATGCTTTAACTTATATCTGATTTAAATTTTTGGATATATTATATATATATTTTGAAAATAGTTTGTGTTTATATTAATAAATATTTAATGTATATTTTAAAGAATTTTATTTAAAAAATATTTTTTAATTTTTGTAAACACATTATCATTAAATTTTGTATCTCTTTTCTATTTAGTTTATTTTGTTATGATCGTACATGATTTAGCAATTAATTTTTGAATAATTTAATTTATATTATAAAAGTTGAAATTAAAATTTCACTGTAGTTTTAATAAATATTATTATCAAAATTAAAATTATTTAGAAAAAAAAAAAAAAAAAGAATGCCATATATATGAACGTATTTCTTACACGATCTCGTGATGATTTCAAAGACAATGTTCAATCTACATGAAGAATATTAATTAATTCAATTTACTGCAAAACTTATGGGATTAATTATTTGATCTTCTCTATTAGCAAAACGTTGAAGGGAATATCAATCACCACCGCAACCACCGCAGCCTCCGCCATCTCCGTCATTTCCACCGCCACAGGCACCACATTCGGCATTGCAGCAACCGCCATCGCAACAGCTGACGGTAACCTGATCATTTTCTTTCCGATCTTTCTTCTCCTTCTCCTTGTCTTTGTCTTCTTCAGTGCTGTAATCACCACAACCAAAAACAATGGCGGACAAGATGGAAAGCGCCACCAAAACTTGGCAAATTATCAACATAATACTCACCTCTTCTCCTGCCATTTGTACTTGCAGAGCCCTTGCCATCTTCTCTATGTTCCTCAACTTACCGGCTTCTTCTACTTTATGTATACATATATATATATACACACACAAACACGCACACATACACACACGCATATATATATATGTGTGTGTGCGTGTGAAGAGATTAATTCAGCCCATTATAATATATATATATATATATAGAGAGAGATAGATAGATAGATGTTCCAAGTATCTTCCTTGGTTTCTTTAAATTAAACACCTTTGTCAGAGTAGGAAAAGGTCTACGTAAGAAATTCTTGGGATTCTTCTTCCTATGATGAAAAGACGAGGGAATCAAGTTAAAACTTGTAAATTTTATTTGCTTTTGTTTTGTCGTTTCTTTGGTGTTGTATCCTTTTTGTCTGTCCATGCAGCAATAATAATAATTAATTAAATGGATAACAATGGTCAAAGTTTCGTATCTGAACATATTAATGCAACCTCTGTCTAATTAATTATAATATTCGGTTCCAGATACAGTATATTCCCCACTGAGCATATAACACAAAATTGTTTAGATATTATTGGTTAATTTTATTCATGATTTATGTTTTTCTTAAAATTTAAAGAATTTCATTTTTATACTAGATGGTGGTTATTTCTTATTCTCTATCAAAGTCTTTACATACTGAGTTTATATTATATTATATTATATATATATATATATTGTTTTTTAGAAAATTATATGATTGTTGATGGTTTAAAAAGATAAAAAATTAAACTTTTATAAAATTTTATATGAAACAGAAAGAATTTAATCAATTTCATTAAAAGTGGATAGAATTAAAAATGTATTATTTTAATATCACATGATCTTTAATTATTTATATATATATATAATACCTTCTAATTAAAATAATTCTGAATTAAATACTTTAAATAACAACAAAATGACTTTTATCATCTGCATTCACACCGCATACCACAACTAAATCAGGAACATTTTAGAATGGAAATATAAGATTAATGCTAACCCAATCCTGCAAGGAATCCTGAATACACTTTTGTATATGCTTTGTTAGAACTTGATATATATACATATATATATATATATATAAAAGTTAAAAAAGCAGGAAGTTGACCTTGTTATTTAAAACATTAAACTAAATCTGTTTTCTCTATATTTTCAGTTGACTGCAAGCATCATCAGTTTAAAAAAAAAGTTCAGAAACTAACGTCAGGAACTTGTGACATGGTGACATGCAGGCCAGCATTTTCATCACAGCAAAAATATAACATATCTATAAATATATAGATACATATATATATCTATACACAAAGTGTTTCCCAGTTAAAAGGCTCATATTTATATAGACTTTTGGTGACAACTACAATGAGGAGTTGTTTACAGAACAGGGGAGGTCCCTACAGAAGCCTGCTTGTCTTTGCTTTGTAGCAAGATTAAGTTCTGGGTTCTCAATTATCTCGGCTATGTATATTCTATCTTTAATGGTTTTCTCATTTGATTTCCCAACTACACTTCTTTTTTTTAATCATTCAACCATCATCTTTATCTCGAATTATAAATTCGTGTGAACGTGTTTTTCGCAAAACTCAAAATGAAAAATACTCTGGCAATCATCGGAGCACCAGGGGATTTCTGTGTTTTCTTGAGGCCTACCAAGGAGAACCAGTCTATGCTGGCAGGGGATCCATTTATGGAGTAAGATATTATTACCTTGGGAGCAGCTCCGATCATGACAACTTTGCTCTGCTCTATTTATTTCATCCTAATTTTTTAAGCTTCCGGATTTGCTTCTCTTCTTCCTTCCCAATTTGTATCAAATGAAACCTTGTCAATAACTCAAATAAAACGATGTTGTATAGCCACCAGTCAGACCTCTTTCAGTTCCAGAGGAAATTTGCTGGCTGCAACATGAAATCAAGAAAGCAACAACTCCGATTGGGTCATTACTAGCTGTTACATGGGTTAAAATAAGTAGAAAGAATATATGATTAATTTATTTTAGGTCTATGTAGAAAGACCATACAAAAAGAATCAATTCGAACCAATAACATTCAGAGATTTCCAACCCATGGCTTGTGCTCCTACAATATCTAATAAATATTTTAATTATGACAAGAAAGTAAAATAAGGGAACATGAAAGAAAACAGGAAAGAAAACTATAGGAAGGGGGAAAAGCTTTTATTTTGGAAGAACTAGGCCTTTACAGCATGTCTTCCACGTCCTCTCTTCCTCTCTTAATTACATTGCATTAGTACATAACCGAGAAATATACAACTACAGATTAAAGAAACAGAACCTACTGTAACGGGGAAGCAGATTTTCCATTGCAGATTACTTTCTCAGGAATCGCAGAGAAGAGGTAACAGCAGTTAAAATTGTAACTCACAAGAAATTCTCAGATTACTGTCCCGCTAGGAATCAAAGCATCCTTAATTACAGTGACAATCCCACTTTTAATGAAATATCCATCTGTTTCTCTCGCTGCCTCTTGCACATTGTCACTGTTGATAATCTGCAAATAGAGATACGGAATTTCTTGTTAAAGATCAAAATCTTTGAATGACACAACTATGGTTCTAAGAGAACCGAGACAAGGAGATCAGGACATATGAGTAGGAGAGCATAGCATGTAGTGGACCAATGCCAGTTGTAAACCTACATGTAGTTCGTTTATGTCCAATAGAAACCAGTTGCATGCATTGATATCAATATTTTAGTGCCGTCATGGCCAAGCAGTTTCTTCTTGGAAGATTTTCAGTGGATGTGACTGCTAATAACAAATTCTCTAAAGCAGGTGCAGGTGGGAGAAACCCTAAAATTGAGAGCCAATTTAACAGACATAGGAAGAGTAAATTGGTAAAATCACAACCTTGACATTGTCCCCAATTCGAGCGTTCTTGTCAATAATTGCCCTCTTTATGTGAGAATTCTTGCCAATACCGATAGGAACACTACCCTTTGCAGCCAAAAATCTCCTATCAGCATCAGTCTGGAACAAAACAATGAGAAAAAATAATTAATATAAATGAAAATGGAATTCAGTAAATTATCGTTTCCTGCTGATTGCAATCTATATTTGCCATTGTATATAATTAAGGTCAATTACACATCTTGAAAAAATAACATTAGCATATTTAATTGGCCACTTGACTTAACTTTCAGGAAGTAATAATACCTCATAATAGTCAGCTCCCATTAATAATGAATCTTCTATGATTGCACCCTCTGAAATGCAAGATCGAAGTCCAACCACAGAATGATGAATTTTACAGTTCTGCATTAAAGAAAAGGTAGAATTGATTCCAACAAATAACTTAATGTTACATTGCCTAGGGTAGAAGTTATAGCCAACCACAAACAAGTTAGCCAGTTGAGTTACCTTAATTACACAACCCTCACCAATCACACTATCAGTAACATCAGCATCAAGCATCTTGGATGGAGGCAAATACCGAGGTTGGGTGTAGATTGGAGCTGAACGATCGTAGAAGCTGCAGAAATAGGCCCATAATTTTAGGACTTCTCAAATCTTTGACCTAGTTCACCAGCTGGTAGGATGATTTTACAACAATGACTAAGAACTACCTGAAATCTGGCACTGGTTTTTTGGTGATGCCAAGATTTGCGTTATAAAATGCCTCAATAGTACCAATATCTTCCCAATAGCCATCATACAAATAAGCTTGCACCTAGAAATGTTAAGAAGTATTAAACCACAGAAATCTTGACAGGAAATTCAGGTTTAGAAACAAATCTAAAATATATGAAGTAACTATAACAGATGAGTAGATAAAATTTGCAAGGAGAGGTTGTAATTGTTGAAAACATAGAAGATATTATGATTTCTCACTTTCATGAGTCTCAAAAGGATTAGAATCATTTGTGGTTTTCAATTTATTTGGAAGGAGGCAAGTATTTTAAGTACAGGACCGGACCACGGCCAAACTCCAATTCTGAAGCAGAGCGCTGTATTGGGCACAAGCAAATGCCCATTAGTTGATGGACATGTTAAGGAACTGACAAAATTAGTTTCAACTTGGACCAAAATCCACACAAACCAAACTCCATAATTACTGAAAGAGCCAGTTTGTTAGAAGATTTTAAGAGGAATCAAATTGAGCTAAACTAAAAGAGACTTACTCTCATTCCAACGGAGGTAGCACCAGGAATAACCTCACTCCCAAAATCATTGGCTCCAGGAAACCTATCTCGAAGCAACTCTAACATCACATCTTTGCTGACAACATATATACCCATACTAGCAATATAAGGCATCTCTTTTGCTCTTGCATCATCAAGACCTAAAATTGTAGTATCAACCTAGCGGCCAAACAATAATATATTAGAACTAAGTAGCTATAGCAAGACAAACTTACCAATAGAATCATACTTTATGTAACTAAATTATCGGAAGGAAATTCACCTGCATAGCTTTCAGTTGCTCCCCTTTAGGTTTCTCGGCAAATTCAATTATGCGTCCTTCTTCGTCAATCTTCATTAATCCAAATGCAGAGGCCCGCTTTTCATCCATGGGCAATGCAGCCACTGTGATATCAGCATCAGTTTCCCTGTGTGCTTGAATAAACCTTTCATAATCCATCCGATACAAATGATCCCCAGCAAGAACTAGGAATTCCAAAACGTTGTGCTCCTCGAACAACCACAAATATTGCCTGACCGCATCAGCTGTGCCCTGAATTTTTTTTTTTTTTCAGAGTAACAATTTGGAGATAAGATACTGAAAGTAAAATGATTCCAACACCATTATATTTATTAGAATTTGTAATTATAAAAATGATTCATCTCAATTGGGTTTCTACCAACTCAACTCAATTAGACCTTAATGGCAACTTAGCTACATGAATCCAAATGCTAAAGTCTCACCTCCTGATCAGAAGTTGTCATTTTTTTTAAGAAGACAAATAATTTCTAGAAGAATTAAAAGAAAGAAGTAGAAACAAAGAATTGAATATTGAATTTACAATCGTACCTGAAACCAATTTGGGTTTTCTGGACTCTGCTGAGCGGCAAGAACTTCAACGAAACCTTCATTCTTGTAACCAGCCATGTTGCTCGCGTATGCTCGTGAAAGGTGGCGATTGAGTGATGCAGAATTGAATTGTGTAAGAACATAGATTTTCGATATATTACTGTTCAAACAGTTGCTGACAGGAATATCAATCAGCCTGTAATTCGCACCTAGAGGAACAGCAGGTTTTGCCCTCTTCTTGGTAAGAGGGTAGAGTCGGGTCCCGGCACCACCTCCAAGAATAATACCTAGCACGCTCTATTCGAAATCAGAAATTGAAAGAAAAAAAGTTATTATGTAATTTACAGGAACTCCACAGCGCAAAAGAGATAAAAAGCGGAGAACTTCATGATCAGTTTGTGAACCATAAAATAATCAGTTGGGATCCTTGATTCTCATCTACCTGATTGGATGTACATATAATTAATCCGGTGCATAAATTTCTAAAGGAGGACTAAAAAAGTTCTTAATAATTTTATCAATCACTAATATACGTAAATCAATTATAGTACAATATAGATAACTCTTAAATGGAAATACAAATGGGATTAGAAACCCACAGGAACCCTCCGCTGCTCGTCCAATAAGGGCTAGATTGTAAAAGAATGACATCATGAATTCCGTATCGAGTTGGGACCCGACCGACTTTTGTATGTAGAACTCCTGCGCATAGAATTCATCTATTCCATTCATAGGACTACTTAGATCACGATTTTGAAGATAATGTTGTGACCATTTGAATTCAAATTATTATCCATTTGACCGCCAAATACATGTAAATGCAGTGATTCATCGACTATAATGAAGAAGATCCGTCAAATATACGAGTTTGTTATATCTGTGCGTGTTACTTATGCAAAGGAATACGCACATAAAATAAAGTTTATAATAGAAGCAATCATGCAACTGTTTCCCACAACAGGAAACCAAAAAGGAATAATTAATCGAATCAAACAACAATTTTTAAAAGCTACAGTGACAAAAAGAGAAACAACTTCACATGAATCTCATGTACCGTCGTTAACTTCGCATTTTCTTAAAAACCATTCGGAATGGAGAAACTCACCCTGCTGGCGTCAGGATCAAGACATGTCTGCGAGTTCTTAGAATCCGAAACCGCCTTGGGAGACACGATCATTGGTCTCCTGTCTCCATTGGCAGTTCCCCGGCGACCAGAAACCGCTCGCAACAAAACATTGTCTCCTGAAAGACAAGACGACGAGAACGACAAGCTCCTCACGGCTGCCTTCCTGGTCGGATTCGAGGAATTGGACGAAGCCGAAGAAGAAGAAGAAACGGTAGGAACTCTCAAAGCTCCAATCGTTGCCGTACTCGCCATTGTTAAGTTCTCCGTGGAAATCTAGAATTACAGAGATTTATCAGTGAAGAGAGAATGTGCGAACAGAGTGCGTAGGTAATTTTTCTGTTACAGAAATGGAGCTCCCTGCTTCACTCTTATTAGTGTTGTTATTTTTCTGTTACAGAAATGGAGGTGAAGAATGGGAAGAGGAGAAGGGGGGGAGTCCTATTTTATGTGGGGATCTGACTCTGATGCGGTCTTGGGAACCGTTGATCCCCTCCCCGGTGTGCTGTGAAATTACCAGAAAGGGCCTGAGGATTAGGGTGATTGAGTCCAAACTGGTAAGGGTAGTTTGGGAAAATAGTTTTTTCATTTGAAATATTTCTTTTTTGGGGTATGGAAAAAATCTGAGAGTTAGCGGAGAATAATTGGTGGACGTCATTTCACGATTGCAGGAATTCAACTACACACTCACGTGCTCTTTGTCATTATTTAATACAATCACATTAAAAAATTTCCACCGTCATTTTCTTTTCTTATTGTAAGCTTATAGTTTGTTTTATTAAGCAAATATTAATGATTATTTTCTTTTTATATAATGTAAAAATAAAAAATTTCATTAAATAAATTAATTCTTTGATTTTTTAATTTATTTTAAATAATAAATACTGGGGGGTAGGGGAGTAAATTCAGTAGCAATAAATTTAGGAGGGAGGAAAGGAATGGAGGGTAACCTTTTCCAAATACTCCAGTTGGAAACTTTTATTTTCTATAAATGGCTGGCTATCTTTTAGAATCCTTTGAATGACGTCTTTACGACTCTTGTAATTTGCAATTGACTATTTTCTATAGGGTGAAATTACACTTCTATTTTATGTAATTTTATTTTATATTTCATTTTATTTATGTTTTATTTTTTATTATAATTAATTTATTTTCCATCAAAATTTAAAAGGCTAAAAACAAACTAAAACTAATATATAAATCTCTATTTGTTCCTTGAAAGACTCATGAATGTTGAATGTGATGTGATGCATAGCGATTGAAAGAATTATTAATAATAACGGAGCATATAAATGCTTATATATGTACTCAATTATTAATGTATGCTTTTAATATTAAAAAAAAATCTAGGTCTCATAAGTAGCTACTATTATATGATGGGAAAAGCCGTACGAGAAAAAAACGATGCCGTATTTATTATAATCATTAAGTTTTTTTAATAGAAAATAAAGTAACTGCTCAAAAAAAAAAATTGAATAAATCTTAATAAATAAATTGATAAAAAAATATTGTTGTACTGGTTCAACCGGACCATGAGCTGGTCCGTTCGGCCCATGGTTAGTATTGGGTCGGACCACTCACACCTATACTACAGCGGATCCAGGGACTAATGGTAACCCGATTGTGTTTTTCGGGTCGGGCACGTGCTTTATACGAAGATACCAAAGCAAGGTTCTGTCTGTCCGAGTTCTGACTGATTTTCTCCTAAAACCCTCCCCTTTGCAAACCAACGAATATGAAGCTCGTCAGGTATTGTTTCTCTTTTTTATATATATATAAAAAAAAAAGTTTTAAACGAATAATTTGTTGTATAAAAATTGGTCTTGATTTTTTTTTTTTGCTATCTGAATCTCCTTGTTATTTTCGCGTCATTTCTTTGTCGTTTGATGTGGAAAATCAATTAGGTTTTTGATGAAATTGAACAATGAAACTGTGTCTATCGAGCTCAAGAACGGAACAGTAGTTCATGGCACGATCACAGGTTCCTCTCTCTCTCTCTCTCTCTCTTTCTCTCTCTCTCTCTCTCTCTCTGTCTTTCTCTCTCTCTCCGCTTATTTACAGTCTTGAGTACTTTCCTCCTAAATTTTTCTACCTGTTTGGTTCGACGTGCGAGTTTCTTTGTTAAAGGACTCAATGGAAGTTTTTGTGATTATATTTTATACTTAGAAACTTATAATGCTGATTTTGTGTGTATTTTTTGAGTTTTAGGTTGAAGTGAGGTGTGAAATTATCTCTAAATAAGCTTTTATTTCTAAATAAAACATAAAATTTGAGCATATTTGTTGGAAGTGAATTAAATAACTATATTTGGAGAAGCACAAATAAGAGTTAAATTTTTTTTTAAAGCTTATTCTTCTCTGGACTCCCAAGTTTCTTTTCAAATTCCATTAAGTTTTGTAGAATCTAAAAAGGCCATGGAATGCCTTTACGCAATTCTATATGGAATTCATTTCAAAATAATCCAAAATTTTGAATGCTAACACTATGGGCCTCCTGGCGAAGGTTGCGGAACATAGAAACATGTGACATAGTGAAACTCCCTCAGGTCTCATGCTAATATTGTCACTATTGATCTTATTGAAGCCTTTAGAGAAGAAAAGTAATCAGGGATCCTTGAAGGTATAAAGGGATAAAATTGATTTCGAGGTCTCCTGTAATATGGTTGATTTTGGATTTTTGTGTCTGAGTTGGGGGAAACATTTGTTTATTCGGGAATTAATAAGATCTATTAGAGTTAGTATGGATGTTTTAAATTACTTTACACTAGGAATATGCTTTGTATCTGTATCTTCTCTTGTCTGAGTTATGCATGAGGTTACAAGTCATTCTAGATGACGTACCCTTGATATATGTTACTTGAAGGAAATAGCATTAGTTCTAACTAGTAATTAAAGTGAGCTTGTTGAAATTGCATAATGTAGGTAGGGTCCTAAGTTTTGAGTGGAATGTAACTATAATTTTTTTTTTTTTTGAATATGGACAATATATATATTCAAGAGCATCAATGAGATGCAATCCATGTACAAAGATTTACAAGTTTATCAAAATATCTTTTAGGTTTATAAAATTCTCACTAAAATAAAGTGGATGACCTTTGATTAAAAAGCTTAGGGTCTGAGACCAAGAATCCTTAAAGTTAATAAAGTTAGATTCAATCCCTTCAAAAGCTCTTATGTTCCTTTCCTTCTGTATTACCCATTAAGTAGCCAGGGTATAAAAATTATCTTCTCAGCCCCTTGAATGCTTCTCTAAGGGCGAAGTTCCTCCTTAACAGAACCAACAATTACCCAATTCAGACCTAACAAACCATATGCCGAACCCTAATAAAATGATGCACAAACGAGCACCACAGGAGAATGTGCCTGCAAGATTCTTCCCCTTGAATATAACTATAATAGAATATAGAAAATGCAGATTTAGTACAATTAATCAAGAGCCAAAATGATATTACATAATCAGAGCAAGTTGATTGAAATGAAAATGTATTAAATATTGTAATCTCCCGTTGTCTAAAAACTTTACAAGTTAAAGGAAAATTTTGTAAACGGTTACAACTGCAGTTATGCTATTTGATATACAGTACCAGGTAGTCAGGCAACGATATAATTTAAAAATGTTTGAAGCTGAAATAAAGAGATTAAGGTGGAATTCTTGTGGGAGAATATAGTATATGAAGTGATCGACATTATCAAAAAAGAAAGCATTCAGTTTCCTGAAGCTAAATGAAAGACCAGTAAAGGGTGAGCTCTGAGAAGGTTACGGCAGATGATCGGACAGAGTAAAATAGGTGTAAGAATGTGCAAGTGCAAAAGAATTTATCAACATTTCACTTGCTTTAGTTGTATATTTTTGGTATAAGCAGGAGGATAAGTTTCAAAGCTTGGAACTATTGATGGAGTCATGGATAATGACACTCAAATCTGATTTTCTGGAGAAAAAAAAATTAAATCCAATACTTGATTCAGCTCTGCTGGGTAAAGGCTGGCAAAACTGAGTGGTTGTCTTTTTAAAGCCATAAAACCATTGGAATTTTGTACGACTAAAAATATGTAGTTTCTTTCTGCAATTCTTCTTTTTACTGGGTACTCCAAGGACCAAGGAGCTCTAACTTTCTATTGAGCATACCCTTCTGATTTCTGTTTTGGCTAGTGATTAATAGAACTGCAAAAGATGTTATAGAGAAAGTTGTGTCGTGTTGTTGACGAAACGTTGTGGTAGATAACTTAGTTGGAGACTTCAATTCAGTAACCTTAGACAGTGAGGCTGCCGAAATTTGAACCCTACCAATGCTTTCTTATTTTGCAATCAAACACGATGTTGATTAGTCCATTGGCTTTCTTTCTTCTGTAATCAATTTTTTCACTTATTGGACTTGCTGGACTACCAAAAAAAACATTCAAAAATTTGAAAATATTGTAGTGACATTTTGCTTCAAATCTTGTAGGGGTGGATATCAGCATGAATACACACTTGAAGACTGTGAAGCTGACACTAAAGGGAAAAAATCCAGTTACTCTTGACCATCTAAGTGTAAGGGGTACCAACATCCGCTATTATATTCTCCCTGACAGCTTGAACCTGGAAACATTACTTGTAGAGGAGACACCAAGGGTCAAGCCCAAGAAGCCAACTGCTGGTATTTGTATATTGCCTTTGTACCTTTGAGTAAGAGTGCTTTTTATCTGTTCAATTGACTTTCTTTCCTCTGCCCGATGTGTCCTTAGGGAGGCCTGTGGGACGAGGTCGCGGACGGGGTCGCGGACGGGGACGTGGCCGAGGTCGATAACTACTGTCATCTCGTATATTTGTACCATTTTTCACAGCATCAGCTAGCGTACAGGTGCATTACACTGGGGGAACTTTGGAGGGGTCACATGGTCTGAAAGCTAGGAGTAGAAGTTGATCTCCTTAGTCTATGATGAGTTGCTTGTTTATTAGAATGTAGGGAGGTATTGTTGCTTGAAATCTTTTAAAGAAAATGCTTATTAACTAAACAGGAAGATGATATATTAGAAGATGCTGCGCTGAAATTGGAAGTTCAGAATAAGTAGGGCTTCCTTCAACTTGCTATGTTATTTGGGAATTGTAGACAGGCATAGGATTCTATTAACATTTTGATGCGTGACTTGCAGCTATTGATTTGGTTTTGAATGTTTGATTGTGGGATAAATGCATTTATTATTAGGAAAAATTGAAAAGATTGGAATCCTCCTCACTTGTTTCCAATATTTTCTTTTTTCTCATATTAAAGTTGTTGACAACAATTGCATCCTGGGGAAGCCGGTCTCCAAATTTCATGTAAAAGCTGACTGAAAATAATATTCTATTCAATCTATTAACCTACCAATTACTGTGTATATAGAGAGAGAAATCAACTCTGCATTTGCATTTGCATTTTGGAAGTTAACTTTTAAAAATATATATATATGTATATGGTTTTTGAAATTTAAGGAGACGCACGGGTGAGTGAGTTGTCCCATAGCGGTAATGATTCTATGTTCCTACGGGGACCACGTGGTTGCACGTGCAATCACTTCACTAAGATTAATCCCTTTTCTTGCTTTTTTCCCCCCGTCGTCTTCTCCCTTTATTTATTTATTTATTTTGAAAGCTCTTAGCTTTCTTTTAATTTTCAAATGTGCAATAATTCAGGGAATTTTTTCTATTCAAATTTAGTTTTAATATTTACCATAATAAAAATATTTTTTTTTCCAAGTTGACTAACTTACTAGTAAAAAGGTGAATATTTACATTATGATTAACAATATTGTACCTCAAATCTGCATGTATATAAATATTTTCAATAAATAATCACTTTTCTTCAATTATCTCTTTAGGAGAGATAAATAATGTTATTTTTTTCTGAGAATAAAATAATTAAATTAACAAGTTAATTAAACATTATGTAGCTTTTCTTAAGCCCGATAAATTGGATCGGAACAAAATCTAATAATTTCTTGCTTACTTTTTCTTGTAGAGCAATATTATAGGGAAAAAAAAAGGCCGAGAAGAAGGGGGGAAAAGTAAAGAGCAAAAGTCCCAAAAAGCACGACAATAATATATATATATATATATAAAGTTGCTTTGACATTGTTTATATATATATATATATATATATATATATACAGGATAAGACATGCACAGCTGACATACCAAGCCAGTGATCGCGGCCAATAATAATTCTAAGGTGTTTGAATGAACCCATTAATTTATATATTTAGTGATTAATTTTTGAACATCCTAATTAATAGGTAAAAAATAATTTATTGTAGAATAATTAAATTATATTTAGCAATAAACTTGAATAAATTCACTTCAGATTTAATTAACTTTAATACTATATCAAAATAAAAAATTTCATTAATTTTAACGTGACTATTCTTTTTCATTATTACAAGATATCATAAAATGCCAATGTGAGTATGTCAACATATTTTGTTCTCAAAAATAAAACAAGTAATTTTTTTTCAATGAAATAGAAGTTAATTATTATTATTACTGAAATGCAGTGTAAGTATATTGACACTTATTGTTATGCATGACCATTTAATTTCTCTGTTTAATTATATTTTTTTGCTTCGTATTAAATATATAGAAATTATATATTTGAGTGGTACTATATCTCTGATGTGTTTTTTTTTTTTAAAATTATTTGTATTTATTATAATTAATGTATATGTATTATTTAATTAATAAATATATGTTTAGAAAAAAAAATTAAAAAATAAATATATTATTTTTCAGTTTCATATATTTTCTTTAAAAAAATATGAGTTTGAGTCATTAACTTCTTATCATGAAATAATTGATAAAATATATATATATATATATACAGATGGGTTATGTGTAAAGAGACAAATAAAAAGAGTAGTAGTAGTTCATGGGATTGCTGTACTAAGTAGATTTAACTGCAACTTTTATTGCCTGTATAGTCACTACTCCCACTCACGACACTATATTGTATATACACTCCTACTGCCTCTATATATATATATATTATATGTTTATATGTTTATATATATATATATATATATGTTGAGGAGGGCAAAAAAGAGGATCAGCTTTTCTGATCCTTCATTTCTGGCTGTCTGCAATCTCTATATAAAGCTCTTACGTATGGAAAGAGGTTTGAATTGAATTCAATCAAGATTTTGAAAATTGAAATTTGAGTAATGGGAATGAGCTATGTTATTTCATTTTAGACTCTATTTGGCTTGCCTTTTGCAAATGCTTTTTCAAATTTTACCTCACTAACCAAGCATGCAACTTTAAATAAACAAAACATACTACCAATATAATATAATAATATAATAGCTAAGACTTTTATTTAAACCACTGATACAAAAAATTTCTTATTTTATAAATATATTATGTTATAAACTCGATTAAACGTGATTTAAATTTTAGTTATATATTAATGAAAATACAATAATTAAATTAAATTTTATTAATATTTTTAAATAAAAAAATACGATAATTAAATTTTTTAAATCTAATTTTTCAACATTAGTCAAACATCAATTTTTCTTACGAATTTGTGAAAACTTATCTTTTTAATAAATTAGTGTTTGAGTTTAGTCACTATTACGATGAGACACCATTTCTTTCAAAGTTACAAGACTATTTTGCTTATTTTTTAAAAAAAGAGTTATCTCGCGCTCATAGTTATTCTATATTTATCTAACTTGTATCAATTTCGAGTATAAATACCTTCTTCGGTTGAAATTTATTTCGAATTTTTTTTCTAAAAAATGTATAATTAATTTTACTCAAATAGAGAAAATATTTTAAAAAATTTGGAGTAAACCTTTTTTTTTTTTTGTATTTTCTGGCGAGTGATAAAAATAAAGTATGAGTGGAAAATTTAAATAAAAAAAAACAAAAAATCAAGCTTCTTTAATTTGTTACATTAAAAGAGAGAGAGAGAGAGAGAGGAAGGGGAAAATGAGTCAAAGGTAATAAAGAGAGAAAACAAGAATTTGGTCCAACTGACATCTCCTCGTGCCATCTCGAGCAACGTGATGAGTCAGAGACAGATAATCCCTCTGCAATCCTTACCCTTGTCAATACATCAAACAATTCACTTACTTCCTTTCTCATGTTAATCTTCAAATTAGTTTATTATATTCAAACTTTATACTCATCAATATTCACTAAACCTGTATATGCGTCATTCTTTGCTAGCAAATTTCAAGTGAAGGGAAATGAAAACGGAAATGGTCCCTTCTGCAAAAACGAAATAATCATATTGAGGAATCCAAGATGCAAGATGTGCTTTGACTCTGATGTGTGTGTATACATATATCACCCCCAAGAAACTCATGGAAACGGGATGATCAACAAAAAGAATGAATTAGTTACGTATGTTTTCTTAAATTGAAGTGTATATAGATAGAGAATGCATGCAAGAACGGATATATATAGAACAGGTACAATTATGTACTTGCATTTAAATCTCAACATCATGGATCACATACGAAACCTATACATATAGATTTTAAAACTATAATTACATATGTTTCTTAGATTTACAAGATATTTGTTAAAATATCATCAGTGTGTACATGCATTTTCTGGAAATATTATACACAAGTGTATTATATACATACAAAATATATAGAGTTTCTGCATCCCAAGGGCTAGTAATAGAGGGTCAGGTAGATGGTAAGACAATCAAAACATGTACAGTGCCTTAAATTAAACCCTGAAAAGTGAACTCATTGAGTAGTAAAGTAGTACTGTAACAAAACAAAAGCCTGTTAGCTTTTCCCGCAAATTGTTTAGAATAAAACATAAGGAATCTCTCCTCCAAAAAAAAAAAAAAAAACCTCTCTCTATAAATTTAATGCCAGGCCAATCACTTGGCTTCCCCCTCAAAACCCACTAATTCTGATCTCCTATCTTCTTCCTCCATCCATGGTTCTGTGTGTTTGGCTTATCCTGGTGAGTGGTTTAGTTGGGTTTGTGGTAGTGGTTATATTGAACCATTTCTTGCCCTTGTTCTGGAAGCCTGTCCTTGCTCCTAAGGGCACTTTTGGGTGGCCGATCCTCGGTGAAACACTCGGGTTTTTGACGCCCCACCCTTCCAATTCTCTTGGCTCTTTTCTTCAAGACCACTGTTCTCGGTATGTCTTTTTATATACATGCACACACACATATATACATATATGTATGAGCTAGGCTTGCACGCTTCTTGATGTTGATATGATCTAAACAGGCTATATTGATAAACCCAAGTCAAATTTTTTTTTCTTTCATTATCAAAAGAGAAAAGTATGATAGCACACCGAACACATGTACACACAGATATAAATTATGTAGAAGCGTCAAATTGTCATCTAATTTATGTAGGGTAGAGTGGTTAGCTGTAATGATATTGATGTGAAGGTTAATACAAGGTTATGATGTCTTGGGAAATTTAATTTCAGATATGGAAAAGTGTTCAAATCCCACTTGTTCTTCTCTCCAACAGTGGTGTCTTGTGACCCAGAACTCAACTACTTCATACTCCAAAACGAAGGTAAATTGTTTCAGTGCAGCTACCCGAAGCCTATCCATGGAATTCTTGGCAAAGTCTCCATGCTGGTTGCAGTGGGTGAAACCCATAAGAGGCTAAGAAATGTGGCTCTTTCCCTTGTCACCATCACCAAATCAAACCCTGACTTCCTCCACGACATTGAGAGATTTGCCATCCAGATTCTCCACTCTTGGAAAGATAAGCCACAAGTCATCTTCTGTGAAGAGGCCAGAAAAGTACTGTATTTATATTGGATTTGTTATGTATATATAAAGCATCAATATGATTGATTGCTAACTTTCTTTTCCATTTTCTTTTTCTCTTCTTTTCTTTTTTCCTCCATCATAACCCACCCAGTTCACATTCAATGTAATAGTAAAGCAAGTGCTAGGTTTAACACCAGATGATCCAGAGACCTCAAAAATTCTTGAAGATTTTCTTACTTTCATGAGGGGACTTATATCTCTTCCACTCTACATCCCTGGCACTCCATATGCAAGAGCTGTTCAGGTAATCAAATCAAACTCTTTCTTCTTTTTTTTGGGGTTTCTAAAAATTAGTTTGATTTGATATAATTTAGAAGAAAGGCTTTGTTTATAATTATGTGTTTTGAGGTGGGTTTCCTTTTTGGTTGGAAAAAGGAGGCATGTGATGATCAACTTTTTGTTTGACCATCTTTACAGGCTAGAAGCAGAATATCTTCTACTGTCAAAGCAATTATAGAGGAAAGAAGAAAGAGTAATGGTGGAAAAAGTAGTAGCAGTGATTTTCTGGGGATACTTCTGGGAGTTGATACCTTATCTGAAGATGAAAAAGTGAGCTTTGTTCTTGATTCTCTTCTGGGTGGCTATGAAACTACATCTCTCTTAATGGCAATGCTGGTGCATTTTCTAGCTCACTCACCCAATGCATTACGACAGTTAAAGGTATATATATATATATACATACATCAAACCTTAAAATATATATATATGCATTCAATAATTTATATAATAAAAGACTTGATGTCCACAAAAACGTATAGGTAGAGCATGAGACTATCAGAAACATGAAGCAGAAAGATGAGTTTTTGAACTGGGAAGACTACAGGAGAATGGATTTTACCCAACATGTAATTACTCTTGACTATATTTACTAATTAATTATCTTTCTTTTTGGTAATTTCTAGCATGCAATGATGATATGAAGTCTCTAGAACACTTTTTTGTTTCTCAGCTGCCAGCAATACTATAACTACTTACAATGCTCAATATTACTATATATATATATATATAGATATAGATAATTGCATGTTAATTTTCTTTGTAGGTCATCAATGAAGCTCTCAGATATGGGAACGTTGTAAAATTTGTGCACAGAAAAGCCCTTAAAGAAGTCAAATTTAGAGGTTTTTGACTATTTAAATTGATTTACTTAATTAAAATACAAATTTGGGTTAATATAAATTACATTAATTTTGTGACAGATTATGTAATTCCATGTGGTTGGAAGGTTCTACCTGTTTTTACTGCAGTACATTTAGACCCATCTCTCCATGCAAGTGCTCCCCAATTCTATCCTTGGAGATGGGAGGTAATAATGTAACTTTATCATATAATTACATCTAATTAATTAACAATAATGGCTAATCAAATGCATAACTTTTTTTTTTTTATATTTGCTTAATTACTGCTTTAAGAAAAACAAGGCATGATTAATAATTTGATGTTGAGTGGGGGACCAATATATGTAGGACAAGCTAATAGCTTTTTAGTCTTTTAAACTGGGGTACATAATGCTTTTTAAATTTTGTATGTGATTGACTTTTTCTTTTGGTATAGAGATTAGCCTGTTCATAGCCCTCATGTAATTAATTATTATCTAATTAATTAAGGATTAGTTTAATTCAATTACCGTATCTCATCTAATTTTTTAATTAAAATTTAATTAATGATTTGTTGTTATTGTTGTTTATTTATGTACTCCAGAGCCAAGATCAAACATGCAAGAAATTCACACCCTTTGGTGGAGGCTCTAGGTGCTGTCCAGGTTCTGAACTTGCCAAGGTTGAGGTTGCATTCTTCCTCCACCACCTTGTACAGAATTTCAGGTATAATTATTTTTAACCACGCTTATATTACCGACCTAGATGTTGAGTTAGTAAATCTCATGAATGATCGGTTTAGTACTTAATATGTAATTTTCCTGACTTAAGCACTCCTAATTCAATAACTTTCAGATTTATATTTTCAAACTGTCAGAAATTGGTAGTATGTGATTTGAATTTTTATATAAAACTCAATAATTACGTATTTTTTTAATGTAATATTAGGTAACGGATTAACCCTTTAAAAAAAAAAAAAAGGGTGATCTTAAATTTATATTCAAGTTAATCACAGGTGCTTTCAACTGCTCTAACTTTTAATTTTATTAAGGTACCGGTATTAAGATATGACAACTATTTCACTCTTTAGATGAAAATATAAAGTTGACTTGAATTTGAAATGTTTTATATATATATTATATATTTTGTGCATGGGCTAAATCATGTGGAGAATTGGGCTTGCAGATGGAGAACAGAAGAGAATGAGCAACCGATAGCATATCCATATGTGGAATTCCAAAGAGGGCTCATGTTAAATCTGGAGAAATTCTCTATTTGATTTTGGGCCTTTTTGGTTTCGGCTGAGGAGAAATTCAAAGCTAAGAAGCAGCAAAAATTAAGTCACCACGCTTTGATATATCCCGAAACGATCATAATATATATATGTAATACAGCTTTATTTTGTAATCGATCTTTTTTCCCACTCTGCTAAGTTTTGGTATATATTAACAAAATAATCATCTCTGAATTAATTTATAAATTAGAATATAATTAATTGGTTCGTTTTATAATTGAATTTTATAAATTAAAATTTCTATATATTTTTTAATTTGATAATAGGTGTAAACTATAAATTAGATTTATTATATGTGTTAATGATTACAATTAAATCTAATAGTTGTAGTAGTGTCTATAAATAATTATGTAATTGATTTTTTTTTTTTGTAAGAATTATAATAGAAAAATTTAAGTCTACTCATTAGTCTCTCTAACCTCTTTTTCCTATCTCCAACGAAGTAGTAACAGAGTTTGGTTCCTTATTAAAATTCTAGAGATGATTAGCATAATCTATTTTCTTTCCAATTTTTTCGTCTTATAAAAAAAACTATAATAGTTAGTGTTTTTGTATGAAAGTTATACTTGACTCATAAGATATGTGGAATATTGTAGAAAAAGGTTTTACTCCATCCAAAGATGAAGGATCCTTAACTCAAAATGAGAAGGATATTTTTACAAGAACAAAGAAGAATGATCAACAATCCCTTGCACTCATTCATCAAAGTTTGGATGAATCTATGTTTCCAAAGGTGACTGATGCTGCCAACGCAAAGCAAGCTTGAGAGATTTTGAAGAATTCTCTCCAAGAAGTCGACAATATGAAGAAGGTACGACTCCAAACTTTACGAGACGAGTTTGAAGTTTTACAAATGAAGGATTTTAAATCCATTTCATATTTTTGCTCAAGGGTAAAGTTTATAGTAAGCCACATAAAGAGATATGATGAGATGACAGAAGATGTTTGTGTGGTGCAGAAAATTTTTTAATTGTTGCCACCAAAATTCAACTATATGGTTTGTACCATTGAGGAATAAAATGATCTAGATATTTTGACATTTGAACAATTAAAGGAATCTCTATAAGCTCATGAAGAAAAAAAAAATGAAGAGAAGACAAGAAGAGCGTTTGGAACAAGTTCTCAAATCAAATGCATTTTTGAATGATGGTCGAAAGCAAAGCGAACAAGAAAGAGGTAGAGGACGGGGTTGTGGCCATGGTCAAACATTTTAAAAAAATGAAACTCAAGATGATGTCGATAATGAAGACAAAAGTTAACCCTCAAATAGAGGCGTAGAATAAGAAGAAGAAGAGGAAGAGGTAAATATAGGAATTCTAATAAATCAAATATTGAATGTTACAATTATCACAAATATAGACATTATGCTTGGGAATGTCATAGCACTTTAAACAAGAAGGAGGAACAAGCCAACTTTGTCAATCATAAACAAAATGAAAAAGAAACAACTTTGTTGCTAGCATGTAAAGAGGGAGATAGTGATACCTATAATTCATGGTACTTGGATAATGGAGCAAGCAATCACATGTGTGCCAATAAAGAAAACTTTGTGGAGTTTGATTAGAAGATTAATGACAATGTTTCTTTAAAGACTCTTCGAAAGTTCAAATTCAAGAAAAATGTACAATTTTAATCTATTCAAAAAAAAATGTGGGTATGTACTTATTACTAATGTTTACTATGTGCCAAAGTTAAAAAATAATATTTTGAGTTTAAGTCAACTTCTTGAAAATGAATATGAAATTCATATGAAAGGTTATTGTCTTTCGCTTAGAGATCAAAGTGTTAATTTGATTGCTAAGGTGCATATGTCAAAGAATAACATGTTCATCTAAAGCAAGATGTTGGCATATGAGATTCGGCCAATTGAACTTTGGCACACTTAAGGCGATGGGAGAAGAAAAAATGGTGAAAGGGATGCAATTAATCAACCATGCTAATCAATTATGTGAAGCATGTCTACTTGGAAAGCATTCAAGAAGGAGTTTCCCAAAAGAAACTACTACAAGAGCAACCAAGCTACTTTAACTTGTGAATGCCGATGTGTGTGGGCCAATCAATCCACTCTCATTTGGTAAAAATAAATATTTTCTACTATTTATTGATGATTTTAGTAGAAAAATTTAGGTATATTTTTTAAAGCAAAAATTAGATGTTTTTGTTACTTTTAAAATTTTCAAAACTCTTATAGAAAAAAATTGTAGTTGTGAAATAAAGTCTTTGAGAACAGATAGATGAAGTGAATTTACTTGCAAAAAATTCTATGATTTCTTTAAATCTAATAGAATTCATCGCCCTTTAACAGTTCTAAGATCACCACAACAAAATAGAGTTGCAAAAAGAAAGAATAAAACTATTCTTAATATGACTAGAAACATGTTGAAAATAAAAAATATGCCCAAGGAATTTTGGGCCGAAGAAATTTCTTGTGCATTATATTTATCTAATAGGTCTCCAACATCAAGTTTAAAAAATATGACTCCCCAAGAAGCATTAAGCAAAATGAAACTTAATGTCAACCATTTGTGAGTTTTTGAAAGTCTTGCATATGCTCATGTTCCACAACAAGAGAGATCTAAACTCGACGATTGAAGTGTCAAACATATCTTCATTGGGTATGATACAAACTCAAAAGGATATAAATTGTATAATCCAAGTAATGACAAGATCATGGTAAGTAGAGATATTGAATTTAATGAAAAAGTGACTTGGAATTGAGAAAAGAAAGAAGAAAATGCTTATGATTTCTTTCCATACTTTGAAAAGGAAGACCAAGAGACCATGGTACCTTTACAAGAGATAACTCCACATCATTCTCCAATTCATGTTGCATCACCCACTTCTCAAGAAAGTTCAAGTGAAAGGCCACGAAAGTTGAAGAGCATTCAAGATCTTTATGATGAAACTGAGAAAATCAATAATTTTGATATAAATAATTTGTTTTATCTTTTTCTTGACAGTGAACCAATGAATTTTGATGAAGTCATCAAAATTGCAAGATAGAGACAAGTTATGGATGAAGAGATCAAATCCATAGAAAATAATAACATATGGGAGCTACTCACTCTTCCTAAGGGATATAAAGCTATTGGTGTCAAATTGGTCTATAAAGCTAAAGAAGATTATCAAGGAAATGTGAAAAGGTATAAGGCAAGAGTTGTGGCTAAAGGATACAAGCAAAAGCATGGGATTGATTATGATGAGGTTTTTGAACCAGTTGCTCGCATGGAGATTATTCGCTTGTTCTTAGCTATTTCAGCTCAAACAAAGTAGAAAATTTTTCAACTTGATGTAAAATCGACATTTCTTAATAACTATCTTAACGAAAATGTTTATGTAGAACAACCATTGGGTTTCATGGTTGAAGGGCCTGAAGATAAAGTGTTGAAATTGAAAAAAGCTTCGTATGGGCTAAAACAAGCGCCAAGAGCATGAAATAGCTGTATAAATAAGTCTTTTGAAGATAACGGATTTGTTCGTTGCCTTCATGAATATGTTCTTTATGTAAAGTATCATTCTAATGGTGATACTATATTTATGTGTCTATATGTGAATGATCTCATCTTCACGAGCAACAATCCAAGTTTGTTTGAAGAATTCAAGAAAAACATATTACTTGAATTTGAAATGAGATATGAAACTCATGTCTTATTATTTGGGCCTTGAGGTGAAGCAAATGGAAGATGGTATTTTTATTTCTCAATAAGGATATGCAAGAAAAGTCTTAGAGAAATTCAAAATGCTTAATTGTAATCTTGTGAACACACCGATGGAATGTGGAGTCAAGTTATCAAAGTTTGATAATGGAGAAAAAATAGATCCCACTCTCTTTAAAAATCTTATAGAAAGTTTGAGATACTTGACATTTACAAGGTCTGATATTCTTTTTACAGTTGGACTAATAAGTCGTTTTGTAGAAGCTGCTACTACCTCCCAAATGAATGTTGCTAAAAGAGTTCTACATTACCTTAAAGATATTATTGACTTTGGGTTATTTTATTCATTTTCTAATAATTTTAAGTTTGTAAAATTTTGTAATAGTGATTTCGTTGGAAATATTGGTGATAGAAAAAATACAACTGATTTTTTATTATTAATGGGTGATTGTGCAATTACATAGAGTTTTAAGAAGTAAGTCATTGTTATACTATCAACTTGTGAGTCTGAATATGTGACATCAACCTCTTGTGCTTGTCATGCCAGATGACTTACAAAATTATTGAAAGAACTTTATTTAATATAGAATGAAGCTATTAAAACTTTTATTGATAATAAGTTCGCATAAGCATTAGCCAAGAACCCGGTATTTCATGAACGGAGCAAACACATAGACACAAGATATTATTTTATTAAAGATTGCATTGCTAAAAAGGAAGTAGATCTCAAGCACGTAAAGACTAAAGATCAAGTGGTGGATATTTTCATCAAACCACTCAAGTTTGAAGTCTTTCAAAAACTATGCATTAATCTTGGATTGAAAACAAGATTTGCAAATTAAGGGAGAATGTTAAGAATTAATTCGTAAATTATAATATAAGTAATTAGTTTGTTAGTAGTTAAAATTTATAAATTAGAGTTTTTATATATCATTTGGTTTGGTAGCAGTTGTGGATCATAAATTAGATTTATTATATTTGTTGGTAGTTACAATTAATTGTAGTAGTTATAGTTTATAAATAATCATGTACTTAAAGGTTTTTTGTAAGAAGTACAATAGAAAATTTTGAGTTTTCTCATTAGTCTCTCTAGCCTTTTCCTCCTATCTCCAACATCTCTTGCATTTATGAATTTCAACATTTTCGCAGTTTTGTGGCCATTAGATATGATTAACAAAACGAAAATGGCAAAAAAAAATAGCAAGAGACTTTTATTCTTGATAAAGCATAACATGGGTGTGTAAACTAGAAGGCATTTCTTTTTCCTGCTACCACAAAGGTAAAAAATATAATATCTTAAACCAACATTATTGTTTCTAATTAATCAATTAAGCTGCTTTCACCACTATAGGACTCCTTACGTAGTGTTCATCTTCATCCGACCACACCAACTCTCCAAACACATACTCCTTGGTAGGATTCTCGGCTTTCATCTTGAGAGTGACAGTGAAACTTTTCTCTTCTCCAGCTTTTTTGAACTTCAGTATTTTTGGCTTTACAGTCACTGAAATTCCTTTTGGTTTTTGTACTGTAACTCTGTAAGTAGTCGGTGAACCTACATTTTTTACTTTTCGACTCAAGGTAATTAAACCCTTGAGTTCAGGGACTGTGATCGAAGGATAGTTGAAATCGGCGAGACTAATATTAGTCCTGGGACAATTGAACTTATCATTTGAGAAAATCGAGATTAGTGTTTTACTGTAGCCCAAGGCACATAGGAATTTGAGGTAATCCTTTGTGTTTAAGTCATAAACCAGCCCAGGATTCATGGCCTGGTTTGGTTGAACATGTCCTGCTCCATAGCTAAATGGTGTTGCTTTAACATTTGATGCATTGAGAATAGACTCGTTTATGTTGTCCATGGTGGTTGCTGTGCATAAAAGAAAAGCCACGTTGGAATTCCAGCAGATAAATTTATATAAATCTAACTGGCTTTTAATTTAATTACCAGAAGTCATGATAGCTGATCGAATAGCAGCAGGACTCCAGGAAGGATAGAGGGTTTTAAGGAGGCCTACAATGCCTGAAACATGAGGACAAGACATTGAGGTTCCTGAGACAGAGTTGAATTGTACTCTACGCCTGTCGAAATTTTGATTTGTTGGCCCTTGAGCTCTTGTGTAGGCGGCTATGACATTTACTCCCGGTGCTGTTATATCAGGCTACAATAGAATCAACACTTATTTGTTAGCTACTTGAGATTTACGTATGGATAGAATTAACTATGCATTTTCGCTAGAACACCTTGAGAATTTCTGGTGTTACAATGTTGGGACCTTTTGATGAGAAAGCTGCCATGACTGGAGCTGGTTTTGTAGGTAACTTTGTTTTTGGACGAGTCATATATGCCACTGGAGAACTATGAAATATAGAAAATTAGAAATAGAAGAAAACCAGGTGAAGGAGCAAAAAGAGTTACGGAGTAGATAATCCAAATCTTACTTGGTTAAATTAATGTACTCGAAAACAGAAAGACCATCTGTGAAACTAATGTGTGAAGCTGGGAGCACATGAGCATCAGCAATGATTTCATTCCCATTAAGCTCACTATTAGCAAGAATCATGCCAACAGCGCCGGCCAAAGCAGCTTGTTGTCCTTTGTCAACTCTTGCATTTAAGCCTCTAAGGCACACCAAGATCTTCCCCTTCACCTTCTTGGGGTCAAGAGCCCCGGCCTCACATAATATCCTACATATTTCAAATACGATAACTCATATATTAAGTTAAAACACATATTATAATAAAGAAACAAAGAGCTAAAATTCTTACGCTTCTTCATTTGATGCATTTGTTGCTTTGGCATTAAGGGCACTGATAAGTGGGAAAAAGTTTGTGCCCGGTAAAACTGCATCTGATAAGCTTTCTCCCTTAGAGATCAAATCAAACAAGACAAAGATTATTAATTAAGATTCATATATTTAATACAAAAATATTAATTAACATGTTTTTTTTGTTAAAGATTACCTTGAAACTCATGTTATTGCCAAGTAGAACATAACTAGGGAACTCCCTATCCATAGTGCTTGCCCCAACGGTGATCTGCCACGGTGCAACATTAGACACACTACCGTCGTCTGGGCCAGAGTTTCCAGCCGAGCAAACCACCACAATACCATGCTTGACTGCATGAAAAGATCCAATGGCTACACTGTCGTTAAAGAAACCACCAGCTGTACCACCCAATGACACAGACAACACATCAACACGGTCGTGAATGGCAGCATCAAAGGCTGCTAGAATATCTGCATCGAAGCATTCGTTGCCCAGTACGGGAGGCCAGCACACCTTGTAGGCAGCAACTCTGGCTCTCGGCGACCCTCCTTTGGCTGTCCCTTTGCCTAGCCCAAACACACTGGCATTTGCTACCATGTTACCTCCAGCTGTTGAAAGGGTATGTGTCCCATGCCCTTCATTATCACGAGGTGATTCAAAGGACGAGTTTAATGAGCCTACCGCACTGGCATATCCTCTGTTGAAGAATCTTGCTCCTATCAACTTCCTTCAATGTACACCATAACACATTTATATGCATATACACTTTCCACCGCGAAACTATACATAGAATTATTAGTAATTAACACTTACTTATCAATCTACAAATGAATAGCTAGGATGGGCAAAGTCGATAGAGAAATCAAATGATGGGAGCAGAAAATCCCAGTTTCCAGTCACCACGTTGTTAATGTATAAGTTTACCAAAAAATTATATAGAAATTTGTACATGATTAAGAAGATAATATGAAATAAAAAACTTTTGTCTAATATTATATGTGTAATAAATAATTTTGCTTTATATCAACAAATAAAATCTATATTATAAACAGCCAACAGAATAATAGAAATTAATTACGTTTATCTTGAAGATTTAAACAAACTGACAAACATAATTCAGTCCATAAAGGATTACTTTTAATTAATTAGTTAATTACTTAAGCTATTAGTGGTGTTAATTTTGTTTTTAGTGAAAAAAGGGGCATGAGAAATGCAAAGTCAAAAAAAAAAAAAAAAAAAAAAAAGGGGAAAGCAAAGGAATGTGCTTTTTCTAGAGATTCCGGTCCCCCACAATCGAAGGAGAGATTAGATATTTGCGATACTGTGAGAAGAAATTGTGTGACTGTGAATTGATTGCACAAAGCTGAAATTGCCAAATAAAAAATACCCACCAGTTTTTTGGATTATAATTTGGACCAATTGATGAAAGAGAACCACAAGCTCAAATTAGTACCAGCGTTTGACATCTCCCTAGTTCAGCCCTCATAAAACTCAAACACAAATGACTAAAGTTTCTAGGAAGGAACACAATTTTTGTCTTTAATCTATGTTTATTTGGCATAAAATACTAACAAAATCTAATAGAAATTATCGTCTTACATTACAACACAATATGTTGTCATCTATGTAAGTTGAATTTTTTTGGGAAGATTACAAACCACGTGCATTATGTATCAAACACAATGTAATATAATAATTTGTTATATTATCTTCATATTATATTTGTACATTTGACCAAGTTTAGTACTGTAAAAATAGCTAGGAGTGAATGGTTAGGTAAAAAAAGAAGGGGGTGGAGTGACTGACCTGTTGCAGTGAAATGAAGAATCTTTGCCATGGTCACAAATTCCTCTCCACTTTGATGGAATCGGTCCCAACCCCTCGTCGCTAAAGCTTTTTGATTCAGGCCACACACCTTCCACAATGTTCCAATCAAACATTACCATCACCCTACACCAACTCAATATACACACATATAGACATCCTCCCCAAAAACACTCACTTTCTTCATCATATCAGGTTTTGATCTTCATTTATGGTTTACTAGTTAATTTTTTTAATAAAAATTTATATATTTTAATAATTAAATAATATATGCTGACAACATAATCAATTTAAAAAATATATTAGAAATCATTAAATTTAACTAAAATTCAGATTTTTATAAATATATATAAATATTACTTCGTTTAAAAGCGACATATTAATTAATTAATTTATTTATTTATAATAAGAGTTTACGAGGGTGGTCCATTGTTTAGGCAACAAAAGTATAATTTAATGAAGATTTCATCATATGCATGAACGTGGGGTAGTTAATGCTTCCATAATTATCATATATTAGCTTACGTAATTCTCTACGTGCTTCTTCAAATCCATTTTTTTATTAACACTAATTCCGTAAAATAATATATATATATATATATGTATTTCTCTTTCGCTGCGTAACTGAAGTCAACTATTCAAGTTCAATCTTTTCTGCGTCGGATCCAATCTGAATCAACCAAGTGGACTGAGGAAAGTTGACTAAACAGTTCTAGACGCTGTACATGGCTTAACAAGATTAGAAATCCAAAGGAAGAAAAAAGGAAACTAACCAGTATCGAGGTTTCCTATAATTGTATCTTCACCAAATCTGGCTTTCTTCCATATTGAGCTTGATGGAACTACGCCGTTTTGCTCCAGCCCAAGAAAGTCCCACGATCGAGTTGTGTGCAACTTTCTTCCTTTGTTCAAAAAGACTGAAACCACCTTCGGATGCTCTATAACATTGATTTAAAGAATAACCCAAATCACCATTACAAACTCTTAACAGAATATAGAGAAAGAAACAGAGAGAAAACAGAGGAAAACAGGGGAAACAGAGGCTTTTTACTTGCTAGCTTAGCAGCTACTTCATCATTCAATTCTGCAGCAAAGCCATTGATGTGCTTTGTGTAGGAGTAGAAAATGGATTCTTGGGCTTCTTCGGGACTGTAAAGAAAAACATCAGAATAGTTTAATGTCATCAAAGACGTCTCATTTGATCGAATGAAGATAACCCGAGTTGCAGAAAGTTTCTTTACCTCCCCAAGAATGATCCAAGAAAATCATAGTGGGATTCTTTTACTCGATCAAGATCAGCTGATGATAATTCTAGGCCGTGAGAATGAGCTCCCAAGTACACCACATAGGACTAAAACGGCAGGCCGAGTTGCAGATTATGAAAAAATCATTAATAACAACAATAATTATTTTTTTTAAAAAAAAAAAAAGAGAGAGAGAGAGAGAAAAGAGAAGACCAAGATATAAATGTTCTCACCGATTTAGAAGCAATGACGGGCGTTAGGGATATAGAGAAAAGAAGAAAAGAAAGAAGATAGAGGGTAGGATTTGAAACAGCCATTGAGGGGATCTGCTGCTCTGCTTCAATTCTGTTTTGGGGTACAGAGGAGATTGTTGAGTTGCTGTCAAATGGGTCTTATATAGAGAGAAACAGAGTGTGATTTTGAGGGGAGGGATGCAAGAAAACGTTGTACATATAAAGTATACTTTTTAAAGAAAAGAAATTATGAAGCACCCTTATAACTATAATTATTATTATTGTTTATCATAAACAAATCATATGTACGTATGTATATACATACACAATGCGTTGATATTTCAGTGAAGTGGACCAAGATATGGGATTTTAATGTGAGAAAGTGAGAGAGTAAAATTTAAGAAGAAAAGAGATTTGGAAAGAAACTTGAAGGATCTATAAGGTGTTCACAATGTGGCAAGGATAACATAAATTTTTTTATTTCATGGATTGGCTGTTGCAGCTTTCTATAAGGAAATTTGCAGCTTTTATTCCTCTTATAAAAGTTTATATTTAACCATCTTAATTATATAATTTGTGTTAATACATAATTAAAAAAAGATGTCAATTTCTAAGTTGGGTTTTTTGGAATATTCAATTTAATTTGGGTCTCTATTAATAGAACACAAAACTCATTTTAGCTAAGACTGCCCAGCTCATCTTACTCTCAATTAATTTGGGTCTCTATTAATCCTTTAAACTATTTGAGTAAAAAAATGAGAGAGAGTTTTTTGTTCTAATGCATTCTATTCATCTATTTGACATAGACAAAAACGTAAAAGGAATGACACTGAGTAGAGCCCAAAATAGAGATGAACATAGAGAGAAAGAAAATAGAAAAGTAAGGAAGTAAAGAGAGCAAAAGAAGAAGGGAACAACACAGGATTTCAGGTTTTAGATTTTGTATGAGGATTTCAAGTTCTCTATAGCTTTTAAACTTAATTGAGTATTAGTAAAGCTTATCCAATAACTTTTCTTCTTTGCTCTTACTAAAATAGTTCTCATTTTCTTTTAATGCTATTAGACTTTTAATATTCGGGTATTGTTTGTCGATAATTTATATATTAATTATACTAATTTTAGTTATGTTTTATACGATTCTATCAAAGATTTGAAAGAAAATTATTATTATTATTAAATATCTTATTATTACAAAAGAGCATTAAGAGGCCCTCCCTCCAATTATGAAGAGAGGTTTGTTCACCTTTGCTCTATTGTTCCTTGACTAGAATAAGCAATCTTGTTTTGTAATAAAATACAATTTTTTAGGTTTAGAGATTTGAGAATAATACATATATTATATCAGATGTTATGTGAAATTTATTGTGAATTAATAATTTATATATAACATTTAAAGTTAACTGTGTTAAGTATTTTAAAAAATATGGTGAAGTGATATTACATTTATATTTTAGCTATAAATTTAAATTTTTTAGGATAATTTATTTAATCATGTATATATATATTGGGTTTTGTGAAGGAATATAATCAAAGAAGAAGTGTACAGTAGTAAGTAGATGTCAGTGTCAACTTGAAATGAAACAAAGAAATGTAAAACAATATCATGAAATTTCTCTCTAAAATGACTTATCAAGAACACATAAAGGACCAAATAAAAAACTGAAAGGACATCCAATATCCACTCAGCTTATTATTGGGTCTATGGATATGGATAGAATGAAACTACTTAATTGATGAATACATATATTTGCTATGAAAACAAGTTAGATGTACGTAAATATTGATTCCTAGCAAAAGTAAAATGTAACATTAAACTTAAAACTTATCATATCAATATCAAATTATATATATACAGAACTGACCGAGCAACAAGTTTGTTTTTACCGCTGAGTAAAAAAAGTCGGTGTCCGAGCAGTCCATTTCAGTTCCTTTTCAGACGGAGTTGAATCTGCAAAGCACGATAATTGGTGTGAATGTAAGAAGCAAATTGCTGTATATGGGTTGGTGGAATTGCATGTGAAAACTGGTAAATTACGGGAAAAGAGAATGCATATCAGTTTCTTCAAACTGTTATAACATTTCTGTGTGTGGTTCGCATTCTTGAAGATGACATTTTGTTTTTTAAGCTGGTGTGAATATGACTTATGAAATATATATATACATATATTCCCATTTTGAAGGTATTCAAGATGCATGACAAACAGGAAGATTTTAATCTTTTTTTTAGAAAAAAGAAAAAAAAATTTTAATTGATATTTTATAAGCGAAAAAAATTGAAGATCTAACAAGACGAAATTTCCCACTTATATATACCAAGATAGAGACAATTATGTGTGTGTGTATATATATATATATATATATAAATTCGAAATGGGTGATGGAAGCTCATTTTGGAACCATTTGATTTTTTTTTTAATGATGTGTAAAAAACAGATCGGTGATGAAGAGTTTATATAATACACAGTTTTAGAGTTCGTAATCAGTATTTTTATATCTTAAAATTTTAAATAGATAAATATTTTAACTAAAAAATTTATTATTTTTGAACTAAAATAATTGTAACAAATTATAATTTTAGTAATTTTTTTCTTATTCTTCGTACTTGATTGACATCACCATACAAAATTTGAACCCATTTAAAAATTGACCTTCTCATAAAACGACACTTTCAAATTTGGTGGAAACCATACGAGGAGAAGACACTATAAGAAACAAAGAAGGCGCCCAAGCCCAGAAATTCTGGGCTGGTACTAATTTTAATTTCATCTCCTACTGAACCAACAAATCTCGGTCCACCTACCTTAAGATCGAAGATCAAATCGAACATAATTTTTTTGGTATAATCCAATTTTTCAGTCTGAAATTAAATTCTTACATGAAAATTCTTTAATGGCTTCTTCCCAATATTAATAATCATGACTTATCAGCTGATGGATAGAGATTAGGAGCCAATCTGGGCTCAGCCCAAACAACCAAAGGCTTACCCAAAAACATGTCATCTTCTCCCTCGTTAAGATCCGTACAACCCTCGTTCTCAGTTGCAGACCATGAAAATCCTTGAAGAAGCCTGGCTAAAAGCATGGTGGTCATGCAAGTTCCAAGAGATGCTGCAATGCAACCACGCCGCCCTGTACTAAACGATATGAACCGCAAGTCATGCTCCGTTAAACTCACCTCATTATCATCGTCGTCAATTTCATTCAGGTGCCTCTCTGGTTTGAACTTGAGCGGGTCATCCCAGACGTTAGGGTTCCGTCCAAGGCCAAGACGGCTGAGGAGGACATGGCTTCCTTTGGGAATGAAGTAGCCGGCGACGGTGGTGTCGGTTAGGGAAACATGAGGAACGTTGAATGGTGCAACCGGGTGAAGACGAAAGGCTTCTCTGATGCATGATTTTATGTAGTTGAGACGGGGAACGTCTGATTCTTGAACCAGTCTTTCTTTGCCAACTTCCCTGTTTAGTTCCTCTACGGCTTTTGAAAGAATGGCAGGTTGATTTATCATCTCTGCCATTATCCATTCCACTGCATTTGATGGGTTATCTACTGCTGCCATCATGATCTCCTACATTAAATTTTTCTTTCTTTTCAATGGTTATGGGGTTATATTAATATATTACTACATATATATATATATATATGTGTGTACATATATGTCCACATACATTGTACTAGAAATCAAGAAAAATATCTAATTTAGTTATCAAAATATAGTTAACATTATATTTTGGTGATAAAAGATATAATATAATATAATATAATTTTTTTAGAAAAGATCTTTAAAATAGTTAAAAAATAATTGAAAATTAATTATATCAATTTAATATGTTAAATTTTAATGTCAATTGAAAAATCTAAAGCTAAATAAAAAATTTATAGATTACAAAATAATTCTAAGCTATTCCATCTAAAATAAAACTTTTGAAACATGTTTAAAAATTTGAAGATTGATTTATAATAAATGTAACATCAGTTGTACTCCAAAAACTATATTGGGTGATATTGAAAAGAACTTACTCTAGATTGTGCTTTGATTTCTTCTGTTGTTAGGAGAGGTTCTCCTTTTGAATCATTCAATGTGATAAGAACATCAAGCAAGTCTTCAACCGTCTTCTTCATCTTCTTCCCACTGGGCTTCTTGTCCCTGCTCCTCCAATACTGAATCCTTTCTTCTATAACGGGATTGTTGTATTTCTCAATAACTCTGTTAGCTTCTTTCACGATCTTTTCATGGCCGTCAAGATCAAGCCCTATCAACCAAGGAAAATAATCTGAAATACAGAAGGCATAAATGTAACCAAGGGCTGTAAAGAGAGCTTCCACATGGTCTATTTCATGGCGGCTAGGGCCTGCATCATCAGGCACTGAATCATAAAAGTATCTCTTGTCAAACGTCAACCTCCTTATCACATTCCCACTGTAAAACCGAACTGCGATTCTCAAATTCACCTTCTTACCCCACTTGTACTGGTTATAGATGTAACTCACAAGATTGTCAGCTTCCTCGGTCCTTTTCTCCCGGAGCCACTTGTGTCTTGCTGGACATATGATCTCCGACGTCAAGACCTTTCTCATTTTCTTCCATTGATCACCGTACGGTGAAATTACCGCCGTTCTATAACCGCCGCTGAAAGTCTTGGTAGCGAAGGAAGTTGGTCTGGATGCAAAAATTGAGTCTTTGTTTTTCAAGATTTCTCGGGCAATCTCGGGACTGGTGACTGGAATTACATGAGTATTTCCTAGACGGAAACAAGCAATTTCAGTGTCTAATTCCTTCATGGTTCTGTGAATCCACCGGAAAACTGGCTTGTTGGTGAGCATTTCAGGAATGCAGCCGACGATCGGCCATGGAAGAGGACCAGGTGGGAGTTTCTTATAAGCCCTGATTTTAGTTGATCGTTTGATAAGCATTATGAGGATGAAAAGCACTATGACTAAAATCTGGATTGTTGAAGGAAAAGTGTTAGTCATCCCGTCTAAGGAAATTTTCATGGTTGCAGAAGAAGAACAGGTTAAGGAGAAGAAAAGAGGACTTCTTCTGTGTAAACTCGTGATATATATATACATATATGTACACGTGTATCATTTTTAGTTTGGTTGAAGAACGTTAGGGAAATCCTCACCGTAAAATTTTAAAGACTGACAAATGGTAGGTATCTGTTACTAGTAACTTTTCATTCTTCTGACCGTTGAATTTAAGATTTTTTAATATCTTCTGTCTTGAAATTTTATATTAAATAAATAAATTGAAATCTCCTTCTTAGATTTATTAAGATATTCAATGTGATATTAATTGTTCCAGATTTTATTAGATATATATATATATATATGTACAGAATCTAGTAATTAATTAAATTGAATCATATATTTTGCCAAATTTATAATAATTTTAAATCAATGTTAGTTAGAAGA